>NC_067404.1:67121338-69521338 GCF_016432865.1 Antechinus flavipes | reverse complement strand
GATTTCCTCAAACATTTAATTTTTTGTTTTTGCAAATGACAAAATTGGTTTTGTTCCCTGGTATCAATGCATTGCTGGGCCCTCTTATATGCTTGGCCTTTATGATTCCAAATTGGTAAATGCAATATGTAGGAAGCAGGAGTTTCCCAAGGCCAGAGTGTGAGACTGTGGAAGAAGAGGTCAGAACTCAACAATTCTTCGTTTGGTTCTCTGCAATTACCTTAACATCTCCCTCACAAATGAATCTTTGAATAGGCTTTCAGAGAAGAGAAAGTAAAATTCAAAGAGCCACTTGACTGTTTGTTTCTTTGGGTCAGGAGACCTTCTGTTTTCCTGTAAGAAAGGTGTGGGGATTCTCTCTGGTCCCCATCCCTTTTGCGTCCTTAATCTCACATTTTCTGTATGTTTCAGTTAATGGACACAAAGCCTTCTTTTTGCCCCAATATGCTATAATCCTCTGCTTGCTCCTCCTCCTTCTAGCTACCATTTATATAGCGCTTTAAGTTTTTCAAAGTGCTTTCTACACATCATCTCATTTCATCCTCACAATGACTCTATGGAAATAGAAGAAGCTGAAGAAGCCGAGGCCAACGGTGGTTAAGTGACTCACCCAGGATCACACAGCTACTAAGTTTTTAAGGCTGAATTTGAACTCTTAAGTTTTCCTGACTCCAGGCTCAGAGCTCTACCTACTGTACCATGCAGCTAATGTTCATGAACATTAAATGATAAGACCCAAGTAAAATCTCATGTACTAGATTATAGAACGTTACTCCAAAAGAGCAAGGAGTTAGCACTATATCTAGATAAAGTAGAGATTACAGTGCAGATGAATAATGGATCTGGGATTTTATAAATGTGGACTCTAGTCATTAACAAATATCAAGATCATCTACAGATGTGACCTCAAATCACATCAGGGACGTATATACGAAGTCCTAGGTAGGTGCTTGAGGCATAGAGAAGTGAAATTCATTATCCATTGTGTGGCATTTTGCCACACGACTAATGATTATCAGAGACAGGCCTTAAATCCAGGTTTTCTTTACTACAGGCTCAGCACTCTAAGCACTATGCAATGCTGCCTTTTAAAAAAAGAAATACTACAATTAAAAAAAAAAAAGAAAAAATAGTTCTATCTTTGCATAGAGCTGTGGAAAGAGTTTGCCAAAAATCCATTTTGCTAACAGCCCTGCAAACTAAGGAGGCATTTTCTTCAGTCAGCCAGGTAGTGTTCATATTTCATAGTCCTTGTACTATAAGAGACCTCATGGAAGTGTTTTTAAAATATGCTGCCCATTTATTGTAGTTTGAGAGATTGCCACAGAGCAGTATTAATGAGCATTTAGCCCTCACCTGCGCTGGGCTCATTAATTTTTACTGGACTTCTTATAAAGATAACCACTTGCCCTCTCTCCTCCCCATACTCACAATCTTAACTGTACTTTTAATTAAGAAAATACACAGTACCTTTTCCTGTGACAAGATGATTGAATTGTGTACTCAGATGAGGTAAGAGAAAAATAAAAAGGCTAATTGCTACAAGACAACTTGAATAATATAACATGTAGATTATGTTCTGCTCACAGACATAAATCGGATTCCTTCTGAGCAAACAATGTAATCATAGAGTTTCATTTTGAGAATTATTTCCAG
This sequence comes from Antechinus flavipes, assembly GCF_016432865.1. Taxonomy (NCBI): domain Eukaryota; kingdom Metazoa; phylum Chordata; class Mammalia; order Dasyuromorphia; family Dasyuridae; genus Antechinus; species Antechinus flavipes. Next base: position 69,519,682 of record NC_067404.1, on the reverse strand, counting down.
TTTTTAATAGTTCAGAGCTAAGTCTATATTGACATCCTAGTTACCCCTGAATGTCATATCAGCCAGCAGTGATGTAAAGATACTTGAAAAGCCAAGCATAAACTTTTTGCTATATTTAATAGGAGATCAGTCGTGCTCAAATGGTGAGAAGTAACAGCCTCATTCTAGTATGGAGTGCTAGAACATGTTTACAAGGGCAGGTCTCACCCCCACAGAGACACGGCAGGGGACACTAGGGGAGGTGATATTGTTCCTCAAGTTTCCTGGGGCTGATGACTTGGACGAAACTTCTTTCTGCCAAGAAGCCACTTGGCTGAGATGTGGGGAGGCCCAGTAGGTTGAGATGGAACAGAAGGTCAACTACAGGCCTCACCAGCCTCCTATGCTTCTCTGTGGTCTATCAGAGGGTGCAGGAAGGTAGGGTGAGACAGAATTGGTTTAAGGTGGTGAGGGGAGTTGCAGTATCTTCCCTTGCTTCACTGAGGTATTGCCTTGTAAACAACCCATCCAACCCTTCATAGTTTCTTACCCCCGCCTTTCTTTGGATCTCCAGCACTTAGCTGGCACATGTATGTGCATAATTTTCCCCTCTCATCGATAGGAAGAGGTATTGGGGAGGGGCAAAGGTTCACCCTAGGCTGCAGAAACATTTCCTGTTGTATTGCTGTGTCTCTTATAGCATTAAAAATTAGCCACAATCATGCCTTGTCATCGGTAATATATGTATGCATAATTAGAAGTCAAATAGCTTTCAATGGAAGCTTAGTAGTGACTCACTAACTTAATTTATTCATAATTGTGTTAGTTTTTAAAAGTAATGGGTAAGTTGCATCAGTCACCATTGGTTAGCAATTATTCTCCTTAAAAAATAATAATAAATTATTCTAAGAGGTGATGGAATAATCATTGTGCTAACACTAATGGAGTTAATAAATCATCATTTTGTTGTCATCATTATCCAAAGGAAGCGCCTAAGACTCTTATTTATTTTGTTGACAGCAAGCCAGTTCTCTTGGAAACAGGAAGAGAACAGTCAATACAATACAGATCTATCTTTAACACATAAAGGTATATGTATAATGCTAGAGACAACCAGTAAATCTGACATTGTTTAATTTGGTGACAGCAGTGGTCATGTGTGTGTGCTTCTACTGACAAGAGACTATCTTGGGACATCTGACTTGGACCAGATAAAAGTGAACTGAACTGATTGCCCCACCTTTTATTAGTTCTCTGATAAATGCTTGATTTGGGGCCATACACAAGTCTTTTTTCTCTTTAATTGTATTGTTACTTTGGTGTTTTTCAAGAATGGGTTTTCCTACTAGGGAATGTGAAAATATATAGCTTAATTACTGGGCTTATACCCAAAGAGATACTAAAGAATGGAAAGGGACCTGTATGTGCCAAAATGTTTGTGGTGGCCCTTTCTGTCGTGGCTGGAAACTGGAAATTGAATGGATGCTCATCAATTAGAGAATGGTTGGATAAATTGTGGTATATGAACGTTATGGAATATTATTGTTCTGTAAGAAATGACCAGCAGGATGAATACAGAGAGGACTGGCGAGACTTACATGAACTGATGCTGAGTAAAATGAGCAGAACTAGGAGATCATTATATACCTCAACAACGATACTGTATGAGGATGTATTCTGATGGAAGTGGATTTCTTCGACAAAGTTTCAATTGATCGATGATGGACAGAATCAGCTATACCCAAAGAAAGAACACTGGGAAATGAATGTAAACTGTCTGCATTTTTGTTTTTCTTCCCAGGTTATTTTTACCTTCTGAATCCAATTCTTCCTGTGCAACAAGAGAACTGTTCGGTTCTGCACACATATATTGTATCTTCAATGACTGTTAGAGATGTTATAGCTAGGCTTGGAGAAGTCAAGTGTTTCAAAGATCACTCAAGTCCAAAATGAAACAAGATTAATCTCATTGAAGTGCAAAGGATAGCATCATTAAAAATGAAAAAAATAAAATAAATAGAACAGCTAGAATGAAAAAAAAAAACCCTCATGACTCAAAACAGACTAATTACTCCTTAAAAACAAGCAAAGATTTTCAGTGGAACCTGTAAAGAGAAGGGATTGTGATTGTTCACATTATGATGTAGACTTTTCAAGGATGGAAGAAAAGTAAGAAGACCAGTTTAAAAAAAAACTGTTATGAAACAGTTAATAACCCCTACTGAGAAGAGACAATACTTGTGATAGGCAACACAACACAAATATTAGAGTTCTCAAGATTGGAAAATAGTAATTTTTGCTGATGAAATCAACTTTTTCATTGAAAAGCATACCAAAAGTATTTCCAGAAGTCCAACTGGTTCTGTAAGTCCAGGGCATCTCAATCAGACTGTAATATATCCATCCAAAAACTGTTTTGATGATTTAAAAATAAAACCAGCTTTCTGTGGGCCTGGAAATCTTGTGATGATTCAATGAATAATGAACTCTGATAAATATATTGTCATACTGAATAGCAGAATAATTTCAGAATGATAAAAATTCCCAAATTGAGATGGAATAGTGTAACATGACCTGTAACTGTGCCACAAGTCATGAAAAGATATCAATTTTATCTAAGAAATGGAGTAAATGTATTTCACTGGCCTGAAAACTCACCAGATTTAAACCCCACTGAAAAATCTTCTCGTTACAATAAAAGAAAGACTTGGGAAAATGGACAGTTCATCAAAGGTACACTTCTTATTCATCATGATAAAAGTGTGGGTAACATGATGAAGGATTAAAGAAGATGTGCCAAAATTTTGTATATTCATCGACAGATCATTTGAAACAACTGATTACAGCAAAAAAAGAGAACACATTCCAAATGAAAAGTTTTTAAAAGATGCAAAAAGTTATAAGGTGTAATGTTCATTAATAAACTTAATCATTTTTACCTTGTCTCAGTTAAAATGTTGCCAATAAATGTTATGTCTTTGAAATGACATAAAAGATATCTCAATGACCATTTTTATATGAGATGTCAAAGAGACCTCCCTAGTCTTGGCAAAGATCATTGCATCTGGGTATTAGATACAATTTTTGCCTCTCTCAATCAAAATGGCTTTTAGCACTTGATGTCTTTTATTAAGGCCAGAACAAGGACAAGTTCAAACTATCCAATTATTTAGAAATCATTCATCACATGAACAACAAATTAAGTGACTATTATATGGAATGAATTATTCAGGCACTGAACTTATTAAAATAAAAAATGGCAGCCCTAGGAACTTACATACAGGTAGGAGCAGAAGAAGAAGGGAGGTATAAGACGCACATATTGTAAGAATACCATATAATGGTTACAAGAGAGTGATGTCTCAATGGAAAGATTCAGACCCATAGAAGAATATTTGGGAGATGGGAGCAACTGAGCTGTGTCTTGACAAAGCTACAGGATTCTGAAAGACGGGTGAAGGTATGCATTCTGGGCACTAGGAATGGCCTCTGTTAATGCGATAAATTTCATTTCTACACAAACACTTGGCTAATATCTTTAAATATTAAATTTCATTCTTTGTCCACATTTATACCCATTCTTATAGTCACGGATGTTTTGGATGAGATCTTTTATTTTGTGCCTTCTTGCTTAGGTGTTGATTTTTCAATATAGACACTTAAGTCATTTGTAACTGAATTTGGGGGTTGCAAATTAGGATTTATTATTAGTAAACATTTGATTTGTATAATTGTTTTATATATCTATATATTCAGGGTCACGTAAAAATTTCTTGGGTTAAAAGGGATCATGAGAGACAAAAGTTTAAGAAGCCCTGCTCTAGACAAAACAACAACAACCATGTTACAACTACATAAATACTCCTGAGGGTTCAGTATATATTCATGTCTCATTGTGATTTCCAATTGTTTCAATTAAGGGGCAAGAATTAGCAAGAATTCCTTGGGAAGAATTTCAGGAAATGAACATGTGTGGAACATAAAGGTCCAATATTAAATATAAGGCTGGCGAAGATTAAATGGAAGCTATATGTCATGATTTCAGTATAAAATTCATGAAATGACCACAGTCTACAAAGCCTCATTATTAAAAAGTTATTTTCATTATTTCTGTTGACACTTTTACAGTTATTAAGTATGAAGCAATTATAGGAGCAGAGTAGAGGGTGATTATCTTTATAATACAAATTCTTTTAGTTCCTCCCTGACATTACTGAAATCTATCCAAGGGCTGTAAACTTAAAGAGAAAATACTCATTTTCTTGTTACTAGCTTTCCAACACTGAAAAATCAAACTTATTAAGGGCATACAAAAATGTTAGTTGCCTTTCAAGGGAATAGAGTAATCTTAGAAACAAGGGTCTAGCTTGAAAAGCCAAATTAGCTACATGATTCCTTGATACTCTGCCAATGCTTTTCATTTTTCTCCAGTTGAAAATAATGTTTAATTGATAGGGGACAACCACAACATATATATAGACATCATGCTGTGCCTGGGTTAACTTTATAAGTGAAAACAATGGAGTCTGGCAATGTCCATCCAGACACTGCTGAAGTTCACTGTATGATGACCCTTGGAAAGATGAGGAAAAAAAAATCCCAGGAGAATCCAGAGCTGACAGATGTCATCACGAAGCTGAAGATGTCCATCTGTCCAAATGTCTCTTTCCTACTTGCCTTAGTGCTTTCAATTCCCAACAGTGGAAGAACTCCATTAGTGTATTATCCTGAAATTTCTAGTCAATATGGAGATACTACCATGAAGGAATACCTCCACTAAGCCATTAGCAGGGTTTCACACACAAGATTAGTGAGATGGACCCTGGGAAAGCAGAGAATAATACCTTAAAAGTATGAATGTACAAGATATGTTTTGGTAGGAGGCAGAAAGAAGGAGGAAGGACAGGTTCCAAATCTTCAAAATACTACTGGAGATTGGCAGGGTCAGAGAGGGTCCCATAGTGATGGGCCCTGGTTAGCCCTGAGATCATGGGAAGGCATCAGGAGAAAGTGCAGTTGTAGAAAGTGGGGAAGATATATAGGGTGCTAACTATTAATGACAAGGACTAAACAAATTTCCTAAGAGTTGGGCAGAAAGTAGATGCAGCATTTTCATATTTGGGAGAATAAAACCACGTCAGGGAACCATGCTGAGTCACTTAAAACAAACTGAGTAACTCCCACAAGTCTGCAATATAAGCTATTTGTTTTTATTTTGTTGGTTAAGCCGATTTCTTTATCTCAGTTAATTTCCTCATTTGTTTAATGAGAACACTTATTTTGCTATAAAATAAAGAACATCCTAAGATTTTGAAATATGCTTAAAAACAAGCTTGTACAAAACAAATTGCGAATGCCTTGTCCTCTAAGGTTACCTCATATCTAATCTGTCTATATTTTATAGATCCCTTCTGATGTTCACGCTGTCTACCTCTTTAGAATAGAAGCTCTTTGAGGGAAGGGACAATTTTAGACTTGTTTTTAATCCCTAGCACTCATAACAGTGCATAACGTAGTAAGGAGTTAACTGGATCTATTATTCAGTCATTTTTCAATTGTGTCTGACTCTTCATGACCCCTTAGAGTTTTCTTGGTAGAAATACTGGAGTGGTTTGCCATTTCCTTCTCCAGCTTATTTTTACAGATGAACAAAGTGAGGTAAACATGGTTAAGTGACTTGTCCAGAGTCACAAATATAAGTATCAGAGATCACATTGGAACTCAGGTCTTCTTGACTCAAGGTCGGCCACTCTATCTACTGCACCCCCTAGCTGCGTACAAATATGTCCATGTATCTACATAGCAATAGTCTTATTATTTCCATCGAACACCTAGACTATTGTTTTATCCATATTAAGAATAACTCAATAAACATTTGTCAAATGAACTAAACACATTTTTGAACTTGTAATTTGGTGCCTGAGTTTGAGTATAATAAAACATATGAATCTTACAGTATAATTTTATATGATTTATAAAATGTTACAGTCTGTATGACATTCTGTGTTTGTGAATATGTCTCCTTGCAAATCTAAGGAAATGGCCCTTCTGTCTGGTTTTATTTAGCAGTAATCCTAAGTAGTCAGTCTTTTCTAATAATACTGGACTATAATAAATATAAAATCATTTCCTTGATAATCAAAGTGAGCAAGTGCCCATGTTATATGTACTGTCTTCCCTGAGAAGTATTTACAATCCACAATTACTTAGAATGAGAACAATGGAAAAGAAAAAGGGAATAAAGGAAAAGAAAGTGCTTTGATATCAATGGGTCTTCAGGTACCACAGTAAGTGCCCATGTTATATGTACTGTCTTCCCTGAGAAGTATTTACAATCCACAATTACTTAGAATGAGAACAATGGAAAAGAAAAAGGGAATAAAGGAAAAGAAAGTGCTTTGATATCAATGGGTCTTCAGGTACCACAGTTCACTAACTACCCAAATTATTTTCAGGCACTCTGGAATATCTCATCAAGTCCTTCAGATAAAATTAGAATTATGGTCCCAGCTGTGAAAAAGATAGTGTTTTATGTGCTAAATCCTGAAATGTCAGCTCTTGTGTTTCATAGTTTTCCAGAAAAGCCACTAAGAACTGGTAATAAAAGTCTCATATGATTAGATAATACTGTATGCAAACAGAAAAACTGTCCTTGGTAGGCAGGAAGAAAGTTGTTGCATAGAGACAGCCTTAGCTTCTGTCAAAGTATCTCCAGAAGTGAGACAACTGCTTTCCAGAGGACATTGCTCTGACCAGCCCCAGTGACCTCTGAGAATAGAATTTCACTAACCTTAGTCTTTCCCAAGCTCTCCAGGACTGCCAATGATGGAGTATCATGGACAATTACCATGACTATTTATGTGTGTGTCTTTTCTACTACAGGGAGGAAACCCAAGTAATGAGGGATTAACCCCCTCATACCTTTTTTGGGTAAAGCATATGGTCAGTGTTTTTCTCATACCATCCGGCTGTCTCTGTTCCCTTCCTGGTTTTCACTTTACCAAAATGCTTTGCTGCTTCTTCCACCTCCTTTAACAATATCACAGGAGAAGAAGGAAGTAGGAAAAGGTATTACAATTATTAATGTTTGGGGATTTGGAGCATATTATATATAAACATATGCGTATGTATAAGTGTGTATATATACACACATATATGAAATACAGATGTGTATATGTACATATAAAATTATATAAGTGCAAAATCAAGAGAGATATATTTCTATATATCTGTATACATGTTAACGTGTATATGTCAAGTATTTACTAATTATGTGCCAGGCATTATTGTATTAGATACTATTTACTACTTACTACTACTACTACTACTAATACTATGCAACAATGATGCCAACATGACAACTACTACCGCTGCACTGTGACTGTTATATTGCACCTATTATGTGCCAGGTACTGTGCTGAGCACTTTGCAAATATCTCATTTGATCCTTACAACAACCCTAGGAGGCAGTTGCTGTTATTATCCTTTCCATTTCACAGATAAGGAAACTGAGGCAAGAAGGTTAATTGACTTGCCAGTGGTCACAAAGCTATAAATTGTCCAAGTTTTCCTGACTCCAGGCTCAGCATTTTATGCACTGTGCCACCTGGCTACTACTAAGACAAAGAGAGACAGTGCTTGCCTCTCATGGAGCTTATATTGGTTGGAAAAGATAAGATATACATGTATAAATATATACTATTTGTATGAATATATATATATGAAAGGTCTTTGGGGGGCAGATTTTTTCCCCATGTCTCTTTGCTACCGATAAAAGGTTAGTATGCAAAACATGAACCTTTCCTTTCTGATGGGATGTTTATGGTCAGTAAAAAGCCTTGCAATTTGCTGAACATGTAATCAACAAGGAATTACGATGAAGAAGATTATAGGACTTCATCAAGGAACTGTACGGAAGAAAGAGAAGCTTCAACACATGGCAAGAGTGAAGGATGATGGGCAAACAGCTTCATTATTCCACTAGTATCTATGGACTATCTGGAGAAAGTGACGAAGACCTCCAGAAAGACAAAGTGACCTCCTGGGGTGAGTTTTGGGATGATAAAAATGACACGCGTGGGCATGGGCATCATAGGCAGCAGGAATGGGTTGAGATCTGTATGTTAAATGATTTCTCTGAATCTGGGTCTTGTAGACTACAAGCTGCTAAGTCAGATTGCCTCTTATTTATAGACAAGAAACTTCTTTGAAAGTATTTGAATTGACCTAAATCATAGATACAATAACTATTGATTGATTCATTTCAAAGCAACAAACATTTTTTAATGACCTAATGTAAACAAGGCTCTATTCTAAGTACCTGATTTGATGAATAAACTCCATGTAGGGATTTTCTCATGCATCTATATATGTGTCTGTATTGTAACTCTATATTTTATATCACCAAAGGAGAAAAGGTGCTTCTACTTGACTTGCTTCAAGGCCTGAGCCCTAATCCAATCGTCTGAGTCCTTTGTTTTACAATGTTAGGATATTTTCCTTTCTATCATTAGTTGATAAAAGATCTACTCTTTTGGAAGTGGCCCCTTTTCTCTCTGCCTTCTGCGTAAATTTAGACATTGTTTCTTGGAAAGCCTTTGCTACAATGGGATTGCCCATTCTCCATAAGCCACTGAGATCTTTATGGCTAATCCTGAACATAGTGCTTTAAATCAATTCAATACCCAGCCAACTTTATACAGCCATTACAGAGATGGCATTGTATCATCAATAAAAATGATACACAGCCTGTTCAGGAGTTATTCAACAAACAATTCCCCAAAATCACCTTTATTACAGAGTGCGAAACAGATTTCAGACACAGTTACTTTAATGGCAAAGATTTACTGAGCATCGCATTCACAAATGCTTACTGAGGAAAGGACAGAAGGGCAGTGTCGGAGGCCTGCATGTCTACACACCTTGTTTTTGTGAAAAGAAGGAGGGTTATTTATCAAAGTAGTCAATGGCTACCCCGTCTGGAAGCACGGTGTACTTGAAGGAAAAAACCCCAAATCCTAAATCAACATAGAAAGTGTATGTATCTGGATAACTGCAGCTAGCTATCATAAATAATCCAACAGGCTCTCGAAGAGCATCTAATAAATGCTTCAGGTCTAGATGGGTAAAACATCACAGGGAGGGTTTGGGGGGTTACAATTTGAGCAAAAAAGAAAAACAATTGTTTGTGCGACTGATGTTTCCCAAGAATATTTAGCCTAATGATATGAAACCTTTGGATGACACCTCCAAACTTGCAGTGGTTAAATTTCAGATGAGTAAAAGAAGTCCTGTTTTATACTACAAGAAAATTACATAATGGATACAGTCCTGGGATGGATGGAAATGAGAGTATGGTGATGATAGTATTGAGACTGAAAGAATTCTGGGCTTGTGCAGATGCATTTGATCAACTAACCAATAGCTATTGGGTATTTTTTTTTTTTTTGCATAGGGGATGTACTCACTCTGCATTGCTTCCTCTTAAATTCCCTAAATTTCATTAACTCATGCCATATCCATGATCCCTTCTCTGACCCCTCCTTGTTATTAAGAGATCTCTGACTCATCCCCTTCTCAGCTATGCGGATTTCTGTTTACTTCTATCCAGCAGAATACAAGCTACCTGAAGGCAAGAACTACCCCCAGAACCTACCATATATTAGATACTCAACAGCAATTCATTAGGTTGTATTGGATTCAATTTAAAGCCTTGCCTATCTTGCTTTTGAATTTATACCTCCACTACCTAGATTTTCTCTTCATGCCTTTCTTTGTATCTTCAGCACTTAGAACAATGCCTGGCGCATAATAAGGGCCAAATAAATGCTCAGTGACTGATTTACTTAGTAGGACCCGGTATTTAGTAGGTGCTGAATAAATGCTTATCAAATCATTGTTAAGAAAAATTCTCCTGCTTCAAAGGTAACTTGGTATAGTGGACAGAGTATATTGTATACATTTTATTTGTTCACACACCTGATCAACTACTCGTTCTCAGTAAATGTTATCATTTTTTGGTAGAAAACTTTCAAAATTGACACCATAAAGGTGCTATGCTAAAAATTCTTTACAGTTTGGTAAGCTAATTTACTGGAGGGAACATTCTTTTACTTCTAGCAACAATAATTGGGGCACAGCAGGATGAATACAGAGAGGACTGGCGAGACTTACATGAACTGATGCTGAGTGAAATGAGCAGAACCAGGAGATCATTATATACCTCAGCAATGATACTGTATGAGGATGTATTCTGATGGAAGTGGATTCCTTCGACAAAATTTCAATTGATCAATGATGGACAGAATCAGCTACACTCAAAGAAAGAACACTGGGAAATGAATATAAACTGCTTGCATTTTTGTTTTTCTTCCCGGGTTATTTCTACCTTCTGAATCCAATTCTCCCTGTGCAACAAGAGAACTGTTCGGTTCTGCACACGTATATTGTATCTAGGATATACTGTAAGCTATTTAACATATAAAGGACTGCTTGCCATCTGGGGGAGGAGGTGGAGGGGAGGAGGGGAAAAATCGGAACAGAAGTGAGTGCAAGGGATAATGTTGTAAAAAATTAGCCTGGCATAGGTTCTGTCAATATAAAGTTATTAAAAAAAAACAATAATTGGGGCACTGGAATATTTGACATTCTACCTTGAAAGGATGTATAAGGTTGAATGGAATAAACTTTCTTTAATCATATTCTTTTCATAAGCTTATATCCTAACATTTCTATCAACAACAACAACAGTAACAACTCTCCAAATGGTTTATTTTTCCTTCTATCATAGAATGTGGAGTTGTTGGAGAGAAGGAGAAAGCAAGACAGTGGATTATGGTTTTAAGTGATTTTTATGGATACTCCTGTAATCAGGGTCAAGAAGTATTTCAAGTTCTCTCTTACTAGAAGGCAATCTTATGTTGTGCTCAGGCAGAGCCTTTCAGGGGGCACTGCTCCTCAATACCTCTCTCTAACCATATAATGCCTCATCTCTAACCATATAATAAGTGCAGGGGTCATCCCATACCTCCTCCATAGTATTTCCTTATTATTTGTGCAAAGGAGAGCTTCAGTAGATTCTTACGCTGTCACAGTAACCACAGAACCATCCTTCCTTTCTTAATCTTATCTTCTTTCTTCTAAAAGTACTTAGAAATATGCCCAGAAGCAAGGGATTGGGAAAATAGTAACATTAATACAAACTTTTGATGAGGCACAAAAATTAAATTGGATTCATTCCACTACTCTACTAGAAAGAAAGGAGAAGAGGTTCCTTAGAAAGACTGTCTGCAAACAGCTAGTATCTTAATAAATTATTCGGATGGGATTTATAGATTGCAAAAGTAATTATAGCCACTTAAAATGATCCTCTTTTCTTAACAATGTTTTACAGTGGGGAGGAGACTGGGGGGACAAGTGTATGCAAACACTTGAAAATACAAACTACTAGGAAATACAATGATTATTCCCTGCTGGTATATTTGGACCATTTGAAGAAAGGTCATTTAAGGTTAAAATCTATTTTCAAGTTTAAACCTCCATCCCTCAGTGAATACGAGGCAGGGGTTTGTTGTTTCCCTGATAGCTCTAATCACAGACATGGAACTTAGGGAATGGAGTAAATAATTTAATTATTCTTATTCTGAGTGTATTGCAGGCAAGAGAATGGTTTTCCCAGAAAGAAAAAAATTATCTTCTCAAAAGTTGTGTCAAACATGCCTCCCACCATAAAGCCTTCAATTTAACCATATAAGGAAAAAATGGTCTTATCTTTCTTTAAGAATTCTGCTGCATAAGCAGTCAATGAGGCACTGTTACATTTCTGTGAAATGGAAGTAAAAAGCTATTCTAGACAATAATCACATTTTAAATTCCCTTTCCAACCCCCCCACCACCACCACCATTTTTACAGGAAGTTGAAAGGGAGTTTAATTTTATGGATGGACACTATCTGATTCTTTGTGGTTGGCTTGAAGTTTTTAAACTTTTCAACATCCTTGGACTTTGCATTTTAAAAACTAGTTTCAGAAGCTCATCTCACTTCAGAATGGTTGGGTCCTGGGATTAGCAGAGTATAAGGAGAAAGAATTACTAAAAATGAGTTGAAAAAACAAAATGGTTTGATGATGCAAGTAGTTATTAGTAAAGAATCTGCATATATAAAATGAAAGCTCTCTTCTTCCCACAACCTGACACTTTATGGCTCCCTACCATTATATACACACTTATGGAACTGAAAGAGTCCTAAGTCTAATTACTTCATTTTTTGTGAGGGAGGAATCTAAGATTTATACAAGTTTAATTTCTTGCACTGTTAAAAGTTCTAGAAATATGAAACAAAAATGAAGCACCTGCACCACCCTGAAATTAAGGAGTTTATAGAATTTACATTCTAACAGGGCAGACAGCATGCACACACACACGTATGAATACATGCTATACACACATACAAGGAATACAAGGCAATTTAAGGGGGAAACACTAGAAGCTAGGGGAATCAGGAAATGATTCATTTAGGAGATAGCCTGTAAGTTAAACTGAAATAAAATTAGGGATTTTAAGTTCAGGGTCATCAGATATATGGTTACACCAGAAGGTCAGAAGCCAGACTGCAAAGGGTTTGGAAAAGAATGAGGGGAGAAGTAGAGGGAACCCTAAAGAGTGTTTTTCAAGGATGAGGGAAACCTGGACTTGGTTATAGGCAGCAAAGAGGAACCAATAGATAAGGAGAAAATGAAGCCTGAAGATATGAAGGAGAATATAACAGGAGGGGGTTCAATTTGCTAGAAAAGAGAGGACAGGATGAGATCAAAGGTACGTGAAGCGGGGTTGATCTGATTGAGAAACAAGGTGATCAATCCATCCAGCCATTCTGGAGAGCAATTTGGAACTATGCTCAAAAAGTTATCAAACTGTGCATCTCCTTTGATCCAGCAGTTTTTCTACTGGGCTTATACCCCAAAGAGATAATAAAGAAGGGAAAGGGACCTGTATGTGCCAAAATGTGGCGGCCCAGTTTGTAGTGGCTAGAAGCTGGAAAATGAATGGATGCCCATCAATTGGAGAATGGTTGAATAAACTGTGGTATATGAATGTTATGGAATATTATTGTTCTGTAAGGAATGACCAGCGGGATGAATACAGAGAGGACTGGCGAGACTTACATGAACTGATGCTGAGTGAAATGAGCAGAACCAGGAGATCATTATATACCTCAACCATGATACTGTTTGAGGATGTATTCTGATGGAAGTGGATCTCTTCAATAAAGAGAGCTAGTTCAGTTTCAATTGATCAAAGATAGACAGAAACAGCTACACCCAAAGTAAGAACACTGGGAAATGAATATGAACTGCTTGCATTTTTGTTTTTCTTCCCGGGTTATTTATACCTTCTGAATTCAATTCTCCCTGTGCAATAAGAGAACTATTCGGTTCTGCACACATATATTGTATCTAGGATTACTGTAACCTATTTAACATGTAAAGGACTGCTTGCCAGTGGGGAGGGGGTGGAGGGAGGGAGGGGAAAAATCGGAACAGAAGTGAATGCAAGGGATAATGCTGTAAAAAATTACCCTGGCATGGGTTCTATCAATAAAAAAAGTTATTTTAAAAAAGAGAAACAAGGTAATCTATTCATCAGAGACTGGAAGAACCAAGGAGAAGATAGGGGACAAGAACATTACAGGGGATGATGTGATATAAAGAGGTTAAAAGGTTTAACCTTTTAGCTTTTTTGGACTCATAGTAAATAATCTATATTTTCTCAATAAACATATTTCTCAATTAAAAAGCATCACTGACTCAATTACCTCTGTGAAGTTACTCATGGTAATTGCTCCCTGAAATCAAAAGAGAGGGATGGGTGGATCAGGTCTCATTAAATTGATCTGTTCATCCTATGACTGAGGGAGTTCCTATTTCAGAGATAGCATTTATTTATCAGAAAATGTCAGTGACAGTTCCTGAAATTTGGAATTTGACAGCAACTCTTAATGAGTGCCCAATTTAAACACACACTGGTGATGTAGATGCTGTCCTGAATCCTGGAGTTCAGGGGTATCAAATTTTAGCATAACAGTTGTTGAGCTAGTTATAGATGGGACCAGAGAGGGATTTTAAATGACTTCCAGAGATCAGATGGCATTGACTATAAGTGCTGACTGCCAAAGATTACCAAAGGGGCAAATGGAAAACTCTATCAGTGACAACTCAATGAGCAATACACATGCACATGTTTACTGACATAATTCACATGTGTGTTTGCATATATGGGTATTGTGCTTATATAGACACACGTGTGTCTTTACACATGCTTAATATATAAAATTTCAATTCATCTATCATTTTAGTTAACCTAAATACATGGAATACATTATAAAGATAAATATAAAGTATTTAAAAGAAGGCTCAAGTAGACCTGCACCACCTTCTCTTCCATTTTTCTCTTGTTTAAGATATATTATAAAGAAGTATTTTAACTTTTCATATATTACTTAATATGACTCTCTATTGTGTCCCCTGCATTTTGAATGAATGGGACTGAGCATGAATATGGATGATTTTAAGAGTGTTCTCAATAGCGTATTTCATACAGAATGTACATATCTATTTCTCAGAGATACACTGCATGGATTCTGACACTTCAGGGTAGGATAAGATGCTAGAGGACTAGATGGTTTCTTGCATCTTTCTATCTGGCTTGGAGCTCTATAAAGAAAAGAGACAGACTGCATGATAGTCCTGATTTCATGGTATACTCTTTTAACGTCTCTATGTGAGCAAGAGTGGTGGGAAACCAAAAAACAACAATAAAAGTTAATCATTCTCTCAAATGTCCATCAAAACTGGACCACTTGAGTAATTTTCAGGCTTAAGAGGAAAAAGAAACCTTTCAGTTTCGAACAATATAGCTATTCTCATGGCATAAGGATGAAAACATCATCGACCTATATTTTCTCTAGATTCCATTCTTCACACAAAACCAGAATGATAACTTTCTGAAGAGTTACCAAAACAAGTGTTTCATTTTAACATGGAAAATATTTCTCCCCATTTTCAAAGAAAATGAGAATAACTTTGAAGAGTTATTCCCAAGAGCTTTAGATTCTTCCTTGTATATCATAGATGCCAATCACATCCATGCCTTGAATGCTCTCCATCAGCTCAGGGGCCTTCTTTTCCATTAAGAATTTTTCTTCTCTCCCCCAACTCCCCAGGTCATTAGACTTGGCAAGGAGGGAAAGGGAATTCTTTTTGGTTTTTAAGTATAAGTTTCAATACAGAGAGAGAAACAGAGACAGAGAGGGATAGAGACACAGAGACATACAGAGAGAGGTAGAGAAAGAGACAGAAACAATTAAGTTTCAGGATAGGGGTTAAAGGTTAGATTGCAGGAATTTAAAGAGAGAATAAGTGGTGAGCAAAAAGAAGTAAGTGGTATAGATGGCTCTGATAATTTTGGAACAGAAAGGTTGACACGATCGAGTACAACATAGTACTAGGAAGAAAAGCTGATTCAAATGATTTCTCCCCTCAAGGTGGAGGGGTTGAGAGGATCTCCATATAGCAGCCAAGTGGTACGATGGTGCAAGCACTAAACTTGGAGTCAGGAAGACCTGTCTCAGACACTTCCTTACTGTGTGTGCTTTGGCAAGTCATTTCATTCTGATCAGCCACAGCGTTCACATCATTACGACGAAGATTAAAATCACATTTACCTCCCGGGATTGTTGGAGAATCCGATGAGATAATACTTATAAAATGATTTGCAAACCTTAAAGCATGTTAATGATGATGATGATGATGTTTCAAAAGCCATGGGGAAGAAGCCAATGGAGGATAAAAGATAGACTATCCTCAGAGATGCAGGAACTAGATAAAAGAATAAGGAAGTGATAAGTCAAAAGTATAGGTAGAGGGACTAGTCTTAGAGAAGGCTACTTCTTCCTCAGATATTAGAGCAGAATGAGAAATCACTGATGTCTCTGAGCAGGTCTCTTTTTTCTGTTCCCCTCAGTTCTATCTTCTGTAAAATGATGAGGGTCAAGAAGATTACGTCTAATGGACTGACCCAAAGTTTATAATCTTATGAATATGAAGGAGGCATTGAAGATGAATATGGTAGAAAAACTGAATATCAAAACATCTCTGTGTAATGGAGTATACTCAAAGGTATTAATAGAATGGATGAAATAGTTGTTTCAAGCCTGGAAAACCAGGTAGAGATAAAAAATGCAGATGGATTGGTATGGATAAGTGGGGTGTATGATAAGAAGGATGATTATAGTCAGAAATGGTGAACTATATTTTTAAAGTTTTAGAGGTGGTTTAATGAGATACGACCAAAAGTTTAGGGTGCAGTCTTACTGGTAGATTCTGGAAACTTGATGACTTGTCCTGTTTGGGTCTAGAGGGCAGGGATAGGAGTACAAAAAAGCAAATTTCCTTTTCATGTCAGGAAAAGTTACTCAACAGTCAGAGGCATCTCAAGATAAGGTAGGCTGCTGAAGCAGACAGGGGCTTCCCCCTCCTTGGAGGTCTTCAAGAAGAGCTGGGTGTGTTGTGGAAGGATTCTTTTTCACACATGTATTGTTTTAGATGGTCAGCGCTGTCTCCGCTAACTTTGAAATTCTGTGTTTTGTAGCAAAGATGGAGAAGGTTTTTGAGTCAAGAATGTGAAAAAAAATAAAAGTGAAGCTTTCTCCTTAAGTACAATGAAGGACACATTGACATTCTGCAGCATGCCTTCAAGTATAAAATGAAGGGGAAGTGTACAAACAGTGCTCTTCAACTAATTTGGCCTCATTTTGTTTCTGATTTATTTATCCATTAGGTGCTACCCATTGAGTTAAAAGCATTAAGAATATATTTTAAAATAAGGTAAGAAGTTGTTAAAAGATATCACAGCATACCCTGGGGTGTAACATCCCTGGAATAACATGTCAATGAAGTAATTGTCGGACTAAACCAGGTGCGCTGGTAATGTAAAAGGGGAACTCTCGGTTATTTTAATCCTCTTATAGCAATATTGCCAGCACTAAATTGCAACTGTGTGAAAGAGGAAATAGGGTACTACTGAAGAAAATGACAAATATAATTGCAAATACTTTGACTCCAAACATATGCTAAATAGATCGCTATGTCTCTCTGCCTGATTCTGTAATTCTACAACAGAACATCTCCCAGGAAAAGGAAAAGGAATAAGAGGAAGGAGAAAGGGAAATGAATGAATTTCAGCAGAGAGGACTTTGGTTCAGATATGAAAATCTCCTTTGCTAGATCTTCATCCACATCACTTCCTCCAACTATATATGTCCCTCAAGGTTATGTCTTGAACTATCTCTTTTCCCTCTATATTGCTTCAATCAGTGAACTCATCAGAAAACCATGGATTTAATTACCATCTCTGTGCCGATGATACTCAAATCCACCTATCCTGCCCCAGTCTCTGCTGATGTCCAATCTCATATTTCCAACTGTGTAGTAATATCTCAAATTGGATATCTAATAGATTAAAATCAGTATATCCCAAACTCAACTTATTATGTTTTCCTCTAACCCCATTTTTTTTCCCATTATTGTAGAGGATGACCTTATCCTAATCCATCAGGCTCACAATCTAGGCGTCATCCTAGGCTTCTCACTATCTCTCACCTGGTTCCAGGGTCTGTTGAGTTGAACATTGCAGCAGCTCTGGAATATGCCCCTTTCTCTCTTCTGACATTGCCAAGACTTTAAGGTAGGCTTTCATCACCTTAAACCTGAACTACTGCAATCTGCTAATGCTAGGCCTTCCTGTCTTAACTTTCTCCAGTGCAATGCATTCTCTATTCAGCCACCACTCTGATTTTCCTAAAGCACCGGCCCAACCATATTATCCCTTTACTCAATAAACTCTATTAGCAACCTGTCACCTTTAGAATCAACTAGAAAATTCTTTTTCTGGTGTTCAAACTCCTTTATAATTTAACTGCCTCCTATCTTTCCAGTCTTCTTATATCCCATTCCCCACCATGCACTCCTTCATGCAGCGACAGTGGATCCATGAATACCATGAACAAGATACTACTTCTTTCAGCTCTGGACAGTTTTTCTGACTGTTTCCCATGCCTGAAACGCTCTCCCTCCTCACTTCTACCTACTGCCTTCTCTGGCTCTCTTTAGATTTCAACTAAAATCCCAAGCATTTTTGCAGCAAGTCTTTCATCAGCCTCTTAATTGCAGTGACTTCCCTCTGTTAATTATTTCCTATTTATTGTTTAGATTTTTGTACATATTTATTTGCTTATTATTCCCCTAATTCAGTCGTGAGCGTCTTGAGGGTAGACTAGTCTTTGTTTCTTTTTGTTGTCCAGAGGCTTAGAAGAATGTCTGACACAGAGTGATTAAAGAGTGGGCATTTATATGTTTACTGACTGATTTCATGTGGGTCATACTAGACAAATACTGCAGACACATCTAACTCAATTTCTGTGATTCTTTGAAGCATCTAGTTAGAACACGAATTATTTAATTGAACTATTTAGGTTTAGATCCAGGAATCTCTCAACTCTTAAAAAAATTATCTGATTGGGAAGCAGAGTTTTAAGAGGATACTTTTACCCCCAAGAAAAAAATAGTTAGAATTTTCTATATTCTCTAAGAGGAGAGAGTTATAATAAATATAGCACTGGCAAAGAGCAGATTTCTGTATCTGTCTCCTGATAGGCTCCCGTGCTATGCTACAGCAGCTTCATATTAAAAACACATTCATTGGCTGCTCCAGTGATAAAAACTTAGAAAAACAGATACTATATGAGGAAATAATAGCAATACTCCTGGAGTTTCTAGCTCTATTTCACTTAGCCAGAATGATCAAAAGCATTTGTAAATTAACCTCAGACAAAGCCAGAAAAAAATTCTCCAGAAAAAAAAAACACACAATTCAGTCTGGCCCTCTAAATTTTAGCAATTGGTGAAGATGCTACACCAAGGTAGCCATTTACTCTGAGTCACGGAACAATAGATTCAGCCTTGTCCCAGAAGAAAAGGATGTATTACCTTAGCTGAAATGGGCCCAAAAGGTGGTTTTCTAGTCAATGTTATCAAAGGAAGGATGAATGTTTTTTCCTAAGAGCTTGACTTAAATTTACCCAAAGAAGAGCCATAGGGAGGCTCACTTAGGATTTTCTTCTTCTTCTTTTAAAAAAAATCACTACATCTGTGCTAGGGATTATTTGGGAAAGAAATAATTAATTCCCTCCTAAGTGTGTTAGCAGCATAGGGTAGGCTTCATTTATTTTCTAATTAGCTATAAACTACTGAAAACAATCAATTCAATTGAATATGGCTATGGAAAGCAGTTTTAGTCCAATTTGGGAGAGCAATTATGGAGGAGCTCTCTGATCTTTCAGTTGACTGAATGAAAAGCTAAGAAGTTCATTTGGGGACAGTATGCTGTTAGAGATAAACATCCCTTCCTCCCTTCCTCCCTTCCTTGGGGTAGTAAGGTGTCCTTGGCTGGCCCTGGTAGTGTCAGAGATAGGATATGCCCTCAGGCTCCCTCAACCACAAGGTTGGTCCTAGTTTCCATTGGACTACATAGTCTTTCTTCTTTTTTTTTCTTTAAAGTGGGAAAATAACTTCAGTACAAATCATTATTTCAAGAGAAATTCATTTTCTTATAAAAAGTGCACTAAATACAAAGTTAATGAATAGTCTTTCCCAAGGTGAGTAGAGGTTTATAGTTTTTAAAATTCAGTTTTTAAAACATCATTTAAAAGAGATGCATTAAAATCAATGAACCACAACTACAAAGGAATTTCTATGTCATGGCAATATTAAAATACAGGAATAACACTGATATTACCTAAAGCTAGTGGGTACAGGTGCTATAATTTGGAAAACAAGACTGGATCTCTGGTATTTCAAAATGTGTGAATAACGAGCCATGATATAACGTGATTCTAATCACATTACTAATGCACATACACTAATATAAGTACAGTTGGAATGTGCATGACTCCCTCCATCCTGATACTCTCAGACTCCCAATTTGTGTACCCTTCAAAACAGATGCATTGCTGGAGTCTGTGTACTTATTTCAACGATATCATTGCTCAAATGATTTCTGAATACTACAATTTTCACATCCTTTTGGTTGAATTTGGTTTTTTTTGGAAACATCAAGAAGTAATTCAGAACTCAATCTGGTGAATAAAGTGGGTGATCAAGCTAGGAAAGGCAGTAGTATTAGGTCAAAAGCAGGGTATAGGAGGAAAGTCAGGAGTCTTTTTTCTTGTATGACCACCTTCAAGACAATCCCCAAAGAGAAGCTGCAGATCACTTTTGATCAATATCTACATATCTGTCAAAAATGTTATCCAAGGTAACAATTAGCAATATTCTAAATTGCAAAGGGCTGCCTCAAGAGACAGGGAGTCCTTCCCCAGTCTCCTCTGCCTCCCTTGCTGGAGCTCTTTTGAGTAATACATAGAAAGAGCAGACAATTAGGTACATTAAAACATGAAATAAAAACCGAAAAAGGATATTCTAAGTGTATAGTTTTTGCTTTCTTTTAGTCCCACCCCTGACCCTTAATCTTTGTGTGGAAAGCTAATATATAAAAGAAATACAGAAACTTACATTCTGTTACTGTTGGAGAGTTCATTCAGTAAACAGACATCTCTCCATAGTTCCCCAAAACATGATTAAATGGATTTTTCAATCACCCCTTGGTCTACCATATGTTCTAATTTCATGGCCCAAGTATTTTAGTGGGATGAATCCCCTGAGCAAGAGCATACATTCTACTCAGGACCCAGTTAGGAGAAGTACATTTTATAAAAAGCAAAACATATCCCCTACTTATAGATTAAATGGACTTTTTTTTTTAAATCAGTATTTGAGGGTTCATTAATTTAAGTTTTTAAAAAAATACCACAAAAAGTAGGAGACAGATAACTACCTTCCCCATTTCTTAAAAAGGTCATACAGCTGTGAACCCTATGAAACATGAATATGTCTCATTCAAATTCAAAGTAGAACTTGATAATATTCAAGGCAGATGCAAAGCTTCTATTCAGTGATACAGCTAATGACATTACATTTTTTTCTCTCACCTCTGGACATTTCTGGTGACTCACCTGCCCTCTGTGGAGGAGGGTAAGAACCAAATTTGAATCCCTCCGAGTTATGGTGATACTTGGGAAACAATATCAGTGTCATGGGAGAACAACTCAGAAGTGATTTCAAAACCTTTCAACTTCTTGTGATTTAAAATTCTTTGTTCATGAAAATTTAGCTTGACCTGACAGACTGACATTGCTTTCATTGTTCTTGTACTGGTTACAGTCATCCAAGTGTAATATAGAACTTACCGTCATAGTAAGGATCACGTAACAATTTCTTCTTTAAAAGCTGACACCCAGTATTATCAGGCCATAATGGAAGAGAACTGGACTCATACTTAAACTAGTACACACCAGTGGAAGCTATATGCATGGAAAACATTTCTTTGAATCTCACAACATCATGCCAGATATGGAGCCACCAATTAAAGAGATCTTCCCACAGGAAAGAAAATGGGGAAAGAGTTTAAAGGATTCTTCCATTTTCAGCTCCAAACAGAGTGCCTCCCAAACCATTTTGGAGCCATGCCAATCATCAAAATGATGACTCAACCATAAGAACAATCTGATAATTTTTGGAAGGAGCTAACTTCTATAAGAGGGTTGTTCATATCATGTAGTCACCTGTATTTGAAAGAGCTTAAAAATAATTTCTCCAACTCAGAGTCCCAGAGAACATCAGTTTGCCACAGAGTCATATTTGGTTTCATTATGGGAGTCTCCCCTGTGACTCTATCATATTTCCTCATGGCTCACATTCATTAACTTGAGAATTAACACCAAAATGCTCCCTTTTCAGTGCTAAGATTCATCCTGACTATTATTGGGGCATTCATAAAAGAATGTTGTCAGCAGCATGTTGTTTTGGCACAGTAGGATAAGGGAGTATTGGTGGAAAAAAATAAATAAAACCAGGCTCAAAAATTGCTTCTAAGACTGTGTAAGTGGCACGACATGTGAAGACACCTCAGCTTGAAATTCTTTTAAAGCAGAACCATGACATATGTCATCTTAAGCACTTACAGTTTTAATGCCTTGGAGTAGAGATTAAACAACAAACAAAACATTTCAAAATCAATTTACTTGAAAGTTTGTAGTCTTACCTTTCCTGGTTTCTTCGGCTCTAGTTTCCTCTGAATTAGGATTAAACAGCAGCGAGAAATCAAAGCAAAGAAAAGAAAGAAAAATCAGCATCAATTTGACTTGACCAATGTTATCATTCCTTTAAAAGCATACACACATTTCAATCATTGCTATTTACTTCCACTTGAGCACTGAGATAGCAGAAAGAAGATTAACAAGGATCAGGAGGTGGGGTTCGAGGCCCAGCTCTGCCACCTGCTAGTCACATAACTTGGGTGTCAGTTTCCCCATTTATTAAATGAAAAGTTTGGACTCCAAGTTTGCATTATCTGGCAAACTTCTCCTAGCCATAATGTTCGATGATTTATTCTAACAGTGGTATTGCCGATAGAACATTCAACACCATACTAAATGAGAGGCTCATATACGATAACACATTTAAAGCTGTGAGACCTTAGAGACCACTGAATAAAACCAAAACCCTTCATTTGACAAATGAGGAAACCGCGCAGAGAAACTACATAACTTGTCCAAAATCATACTAGCTTCTAGTAAGTAGCCGAGGCAAGATTTAAAAGTTCTTTTTGAGTCTGAGGGCAGCACCTTAGCCACTATGCCCTGTTGCCTTCACCTCTGTATCTGAACTTAGTTACTAATTATATTATTTGTAATGACAGATTTGCCCAATATAGACAGCTACCACAAAAAAATCGATCCCTTGATTAGAAAGCAATGATTCAAATATTTGGACTTCGTTTCTGATTCACGAACATTTTTTAAATAAGGGGGAAAATGATGGCCACATAAAAAGACAAATCAAAGATGTTTAACGCAATTTCATTCAAATCTAAATCACCAGGGCTGGAAATGCTTGAGTTGGAATTTAACCAAGAAATTTGTCTATACAAAGAAAAACATCTCTAAACACAAAATAATAATTGCTCTTAACTTAAGCATAATTGCTAGCTATTTTTTCCCCCTCAAAATGTCAAGTTAACGATTGGGACCACAGATATTTTGCCTACTCTGCCATGTACTGTCACACTGACATAGGCAGTAGAAGAGATAAACCCATTTCTCTCCATCAGCCTCTCTCCCTGGTTGTTTGTGTCTGAATTCCATCCTGGCTGAAGTTAAGCATGGAACCCCTGCAGGGCAGGGGGAAATTAGGTGGGTAGTGAGAGAGCAATGGGGAGGGATGGACATTTGAAAGGAAAGTAAACAAGATGATGGATAGAATAGATCCATCTATCCATGCCATATTAAGGACATCCCTCCTTTTATTCATAAGCCAAACCTTTGTTTTGCTACTGAAATAGCACTACTCTGTCTTTATAGTGATCAGGTAGAAAACGGAAGTAACCACAAATGCACACATACTCTTTAGTTCCCAAATCTGCCATATGGAGGCAGGGGGAGTAGAAAATGATTCCCACACAAAACATTGAAAAAATATTCCTACAGTCTGCTCACACTAATCAAATTTACCATCAGTGATGTACAGCTGGAGGGGGATGCTTCTGGTAATATATTTGATGAAAAGTGTCCCTAGATCTTTAATAACCTTAACATAGCAGAACCTTTCCATTATATGACTGATTATGACTAGAAGAACTCACTAGTGAAAAGGTTTGCAAAGTTCCCTGGTGTTAATTAATGCCAACACAATAAGAGAATCACAGTTCCCAAGTGGTTAACAGTGGGAAAAAAATTCCTTTAGCTAAATTCTCGATATAAGTCTTGTTCTGTAGCACTAAAGAGAGCCTCATCAAATATGTCCTATTAAAGGTCACTGTCCAAATCACATACTACTTGGGCACTGGGCAAGCTGCCACCCAAAATTGCCAGTGAGTCAAGTGAAGATGTGTGAATGTTGATTATAAATATCTTGGTAAATTATTCAGTGGATTGTCACGAAGTTAATGACTAAGGCATGTTTGGGAGCCAGCATTTAAGTCATGAATGCCATTTCTACCATCTGATCCTAAAGTCCTTCTACAAATAAACCTTTTTATTTGGGTCTTAAACACTCACTTCCAACTTTGTTATTTAAATGGTTGTTCCCCAGGCTTGGCTAGCTTTCCCTTCTCCCCCTTGCCTTCTGTCTTTAAAACCCACCACAAATTTCACCATTGCTATTATGAGATTTTTAAAAAAAATTAATGAGATTGGCACCGTGAGATTGGCCATGATATTTTTGCCTTTACACCTTGTAGGGATGAGCTGGTACAGGTCAAAGTCTTTCGCACACATATGGACACGAACATGCATGTGCGCACACACATACACCCCCCCCCACACCAAATAAGAGCCTTTCTTATTTGCTATACTACAGAGACCTAGGAAAATCTACTAAAACATGTGGCCTTCTCTGCAGGGCAGACATCAGAGATGCAAGAAAACCCAGAGATTCCTGTCAAGGATGCAAGGATGATATTAGCAAGGATGCTAGTTTCAAAGCGGTTACAAAACAGAAACACTGAAAGAAACAACTTATATTTTAAAGATAGAGACTAGTTATTCTCTGAACTGAAAAATGAGTTCTGGTTGGACCAACTATAAATCCTCTAAAATACTGTCCACCAAAGAAGGAGCAAAGGAAGAAAGGAGGATAATCGAAAATGCCTAAAAGCTAACACTTAGTGGCTTAGCTGCTTCTCTCATATTCCTGTGTTAAGTAGATTAGTGCTTTCTTATTAACCTCTTGGTGTGAATAAATCCTAAATTCTACTACCAAAGGGTGAACGTCTTCCAATCTATCTGCTAATTTCCAAGCTTGATAGAGCTAAGTGGATGTAATTAATTGATGAAAGAAGGTAAAAGATACTAGATGTAGGAGGCAGAAAGGAGAGAGAAGCCATATACAAATGGAATTATGATCTAATTGAAAGAAAATCTAAACTTTTCAGGCAACTCTTCATTATGCCTTATTGCAGACATGGTAAGTAATGAACAGATGACAAGATATTATTCATAGTTAGATATATAGCAGGTATAGTGTATATGGGCAGCTAGGTGGAATAGTAACTAGAGCACTGGGCCTGAAATCAAGAAGACTCATCTTCATGAGTTCAAATCCAGCTTCAAATACTTCCTAGCAGTGTGACCCTAGGAAAGTCACTTTACCCTATCTGCCTCAGTTTCCTCATCTGTAAAATGAACTGGAGAAGGAAGTGGCAAACCGCTCCAGTATCTTTGCCAAAAAAATCCAGATGGGGTCAGGAAAGGCATGAACAACATGAAATGAATGAACAACAACAAAATCTGGGTCTCAATGGAAGTCTAGGAAGTCAAGAAGAGGAGATGGGGAGAGAGAACCTTCTGAGAAATGGGGGACAGCAGCAGGGGGAAAATTCTGAGAGTGAGGAGATGGATTCTCTTGTGCGAGGAACAGTAAGGAAGTCAGTTGGATGCCGAGTATGGTATTAGTGCTGACCTTCAAGTGCATTTGCTATCCAAGATTAACTTGATTAATGATGAAAATGTAGAATAAAATAGTCAACCCCAGAATACACTATCCTGAATTATCAAATTATGTATTTAAGGATATTTCATTTTGTCTGTGAGTTTCTGCTCCACAAATGCATCATGAAACCATTTTACAACTAAATATAATTAGAGTCACTATCACCCAGCTGCTGAGTTTGTCAAGCTCCTCTCCAAACTTTGCTAGGCCTGTCCGTGGAGTAGAGGCCTCATCGATTCTCTCCAGGCTTCCCAGACCTTGCCAAAGCTTCCATTCTACTAGTATAGCTTTCCAGAACCTAAAATCATCTTCAAGTCATGATGGTGAATCAAAGTGAAGTTCATCCATAGTTAAGTTTGAACATCCATAGTTCAAAAAGAAATGATTGATTTGACTTGGCTTCTCCAGCATAGCTTGATTGTTCCTTTACTAACATACTAGCATGTTTAGGGACAGAAACACAGATCACATGCCAGCAATTTTCCTTTGGCTTCCTGTCTCTTTTGTTATTTTCTGACTGGCCAAATGGACCATAAAGTCGAATGCAACTGAAAAATGATTGAACTGAACCTAGCTGCTTTCTAGACTTTTCTCCCTGTTATCAGCTTAACCCCATGAACTTGAAAGTTTTTGCTGTACATTTGTTAATACTTAGGTATATGATTCAAATAGCTTTGCTCTTTTAATCTCTGATGGATTTATCAGTATAATTATGAAGTACATTCTATCTGAAAATGCTCTGCCATTCTTGTGAACTTAACGGGGCAATTAAAAGCATTTACAAAGCAACACATCATTCTCAGAGAACGCATTATCGTTCTGTTCTAGAGGTCCATAATGCAGGGCCTCCTTAGAGCTTGAAGATTGCCTAAGAAGAAGAAGGTCCTTGTGCTGCTTCAGTGATAAATCCTTGTGGATAGGAGCCAAGGAAGAGCTTATTACCACTACTTAACAGCATTTCCATCTAAGGTGGTAATGGATCAGGAAGGAAGATTGGAAGACAAGTACTTTGTTAGTCAGTGGTTCAGATCTATGGTTGAATTTCTGTTGGTTTAATAATGACAACTCACATTTAAAGAATACTTTATGATTTACTACTACACTAACAAACATATTCCTTTGGTGTTTTATAAGTGGCAAAGAAGACAAAGCTCTAAAGAAAAAGACCTCAAGCTGGGAGGTTTGGTGAAAAGCAATGCTTTTCATCTAAGGAGCTACATAGCTAGATGCAAAAAGGTTCATTGCTACAAGTGATTGGAGAAGATTGTGTATCAGGGTGAGAAGAGGCTATGATACTTATCAGCAGAGAAAGTATCCATACCTAGGAAATTATAGGTTCTTGGCCTTTATAATTGACTAAGCACTTTAGAGTTAGTATAAGTGATGTTAGTTGCATTTTCAAAATCAATAAACTACGGTTCAGAAAGATTCACTAGCTTACCCACAAGTTAGAATCAAGACTTCCATTGAAACTCAGGTCCTTCAACTTTAACGTAAGGTATTCTCCATTGTATAAAGCATGTTGCTCACCAGTGGCTCTTGTGATCTAACATGAAATCCCATTTCTCAAAATCTGATGGTGACCATCTAAAGACTTTTCCTGGACTATAAAGTAGAAAACATATATTTGGGACTCAATTATTCATATTTTTCAGATGGAAATATTTTAGTGAGCTCAATTTACTAGATAATCCATGTGTAGAAATGTAGAAATACATATGAAAATTTCCATAAAACATTTAAAGAAAATGTCCATTTAATTTAAGGTGTTCAATTTGCTATTTTATTTTTTTTTCCTTTTAGGGAAAAATAGCTGTATTACTGATGGAGGTTTTTTGGTAAAACAATTTATGATCTTAAGACTTTTGTATTATTTTAAAGATCTATCTTGTCTACGTTTAAATAATAAATACATGGAATAGTCATTGCAATATCTCATAAATGTTATGTAGCATTTGAATGTCTCACATGCAAATTTCAAAAGAAAATGCTAGTTGTCCAACCATCTGCCAGTGGTATACTGTTATGGGCCAGAACTCTGAAACAAGGATTCTTATAAGGTGTTAAGTCAGTGGAATTGATAAAGACAATGGTAGTTCAGTACATGTATTTAGTATAAGATTCACATCTATGATAAGAGAGCATGTAAGCTCGGACAAACTCAGCCAGAATCAGAACTGGAAGACAGAGACCGTGGTGGCGGTCCTCCTGCCTCCCCCACAGAAACCAAGACACATTCAGGAGGAAGAAGCTGGCAGAGCAGAGAACACAAAGAACTGGAGGCAGGAGCTTAAGCTCTAGGAACCAAGGAGAGAGATAGGCCTCTAAGAAAGCTAACCAGGTCCCAGGAAAGGAGACAAGACTTGGAAAGAGACAATAAAGGATTTGGACTTTAACACCTGGCTGTACTTGTGGTGATTACTGAACTGAAACGAAGGCTGCCTCCAGAGACCGCCAGGAAACCCAAACAGAGAACATTACAGTATACTACTAGATACCTTGAAGAAAAACATTTGTGCCATTTAAAGGATAACCATGCTACTGCACAAGTAATATTTTGTTTTTGCCAAGGCAATCAGGGTTAAGTGACGTATGTGCTCAAAGTCATACAGCTAGTAAGCGTCAAGTGCCTGAGGCTGAATTTGAACTCGGTTTCTCCTGATTCTAGAGCCAATACTCTACTGTGCCATCTACCTGCCCCCTAAATGTAATATCCTGATAGCCTCAATGGGAGAGGTACTGACAATTTTAAATTTAAATACATTTTAAATAGTCATACTTCATGCACCAGATCCATCTTTTATAATAAGATTTCTAGCACTGATATGATTATAAAGTAGAGAAATACTTGTCAACTTCTAGCTGAATAATTTTATCTGAGAAATCAAGGCTACACATAAATACAATCATGTAGATTATTCATTCAACCTCATGCCCCCTCCATCTTTGTTTTGCCTCAACTACACAGACAAAATAATTGAGAGATATAATAGTCTGTTCAATTAATTTTGACTTTGAATCACTAAAATTCCCACATTTCTAGCTATATAGAACTGTACACAAGATATCTTTCTTTTATGCTCCACCAACGATCAACATACAAACCCAGAACTCTTCAAAAAAGGAAAGCAATGATAATGAAAATAATGCTACATTTTTTTTATTTTGAAAGGCATTCCTTTATCATCTATTTCCCTTTCAAAAATCTGTTTTAGGAAGGCACAAATTCATGAGAATGCAATTAAGTATTTCTAGTTCCTGCTGCTGTTTTTCTTTCTTTTCTTTCCCCTATTTCTATCCCTGTCTTTAAAGCTTATGTCCAAAATTTCATACCAGACGGTAATTTGGCATCGACCAGCACATTAAATAACAAATTAATGCACTTCTCAAGGTTGGTAAGTAATAAATTCATAGAAATTATTTTATTCATCATTGAATCTGGTTTATAATTTATATTTCAGTTAGCCACAATATATATTTTGAAAATAAGAGTTTTTCACAGTAAATGCTATTCTCAAAAAAGAAAATTATTATTATTTTTATCACACCTGTTATTTTCATAGTTTAGGGAGCTCTTGGCGAGGAATTCAATGTATCCATGACGATTGGTACCTGCTCTGTAATTTATAGTCGTAGAGCTACCTGGATTACTTCGAGGTTAAGAGGCTGCTTTGAATTATACAGTACAGTCAACATGTGTCAGTGTAAAACTTAAACCCATTTTCCTGATTCTGTAGGTAGCTCTCTACCCACTTATACCATGCTGTCTCTAGAATACATTTCAAAAGAAAGCTTTATGTCATGTTTATTGAAGGTATTAACTGGGGAAGATTAGGGGAAAAGGTAGAGGGAAAGAGAAAAGGAAAGAGGGACAAAAGGGAAAGGGAAAAGGAGAAGGGAGACAGCCATTGAATTAGAATACATTACTTTGTGGCTGTCTAAGACGGTTGCATAGGGCAATGAGATATTAAATGGCTTGCCCAGGGTCACAAAGTTGGTGTGTGAAATCTGTTATATCTGCCTCTGTATTAGGAAAACTCTAACTAGCTGTCATTCAATTATCTCTTGGGCTTATTAGCACAAGAAAGAAATCTTGTCTTTTCTCATTTTTAACTAAGAAAAAAAATCTAATGTATCTTTTTGCAAAATAAGAGGGGATCTCATTTCTAGTTCTATTTGATGAATATTTATTAAACTTAGAAGGGGATCTCCCCCTAAACTTTTTTATCTTGTACGACTGAAGCGTTTGCCTGTGTATCTGTGTTTTCAAAGCTTTGGGTATATTCAGGTTCAATGAAAGCACTGGTTAAGGTAGACATGAGTTCTCATCGCTTAGAGAACAAGTATATTTCTTCATTCAGCCTGGAAAGGTTGGAGCAGAAACAAGAGAATGACATCAACTCTATGACCTTGTGAACAGATACACAGCCTTGTGTAGGCAGCAGGTAGCATAGAGCAGTATAAAGAAGGCTGGCTTTTAAACTGGAGGACCTAGGTTCAAATGAAAGCTCTGCTATGCCACTTGGGTGTCTTTGGGCCCATCACTATATTTCCTTGGGCCTTGATTTGCTTGTCCATAAAATGGGGGTGTGATGATCTCTAAGGTTCTTTTTAGCTCTAGGTCTTTGAGCCTTTCATTGTGAGGTCAAGTTCAAGTGATTCTCAAGTATAAAATCTTTTAGGAAAAGAGATAATATATATGATGATACCTTTATGTGTTTGCCTTAAAGATTTTTGCAACTGTCTGTGACACTGCTTGTGAATAATTATTATTCCATGTGAAAAATCACACTGAGTGTGCATTACACTTTTTCTCTGAGAGCTTATAGCAATTCACCAAGAGAGCATCAGAGAATCAGAGTGGCTAAAAAAAGGTAATGAATGGGACAGACAAATTTATGTTAACTTCAAACAAAGGGATGTGAACAAGTAGCTCCAATGCTATGGTTTACTCATCTGTGAAATAAGGATAATAACATCAACTCGATTCATTTCTTGGGGTTATTGTCCAGAAAGTGACTTCGAGACCCCAGAGCACTATAGACATATGATAGTACCAGGAGTTAGTAGCAGGAGCCTTTCCTCCCTGTCCTCATAAATCCTTGCCATTTCAGATCATCAGAAAGATTGATATAGATTATAGATGAATGATATCAAAATTAAAATTGTATTACTCCCTCTGTATAGAGCTCCAAGATGAGCATGCTATGATTTTTGAAAAAGAGCTAGTTCCTATGCATTTTATTGGTATGTGCCCCAGGAAAATTTCAACTATAACTTTATTTATTTCTATGTTAGTAGTACTCTGGTATAAATAATAACAGCTCATTGATAATGGTTGTCACCTGTGTTTGCCTTTCTATTAACTTCCCCCCCCAAGTTATTTATTTTTCAGCTAACATCCCTGAACTAATGATGAGGTTAAGCCGTTCTCTAATTAAGTCCCTGAAGTCTAACTAACCTGGTACTATTTATTGTTTATTTCCCAGGTAGAGGCTTCAATATTAAAACTCCCCCTTCTGAGATCACTTTATTGTTTCTTCAATTGAGCATCTAGTTAGCTATTGACAAATTCCCCTCTATTTCATCAGTACTATCCGTTTTTTCTAGTATTTGCCTTTTTTCCTTTCTCTGACACTTCTAACTTCATAATAAGTCATTGGCAAAACTAGACATCACAATGAAGCTAGGATTATTTTCCTCAGGTGAATACTCACATTATCATAGCTTTTGAAGGCTTTCTAAGCCTTTACACTAACAACCCTGTTAGGTTGGCTCTACAGGTATTACCATTCACATTCTACAGATGAGCACACTGAGGCTGAAATTTCTTCAGTGATTTGCCTAGGATCACAATGGTAAAATTTGAATTCAGATCTCCTGTAGTCCAACTTCAACACTCCTTCCATTATACCATATAGTTGCCTAATTAGAATGTCCTATTAAAACAAAAATATGTTGAGTGCAGAGACTGTTTCACTTTGTAAAATATTCTATTCTTAGAATATTGCAGAGTACTTGCAAAATGAAGGGTTAAACACTCAATAAATGAGATTTTCTTTTAATCATTCATTTGTCCATTCAATCATTCATTCATTTGTTCATTCTGTTCAGCAATCAAACCGGAATTCATTTAGTAGCCTGGTTGCAATTATATGTTTCGGTTCCATTTTTACAAACTTAGTTAAACAGGAACTGTTCAGATCCATTTTGGTAGAGATTTTTAGACATTCAGAAGAGATTAGCTGCATTGGTGGTGCATGTATCAACTGAATAATTGGGATCACAGCCATCATTTTCCCCTTTAATTCCATCTGTCATTCAGTCGTTTTTCAGCCATGTTCAGCTTCTTGGCAAAGATACTGTGGTTGACCAATTTCTTCCCCAGCTCATTTTATAAATGAAGAAACTGAGGCAAACAGAGTGGTCAGGGCCACAGCACACATTAGATCTAATTAGATTAGATTAGATTAAATCCTGAAGCAAGATTTGACCCCACAAAGATGAGTCTTCCTGACTCCATGGCTAGCACTCTATCCACTGCACCACTTAGTTGCCTCTTCTTTACCATAAACAAGCACAGATTTAGCCACAACACATCTGGAGAACTCAGGAGGAAAGAAGTATCAAACTGGAGTACTATTTTATATTTAATAGTCTTCTTACTATAGATGAATAAGCATAGCCTTCTATAACCAAAGTATAAGATAGATCACTGAATTGTCGAGGGATCCTATATGTGAAGAAAAGCAAAAAGAAAGAAAGCATATCACTGAATGGACATTGCTTCAGTCAAACTGAGACCTGTTAAAGACCTGAGCTTAAAAAGACCAAGGTCTCCCACTGTGTCCAGGGCCATCTCCAGTCATCCTGATCTCTATCTGGCCACTGCAGGAGAAGGAGGAGAAAATGAGGCAGGTGACCTTGCCCAGACATGTCTCACTCAAATCCGATTCACTTGGATGTCATGGCATCACTTCCCCAAGGTCATGGTCCTCTCCCAGAAAGGGCAAACAACAAGAATCAAACAAAGGAAGAAGGACGCACATTCAGTAGTCTGTGCCATTTCCTACTGCAAGCACATCTACCTTTCTCACTGGCCTAAAGAGCAGAGAAACTAGCAAGAAATGCTCACAGGTCCATAGGTTTTTAACTAGAAGGGACCTTGACGGGGTCATCCAGCCTAACCCCCTCATTTTACAGAGGAGGAACCCGAGGCTCGCACAGGTCACATGATCCTCTACTAAATTATATACCATGATATGTGTCAAAGGATACAAAGCTCTTCTGATGCTCAAAATGAAAAACACAACCTTTAAGGACAAAATACTGTAAAAAAAAAGTCCTTTTTTTGCTCATGTGTCTAGGGCCTGTGCTTATTTTGGTTTATTTTGCTTGTCACCTGAAAACGGCTATGTTTTTGTCTCTCTGATATTTTGAGATATAGTGATATCTCCAGAAATGAATCCTCTGACAGCAAAGCCATTTTGTTTGCTTGATTGTTTAAAAAAAAGAATTTTGGATGGATGGGCAGTCAGAAAAAGATCTGGTTTTCTCAGTGCTGAGCAATGCCATTGTTATAGACCCAGAATCCTGGACCTGACCAGCTATTGGGAAGGATGATACATCTGGGGCAGTCACAGCCCCTTTGTCAAAATTTTGAGTTAACATCGATCAGATAATGACTAATATGTCCCTGAAAAAAAAGATGGAATATTCTCTCCTAATGGGCCAGGCTACCTTAATCTGCTTTGCTTGAAAGAAAAAGGTCAGCTATCCCAAGAAATGAAGTCAAATGGCCAGCTAGGTCACATCCCTATGCCTCAGATATAATTTCTCCATCTTCAGTAACTGACAATGAACTATACTATTGGAATACATCTCCTTTACAAAAAAAGAGGGATTACAATATAAGAAATATATTGTAAGAGAATTTCCAATCACTTAGTAAAAAGCAAAGCTATGGCAAAGATTTACAGGCAGTAGTAATTAGTGATATGAGCTAATATTTACCACAGCTCAATGTAGATATCCACCAGCCTGTCAGTTTTTGGTTTTACTGAAATGAAAACAGTCTTCCTGAGTGATCCAAAAAGTCCAGAATCATCAAAAACTCCATTAAAACTGCATAAGATGGGGCCTGTGAGGTATTTTAAAAGATATTCTATTTCCCTAGAGACCAGCCTGGCTCAGGCAGGCACTTCCCCACAATTTAGCTCACAAATTGCCTTCAGGCTTTCAACTTTAGGCTTTTCCCACTACTTTTTATGCATCAGGTAGGCAGACTGGGGAGCGATGGGGGCGCTTTGCTTGTCCACAGTGAAGTGCTTATTTTCTGACTTCAGCCCAGTAGAAAAATACCAAAGCTTTCATTTATCTCTAGCTAGATTTATTTTGAGTTCTGTGGGAATCCGCAAAGAGCTGGGACCATGAATAGGAAAGGCTGGCAACTGCTTAAGGTGGAAATTGCAAATGAACTCTCTTTAAAAGTATTTTTACAAACACACACCATGTTTATTCTATAAACATTTCTTTGCATGCTGGATATTATATGTTTTATGCTGACTACTAGCATTGGAAGACAGTTCAGAGACCATAGAGTGTAACCTTCCCATTTTATGGATGAAAAAAAAAGTCACTCCAAGTCACACAGTTAAGAAGATGCCAGAGGCAGTATTTGAACCCAAGTCCCCACATCCTAGAGCCAGGACCTTTCCACCTTACCATACTGCCTGACTGGGTTATAATTATGTGAGAATGAAGGCTTAAAGCCTCAGCTAAATAATAACACCTATGGAATGTAACTTGCCTAAGGAAGACCAGTTAGTTATCTTGGACATTTATCTGCTTTTTGAAGAGAGAAGAGGAAGGGGACAAAGTGAGGATAGCATAATAGGAAGATCCCAAAACTTCAGAAGTGGAAGAAATCTGGGCCTAAATGCCATCAACAAGATTTTCTAGCTATGCAATCATAAGCATAGGTTATTTGTCCTATTGAATAGACTCTGTTTCCTCCCCATAAAATGGGGATAATAATTTAAATAACAATATTATGTCATATATTTTATAACTACAATACCATATGATGATGATAAAAATAATACCCTCACAGTTTTGTGGGAGGAATAAATGTAATAATGAACACCAAAGGCTTGTAAACTTTGAAGTGCTCTATGAGTAAGAGATGCTATGCTTTTTGGAAACTTTAATCTGTGAGACCTAAGAGTGGGTGACCCTTGATTCCCAATATCGAGGCAATACTACTAAGCCAAGTTTCAAGAATAGAAACTATAAAGTCCAAACCTAGGAGCTACTTGTAAAAATATATTCCCTGTACTATTGTTACATATATACAATCAA
Source organism: Antechinus flavipes (assembly GCF_016432865.1). NCBI lineage: Eukaryota > Metazoa > Chordata > Mammalia > Dasyuromorphia > Dasyuridae > Antechinus > Antechinus flavipes. The sequence continues at coordinate 69,484,682 of NC_067404.1, read as the reverse complement.
CTAAATGCAGAATTAGAGCATGATCAGTCGAGTGTCCTCAGGGTGGAAAGAGAAGAGCCCTTGAATTACAGATGTTTGATTCAACCAGAAAACAGAGACAAGTCTTCAGGGAGAATGCCAACTTTTGCTACTCTAGGAGGTCTAGGAGAACAAGGTTAAGTGAAGTTATAGCTTTTCTAATAATGCTACCTAATACTATTTGCATAGAATCTCAATGAATTACTTCTCCTGTCTTATTCATTACCTCTCTTGTCTTTTTTTTCAATTATATGTTACGCAATATTAAAATAGCAGTGTTTCTCTACCTTGTCTAAATAATACTTGGACACAGTGTGGGAAAAAACTCCCTGTACCATTCATCAGAACCCAAATCAAGTCATAGGTAAGAGGAACATGATTAAATTAAGTAACTTACATCATCACACGATCCTAATTACTGAACTATTATATAATTCCTCACAACAAGCTTGGGGGAAAGGGCATTGAAGCCTTATTATCCCAGGTGAGGAAACTGAACATCAGAGGAAGTGACTTGTTCACAGTTGGACAGCTGTTGAAAGACAATCTCATTTTGAACCCAGAACTTTTGCCACTAAGACTAGTACATATAATTTGCACTAGCAAATTATGTTAATCAAAAATGAATTAATACAAGGCAAATAAAAGAGATGTACATTTAGATGAAAAGAAGGAAGCTGTGCTAAGTGGTTGGGAGAGTGGATTGTGATTTTAAAATTCTAATGAATTATAATAAGATTTTTCTTAATAAAAAAGTTTGTTTCCTGGACTGTAAGGATCATTTAGAATATCTTGGTGAGATAATGAGGTCTTTCTGGCACAGAGGTAGATATATAAAACCTTATTTTTAAAAGAGAGGTCTTAAGGTCCATGGGACCTAAGTGAGCAGTGTTTTTATTAAAGGAATAAATTTGCCATCTCTTAGAAAAGAGATGTTATTTGGAAACAAAAAATTAGCTCCCTATAGAATGGAATCCCACTGGGCAACCTTTTTTGTAGGTTTTGCAAACTTTCAAAACACAGTAAACTGGTCATACTCTATAGCCATTAATGATTCCCTAAAAAAGAAAAGAAAAAAATGAAGAAATTATGCCATTATAGCCCTGCCATCCAACTTGCATGTGGCATTAATGTATTAATATACTGCACAGATGATTCTGCCTTTCATAAGTCACTGCATAGACCTTGGAATTTCTTTATTTCCAATTGTTTTGGCAGTTTATTTGAGAAAAAAAAATATCATGTGTCTCTCCACATGTTTTTCAAGTCCACATTAATCTCTATTTGTCCTCAACAATTATTATTCCCAAAAGGTCTTTTTAAAATCATACTTAGCAAGATGGCAATAATTTATATAAACTCTGCCCAAAATGTGATTTGACTTGTTTACGCCACTGTTTTCATTTACAATTAGACATATAACATCAAAATCAATGCAACTTTACCATGACTTTTAATGTGGATTCCCATGTATAGACACATGGACATACATACATTTTTTATTGTTATTGTTCAATTTCAGTTATGTCTGATTCTTGCTGACCCCAGTTGGGGTTTTTCTTGGCAAAGATACTTGGCAAAGTAGTTTGTCATTTCCTTCTCCATCTCATTTTATAGATGAGGAAATTGAGGCAAACAGGGTAAAGAAACTTGACCAGAGTCAGATAACTAGTAAGTATCTGATGGCAGATTTGAACCCAAGACGAGTCTTCTTGACTCCAGGCCTCCTACAGTGTAACCTGGCTGCAATACACAAACCAAGCAGCATTTCCCTTAGAGTGGTCTGCATTAAATATATAATACAAACACACACACACACTCACACGCGCGCGCGCGCACACACACACACACACACACAGATACAAACCCTTTATTTGTAACTTCCAATTTCTTTGCTGGGATGTGAAAACAAAATACAGCAACAAACTACCTGGCATCGAACTGTGATTGACCAGAAGACAATTTAGGCCCACAAATGAATATCAAAAGGCAAACATAGTGGTTGAAAAAATCTCCTAAACAAGAAAACACATAGCTTACCCTATGGTGTCTCCTAAAAATTGGCCATATAGTTTTCCTCAACAAAGCCACAAATGTATCAGGAAGGCATTCGAGCTTGGAAAATGAATCTAAGACTTCTAGAAAGTTGAATACTTATTTAAATGCAAGCTTTAAAAGCTGATGGGCAGAGAGTTAGTTCTAACTTAATAATTATGATCCTGAAGTCTATTCTCACTGAAAAACTAAAAGGTCTCACTTATTCATCTCAGGTATGATTCAACTGATCCTGTGCCAGAGAATGCAGATTTGTGGACAGGAGGATAATAGATTTTAGTTCAGTGAATGGGCAAAGGCCTGTAGGGAGGGTTACATGAAACTGTATATGTAGACAGTTAAGTAAGTTAATGTATGAGCTGAAGGTTCAAATTTTTCTTCAGCTGTCTGGAAATCTACTAATGTGTACTCCAAGTAATACAGAGGTGCTCAGTTACAAGAAGGTCATAAAAATGTCTTTAGAGTTTAAGGCAGTGAATGGTATCATTTCAGCTGAATTGTTCTTGCACAGTCTCTCTCCTGATGCAGTTAGAGTTAATGGGAAGACTTGCTTAATTGGATGTCAAACCAAATTTGTCACAGAAATGACAAATAATGTGCAAGACTGATTTAAAAATCAGTCTATCGCTTACATACCAAACGGGTTTAGACACTTATATATGAATAACACCATAACAAGTTTAGCGCTTACTCTGGGGGACTTGTACACTATACTCTATTTGTCAATTAACTATAAAGTGGAAAAATATTGAGTGGGAAGTACCAATTTGAACAAATATTAAATCTAACAACAACCACTCACTCTGTATTCTGGCTTACTACAGATACTATTGGCAAAGTATTCATTTAATCAACTCTTGCCCCTAGTTCTATTCTTTGATATCTGCATAGCAAATGAATGACGAGAAGATGGCTAAGTGGCCAATCTTCCAATAAATGGTCTCCAGTGGGTTGATATGAAATAATTTTCAAGTAGGCAGTTGAGATAATCACCTCCAAAGGCATTTATCCAGAAAACATGTACCAGGGCTGGGGATAGCTGAGGAGTGAGAGTAGAAAACAGAATCAGGGCTACAATGTTAGTATCCATTATGGGCTTGCTGATCTTGAACAAGTATATTTAGGTTCAATAGGCAGAGCTGCCAAAAATATCAAGTTCTACAAATGGCAGCTGAGACCACATACTCAAAACCAATATTTCCTTGTGCGCAGAGGAGAAGCTGGCTTTTTAAGATAGTGTCTACAGTGCAATGGTGTGGGAGAATACACAGGACCGCACATGTATATAATTGCCTAGTACAATTCAATCCAAGAAGGATTTTATATGCATCCCTGTAGCAGACACTATACTAGGAGCTGGGGATATAAAGAAAGGAAAAAGCATGGTGAAGGTTCAAGGGAAATTTATTGAAGTCCTAAAAATAAGTTTTAGGAGGAAATGTCAAGAATTCATATTCACTGAGAAGGCTTAAGGAAGACTGAATATCTGTAAGAGAGATTATTATATACAGAATGGTGGTAAACCATTAACCTATGATCTGAGCTGAATAAATAATCCCAAATTAAAGTTGGCAAAATTTATGTGAGAGGGAAGAATTCTCTGCCCATCAAAGTTGCAAGTGTCAGAAATGAGCTATGTACTAGAGTGGATAAGGCACTAGACTCAGGGAGACCAGGCTTCTAGTTTCAGGTCAATTAACTGTGTGACTCTACTGTTGCTATGCAGTCATTTCTGTCATGTCTGACTCTTTGTAACCACATTTGAGGTTTTCTCAGCAAAGACAATATAGTGGTTTGCTATTTCCTTCTTCAGCTCATTTTACTAATGAGGAAACTGAGGCACACAGGGTTAAATGTCTTACCCAGGATCACATAGCCAGTAAGTATCTGAGGCCAGATTTGAACTTAAGACAGATGAGTCTTCCTGATTCCAAGCTTGCATTCTATACACTGGGCCATCTAGTTGACCCCCCCATCTTTCTTTTTATGTTGCCATCAAATGAATAACTTTATATGACAGATTATCCCATATAAAGGAATGCCAAGACCATAAATTTGCAAGAAAAAGCAAGGAAATAAGTATGATCCTATTGAGAGAACTTATTTCCAAATATGGAAGCAAGGTGTGGTACCCTCTAAGTAGACATGCCCTCTATTTCTCAGTTCCAAACTGATTGTAACCTGAGCTGAATATCACACTAGTTATTTGCTATTTATATGATTAACTTCTCAGCAGCTGACAAATCACAACCCCCAAGATGAGTCACATGATCACTATCTATCTGGGGAAAGGATTTGCTAGCCTTCCCTGTCTTTATATGGAAGAAACAAGAAATGAGAAGCCTTTCATGTAAATCACTTTAGATTCCAGTTATTCAGTTCTACAATTCATATGGATGCCCTGAAAGATTTCTAATAAGACACCTTTCTTATGGGAGCTCATTTTCTCTTTAGGGACCCATTACCCTGCACTGAGGAAAAACTTATCCTGACAGTGATATTTCTATTATAAAGCAGTAACATGATGAAGGCATTATAAAATAATAGAACTGTTTCTCTAAAAATGTAAGTCTATCACACACTCATTTTGTGGTGTTCCAAGATATTCCATTACTCTTCATATTGGCCTCAAACAATGTTGGTTTAACTGATTTTCTGGAAAACCAGAAGAGATTATAGTTCTATTTCTGGATGGTATTGTGTAATATCAGAATTTTAATTAATAATCGATTTTGTCTTTGGCAGAAAGAAGGTGGAGTTGGGGAAAGAAGAGCTAAATGATTCTAGGGAAGTCTTTTAATATTGGCGGGCTTCTCACACTTCAAACGGGAGGTAGTGGATTATATTATCTCGGTGTTATTTTTCGTCTAAAATTTTAGCATCTTTGATAGTTTCCTAACCATCTGTCTTGCATATCGGGTCACCTCATGGCCCCAAATAATTCACAGGTCTTCCATTAGAAGAATAAATTACATTTACATAAGATTTACATAACTTTTTATATAAACTTGAGCCCACAATAGAAGGTAGATACTACTCTTATTCCCCACCTTTTATAGATGAGGAAACTAAGGCTCAGAGAGATGAATGAAGTAACCTGAGCATGGTCACCAAGCTGGTAAGAATCAGAGACATCATGTGAACCCAGGTCTTTGGGACTCCATGTGAGAGGCACATAAGCACTGGTTTTCAGGATTACTAAATATATACTCAGTCATATTGGGCTGTATGCAATATGGTCTCCATTGTTTGTTGACCAGTTATTAGTATTTTGCTCACATTAGTCTCAGGATGATATTGTCTGTTACATTTGAACTAAGCATATTTCACACAATCCACACACTTGATCACGTGGGAAATCTCTCCAAGTTTCATTAATTTGTGCCCAGTGATGGGATTGGAATAAAGCATCAGGAAGGGATGAGCATGCCTATTGCTGCCATTCTCATCGTGCCAGCACCCTAGCTCTTCATGAGGCTTTCTGTTTTTGCTCGCTCTTCTGCAGTTTATCTAGCTTTGAGAGGGTGCCTACCCACAGCACCATTTCCTACCTGTCCTCACTTGCCTCTAGTCCATGAAAGCTATGGGCATATTTCCCAAGGGGCCCAAGACTACCACAGCCCCTTTGCCCCCAGACCTTCATTCCAGATTCACAAAAGGAGACTCAAGAGTCATTCCTACAATGATTGAGCAGGATGCCATAGGAATTTTCCCTTTCCTATTTGAAAAGTTCCCATTAAAAGCAATGAACCAGACTCAGCTGTGGCAGGTATCTGTTGTCACATAAGGTTAAGCTATCTTGTGAGGATCTTACAGTACACAAGTCTCTGATTTCTCTGTATAGCACAGATTACTATTAAGGAAGAGTACATGCTGCCTTCTTTCCTTGAGAAACTGGGAATTAAGTAAGTGATTAGATTATACAGATTAGTTAGATCAGTGTAACCAAGGAAATAATGTCAACAGAAAAAGAATCTGTATTCCTTAAAATGTTAAATTATTCCTCTGCTGGTGGCTTTTTAATTAATTTTTTTTATAAATCTGTATACAGGGAGAAAATATTACCTAAGGAAATGTGAGGAGATGGAAAAAGAAGTAAGGTAAAATTTGGCAGGCCTTAATTTGTACTTGGATTCTGAAACAGACTAAAATATTCTTACATTTCTGTTCAGTACAATCCAATAAAACATCTGTTGTTGTTGTTCAATCATTTCAATCATGCCCAGCTCCTTGTGACCCCATTTGTGGTTTTCTTGACAAAGATCTATGAGTAATTTGCCATTTCTTTCTCTAATCCATTTTACAGATGAGGAAACTGTGCCAAACAGGGTAAAGTGACTTGTTCACAGTCACACAGCTAGTAAGTATCTGAGAATAGTTTTAAACTCAGGATCAAGAGCTTTCCTGAAAACATTTTTACAGTCAAAGGTTCTGATAAAGGCCTCATTTCCAAAATATATAGAGAACTGATTTATAAGAATTTATAAGAAATCAAGCCATTCTCCAATTGATAAATGGTCAAAGGATATGAACAGACAATTCTAAAAGAAATTAAAACTATTTATAGCCAAATGAAAATATGCTCCCAATCATTATTAATCAGAGAAATGCAAATTAAGACAACTCTGAGATACCACTACACACCTGTCAGATTGGCTAGAGTGACAGGGAAAGACAATGCAGAATGTTGGAGGGGATATGGGAAAACAGGGACACTGATACATTGTTGGTGGAATTGTGAGCAATTTGGAACTATGCTCAAAAAGTTAATCAAAAAAGTTTATCAAACTGTGCATACCCTTTGATCTGGCAGTGTTTCTCCTGGGCTTATACCCCAAAGAGATACTAAAGAAGGGAAAGGGACACGTAGGTGCCAAAATGTTTGTGGCAGCCCTGTTTGTAGTGGCTAGAAGCTGGAAAATGAATGGATGCCCATCAATTGGAGAATGGTTGAGTAAATTGTGGTATATAAATGTTATGGAATATTATTGTTCTGTAAGACATGACCGGCAGGATGAATACAGAGAGGACTGGCGAGACTTACATGAACTGATGCTAAGTGAAATGAGCAGAACCAGGAGATCATTATATAACTCAACAATGATACTGTTTGAGGATGTATTCTGATGGAAGTGGATCTCTTCGATAAAGAGAGCTAATTCAGTTTCAATTGATTGAGGATGGACAGAAGCAGCTACACTCAAAGAAAGAACACTGGGAAATGAATATAAACTGCTTGCATTTTTGTTTTTCTTCCCGGGTTATTTATACCTTCTGAATCCAATTCTCCTGTTCAACAAGAGAACTGTTTGGTTCTGCACACATAGATTGTATCTAGGATATACTGTAACCTATTTAACATATAAAGGACTGCTTGCCATCTGGGGGAGGGGGTGGAGGGAGGAAGGGGAAAAATCGGAACAGAAGTGAGTGCAAGGGATAATGCTGTAAAAAATTACCCTGGCATGGGTTCTGTCAATAAAAAGTTTAAAAAAAAAAGAAAGGAAAAAAAAAAAGAGTTTTCCTGACTCCAGGTCTGAAATCCTATCTACTATGGTACCACATAGCCACTCCAACAAAATGTTTATCAAGTGCCAACTCTGAAGAAAACACTGTACTTCAATAGTGTCTTCAAGTAGTTGATATTCTGTTGGAGGTCTACAACATTCAGAGATAAAAACATATAACAGAATTTTGAGAAGGCAGAAAGCATGAACATCATTCTTCTTTCTACTGAATAGGATATCCATTCTACCAATAAAGTTGTGGAATTTGTAGAGACATCTAGCAATATTTCAAAATAAAATAGCTATAAAAACTCATTTAGAAATATGAGTTATACTATACCCTTCTCAATCGTGGACATTCCAAGAAGCATCTGTTTTTTGTTTTTGTTTTTATCAACAACATATTGCTTTCCTTTGCTTTTAGGTACTCATCAAAATGGCAAACCAGTCTAATATCATTGCCAAGAAACCTAAATGGAGTCAAGAAGAACTGAACACAAGTGAAAATGAACAACAAAAACAAGCTGAGCAAGCAGGAGAAGAGTTGGATTCCTCCTAGTGGGAGCCCTGGTTCTCTCTAAAAACCTTCTAAATTGGTTTTTGCAAAGGCTGGCCTCTTTCTTCTCACCTTCCCCTTGAGGAAGAGGAACTCAAAAACTCTCCTTGAAAGGTTGCATACTGCCCTGCACTCACAAACTATAGAAAAAACAAATGTTGCCATTTTCTGTATTAATGATGATCAAATTAAGGGTAATATGGAAGAAGCAAGGAGAAATCAGAGCTGTTTCTGAAATAAAAGGGAAAAAATCAAAGTTGCTTCTTGAGATTTTCCTCAATACAAAGATCCCCACTGCTATTGTCCACACCCCCCAACCTTCCCTCATGAAAGCCATGCTGTGTTGAGGTCAAGGCAAACCAGACTAATTGGCAGAAACTGTGAGGCAACTAGTAATAGAATTGCTTCTGTCACTGAAATTCTAAGAGAGGCTCCACAGCTTGGAAGCAGCACAACCCAGCTGTGCAAAGCCTCAGGAAGGCTCGAGGTTACCTTTGAAAATTCAAGGAATCAATAGGAATTCATCGTGTTCAGTAATCTGTCAAAGCGGTGAACTAAGACCTAACTTGAGAAGGAAAATGGGAGCATTTTGTGTTTGTGCTTCTTATTTGCTCTAGTGGCCATGTCTTTGAAATGCTCTTATCTTCAGTTTGGGAGATTTATATAATTTGTGGATTGCTTTTACTTTTTCCAGTAAAGCAACTAATCTATACCTGTGTGCCTGTAATCCTTTTTCCCTCATAGTTGCTTAGGGTTAGGGGTCTAGTAGAATTTAGGATTTGATATTTCTGTGATTCCTAATATGTGCAGTTTTTGAAATGATCATCTTACCTTCTAAAAACAAACAACATTAGCTGCATGGATTTTTCCATGACCCACTTATGAAAGTAGTTGTATTCTTTATTGCTAAGTGAAATTTTAAGAAAATTAAATTTTTAAGGAAAGCAAGAAAGTAAAAAGTCATATACCTTTTCTATGCAATAGGAGAAATGAGACCTTTTTTAATCCTCCAAGTGGCTTCACAAAGGAGATTACTAAAAAAAAATTTAAGTATCTAAAGAATTTCAAAAGCTAAAATGATAATGAGAATATTCCTGATGACTCTTCAAATATGTGATAAAATTATCTGATATTTCAGATTTTATGCTCGCCAATATTTTAAGGGGATTTAGGTGCATGTAATCATACCTTAAAAGTATAGAACTCTGCCTGAAATCAGAAGGAAAAGAGAACACATTTATTTCCTATGTTCAAACAGGGTAGCCTTTAAATTACTTCCACAGGATTTATTTGCAAGAGAACTAATCTGAGGGTACAAAGGAGTAAAGCAAATAACAGTCCCACTTCCTAGAAGATTATTGGATTTTCTGAATTAGTCTGTCTCTTCAGTAGTTAGCTTTAGTGATATTGTTTCTTTTTCTGCTAGGAAATTGTATAAAATCATGATAGCTCTTTCACCTAGTCAAAAAGTCAAAAGAAATACTTCATCCATAAATTACAAAATATTTAATAAAGAACAAATATGCAACAAAAATGTACTTGAAATGAGACTAGATTCAAATGATTTTATCACTCACAGCATCCTGGATTTGTTAAATGTCACGCTCTCTTGAGAAAACCAGTAGATGGTGTAACTCTACTCTACAGTGTCAAACACAATCATGTACAAGGTACTATATTCATGATGGAATGATTATTTTTCATAGATCAGAGCAGACTGCTTTTCATTCAACTGTGTATATGTGTAATTTTGATTCTCTTTCTTTTCTCTACAAAGGAGATTGACTTTTAAACTGGCAATGGAAAAAACAAAAATGTCTATAAGGGAGAGAGAATTAGCTCTCATTCTACCTAAGAAGTAAAAAGATATTAGGAGATCACTAGATTCCCTTGATAAATGCAAGCCACCTGGTTCAAATGAACCTCATGCTTAGATGCTGAAAGACCTAAGCAGATGTGTTTGCTGATTCACCATCAGATCACTGTTAAAGTAGCCACTGACTATGGAAAAGGGCACCTGAACTAAAAAGAGTTTTTTGTTCAGTCATTTTTCAATCATGTCTTGTTATGGGCCAGAACTTTTGTACTTGAAACAAGGATTCTTACAAGGTGTTAAATAAGTGGAATTGCTGAGACAGTGGTGATCTAGTTTAGCATAGATTAATAATTCTCTAGTTTAGTACATGTACTTAGTACTTAATATAGTTCCACAACATTCATACCTATATGATAATGGAGTAATGTAACAACCAGCAAGGACTTCCAAGATTCATTCCATCTTTGGTCAAGCTCCTGGGGGACCAGAGGCTTGGATTCAGAGTCAGTGAAGACAAGAAGACTGGAGGTGGGAGCTCAAGTTCTTGGAGTAAAAGAGAGATTCATTTCCATCTCCATCAGCCTCTTGGTGACTGGTCTGGCCTCCTGCTTCCCCCACTGAAACCAAGACTCCTGAAAGGCTCTCAAGAAAGCTAGCTGGGCCCCAGGCAAGGAAACTTAGATTGTGAAGGAGATAATAAAGGATTTGGACTTTAATACCTGACTATTTTTGTGGTGATTACTCTACTGAAAAGAAGACTGCTCCAAGACCTCTGGAAAACCCATCAAGAACACTACAATGTCTGACTTGTTGTAATCCCATTATGGGTTTTCTTGGCAAAAATAACAGAGTGGTTGACCACTTCCTTCTCCAGTTCATTTAATGATGAGGAAACTGAGGCAAATAGAGTGAAGTGACTTGCCCAGAGTCACACAACTAGGAAGTATCCGAGGCCAGATCTGACTAAGGAGGATGAATTGACTAGCTACCAGCCAAAAAACTAAAGAAAGGCAAATGTCCCGATTTTTTAAGGGAAAAAAATGGAGTCTGTTTGACTTGGATTCCTGGAAAAATTCTTGAAAAGATCATTAAAGGTTATAATTGATGAATATTTAGAAAAAAGTGGTGATTACAAAAAGCCAATGTGGCTTCATAAAGAGTAAGACTTGACAAACTAAAGTCTTTTATTTTTTTGACAAGATTCCTAAATACAGATTGGGAGAGATTCTGAGCTATTGTTTACTCAGATGTTAGCAAATCTTTTGATAAAATAACTTACTATCTGTGAGGAGAAGAAGGAGCACTTGCATCAGATGATATAATCAGATGGATTCAGAAGTGGCTGGGTGATTAGGCTCAAGAAATTATTGTTAATAGTGTCAACAGTACAGAGGTCTCCAATGGAGGAAGAGAAAGCTGATACACTGAATGAAAAAGTTTGGAACTTAAGAGACTTTGACAAAGAGGAATGGTGGGATGAATCTAAGATATAATTCATTAGGGGTAAAAGAAAAGTCTCATATTTAGGTAAAGTAGCAACTCCATAATGATAAGATGCAGGAGACATGGATAAACAGAAGGTTTTTTTTTATCTTGAGGTCATAGAAAGCTATAATCTCAGAAAAGACAATGAAATGACAATGAAAACACATGAGAAAGGACAAGGAGGTGATGGGCCCACTGTCCTTTGTCACTGTCATTCCTCATCTTGAGTACTGTCTTCAGTTTGGGGTGTCACGATTTATAAAGGACACTGATAAGCTGGAGTATCCAGAGGACCAAAGCCAGGAAAATGAAAGAACCTGAGCTCATGACATATGAGAAGTTGTTAAAAGAAGAAGGAATATTTAGCCGGGATGAAGGAAAAGTAAGAGGGTACATGATAGCTGTGTGGAGGGCTGTCTTATGGAGATATCAGATTTGGACCAAAATGCAGAACTATGAACAAAGAAAGCAGATTAGTCTCAATATCAAGAATAGTTAGAGTTGTCCCAAGTGGAAGACTGCCTAGGTAGGTGATTAGTGCTACCCTCCAGGATATCTTCCAATAGCGTTCAGATACTTGTCAGGGACATTCTGGGAGTGACGGATTCCAAGGGAGAGGTGGTCACTGAGGCTTCTTTCATCTCTTAAATTCTATGATTCTGTGCGTGTATAAATAGACATGTGTAATATGTGCCTAAGAGAATACACCAAAATGTGTTTTTCATGTAAATATGAAAGGTTAAACATTTAATTTAGTTGGTGGTGGTAGGAACCACTAAAGAGAACCTTAAGCCATGCAGTTCCATCAATGTTATACCTGATTGGCAGGACCATATCTCCCTCAAGCCAATCTGGATTCTGCATGTCTCCAGAATGTCTGAAGGAAATTGTTTCCCCCAGACTATCTCATGAGATCCTGTTTGTTGATGAAAATAGGGAAACCAATTAAACAGCTAAGGTTCCAGATTTTTTAAAAATCAAAAGCAATATGGCAATGCAAAGGGCCAGTTTTAGAATTTGGAGGACATGGGCCATTTTTAGATATGTGGGGAAAGAGATGAGATGAACGAAGCTGTACACAGCACCATCTAGTGTCTGCAAACTGCACTGCATAATGTACATTCAGGTGAAGTCAATTTTGGCTGTAATTTTCAGTGGCTGATTTCTTTATGCAGAATCTCATTACTATTGAATAGAAAAGGGCAGGAGGATCTAGGGACTCATACTTCCACATGTCCTATCTCAGAAGGAGGGGGTTCAGATAGGTGGACCAGTATGACTGCTTGGAGGCAAATGAGCTTCATCATAGTTCACATTTGTAAAAGCTTTACAAGATGCGTTCCTCCTAACCATCCCAGGAGGTTGCTATATCATTACCCTCATTTGACATCTGAGCAAATCTAGGCTCAGTGGTTAAAGTGACCTGCCTTTGATCATGCAGAAGTAATTTCTTAGAGGCCACTTTCCTGCCCACATCTCTCCTTGACACCTAATTTCAGAATGCTTTACACTGTATCATGCAGTCTCTGTTCTCCAGATACCAATCTATATGAACCATCCAATAGATTATAATTAGCTTGAATCAAATAACTAAGATGTGTCTGAGCATATTCAAATTATTTGGGGAAAATGTACCAAAATGTCTACCACTTTCTATCTCAGAAATTACATTACTGCATCCTTAGACATAGGACTGAGGGTATTTAATAATTCATAGATCAATAATGTTCAAGAGAAATGAAAATTTACTGTATTAACTTACCTATGTGGAAATATCAGTAAGAGGGACAGAAGGCATAAAATGTTTCTTGGCTTATAATCATGGAAACCAGCTTAAAATCTTACTATGTGACTTTGGGCAACTCATTTGACTTTGACTTTGACTTTACTTGGGCAAAGTGCTTTAGGCGCCTCAGGTGGATACCCTACTATTTGTCTGGCAAGTCATATTCTTGGGATTATTCCTGTTTCTTAAGACTTGCAGTAGTACTGGATAGGAGCTTAGTCCTTAGACAGATAACTTAATTTGTTAATATTTCTTTTGTTAAAAATTTAAATGTTCGAGAAATTATTTTGATTTTAAAAGTAAGATTTTAAAATATTTGTTAAACACCTAAGTTGTGTTTGTAGAGGTCAACTGTAGATCATGACCTGAGTTATAGAGCCCTGAGGAGAGCTTAGAATAGCACTTTCCCAATGGTGTCCAAGGTCAGGCAGAGCCTGCTCGACAGGAAAGCTGCCTCTGCAGCATTGTTTAAGAGTGTGAGTTCTCTGTAACTAAACCATATCTCTCGCTCAAAGGAAATCTGGAATGACTGCTTGTGCCTCCGCATGACACAAAAATGTGTATTCAGAGCAACCCGTGACCAAATTGAATTCTTTGGCAAGGATGCTGTAGCTGTGGAGCACCACATGGGAATCCTGTATTTCAGGACATAACAATGACATGTACCTGAATAGCCTATTTCCCGTATGTGCCCCATTCTAGACCTACCTTATCTATACCTCTGAAATTATGATCCATGTCGCAGAACTCAATGAATATAAAATAAAGATGGCAAGCTTAATGGTACATATTTTGTGCAAATGCAGTATTGCAATTTTCTAAAAGTACATAGGCCAACCTCAAAGCTGAACAAGTCTCTGGAGTTCTAATGCAAGCAATAATCTTAATGTGGTGAAGAGTCCAGATCAATGCCACTATTTCTTTCAAAAGATCATCTCCCTTCATTATCATTGCTGTAAATTTGCTTTAATTCATTCCCCTGACCTTAACCAGACATTTGGTGTAGTGGTAGTGATATTTTTATATATAAAAAAAGAAGTGATTTGTTTTTATGCAATTTAATAGCTCTCCCTTTTAACTTGGATATATAAGATAGTCAGGCCTTATATAAAAAAGAACAAATTAATGACACTTTCCTCCAAACCTGTTTGTCTCTACCCCTTCTAGAAGGAAGCAAACCATAAAAAAACTACCTATTTACTGGATTCTTTTCTTTTAGATGTCCATTGGCATATTTTAGAAGGAAAACTTTTCTAAATGAAAAATGACTTTTGAAAGAGAATTTCTTATTCACACAAATTCTTCTAGGGTAAACAAAGTTACCCATGGCATATGGACTTTTCCTATACTGGAAGAAGGAAATTTATATATATATATATATATATATATATATATATATATATATATATATATATATATAATATATATATATATATATATATATATATATATATATATATATATATAAAATGCCTAAGCTGTTGTCTTTACTCGCTGCTCTAGCAGAAGTGAGTGAAGGAAATTTATATATATATGAAAAATGCCTAAGCTGTTGTCTTTACTCGCCGCTCTAGCAGAAGTGAGTGAAAGATTGCAATAATTTGACTGAGAATTCCCAGTTGTCACTTTTGGTACTCTCACCATATTATACAGTTGTGGCAGAATGAAAATGAGAAAGTCTGGACCAGTGACAGATATCCTTCATTCCCTGGCTCTGCTACTCTAGCCTAACTAGCAATGGAGAATATAGATGTTGCATCTCCGAGACATGTGATTTCTTGACTAGACACACTGTTAGTGGCAGGATATTGGTGAATAACACTAGCAGCTTAAAAGAACTCCTCTAGCAGAATCAGAACTGTGACTTAAGGTGAAAAGCAGTACTTGGACTTTTGCCAAATGAGAGACATAGAATATGTTTCAGGTCTCTACTGTTCCCTTGGTCACTGGATCAACATCCTTCCTAACAAACTTCAATACAATTCAATACAATTTTGTATATGGGAAACCACTGAGTGCCAATCTGTGTCTGATGGCATTAGCTTTTGTGACACCTTTGTAATGACACAAAGTAATGGTAATATGAAAAAACAAAATAGAACAAAACAAAAGCATGCATTAGAGACAGAAAAATACAGAAAGAAAAAGTGACAGTGAAAAACACAGAGAGAGGCAGAGAGAGAGACAGAGACAGAGACACACATAGAAGTAGAGAAGCAAAGACAGAAAGAGAAAGAGAAAGCAACCAATCAGTCAGAAACTCTCAGACTTAATCTAGAACCCATCAGAAGAAAATATCAATACTCTTAGGGCAGTTTTTCTTGATTTACGTATTATGGCAAAGAAGTATTAATGCATATTTCCTTTCCTATTATTATCACGCTGAGACCAATATCCTTATACTTAAATTTTCTGAAAATACTTATGCAGCATAAGTACATCTATTTCAGAAATGGTCTTGATTTTTGGCGTGAGAAGAAATGTCATCTAACTATAGAATCCCTACTGCTTGCAGTCCATTGACTTTAATTACCTAGTGTAATCCACAGTACATTAGTTCAAAGCAATAAAGTCATCAACATTTCTGGATTTCCAAACTTGAAAAGGGATTTAATTCATTTTGGTGTGAAATGATACATACTGAGTCTCAGTTGGTATTTCGATTTCAGAAACAAAAACACCATCACAAGAGTTATAATATCTAGAAGTCATAAGATTTAGAGGATTACTCCAGCAGTACCATTGTTACCTGTGCAACCATGGGGGAAAATAATTTAACCCCTCTGGCCTCAGTTTCTTGATCTCAAAGATGGATGGGGATGGCATGATAGATTCCTAAACTGCCTTCCAGTTTTAACATTTTACTATTTGAACACCAGATGGATTAGAGTTGGGTATATTTTTTCAAGAGAAAAGAGAAAACAGGCCAGGCAATTTTCCCTCTTGAAACACCAAAGATAGGGGTCCAGTAAACGAATGAGGTAGTCACAGGAGTTGGAGAACTCCTTCTTTTAAAGTATTCTCTCTCCCCCTCTGAGTTTGTCACTTAGAAATCAGAATGAGGAAAAACTAGAAGTTCAAATCCAAACTCCTTTCCTTGCTCCCCAGGTGAAGAAAATTCTTTAACGTGACTACTTTAAAAATACACGATAAATGGCAAATGTATTTCATGTTGCTAAATGAAATATATAAACTTGCTCAAGATAACATTTATCCAGATTGAATACTTTAATCTTATTTTGAAACTGTGATTAATGTAAAAATGGAAAAGTTACCATATGATTCTCCACAAAACTCATGTCAACCACACCACTTTTCTGATATTTAGTTAAACTCTTCAGGTAGCATTATGGAAGTTTTCAAGTTCATGATTTGATCTTTTTTTCTGTAGGCTCTTAGTACCTATTGACATTCCTAGTAACCTCCTTATGGAATCATACAGTAAACTGGGAATTCGACTGTCTAGATTTTAGGATTTATATATCGGAATGATTTAACAAAAAATACAACAAATTCAAATACTTCTGTGTTGAATGATCCCACTGCTCACCTGTATGTTTGACTTTTCTAAGATGATAAATGAGGATGTCATGGCAAGACAGGTGAAGAGCATATGGGTATTAGATGTTATCCTCGGTCTATGATTAAAGGCTGCCTAAGATAGCATGTTTATTTCCACCACTATGCTTTTGTTTATATTGCCTCTGGACTACATTGATTTTGGAAGAGATTAGTGAAACTGATGACTTTGTACATCTCTGCTTCACTTAAATTCAATTCACATGGGAACCAAGACATCAGCCTGTGTTGTCACTAGCCCTCTTCACAAACAAAGAACAAATGACCACAGTGGTCATCTCCTAATCTCCATATCCCATAATTTCCTCAACCTTAATCCTCTTTCCACTGTTAAGATCCTACACGATCTTCATGTTTCAGCTCAAATGCCACATCCTCCATGAAGTATTTCCCAAGGACTTCCCTGAATTGATCTCCCCCTCTCTGGAATTCTCTAATTTTATAGTATGTGCTACACAATTTAACACTGAGTTCCTATCTTTGGTTATCGGCTAAACTTAATACATGCTTGTTAGATTGATTTGAATTGTATCTCCCACAAAAGAGCAGCATGATTACCGAAAGGGGAGGGGAAGAATAGCAATATCAGGCCCCAGTGTAAAAATAATTTTTAGATAGTTTTGCCCAGCATGAGAGAGAAAAAATTCTACTCAAAATGACTATAAAATCCATAAAATATCTGGGAATCAATTTGATAAGTGGCTAATGGACTAAAAGGAATACTATCTACTTGACATATTTCCAAACTAGGCAGCAATTGAATGAAAATTATGAGACCTGGGCTGCATTTCCAGCTTTTTTATACTTTTGTACTGTGACTTCAATCAGTCCCTTGACCCTACTGTGCTCATTGTCTAGATCATTCAAGCATAAATAATAATATTCCATTTAGTGAACAATGAGAGATTCACTGAGAAGAAAATGACTGTAGCAGGAATATTATATTTTCCTTTTTGCTACTGTTTGCTCAATGGCTCAGTGATGGTGGAGTCTATAATTGTGACCTGGTTGGTGCCCTCATCTCTCTACTTCATGATTTTGTAAGCAGTTCAATATCACCATTTAAAGATAGAATGGAGTCTGCTTAAATGTCTTACTGAAGAATTCGACCACTATCTCCCATAGAACATTGTCCCTAAACCCCAGGTTGGGGACAACATTCCATCTCTGCCATGTGAAGCACATCTGTAACACTGTAATGAAGTTAGTTAATAGTATGTTTATCATCTGGATTGCCTCTTAATAAGCTCAAAGAAATTTGTAAGCTCTGTGAAAAGAGAATTGTGCCTTTTTAGAACTTTGTGTCTCCTCCAATATCCAGCCTGATATTTTGTACACAGTAAACAATTAATAAACATGGATTGACTGAATGAATAAGTGAATGATATTCTTGGGACTAAATATAAATTAAGTCACTGTCTAGTTAGGCACCATGGGATAGATAGTGAATCAGAGAATCACAGTTTGAATCCCAGCTCTGCTATTTATTATTTACGTGACCTTGCAGAAGTCACTCACCTTCAGGACTCAGTTTCCTGGATTTCTACGGTCCTTAAAGCAGTTGGCCTAATATTTATTATTAACATATGATTTAAGGGGCCTAGATTGCTGGGATATTTTTGCTCGTTGGGGGGGTGAGGAGATATGTTTGCTCTGCCATGTGTTATGCATATTTCATAAACTGCACAGCATCAAATGTTAATTAAGAAATGAGAACACACACAAACATATTTTGTTTATTACTATAAGAACTAATAACAATAGTTCATATTGACATACTTCAAGACCTACTCCTGATTCTCCCAGAGCCCAACCATCACAAGAGCAAGTCAGGTGTTTCAGAAAAACGGCATTCACTTACCTAACTTAATAGAATACCGAGTCTTGCTGTTTTATCATAGAGAATGGTAGCTTAAAGACCTGTAAGGTTACAGAGCTCCACAAAATCATTTTGATTTCAGCAAGATGATTCTATTTATTCTATCTATCTATTTCTATCTATCTATCTATTTATCTATTTAGATCCTATGAAAATGGCAACACCAATTCTGAGAGGTTAAAATGAATTACACATTCTCTGCTAAAGGGTTTCACACAGGCTTTTCTGCTCTCCTTCAAGACACTGTCTTGATGCTGTTTTTTCTTTAGTCATCCTATTTTTGTCACTATTATTATTTTTCACTCTCAAGAATAGTACTATTCACAAAGTATATTTTTAGAGCAACATTCCACATATTCATTGTGAAAAAATATGTACTTGTTTAACTTTTCTGAAAGAGGATATTCAGAAGATTTTCTTTCCTGGATCGCTCATGCTGTTCATGTTGCTTTGCTTATAAAAAGGGCAAGAAATGATTAAAGAAGAAGCTATCAGTGATTCAAAAGTCATGAAAAAAACCTATCACTTCCCCTGCACACACAGTCACTGTCACATAGATTTGTCCAAAGCAAAAGCAAAAGGGTCCACGCAAATCTGTTTTTTAAGTTGTTATTACTAAATTTTAAGAAAAATCTCATCTCAGAATCACAGGCAACAACAACAAACCATGACAGAAAATGACATTGAATGTCAATGCCAGTGCCCCAAATAAGCAACTCTTGAAGTTGCAAGATGAAAAAGAAATCACTCTCGACCTCTTAACTACATTAGGGATGCTCAGCATCTCAAGCATCCTTGTCACATTGTCTTAGAGAACAAATTGCTGAAGAGAAAGATACAATTGGTTGAATACAAATAAGTAAAATTCACTGAAATTAGCATCTAGTTTATAGAACTTGACACACACTGAGCCTAAACAGAAACTAAAATATCCAAGGGAAGGAAGGAAGTCACAGCAAACATATTCTGCAGGACAGATTTCCTCGTGGCAATGGGTTCAAAGTGGCCGAGATGAGCGGAAAAGCAAGATGATGGAAATGTGGGTGACATGAACCTCTGGAGAAAAGGTTATCTGTGTGTTTGTGTATACAAAGCAATATTTTACTATGTAAAATGCACACGCAACATGAGGATAGATATGAGGGTAGATGTCATTTCATTCATTGCTAAAGGCCTCAAGGTAAGAATGTCACCATATTCAATCCAAAAAGCCATTAACCAAGGACATTTCCTTGGCAGCCACAGAAATATCTTCTAGTGTTTAAATGCAACAAAACTATTGAGTGTCAGCCTGCTGAGGCCTCTTTATCTTATAAAGCTCGTTATATTCTTCTGTCATCAAAGCTCAGAATCAGAGATTGTAAGGAACATCTGGTTCTGTTTGTTTCTCAGAATTCTCAAGTGTGTTCTTAGAATTCTTCTGTATTTTGTTGTTAATTGCTATTTTGTCACCAACAGGATGAAGATTCATTTCTCACCTGCTTTATTTTCCTCTCTTAACTTTGCTTCAATATATTGTTGTCCTCAAGACTAGGTTCACTTTAAGCTAATTTTCTCTAGATTCTGATGGCATTTTGTCACCAACAATTATTCTAGGCCTCCTATTCAGAAAGGAAGCAAGTAAAAAAAAAAGGAGATGTGGAGGGGAATGGCAAGATTACAGACTTGGGATGTAAGAGATCTGCTGTTAAGTCCCAGCTCAGTCAGGAGCTGTCTATGGGTGAATCGGATAGTATCCAATGTGTTTCTTCAATACTTACTATGTGTAGAAAATTGAGGGGGGGGGCTACGAAGCTCAAATGAGATAGCCCCCCAACCTTGTGAAATTTATAGTCTAGTAGAAACAAAGGGCATTCACAGAGTAATTATAATATCAAATAATACAGAATAAAAGCAACACAAAAGTATAAAACAAAAAAGCTAAATGATGTTCAAGGGCTAGGGCAAAGTCATTATTGACTGGGGGAGATTAGGGAAGATCTAACAAAGGAGGTGGCATTTAAAATTGGTTCTAAAGATCGGCTACCTTGGAAAAGACTCATAAGTTGAAGAACATGAGTGGGGATGATGAGGAATTAGGAAAGCATAAAAGCCATAGGTAGTATGAGTAGAGCTATAAAGGAAGGAGAACAGAGGGTATAGTTAGAAGCATTGAGGAATACTGTTTTGCTGAAGCAGAAACTATTTGGAGAATATGATATAAATTTCTAAAGATCAATTGGTACCACACTTTGCAAGGCCATTAATGCCAAACAAAGGAGTTTTATTTGGTAAGCACTAGGGATCCAGTGAAAATGCTTGAGGAGCCGAGTGACATGACCATATATCCAGGCATAAGGAAAAGGATTGTGACAGTAATGTGAGGACTACATTAGTAAAAGGCAAAAATAAAGGCAAGAAGACCTGTTGAAAGGCTATTGGAGTGTTCTAGAACTTCAGTAATGAAGGTCTGTATTAGGGCTACAGTAGTAGAAATAGAAAAGAGATGATGCAATTCAAGAGATACTCTGGAAGTAGAATTAATGACTTGCTAATCAATTGGATATGGCAGATGAGAGAAGAATATTAGTAGTATCTGCAACTAGTCAGAGTGAATCATTAATAAACACGTATTAGGTACCCACTATGTGACAGGCACTGTACTAAGTGTCTGGCACAGAGTAAGTGTTTACTAAATTATTATTAACTGACTGGTTTTCATCTTCTTTCACACAAAGCTTTCATTTCTTCATTTGAGATCTGCCTGTGCTTATTTTTGGACCACTTATTTACTGAGTAATGTCTCTTAGTCTTCTACATTTGTATGGATTCATTATGGACCAAGGATGTAAGATCTTTAGCTGAGAAATTTAGTATGAAGACTTTTTCACAATTAATTGTTTATCTGTTGATTCTAAGTTTATTTGGTCATGAACTTGGAAACAATTTGGGCCAATTTCTTGCAAACATCTTGGGCTGAAGTTGTACTGGCTTTGAAAGACATGCAGGCTGTTTTTCTGCTAATAAATTATTGGAGAATACTGTTAATGAAGAGAAATGCTGTGGTCTTCTCTGGTGAGCAATCCAATAGCAACTAGGGGAACAGATTTTTGCTCAACAAACCAGGTGCTCTTCTTCACTGTCATGGACTTGCTGATAGAGTATTTTCTGAAGCTCCCCTGGTAAGTTCTTTCCAAGTTAACTGAAACCTGGCTAGAGGTTTACTTCCTAAAGGCCTAATGACAATGTCTTTTGGGGTACCTTGTTTTAGATTGTTATGCTTGATTTTCAAGAATTCTACAGTCAATTACAAAAGGCTTAGAGATGATAGGAGCACAGTGCTCTAGGATGCGTACTAAGGGGAAATGTCAGCAGGAAGTAACAACCCAAGAGAAGGCCTATCAACTTCAAAGTACAAAAAAAAAAATAGCAAACACAATAAGGAAAAAAATTCAAGGTCCAAAAGGCTTGAGACCAGCTAAATTGCTCTAGGACTACAACTTTGGCACTGAGTGTATTCACAGTACAGAGACCCATTTTATATCAATACACACAGGATGTAAGACTCACTGTCATCTCAGATGTGTCAACTCAACTTCCCACTAGGGAATGCCAAACTCTCCTCTACATAGAAGATAACTGTCTCCTGCGGGCAATGGGTTTACTCAAGATTTTTGGTGGGAATTGGGGATGGACACACCAAGGAATCAGTCTTTTGGAAAAGGCCCTCATTGGTCTTCTCCTTTAGTTCTGCCTCCTTGACCAAAGCAACTTGGTTCTAGTTAACACGAGAAAGAATTTATTACAAAAGTTGGATATGTTTTATAATTGCTACTGCTGATAAATACCAAGTGTGACTTTTTCTTCTAGGACCATCGTTAAGTTGTTAGCTTATTATCAAATTAATGCAAACAGTTAAATTAGTTATTATTGCTCATTTTTAGCCTATGATTTGATGCCAGTCTGGAAAAACATAATACATCATCTGAATGAAATCCACCTTTTTTTCCCTCCTAAAGGCTCAATCCTGTGTAAAGGCCATAGAGCTTATTTGATGTATAGGATATTTTGCTGTTATTTCTTCAGATGATGCCAAAGGTCCCTTCCAACTCGGGACGAGATAAGCCAGGCTTTGGGGAGTCATTCTTACATGGCGGCCGGTTCTTCACATTGTGACTACATGGCATCCCAAAGAGCTAAGGGGAATCATTGCTGCATCTGCATCTATAAAAGTTATCATTCCCATGACCTCCACACATCAGAGTCGAATGTATTCCAGGTTGTGCTGTGTGGGCTTCTTTGTTGATTTACTGGAAGTAAACACACAGGGTTCCCTAAATCAACCTTACAGGCCATTAAGGGCTGCCTAAAACCACAACCCATATAAGTCAGAGAATTTGGAAAGAAGTAAAAAGCTGTCTGCACAGATTTAGCTAAGTTAAAGTTTGTTTTGACATTAGGCACTGCATGAAGAATCGTGTGCAACAGCACGGGTCCAAATTTATGTGTGGAAATGATTGTTTCAAAAGTTTAGGATAAATTCCTAAACATTTCAGATTTCCCTCTGAAATCTGGAAAACCCCAAACCCATGCCCGATTTCATCACAGTGACCCTGGGAGTAGATTTGTTTGTATATGCTATAAATATTTGCTACTATACCCTCCATCTAGTTAGCAAATACCAACGTCATATTTATCAACTTATAAAAAGTTGATTGCCAGTCCTGTGGCGCTCAACAGCTCTGAAGGCATGATCGCCATCTGTTGTGACAATGGGGATTTCTCAGCTCGGGGTGCTCACAAACCTGCTGGCTGTGGACTGTTACCCATCTGCCATGCTGCCATGGTCTATTAACATGCCATGGGACTCAATGGAAAGGCAGGTCACACCTGAGAAATGCAATCTGGGAACAGGTGTTATTCCTCTGTGAATAGAACTATAGCATTCAGAAACAGTGACATTATAAAAGGACCAGACTAGCTGGGGCTTGGGAGTCTGGTCACAAGGGTATGGATTTCGATCAGCACTGTCCATATTACCTGGAAAACTATCCTTGCAAATGATGTTTGTGCCTCAAGGGATGGAAGTTTATTGTTCGACCTTCCATTCACACTGAAATAGAATTAGCAAAGGCTACAAGTCACTGTATTCTGACTTTTATGGATATAGTAAATTATACTTTTGACAGACTAGAAGTCTTTTTTGATAATCAAATGACTGCCTCTAATTCCTTTGCTTTTGGTAGTACTAATAAAATAATAATAGCTACCACTAGGTACATGGATAGCAGGCTTGTGTTAGATTCAGATGGGTTCAAATTCTACCACTGACATATACCTGCTGAGTATTCATGGAAAAGTCCCTTAAATTTAAGAATGCTGATGAATGCAAGAGTCACCCAGAATTCTAGAGCACCCATAATGGAAAGTGCCACACAGCTACTTCAAGAGAGGCACAATGGGATGCACATTTTAGACACAGTTAATGGGGGCATCTGTTTTTGGTTGGCTGTGCATATTTGTGACAAGGTTTTGTTTTTCTTTCTTTTTCTTCAGGGGGAAAAAAAGCAACAAATCAATGCTTTTCAATTAAGAAATTAAATTAAGCTACAAAAGCTTAAAATGAATAGTAACTTAACTTTTCATTACACTAATGAACTTGCGAAGACTTTTAAAGTTGCAGATGAGTTTCCAAATGGTATTGGCAGCAGTATTTTCCACACAAGAAATTCACTATTCTGATGAATAAAAAGGTCTGCAGATCAAATATTTATTGAATGTCTACCATGTTAAAACTAAAATTTCCATAAAGCGTTCTGGGCAAATGTACCTCATATAGTTTTCTAAAAATCTAGGGCAATGTTTTGACCAGAAAAATGACATATGACTGCACACTCCTAGTACTCTTTGAAAGTTAAGTTGTACTAAAGGAGTACTATATTTAACTACTGCAATCATCAAATAATGTATAATTGAAAGCATACCCCCCACCCAAATGTCTACTGGGTAGAACTTTCTCTCCTTCTCTACCCAGAAAGGAGAGGTGCAACTGAGGGGATGGGAGAGAGAACATTGCAATTCCTGATTTCCCTCCCCTTAGTGCGGGAGCACTAAAATATCTCTCTCCCACTACCTCTACCACTTAAACCCTGTCATTTTGCTCCTCTGTAACCACACAGACAACCAACACAGAAGTCCCTGTGGCCACCAACAACATTCTTTGATTGGAGAAAAAATTCCCTGGCTTGAGCTGAACTCCTCCATGAAATCTTTGGTGCTCTAAAATTCTATTATTACTTTGTTATCTAAAAGTTTTTGCTTTTATTATGGCAATCTGTCATTACGCCTAACTACTCAACATTCCTACTTCTCTCCATTTCCCCCATACTTGGTTTTTTTGTGCCCAAGGGATCCCCAAAGATATTCTCCATCAATGAGACTTCCACACTAAAGCTTTGGCAAATCTGATCTAAAATTTCTCCTATGTAATAGTCAGCTCACATTTTCCTAAAACAGAGTTTTCCGTATCATACAATGCAAAGATAG
Organism: Antechinus flavipes; assembly: GCF_016432865.1. NCBI lineage: Eukaryota > Metazoa > Chordata > Mammalia > Dasyuromorphia > Dasyuridae > Antechinus > Antechinus flavipes. Next base: position 69,459,476 of record NC_067404.1, on the reverse strand, counting down.
CCAAAAAAAACCACATCCTGCTCTTTCAATCAAAAGCTAATTGCTCAGCACTTTGTAGAAACATGAATTATGAGCTATGTGGTACAGAATGGAGTTTTTCCTCTGTGTGTATATGTGGAGCTTAAAAGCATTTGCCAGGGTGCCATCTGATGGGAAGACTGAGGCTGATGCCTGAAGAAAGTTAATGGTTACGAGTACCTTGAAATCATCGTGTTGTTTCCTTACCCTGAAGAATCTTACTGAGAAACCACTATGGCTACAGAGAATTCCTGATAGAAATGGTTCCACTGAATGGACATGCATATAGAAGAACATGCACTGAATGGATATGCTGCTTAAGGACGTTTGCATATTGGCTCATGTAATTAGGCCCAATCTAAAGAGGATGTTTTTTTCCAGTTATCCCAATCCCTTAATCCTTCTTGGTTGGTGAGCAGAGACTCTGATTCTGGGCCCTAACCTGCTCACTGAAGCTTAACTTAAAGTTGCTTTATTCATAAGCAGTCTTAAAGGATTGGGAGTCTTCTGTTGGGGACTGGAGGCCACTTAAAATTTCAAGAGTTTCTTTGCTCAGTAAAAATTGATCTGCCCAACTGGGAATTTCTTAAGGGAAGTAAGAGAGAAGATATAGGATCTGATGATAGGAAGTACTACATCAACATTTTTTAAATTAAAATACTGACTCAATTGTGTTATTTGCTATGATTCCAAGATTCTAGAATGTTTGGTTTGCTTTACTTTAAACTGTAGGAAACTGAATTATATTTGATCATAGATAGCCAACCTTCTTTGCCAGTTTTATTGTCAAATTTTTTGACGGTCCCTTCCTCCTTTCTCCTGAGAGTTTCTGTGACACTCTTCTCATCTTATTCCTCTCCTCCCTAAGTTAATGGGTCATTATATATCCCCGACTGCAGATGACTTCAAGGTGTATATATTCAGCTCAATCATTCTATGCTAAATCACTGCCTCCTGGATAGTTCAATCTGGGTGACCTGGACACATCTCTCACTCAACAGATCCCGAAGAGAATTCCTTACCATTATCAACTTCCATCCTACTTCTCTACTATTCTTTCAAAAGTACCACCATCTTTCCAGTTACCCAGATTCATCACCTTGGCATTATCTTTCTTTGTTGTTTTTCAGTCATATGCTACTCTCTGTGACCTCTATTCTTCACTGTCCTCCCAAGTCTAACTCAGTTATCAAATCTTGCTGTTTCTACTTCCACGATATCTGTCACACCTGTACCTTTTCATCACTCATAGGCACTGCTTTAGTTCGGGCCCAAATCGACTCTCACCTGGGCTTTAGCAATGGCTTTCAAATGAGCCTCCTTGCCTTATCTCTTACAACCACCCTCCACACTCCACACTCCACCCAACTGCCAAAATAATTTTCCTAAAAGAAAGGTCTGACCTTGTCACTCCCATACTCAGGAAACTACAGTAGTTCCGTCCCTACTGCATAAAAACAGGCAATTTCTGTTGAAGCCAAGACTTGACATGACTTCCTGGGATATTTGTTACTTGAAAAGAAACCTCCACATGACTAAGGTATGGGATTTGTCCATTAATGTATCATATGCTCTTCTCATTGCAGCAAAACAAAATCATGAACCACAGATGCCCAAGTAAACATTATAGATGTGAATAATAGATGAATATCAGCAATAACTATGATTTTGCCTATTCTCAGACTTAGAGTTCCATAGGGGTATTGTCATGGAGTTGTAAGTTAGATTGTGGGAAAGTATAAAAAGTATAAAAAGACCCTAAGTGGCCAGTTTCTGTCTTATTTTAATGCTTTTGGCATACTGTGTTTCTGCTCAATGACCACATTCATTTTTTGGAATGTAAAAGTGGAAAAAGTTGTTATATAAAGAAAAGAGACCAGCTCTACTGGGGAATATACTTTTTTGGATCCCACTGCTTTTTATGGCTAATTTTGGTTTTATTTAAAGCCCTTATATGTCTCTATCCATTCTTTCTGGAAAGCTACAGATAAGCAAGTCTCATATGATTCTTATATATGCTTCTCTTAGGAAAGAGCTACCCTTCACTCTGCCTTAGCTCTGTGGGAGTGTATATCCTTAGGTATGAATTCTCCCAATTTTTCATGAAAATAATGAGGATATGTGCATGGAACTCTGCCTTATTTTTGTTTAGGCAAGACATACACACACACATTTCACTTAAATTCAGGTAAACACCTTCAGGGACATGCTTCAGGGTAGGGGCGGAGGAGAAAGACTTGTCTGTTAGAGAACATAAATTCAGAAAGTATGTTTTCTCTCCTGAAGCTACAACTATATACAGGGGACTCAAATCTTTCTTAATAGTAGCCTTAATCTTGAAGCAAGGGGTTTCTGATAACAAATGTTATTGCTGACATCCATATGATCTCTGAATTTTGATTTCTGGGACCCTGGATCTGGCCAAGGATGGAACTTTGAAAGCTGATAGTGATGAAGCCATCATGGAATGCTACAGTCTTTATGCAATGAAAAAGAAAATGCACACCAATTCATAGTATGTATAAATGTATAAAAAAGCATATATAAAACAGAGCAATCTGCCATTTTTGACCTAATCTCTATGTTCTCTTGTTACTATATAGTTATGAGAGTGTGAGCTCTAGTGAATGTTTGGGACTACTGACCTTGTGCATTGGAAATGCACTCTGGGAGATCTGATTTATCTTCTTTGGTTGATGAAATTCATACTGGTAATAAAAAACTGACTTAGAACTCCCAATTTTTTTATTTCCAGTTGTATTACTAAAACATTTTCTAAGGATCTTAGCAAAATTGCTGATCTTTCTCTAAGGAAATGGAAACATTTGTATTGATTTTCTCCACTCAAAGAATAGCTGACCTATGCTTTCATGTTTCCCACTTTATTTCCATACAGTTTAACAGTTGTCTTGGACCTCTATGGGGGGGCACTCTATGGAACTTGTTCATTGCTCATTCAGTTCCCTAAACTTCCCTATAATATGACTTGTAACTTTTGTTTAAATATCAAGGTAGATATATGTTTGTAGGAAATATGAATTGAAATGTTTTTGTAGGAAAATTGAAAGCAAATGAGATTTTTGGAAACCTACATCATATCAGTAATTCAGCTTAGTTTGACTGTGTTCTTTTCATGTACTAAATGGATCTTCTGCTATCTAGTTAATGCAATGTTTTCCAAATAATCTAGCCTTGGCTTCAAAAATAGCTTGGAGGCAGGGAAGACAGGTTTAACTTTTTAGAAGTAACATAGTGTATGACAGAAACTTAGTTGGAAACTCCTTTTTTCCCTATGCCTGTGCAAAGTAGTATTACAATAGGGTGTCTGCTAATCTCTACAATTATATACTAGGGCATGACTTAGACTAGAATAAAATCCATTGACAAGAAAAGCTTCCACTTATTGAAGAAAGTAAACACAAAGAATCTCAGGCAGAAACCACCTGAGATAGACAAAAGGCTAATGTTTCTAATATATTCTGATCTAATATAGGTAGAGGAATATGAAAAATATACTAATTTGTCAGAACTCAATTGAGCAGATGGTGTATCTTATGTGAATCATCAAGATTAAATATTTCCCATCCCTGGGGTATTTTTGTATGCCTGGCACTAATCTACTTCTATTTATCAATCCAAAGAGCTGGATTTTATTTGAGTAGGTCAAACAACTGGACCTTGGGAGGAATAGGCTAACATCAGGAGCCTCTCTTGAAAGCAAGTATTCTCATTACTTCAAGAGAGTCTAATATAAAATGTCAGGAATCTGTCTGTAATTTTCTGAGAGGCCTTTCTGGATATTGATTTAGTTGAAAGTGTTATTTTGTTCACACCTCAAAATAGATCCCTAATTTTTCTTAGGTCCTGAATCAGAAATGACCTATACATAATATATCTAACTCAGTGTGGAGAATTCAGTAAAACTTAATTAACTGAGAATCCAGTAATTCAACATTTTGATCTGTAGAAAAAAAGGTTCTTCCAAAATCTAATTGTGCTTAGCAAGACCTTTCTTCTTAAACGAATAATGTCACATTACAAAAATATCCTACAGGAAATACTTTGAAATACTTAAAAAGACAAAGCCCCCTCATATACTTCAGGAGTATTCATCAAAATGAAAATATACAAATATGGTGATTCTGCTCCACTATCAGTAGTACAAATACTCTGAATTATTTTTGCAGGAATAATATTAGTAATAACTAACATTTAAGTAGCATTTACTATGTTCTAGGAATTGTGCTAAATGCTTTCCATTATCTTATTTGATCCTTATAACAAGCTGAGAGGTAGATGCTACTATTTTTACCCCCGTTTAATAGATGAGGAAATTGAGGTAAACAGAGGTTAAATGAATAGTCCAAGGTCTCATCCTCTTCACTGATGAAGCTGGATTTGAACTCACATCTTCCTGATTCTGGCCTGACACTCTATGCAATGTGCTACTAAGCTGGTCAGTAGTGATAGTGATATGTATCTATTCCTTCACTCTTTCTTGAGCCCTCTTGTAATCAATGACATACAGCTCCAAGTAACTAGTCTATATCTATGAAAGAGTGAAAACGACTACATTAAATGGGAGTCAAAACTTTGTTTCATTAACCAGATAAATCTATTCAACTGAGCTATCTAGTTACAGAGAATTAAGACCAGAGGCTTTTAAAAAGGTTCCCTAATGGCTACCATGAAGCTACAGGTTAAATGAAAGAAAAATCAAGATTAGGATAATTTTAGTTGTGGTTTATACTTGAAAGTAATAAAATCATATTCCTTTACAAACTTTCTGTCTTTGAAATTGTCACTTATTTAGATGGGTGCCCACCTTCATCAATCACAACTTGATTTCACCTAACGGGCCTACTCGGAATGAGATTCAATCGATAACGTTCTAAGTGATCTGGATTATAGATAAAATCATTCCTTTGAAGAGTCATTCTCAGGTTATTTTCAGTCCCCTGACCCAGGGTCTGATTTACGTGTGGGTAAAGTAGATAGGTGTATCTATTATATAGGATAAGAGAAAGTATTGACATAATTCCATCATTCAAATAGCTTTCCTTCCACTAACAAGCTATCCTTGTGAAATACAAATCATCTTGAGGAAAAGTCATAATGAATATAATGAATATTTCTCATTTTCTAATTCTTTCCCATACCTGAGAAGGAATCCAGAGGTCCACAGGGGTCTCCTGAATAGCCGGCTCTCTCAGCGGAGTGCGAGGTCTAGCAGCAGGCATCAAATGCTTTTTAAGAGAAAAAAAATGGAAAAGTATATTTTGTTATTAGTTAACAGCAAACACTATCAGCAATGGCTTGGAACAAATATATCTCAATGTATTTTTTGCAATATACATATACACCAGTAGCACTTCATAATGATTTTTCTTACTCTGCACTGGGTCCAGGATAGCTTTTTCAGATAGCCTTTTGTCAGAATAGCCTTTTTTTTTCAATCCAAGTTCTTTTATTTTTTTTTTTATATTTTATTTTATTTTATAATAACTTTATATTGACAGAATCCATGCCAGGGTAATTTCTTTTACAACATTATCCCTTGCACTTGCTTCTGTTCCAATTTTTCCCTTCCCTCCCTCCACCCCCTCCCTTAGATGGCAGGCAGTCCTATATATGCTAGATATGTTGCAGTATATCCTAGATACAATATATGTTTGCAGAACCAAACAGTTCTCTTCTTGCACAGGGAGAATTGGATTCAGAAGGTAAAAATAACCCGGGAAGAAAAACAAAAATGCAAATAGTTCACATTCATTTCCCAGTGTTCTTTCTTTGGGTGTAGCTGCTTCTGTCCATCATTTATCAATTGAAACTGAGTTAGGTCTCTCTGTCAAAGAAATCCACTTCCATCAGAATACATCCTCATACAGTATCATTGTTGAGGTGTATAATGATCTCCTGGTTCTGCTCATTTCACTTAGCATCAGTTCATGTAAGTCTCTCCAAGCCTCTCTGTATTCATCCTGCTGGTCATTCCTTACAGAACAATAATATTCTATAACATTCATATACCACAATTTACCCAGCCATTCTCCAATGGATGGGCATCCATTCATTTTCCAGCTTCTAGCCACTACAAACAGGGCTGCCACAAACATTTTGGCACATACAGGTCCCTTTCCCTTCTTTAGTATCTCTTTGGGATGTAAGCCCAATAGAAACACTGCTGGGTCAAAGGGTATGCACAGTTTGATAACTCTTGGGGCATAATTCCAGACTGCTCTCCAGAATGGTTGGATTCGTTCACAACTCCACCAACAATGCATTAGTGTCCCTGTTTTCCCGCATCCCCTCCAACATTCATCATTATTTTTTCCTGTCATCTTAGCCAGTCTGACAGGTGTGTAGTGGTATCTCAGAGTTGTCTTAATTTGCATTTCTCTGATCAATAGTGATTTGGAACACTCTTTCATATGAGTGGTAATAGTTTCAATTTCATCATCTGAAAATTGTCTGTTCATGTCCTTTGACCATTTATCAATTGGAGAATGGCTTGATTTTTTATAAATTTGAGTCAGTTCTCTATATATTTTGGAAATGAGGCCTTTATCAGAACCTTTAACTGTGAAGATGTTTTCCCAGTTTGTTCCTTCCCTTCTAATCTTGTTTGCATTAGTTTTGTTTGTACAAAGGCTTTTTAATTAGATATAATCAAAATTTTCTATTTTGTGATCAGTAATGGTCTCTAGTTCATCTTTGGTCACAAATTCCTTCCTTCTCCACAAGTCTGAGAGATAAACTATCCTATGTTCCTCTAATTTATTTATAATCTCGTTCTTTATGCCTAGGTCATGGACCCATTTTGATCTTATCTTGGTATATGGTATTAAGTGTGGGTCAATGCCTAATTTCTGCCATACTAATTCAGGATAGCCTTTTAAGAATCCAGGCTAACACAGTAGGTAAAAGAGCTCTAGATGATCTTTTGGTGTGGATATCCCTTCTAAAGGGAAGTTGTGTGGTCTAAGGATGAAGGAGCCAGGCTGAAGCCACCAGGACCTGGTTTTAAGGCCCACCTCTGACTAGTCATTTAACCTAAGGGCCTAAGATATTCTATAAGGCAAGAAAAGGTTTGTATTGATAGAGTGTCCCTTATGAGTTTCCTAAATCAATGAAATCATAGGTCTAATGGTGCAGATTTCATGGGGTTGGGGTGACTTCAGAATACAATAGCACTGCGCAGGGGAAGTTAAGGTGCCAATTATAGAGTTCTTGTCAGAGAGCAACAGGAAAACACTGGTTCATTATTAGATTGAAGGCACCCAAAGCCAATTTTGTTTTGTTTTTCTCCTTGACCTAGCTGTGCTCTGACCATTTCAATAGACTAAAGACCTTAGGACACCCTGTCCTGCCTTCAATTTGAAGTCAAAAAGAGCTATCTCCCCAGAATCAAATGGATTAAGGGACTGGAAGGATTGCTTCCCATGATACTCTAATGAGCACTAGTATAATCAAATTTCTTCACACCAAAGATAATTATACAAAGTATGCCTTCACTTAAATGCATTAATTGATGCTAAAATATCATAAATGGGGTGTGTGGGTTGAATGATGTAACAGTGGGACTTTCAGACTTTATAATGAAGCTTGGTTATAATCTATTAATGATCTTATCATTTCTTGTTAAATGGCGCCCAGTAGAGCAATATTACTCCACTGATCTCTATCTATAGAGACAATGCCATACTTTAAGTAATGAAATGATACAAAAGATGGGATCTATCTAAAACTTTGAGGGTCTTTCCAAGCATACAATGAGATCTACTGCTTTAGAATCTCACATGCAAATTTGCTAAAGGTTTCTAGGAGGTAAAACAAAGAATCAAACACAAGCTTACAAAATTATTTGCTTTCTTACCATAGGGTAAGTCCGGATAGTGATCACATTTGGATCCTTTAAAGCAGAGTCAGTTATCCCCAGCTCATTTGCAGCCTGTTTGAGGGGGAAAATGGAAAAAAAAAGTTTAGCTATATGCTAAGAACAAATCAACAGGAACAATAAACTATTTAAAATACAAATAAGAGGAAAAAGAAGAATTATTGATATAAAATTTGCTAAGGCTAGAGAACCCATAAATAGATAATTACCTGATATCATTTATGCTTTTTTCAATTATTTCCACCTGAGTCTAATTTCAGTTTTATATTTCCCTTATTTTTGCTTCTGTGAAAATACTTCATTAAATGACAAACCAATGTGCTTGAAATTTTGATGGCAAAAGTTTGTCTTAAGACTTGTCGACATATTTCCTAATGGATGGACACAAGTGAAAAAAATTTAACTGATAAAAAGCAGTTACCACAAGGGGGCTAAAAGTTAAGAGACCACATTAGCCAGCAATCTGTTACTCTCTGTTAGAGGTAACACCAGTTGAGATCACAAACAAATTTGTAGAACTCTATAGAGGAGAATGTTGGAAGGAAAGGAGAAAAAACAATTTTATAAAACAGCAAGACACAATAAAAATGAAAGAGAAACATCTAAAGAAAGCTCAGCATGAGACTCATTTAAATTACATAATGACAACTACATTTCTAGATGAACCTCAAACAACAACCTCAAACAATTAAGGCTTCTGGAACCATTTTTATCATCAATCACAAAAGAGCTACCACTCTAATACCTCAGGCCCCAAAATGCCATAAGAAGAAGTAGAAACAGCACTAATGAATATAAGGTTAGAAATATCAGCTATATCTTACCAAGGAAATGTATGAACTACCTCTAAATGATAGAGAAATTATTTTACAAGACATCTCAGGGAGGAAGAGAAATAAATGGAATCGGGTAGGTCAATGATATTATTACCCCCCCCCAAAAAAATGCAGAGAGAGAAGATCATTACCTAGTAATTCATATGCTTGCTTTTTCATCTTGAAAAAGTCTCTATGGCTCTGGTGTATTTAGACACCCAGTATTAAAAAACATATTGGATCAGGATCAGAGAACCTGGATTCAAATCACTTATCCAAATCCCATTTCTGACTATTTACATCCTGTATGATTTGGGGCACATCATCTCACGCCAAGCTTATAGCCTGTTAATATATGTTTACCACCAATATCATTGTGGTTGTCTTCTGCAAGATCCAAATGACAAGGGGATTTTCCAATAGATATCAGGATCCTCTAGACGCCTTTGTTTGCAGCTGACCCTGTACAGATCACATTCTGATTATTGGGGTTTCAATAAACATTTAAAAGTAAATAGTTATTCCTTCAGCTTTTAGAATGCCAAAGTTTGGGTCATGAGTTCTGCAGGAAAACTGGAGGAACTCAATTACATGGTTAGAGGACCTACCAAACAAAGCTTCTAGATAAATAATAAGGTGACCATATTTGCTTATTTCTCTACAATGATATAGGACAGTTAGGTAGTGCAGTGAATAGAGCATCAGGCCTGGAGTGAGGAAGATCCAAATTCAAATATAGCCTCAGATAATTCCTAGTTGTATGATCCTGGGCAAATCACTTCACCCCATTTGCCTCAGTTTCCTTATCTGTAAAATGATCTGGAGAAGGAAATAGCAAATCACTCCAATATCTTTGCCAAGAAAATCCCAAATGGGGTCACAAAGAGTCAGACATGACTAAACAAATGAACAACTATACACTGATATGATATGACTAATTTACAAAAGTATTCACAAGTATATGGAGTTGTAACACAAAGAATAAAAGACAGAAACAGAGAAGGCAACACAATGTTAAAAATGTGGAGAGAAGGAACCCATTTTCACTCTGGCTCTGCCACTAACTTGTACCTCATGCTAACTCTTGAAGTTTCAACTTCCTCATGTAGGTAAACTGAAGACACTAGACTAGTCAGCTCCAAGAATCACTTCAGCTCTAACATTCTATTTTAGGCTACCAAGGTGCTTTTTTAACTTTCTTTTTAAATGCCTAAGTTTCTGGGAATTGACTGCGTTTTTCTAAGGAACATTAAGTGTAGTTTGGCAGTGTTGCTTAAGGTGACAAAGATCATATCCAAGGTTCTTGATGAGAAGAGAAATAACTCATGAATTAGCTATGAAGGAGCCTTAAGAATAAGAAATTATGTTTGTATAAAGCTTTTAAAAAAGACTTTTACTGAAGGAGATTCTCAATCAAATCTCAAGAGAGAGCCACGTGTGTACTCAGCTTTTAGAAGTTTGTATTTTTACCAAGTCTATTAGAGTTACATTTTCCATGCATACTGTAAGCATCTGATTTAAACATACTCTGTCAACTGTGAACAGTTTGATGACTGTCAGAACTGTCTTCTATCACCTACAGAATACTGTATTCTAATGCCCATTGCATCAAGAAGAAATAGCAGTCTGGGTGGGGAAAGTTTAAAGTTATGGAACTATGTCTTGTTTTGAAGTAGTCCAACTAGGACACCATTATAATTTGCAAATTCTACTCAACAATGTATTGCCTACTAAGTGCACTTGATTAGTGAAATGGTGAGAAAACTGTTAATTTTTTATAAAAGTATATCATCAAATTTTTCATTTGCTATTGGCTTTATTCATTTTGATTTAGGTCCATCTGTGATGCCATTTGGGGGTTTTCTTAGCAAAGATATTGGCGTGGTTTGCCATTTCCTTCTCCAGTTCATTTTACAGATGAGGAAATTGAGACAATTGGGATGAAGCAATTTGCCCAGAGTCACACACCTAGGAAGTGTCTGAGGCTGGATTTGGACTCAGAAAGGTGAGTCTTCCTGACTCCAGGCCCATCAAATGTAGGGAAAGACCAATGTATCATGTCTTCATTCAATCCTTCATCACAACCCGACACCCAAAATAACAACTGGAATATATATATCAGTCAAATAAGATTTTCTGAATTTGAGAAAAAGGAGAGAAATCTCTATTCCTTCCCTAGTTTAGAAAATTATCTGAACCTGACTATAGGCAATGATTGTCTCATCTTCCCCTCTTCTTTCTGTTAAAGAAGCTGATCTAGATCCTTTTCAAAGAACAACAACAATAACAACAACAACAACAACAACAACAAACGCAGAACAAAACTCTGCTTCTGAGAGGACTTTCCACTTTCATGAGATCCTAGATTCTGTTACTGTTTGATGGTGACAATCTGTGGGTAGAGGCTTGAAGCTTCCAGATCAGAACACCAATCCAAAGACTGTTCCTCAAAGAAATAAGGGAGGAACAGCAGAAGAATGTACAAGGGGTAATTGGAGCTGACCTTTTGGGTAAGAAAGGTAAAGTTCTTTCTACTTATCCATGACTTTTCAAATCTGTTCTGGCTTGTTTGAAGAGAAGAGGCATTCAGCCTAAACCAATGCAACTCTGTCTTTTGCGACCCTATGAGAACACAGGGGTGGGTAGTTCTGTATGCTAAGATGCTGGAGGGATTTCTTCTTGCCTTACTGGGTCAACTGCAATCTATTTGCAGAAGACATACAAATCTATTTTGTCCATTCCTCAGTATGTCCTTGGAGTCCAATTTGGATAATTCCCTTTGTAAAATGTTTCTCATGGTTCAATATCCAGATGGTTTAAATGGGGAAGATTTCCAGCAGAATGTCAGAATAACCACCCATCATATTAGATGCCCTGAAGAGGGATGTATATTGAGCTGAGCATAAGCTGAAATTGAGATTTGGGTTTTTAATGTTCCATACCCTGGCTCCATCGTGGAAAAAAAAAAGTTGGGCCCTAATCTCACTCCAAGGGGAAAAGTGGCAACATCAGGTAATATATTGTCTTATCGTTCTTTTTAAATTAAGAGGCTGAGGCTCCCAATCTCACTCAGTCTGATAGTGCAGTGCCCACTCCCAGATATGGAAGCTTTTATGGGCTCCATTTCTGATACGGGCCTATTCACTCCTCCTCAGGCAGCCTGCTGACCTTTTACTGCCGGGTGCTCACCATATCAGGGATGAATATAGTACATACACTTATTGGCTTTAGTCACGCTATACAGCTCAGAATTCCTGAACTCAAGCTCTCCACCAGCATCAGTCTCCCCAGTAACAGATACTGCTGGCTTGCATCATCAGGACTAGCCAGGTTTTGTTAAGAAAATTAGATTGTTCCTTAAAAAGATGCTATGAGTCTTCATATGCATCTTAACAATATCATATGTTGCCTTCCTGAAAATGGATATCAAATTGTCAATGGAAAGGGTAAAGTTCCTTACAGGAAGCATGGAGTCTCTATTAAAGCCTCCTTTTCTTGAGGTTCACATTTAAACAGTGTTTAATGCTGAGAAAGAGAAATGGGTCTGCTAAAAAAATATAATTCACAGAGTTTGGGAGTCTTTTGCAGCCATGTACCTCAGCACTTCCATCAAGAAATAATAATAAAAATAACACATGAGAAAAACTGGTTCATCTAGCATTCTCTTAACTAGAAATCTCTCTTAAGACTTGTGAAGATAGATGAAATAGAGAGGATTCTGGTACCTTTTATGTAATGAGACAGAATTGATGATGCTCACTCTACATATAATTCCTATTATCCCTCTAACCTTTACCAACTCTTCACAGGTTTCACGGTGAAGGAGAAGGAAAATCATAATCTACATTTCTAGGTCCAGGAAACTCTCATCTATATTACTATCCCACCACACTCTCTGGAGATTTTGGCAATAAAGTCTCTGTTAAGAAGAGGGTATAGAAACTGATCATGCCCTGTTATGAAGGAATCTGATGGTAAGATATTATCTTGAAGCCGAAGGATCCCTATTGATTATCAGAAATGTCCCCCGTCTTATTAGAGAAGACAGCCTCTTGGCACATTTGAGCATTCAACAAATGTGTTAAATACTATTACATGCTAGGCACTGAATTAAAAGCTTAAGATACAAAGACGAAAGTCAAAAGCAGGGGCCAACATTGACACATTAAAATACACGCAATAATATACAAAAAATATAGCAGGGACACTAATTCCAGGATTCATGTGGAATAGAGATGGGAACCGACTGGGCTGTAGGCCATACAAGGCCTATGAAATGATTTGGTCTGGTCTTGCCAAGGCAACCACAGGCAATGATGACCCAAAAGCTTGGTAAGACAACCTCCCACTGCTTGAGATGTTAAGTTGATAATTTTTCTGATCGGCAAATGAGATAAATATCCAAAAAAGGTTCCCTACCCCTGATGTAGAAGATGGCATTAGGACTATGTCCTGAAGGACCCCAAGGAATACAGGTGACTCAACCCTTGGAACTAAGGTTCCAGTCATCCTAAGTGCCTCCAAATACCATAAGTAGGATACTGAGGGTTTGTGGAGAGGCAGAAAGACATTGATTTTATCCCAGCAGTTATAGAGTATGACAGGTTCCCTAGCCTAGGTAGACTGTGTTGGGGACTGGTGACTTCCTGTTGTTGGGTTAGTCATAATGGCTCAACTTTCCCAAAGAAGCTAGCTCACCAGCTGAATTTATGTCATAGTTTTTGAGGTGAGACAGACTAGAAACTACACAATTTACTAATGTTTTCTGTCCATGGAGTAATTAGGAAGCATTTATCAGAATTAAAGGGACGGGCAAACCTATGTTTATCGGCATGCTGGCACAGAGAGGATACTGCACGTCTAGAAGACCTTACACCCCATGATTAATCCCCCCTTTTGCTTGTAAATTGGTGTCAGCAATACAAGCCAACTTTTTTCATGCAGGTGTTTTTTTTCTTTACTTCCCCAAACTCAAAGCTTAGCATCTAGAATAAAAGCTAAATATAAAATGTGGCATAATTAGTAGGGGACTGGATCAAAAGAACTTTGTAGAAACAATTTTGTCAAAATACATTTTTAGGGATATGTGGTAGCACTATATAAATACAAGCTAAAATTTATTTTGAGATTTCTATCTCCTCTGAGGCCAATAAAGGACATCCACAAAGTTAAGGTGGTCCTAAAATTCTGAGTATCAGAAGATCTCCTGCTTTTAGACAATAACTTGTCAGACTAGTTTCTGAGCTCAGACATTTAGAGCTAGATTGATCATTTATCCCAAACCTTTTATTTTATAGACAAGGAAACTGAGACTTGGAGATATTCTTGCTTTCATGCACTTATACAATTATATAAGATGTGCTAATACATACTAGGTTTTCCAGAAAATCAGTAGCTGTCATACTTCAACCAGTATCTTTCTCTTCCTTTTCCTGACCTCTGAAAGTGATTAACGGGTAAGAATGAAAAAAAAAAAGATGTCACTGGAATGAAATCTTAAGATAACTTTATTAGGTTAGATCATGGATTATGTGGAGATGATAATTTAAAAAAAAACACTCACTCATGGATAACAAGATTATCTCCTAGCATTTACAGTAAAAGAAACCCATTTAACTGTGGACATGCCCCCCCTTTTTTTTTACAAAGAAAGATCTCGTTAAGAGATGCAGAAAATCAGTGAATCTCTTATTTTATGGATTAAGCAATTTCAAGTTGACAATCTTCAATTTCATGGACAGTGAAGGTAGTAAATCACTCAAGATTCTTCCTTCCCGACAAGAAGGGTCCAGGTACTTACAGGCCTGACATTTTCAGAATTCTTTAAAATGTGACTGGCTCTTCCCTAGAGGAAACTGGATTAACTTCTTGTCAAATATCTGAGGATGCAAGGGAAATTGCTGTACCTAGACTAAAAAGGCCACTCCAACTAACTAGAGAGGGGACCTAATCTTTGAACTCAATATGCCTCTCCTGGTGCCACAGCATGAAAAGTCACAGTTCCATCTTCCCTATCTTCTGTCTATCCCTCCCTGTTTTTACACAGTCAGTGCTTTGTGAACAGAAACTCAAAGCATGAATAATCAAAAGCAATTTATGTAGATTAATTATACTGTTAATTAAAATTGTTTTCTAGAACTAAAGAGAACTTTGCTGATTTGTTATTATTAAGTGTAATTTTCATTTTCGAGAGGCTCCAGACCATGGATAAAGTTTGTACTACATCCATACCAAACTAAAATGAAAAATACACATACATATGGTGATGAAAAGCGAAATGGGATTCAGAATACCTGAGTTCTATACTGGGTTCTGTACAATACTAAGATATGTGACCTTGAACAATCCACAATTTGTGAACCTCAATTTCTTCACTGGTAAAGTGTTGGGATTAGTCTATCGAGGATGGGGAACTTTTTTTTCTGCCAAGGTCTCTTTGGATGTTTAGAACATCATTCATGGGCCATACAAAATGAGCGGGAGGTTGTTGTCCCTGCATTTCAACTCATCATGGCCAACTGTGTCCTTAGCAAATGATTTCTCAGGCCTCATGTAGCCCGCAGGCTAGAAGTCCCCCACCCTTGGCCTAGATGGTCTCTTAGGCTCTTTCTGCAGCACCAAATCCTATGAGCCTCTGATTTATTCTTCCTGGTTTTCAGTTTCTTCATGTATTAAATAAGTTACATTTGAACTAATTACTAATGCCTGAGATTCCTTCTAGCTATGAGATTATACACTCCTTTACTTAGCAGATTTCCCAATTACTTCTGAGAGTCTATTAGTAATCCTAAGAGATGAATGCAAAGAGTTTCGAAGTTCAATCTAGTCCACGTTAATCAGTTACAGCCATGAAATAGAAAAGGGTTGGGACTAAATGAACATGCATGAGTCTTCTTCTTCTTTTTCCATTAAACCATACTGCCATTGGAAAATGTTACAAATTCCAAAGCTACCATAAAATTCGAGGTGAAATTAAAGACGATAGCAATGTCTTGGACCTTCTGTTTATTCTGTACACACAGGTACATCTGAGTTCTTAGGGAACTGAGAAATAAATTCTATTTTATAGAAAGCCATAAAATATCCACAACTGAATATCTGTTGAAATGAAAGCTAAAAAGAGAGTATTTTCTTTTTCTAAGAAAATACACCTTCTTAAATCATGATTTCTAATATCGTACAAAATGTTGAACTTGCTACTAGAAAGTATATTTGACCACATAATATCTTTCATTTCTACTGTATACATGTTTTTATAGACATATGGATTGCTTAAAAAAGAAAACTGAGGATTGTGAGAAAGATACATATGTTGAAATGTTTATTTAATTCAAGGGTAATAAATATTGCTGTATTTAAATTATAGATTAAAAAGGGATTTTTCTAATGAACACAAAAATATATTTCAGTTCCAGATGATGCCGATGATTTTGTTAATTTTGAACAAGCTAATCAGATTGGCTTTTATTTTCATTTATTTGTTTGTTTATTTATTTACCTGCCAAATTACTTATTCATTTACCTATCAATCTATTTATTTATTTTGCAGTAGATTAAGTTATCTAAGTCATAGCACATTAAACTGAAGGTTTGAAGATACAAGCAGTGTCCTTTTGATTGCATTAGTGATACACTTAACTGCTTTATTACACTCAGGGAAGAGAAATGTCAATGTGTTTGTGGAGTCTTTGGAAATAAACACATTTTTATTGGTGCTCCATGCTACACTGTCCACCATGAATCTGGTCTCAGTGTAAATCAGGTCCCCTTTGGCTTATATCCAAGGACATCTAGTTGCTCAAGTACTGAAAGGAACAGCTATATACCAGAACATGAAACCCTGGGCAAGCTTTAGAATGATGCTCACATATAGGAAAGGGTCTGAGGCTGGACAAACTGCAGGCCCAAAGGGCACTTAAACTATAGACATTCTCTCTGAAAATTATGAATTTGGGCATTTTCTTCACTTCCCTTTGATGATAGTCTAAAGACTGTACTATTGATTGAATATCAATACTTGTGCCTAGGTTGAGGGAGGAACCTTGTTCCTTTTAAGATTAAGACCCACTGTTTCCTTTTTGTAGACCTCAATCTGGCTATAGATTATCAAAGATAGTCCTTCCTCAACTGGCGACCAGTACTGACAAGGAAATACAGATGAGATAGCTATGTTAAGAGAAATAATGGAAGAGAAAACATTTGTTCTCTTTGGGATGATTATTAACATATCAAGTTAATGTCTGATGGCAAAGACACAGATTTCTGGAAGTATCTGAATTTAAAAGTTTTTTTCCCCCCATGTAGTTAGATATGCCAAAAAAAGGCCCCAAACAGCAATAAGATTTTTGAAAGGACATGGGGGGGGAAAGGCTGCTTTTTTCCTTAAAAACAACAAAGCAACAACAACCAAACCAGGTTGCATTGAAATAGTTGGGTCGATGTCAGTATCATCATTAAAAATTAACTACTCTGGTGAATGATGTACATATCAAAAATATAACAGTACTTTTCACATTCAAGTTTTGGAATTTTTTTAACTTTTCTCTATTTGAAATAAAATAGTACAGGAGAACTAAGAGATGGCAATTGTCTTGGATAGTTCTCTGTTTCTGCTTTGCTGTGGTAATTTTTTTTTAATAAGAGGATTATCATTTTACATTTTTTCCCATACAACTAGCTCCGTGACAACCCTGACCACTATCAAATACAAAAATGTCAAGATCTCCCAACACATGGCATTTTAAAGTCATATTTCCAGACCTTTAGGAAGTTAAAATGAATCAAAAGTTCCTGACATCAATTTCGTGATTATTCTTTATATCTATTCATTCAGTTTCCAGATCTACAGTTGTAGAGCCCCCATATTTCCATCTTGTTCACAAGAATAGCATAAGAATCTGTGCCACATATTTTAGTTTATGTCCAAAATATTAACTGATTTACTAATCTCATGTTTCTTTAAAAAAAAAAAGGAATAGCCAATTCATGGAATCATAAATGACAATGACAATGGTGTTTTCTCAAAATTATTAAAAGAAAACTCTCCAATTTGGCAAATATTTCAGCATTAGAAAGGAATACTCTATCCCCTATTCTTTAAGCTCCCCTAAATCAAGGTTTAAATTTGTAGATTACTGCTTCTGTGACTTTTTCCAGAATATGGCATTTGCTTAACGTGTACATTGATCCAACTTTTATGGAATATTGAGCAACTGAAATACTTGCTAACTGGCATGTAAAGCATATGTAAAATGTTATTTGAAGTTGACTTAACCCACTTTTTAATGACTAAACATCTCTGCTCCCAAAGTATAGAGTTGCCACTGTTCCTATCCATTTTGGCTATGCCATGGAAATATGCAGAGCTAATTATGCTAATAGTACTGCTATGAGAGGAGTATAATTTTTCATTGTGGCATCCAGAAAAAAGAAGTATCCTGTGACATCTACACTTGTTTCAAAGAGATCCTTGAAATCTGAGACAATTTATGGGAATGATGCCACCCAAGGAGAAGCAGGACAAGAAGCTCACTGAGGATAAATCAGTGAAGATTCTAACTTATAGGGCCTTGGAGACAAAGCCTCAGTCGTTCCCAACTTAGTTATAGCACTGATGCTATGGACATATAGTGTATCTTTCTTCTGAGCAGCTGAAAGCAATTTCAATGGTATAAAATACCAAGATCTCATAAATTCTTATAATAATTCCATTATTTTATATAATGTTTTACTTAAGCAAAATTTTGGAAAGATTTGGAAAAATTTAGATAAGGTAGGAATTTCGATAAAAATACTTTAATCTTCCTTTTTAGTCCTCTTGAATTAAATGTAGAGATAGCAACATTGCCACATTAATGTTAAATGTTCAACTGCTATAACAGGATAGATAAGAGTCATTAGGTTCTACTGGTTAATTGAAGAATATATTTTAAAATTAGCTGACAATCCAAAGACTATAAGTGAATTAATATTTTCATGAGAAAGTAGTTTATAATTGGACAACTTTATTCTTTATTTTCAAAGCATATATTGACAGAATATGACAAAATATGAAGGTTTTTCCCACAATGATAATTGCATGGATTGTCTATGAGGACATCCAGTGATCTTATTGTGAGGATATAAAGGGCCTGAGAGTTTGTGTGATTCAACTCTTGAATTTTATAGAGGAGGAAACTAGAACCAGAATAAAGAAAAAGCTTATGTCAGACTTTCTTCGTGTACCATGTGGCTCTTCTTATTGGAATGATTTGTATAGTTTGTGTTTGCTTCTCTCAAGCAAAACAGGCAAATGCATCAAGCTCTGCAAATGGAAAGTAGATGTTTTAAGTGATTGTTCTTCCAGTTGTGGGAAGAAGTGATTAAAGGGCTTTTTTCCATCTATAATTTCCACCATTCTTTTTGAATGTATGTTAAATGCACAATGCATTTATCTTCAGGAACCTAAATAAAAATGCAAAATGTGTCTCCTAAAGGATGGTTATGTCATATTTTTGCTAAAATATTACATATTCATGATATCAAAGTAGCAGTCTATTAGCAGCAGCATCCTGTTGAATACTAATGCAATTCAGCACATATGCTGGTTTTCGAGTCCTACATTATGCATGAAGTGTGCTACTTACCAACATTGTATCACCATGTGCCTGCTATATTGGCATTCCCAGTTAACACAGCATGGAATAAGAGGATGGACGGCATATTTGCAAGGTTAAAAAAGCTTCTATTACACTTTCACTCAAGATATTCTAAATTCATGCCTGAACCATGGACTGAATTGGATAGTCATTCACTCAATCAAAAATATTTATTGAATAGCCCTTATGAGCAAAATGATATAGGGAGATGCAGAGATGAGTAAAACACAGGCCCTGTCCTTAAAGACAAAACATTAACATTTTTTGAATTGCAACACTGAATAGCAGTGAGAAAACTAGCTTTGGATTCAGGAAGAGACGGGTTTGGCCGTTTGAAAATAATATAGCATTATATTCTAGCATTTTTCAAGCCTTGAAAAATAATGTCTTCAAATATTAACTGTGATTTGGGATTTTCCAGAACCTAAATCAAATGCTGCCACAGAGCTGGTTTTATAAAAGAAATATGACAAGAATAGAAAAGTAAGTATTTTAGTCAACAAGGACAAAGCACATCTAATTCCTCAAATGAGTGCCTAATAAACCTTTTCTTCTCACATTTCCATTTCTACATCTATAAAACTAGGGGCTCTACTTATCTTACCATTCTCTCTACTCACAACATCACAATCCCATATCAGGTGCCCATAGTCTCTCCCCTGCAGTATTGCAACATTCTCCTAATTGGCCTCCTTGCCTCCAGGGTCTTCTCATTCCCATCCATTCTCCCTAGAGCTCCCAAAGTAATTCTACTAAAGTAGAGAACTTGATTATGACACTCTCTTCCTCAGTGAATTCCAGTGGCTCCCCTATAACCTCCAGAATCCAAACTCTTCAGTCTGCTTTTCCAAATCCTTTACAATTTTGTGTGACTTTATCCTTGCACGTCTTATGATATATTTTTTCCTTGAAAACATTCAACAATAGACATATTGGCCTTTATTTCATTCCTAAATAATATTACTTCTCCGATCTGGTCTTTTTGCTTTAGCACTGACTGTATCCTATGCCAAAGATTGTGCTTTCTTTCTTCCTCCCCAAGACTTTTCTTCCAAGACTCAGCTCAAGGGTCTTTCCTTATTCTACCAGAGGCAAATGTTCATCTATATGCACTCTCTCACACATACAGAGACTCACCCATTATGTCTCCCTTTTTAAGAGGCTGTAAGTTCTTAGGAACATAACCAGTCTGATTTTTGTCTTCATAATCTCAGAATTTGGCAGAATGCTTGGCTTGTCGTGAGGATTTAATAAATGCTATAGGTTGATATAGTTATTCTAAATTGCAATGAAGAAAAGGAGAGGAAATTTCATAGAACAGTATAATATATGTGTCTAGCTTATTAGTCCATTAAAATGCTTCATTTGTTTGGGGTATCGAATCTCAATCTCATGCTGACATGAAAGAATGATAACCTAACATATTGGGGGCAGGGGCTCTCCCTTATCATTTTTTCCCATTTCTTAGTTTTGCCTTTGTATTCTCAATGGCTTACACAGTATTCTGTATATAGTAGATGCTTAATTATGACTGTAGAATTGAATAGGGAAAAATTTAAGTGATATTACATATGAAAACCTGTTTAACTGGTGAGAAATGACAGGATAAAGGGAGAAGAAAGCATGGTTAAATTCAGTGAAAACACTAGAGAATTTTGGCACTGAGTATTAGAAAAATGACTGGTTATCTAGTAATTCTGATACTTTGTAGATGGGGTAGGCAAGCTGAGAGACTCAGGGCAATGTATTTCTTTTTTTTTAACCTATAACTTTTTGGATCCCTACACAGAGAAGGTCCTAGTTATTTTGTTAAAGTTCTGATTCATTAGGAGGCAGCTTGATGTCTCCATGTGTTTGCATAAGCGAGTTTATAAAGGTTAGCTTTAAAAAGTGACAAGTGCTCTGCTTGTTGAATCTGGATTGTGTTCCTGAAATAATGTTCCCGCTACATTGCACATGGGTTTGAATATATGCATTGGCAGGTGGTGGAAAAATGGAGAGGTTCAACTTGAAAGATTAGCCAAGCTTAACTTTCCATATAACTCGGCACGGGATTTGGAAAAACCTATAAATATGTTGTTTTTCTAACCTTGACTAATTCCTGTGGCATTAGTTATTGAGAATGAGCTTAAAAGAAGCTAAAGTATTAGAGATACTGGGAACAGTCATAGTCAGGCCTGCCATTTTGGAACCAAAGGGCTGCTGTTCTAAAGCATGCTTCCATGTTGAACAGAGTAGCCCTGTGCAATTAGGAAGCATGGGATAGAGATCATAAACCAGTGACCTGGCTGGGTCATTACCAGCTATGCCACTTGGGCCAAGCCTCTCAGGATCATTTATCTCACTGAAAAATGAGAGAGTTCAGCTAGCTGGCTATTATGCAACAAACATATCAGCTATTACTTTTTTTTTCTTAGAGTTATTTCAAATTATTCTCCTTCATGTATTAATCTTTCTAGCCAAAATGGACAGCTAGTTTTTCCCTATTAGGATTTGGCATATTTGTTGATTTATTTTACTAAATCACATGTTCATATTTTCTTTCACTTTTTTTTAAGAAAGGGAATTCTAACTTTCAAATAAGAGATAATTTATAGTCAAATCTCACTATTTAGGAATAATTATGTAGGCCAATCAGAATATGCAAAGTCTATATTTAAAGATATGACTCACAAAATTAAATAAATGCAGTTTGCTTGCTCTTGATAATAATACATATTGAACAAATGTATAAAATAGCATTCCATATTCATGTAGAACTTTAAAACTAGCAAAGTGTTTTATATATATTCTCTTACTTTAGCCTCACGATCACCCTATATAGTAGGTACTGTTGCTAACCCCGTTTTACAGATGAAGTGGAGAGAAATGTAATGACTTGCCCAGGATTTTACAATCAATACATTTTTGAGACAGGAATTAAACCCACTCATTCCTGATTCCAAGACTCATATTCTGTCTACTATACCACATTGTACAATGGGTATAACAAGTTAATGAAATAATGTTTTAAATCATAACTTCTCTATATTACATTATAAGATCACAGTCATAAAAGTATTTATCACAGAAAAGTTGACTGATACATCCAGAATTCAAAAACTTATTCACTCCTTTTTGTTAAGACCCAAAACATTTTGTCAGAAAGAAATAATTTCAGTAGTCAGCTTGGTGGCACAGTGCTGGTTATAGAGTAGTGGTTCTGGAGTCAGGAAGACTTGAATTCAAATCCAGACTCACATACTTCTTAGTCCTATGGCCTTACACAAATCATTAAAACTCTGTTTGCCTTAGTTTGTTCAGCTATAAATTGGGGAACAATTACAATACCAACCCCCCAGGGTTTTTGTGAGGACCAAATACTGGTACAATGCTTGGAACATATTAGGTGCTATATAAATGCTAACTTTTATTATAATTTTCTTTTTTTATTTACTTAATGAGGAATCTTTATATATGTATGTATGTATTACCAATTCTAAATCAATGGTATGTAACTCAATGTGTTTTTCCCCTTTGTGAACACAAATGGAGACTGCTAATAGTTCATATTTGTAAATATACCAAAGAGAAGGTATCCAACTTTGGCAAAATTCTTCTGTATGTTAAAGAGGGGTTTGCAGTCTGACTAGGAGAAGACAGACAGTAGGGGCTGTGGGGGTTACTAAAATGTAACCTTGAGCTGCAAGTAAATGGGGTGAGATCAATGTGAATTCATAAATTATATGAAAATTTCACCAGAGGCCTAGGAGGAGCTATGGGGCATAGCTCAAAATGCATGATGTCACTTCTTCCTCTTTAGCATTCACCGTGTACAACTAATGTCTTCCATACTTTAGCAGTGGTATTTCCAAGCAACATTCCTGCTAAGCTTAAAAATGCATTATTATATAAAAGATCCTGAAGGAAGACAAGCTCACTAGCAATTTAATTCTTCAAGTATTCTAGCAGAATCCAGCTACTGTCAATGAAAAAGAGAACCTTCTGCTTAGTAAAAAATGTTTCTATACACTGGCTGCTTTTTTATGAAGTTTCAGATATGTAATTTCTACCTTTTTTTCTTTCCTGAATTGCTAAAATTACATTTTAAAAGCTCTACACATTTTGGATACATTTATGCTGAAACTAATATCTCTAAGGAATGCTATACTGTGTCTAACTGCATTTAATAGCTATGAGAAACCATCATTTCCTTTCTTGATATATAGGAAGGTATTAAGTTACAATTTTGTGTACTTTGAGGAAGCCAAAGAAGCTATGGTTCTAGATCTTAAAATCCAATTGTACTACTTACTGGCATTGCGATTGTGCAAGAACTGTATTATCTGCATTCAGGAGATATATATCAAATCTATTTTTTTCCTTCCCACCAAAAAGTACAATTATCAGAAATACTGTGTGACACTGGAAAAAAGTCACAGCCTGCATTTAGTACTCATTTAATGTCAAAGAACCCAAACAAATAAGAAAAACACCTTTAACCCATCAAGTGAACCCTGTGGAAGATTTAAGGAAGGACATGGCCAAGAATCATTCAAGTTAAAAAGTCAGGAGTGGGTTGCAATACGTACTGTTGGAAAACTCATTTCATAATGTCCTAAATCTCCTCTCTTTCAATATTGGAGTATTGAAGTAAATGAAGGCTAATGTTTTTGTCCTACCTACATACCTACCTCACTGAGGAGTTGTAATGACAACCCTCATTTTAGAATAAGTCAATGAATATAAAAGCATTTGCAATGTTAATGCACATAAGACATTTTTGGGACTTGACTATTATTTCTGCACTCTTAAACCAGTCACACAGTGACCCTAGAATAGAGGGCTTTAAAGGTCCATGACTTTCAAGGCACCACTAAACAAATACCTCATAAAGCTGAGTTAAGAATTCAGCTCTCTTAGAGATTTTTCCCCTGTACGTGCTTGACAATAACTGAAAAAATCCTGTCTAATCAAGCAGCAGGCAATGAAGAGGGTACCTTGGTAGACATCACAGTGACACGATATTAAGACCTCATGTAATATAGACACCAGTTTCTCCTTTCTATAAAGGAGAAGATCCTCACCTTTTGCTTCTTCCTACTTTCCCAAAATCTAGCTTCTAAGGTAATGGTCCTATTTCTTCAATGCCTCTGTCATATTTTCCTGAAATCCCTTTTCTGACATCAATATCAAAAGACTCCTGAAGAAGTTTCTCATTTCCCTGTGTTCTTCTCTCTTTAGACACATTCATTAATATTGATTGAACATCCCATTTTTTTTTACCAAATGCTCTTGTTTAAGGGGTCAATCCTTCTCTCTTCCATTTCCCTAAATGAAATAATTACAAAGGTTAAAATCTGACAAGGAAAAGTGTATTCCTTTCTTGCTTAGAATTTTTGTCAAGTAAATAGAAAAGCACTTCAATGTTGTTTTGCAGAAAGGCTGCTGATTATACACACACACACACACACACACACACACACACACACACACACACGTGTATATACCCCCACACATAAACATATGGTTTAGTATATTTGCATGCTGATTATCAAAGATAATAAATTGGACTTCATGATCCCTAAGGCTCACTCACTTCAGAATAACATGATCCTCTCGCTTGATGTTTATTCATTAGCTCATTCCACTAAAACAGGTCAGGTCTGTGGAAACTGACCTTCATTTTTTTTTAGATGGTAGACTACTATAATCTACTCTAAGTGTAGAAACTTTCACAGTACCTCATGTCTTAACTATCAGAGAAGGTCCTGTGACTACCATGATTTCATTCAGGTAAAAGATTTTGTCAGCTATGATCAAAAAGGATATAAGGTGGTTAAAGATTTCTCCTGTTGTACATATTTAATTTAAATCAGATTGCTTGCACTGTCTTGAGGAGAAGGGAATTAAGGGAGAAAGGGAGAAAAATTTAGAACACAAAGTTTTACAAAAAAATGCATGTTGAAAACTACATATACATGTATTTGGAAAAATAAAATGCTATTTTAAAAAAGATATTTCCTGAAATAATTGATACCCTAAACCAATACTACATTCCTTGCATTTCCCTTTACCAAAGATATAACAGGTTTCTTACTGCAGAATTGTGCATTGTCCAAATGATAAATTTTTTTTTGGATTCAAATCTTCATATCAATACTACAAGAAAAGAAATGTGTATTTATATGTAAAAGGGCGTTTCATTCTGCCTTTATACAAGTTAATAATGTTATTTAAAAAGCTATTTTTGAAGTAAGGATGTAATGAATTGATGTCTTTTCAAGTAATGGGCAATATTCAATTATACTTTGACTACTGAGTCAAAATATAAAGTTAATGATTTAGGAACACATACATGAAAACTGAACAATCACGATCAACTGAACATTTTGACTATGCTTTGTTACATGACTGTACCTCAGTACTTCGATGGCATAAATATCAACGGTCCAGATTCCACAAAGAAACAAAGCTACTCTCTGGAAGTTGGGTGCTTTCAAAATTGCAAAATTGCAAAATGTCCTTTCAGTTCATTTAGGTTATTATTAACATGATGCTAAAATGTCTTTAACAAATGAATTATTTATTAACTGATCAAGGTTTGGCTAAGTCCTTTGAGGCAACATAGCATAGTGGATAGGCCATTGGACTTGAAGTCAAGAAGATTTAGATTCAAAGCCCACCTAAGATACTAGCCATTTGACACTAGGCGTGTCACTTAACTTCTCCGAGCCTCAGTTTCTTCATGCGCAAGATGAGGTAATTAGCTTGACTTTATCTCTAAAACTTTCCTATGATAAGAAGAGAATGGAAGAATTATAAACCTAGAAGACAGATAATCAAGTCTAAACTCCTTTTTTACATATAGAATAACAGAGGTCGGAGAGGAGAAAAAACTTTCTCTTAGTTAATGTAGCTATTTAGTGACAGGATGTAGAGGAGGAAAAGGTGCTTTCCTGCTGTCTAGTTCAGTGAGTAGACAAGGTAAGGATCTGATTCACAGCTTCTTTTGAGACTATAGTTTTGTTGTAGATGCAGGATCAGACCATAAGGACACTAATGAAAGCCCTAAGGTAGTATTTAATGATTAATACTTTTATGGTTTCCATTAATCAATGTACCTCCATAGTGAGAGCACATATTAACTTCCCAATAGGAAAATAGAAAAAAAAGCTATCTGAATAATAAAATTTAACGTTGTGAGGATTTCATTTTATGCCCCCAATTCTACCAGCTTCCCACTTATATAAAGTAACAGAAATTCATAATCCAGCAGTGGTGGGAAGGTAAAATAACATAATAAGTTGACTATTCCAAAGTTATATACCTTTGACAAAAGAAATATATATATATATATATATATAATTATTTAATTTTAAATCTTTCTTCCTTAATTAGGAAGTAGGAACTTAATGATAAGAAAAATTTGTATAAGAGGCAAAAATCTAGGTTTTAAATGGTAAAATGGGTACAATATATTGTCCTTGGTTATTTCATTATCTACATGTTTTCCAATTAATAGTTATCCACTTTGGTAGAGACACTAAATCTTTTAGATCATGGAATCACATTGAAATTCTAAAATCTATTTGCAAAGTCACCCATGTTATTATTATTACTATTAAGGACTCACTTTTGTACTGGGAAGATTGATGCTTTGGAGGTGAGTGTTAATATTGCTTGGTACTAAATAGGCATGGAATTATTAGAATAGTAGGCTAGTTAGTATGAACTGAAAAGAAAGTGCTTGAAGAAGGTATTAAGGGAAGAAGCTACATTGTTAAAGGTTATAATTTGTTATGTACGCATGTTCAAGACCTTGTTTATGCTGCTTCGTATTTATGTATAATCTCTGAATGTTGTAAAATATAATTACTACCATTTAGAAACTCAGTAAAAGTTACCTAACTCACTACTCTCTCTAGAACTGAGAAATGGTAGCAAAGGTCTAAGGAGGGACAAATCTAGAGACAGGTAAGGTTTGGATAGGCAGGAACATTGAAGGTCAAAGTCATAAGACATGTCTCAGAGTATGGAAGTATTTGATACAGGCAAGAGTTTTCTATTTACTTATTCTTTTTATCACGTACAAAAACTTCAGCTTGTGCAGCAGGAAGACAGGAATTTGAAGGGCATCAAATGATGCAAGTGGAGAGCCACAGTCAGAACTCAGGACCAGGGACAGCTCCAAAAGAACCTTACAGCTCTCAACTAAACTGAGGAAAATAAGCTTCTCTTCTTTCTCCTTCCCTTCCTCTCTCCCTCCTAACCTCTATCTCTCTTTTTCCTCCCTCCCTCCCTCTCTCTCTTTCTCTCCATCTGTATTTACTCTAAGTGAATTTGGTTCTCTGTAGCAGAGCTCACTTTCACAAAGTTGGAAATGTCACCACTCCCTGTGGTTTTGGTTGTTACTTTTGTCATTGTTATCATCATTAATATTTGTATAGTGCTTTAAGGTATACCAAGGACTTTATATGCATTATCTAATGTGATCATCATTTTCCCAATATCTCCTTCCTTGGGGATTTTTTTTTACCAACATTGATATATCATGGAAACTTCTAACTCAATAAAGGGCTCATGATCCTGAAAGCAGTGCTCCTAGCACAGGTTTTGAAGCCCACCATTTACCACTTTAATAATAAATTTATTCAATTTCTCCATTGTAGGATGTGGACAAGAATAATTAATATACTACCCAGAAGAGAGAGAGAGACTTTCTGTTCACCTCAGAGAGGCAACTACAATGGCAACCATTCATTTGATATATTCAAATCTACTTGTTCCAGCAAGATCAGGGAAGTTTCTGGCATCTCCTTTCTAACTTGGCTTAATAGAACAATCTTACATTTCACTGTTTTCACATTGATCCTCTGGCAGATTAGTATAAAAGTGAAAATGAATTTTAAAAGCTAAACTAATTAATTTTAAAAGAAAAGAAAGAAATATATATTTCATTAAAATGTGTTGAATGTCAAAGTGGTTGCTCTTTGTGCAATCCAGGCCATTCACTCCTAGCAGGAAACTATAGCTTTTATTTAGAATGAGATATGATAACTTTCTTGATGATGTTTACAAGTCAACTGTCTATTAGTTATTGATTTTCTTCACTAGCTATAGGCTAATATCTTATGTTTCACTGAAAATCTGCTTTAAAAGTTCCTCAATAAACATCAATACAACATTTCAATCATCAAAACTTATTAGAGAAGGTTTCAACCTTATTTTCTGTGAGTT
This sequence comes from Antechinus flavipes, assembly GCF_016432865.1. Classification (NCBI taxonomy): domain Eukaryota; kingdom Metazoa; phylum Chordata; class Mammalia; order Dasyuromorphia; family Dasyuridae; genus Antechinus; species Antechinus flavipes. The sequence goes on along the minus strand of NC_067404.1, from coordinate 69,430,890 downwards.
TAATATCTGAGATTAAGGAGGTAAGGGAAGCAAAAACACCATGAAAACTACCATTTGCGACTGAAAGTTGGGTACTTCTGTAAAGAGAAGTGTAGGTGCAGACTTTAAATGACAGGAAATTAAATGTTTTCATGTTCATGCTAATGAGAGATGCTGACAATAATGAATAGAATAATCACTTTATAGTCACTGGTGACAGTTTCCTGTTGTCATTCAGCAAACTAATCACTTTTTGCCTTGTCAAACAGGAATTTCTTTAAACTTAAAGATCACAGGAAATTCTGTCTGGTCATAAAGATGCTCTGGCAGTTAAATACATCTTCCTTTTACACAATCTGATTCTCAGCATGTATGCTATTCAAATTACAGCGGTGCTAAATTTGGGGGAGAGGTCATTTTCTGAATCTTGAAAAATATAACCCAATGTACTGAATCCACGAAATGTTATCATATTAACTATAGCCTCTGAGTTTCAAAGGAACATCCATTAAAATGTTTTCTGAAATAGGATTATTAGTAGACACATCAAATGACTTATAGTGAATATATTTCCATAGGGAGAGTTGCTTATACAAAAACCACACTACTGCATGTATTCTGAACTCATAATTTTACGAAGACAAAATTTTATTTTTTAAAGTCTACATACATGTGGCTTTAAAATTATATTTAGTTATCTTATTGGATGCCACAGTGTTTCCATATGGCTATAAGTCATGGAATACAGTGATCTCTAAAGAGTTAAAAGTGAGTATCAAAGGACAATAAAGGAACTCATAGAATGAACATGTATCAAAAATAAAGAAGATCTGCAATTTGTTGTAAATAAAGAACATGGCAAAAAAAGGATGTCATTAAAGAACTATATGATCGAAAAAGAAAACGGTATGATCACATAATAAAAGTAAGTGAAAGATCCATTGACAATTCATGTATTCTGCTGGTAGGAAGATCTCCACCACATTAGATGAAGCCCCTATAATGACTTCATTGGGGAACAAGGACGAGAATCACATAGGATGAGCAAAGATGGAACATGGATAAGCTGTATATATCACTGGCAGTAACATCATAGATCTATTTTTAATACTGAATTTGAGAAGCAAGAACCTTGAAATCTCAGCAGGAGGGATATAAGCAGTCAATGAAGCTAACCTATTTCTGATAAAGGATCCCCTCTATGAGATTGTCCTATAATATTCAACCTCTGATGAAAGTCCTTCAGTGAAGAGAACCTATCACCTCTTCAGGTAGCCAATAGAATATTAGCCAGAGTTCTTCTATCTCTTCTTACATCAAGGTGAAATGTACTCCTTTACAATTTCTACCCATTGCTATTGAGTTCTGCCCTTTGGGGACAGGCAGAACAAATGTAATCTATCTCCCTTTTGTAGTTTTATCTGTTTCTCCTTATTACAACCTTTCATGTATTTGAAAATCGTTTTCAATCCCCCCAACTTCTCTTTTCTACATCCAACAATGTTATCCCCTTCAATTTATACTGACATGCTAAGAACTCTAGACCTTTAACCATTCTGATTATCTTCCTCTGGATATACTCTAGTTTACCATCATCTTTCCCAAAACATGACAGCTAGAACTCAACACCATATAACTGATATTGTCTGACCGGTTCAGAATATAACAATTATAATTGCCTTAGCTATAGACATTGTGTCTCTCTTAATGCTTCCTAAGATTACACTCATTTTGTTGGCTGTCTTACCACACTGTTGATTTATGGTGCACTTGCAGTCCATTCAATACCCCAAATATTTTATCAGACAAATCAATGTTTGCTCCCACCTTCTCATCTTGTAATTTTAACTTGATTTTTTAATCCAAGTGTGTGACTTGACATTTATTACTATTAAATTATACCTTATTAAATCAGCCCAGTGTTCTAGCCTATCAAGAACTTTTAAAATTTAGTCTTATACTATTACGTATCTCTCCTAGCTTTTTGTGAACATAAGCATACCACCTATGCTTTTATCCATGTCACTGACAAAAATTCTAAAGAGTTCAGGGTCAAACAGGTGTCCCTAGGCCATTCAAATAAAGACCTCCAATAAATATCTTCCCAAATTCACAGATTGTCCTCTTATTCATAATTTTATTCACATCTTGAAACACTTACGATTATAAAAATGCACAATAAAACAACGATATCTCAAATTGTACCCATCCAATCTGCAAAATGGTCAAAAATACAATGGTGAAGGGACTGTGAGAAGGCAGGCACACTACTGTTAGAAAAACTGGAAACTGGTATTCCTTCAGAAAAAAACAATTTGGAATTATGTAAGAAAAATTCACTAACTGTTCATACTCTATAATCCAATGAGCCCAGTACTATAGCTATATCATGAGGCAATGAAAAATAGATATAAAAGTGCCATATAAGTCCAAATATTCACAGCAATACTTTTAGTATTAGCAAAAAGCTTGCTAACTGTGGAATATCTGAACAAATTATAAAATTATTATCATTCCATTCATATGAGCAGGCGTCTTATCTTTTCTTTGATTTCCTTCTTTCTTCCTTTCCAAAATATACAACAGAAATGAGAAACAAAGATATAGCAATGGATAGGGAAACATAAGTGTTTAAAGCTTGCTTTATATTTAAGGATTCATTTATCATATTTGCTTTCATATTGCCAAAAAGTGAGAGTGACTCTGTACTTACAAATCCTAATAATGGATATGGAGGGAGAATAAGGAAGAAGGAAAGAGAGTAGATACTTCTATGTTGCCAATATGGGCTAGGCACTGTGTTTTTTGCACATTTTATCTCATTTGATTCTCACAATAACCTTGAGAAGTAAATGTTATTATCATCTCCATTTTACAGCGTCTAGAGTTACACAGTTAGTAAGTGAAGCTGGATTTGAACTCCAGTTCTAGCTCTCTGCCATCAGCTGCCTCTTAAGGCACATAATCACTGACCAGGGCTGAAATTCAACTCAGTATATGAGGAAAATGATTTTGTTTTGTGAATTTTCACCACCTCTCTTCCCCTCCCCTTTTTTGGGTCACAGAACTAAGTACAGAGTTTATGTTGCCAATTATTACTTGCACAATCCTTTTAGGAATTTCATGAAAGTTATTTCTTGCTATGCCTGATGAATTTCTAATAGGCAGTATAAGGGATGTACAAGTACCCACTGTGATTTTTCATTAGCTGGCAAACATTCCTCAAGCATTTAAATATAACACAGATACATTAACAAAGCAATTACAGAGCACATTGCTACTCAAGAGCTGATCATGGCTAGGTTTTAAATTGCTTTAAAATCAATAATATATATCACTGGTCATAATTACAGAACATCAAAAGAGATGTAGAATTGTTGCTGCTGTATTGTTTTTAATTTTTATAATCATGGTGCTTTCACGACACTTTAAAACAAGGCCAACAGCCCTCTCTCCAGAGTTGTTTTATATCTGTGTTGTAGAATTCTAAATACATAGTACGTCACATGTGTACTAGATCAAATCCCCAGTGGAAGGGAAAATCAAGAGCTATTTTAAAAAGTAAATAAATGTCCTTTACAAAGGATGGCATCCCATAGGAAACATCAAGGATTATGGTGGGGGCTGCATTACTGAGAGATCTATTCCAATTACCAGGAACATCAAATTGAAAATCATGGCAGCTGGCTTGATTGAGCTCTAGTTTTAGAACCCAATAGCCTCATCACTGATAATTCTTTCTCATCACATACCAAATCCTCCATTAGTACATTACATTGTTATAAAGTACTTACTAGAACTTATTTCAATTGATCTGTGAAATAGCCTTGTCAGATACATAGAAAGAGAAGTCTGTTGGTCTGGTAGTTTGGAGGTAGGAGGTCATAATAGCCTATCTGATAAATAGCAGTGGCATCCATTTTGATTACTGCTATTATTGTCATTGTAATCACTAGAGTATATGTTTAATAAAGTAATCTTTTTTATTTGTTAAGAATTTAGTTCATGGGGGGGGGCAGCTAAATTGTGCAGTAAATGGAATGGCAGTCCTGAAGTCAAGAGGACCTGAGTTCAAATCTGACCTTAGACACTTAACACTTGCTAGCTCTGTGACCCTGGGCAAGTCACTTAACCCCAACTGCCTCAGGAAAAAAAATCTAATTCATGGATAATTAACTTGGGGTTTCCATACTCATAAAGGATCCAGGAATAGATTTCAGTGGGTCAATGACCTTTTTTAGTCAATAAGCATCTATTTATTAGCCCATGCTGTGCTAAGCACTATTATGAGCACTACAGATAGGGGATTAAAGACAGTCCATATGCTAATGGAAATTTTCATGGAAAAATTACATCTTTAATATTTTCACTTATTTCTCATTAAAATTTACTAATGGCCAAAGGCATCCATGACACAAAAAATAGTTAAGACTCTGACCAAATGAATCTTTATTGAGCATCCAATAGAAACCCTGTTCCAAAGAAATAAAGGAGAGAAGTCCCTGTTCCCTTCCATGACTTAAGAGTACCATGTGATAAAGGTACATCGTTTGAAGTTCTTGGGATTTTCAAAATGAATTTTCCATTTCTTTTGCACTTTCTCCCTCTATCTTCTCCCTCTAACACAATCAGGACTGAAACATTTATTCTCAGATTCTTACAGTCCATCATTGTTGTATTATTAGAAACACAGATTTATAGGCAGCTAGGTGGTGCAATGGATACATTGCTAGCCTTGGAATAAGGAAGAAGTAAAATCAAATGTGACCTCCCTTATTCTCTAGGTATGTGACCCTAGGCAAGTTACTCAACTTCTGTCTGCCTCTATTTCATCATCTGTAAAGTGGGGGATAATAACAGCATCCACCTCCCAGAGTTGTAGAGAGGAACAAATGAGACAATAATTGGAAAGCATTTAGCGCAATGTCTGGCACATAGCAGGTACTATATAAATGTTAGGTATTATAATTATTTTCTCATTTCAATTCCTCATAGAAGAGGAATTCAAAGAGATTTAGGAGTCAATAACCTTTTAAGAAGGTAGTATACTACTGACACCTCTCTCCCGAAGATTTTATTACTTAAGATTTTATACTTATGAAGGATCTATTATCAATGCATTCTGATTTTGCTATTCAGAATTTTTTTCCAGAATGAAAAACTTCCACAATTCTTCTGAACTAACTACAGAAAGACTAAATTCTGCAAAAATATGGATTGGAACAAAATCTGTCTGGAAAAGCATAGTAAAAACTTGATGGTTAGGAGAAAGAAGTCACAATTAGCAGGGACTTCAAAAAACTGTGCTTGTAAACTCACAAACTCTATTTTTATTTGACAGACATGGAAACTGATATTTAGAGGGCTTTTAGAGACTTTTCCAAGGAATTAGTATCTTAATATGTTAAGCACCATCTCCAACAACGACATATAGACAAAAGTACTTGTTAAAGTCAGAATTAATAAGAGACTGAGAAATAATGGTAAAAAAGGCAATCTCTGGGCTAAATTGAACTCCCTCTACAATATGGATTGGCAACTCAATTAAAATTTAGTCTTAAATTTAAGCCATTTTCCACTTGATAAATGGTCAAAGGATATGAACAGATAATTTTCAGATGAAGAAATTCAAACCATTTTAGTCATATGAAAAGGTACTGTAAATCACTATTGATCAGAGAAATACAAATTAAGACAACTCTGAGATACCACTACACACCTCTCAGATTGGCTAAGATGACAGGAAAAGATGATGAATGTTGGAGGGGATGTGGGAAAAGTGGGACATTGATACATCATGAAGTGATCCAACCATTCTGGAGAGCAATTTGGAACTATGCCCAAAGAGCTATCAAACTGTGCATGTTCTTTGATCCTGCAGTGTTTCTACTAGGGTTGTATTCCAAAGAGATCATAAAGGAGGGAAAGGAACCTACATATAAAAAATGTTTGTGGCAGCCCTTTTTGTAGTGGCAAGAAACTGGAAACTGAGTGGATGACCATCAATTGGAGAATAGCTGAAAAGTTATGGTATCTGAATGTGATGGAATATTATTGTTCTATAATAAATGATCAGCAGGATGATTTCAGAGAGTCCTGGAGAGACTTACAGGAACTGATGCTGAGTGAAGTGAGCAGAACCAGGAGATCATACAACAAGATCATACAATGATCAATTCTAATGGATTTGGCTCTTCTCAACAATGAGATGATTCAGACTAGTTCCAATTGTTCAGTGATGAAGAAAGCCTTCTAAACCCAGAGAAAGAACTGTGGGAAATGAGTGTGGATCACGACATAGCATTTTCACTCTTTTTGTTGTTGTTTGCTTGCATTTTATTTTTTTACTTTTTGATTTGATTTTTTTCGGTGCAGCAAAATAATTGTATAAATATGTATGCAAATATTGTTTTTAACATATTTTTACCATGTTTAACATATACTGGATTGCTTGCCATCTAGGGGAGGAGGTGGAGGAAAGGTGGGGGAAAATTAGGACACAAGGGTTTCCAAGAGAGTTAATGTTGAAAAATTATACATGCATATGTTTTGAAAATTAAAAAGCTTTAACAAAAAAATTTAAAATTCTAAAAAAAAAGTTTGGTCTTAAAAGTTCACCTTGAGACAATGAGAAATTGGCAGCTAGGTGATCCAATGGATAGAGTGCTAGTGGAGTAAGGAAGACTCATGTTCATGGGTTCAAATCTGACCTCAGACACTGAATAGCTGTGGGACCCTGCACAAGTCACTAAAGCCTGTTTGCCTCAGTTTTCTCATTTATAAAACATGAGCTGGAAGAATAATTGTCAAAATATGTATAGAAGAATTGCACATGTTTAAAATATATTGGATTACTTGTCATCCAAGAGAGGTGGTAGGGGGAAAGGGGGAAAATTTGGAACGCAAGGTTTTGCAAGGGCCAGTGTTGAAAAATTATCCATGCATATGTTTTGAAAATTAAAAACTTTAATAAAAAATGAACTGGAGAAGGAAATGGCAAACTGCTCCAGTATCTTTGCCAAAAAACAACAAGCAAATGGGGTCAAGAGTTGAACATGATTGAAAAATGATTGAACAACAACAAATTAAGTGAGAGATTAACTCATTTGCTCTTGATCACACAACTAGGATGCTTCAGAAGCAGATCTGGAAACCGGGTCTTCTAGATTCCAAAATCAGTTCTCTGCTGATTAGGCCATGCTGTTTCAGTGACAGTTGTGTTTTACATGCATCTTTAACATATCTTAACTTGGGCTTAGGTAAATTTAATATGTGTGTGTGTATGTGTGTGTGTACATTCCAAAAAGGTTTTTTTCTAAATTATTAGAGAAGGTAATTAAGGACCTTTTTCGGTATCCCACAAAGATTTCTGTCAAATTTGAAAAAATCCATAAAAATGGATGATAATGACAAGTCAGGATGAGAGTAATGCAGATTTGTGACCAACAGGATGAAATTACTGAATAGATGGTGATTATGATCAAGAAAGTAAATAAGCTGAATAGGTGAGAGCTCATCAACAATTATTCTTTTTAACATTAATATACACTTTCTCATCAGACATAGAAATGCTGAGGAGGAAAAGACTTCAGTACTACATTAAAAATCCTATTATAATGTTCTCTGGCACAATTAGACATATGAATTTTTAAAAAATGATACAATGCTTTTTATGCACAAGACACAATTTAAAGCAGTAATCAGCTAGCTAAAGCACTTCTCTATCAAAGTATACTGAAATCCTTTTTATGAGATATCATTTTAAAATTATTCCAAGGAGAGTTTAGCTCTAAGTACCACTGTTGTTGTTGTTGTTGTTGTTGTTTTTATCTTACGAAATAAATTAGGACATTCATTGGACAGTTAGGTTGCACTGCAGTAGACAGGGTGCTAGGCCAGGAGCTAGATTTTGAAAGACTTTAAATTTCAGAAGAATTTGTATTTGTTCCTAGAAATCATAGGGAGCCAGCAGAGGTTCTTGAGCAAGAGAGTAAAATTTTTAGGTCTGTGCTTTCAGAATATCACTTTAGAAGCTATGTGGAGAATAGGATGGAGAGGTAAGAGACTGGAAATAGGGAAGACAATTGGGAGACTAGTGCAATTGGTCAGATGAGACGTGAAGAGGGCCTCAAGTACTTATGTGAGTAAAGAAAGAATGACAGATGTGAGAGCTATGGAAGTAAAATTAACAAAACTTAGCACATAATTAGAATATTGGTGGTGGGGGGTCTTGAATGAGGAATGAGAAAAACATCAAGGATAACTCCAAGAATGTAAACCTGGGTTAATGGAAGGATGACAACAACAGGGAAATGAGGAAGAGAAGTGAGTTTGGGGCAAAATATGTGATGAATTTTATATTGATTATTTTGAGATTTAGGTGTCAATGGGATATTCTGAACAAAACTGACCACGTGGCAATCCTCCTTCCTCCCTGGAGCAAGGGAATCTCTTAAAAGAATATGACATAGTATTGGCATAAACAACAGGCAAGAGACAAATAGAACTTCAATACAACTATAATTCATGGCCAAACTACTCTTGCTTTTCTCACCTATAATTCTCAGATACTACCCTGTGATGCTATGACTAACCAAGAACTCTGACATTTGTCTACTGCCTTTGTTTCTGGGTGGGTTGGTAAGTGGTAGTGGCATTCGTTCCTAATCTGTACCAATGGAAAGGTCATTTCTATCTGATTAGAGAAAGAAATTGTATCTGATTACACAAAAGTAGATAAAACAGAATGGCCATAGACACCCCCCCCGAAAACCCTTGAATCATTGTCTATTTTAATACTACAGTGTAATAGACTTGATCAAATAGATTTACTTGATAAGTGAAACATGGGTATAGCTGTGGTCAATTTCCCTTCCTCCCAATGAATAAATACATAAATCTTTGGCTAAAATATTACATCAGTCAGATGAAAGTTCATCCAAGTTAACCTAACAATGAGTAACTCAAAGAGATCAAAGATATTAGTTGAATGGTAAAATTGATGTATTTTGATTTAGTTTATTAAATTTAGTTTGTTCTTGTATGGTGTTTATGGGTATTTCTCTCCACACTCCAAGTCCTAATTCTTTGTTTTTACATTCCTGCTGTCACTGTTATTGCTCGTCTGTTTGTTTTCCTTTGTCATTATTCAATTTGCCATAAAGAACTAATGCCAATTTCCAATAAAATCACTTTCCTGAAAAGAACACAAAGTGGTTTCCATTACACATGCAGTTCATCCAAAAAAAGTCAAGCCTCCAAGTATAGGTACTTAGTGGTATGTACTGAGCTGACTTAAAGTATAGAATTCTTACATTCTCTCAGCATTTCCTCTGTCTCTCCCAGGTAGCCCCGAATGAAGTTAATACTTTGCACAAGGAGACTGATACAGTATAGAGAAAATATATAAATATTCAGACAACCTGAAAGATGTCATCATTCTCTAGGATGAATAATTTCTCACAAAAGATGGGATATCTGTGATAACAGCACCCTGCCCTTTGCTAAATTATTTCCTTTGTCAGAAGGCAAAAGAAAAAAAAAGAGCCATAACAATGACTTATTGGAGATGATACTTTGAAAGGGTTCTATCTATTCCTTCTGTACATATATTACACAAGATGGCATCAAAGATGATAAGGATAGCATTTTATTCCATTCAGATTTATTTCATGAAAAATGAAAGTGAATAATTCTATATCAAGTACATTCTGAGCTTTAACCATCTATGTACGAGATGTGGAGCTTTACGTTCCCTTTATTTGAACACACCTTTAAAAGAAAACTTAAACTATAACTCAACAGTGAGAAAACCTGAATATTCAAATGAGCAATGGTTTCCTCAGCATTTGAGATTCCAGGATTAAGAAATTCTTCTTTCCACAGAGATCACAATCCCATTTTAACTTGGTAGAAAAGTTATGGAGTCTATGATAGGGCAGCCAAAAAAAGCAAATGTGATCTTAGGTTGCATTAAGAGAAGCAGAATGCTCAAAGGAGGAAAGTCATTATTCCTCCCATACTCTGTTATGGTCAGAGCACATCTGGAGCATTGTGTTAAGTCCTGGCATAGAAGATAGTGATAGATTCCTTGAGAATCTGTGCCATATAAGGATCAGTTGAAAGAAAGAGTCATATTTGGTCTGCAAAAGGGAAGATTATGGGGGACATGATAAGATATCTTTAAATATATGAAGAGCTCTCAGGAAGAGAGATTAGACATTCTGATTACCCCCAGGGGGCAGAGCTGGGAGTGGAAATGGAAATGGGTAGAAATCACAAAGAAGAGAACTTAGTCTTAATAGATAAAGGGAAAGACTTTCTAATGATTAGTTATCCAAAAGTGCAAAGGACTGCTTCAGGTATCCCTTCATCAAAGAATTTAAGTAAAGATCAGGTGGACACATCAGATATGTTGTAAAGAGGATATAGGCCAGGTGTAAATTACAATAGAAAAACCTTTAAAGCCTCTTACAAATCGGGGATACTTCTGACAAAAAAGAAAAACTTATTGAAACACATCAAGCCTACCTTTAATTGGATTGATAAGCAATTATACAGCATTCAGAATGATACATTCAATCTGGAAAATAATAAAAGTTGGACTTCTAAAGGGTTACATAAGACTCAAAAGAGCATCCTACTGACATGTCAATGGTATAGACACACATCCTACATAAATAAATACCCACAGACCTATACAAACATACAAATACATATGTCAAAAGAGAAGCATCATAGCATATCAAAGATTAGCCATGGAATCAGGAAGATCTGAGTTTAAATTCTGTCTCAAACAAACATGTGTTATGTTGTCATGGGCAAGATCAATAGCAGCCCAGGCATCTCTCTGAAGCTATAAGCTACAAATGTGTTGCTGATGATGTTCATCTGCTTTCATGTAGGAAGTTTCTACACCATGAATTCCTTAAACCAATGAAATCATAGCTCTGGACCTTCCTCTTCCCGAATAGGCTATGCAAAAGCATGTCTTAATGATGGTTTACCCAAAGAGGTAATTGTTTTCATGGTTTTTCTCAAGTTGTTTAAAACAGTTTCAGCTTTCAGAGCATATATGAACCTTTCATAAAGTGCAACAGAGGCTACCTAAGCAAACACATATCTGCTAGAGTATGTAATAGGTATATAGACAAAATGCCCTTTTATTTGGTATACAAACTGAATAGGCAATTGAAAAATATATAAAATTTTATTTTATTGGTAACTATATGAGCAATATGAAAAACAAACCAAAAAGAAAAAAAGGACACGACTTTTATCAAGATAGGAGCAGCAAATGCATTTGTATTCTCTAGCATCAGGATGTGATTGGACTATTCTGAAGAAAGCCAAGGTTCGTAGGAGATTTTGCCAAAATCTACAGTTACTTCCTAATGAACACCAGTCTGGGCTTTTGACTAATTCCATGCAGCAACCTAACTATAAAACAAACATCCTAAATTCTGGCCCTAGCTCCCTTCTCCTCTGCAAATGTAGTTTCCAGGTGATGGAATATTATCTATTTTAAATTCTAGGGTTAAGACCTCACCGAGATCCTGTGCCACCTCAGTACAAAAGTTCTTTCCGACTGCTGTTGTACACATTTTGGTTCTCTGGCAGATCTGTGCTACCATACATCTGCTACGGCGGCATGGTGCCCATGCACCAGGTACAAAGAGAGACTCAAAACACATTGGTATCAAGCCTACACATGTTCCTAATGCTAGAATACAGAATACAAAAATGACATTGCATTGATGTGTAAAACCTTTGGCTGGAAGAGAGGCAGTAATTCATTTCAAAATCTGAGTAATGCTACCAGAAATTATAACTGAGTACACAATATCCATTTTCTTCTTTTCCATTATTAGATGCTCTACCCAACATTTGTACATGAAAACAGATAACTCTCTAAGCAAAGTATATACATATTCAGGATACACACACACACACACACACACACACACACACACACACACACACACACACACAAATATATAATTACAGATATATCTGCAATTGTGTTCCAAAATTCAGCCACCTAGGTCAACTTCCATCTTGTTATAATTCTCACTAGCTTAAAAAGATGTTAATGGAGCTCTTTTCCTCTATAAATCCCCTTCGCCCATTCACAGCTGCTTTAGCACTAAGTTAGAAGGGATTCTGCTGCTACCCAACTAACCTGGTCACAACTTGAATTGAGGCTGGATTCAGTTTCCAGGATATTTGATCAATAATAGTCTCAATTTGAAGATTTAAAAATTGTGTATATGTATGTATCAAAAACTTGTTGAGGGCTCAGAAATTAGGTTAAAAGGAAAAAAAAGAATTTTCTTTGGGTTGTGAATGATACGTAAAGCACAGTTGCAAGACACTGCACTGGAGACAGTCCAAGAATTCAATGTTTTAGAATGTTCTAAATGGACATGTTATACTTAAGAAAAAATAACATATAGGAATAGTAACATAAAAATAGATTCCAAGCACAAGGAATATAATCTTTTTTAGAAATTCTAATTCTCCTGACAAGGCATCATTACATCATTATAGAATATACTAAGAAGAAGTTTAACATCCAAGCCTCCAACGGCCAAGGCAATTACAAGATTCTTTTAATACAAGTGTTATTGAATAATCTGTGAATAATGGGGTTTGGGGAACTTTTCACTCTAATAATGAACTAATTGACATATTATGAAGCTATCTTCTTCAGTAAGAGCTACTCAACTAAAATCACATGTTTGCTATGGCTCCAGTTAGTTGCTTCCTAACTATACCTTTAACCCACAAAGACATTATGTTGTACATGGGATTCTTTGCTTAGTTTTTGTCTACTCACTGGTGAATGTGGCTCTCCTCATACTATAAGGCAGTCTCATTGAAGACTGCAAATTTCTCTTGGACTAGAAAAGGGGAACACACACACACACACACACACATACAGAGCAATGTCCTAATGATGGTTGAAGTGACAAATATTTGTCAAATAACTTTACCATATATGCCTTTACCAGGTGAAAATCTTGATATGTTTTAATTCTGAGATAGTATATTATAATGTCCTTTTCATTGGTTCTATTTATTCTGTCGGTGTGTCCTATGGAACACAGCTAGTATGTGTTAGTGACAGGGAGAATCAGGTCTTCCTCCCTCCAAAGTCAGCCCTCATTGTATTATATGACAACAACTTTTGACTGACACACGGTAGGCACTTAAATGCTTGTTGGATTCCTTTGGTTTGGTATTACATAGGGATTACGGGTAACTTCTCAGTAATTACTAAATCAATATATTGTATGAAACAAACTTACAGGTGGTAACTGGCCTAGCTAGACAACTTAATCAAGGATTGAAGGAGGCCTTTAGCTATAATTACTTATTTTCCAAATGGTTTTCTGTAGTCAAAGTCTGACCCAACAACATTCTTTCCTTCCACCTTCTTTAGGAAACATTGCTTAAGCAAAGCTTATCATAGATAAGCTTGTTTATAGTAAAATTTAGAATTGAGAACTAGGCTTTATTTTCTTTTCTTACATGAACATCTGGAAAATTCATATACTACTTTATACGAATAAAATTACCATGTGTAATTTATATGTGTATTTATATATAAAGCTACTGTATATACAGACAAAATTTATTACCTAAGAATAGTGCTTGACAAACTGTTCTTTCACATTACTAAGTTTTATATTTTATTTTCCATGTAAGTGAACCATATATTTTATAGGCAACATTAAAAGGGGTTTAGATAATCATAGTCTATATAAGCAGCAGCTTAGTCTCACTTATGTCTTTGGGATGTTACTTGTATAATTTATCTTCTATTATCATTCTCAAACAATGCTAATATGAAGTTCAGAAATGCATTTTCTCTATGGGATATTGTAGTTCAGTGAGGTATAGGAATGTAAGTGGGCAGCTAGGTGGTACAATGGAAAGAGCGTTGGGCTTGGAATCAGGAAGACCCATCTTTCTGAATGAAAATCTGGCCTTGGACACTTGCCAGCTGTGAGACCCTGACAAGTTACTTGACCCTGTTTGCCTCAGTTTCCTCATCTGTAAAATGCAAAGGAAAACAAAATGGCAAACCATTCCTTTCTTTGCCAAGAATACCCCAAATAAGATCATCAAGGATCAGACATGACAAAAAGGAATGTGCAGAATCCAGGTAATGGGTATCCCCTTCTACCAAAAATGAATGCACAGCCTCAACAATCTAGGAGATTTCTTTCTATTGCTAAGTACATTTGAAATTATTGTTATGGCTCTTAGGATCCAAAGTGACATTTTTAGTTGGAGAACATTATTCAGGGAACCTACTTCCTTTCCATTTCAATATTTGGCTTGCATCTTAAGACTGATGTGACCTTACTTTAAATATCCATTGTCCTGATTTACTGCATCCGGAGAATCAGAATTAAAAACTAAGTCAAAAAATCAACAAAGACTCTTTCTCATGAACAGTATTAAAGAATAATACAAAATGAGCTGTATAAAAGGCCAAAGAAAAGAAGAAGATCTGATAGTGTGGACTGATGGGATGTACACTGAACTTGAAGTTAAAAGGCCTGCGCTCAAGACTTTGCTCTGATATGCTTTGATTCTGAATGGATCTCCTTCCCCCGGCCTCAATTTCCTATTTATAAAATGAAGAGATTAAACTTCCAATTCTAACACCGATAGAATTATCTATGTTCTCACTTTCACTAACTAAATTAGGAGCAAATTTAGGATTTGCTTCTAAAATGCAATCACATACTGGTTATTCTCTAACAAAAATTTTACATAAAAATCAGAAATTCACCAAATTTGAGCATTTGGGGGAACATGAAGGGGAGTGTGTGTGTGTGTGTGTGTGTGTGTGTGTGTGTGTGTCTGTAAGAGTGTATATGTGTGACTTTAAGGACGTGTAGATGTGTGAGTTTAAGGGTATGTGTGTGTATATGTGTGTTTGTATGCATATGTTTAAGCTTGTGTGTGTGTCATCCAAATATTGCACATAGAAGATGAGTAAGAAAATCAGATAGAAGGTAAAAAACATTTTTATAAAGTTAAATCTGGATATCTACCTTGCAGTCCTCATACAAGCCTAAATTCAGCAATTAATTAGGTGTGAACACAGGCCAGTAGCTGTAGTCTCTGAGCCTCATCTATAAAATGAGGCTAACCGAGTGTATCCTGCCTGCATCTCAGTGCTAATGTGAGAACACTGTATACCTTACAGTGATATTTGAGATGTGAACTGCTATTATTGTCACTATTTTCTGTGCAAAATTCTTGATCTGATTTTAATTTAGTCTAGAAAATAATTGTCATTTCAGTCATAGGAAAAACAAGATTAGATTAGCTCATTTGATTGATTCAATCCATTTCTCAATAACTCACATGCATTTAGAGTTAACTGGTTAGGCAGCCAGGGGCTGCCACCATGTATAGAGTGCTCACAGGACTCCGGAGTCAGGAAAAACTGAGTTTACACCCTACTTCAGACACTACTAGCTGTGTGACCCTGGGCAAAATTCTTCACCTGCAAAATAGGCATAATAAAAACACCTTCCTCTCAGGGTTGTCATAAAACAAATGAGCTAACAATTGTAAAATACCTATTAGCACACTGCAATGGTACATTATAAGCACTATACAAATATTAATTATTATTATTAAGTGGATCTGATTATAAGTTTTATACAGATATCATGTTGACATACATAACATTATAAATAAACAAAATCAGAACAGGTAATGTTTCATAATCATCTGCCAAATTTGGAACAACTATTATAAATCTATTAAGACGATATCTTTGTCTCTCCAGTATCTAGCACAGCACCTTTTACCCAGTAGGTACTTAATAAATACTTAGTAAATTGAATTTCTAGTATGCTGCATAATTAACTTTTCAGCAACCTTCTCAGTGAAATGAAGCATATAAATTGTAGAGAATTTGTCCAGTGAGTTCAGAGCCCTGGTTCCTAAGACCTCACTAGAATTGATTATACTCAAAATTTCATCCCAAAATTTATTTTTGCTTGATTTTACCCAGGACTAAAGCACAATATATGGAATAAATGACCTCTAAAGGCTTATACACCACCAAAACTCTGTGATACTACCTGGTGGGGGAGAAGCTTACATTATTTCACTAATGAATCTTACATTAGATTTCACTAAAGAATCTTACTTCAGCTAGCAAGTCATTCTCTCAACAGTACATGTGATCTATATGTAAAGTCATATTTTCAAACAATGTAGAGCTTTGTGCAATAAGGAGGTGAATGTTGCAATTGACCTATAGTGTTTGAACAAGTAGAATGTTCAGATTAAAGGCACATAGCCCGTGATCAAAAGGGACAGCTTTCTGTATGTGGCAATTGTTTTACTGAAAACGGATTTGTGAGATGTTTTGAAATTCTTGGGTTTCAAGTACAAGATAGTTGAAAAAGAAAAATGGTTACCATAGTCATTGAAAAATGCAAGCTCATTAATTTGTCATGATGAAACATAGTGTAGGTAATGCTTTAGTTGAAAATATCTTGGTAACTGACTTGGAATGGAAATACCCAATGGACAATATTTAATTTATGATTGTGTTCTCCGGAATTTGAACACATTAAAACAACCTAATTAGGCAAAAGGAAGGGAATGTTTTTATTTCATATTGTTTATGGTGTCATTTTCATAGATCAAAGCCCTCTCTTTGCCTAGCTCAAGTTAAATTTTGATAATCTCAAATATATTTGTTGTTTAAATAAACTAAATACCTTGTCATAATTTACCTTACAATTGTTGATATAGCAATTAGTTCAGCTGAAGTCTCATACTCATATGATCTGCTAATTTTTTCATGTTACCACTTTTCTAAATGATTCATAAGGAAAAATATGACAATAAAATATATTCTAAAATCTAGTATCAGTAATTATCAATAAAATCCCACCCAAGAATTCAGCTTTTCAATTGCATGTAAATGTCTGCCAAAAATACTATGTCACAATGAAATTACTAAATTCCATGAGAATCTATACTGAAATTTGTGTGAGATGATCTAAAATCAGAGATACTATACATTACTCTATATACTGAACCCTCTTGCTTTTTCCTATATTCCAAACTATTTTACAAAGTTGTGTCCTATTAAGCTGAAAAATGAAATTCTATCTCATCCAAATGTCACCTATTTTATTCAATACAGGATTATTCACTTAGAAAATATACTATATGAGTATGATTACAGATGTCAAATATTGAATTTGGTGGAATATTTGTATTTACTCTATCTCGATTCTCAAAAGAAATAGAATGCTAACAGAAAGGGTGAGATTTATTTATAATCAAACAGGTTAAATCAGGATGTGGTACATATGCCATAACACAAAATACATTTTCAAAATAAAATAAAAGAAGAAAGGTAATCTATTAGGACTCGAATAGGTATTGGGCAAGAATCAATTTGTTTACATAATATTTGCACCTCTGGGAGGGTAGGGAAAGGAAAATCAGAAATCCCCAGGGAAATAATCTGAAAAAAATAAAGAAGTCTATTTTTCAACTGATCTATTACTTTTATTTGTTAAATTGGATAATTTTCATGAGGAATCAGCTTATTCAAGAGATGGGCAGGCCTTAAGAACCATTCCACTCAGGATTAGAAAAAAAATCTCTGAGAGATCTCTAACCACTTCATTTTAAAACTGAATAAATTGAAGCCCAGAGAGGCAAAATGATTTACCTTCAGTCATACAGGTAACAAGTAGCAGGGAACAGAATGGTAGGCAACTCTATGTTTAGTGCTTTTCCTACTGTGCCACCTTCCTCATCTTGACCTTTCTTCTTCCTGTTCTTCCCCATCCCCTATCCTCTGACTGAAATTGACCTGTCTTCAACTTCATTGTTTTACAATCCTATAATTTTGCTCCAATATTCCAGCTCTCAGTTACACTTCCAAAATTATGTTTTAAAAAATCAATACAGACATTACTTTACTGTGGCTTGGATAGAGACAGAAAAAGGAAGGAGTAATGCAAAAAGGAAGAAACCACACCTTAATAAAAAGCACTCTCCTCCATCACAAACTATAAGAGGAAGATCTTACAATTTAGTTTATCAAGTTACACTATTCTAGAGGACTGTAGCAAAAGAGTCAGGGTGCTTCTCTTTAAAAGTATAGATAACTTTTGAGGAGAGCTAAAATTTATTTCTCTAATCCCTAGAATCAAGTCCCTTTGCTAATTAAAATAGGAGAAGCACCATTTCATCTATCTATTGTCCTGTGTGCTGCATTGCTCTAAGTTAAAGCAAACCATTCAAAACTCATTACTATCCTAGTCTGCATTTTATCAGGGAACCCAGTTTCCCTGGTCAAAAGAAACCTTATTTACTGTTAGAAAAAATGTTGATGTTATTGGCATCTTTCCCAATCCCTAGTTGGCACTTCATATAAAAACTGTGAGAGGAAAACATGCTTTCTATTTTAAAAACACATCCCACTCTGCTCATTCCTTACCATCATTTCCCAGGTCCCTCTGAAATGGAACATGCTCTCCCTTCATATTACCTTTTCCCCCCTCCTACAATGTTTCAAAAAGTCAGTTCTTGATGGAGTCACAATTTTTTTCCAGTATGAATAGTCACCCAAAATATTCATTTCCTTACCTTAAAAATAAAAACCCTGAAAGTTTATTGATTTTCTTTTAATAATATTTTCAAGGTGGAAGTTATGATCAGTTTTCAACTATGTTAATTTCTATCTGAAAACTCAGTAGACAGTAATCACATTATTACCTATTGACTATAAATATATAGTACATAAAGATTTGCAAATTATTTTGCATAGAACTCTAGATTTAGACCTAAAAGGAACCCCAGAGGCTATCTAATTTGATCCAATACAAATACATGAAGCCATCCATGATCCAATTAAGATTAAACTGCACATGCAATATGCTCCCAAAGGAATTTAGGGTATTTTGAAGGACGAGGTGATGAGACCATATATTAGTTCAGGTGACACAGATAGCCTAAGATGGCACTAAAATATTCAAAGTATATTTTGTAAATTAAACATGTTATCTATTTCTATACACAGATTAAAAGATATTTTCAACAAATGGCAGGAAAAAAACCAGCTGCTGCTGATAGATTTGTACTTGTGACAGGACAATATTGACAAAATGTCATAGCAGAGAAAGTTACCCATAGTCAAGCTGAAGAATAGATAATCTTCAGGGAGTATATGCTTCATTTCTTGCTAGAACTAATGACACCACTGAATTCTATGTCTATCAGGCTTGTCTCAAGAACCCTAAATATGAAAATTTTGTTATTGCTGACATCCTTCAGCTTGAATAATAAGCTTTACCAGGATGATTACTAATTTTTATTGTTGTTTACACAAAGCATTTCCACTACTCTCTATTTTCATATAAATCAGGAGGCATGTAATTAGTCCCAAAGGAGAACACATTAAACCTTGAAGATGGCAATAACTCTTGCTTATTTGCAAGAGAACTGCGGCATAGTGGCCCCTGCTGCCCCAGGAACAGTGGACTTACAAGCTTAAATAGTCTATAGTCATTTCAGATGAATTCCTTAGACCTCTTTGCTTTTGAAATCAAATGACTGCTTTGATCAGTTGCATCATGTCTGTTATCCTTGGGATGTGATGCTTTTAGATATGTTAGAATTACTGAAAAATGGATTGTGACATATACTTATTTTAATAAGTATATAGATGATCATAATGCTATAAGGCTTGCTTATGTAAATCAATACAGAAGACATTGGAAAAAGTGATGAATAAAGGAAAAGTAAAACTTTTGTGAGAGTATGTCTACATATAGATAGATAGATAGGTAGACAGACAGACAAATAGAGTACCAGTCAGAAAGACCCATCTTCAAATCTGGCTTCAGAAATTTACTAGTTATGTAACATTCAACAAATCATTTAACTCTGTTTGCCTCAGTTTTCTCATTTGTAAAATGACTTGGAGAAAATGGAGAAAGAAATGGCAAACCATTCCAGTATCTCTGCTAAGAAAACCCCATATGGGGCTATAAAAAGTCAGCTATTTACTCAATTAACTGAACAAATATATGTGTATACATACATATCTGTGTATATATGTATACACACACATATATATACATACACACATACAAAATATGCATGTGTATATATATATGTATATATATACATTTCTATATCTATATCTATCTCTATAAACACTTGTCCCTATGTAAAAGCATCTTCAGCAAGTTTTGTGACCCTTTTGCTCTTCTACAAAATACTGATTACTTGCCAGCACAGAGTTCATTAGCTTTGCAATCTTTTAATTTCAGGATATGTCTGTACCGTATTCTTGTAATTTTTAAATGCAAACTAGTATTGACTAAATAATTATAACTGGGAAGCCAATCATTTAAAATATTGTTATTTACAATGAATAATATTTTAAACATACATCATCTATGAATAATTCTCTATGTGATTTCTTGAGTTCACCATGCCTCTTTTCTTATCAAAGATCAACAGAATTACTCATTACTTTAGCCAAGTCTATTATTTACATTAATATACTACACTAAACACAAAACACATATGCTTCACTTCTATAATTTCCAAAAAGAAAATATAGATGATATCATCAAATTCCCCAAGTCTAATTTATAGCTTAATGCACATATCACATTTGTTTTTCAGCAAATATAGTTTCCTCTGAGAAGTCAAGATCATTTCCTTAATCATCTTGTGTTTTTAAAAAAGTAACTTTCAAAGAAGTTGCCCACCCATTGCAGAAAGGCAAAACAAATTGAGGTACATGAACGTAATGTAATATTCTTGCTCTGTAACGAAAAACAAGCATAATGAATGCAGAGAAGCATGGGAAGACTAATATGAATTAAGGCAAGTGAAGTAAGCAGAGTCTAGAAAACAATGTACTATTATAAAACAATTATAATCATGTAAATGGAAAAAATAACTATAAAACATTTGAAACTAAATGTATTGAATTTGTTAAAAAAAAAAAAAAAACACAAGCTAAGTCCCAAAGAGGAGATATGAGATGATTTCTCCCCCAGCTCCTTTGTTGAGCTCAGGGTCCATGACAATGCCATATTTTTCAATTTGTTAATCAGTTTTACTGAATTGTTTCATTTTTTCCTTTTCTTTAAAAAAAATTCTTTGTCACAAGGAGTTACTCTCTGGGAATAAGCAAAAACAAAAGATCAATAAAACTTATGAAAAACAAATAATCAGAAGAGCAAATGAAAGCTTCAGGGTAGGGAACTGCAATGTGTAATGAAAAAGAAATGAACTGTTTATTAATGAGGAGTATATAATTAGGATAACAAATCTAAGTCTTACTTTCCAAGCTTTAGCTATATCTAAGCTTATTTCCATTCCCTTTCTTAATAGCCCCGCAGTTATAAAACAATATTGAGGGAAGACAGGATCATATTCCTAATCTATCAAACCATTTAAGTTATAGTATACCAAGACCAAAAAAAGTATGGGAGGGATGAGGGAACAGAGAGAGGTATAAGCTGTGGGAGAAGTAACAGATAATCAAAGAAAAGGCAAAAAGCTATAGATTATGTCACTTTTAAATTGGAATTATTTAAACTTTTGAAAAGTAAGGAGCCATTATATTTCAACAAGAACAAATTATACCAGACTAACCTGATTTCCTTGACATTATTACTTAACTTATAGATCAAGGACATTGTAGATAAAATTTACCTAGATTACTGCTTAGCCAGGTCCATAGCTGTCGGGTATTAATACATTTCAAGAATGAAAGTTTTTCTAGAATTGACTACACAGGTTGGGGCAAATGCATGAAAAATAAATCAAGAAGAAGGATTGTACACAATTATCCTAGAAGTAGGTATTTTAAGAAATGGAAACGATACAAATGACGTCTATCTACTGCAATAAGTAGTTGGATAGGTAGCATGGAGCAGTGGATGGAGAGTGAGCCTTGGAACCAATAAGACCCGGGTTAAGTTTCACTATGTTCAATCTCCAAGAGACCTAAATATCTATGATATTTTAAATAGTAGCGAAGATGCTCATCTGTTTTGGTAGGAGTTTTCCCATGGTCATTTCCATATGCCAGTAAATTCAAAGGTTCAGATTTTTTTAAAGGTGGAAGATTAAACACAAGAACCATTAGATAAATAAAGAAGAAACTGTAGGCTATTAGGAAAGCAAGACCAGCAAAGATACAGAAAACTAACTTACATGTATTAAGGCTCACGTGAGCCTGGATAGTCAGGGCAAGACTATTCCATTACAGGGCAATTCCTATAAGGCCTAATGAGGTTTTGGTTGCAGGTGGTGATTTTTTTGTCTTTGCATGCACGCACACATCCCTTATTTTTGATCTCTTTTATATGCTTAACACATTAGAATAGTGTAAATGGACTGAGTGACACAAGAAGACTTCACCAAGCTCAAGAAGTTTCTGCTGTCAAACCATGGCATCTCCATTATTTTCCTGAGAGTCAGTTGGGGACCAACTGTGATCTTCAAAATGGTCCAAAAATTACCTCTTCTCTTCCCCAAACCTCTAAATCGAAACTCTTATCCCCTCTGTATAATTTATCACACTCAGACATTAAGAAAAATGCAACCCTAATTAACTTCTTCACATTAATTCACATCTGACTGAATTGATTCATGAAACTAATTTCTTTTTTTTTTATTTCAACAGTAAAGTTTGTTGCTCCATTGGTTTTTCAGTAGTGCCTCATCTTTTTGATCCCATGTGGGGTTTTCTTGGCAGAGATACTGCAGTGGTCGGCCATTTATTTCTCTAGCACATCTTACAGATGAGAAAACTGAGGCATACAAGGTGAAGTGACTTGCCCAGGGTCATGCAGCTAGTAAATATCTGAGTCCAAGTTGGAATTTGAGGCTTCCTGACCCTAGGACAGGCACTCTATCTGTAGTATCACCTAGCTCCTCAACTATGGAAGATTCTATAAAAATTCCAAGATTTTCCACAGTGGTTTTCATAACAACTGCAATGGGTAAGTGATCTCCCAATATTCAGGCACAGATTGGGCTGCTGTACTCACAATACTGGGATGGGCATAGTAAGGTCTAACACTCAATTAGAACTTGAAAGTCTAGTTTTCTCTGTCATTCTTAACTTTCCATAAATTTTTCACTATCACATAAACTCTCAAAACACCATTGTTATAAAATTTGTTTTTGGTTTCTTTCATTTTGAATAGTCATCTAAAATGGGATTTTTATACATTGGATGGCACTACATACTCAGCTGTTATTTTCAAAGATCAGACCTATCTTTTTCCAGTAAATTGGGAAAGAAGCCAGAAACAATTAAAAATGATTAATTTTGTGTCTTGTGCTTGTCCAAATTTAATATGAGAATTTTAACTTGCTGTGAATTAATTCAGTCAGTTCTTGACTTAACCTTTACTCTTTATTATTGCCTTATTTACTTAACACTGATGTCTATCAAAAATTTTACCTGGACTTTCAAATTTGTAAGGTAAGATGATTTCTATGTTTTTTTCCCAATTCAAGCATTTAAAATTATTGGAGATGACAATGAGATTAATTTTCTTAGTGAAAAGAAGTAAACTTTTCTGTGTCACTAGTAAAATATCTCTTCTAAGAATTGATTGTCAAAAGTTCATTTACTTAATACTAAGATTCAATATTCTGTTTCTTAGGAAATATTTATTTTTTACAATAATATGTTGGCCTCTGTGTCATACATTTTTGTGTACTCATAATAACTTTTCTTCAAGAAATTTAAACATTCAGAGAAATAAAAACATTTTAAAAGGCAAGTTTAAGTGAAAATATAGTTATTTTATCTAGCTAATATGACAAATAAGAAAATGCTAGAACCCAAAGTATTCACTGGGTATGTAGGATAGACATTTTGGGAATCCATCATTCAGCTCCCTCAGATCATGACCTAACCATTCAGGGACAATGCAAAAGCACTGGCTAACATCAGACCTATGTTCAAGTCCTGACTCTACTCTTTCTGGTACTGGGCAAGCCAGTTTTCTTCTCTGAACCTCAGTTTTGTCATTTGTAAAATGGAGGACTAAATAAACTCTAAATTTCAAATGTAAAGGCTTTGATTTTTGATAAATTCTCCAATCGTATATCCAGTTCTCCAATGTATATCTTTTAATCAGGTTCTAAATAATGAGAGTATAAACCCAAGAATTCTTTTGGGGAAGGGGGCGTTATTTACATGAAAAATGGAAAAGCCTTTTAAAATATAAATATATAAAATGATATTTACATATAATATAAATATAAGCAGCAGATGTATTTGTATATATGTGTTCATACAAAGGAGAATTTGGGGAACAAATAGCAGACAGATGATCTGAGAATGAAACTCCCTCCTTTCAGGTACTTAACTTACATCCAAAAGTATATGTACTAGTTATCTACTAGGAAATCAACTGGATCACTTGAGTTTAAAGAGTAAATGGGTGAAAGCAGTTGACAATATGATCAATGACTATTCTCTGTCTGCTGGGACACAACTTTGAGTATGCAAATTTTTCATGATAACCTTTACTATAAAACAGCTTCACTATGATGGGACTGAACAAGTTACTCATCCCTAGAATGATTTTAAAGGCCAAATCTCATCTATTACTTAATTCACCCAATCATGTTTTATGATGGAAAATCTGAATAATGGATTATACTCTGACTCACTCATAAAACATTCTTTAAAAGGATGGAAATGGATTAATTTATTATTGACACAGTGGGAAGATCTTAAATCACAAAATATATAGTATGATAGGTCTATTTCATTAAGTGACTAATTCTATAACTATTAGGTGTTTATTCAATGGATGGCAGTAAGAAATCCTTGCTAATTCCCTGCATTACTAACTTAGTTTTTCCATTTATATTGCAGAATCAGTTATAATATAGGACGTATAGATCCTAGAGTATAATGCTATTAATTTTGTCTACAGTTTTGCTCTGTTTTAATATATATGTCTGAAAATCATGACAAGACAAAGAATACTTTTTTATTCTTTCTATTAAGACAGAGTGTCACTTTATGGAATATTATTGTTCTGTAAGGAATGACCAGCAGGATGAATACAGAGAGGACTGGCAGACTTACATGAACTGATGCTAAGTGAAATGAGCAGAACCAGGAGATCATTATATACCTCAACAACGATACTGTTTGAGGATGTATTCTGATGGAAGTGGATCTCTTTGATAAAGAGAGCTAATTCAGTTCCAATGGATCAAGGATGGACAGAAGCAGCTACACCCAAAGAAATGAATATAAAGTGCTTGCATTTTTGTTTTTCTTCTCGGGTTATTTATACCTTCTGAATCCAATTCTCCCTGTGCAGCAAGAGAACTGTTCTGCACACATATATTGTATCTAGGATATACTGTAATCTATTCAACATGTAAAGGACTGCTTGCCATCTGGGGGAGGGGGTGAAGGGAGGGAGAGGAAAAATCGGAACAGAAATGAGTGCAAGGGATAATGCTGTAAAAAATTACCCTGGCATGGGTTCTGTCAATAAAAAGTTATTTAAATAAAATTTTTTTTAAAATTTTAAAAAAAGGATTAAAAACATAAAAAAAAGACAAAGTGTCCTAATGAATCCTATGCTGTACTTGTTGTTAGAAAAGTTTGAGTTTCAATCTTAGGGATAGTCCCAAACTTTTTCTTAAACAAAATCCCAAGGATAATGAGGTCTGTTTTGGACATGACAATTTTGAAATGGGGCTAGGCACTTGGACTGAAATATCTAAAAAGCAGTTAGCAGCTACAGGAAAGAATTTCAGGGGAGAAACAAATTTCTGGATCTGGAACTAATCTGCCTAGATGTAATCATTAACCCCAATGAAAGCTGATGAAGTTACCCAGACAGGGAATACAGAGGGAAAAGAAAAGGAAGCCCAGTTCAGAAACTTAGGAAACCCTTCAATTCATTCCGCGGACAGATAAACATTATGAGCAAGAAAAGGAAACACAGGAGAAATCAGAAAGGTAGGAGAAGAATCAGGAGGGAGAGGTATGCAGAAAAACCCATATTGGAAACAGAAGAGGGGCCATTGTATCAAATGCAAGAGAAACGTTAAGAAAGATGAGGGTAGAGAGAAGGCCATTGGATTCGGCAATTAAGGGATCATTTGAAGTATTAAGGGATGAGGTCAGAAACCAGATTGCAATGGACTGAAGGGCAACATGAGAGGACATAGAAGCAAGGAGTACAGATAGCTTTTTCAGGAATTTGAGAGTAAAGAGAGATACAGTTACAGTAGGTTAAGGAACTGGTTGAATTTAGCCAAGCTTTTCTAAAGTTGAGGGAAACTTTGGTATATTTGAAGGAAGTAGAGAAGGAACAAGGAATTAGGGGAACAGTTACAAATTAAGAGAGAATTATTTAAGGAAAAGCCTTCTGGAGATGATAGGAAGGGATGAGGTCAGGACATATGTAGAGGTATTGACTTTTGGCAAAGGATCATTTCTTTATCAGACTGAAGCAAAGTACAAGAGGGCTTTGGTGATGAAGGGAAGGGGGAATAGGAATCTCATGTCAAAACCCCTAATATTCTTAGTAAAGAAAGAGTTAAGGTCTCTAACTGAGAGGGTAGGTAGAAAGACATATGTGGGAAATCTGAGGATAGAATAGAAGGTTTGGAATAGCTTCTGTGGGGTATAAGATAAGGAATCCATTAGGAAGGGATAAATGATTGTCTTACTGCAGTGAGGACCCAGTGGAAATTAGATTATATAAATGTTTGGCATATAAAATGAGGATGATTGTATAATTTCTCCAGCTCTGTTCAAGGAAAGATTCATGAGCAGGAGCAGGGAAGGCAGAAGGGCTGATATGGGGAAGAAAGAAACCAACAATGAATCATTCGAGCTCATATATTACCAAAGAGGTACATGACCAGTAAAGGAGATGAACCAATCACAGAAAGGCAAAGGGTAAGAAATGGATGGCTACTTGCTCTGGCAGCAACAAAATGTTGGCTCTTTAGAAAATGGATGAATGAACATGGACAAGTTTCACAAAATAAGGTGTGGATAAGTTGAAATCTCTATCTTTGGAAAGAGTTTCCACATTGATGAATTCCATCCAGCTCTGCCATTACAACATCAATATAAGTCACATGGGATCATAGTAATTAAACAATTCATCAGCAGCAAAGAGGAAGGAGGCCTGGTCATAAAATAGGGAGATATGATTTTTATTTCTTTGTTAGTTTCTTAAAAATGATTTGGTCATAATGTTGGCCTTTCCTCATGTATTAGTAATGAATAATATAATGATATAGGGCTGTTAGCTATAATTATTATTTATAATACATTTAATCAATGTATACCTTTATGTCATTCTTAAAGGTTAAGAGATAAAGTTGCTAGACAAAAAAGTTCTCTCCCATCTTTTGAAGAGACTGAACCTGTGATTTCACACTCCTTCAACTAAAACAGATTACCACCCACTAGCAATTTACCCTCTGAAAGCTGTGGGGAACACAGAGAGGTTGGGTGATTTTCCCAGAGCCACACTGCCTTTGGATAAAAACAAAGTTATCGTAGTTTTTAAAATGTGCATGATGTGATTGTTAGGAATAATACAATTATTTTGACCTATATAGTTAATTTTTCTCACACCATACTAAACATGTTTTCATTAGCATGTTTAACATTCTGTTGCTATCAAAAGAAGAATATGTTTGTATCAGATATGCCTTAATAGGAAAGTTTAAACCAAAAAAACCCTGCTTCCTGACACACAAAAAATGTCTGCATTTCATCCAAGAGCTGGTCAATTGACCTCTTAAGATAGAGGTATTAATTGCCTGTGGACCACAATAATACTCCCCAGTGTTACTTAAAATAAAATTAAAATATAATTAGGAAATATTTAATAAGATAAGATGAACAAACTAATAATCAAAATACAATGAAACATTTGACATTACATTCAAATATACAGATTTAGCATAGCTCTGTCTTAAGACACTAACAGCACGAAGAAGCAATCTTCGAAAAAATGCAAACAAAAATAAATTAGATTTCATTCAACAAACATTTAAACACATATCATGTACATGTCAGTGATAAAATACAAAAAACACAACAGCTGTTGCCTTCAACGAATTTCCAATCTACAGATAAGAGGTTCATACTTAAAGTATAATATTCTTCTTAAAACTAAAGAATTCAAAAACTCCTTGTTTTTTTTTTTTTTTTTTGTCTTTCTTCCTGATGTATGAAATTAGATCATGGTCCACCTAGTGGAAAATGTTATCCTAAAACGATCAATGTTTAGACAATATGATATCAATGTTTAGACAATATGATAACAAAGATTCTTATAAGGGTCCATTTACCGAAATATGAGTTATTAGAGCCATCAATACAAAATTTAGTCAACTGTTATTATATTTCAATTTACCAGTAAATATGTTTTGAATCATTACAAGATCATTCAGAAAGGATAGCACATGGTTATACTTATTACAAGAAAGCAATATTTCCAATAATCCATTTAAAAATATAAAATTTATTTAAAAATAATCAGGAACAATATGAATATCTATTATTAGATTAGAGCAATAGTATAATATCAAAAAAGCTATGGACACATTTGACATTTATCCAGGCGTGAACTAGTTGAACTCACTTATATAGCTAATCCCCCTGATGCCTCTTGCCAAGTATTCACAGTGTGACGATAAAGTAACAGGACCGGTTTTCTCAAAGTATACACAAAAACTAGTCTCATTACTTTGTCACCACACCATGTACAGTAGTGTCAGTTTAAAATACTGACCAAGCAATCAAAGGGGGCTTCCCTTCCCTAAGACCTTCCTAATAACCAACACTATCACCATGACATTGCTTCTAGTTAAGCCTCCAGCCAAATGTGTGGGGCATTTCTTTGCATTTTATATAGGTGTTACCGTCAGTAGATAATCTTAGATGGTCCAGGTTCAAACCAACGAATTTCAGAATGAATTATGACCCAGAGTCGTATGAGAAGGTGTAACCTTCTTTCTTGTGTAACCATCATGAATAGCATTTACACATTGAAGTTCACCAGGAAAATGCTGTCAGGTTTACTGATCAATATATTCAAGTATCATTTTCTTCAATTCCCTATGTTGCTCCTTTTAAGGCCAGTGGAAATATAGTTGTTAATATCCTGCTTGGATGGACTTTCAATAAATGACTTTCTCTCTATGTTAATTTGCCACTTAAGGATGCCAAGAATGGAGCTTATTCGAACTATTTGTGCTAGAGCTAAACCTGATGGCTAAGGGCCTCCAAAGGTCCATTCCCTTCAATTGCTGTTTTTCAATGCCTGCTTTCCCTAGGAATGGATGATTAAGCTGTAGAAAAGGAAGGAAAAAAGAATAACTTGATTTTGGACTGTGAACATCGAAGGGCATAAGGAAAATCTTCTTCTGGAACGCAAACTAGTACATGTTACCTGTGAAATCATCTTTTAAAAAATTAGTCACATATAACCATGGATGCTTGGAATTTATCACATTTCCTCATAAATATTCAGATTTCAAAACAAAATCCTAGAGTAAATATGAGCAGAAAATGGAAAATTTTTAACAAAGAGGATAAAACCAAAGATGAATGGAAAGCCTTGCTGCCTTAGCTGGCAATATGGATTTTTTTTATTACTCAGTTGTTCTTGGAGACATGGAAACATGGCAATTATATATTATACTGAACACTACTGAATGGTTATAAATGAAGTACTTTAGGAAGGGACATTTATATTTTCCCATATTTTGGAAAGACTAAGTTCAGATACAAAATGAGGGTAGATGAGGCAAAAGTGTCGATCTGACCATATATACCTCCAAATATTTTCTGTGGAGAGCTGCCAAAAGAGAGGGGTCCAATACTCAGCAGGCATCATCACTGGGGTATGGGGCACTGCCAAACCACAGCTCCCAGGTCCTAGAGCAGATTTGCTCTAAGGTTTCTGAGGCTTGGGCAAGTCTTCTTGGAATGCTCCTCCAAAGGAAAGGATGATCATGTCTGGAAATACTTCGGAGAAACTGGCCTGATCTCAAAGTTCCCTTCTTCCCTTGAATGTCTCCTGAAGGGATTTTTAATGCCAGATCACATATCATAATGAGTCCAGCAAGGACTCAGATGAGAATGACCATGGGTTTCCCCAGCTTCCCCTTAGAGGCTCCTATGGCATAGAATTGTGAATGGGAGGAACCATCCCCTGCAACACATCCCAGACATAAGAGGGCACGCAGTTGCCTGATGCTGCCTCATACTTGTACATCTGAAAGGTAAAAGTACACTGGGAAGTTATGGAGTTTCCCTCTCCATGGGGGGGGGGACCATTATGATGTTCCAGTGTTAGTAACAGCTTTGTCATATCCTACCTCATGGACCTGAATTTCTATATATTTTCAAAATATGCGTGAGAAAAGTTCACTAACTCTTTTCTGATATATATGATAACATATTCAGATACACAAAGCATTATCTTTTACAAAATGGTAACCTAATGGTTTACAAGAGTTAATAATTTATTAAGTTGGGGAGTGGATGCAAATAACACTTGAATAATAGGAATATCAAATGATATGTTTGAAAGAAGAATGTTTTCTTTAAAGAAAAAATACTACCTAGTCATTGCAGAAAATCACTAAAAATTTCTACTGCTCCTAATCACGCATTCATACTTTTAAGCAAGAGAGCTATGTGTAGTTATTTTCGTGCAATATAAATAACTCTAAAATCCTTCCAAAAAACCCCCTAAAAACCTGCAGAAGGAGACCAATACATCTCATAGCATTTTGGGAGAAAGTGAGGAGGAAGGTG
Source organism: Antechinus flavipes (assembly GCF_016432865.1). Classification (NCBI taxonomy): domain Eukaryota; kingdom Metazoa; phylum Chordata; class Mammalia; order Dasyuromorphia; family Dasyuridae; genus Antechinus; species Antechinus flavipes. The sequence goes on along the minus strand of NC_067404.1, from coordinate 69,400,031 downwards.
GGGGAAGTACAACTAAGTAAAACAGAAAGATGATATCTTCAAAGAGAAATATTGTCAGAGAATCCCTATACTACTAGACACTTAGTTGATTGCAAATACTCGAGCCTCAATGAGTGACAAAAAATTGTCAGAGAAATACTATCAGATATGACCATGTTCCCTTTATTAATAATCTTGGTATTTATAAAAAGTCATGTATGAGCCATTTTCTGCAGAAAGATTTCTAGCTTGGCCTGTATTTGGGTCAGCTTTCACTTATAGCTGCTAAAGTTATGAGTGTAATGAATTTCAAAATGTTATAATTTTGTTTTCAGTCTAAGAGAAAATAACTAAGAGCAGAATCTTTGTAAGGCCAAGTTTATCATAAGAGAGTGTTTAGATACACACAAAACCCTTTTGGTTTTTCCTACAATGTCACAACAATATATCAATACATAATACCAATTTCTGGATCAGTTTGGCAGTTAGCTTAAAGGAAACCAATCTCATAAAATATTCTACCTAAGTTAGAGGGGAAGAGATTGACTTTAGAGAACGGGGAGAAGTATGTTGCATATTGGAGACAGTGGGTTTTTTTGTTCAAGTTTCGAATTTAAGTTGTACTGTTTTGTTCTTGAGATAATTGTCAAAATCATACCCTGGCTAGAATGCCTCTTTAATGTGCTATTAGTTTGTTAAAAAAACAAAAAAAAAAAAACCTATAACCTGACCTTTCAAATAACAAGTTATGTTGTTTACTTTCTGTTTTCTCTTTCATATATTTACCTTTTTAAAAAAAATGAATCACAGATTCTCAGTTAGACATGGCCTTAGAGACAATCATCTAACCCTCACTTGAAGAGGAATCTTCCAGAATTTCTAGGAAGGGACTTTCTGGATGTCACCAAGTCTAAACCATATCTTAACAGGAAACTCCTCTGCAGCATTAGTCATAAATGGTCACCTAACTTCAACAAAGAAACTCTAAGTCATCGTATTTATTCTCAAATATTCTCAAATTTCCTTTTTCCATTTTTTAAAACACTGAATCCATTTGTGATTGTTCAGTTGTTGCAGTCATGTCCAACTCATCACAACACCATTTGGGGTTTTCTTGGCAAAAATATTGGAGAAATTTGCTATTTCTTCAGCTAATTTTACAGATGAAGAAATGGAGGCAAATAGGATTAAGAGACTTGACCTGGGTCACATAGATAGTAAATGTCTGAAGCTACGATTGAACTCAAGTCTTCCTGACTCCAGGTTTGGTGCTCTTTCCACTGTGCCACACACAGCTTAGCTGCCTCCTAACTATTTCAGTGTTGTCTTTAAATAAATCATTAAACATTAGAGAAAATTCAGAATAAACATATCTCTTAAGAATTCAGATTTTTACTCATTTATAGAATTTTTTAAAAATTCTACTGTATTTTAAAAAAAATTGTCACATTATAAAACCTATACTAAAGGTACTTTGCAATAGTACATGGTGACTTCTAATTTTATAAAGAACATTGAGAAATGGTCTCATTATGTTTACGAGGGCAAAAGGATCTATTATCTGGGGGGTTCTATAAACAAAATAAGTAACTAGTCTATCTATACACCATAGCATAGGACATAAGTTCACATCTGCAGGAAGCTTTAGATTTCAGGGTCTTTTAAAATTTTCATTTCTCTGTTTTAGACAATAAAACTGTTTATGGTGAAGCAAATGATTTAGATACACGAACTCACTAATGGAACAGGGAAAGAGATATAAAGAAAGAGCCCCAGATATTTTAATGACTCCAAAGCCAGATTTTCTTTTTTGTTTGTTTGGTTTTTTTTTTTTTGGGGGGGGAGGATTTAAAATATATCGCATGTAGAAATTGTAAGTTGACCTATTATCAAAGGATCAGTATTTTCAACACAGCACCCATTTGTGAAATACGAACCTGAAGATTGCCAATTTACAATAACTCTGTTATGACACAGATTTATAACTGAAAGGCCCACATAAATGTTAAAGCTATAAAGTAACCATTTAAAGGTGAGTTACTAACCTATTTCAGTGGAAATTTCTGTACTAAGAGTTTGCTACCCTAATGAAATGAAGGATTAGGGAAAAAATGTATAAACACACACTAACAAAATAGTTTTAAAAAAGTGTGATTCTATATAATGAAGCAGCTTAATTCAATTAGTGATCTAGGCATCTGTACTATAAATTGTTTTCTAGTGCTAGTCCTGCTGGTACTTGTCTGTATAATTATAATCTGGGGGCAATCCACTAAATCCTCAGAGTCTCAGAAAAATATTTTGAAATAAATGATCTCTGAGCATCCCTGTAGCTCCAATATGTTACAATTCTACTTCCTAATGTAGCATAAAAAGAAGCACTAGAACGTGTTATAATATGGCCAGAGCTTGGTTTATTTTTGCATTGATTTGCCTATTTTTCATTAAGTTGTAAAGTCTCTTAGAAATAAAATACAATTAATTATATTTAAATGCAAGAATGGCCTTGAAAAATACAAGTTAATGCAAATGCAAAACTAATTTTACTATAATGAATAGTTTCACTCACAGTAAACACTAATTTGCTTAATATTTGATTATAATAGTCTATGTTTTTAACCTAATTTAAAATCGAATTGTAGTTTTATCACATCTTGATGACAACAGAGAAGATTTTTCCTTTAAACATTTCATGTTACCAGGAGATTTCTCTATCAGCAATAGACTATTATACTATTCTTGGCCAATTGTGCCCACATTGTTATAATGTATTAATGGGAGATTTGAATTTTCAGAATAATTAAATCTTGAAAAATCTTAGCGTCATCCAGTTCCTTTAGAGTGACATGATTAATGTCACTTCCTATTGTGTGAGATGACTTTTTAAAAGTTTCCTGGCTGAGGATGAAGATAAGGGTTCTCTGACCTCGAATTTAATCAGTACAGAGAACTCTTAGTGTTGAAAACTCTCTCCATAGATATACGTCTTCAGCTGATCTGTAACTTTTTGTCTTTGGGAGGTGTCTGGGGGGTTGAGAGGGTCTGACTTGCATAGGGTTACACAGTCAAAAATTGTTTTGGCTAAGATTTGAAGCCACACTTTCTTGACGCTACGGCCACCTCTTTTTGCATTATGCAACAGGGCCTTGCTGAGATTAATACTAACTTCTTATTTGTTGAGTGGCAAAGCAATCAATAAGAGCTGAGACCCTGATGTTTATTATATGGACAGATTTCTTTTTCTTCATCTGTATATTCTTTGACTTCTGTATAGAGATAAGCCACTGCATCTATACTGATATCAATCTATATAGATATCAAAATAAATGCAGTGACTTACCTCTATTGTACACACACACGTGTGTTTGTGTGTGTGTGTGTGTGTGTGTGTGTGTGTATAGTGTACCTTTTAGATGGCACAATGGATAGAACACAATCTTGGAATCAAGAAAGCTCATCTTTATGAGTTCAAATCTGGCCTCAGATATTTCCTCACCAAGTGACCCCAGGTACTTAACTCTCTCTGTATCAGTTCCCTCATATGTAAAATGAGCTGGGGAAGAAATGGCTAATCACCTTAGTATCTTTGTCAAGAAAACTTCAAATGGGTTCATGAAAAGTCAAACATGACTGAAAAAAATGACCAGATTAAGATTGACAATGTGATTATACCACATTGTCAGTTTTTGAATGACTGAAACAGTATTACTGTAAAAATGTTGTTCTGAAAAATTGTGTGTTATTCATACTCTTTGAACAGCTGGCCCAGCAGACTTTTGCAAGGTTTTGTTTCATTTAATAAGGTAATCGTACAAGATTTTTACTATTTCTACAAAAGCAAACATATTTAATCACATCCCTGAAGAAATCATAGATTGATATCAAAGGACCAAGTTCCACATTGATGAATTTTAAAAGACGTAGTATCAAACGCATTTAAACATTTTATTTAAGAACCAAGCTGTATGTAAAACAGAAGAGCAAGTTAAATGTTACCTTGATTCTGCTCCCACAATACAGTATGGCCAGGCAGCAATATGAACTTGACAAAGCCTATGGATCCCAGATAGTATCACGGAGAAGAAACCAGAATTCCATTGCTTCTAAACTATATCTGGTTTGATAATATCTGTTGGCAGGTTTGTGATGTTGATTGCAAAGTTACACTAGAGAAATTCTATGGCTCAAGAAATAAGATAGGTGCCAAGTACCTGCATATAAATGGGGCATTTGTAGCTGTTAAGAGACTACAGCTTTAGAACAGCAGTGTGCATGAGTATAAATCCATTTGACACTTATATAGCCTAGTTCTAATTTCAATGTTCCCTGCATGAGGAACAGCAAGAGCCATAAATGTTATTACATATTACTCATTAATATGCAAAGGTGAACCTGTATGCTCAATGCCCATTGCCTCAGCTTATTAATAAGCATTTCATGGACTGTGTATCTATGTAATTTTGATAGAAATATTGAGTTGTTTCACTCAGACCTTATGTTTCAACATGCTTGTTCTTGCTTTGATGTATAAATTAAATCTTTCTATTGAAAAGGCCCATAGGTTATTGATGGTATAGAATATTTCTTTTGAGGTCTTTTTAAAGTCTCTTAAAATATGATTTGATTCCCCCCACCTTCACTATTTAAAACATGGCAGAATCTCTCTTGGCCACAGAAATCAACCCTTGCCCTTAATTTTTGTTCACATTTGATGAGAAAATGAACCAGTCATCAAATATTCCACTATATATGAGATCTTTCTATTTGTCACTCACTTCCTCCAAGCATATGTCTAGTAGTGGGTTGTCTCAGCCAAAAATCAGTGGGAGAAGAAAATTTTTAAAAATATGGTAGTGAGCCTAGAAGACTAAGGTACCTTAGAGTTCTAACCCTATGGTCTTTTGGCTATATGTTTGAAGGAATCTATGCTTAAGTATTTTCTAACCACATACACAGATTATTTTTATAAAGATCAAAAATAAACTACTCTTTTATGCATTTAAAGATGTTCACATCTGGTCTACTCTCCTCTATTACCTAGCCAATCTAGCCTTTTTAGCTTGTTCCTCACATATGATATTTCATCTGTTGTTCTCCTGCCTTCACTGGGGATGTCCATGATGCTTGTAAAGTACTACCTCTATCTTTGCTTCTTGGAATCTTGTATTTGCTTGAAAACTCAACTCATCTTTTGCATGAAACACAGACATCAAAGTATAAAGGTGGTAAGAGGAAAGATTGGGGAAAATTCCATGAAATGACAACAGGCTGAGCTTTAAAGAACATATTAGACCATATTCCCAGGACGATGACTGAACGGCAAGATAAATGCAAACCATATTGAAGGGGATGGTGTAAAGAATGGGGAATCATGGAGCCTGGAGACTTGGAAAGATGCCATAGCTATTCTCACCTCTGTGAATGGCTGTGACACAGAAAGAGATTAGACCTGCTATCTGCTCCAGAGAGAAGAATCTGGAACAAATGGTTAGAAGTTGCTGTAGGTTCATTTTGGTTTGAAATAAGAAAAAACTCCTTAAAGATTCAAGCCCTGGTGGTGGAGGTCTTCAATACAGTGAGTGGTTATGTGTGAGGTTATATGTAAAGAATAAGGAAAATAGGCCAATCCTTCTTAGGTTAGATAAGAGTAGAACATGACCCCGGTTGTCACTTTTCCATTCTGAGAACCCCATGATTCTGTGGCATTGTTTTCCTTAGACTAAACTTAATAGTTAAAGAACATGAAAAGAACACCACTTTAGAACACCACATGACTTCCATGGACAGTAACAAATAGAACTTCCACATTATACTTAAGAAAATAGGACACAAAAGGAGGAAATTCATGACAAAGAAATGTGTTACCAATTCATTAAAATTTGATTATCAAATTTATCAAATATATTTAATCTTCAATCATCAAATGAATGATCAAATATAATCTAATGATTCTGAATTAGATCTTCAAATAGTTAGCAGAGTAGTATAAAGGAGAGAGACTTTTAAAATATAATTATAAAATAGATATTATAAAGTGGATATATAATAAGAATTTGAAGATTATAAAATATTTAATACAATATAAGTTTACATCATAAATCTGTATATAAATCGCATAACATATACTAAATAAAATGACAAAATATTTAATATATTATATTATGATATATAAGAAGCTTTGAAAGGTATGATTGGGATGTAATACAAGAGAATGACATTAAGTAGGGTGATAGATCCATTGGGAACTTCTTATTCCTTAATCCCAAACATAGCATAGCTCTCTACTGCCCAAATTATTTTCTAGAACATAATACTAAGTAAGAACTCTACAGTAAAAAAAAATTCTTCCTTCTTTTTGCATCTGCATTTTTCTTGACAACTAGAGGAAAACAAGAGAGTTGCTCTATAATCTCTCTGGGTAATGATTTAGGCTTTAGTTCCCATAATGATGATTATGCCTAAAATGCTAGGATGACAGCGTAGGGGTGAAACTAAAATGCAACAATAAAAGCACATCTTATGGAAAACATCCCATTTAGATAATGAGCGTCCTCTCCTAATGAAGTCTTGTTGAAGCTTTTGCAACAACTCTTACATTCATCTTTTCTTTCCCATTCCCAAAGCCACTGAGCCCTTTTCATGTCACACCTGAACTATTGTAACAACCCTCCTTTTTGCCCTATGAAAGAAAGTAATTTTAGCTAATGTAAGGTTTACAACTTCACATTTGTTACTAAGCCTGAGGTGACCTATCTCACTGTGCCATCAAACCCAACAGCACACATTCTTAAGCTGAGGCCCATAAACTTTTTTAAAAAACTGTATTCAATATAATTGGCTTCTGTTGTAATCCTCTGTACATTATTTTTTGCATTTTAAAAATGATTCTGAGAAAGGCTCCACAAGATTTGCCAAAATGACAAAGATATCCTTAGAACAAGAAAGATTCAGAGGCCCTGCTTTACAGTAACCATTGGGACACATTTTCCTGAGGGTTTTTAAAGGCTTTTTGGCTTAGTCTCAGCACTGAGGCCAGTGTCCTACTTCCTGACTGCTGCTGTCAAAAGGAATTTCTCCAGTAATTTCTTCAGAAGAGTGGAGAAGGAAAGCCCTCTACAAGATGGAATCCGCCACAGGAAGTTGCTTTCTATTATTAGCTAAAATCATTAACCTCAACTCAGTTTTCAAGCTAATTGCTAAATTACAGTGTCTAAAAATAATTCATATCCAAGTTCCATAGTTGTGCATGCCCCTCCCCACCAAGGAGGAACAAGGAGTCTTAGAAAGGGGAAATCATTATGGAATAATGTAATACTTCTTTTTTGGTGAGGCAATGGGGATAAATGACTTGGCCAGTCACACAATTAGTAATTATAAAGTGTTTGGGGGTCGATTTGAATTCAAGGTCTTTCAGAACTCCAAGCACCCTAGTCAGTGCTCTATCCACTGTGCCATTTCTATTGCTTCCAAAGAATGATAGAAAAGAGTACATTTCCATTGTTTCAAAATGAAGATTTTCATGATTTAAGCCCTACAGGCTCTGGTCAAGTTTTGAGCCTAATCACATATGTGTTTCTAGGTATGATACTTGGGCAAAATGCTACAATGCCACAGAATACTCATATATTTATTTGGACAGTTTCCTCAAAGAGAAATGCAGTCCTCAAAGTCATCTCTTGGTGACTGTGCCCTGCTACAATCAAATAGTAGCTTTTAAGAAAGCAGTATGAATGTCAGCAAGCTCCATACGTCAACAGCTGTAGAGATAAACCATCTTAAATTGGTTTTTAACAACTACGTCGTTTTGGATTGTTTTTTCCTTCAAAAGGAACTCATTTTTCCAATTTCCAATGCTAGTTCAAAGTATCGGGAAATTAACTATTTAAATACTTTCTATGTGACAACATGACAAAAATGATGAATCTTCATCAAATTAGTGACCTTGTGACTGAAAAAGCCAGGAGGAGGGATAGGGAGTTTGGGGAGCAACGTTTCCTTGATATTGATAGAGACATTAAAGCAAGTGATTTGATAGCTTCAAATCAGAAGTCTTTTCAATTTCAGATATTAGATGCATTTTGAAGTCTAGATTCTGGGCCAAAGCTTGCTAGCTGACTGATTTGCAAAGATCCCTTAACTAGCAAATACTTTTCATTCAGTCAGTCTGTTTTTAAAAGGACTCCTCTAATATAAGGACTAATGATCTCTTTTTATCTATTCATATCACCTCTAAAAAGAGGCAGCATGGAAACTTACTGGTAAGATTGAGAAATTATTTGTCATGAAATTTTCTATGCATTTGGTAATGGTTACCGGTTGGAACAAGTTATGACTGATTCTTAAAAGCAGGGAAGATAGTCTGTATTATATAGTGATTTCCAGGCTTAATCTACTTGTAATACTCTGTTGGTTTTAACAAAATATCTTTATCAATATCACTAAATTATTACAGAAGCAAATAAAAATAATGCCTGAAATATTTTTAGATTTGGCTATACCTCTTGAAATAGCAGGAGGCACTATAAGGCTAGAAATCACTGCTCTAATGGAAGGAGAAAAATGAGTAAGCAGGACAGGAATATTGCTAGAAAAGGCATTTGAGATGAAGGGGAATGATTAAGGATAGAAGGAGAGATAGGCATTTAAAGGTAAGTGGTCTAGTTCTATACATCACTTTTCTACTAGATATGTGATCTATGCCTGTGCTGAGGGCTGAGATTTCCTCAGCTCCCGTCTTTGTTCAATTATTAACTTTTTTTTTACTTTGCTGAATTACTTGACCTCAGTACTTCATTTCCCTCTTGCTGAAATGAAGGTGAAATTATTTACCCTCCTTACAGAGGTGTTAGAATTAATTAGTCAATGTTCCCAAACTGCTTTAAAGATGAAACCTCTGAATCTCACCATTATATCACAAAAGATCAATGGAGAGAAGAATGACAAGATTAAAAAACACCATGAAAAATGTGGCAGACACAAGGGTGTTACAGTCGGCAACACATTTAAATGATATATTCCCCAAATTTCCAAGCAACTCATGAGGATTTAGCCTGGGAGATACCATTAACATCAAAGGGCATCCCACAGCTAAACCCAAGCACACAGCTTTGAAAATATAAATAATGTCTCGTGTACTATATCAAAGGACCATAGGTCCACAGATTTAGAGCTGGAAGGGACTATAAAAAGTCACAAAGACTAATTATTTTACAGATGAGAGTACGGAGGTCCTGAGAAGTAAAGTGACTCGCTCAGGGTTACACAGTTAATGTCTGAGGCAAGAGGGTTTTCCATCCTGGGAGTTCCTTACTCTGATGACATTGCATGTGTGGACTTTCCCTCCAAAAAAGCAATGTTCAGCAATGTGCTAGCTGGTATGATTTAAGAAAGAGATAGTTCTTCAGGCACTATTAATGACATTTAAGTTTTGAGATAAGCATACGTCAAGTTAACGCAAACAGAGCTGTGTGCAGTTTTAGAATTTGCCAAATATTCTGGTATTAATCATAGCTTAATCATTTAAGTAAGAATGCTTGAGTATGAATGTCTATGGATGGACTGAAGAATATATTATATTTGGTTGATACAAATGGTATTTCTGTCAGTATGTTATTGGTGAAAGAAAATTAAATAGAAGTAAACAAAGTAGTCAGCCGTTAACGCCATTCTTTGCTAGATGTTTGGGACAAGTTCCAGATAAGCCTAGAAAAAGGGGAGAATCAAAAACATTTGAGGGAAAAGGTGATTTTTTACTCACTAGCTCATTAAATTTTGAGAGAGACAGATCTTCATCATTACCGCTTTCTTCTTGCTCTATACTTTCCGAATTTTCAAGATAAATATTATGACTTTCAAGTTTAAAACAACATTTGTAATTTACCCATAGTGTATATATTAAGATTGACTTGTAACTTATTTTAAAAATGAATTCACTCTTTGATATTAAGTCCCAAAATAACAGAAAATTTCTAGATGATCAAGGAATCCTTAATTGTATGCCCAAATTACATAAAAACAAGCTACCTAACCCCTGTCCTCGAGAACTTTATGCTTCTTGCTTCTCTGTAACATACTTCTTCTGCATAACTGGATTACTGAGTTGTTGTCTGAGTTCTATAGAAATACTCAAGGCAGAAAATTAAGACCATAATGGGCATTATAGAAAGTCACCAAAGAGAGAATGTCAGTTCAACCACAATTTCAGTGAAGTGAACATGACTTTTTTTCAGAATTCCATTCAAAACATTATAAAGATGGATGTGGCTAAACATATGACCTGCACCAGAAGGCACCTGGTTCACAGCTTGTTGCAAGCTTGATACATGAGGTGCTTCAGGATTTACTGCAAAGAGGTTCGAAGGGAGTTGGCTGAAAAAAGACACAGCAATAATAAGCTCTTGGCAATATTTTCCCTTTCACAGATCCTGCCAAGCTTGGAGACATGTCATTTATATTTCTTAATTGGATTCATTTTGAAGCAAATACAGACTCTCAGTAAAAGTTTCTCAACAGCTGTACACATGGAACGGATCACATGAAGCAAGTATTGGGCCAACTTATAAACCAAATAATTTCATCAGAAAATTTAAAGACAGCCAAGAAAGAAAAATGATTAAACATCTTTGTGGAAATGTTTCTAAGATACATCTGATTAGAAGAGGTGGGACACTGAAAACTATTTCCAACAGAGCCAATATTGTGGAAATGTCATTATGTTTTTCAGGAATACATCCATATGTGTCATTGTGACAAAATAAGAGGATACTGCAAATTTCAATGGACAGCTGCTGTCAGCTCAGCTCATTTCCAGTGATGCTAAGAATGGTTCCAGAAGTGGCATCATGTTACAGGTCAAGGCCAAATTCTAGTTCTTATCTGAGGGGGGTGTGAAATGAAAGTCACCCTTTTTTGTCAAAGACATGGATAAAGTCAGGTAATGTGTGTGCATTAAATAGGTAGAAGACACAAAGCTGAGGGGATAGCTAACATGTGACATGACAAGGTTGGGATTCAAGAAGATTTTAAAATGCTAGAAAGCTGAGTCAAATATAGGAGGAACAAGTCATACAATCGGGGTTTAAAAAATTCATCTTCAAGTATCAGACTAAGAAGACATGACCAGACAACAGTATGAATGGGGGAAAAGAACTAGGACTTTAGAGGACTGCAGGCTCAAGATGAGCCAGTAGGATACCATGGCAGACAAAAATATTATTGAATTTTTAGGCTGCATTAAGTGAAGTGCCGAGAAAAAGATAACAATCCTGTTCTACTCTGCCTTGGTAAGACCACATTCCCATTATGTTTTTTAGTTCTGGGTAACACATTTTAGTATGGGAACTGACAAGCTGGGGAACAACCTGAGGTGACTGACCAAGAAGTGTTGAACCTCCAGACCAAGATCTCCAAGGTCTAGTTGAGTAAATGGGAATGTTTACTGTGAAAAAGACAGGAGTTTAGTGAGGGTATGATAACTGTTTGGAAGCACGTGAAGTGCTACTATTCATCTTGTTTGTTGCACTTGACTCCAGAGGACAGAATAAGGAGAAGTGGGTAGAAGATGTAAAGAACTGATTAAGATGTACAGCACAATGGGCTGACTTTGGAAGTGGGATGTTTCTCTTCAAGTGATAGTTGAATTATTACTTGTTGGAAGGGTTCTAAAGCAGGAGTTCTTAAACTTTTTCCATTCGTGATCTCTCTTCACCTGAGAAATGTGTATGTGACACTAGGTATATAGCTACATAAGATAGGTATACAAATCAAACATTTACCAAAAACAAATGATAATTTGCAACCTCCCACATTCAGTTATGAGACCCCATGTGGGGTCATAAGCCACAGTTTAAGAAGCTGAGTTCTAGAGGATTCCTCTAAAGAGATGAGTGCAATAAAAATGGCCTCTAAGAAGTAGTAATTATGAAATCTCAGCTATTTTAGGCTATATACTTCAATTTTGATTTATGATTTCACAACTAACACTTTTATTAGTTTCCAATAAGAGTTCAAGATCTTTAATGATTACCTATTCTCCCCACACTCCCTTAAGCCTGCCTGGCTCTGGGATCTAATGTATTATTATTTATGCCATACAAACAGCTATATACATTTCCGCCAGAAAGTCTGTGTTTGCCTATACGAATTTAATTCCTTCTGGATTGATTCCTATAGAGAAGTTATATCCACATAGCATAAATAAATTGAAATGGCGGTTTGGCAATATACATCAAATGTGGTCAGTGCCGGTTTGCTTGAACTAGCCTTGAACTAGTCTGCAAGCATGTCTCCCTGCCCATCCTTCCCCAATAAATCCCCTGTAGAAGATACCACGGGTTTGTAATATTACTCTTCAATATCTGTGACTCTGGTTGACATAATAGTTTCTTAACTCCTACAAATAAATACCATTTCTATAGGAAAACTACCCAATCTTGAGTTTTTAGAAAAGTCAACAGATAACTAGTTTTAGGTGTTTAACAGATATCTACAAAAATTAAATGGCAAGTAAATAGTAATCCCACTAATTAATGTATTTTTAATGATTACAGGTATGGGTTCTGTCATCATTAAAGAGAGGCCTGGGAAAATGTTTTAAAAATTGAAAAATAGTGATTTCTTCCCAATTTTTCCAGAGAACTTTTTCATTTTTTTAAAAACAAAGCTTGAGAGTAACAGAAAAACTATAATGTAAAAGCAGATTACCTCTGCAATTAATATGCATTATATTAACAATCCACTGATGGTGCTGGAATTTTATATTTCTGAATGCAATACATGTTAAGAATATTTGTCAAAAGATACATGTTTCTCATACTCTTTGATCCAGCAGTGTTTCTATTGGGCTTATACCCCAAAGAGATACTAAAAAAGGGAAAGGGACCTGTATGTGCCAAAATGTTTGTGGCAGCCCTGTTTGTAGTGGCTAGAAACTGGAAACTGAATGGATGCCCATCAATTGGAGAATGGCTGGGTAAATTGTGGTATATGAATGTTATGGAATATTATTGCTCTGTAAAGAATGACCAGCAGGATGAATACAGAGAGGCTTGGAGAGACCTACATGAACTGATGCTAAGTGAAATGAGCAGAACCAGGAGATCATTATACACTTCGACAATGATATTGTATGAGGATGTATACTGATGGAAGTGGATTTCTTTGACAAAGAGACCTAACTCAGTTTCAATTGATAAATGATGGACAGAAACAGCTACACCCAAAGAAAGAACACTGGGAAACGAATGTAAACTATCTGCATTTTTGATTTTCTTCCCGAGTTATTTTCACCTTCTGAATCCAATTCTCCCTGTGCAACAAGAGAACTGTTCAGTTCTGCAAACGTATATTGTATCTAGGATATACTGCAACATATCTAACATATATAGGACTGCTTGCCATCTTGGGGAGGGGGTGGAAGGAGGGAGGGGAAAAATCAAAACATAAGCGAGTGCAAGGGATAATGTTGTAAAAAATTACCCTGGCATGGATTCTGTCAATATAAAGTTATTATTAAATAAAATAAAATTTAAAAAAGATACATGTTTCTAAAAACAAACCTACAACATTCTGAAAAAAAGACTTTCAAGATTGCCAACAATAGAAAATAGACACATGTGTTTTCAAATAGTATTATAAAAACACCCAGTTCCAAGAAGGAAGGAAGGAAGGAAGGAAGGAAGGAAGGAAGGAAGGAAGGAAGGAAGGAAGGAAGGAAGGAAGAAGGAAGGAAGGAAGGAAGGAGGGAGGGAGGAGGGAGGGAGGGAAGGAAGGAGGGAGAGAGAGGGAGGGAAGAATAATTAGGGGAAAAGAAAGAAAGAAAAAAGAGAAAGGACAGGAGTCAAAGGGAACACAGATTTGTATAGATTGAAAATAGTAAGCAAAGGGATACCAAATGCATGAGCTCTTTAGAATCCTTAATACTTATCTACCAGCTTCAATCCTAAAAGGCAATAAAAAGGTTAGAAACAAAGGTTAAAAACAAAATATAAAGCTTAAAATAAGCTTTCCTTGAGTAACTCTTAAACAGGGAGCCAGGGTCTGACTTTCACTTTCACTGGAAAGTAATTCTCAATGAATTCTGTAGACATTCTGTGTTCACTGAGCTAGGTAATGAGTAAGGTATCATGTCTACTGGCATGAAATACACTACTCTTCTCTTTGGTATCTTTAATGTGAGGGGGAAATGGATTTTCTTTTTACACAAGAGTCAAATAAAGGAGAACAATATTCCTTAGGCAGTCAGCCAAATTAACTATGATGGAGCAAGCTAACCCTTTCACTGTGACTTAAAATGTTGAAATTTACCAAAGTGCTCCCATTAGCATATTTCAGAAGATCCTCCCTCTACATTCAGAGTCATCATGAAAAGTTTACAAAGGCATTCTGGATGGCACTGCCTACCATGCTACTGAACAATGTTGACTGGGAATGAGGAAGATTTGAGGGCTTGTAAAGCCCGAGAGACTACTTGACAGATGGCCTAGTAACTGAGATGATAGAGGATTTAGACATTAAACAGCAAGTCTGTGATTCTGTCATGGCATGTGGAATGAGGTGGAAAGGGAGGCTTTCTTGCCTCCCCTCATCATTTATTTATTCCAGTCATTTAGGAAAAAAAAGATAATCAAGTCTGAAAACTTCAGTGATGGCAAAGGTGGTAATTGATTTTCCACATGCAAACATATTTGCAGCCTTTGAGTATGAACTGATGAGGTCAATTTGAAAAACAGGGGCCCTCATGTGAGTGGAGGTCCTGCGTTGGATGACCTCAACTATCTACGTAGATGCACACTACAGAAAAGCAGACCAACTCAAGGTGGGCTCTTAAGTCTCTCATGAAGCCTCTATGTGTTATGCAGTGGTTCTCAAACTTTTGTTCTCAGTATCTTCATGTTGTTAAAAAAACTATCGAGGATCTGTTCAAAGAGTTTTTGTTCATATGGGTTATATTTATAGCTATTTACTATTAGAAATGAAAAATGATTTTGAATTTGTAGACCCTCTGAAAGGATTTCAGAGACCCCAACAATTCTTTGGACTACACTTTGAGGACCAGTGTGTTATAGTATCACCAGAATTATCTGTGACAACTATGATACCAAGAGATTTAGATGAAAGTTAGTCTTTAGCCTTTTAATCCACATCTCTGATTTCATAGGTATAAAAAATTTTCTCTTGATGGGGAAACATCGATACAAAGCAGTAACTATTTTCTTTTTTTTTTTTTTTTTTTTTTTTTTTTTTTTTTTATAATAAATTTTATTTTATTTAATAATAACTTCGCATTGACAGAATCCATGCCAGGATAATTTCTACACGACATTATCCCTTGCAATCACTTATGTTTCGTTTTTTCCCCTCCCTCCCTCCTCCCCCCCCCCCAGGATGGCAAGCAGTCCTATATATGCTAAACATGTTGCAGTATATCCTAGATGCAATACATATTTGCAGAACCAAACAGTTCTCTTGTTGCACAGGGAGAATTGGATTCAGAAGGTAAAAATAACTCGGGAAGAAAATCAAAATTGCAAATAGTTCACATTCATTTCCCAGTATTCCTTCTTTGGGTGTAGCTGTTTCTGTCCATCATTTCTCCAATGAAACTCAGTTAAGTCTCTTTGTCAGAGAAATCCACTTCCATCAGAATACATCCTCATACAATATCGTTGTCGAAGTGTATAATGATCTCCTGGTTCTGCTCATCTCACTTAGCATCAGTCCATGTAGGTCTCTCCAAGCCTCTCTGTATTCATCCTGCTGGTCATTCCTTACAGAGCAATAATATTCCATAACGTTCATATACCACAATTTACCCAGCCATTCTCCAATTGATGGGCATCCATTCATTTTCCAGTTTCTAGCCACTACAAACAGGGCTGCTACAAACATTTTGGCACATACAGGTCCCCTTCCCTTTTTTAGTATCTCTTTGGGGTATAAGCCCAATAGAAACACTGTTGGATCAAAGGGTATGCACAGTTTGATAACTTTTTGGGCATAATTCCAGATCGCTCTCCAGAATGGCTGGATTCGTTCACAACTCCACCAACAATGCATCAATGTCCCCGTTTTCCCGCATCCCCTCCAACATTCATCATTGTTTTTTCCTGTCATCTTAGCCAATCTGACAGGAGTGTAGTGATATCTCAGAGTTGTCTTAATTTGCATTTCTCTGATCAATAGTGATTTGGAACACTCTTTCATGTGAGTGGTAATAGTTTCAATTTCTTCATCTGAAAATTGTCTGTTCATATCCTTTGACCATTTATCAATTGGAGAATGGCTTGATTTTTTATAAATTTGAGTCAGTTCTCTATATATTTTGGAAATGAGGCCTTTATCAGAACCTTTAATTGTAAAGATGTTTTCCCAGTTAGTTACTTCCCTACTAATCTTGTTTGCATTCGTTCTGTTTGTACAAAGGCTTTTTAATTTGATATAATCAAAATTTTCTATTTTGTGATTGGTAATGGTCTCTAGTTCATCTTTGGTCACAAATTTCTTTCTCCTCCACAAGTCTGAGAGATAAACTATCCTATGTTCTTCTAATTTATTTATAATCTCGTTCTTTATGCCTAGGTCATGTACCCATTTTGATCTTATCTTGGTATGTGGTGTTAAGTGTGGGTCCTTGCCTAATTTCTGCCATACTAATTTCCAGTTATCCCAGCAGTTTTTATCAAATAATGAAATCTTATCCCAAAATTTAGAATCTTTGGGTTTGTCAAACACTAGATTGCTATAGTTGACTATTCTGTCTTGTGAACCTAACCTTTTCCACTGATCAACTAATCTATTTCTAAGCCAATACCAGATGGTTTTGGTGACTGCTGCTTTATAATATAATTTTAGATCAGGTACAGCTAGACCACCTTCATTTGATTTTTTTTTCATTAATTCCCTTGAGATTCTCGACTTTTTATTGTTCCATATGAATTTTGTTGTTATTTTTTCTAAATCATTAAAATATTTTCTTGGAAGTCTGATTGGTATAGCACTAAATAAATAGATTAGTTTAGGGAGTATTGTCATCTTTATTATATTTGCTCGGCCTATCCAAGAGCACTTAATATTTTTCCAATTATTTAAGTCTGACTTTATTTGTGTGAAAACTTTTTTGTAATTTTGCTCATATAATTCCTGACTTTCCTTTGGTAGGTAGATTCCCAAATATTTTATGCTATCAACAGTTATTTTGAATGGAATTTCTCTTTGTATCTCTTGCTCTTGGATTTTGTTGGTGGTGTATAAGAATGCTGAGGATTTATGGGGATTTATTTTGTATCCTGCTACTTTGCTAAAATTATGAATTATTTCTAATAGCTTTTTAGTAGAATCTCTGGGGTTTTCTAGGTATACCATCATATCATCTGCAAAGAGTGATAGTTTGGTTTCCTCATTGCCTACTCTAATTCCTTTAATCTCTTTCTCGACTCTTATTGCAGAGGCCAGTGTTTCTAATACAATATTGAATAATAATGGTGATAGTGGGCAACCTTGCTTCACTCCAGATCTTACCGGGAAAGGTTCCAGTTTTTCCCCATTGCATATGATGCTTACTGAAGGTTTAAAATATATGCTCCTAACTATTTTAAGGAAAAGTCCTTTTATTCCTATGCTCTCAAGTGTTTTTATTAGGAATGGCTGTTGGAT
The DNA here is from genome assembly GCF_016432865.1 of Antechinus flavipes. Lineage (NCBI taxonomy): Eukaryota > Metazoa > Chordata > Mammalia > Dasyuromorphia > Dasyuridae > Antechinus > Antechinus flavipes. Next base: position 69,382,400 of record NC_067404.1, on the reverse strand, counting down.
TTTATCAAATGCTTTTTCTGCATCTATTGAAATGATCATATGGTTTTTGTTTGGTTGGTTGTTGATATAGTCAATTATGTTAATAGTTTTCCTAATATTGAACCAGCCCTGCATTCCTGGTATAAATCCTACTTGGTCATAGTAACTATTTTCTTAACAGATATGCTTTCCTTATTATTGTTCTGTAAGGAATGACCAGCAGGATGAAGACAGAGAGGCTTGGAGAGACTTACATGAACTGATGCTGAGTGAAATAAATAGAACCAGGAGATCATTATACACTTCAACAATGATATTGTATGAGGATGTATTCTGATGGAAGTGGATCTCTTCAACAAAGAGAAGATCTAACTCATTTCCAATTGATCAATCATGGACAGAAGCAGCTGCACCCAAAGAAAGAACACTGGGAAATGAATGCAAACTGTTTGCATTTTTGTTTTTCTTCTCAGGTTATTTTTACCTTCTGAATCTAATTCTCCCTGTGCAACAAGAGAACTGTTCCGTTCTGCACACATATATTATATCTAGGATATACTGTGACATATTTAACATGTATAGGACTGCTTGCAATCTGGGGGTGGGGTGGAGGGAGGGAGGGGAAAAATCAAAACAGAAGCGAGTGCAAGGGATAATGTTGTAAAAAATTACCCTGGCATGGGTTCTGTCAATAAAAAGTTATAATTATTAAAACAAACAAACAAACAAACAAACAACAACAAAAAAAAATAGATATGCTTTCCTGGGGACACTGAACAGCTTAGTGAGTAGCCTGTGGTCATGATGCCAGTATGTGTTTGAAACAGGACTTGAACTGAGGGCTTCCTAACTTGGGAAATGATAGTTTATAAAGAAGATGAGGCATTTTGGGTTTTGAATTTTTTTTTGGCAAGACAATTGGGGTAAAGTGACATGCCTAAGGTCACACAGCTAGGAAGTGTTAAGTATCTGATACCAGATTTGAATTCAGGTCCTCCTGACTTCAGGCTGGTGCTCTATCCCCTGAACCACTTAACTGCCACAAAGATGGGTTATTTTATAACTTTCACTGCTACTGCCATACACAAATGTACAAATTCCTGAAGTGGGAATCCATACATATCCCAAACTATCTATAAGATATAAATCATAGAGAGCTTCCTAAAACACACCAAATATTGATTTAATCCTACCAAGTTTAAAGACAAAGAAAATAGGAACTCATTTGAGGATTTGTTTCGAACAACAGATCATTTCCCTAGTTTCTCTGTTCATATTATTTGTACATTTTAAACTAATAAAAAGATTTATGAGTAGGATAAGGAGAATATAAGCTAATGGAACCACAGATAGTTAGCTAGGGTTTTAGAGATTATCTAGTCCAATCCTCTCATTTCAAAGGTGAGAAAATTCTAGTCTGAGAGAGATTTTGTATTTAACTTATACTGAAAGAGACAAGTGGTTTATCAGTCTATATGGATCAGACTGATGGAAGTCTGTAGAGACTTTGTAGAGAGAAGGGCCATATAGATAAATATGGTGAGCCTATCCTTCCCCCAGTGGTGGCTAACCCACACTGTTGTCACAGATTTGCTTCTAACAAAACCTCAATAGACACATGGTCACTGGTTTTTCCTTCTAATTCTAATAGTTACTCTTGTGTGAAAAAACACTAAAGCAACCCTTTCCTGGACCCCAGTCAAAAAATATATGAAAAGGGATAATGCAATTTTGTTGTTTACCCTTCAAAGAAAAAATAAGGCACTTTGGAAATGATACAAATCTAAAGAATTTCCATCCTGTAGAAAGAGGCACTTAAAAACCCAAAGAATCTGAGTAATAAATAGAATTACAGAACTGGAAGGGGCCTGAGATGCCAAGGTTTGTAATCGATTTCAGTGACAGTAGTATCAATGAATCAAAGGAAAACTATTAACACCTGCTTTGGGGGATTGCATTTTCAGTATTACTCTTGTTCAGCTATCTTTTGGGGATTAGGAGTCATGACCCTAAGCCCAGTGGGTTAGATTGCTTAAATGGAAATGGATGCTGAAAATGAAACTATAACATCTATTAGCTATGTAGTATAAGTTACTGTTATTTTCCCCCTCAATATTGTTCTTTTGAAATGTTAATTTTGAGCATGCATCTAAATCATCTCCAATCATCTGTCTAGTTAATCCTGTCACCTTGCCATTGTTCTAACCACAATCTTGACATTAAAATTTCGAATCGGTTATACCATAAAAATTGAGAATTTTCCATTGGCTATCAAAGTCTCAAAAGTTGACGCGAGGTCTTCTGGCCTTTAAGCCCAGACATCTTTCTTTTATGTCACACTCTCTTTCACACTTGTTAGCTAACTTACTCTGAACAAGCCATTGAATTTTCATGCACTTCAGGCAACCTCCAGGGATCCCTTCATCATAGATAGTTTATGATCTACATTGGTTCCCACACCAGAAGTTTGCAACATTCATGTATCACAGGTTGCAAAATCAAGGTTGCAAAATGTCTCTTCTTCTATCCTGATCTTCAGGTCTAAAGTCTTAAGTTAAGAATACCTCCTGCCTCTGACACATACTAACCCTATTATCATCAACAAATCATTTAGTTCCTCAATGTTCCAGGAAACCTATTTTCCTGATAAATACATGGAGATCACTACTTTCAAAGATATTTATCTTTTCCCTTCTTACAGAAAGATAAATGTCTCTAGTGTCTTGCTCTGTCAGGTTCTAAAGGAGCAAATGATGGCACCTTGCCTACTTATGGAAATTACTGCAGAAACCCATCTGGAAAGCAGGGACTGTTTTTTTTCTTCATTTTCTCTGTAACGCCAGCACTTAGCACAGTGCATGACACACAGTGGGGTTTAATAAATGCTAGGTGACTGGCTGACTGACCTACCTGCATAGGTCTATAATTATAGCAAGAGCAGAAAAATGCAAAGACAGACATGTCTTGACAACACAGAAGACAAGAAGTCTGAGAACAAATCCATACTGGCAGCCTAATTTAGGAGGTAAAACAGGGCATGGGAGACTTCCCAGCCTTCTGCTGGCTCTGTGGATTTGAAATTCTGAAATCTTCTAAATTGACTTCCTGATTGAAGCACTGCAGAAATCCCTGAACAACTTAATCCACAACCGGGGGAGGGTGGAGAGACACCTCACTAAAGCATTACTACTTATGTTAATATGATAGCAACTCAATTTATTCAAGTGCTGATCAATGCTAAACAATCAGAGATGTTCATGCATTATGTATTTCAAAAGAACAGGGGCTTTTTAGTGGAATGTCACAAGGTTAACCAACTGGTAGACATGGGCTCCCTTGGGCTCAGTTTAGCCCCACTACTTACTACACAGTCGATGGTGAAACAATAGCAAATGAGCGCATTGTTTGAAATGCATAATGAACTGCTTTCATAAACCTCAACCTTCAGAAGGCATTATACTTTAGTATCTGATAGCTCAGACAATTACTGGCCCTCCATTCGTCTGACAACATCAAGCCTTGCTGTTTTGTCTAATCTTTAGCCACATCTCAGAAATCACTGAAAGTGCAATTGTCAGAGATTACCCTGTTAATACAAATGCATTAGCAATTAAAACAACTTGTTATGTATTTCCAGGCTGTCATAAGTACTGCAGGATCTCATACTCAGTCTCCATCCATTACTGATGCTTACTTCAGGAAAATCTGGAGACGTAGATGTACCCACACATACGTGAGTGCGCGCACACACGCCCTACTTCGTTGTGGCTGGGCAGTTCATCTATTGATTTTCCCAGATGTTTGCCAGAAAAATATCTGGGTTTATTCTGCAAATGTTACCCAATAATCTTTATCGTCACCATTTCTGATGACCCCTAAAGCATGTGCAGTTAACATGCCAGTCAAGGGTAAGCCCTTCCCTACTCATAGTCCCTTTGGAATGTGGGAATATGTGATGATATTCTCTGCTAGTTTCAAGTTCTCTATGATTGAAAGCTGATCTGAGTCACACCCACTGACTCTTGAACCCAAACTTGAACAAAACTAGACTGCAGGGTACCAAACCTAGTTATTAGTTAGCTTCCAGCTGGTCTCTGGGATGAGGCTTTTGGGCAGACTTTATAAAATCTCTAGCCTACCTAGCCTAATGGAAGATGGGGATCTCACAACACCTCCAATGGAAGATGGGGATCTCACAATACCTCCCCTCCCAACTTGCCTCCTAATTAATGCCATGGACTCAGTGAGACCCCAGTATCCTGGCTTTGTCTTTTGTGTATCCTTTGCTCTAGCTTCAACCCTGTGAATATTAAAAGTTTCTAGTGCTCACGGGGCTACGTAATTGGACAATGCCAATGCAGAGCTGAAATGTAGATGGTTCATTTAATTAGCAGTCTTGCAAAGACTGCATTCCAATAAAGATATGTATTTTGTTCCCAAGTGATATAAAACAGTGATAAGTTACTGCATTCTGTGCTAATCTTTCCACATGTTTTTATTTTGTTGCTTAGTATTCCATTTTCAATGTAGAAATAAACTGCCTGATCCATACCTGATTGATTTTTGTATATGGGATAACTATCTTATTATTATTTTAACTTTCCTCCTTTGCTGAGGGAAATCCTAGACTATAGAATTTAAGCATAGGTCATAACCATTAACAAGTCCAAAAATGGTATTATTCCTTGGGAATCTGAAGTGGTTATGAGAAGAATTCAGAACCCCATTTCCTCCATCAAGAAGCAAGGCAGTAAATAAGATACACTACCACATGGCTGGATCAAGAACAGGGAGGGATGGGTACCCTGAGTCTTTGTGAGATCCAGAGGAAGTTGCCTTTATTTACTTTGCTAAACGAACATGTCTAACATACACGTCTAAAGTGTAGGTAAATATTGACAACTCATAATTTCTTTGACAAGTCATAATTTCTTTTTCTTTCTTCTAGGTGATTATGTACTGTCCACAAAACTTATTGGGCATCCTGATGTGAGAAGGATCTTGGCAGAGGAATCAGGAACACAGCTTCAAACGTCACATCTGATATTTACTAATTGAATAACTGTGAGTTTGCTTAATTTCTCTGGCCTGTTTCCTCATCTGATAAATCACATTAATAAAGTGTCTAGCTCATAAGATTGTTGTAAGACACAACAAATGTCTGAAATGTGCTGTTCCAACTCTAAAGGGCCATATATATGCCTGGTTATCATAAGGAAGAGGGAGTTGGGTTTAATATAATTCCTCAAATCCAAAAATATCTGGCACCAAGTTCGGGAATTGGTCTATGCAAGGATGTCTCCTTTGCTACTTAACCTTGACTCTAGGAAACAATATTATAATTATCTTATCATGCCCTTGAAAGAAAACAAATGCTGCTTCCCCTATAATTCAACAAATGAATCAAATGGTGCCATTGACGCTATCATCTACCAAAAAGATCTCACTCATTTAAAATGTAACAGGAGACTGCATATCCAGTATCACTTGTCAATAAACATTTCTGTTTCCCATATGTGCAAAAAGCAGCCTACTCTGTCCCCTACATAAATAGGAATTGACTGCAAAAGACTGACAAAACCCCAGGAATGCTGGGAGCTGGAAATTTTATTAGACTCTAACTTGCAGTGATCTATTCATTTGTTTGGTTGATTGGTTTTAATGATTGAAGGATCATTAAACATCCTGGCACTCTCATTTTTAAAAAGTATCAAGCGATTTAAAATTGTGAAAAGAAATTCAAATTTCAGGGTTAAGCTTCTCAAATTGAGGTTCTCAGTCCTACTGGTTTCCATCATCTGCCTTCCTCTAAATGGGCTCAATACACCATGAAGCACTGATAAAAATGTTTAATGACACTGTTTGTATATCACCCTACAAGACAAAAAATGACTTCCCATCTACCCTGATTAGCCTGCTCAGTTTCAAATTAAAATGTATTATTAAAACTATTAATTATTTAGGAAGATTACATTCTTCTGTGAGTCAGTTTTAATGAATGAATACAAAAATTCACTTTCTCTAAAAGCACTCTACTGTCTGCCTATGATATTAGTATATGGTAATATCACAGTAAAATAAAGGCTGGAGTTGTAAAATAAGTGAAATCAACATTCCAATTACTCATTTACCATAAATTATTACTCATCCCATTCCTTGCCAAGAGATATTTGTAAGAATTTCTGCAGAGAAAGAACCTAATAATAAAGAACGTTCATATGATCTCTTCAACGAGAGAATGCATCTTCTACTCTTTGGAGATCTGAGTAAAATTATGGGAAATTGAGATCAAAAGACCCACATTTAATGTTCACATAACATTCTCTACAAAAGAACTCAATATAGATATGGGATAAAAAAGACATAGTTCTCAGAGTAGAAGATAAGAGACGGAGCCCCTGTGGGGTAGACATAGAAGGGCTTTCAATTTATGTTCCATAATTTATTTGCATCATTGTTTTCAATTTCATTGTTAAAATACTCTAATAAGGTTTCATAGTTTAAGCTACAACATACACATTTGGAGACTAAAACAGCTATCTGATAACAATTTTCCTCATATTTTGGCAAATTTAAGACTGACAAAATTAAGAGACTTAACCACGTTGAGTATGTACTGCTATGACATGTCAGAATTCCAGGGTAAGAGAAAACAATCAGCCATCACAAGTGGGTAACATGTGTAGCTTCCAAAAAAAATGACAATTTAAAATGAGAATGAATGATGGGAGGAGAAGGAAAGAAGGAGGGGGTCAGGGGAAACAAGGGGAAAGGGAAAAAGGAAAGAGAGAATGAAGAGGGAAGAGAGGAAAAAGAGGAGAGAAGAGAAGGGGGAAAGAAGAGAAAAGAGAGGGGGAGAAAAGGGTGGTGATTTTTGAAACAATTTTGCAAGACCCAGCCAACATTCAATTTGGCTTAGATCCCTTAGAGTGATAGCTAGCAAATATTTATCTTTTAGCATAAGAGAAACCATTGATCTGATAAAAATGGACACATGTCGGATTAGCAAAAGGACCCTCAGGTCCTTTGCAATCAGAACTATAGCTCCAAGGAACAAAATCATCATAACCATCTATTAGCAATAAAATACCTATCAGAAGCCCTCTGAAATCAAAGGACCTCAACTCTGGGTGGGAAGGTAGGGTGAGACACAGCCCAGTGTTTCTAATTCACTAGAGGACTCGTGATTCTACACCCACAGACCCCTTATTAATAAAGTGAAATCTCTTTCAGCTTTCTTTGTAAAGAAATTATTTATGGAACTCACTTTGATCCCTGGCTATATTTACTAAAACATGATTTCATAGCTGAGGATTCCAAGATTTGTCTGACCTCTTCAAGCGCAAGCAACTTTAAAGCCCTTACAAACTAGACCATATTTTCAACACAGAAATTTTATTAAAACTTAAGATATTTCCAACTTTTTAAATATAGTGGCCTCTTCAAAAACTTCTCTTTAATCTCATAAACAACATTCCCAAAGTTGGCTCAGTTTTACATTTATATTTCAAAAAACAAGCATAATGTGCAATATCCCTAAGGGAATACTAACAACCCAACAATGTCAGAAGATAAAAATGAACTAATCATAAGGTATTAAAAGAAAAACTTCTAGTCCAGACCAATTTACAAGTGAATTCTACTTTTTTTTTCAAAAATGGAGAAAGGAAATACTCTGCCAAACCCCTTTTGTAAGACAGATACACTAAACCAGAGACAAAAAAAACGCAAAGAAAAAAGTTAGAGAAAGACATTCCTAATAAATGAGGCAAACATTTAAAATCAGCCTTAGAAAAAAAACTTATAGCAAAGAGTTTTTAAAAATTATTCGCTATGACCAAGTTGGATTTATTTCAGGGATAGGAGAATACTTCAATATTAGAAAAAATAATGAACAAGAGAGATGATCTCAGGAATCTTGCATCTTCTATATGCTGGTTGTACTGGCCCTGGCAAAATCACTTAACCTCTCAGTGTCCAAGCAAATCTCTAAGCTTGCATGTAAAATGCAAAGATGATGCCAATCTTCATTCATAGAGGGAGTACCTCACCAGGACCTGCTTATACAGATGAAAACATAAGGCAAGTAAGCAAAATATATTAAAAACATGTCCAAGCTGGCATGCTACTATAGATGCAGAAAAAACCTTTGCCATTTTAACAGAGATGTAGAGCACATGTTGTTTTATTTGTTTGTTGAGTAAGGGCTGTGAACTAGTCCTTGGAATTTCTTAATATTAGTATTCATCCATCATTCTTGAAGAGGACTAATGACATAAGGAACTTCCAGGGAGTAAAGTCACTCCACCAGAGCAGATTGGCAGTCTTAGACAGTTGTTTAGAGGTACTGAGAGACTAAGAGGCCTACCTAAATTCACAGAGTCGGACTCAGAGGTGTGATGAACTCAAACTTTCTGATTCAGAGACCAACATCCTATTTGCTGTTCAGTGTTGCTTTGACTTTATACAAAGCAATAAAAAGTCATTTCAAGAGGGCAAAAGTGTGAATAATTGGAGCAATCAAGGAATGCCTTGTGTCAGAGCTTGTTCTCTGAAAGAAAGACAGGGATCCTCTAAGGTTGACAGAAAGAGGATATGCATGGCAGATGTGGGAGACCATTTGTGCAGACACAAAAGTTGAAGATGGAATGATGTATGTGTGAAACAGCAAATAAGAAGCAGAGATGATCCGAAGGAGGGTACAAAACAGTTCTTGCTTTACCAAAATTCACATTATGCATATAGAATCATGAAGGATCAATCACAAGTGAAAGACAACTGAACATCAATCATACAAGTTTACAAGAGCAGATAGTATCTAAAATTGCTGTTTTCAAAGGTAACGTTCTTCTGTTGGTTGAAGGAAAAAAGTATATGTGTATGCTTCGTTTCCTAATATACTCGGCCGAAGTGACCTAAATGAACTGGTGGTAATCGCCTGACATGAACATCAAAACCATTTTTCCCCAACTTGATTTCCTATTATTTTGGTCTCCCTTTTCTTCTCATTCTATGAGTGAATTTCTTCTATTTTTCATTCTTGCTTGCCTCATTAAGTAGTGAGCTTCCTATTACATGCAAGTGTTCCAGCAAAACCAAGCATAAGACCAAAAGGTCCAGAAACAGACGTTTGCAAGCAGTAAGATTTGTATGATTACATCAATGCAGCAGTCACTTGGTCTCATTTGCTTTGACCTTGAAGAATTTTATTTTCTCTTTCTATTCCTGGCAAGTCAGCTTAGGAAAAAATGGGGTAAGGCTTATCAGTACTGAAAAATGAGCACAGTCAGCTGCTCAGCTATGCAAAGGTCTGAAGGCAAAGTACTGTTAATCAGGAAAGTCACGGCATGCAATAAAGACAGTAGTTTTTACATCTCTCCTCATTCCGTCCCCCAAACTTAAAATCATTAGCACCCTTAAAAACATCGAAGGTGGTACCCTTTGCTAATATGACAATCACTTCTCAAGAAAAGATACTTCCACAATAACACATGGAAACCCGCTCCTAATACTTCAGCTGTCTAATATCTAAAAAAAGAGGAGAATTGGAGGAAATGTAAGATCAAATCCAAAATCTTATGGAAATCTTCTCATGTTTACATTCACAATAACCCTCCCACCTCTCTGTTCTGTTCTCTCCACTCACACAATAGTCCTTCCTCATCTCTCTAGTTCAGGTCCTCTTCTCTTTCTGGGACTATAGCAACCACTTCCTAATTGGTTTCCCCACCTCCAACCCTTTCTAGTAGAATCCATCGTTCACTTAACTCCCTTGTAGTCTGTGGGCAGTTACGTGGCACTTCAGTGGATAGAGTGCTGGACCTGGAGTCTGGAAGATTCATCTTCCTGAGTTCAAATTTGACCTCAGACTTTCACTAGCTGTGTGATCCCAAGTAAGCCACTCTATCCCGTTTGCCCCAATTTCCTCATCTGTAAAATGATTTGGAGAAGGAAACAACAAACCACTCCATTATCTTTGCCAAGTAAACCCCAAAGGGGGTCAGGGTTGGATATGACTAAGAAGTGACTAACCAACAGCCCTTGCAGCCTTCCTCAGCCCAACGTCTTTCTGTTTGGTGCAAGTTACTTTTCATCTACTCTGTAGGGTCTAACCTAAAGGGACATGTGCCCTGTAGAATGTAATCACCCTGAGGGTGGAGACTTTGAGTTTTCTTTCTGTGGCAAGTATTTAGCAGTGTCTGGCAAACAGGATACCTTTAATAAATGCATGCTTGTTTGCTTGCCTCACTGACTGAAAGCGGAGAAGAAAAGAATCTGGGCTAATGTCATATTGGCATTTAGTTTCACTGGATAAGATATTTAGAAATATTTTGTATTGCTTACAGACCTTGTAGCATGCTTGCAACTGAAATTCTTGGCAGTTGCCAGCGTTTTCATTTTAAAGGATAAATAAGAGCTTGAAATTTAATTTTAAGGAAATAAATAGACAAATTTAGTCATAACTGAGTGTAATTATCACAAAATTAAGGAAATTAAGGTGAAAGCATTGCAATAAATATCTTCCTACTCAAGCTTCTGATGAGAATATTAAAGTCAAAGAAATATACGAGAATAGAGCCAAAAGAGTTTTAATAATCTACAGTCTACAGGGACACTGCTCTACCATGGTTCCCGGAATCAGAAGAGTAATAATGATGACAGTAATAATAATACTATTTATAAAGTATTCCTTTTCCCTGCTAAGGAACTCAAGACATGGGTTACAATACAATAATCAATCACAATTTAACATTTTAATTATGATAACGAGCCAATCATAAACATAAGCAATAAGATTCCAGTGGTCAAAAAGCTGCCTAGAGATAGAGTTATGTGAAAAACTGTCAAATCAGCAAGACTCAGACTGAGCCTGCTTTCTAGTGGAGCATTCCCACCAGCATAACCCTTCTACAACACACCTCCTACCACTGGGGAGGGGAATCGTGAACAATTGATTAGTTGGTTGTTCTCAGTTTCCTCTTTTGTGTTAAAAGAGTAGATCTAGTCAGCATTAAGGGGAATTTTTACATGACTATCACATTTGGGAATATAACAATTACATTTAGGATCATCAGATGGGACAGTCTTCATAAACACATTAGAAAGTATCCTACCTCTCAAAGACATCCCCTATAGGTGACCATCCAGTCTCTTGTCTGAACACTTTTTGGAGATACTTCCAATGATACGCTCTTGTGGATCTTTAATTACTAGAAAACTCTTCATAGTGAACTGAAATCTATCTCACAGTATGGGAGAAGCCAGGAACTTTACATCTTGATGTGGAGTGAAGAGGCAGATAGTGGACTGGACATATGACTGGAAATACCTGTGATGTTATCCTCTTTCCACCCTCTCCTCCCCTGCTTATCACTCATTGCCTCATCAACTCATCCCCTGCAGAGTTTCCTTTTCTATTTAAACCTTGTTTATTTGCTCTCTACACTTTTAGAAAAGGTTTTATCTTCAGTTAACAATAAGCTGATTTTTATCAAATACGGAGTTATTTGCTGTGAAGGAGTAGAAAGTGAAAAGAAGGAAAGATCAAAAGGGATTCTGAGACCAATTGCCTTAGAGTTAACTGCAAGCCTCCAGTAAGTTCCACTGCACTGCTGAGTGCAAATGAGGAATTACATACATATTTATGTCATCTTCTTGATATAAATACTATTCTAGAAATTCTAAAAAAAAAAAGAAAATTATTTTTCTGAATCAACCTTTTTTGCACCTAGGAACACTTTTTAAATGTTCACAAACTCTGATAATCCATTCTAGAATTCTGCCAAGTATTGACATCAATCTTGTTGCTCTGGGTTTTCAGAATCTTTTTTTTATCCTTTCTGAAAATCAAGGCAATATTCTCTTGTCAATAGAGGGTAATGGTTGTGAGACCAAAACAACATTTATTCAAGTGCCCTTGAATAAAATACATTTGGACCTAGACTATTAGGCATAAGGTAACTAAAAGCATTCAGGTAGCTCTCTTCCTCTTCACCCATTTCAGACTTCTATTCCTTCTTAAATATATTCTAGAAGAAGAAATTTTTTTAAAGATAGATAGATAGATAGATAGATAAGCACTTGAAATGTACCAAGTTGGAGAGATCTTAGTTTAGTGAATGAATATGAGAGAAAAGTGACTCACACCAGGTCCAATAGTTACCTAACATACAGGTTCTTAAAGTGTGGTTCATAACCTCATATGGGGTTATGTAAGTGAATGTGAGGATCATGCAATTATGATTTATTATCAGTAAATTTTTGATTTGAATATTTATGTCTATATATCTGGGATCACAGAAAAATTTCTTGGGCACAAAGGGATCACGAGTGGAAAAATGTTTAAGAAGCCCTGATCTATTGGATGGCTCAGGACTAGCACATTTCTGTCAGCGATTTACTCAATACTTTAATATCACCCAGCTATGGCTGTCTATCTAAATTCAAAAAGACTTCTCTTGTAACAGTAAGTACCATCACTGATCCAGTAAAACATATACTAACTCTCCATAACTGAGTATTTCAGAAAAGCTCACAAAGGTAGACATTGTCCTGATGTGTGTAAGCTTATAAATCTGCAGGAGGAAAGAAAAATAAAGAAGCTTTTATGGAGCTTTCATACCATTCCACTCAAGCACTATTGTTCTTGAACCCAGAGGTACTTGGAGGAAATAGCTTTTTCTAATCCCTTAGGAAAAAAAGGGCTTTGTCCAGCTAACAAGTAAATGGACTTTATTTTTAACAATCTGAAGAAGGGCTAAGGGTATTGGGATTGTATTCTTAAAAACAAAGCTTAACTAAGTATTTCTAAATTCAATACATGTCCTTAGGCAGAATAGTGCCAGGACAAAATTGCAATGAGTGACTACAGCTGAACAGATGCTAATTTTATTATATTCAGCCCCACATATTTTGTTAGTTGGCACTGAAACAAAAGTGGCCAAATGAAACAATAAGTGTTTCAAACTGAATTTTGCTGAAATGTGATGATTTCAGGATTTTCAGGATTTAAAGAAGAGATTCTAAAACCCAGAAAGGTTTCTGTCCTCTTGAACCCTTTCCCTCTTGTGTCATATTGATGGCTAGTGCATCAGTTTTAACAGAAGTCTGTCCCATACCGTAAGCCTCAAAAAGTGGGCTCAATAAAATCTAGCAGAATAATAATGTAACTGATGACAGAGTCCACTGAAAACACTCCCGAATTAACTATAATTAGGCCCAGGGCTTTCTTTTACAAGGAAAAAACACTGTTCTTTCATGATACTCAGAAGGCTCTGTAAAGATGGCATCCCATTCTTGATCACTACTGTTACAGACAACTGAAATTGTTGTTCAGTATCTTTCTCTGGAAGCCAGGTAAAATGTTAGAAAATGTATTCAGATAAAATTCTGCATGATGTGAGGACCCAGAGTCCTACTATTCCTAGAATTATGTTTGTTCTTGAATGGAACATACTCCTTCTTACAGGATTCCTCTCTCCCTTTTTCCTTCCCTTCTTCCCTTTGTCGGACCCTTTCTTTTTTCTTTGTCTCTCTGTCTCTGTGTCTCTATCTCTGTCTGTCTCTGTCTTTCTCTGTGTATCTCTCTCCTTGGTTTTTTAAATATTTTTTTAAGTCCCGCCAGATATTAAAAATAAATAAGAAGGATACAGTTGATATTATCCACATTAATTTCACTCAAGTCTTACTTATTCTTCTTTCTAAAGCTTTTTCTTCAATAAGAAGGCAAACAAAAAATATACACAAGCGAAATCCCATCCCTTTCCCCCCAGCCTAACTGTTAAGGAAGATATTCACTTTTAGGTTCTGTGTGGACTTTCTAATGATTGCTGATTTAGCATCTATGTAAGGGTGGGGCTTCATTGATTTTCTTTTAAAAGTGATTACCCTTGTTAGGTGAGTATTTGCTTCCTTGAATCAATTAAAACCAAGTTGGTAATGCCCCAAGGCAGTGCTGTGGAATTCAAATAGAAGTGGAAACCATTAACCTATACAGAAAGCATAGCCAATAACTTAGTTTTAAAAGATAACATTATCTGTGTTTTGTTGTATTTTTATTTATTTTTTATGATTTCCTGTAAAATAATGTGGCTGCCCTGGGCAGAGCACCCCCCTCCCCCCTGCAGAAATGTGGCTGCCCCGGGCAAAAGCCCTGAGCTGCAGAATGCGGCTGCACAGCTGTGCTGGTCCGTGCCGAGTCACTTCCAGGGCTGGGTCGTCCTGGCCAGGTCCTGTTAAATTCTGGCGGTTTTTTTGGAGTACCCTCTACCATTGGCATTTGTGTAACTTCTCTGCTGATCTACTGCTTTGCAACCAAAGCAGAACGGCCAACCTGTGGTAGAGTCCTCCTGCAGATTCTCTACCCGCAGAGACCGCCCCCGCCCCGTCTGCTCAGTGTGCTAGCCTCTGTGTTCTGCCTCCCTGCTTGCGCTGGCCTCCTCCCATCCTATCAGGATAAACCTTTTCTGGCGAGCTTCCCAATTATCTTGGGCTGGTAATTTTTTGTACTCCTTATATTTGTGGATTTTACCAGTCAAGCACTATTTCTGAGGCTGAATTTGGTAATTAGTAGTGAGGGTAGAAGGGGAGCTTAGAATGAAATGTGTGTCCTCTCTGCCATCTTGGCTCCACCTCCTTTTAAATTTATTTTTTAAAGTACATTTCCCAATTACATTTTCTTCTGGTTTGGGCCTCACTGTGTTGTGGGCCCCATGCTGATTTTTTTGACATCAGCTCTAACGGATGAATTTTAAAATAAGTAGGGCTTTAGAGATTGCTGAAATGGAAAGTTGGCACAAACCAGCATTCTAGCAGACTTCTGGGGGTCACTGAGATGTTGCAAAGAAGGAAGAAATCAAAGAGGATCTCTACCTCTACAAGTGTCTTGGTGAAAAAGACTGGAACCGAATAAGGAAGACATTGGATCTATTCTTCCATTTCCCTTCCTAGTTCCTATCTCACTGTATACATTATTACACAATCTATTATTTCACTACCCAAACATTCCCATTTTGCCAAAATTAGAAAGAGATCTGGGGTTAATTAAAGAGATATAATTTTATAGCTAGATTGAGTTCTGTCTAAATGTTAGGAATTTTCCTAAGTGGAGGCTCAGAACAATTATGACTGAACTCAAAAGTGCCTGAAATAAATTCCCTAAATCTAAAGAAGAGAGAATCATGTGAACCTTAGGGGCCATTATATTTCCCCCTAGAGTTAAAATAAGTCTACTGTAACAATCTTAACTCAAGAAAAATTCATTTCAGAAGAAATAAGACAACTAAACTTTAATAAAATTGATGAGTCAATCTAAAAAAATTGAGTATATTCATGTTTAAATGGAAACAATTCCATACTCATGCATGGGAAATGATACATCAGATTTTATGTTCCTATACAGACAGGTATCAGTCAATATTGATTAAAATACAATAATTGGATCAACTGTCAAGCCTAGAGTCAGGAATACTCATCTCCTTGGGTTCAAATATGACCTCAGGCACTTACTAGCTATGTGACCTCCGGGTAAGTCAATTCACCCTGTTTCCTTAAGTTTCCTCATCTGTAAAATGAGATAGAGAAGGAAATGGCAAACTACTCCAGTGTCTTTGCCAAGAAAACTCCGAATAGGGTCACAAATAATTAGACATGATTGAAATGACAGGACAATATTATCTATAGTGACTATGAGGGAAATGTTTGCAAAATTTCACAAAGTCCTATAAAAATGTGGATATTACTATTTCTCCTCTGTAGAAAGGGTAAACAGATGTGAAATATTAAGAAAGTAAAAGAAAAGGAAAAAAAGAAATTTTTCCAAATGTAAAAATTTAAATGGTCATATTCTAGATAATACTGAAGTCTCTGCCACACCAATGAAAAATTCATCATTTGTGACATTTCTTATTGAGACAGGAAAGAAGTCCACAAAGGTGCATTGCCAAGAGCAATGTCTTCACAGCTTAGAAAGAGAATGAACTTATAGATTGTACTGTTTCCATTTGTGATTTATGACTCTATAACTGGGGTTTCATGCAGAAAGATGTTTTCCAATAAATTAAATTAAGTGTTCAATAAGTAAATAACTAGATCTAATTTGTTTAAGGAACTTAAAGGGTCTATAAGTAGGAAGAATGATATTATGAAACACACAAAAAGGTCATCCTATTAACAAGAACAGACAGCCTCTAAAACATTGAATTTTGCATTTGAGAAGGTTTTTATTTAATCTTACACTTAATCTTTTCATTTAAATTATTTCCCAAATCCTACTACCACTCACTATCAGGACTTCTACTTTCTGAATCTCAATCAAGGCTGTTATTTCATTCTACTTTAACTTCATTCTGTTAGAACACTGGAAACTTAGAATTTGCTCCAAAAGTATTTGCTTGCTTTTGTTTCTGATTACGATCACTATAATTTTAATTGTGAATAGGTAGGTGGTAAAGTTGATAGAGTTTGGGGCCTGGACTCAGGAAAATCTGAGTTCAAATCCAGCCTCACACACTTAGTAGCTGTGTGAGTTCTGGCCAAGTCACTTCGTCTTGTTCACCTCAGTTTCCTCCATCAGTAAAATCAGCTAGAGAAGAAAACAGCAAACCACTTCAGTATTTTGCCAATAAAATCCTAAAGGAGGTCACAAAGAGTTGGAAGTCACTACAGTGACTTAATAGAAATAATAATAGTAATTTTAATAGTTTTTAAAAAAATTTTCACAGTAAGACGTGTTACCTGTGGTTGAGAGCATACAATGGTGATTACTGTGATTTGCCATGCTAACACTGATTAATTATGAACAAGCAAAAAGGACAAAAAATTGAATCTAACAAATAAGGTGACTTCTAAAACAACGTAACCAACTGGTCAGCCTAACTCCATCATGAGCAAAAATAAATGAATAACTGAGCCAAAATATGTTGTATTCTAGATATACATAGAGCCCAAATCATAAATTAGCTATTCTAGGACTCAAGTATGAAGAAGGCCCTTAATAATGTCCCCAAGAAATTACATAGCATCTTTTCTATATGCTCCAACCTCTCAAAGTTCTTTGCAAACCAACTAAATTGCTCCATCTAATTAGCTCCCACCCCCACCATTTTAAAATGATTCCCATATGACTGAACCCATAGTCCTTGCTGCCCAACTGTTTCTTTCCACAGTGAGGGCTCTTTGGCAATTTTTTTGACTATCCCTCCCTCTTATCAGGAAGCTCCCAAATCTTCCCTCTTTCACCTTAGGCCCATCTACCTGATCCATTTGTTCATTATTCAATTACTCAGTCCCTTCTTCTCACCAACACCACTTTATGATGAACAAGATTGACAAATAAGCAATAATTTGATTTCTAAATCAGAGCTGATTTATATAATATGGCAGGAGAGGATAGAAAATAAACTATTTCTGTCTTACTGATTTTCTATGGCACTTTCTTTATTCTTTCACTTTATTAGTTCTGACAAAAAGTGAAATATGCCTTAGTATTTGACTAAAGTAAATGCAGCAATTTCTCATTGCTTACTTGAGGGCAGGGGGTAGTACGTTAAATTAATACTGCCCCCATTCCTCAAGAGTTCTCTTAAAAACCAAACTTGCAAGGTATGATATAACATGGCATGAAAGTTGAATATTCACTTTGGGCCACTGTTGCCAACCACACTGAGGAGTTTCTCTTATAGATATCTCATCTCCTTAATGTAAAAAGTGAAACGAATGACAGTTACTTCTATTCATATTTGTATATATCATCTACCTTTAATTCAAATGACAAATCTAATGCAGTAATACCATTGATATGGCAATACCCCTATAGTCATGTGTTTAATATTTATTTTTTAATGTCTTACTGATGCGTGTTGCTTTTTATGGCATTATCATTTCTGAATAAAAACCAAATATCCCTTTCACTGATTCCTCCCTTTGTAACAAAAAAGTTAAGCAAACTCAATGGATAAAAACACAGTATATGTGGCATGCTATCATTCATTACTTCTACCTCTCTAGCCTGGAGATGGAAAGAATTATTTTTTTATTTCATTCTATGCATAGGAGAGATTTTGCTAAGGAAAACATGAGTTAGATTTATAATTTTAATACTTTTGGTAGGACACATTTATAATCTCAATAAAAGGACTCTAAGCTAGCTTCTAAAAGAAGGAAAAGCTCTGTAATACTTGGAGGAGAAAGGAAATTGGCTGCATAGTTGTAGCAATTATGAGCCTTATAGTATCAGTTGTTTTAATTAGCACTAAAAAACAACTTCTGCTCTGTAGGAGAATGACTAATATAGGTCAACACAGGAATGATATTAATTGAAAACGAATTTAGTATCTTCTAGATGAGTAGAAAACCCATTTTTCTGCTGAGAACATTTTTTAGCACAGGTGGATGCTAAGAGAATTTTTTTTATTACAGAATTAATTAATATGCTCCAGATTCTTTCCTCTTTCAGACAAAAATTAATATAGTTAATCCTGAATAAAAATGGAAAGCAGATGATGAGGTTGGCGAGTTGTTGTAACTTCTATGTACAAATCATGGTGTCATGAAAAGAGCTCTGAATTTGGGATCAGAAGACTCAAGTCTAAATTTTGCCTTTGACTTGAGGCCAATAACATAACTCTCTGACTCCCACAAATTTCCTCACCTGTAAAATGGGGTATTAGTTTATAATATAAGAATAATAGAACATATATTGGATTTAACATACATTTTTAACATGTTTAACATATATTGGATTATTTGCCACCTAGGGAAGGAGGTGGGGGGAAGGAGGAAAATTTGGAATACAAGGTTTTGCAAGGATCAATGCTGAAAAATCCGTTCATATGTTTTTAAAATAAAAAGCTTTTATTTAAAAAAGAATAATAGAGATCATTGTATCTGACATGCTGTATAAGCCTTAAAATGTTATATAAAAGTCTGGTGCTACTACTAACTTTTGCCATAACACATTATCTTTACAAAGTGCTTTCAATACATTTTCTAATCTAATCTTCAACACTTCTGGGGGATAGATAGTACAATTATAATCTCCATATTATGCTCCCAACTCAATATATGACTCCTCTAAATCTATATTCTTCCTTCTTTGAGCTTTTCTTTTTCCTTCCAAGTTTGTAGATATTGATTGATGAAAAGCTCTAATTGATCATATATTATGAAATTAAGACTTCAGAATTCAATGGCTAAACATTGGTCTCGTAGTCACTACTGAAGATGAAGATTAACATTGTGTTATGAGGTTAAGACCAATATCCTCATACAGCAAGCCTTTACAGTTTCTTTCATGAATACCAGATACTGAATTCTCTGGTATATGGAAACAAGACAAACTCCATTATCATCATGGAATTATGTATTAAATGTGTTTGTGGTTTTTTTTTTATCTTTAGTTGGACTATTTTATAATTAAGTACAAAATGAATATACTCAAAACACATGATGAAATGTGAAACAATATTCTGATAGCCCTGTAGTGGCAACATATTACAAGATTCCATTTAACTTAGATTCATAGTCTGATTTGAACATTTGGATTTTATTTATTTGAAACAAGAATATATGCTTCCCTTACCTATCACAAAATCCCTATACAATTAATGAGGAAATTAAACTATCCAGGCATTGAGAGGACTGTATGGACTTTGTGCTGACTGTAACTCTAAATCCAGTTAGCTCACAATCTCTGGATCCTATATATCATAGGAAAGCTATTGTAGAAGGAAAAAGATCAATATTTTGAAGCTATAGTGTAATAAGTCTTTGCTTGATACTGTGTCTTAACTCTGATAAATATATGTATATGTTTGTATGCGTATGCATATACACAACACTTGGCAATGTACTTAAAATATGAAACTCAGTATCAATATTGATGGCAGATGATATAAATCCTCCTACTTTAATTTCCATAATGTATTATGAAAATAAGTTGAATGAACATATTTCATAGAAGAGAATATACTGTGCTCACTAGAACTTGTATATGAAAGAACATTCACATACATACATGTATATAAACATTACAACCCATGGCGTTTGGCTACCCCATCATAAACAAAAGGTCCACAAAATAAATTACTAAAACATAAGAATAATTTGAGAGCTCATCTAGTCTCTTACCACCTTGCCACATGCAGGCATAAAATATCAAATCATAAAAATCATGATTTAAATTACTCTTAATGACTTCCAGAAAACTTCATTAGTCCTAGTGTCTGCAAAACTCAGCCTTTCTATAACAGCCACCATAAGACCAAACAAGAGTGATTAAAAGGTGTGAAGAAAATCTGACATGTTCTCCCACTCCCAAAGGAGTTGTGATACATATAAACAAATGAAATAACTATGTCAAACTTATTGACTACTTCCTTTATATACTATAATATAATTCCTCTGTAGTCTTGTTATGATCTCCAGATTTTTCCTTTCTTTTCAAAGAGCGACAATTGTAAATCCATTAAAGGCAAGAAAAAAAGAGTTTGCAAATAGTGTTGAATGGATAAGGTTGTGCAATTAGATGAAGCTTCTCAGGTAAAAGAATATATCAACACTTAGTATAGGAAACCACATCTTGATTGATATATAAACACTATAATTATATTCCAGGTGAAGACATTTCTGTTTAACATTATATAAGTCAAGTTCTGTCACCGAACACAATTTTAATTACTAAACATAAAAATAGGGTTCTTGGTCTGCTAAGAGTAAAACTTTTTTATTTTATTTTTGTGGTGGGTAATGTAAAGAAAGGTCAAATGAGAGATTTTATATGATGTCTTCCAGAGAGAGTCCTTGGAACAAGTGGAGTAAAGGATGTGAACATTAATTATGGGTTCAGTGCTTAATATAGTGCCAGGTACATAGTAGGTACTTCATAAATGCATATTTATGAACTCTACTGATCCCTAAATAGCATCCCCAATACCTTGTTATGGCAATAGCCTTCGAAGTGATCTAAAATATTCATCATTAGGGTTATTACTCAATTAGACAATTTCGTTGATGGAGTTTAAATCTTGTCTCAAAATGGTGGCAAGTCACTGAGTATTTAATTTCCTATCTGTAAAATAACATTTAACACAAGGTTGTTGCAAGGACAAAATAGATTGTGAGGGTGGGGGTGGTAAGGAGAGAGAGAAAAAGAGAGAGAGAGAGAATGCTTTGCAAATTTTAAAGAGTTGTATTAAGATGAACTATTATTATTATTATTATTATTATTATGTTATTAGGTCATTGTTTAAAAAAAATCAGTGTTGCCTGAGCAGCAAAAAAAGGACCTATTCAGATGATTTTTTTAGCAGAGGAAGAAAAAAGAAGGGACCATACTCCTTTACTAACTTATCCCATTTTATTAACATGAATTACTTTAGTTTTGACATGGATGTGACATGTGACATGTTGACATGACATCTCCCTCACAATTTTACCTACAGTAGGCCTTTATCTGATTTGTAATCATTAGGTTCATGTGGGAATCCCTCTTCTCCCAATATTGATACTTTACTTGACTCCCAACCTTACTTGAATGTCTGCAGTTTTTTTAAAATAGCCTTTGATCTATTGCTCTTTTATGAGTTTTATTCTTACCAAGATATATGAAAGTATAATATTTGCAAAATGAGTTCTTTTGTGTATGTTCACATTGTCGACATTATGCATGGAAAAGACATTAGAACAAAAAAATCTAAAACAAAACAATTTGCATTCCATAAATTTCACAGTGGTGGTATTTTGTTAAGTAAACTAAGAACCATTAATGCCTTATTTGTATTTGTGTTTACCGCATGTTAGGCCCAGCTCAATAATAAAATTAAACCTTTGCATTAAACTGAGAGATATCCTGAAATATCTGCAACTAATTATGTCACCAGGCTCTGTTTTAATATGCCACAATAAATTATGATTCAGTGTTGACAGTCCGATAGTAAAGAGCATTAGTGTTTCTGATAAGGTTTCTAATATATTTAGGTCTTTCATCAACTGATGGAAAAGTGTCAAAAAGTTGACATCCCATAATAACATAATCTTAAAATAAGCTGTTATTCTGATTTTGCTTTCTTCATTTTATATTACATCATTTCCAAATTTCAAATATTTATTCTTTTAATGACATTATAGTATAATGCATGCCAAATTTCACACATTTAGATTGTTTCCTTTTTATGAAGTTACAAACAGAGCTGAAGTATGTTTATGCATGTGTGTGTATCTCCCAAGTAAGAATCTCTACTTTAATGAATATTGACTACCATTTACCTAATTCCATCATTCTTATGTATCTCTTCATGGCCCCTTACTCATCCCTTTCCAAAAATCTGTAATCTTCATGAAATTCCTTAATGCAGAATTTGCATATTTAATCATCAGTGAACTTTAAGTAAATATATGCTAAAGAATGAGATTATAAATAAATTAGAGGAACATAGGATAGTTTATCTCTCAGACTTGTTGAGGAGAAAGAAATTTGTGACCAAAGATGAACTAGAGACCATTACTGATCACAAAATAGAAAATTTTGATTATATCAAATTAAAAAGCCTTTTTTTAAGTTTTCAAACAAAACTAATGCAAACAAGATTAGAAGGGAAGCAACAAACTGGGAAAACATCTTCACAGTTAAAGGTCCTGATAAAGGCCTCATTTCCAAAATATATAGAGAACTGACTCAAATTTATAAGAAATCAAGCCATTCTCCAATGGATAAATGGTCAAAGGATATGAACAGACAATTTTCAGAGGATGAAATTGAAACTATTACCACTCATATGAAAGAGTGTTCCAAATCATTATTGATCAGAGAAATGCAAATTAAGACAACTCTGAGATACCACTACACACCTGTCAGATTGGCTAAGATGACAGGAAAAAATAATGATGAATGTTGGAGGGGATGCGGGAAAACTGGGACACTGATGCATTGTTGGTAGAGTTGTGAACGAATCCAACCATTCTGGAGAGCAATCTGGAATTATGCCCAAAAAATTATCAAATTGTGCATACCCTTTGATCCAGCAGTGTTTCTATTGGGCTTATATCCCAAAGAAATACTAAAGAAGGGAAAGGGACCTGTATGTGCCAAAATGTTTGTAGCAGCCCTGTTTGTAGTGGCTAGAAACTGGAAAATGAATGGATGCCCATCAATTGGAGAATGGCTGGGTAAATTGTGGTATATATGAATGTTATGGAATATTATTGTTCTGTAAGAAATGACCAGCAGGATGAATACAGAGAGGACTGGCGAGACTTACATGAACTGATGCTGAGTGAAATGAGCAGAACCAGGAGATCATTATACACTTCGACAACGATATTGTATGAGGACATATTTTGATGGAAGTGGATTTCTTTGACAAAGAGACCTGAGTTTCAATTGATAAATGACGGACAAAAGCAGCTACACCCAAAGAAAGAACACTGGGAAACGAATGTGAACTATCTGCATTTTTGTTTTTCTTCCCGGGTTATTTATACCTTCTGAATCCAATTCTCCCTATGCAACAAGAGAACTGTTCAGTTCTGCAAACATATATTGTATCTAGGATATACTGCAACATATCTAACATATATAGGACTGCTTGACATCTAGGGGAGGGGATGGAGGGAGGGAGGGGAAAAATAGGAACAGAAGCGAGTGCAAGGGATAATGTAAAAAAAAATTACCCTGGCATGGGCTCTGTCAATAAAAAGTTATTATAAAATAAAAAATATTAAAATATTTTTAAAAAGAAAGTGCTTTAAAAAAAAGTAAATATATGCCATAAGAAATCCATTGGCAACATGGTTTTTAGAGAATGCCCCCAAACTGTAATCTCTGATCATCTCATGCTTATTATAGAATTTATGTACTTTTTAACTAATGAAATGGATAAAAATGATGGAAAATTATTAGGAAAAGCAGACTGACTATAGGTCATTCTCAATAATACTATAAATTATATATATATATATATTTAATATATATATAATATATATACATATGTTTCAGCAAAAATAATATCCCTCTACCCCTTTTCCATACACACACACACACACACACACACACACATATGTGTGTGTGTGTGTGTGTTATTTTCTTTTTTTTTTTTTTTTTGCTGAGGCAATGGGGGCACACAGCTAAGAAGTGGTAAGTGTCTGAGACCACATTTGAACTCAGGTCCTCCTGACTTCAAGGCTAGTGCTCCATCCATGCGCCAACTAGCTGCCCCCACAATATTTTTTTACAGACATTTCCCTCTATTTTCTAGTGGCTTTGGAAAGAATTGAAAATGTAATGTGACAATTTCTACAAACTATGATTTTATTCATAAATCCAACAAGCTTTTCTCAATCCTCATCCATCAAGATAACCTACCTCCTCTCAGTTACCTTTTCTTCTCTTGATTTCCTGGCATTACTGTTTCCTGGTTCTCTCTTTTACCTGTCAGATTAGATGAACCCAAATTTCTGTCCTAGGTCCTCTTCCTTCTATACACTCTCCTTTTTAGTTGCCTTATACATAAGATACTAATAATATATAGGATAGAATTCTGGGTTTGGGGTCAGGGAAATTAAAGTGCAAATTCTACCTCAGACACTTACTGATGGTATAAAATCAGGCAAATATCACTCTCTGCCTCAGTTTCCTGAAATGCAAAATGGGGATGGCAAAAGCACCTATTTCCAAGGGTTGTTGAGAGGATCAAGTGAGATAATATTGTATAGCATTTAGCATGGTACCTGGCATAAAGTAGGTATTAGTTAAATGTTCATTATTAGTATAATGATCTCATTGGTTCCCACAGGTTAAATTATCACTTCTAAGCAGATAACTTTCAAGTTTTCATCTCTCTTCTCAAACTTCATTTCAACTTTGGGAACTTCCTGCCAGATATCTCTATGTAGATATTCTGTAGACATATTACCTTCACAATATATAAAACAAATAATTTCCTTTCCCCCAAACTATGATATTTCTTATAATGGTACCATTATCTTCCCAGTCATCTAGAGTCATAACCTCTGGGTCAAACTCAACTCCTTATTCACTTTCATTCTCATATCCAATCAGCTTCAAAGAATTATCAATTTGGTCTTCATCTTAATTTTTGTCTCTTTTTTTCCTTCTCTTGACTCATTAACGGTCTAGTTGATGCCTTCATGCCTCTGACTTAGATCACTATACAGCCTCTTTCTTGGTTTTTCTGCTCCCAATCTTTCCTCTCTTCAATCTATCCTATATACAACTATTAAAATAATTTAATTATCCTAAGGCAAAGTTCTGATTATATCCCTCCCCTTGGGGCTCAAAAAGCTGCTATGGCTCCCAATCCCTCCAGACTCTTCAGCTTGATATTTAAAGCTCCCATAGTCTGGATCCCACTTACCTTTCTGGCATTACTTCAACTTACTCCCTCTATTAATTCAATACCATACTGATTGCTTCCATACATTCAAACATGTATTTCGAATGTACTTCCTCCTCATCCCCACCTCTCAATACTTTTTCTTCCAGGCTCAGCTCAGGTACCATGGGAGCACAAAGTATGTAGAGGGGTTTGAGATAGAAGATTGGAAAGATACGAAGGGGGGAAGTTATAAAGGAGATTTAAAGGCTAAATAGAGGAATTCTATTTGATTCTGGAGTTACCAGGAAGCTACTGGAGTTTACTGGATAACCGAATGATATGGTCAGACCTAAACTTTATTTAAGAAGATCAATTTGCCAACTGAGTGGGGAAAGGCTTGATGCAGGGAAACCAACCAGTACGCTATTGCAATGATCATAAGATCATGTGTAGAATAGCTAGAGCACTAGGTCTGGAGTTCAAAAGATCTGAATTCTAATCTGGCCTCAGATTCTTTCTAGCTGTATGACTTTGAGTAAGTCACTTCACCCTGTTTGCCTTGGTTTCTTCAACTGGAAAATGAGCTGGAGAAGGAAATAGCAAACCACTCCAGTGTCTTTGCCAAGAAAACCCCAAATAGGGTCACAGAGAGTGGGACAGTACTGAAAAACAATAATATCCATGTGCATCTGCATATGAGTAGCAATGTAGTATGATCAAAAGAAATGTGAATTGGAAATCGAGATCCATGTTAATGTCCTAGCCCAGCTACTAAGTCATTGAGTTGTGAAGACTGAGTTAGCATCCTGGATACCTTAGAATCAGCCAGAATCAGGAAAAGCAACAGTCCTTAGTCTTTATTCTTGGTCTTTAGGGGTAGGAGTGATTTGGATGGATGCAGGATCTCCACGACCTCTTCTCTTCGTCTCCTGCCCAGAAGTGACTCTGGCTAGTCTTACTCCACCCCCTAGTCCCTCCTACAATTCTCTGTATACACCAGTTATCGAGCCAGCACAGAATAGTGGGAAGGGCGATTTTCCAAGCGTGTACTTATAGAGTATTGTCCAATCGGTAGTTAGCCTGAAGTGCTCGATTGTCTGACCTCAGTGTATTAACTCAAGAGTTTCAGCCCTTTACAACTGAGTGACATTAGCTAA
Source organism: Antechinus flavipes (assembly GCF_016432865.1). Taxonomy (NCBI): domain Eukaryota; kingdom Metazoa; phylum Chordata; class Mammalia; order Dasyuromorphia; family Dasyuridae; genus Antechinus; species Antechinus flavipes. The sequence goes on along the minus strand of NC_067404.1, from coordinate 69,355,933 downwards.
GTCATTTGACCTCTGTGGGCCTCAGTTTCTTCCTGTAATTTAAGTTCATACTAGGGATGCTATGATCACTATGTGATCCTAGGAAAAGTATAGCCTCTCAGTGTCCCAGGAACCTTGTTATGACTTATAAGTTGTACAGTAGGTGTCGATCTGCATGGTAGGGAGAATTTACTAAGAGTTTTCTACACTAATAAAATCACAGATCCAGTCATACATAAATTAATAGAAGATGAAATTTAAAATATTTTCAAGGAAAAAATTGGGAGAAACAGAGTTCAAAGGTTTATATTTGAGGTAATACTAAAATATTTAGAAAGTAAAATTAATACCAGTAAAGATGATAAAAATAAGATAAAGAACAGATAACAAAAATCTAGAAAGCAGCAAATTTAAAAATTAAGAAAAAAATAAACATTATGAAAATCCAAAAAGAAATCAAGAGACTGCAAATAACGCCCAAAATAAACTGATAAATAATACTAGTAGTTTCTCAAAATATCTCATAAAACAAGGAGGAAAAACAATTTATTAAAATAAAATAATGAATAAAGGAGAATTCCCAACATGTAAAGAGGAAATAAAAGAAACTCTTAAGTATTTTGCTCAATTATGTGCCAATACAAATAACTTAAATAAAATGGTTCAATATTTTTAAAAATACAGACTACACAGATTAACAGAAAAATTGTGTATTTAAATAATAATCACAGAAAAAGAAATTGAACAAGCCATAAATTAACCCCTATTAAAATATCCAGATTAATTTACAAGTGAAATCTAACACTGAAATAATAATTAGCTCCAATATAACATAAAATTTTGGCAAAACTACAGAAAGAGGATATCCTACAACTCATCCTATGAGATAAATATCAATTAGATGTTCAAAACAGAAAGTGATCAAGCAGAGGACCGAAATGAAAGATAAGTATCTTATGAAAAGTAATGGGAAAATTGGCTACTAGTAGATATGGCCAACATATGGATTTCTTTTGCTTAATTATGCTAAACTATTATAAGGAAGAGCTTCTTAAACAGGAGAGGAGTTGAGGGAGGGGGTGTTAGTGGTAGTCATTGGATGCAAAGTTAAAGTTCCAAAAAAGAAAAAAACAAAATTTAAAGAAACTAAAAAACTACCTGGGCCTGCTAAACAATATCAAATGTATTCATCTCAATTCTGCTCACAGCTTCTGTCAGTGCAAATGTTAATAGACAACATAGTCACTAGAATTATTGTCACAATTCCACTGGGGTTTAGCTAATTCTCTTCAAGTCCACTTCATTAGGAAGATAAAGATAAATATTTTTAAAGTCAAATACTGATTTAACACATGACAGATTCGAATGAATCATATTCTCTTTATATTACAAAGCTTTAAGTGAATTTCTTTATAATTCATTACTGGGAAACTAGAAGATGTCTTTAAGAAAGTGAACTTACACGTAATAATATTGTCAAAATGAGCAAACAGTGGTCTATTTCAATCTAACAGAATAAAGACTAATAAATAGACATGAATTCTTTCAATCATCTATAAATGTAACCTTGTTCCTAATAAATACACTGATGTCAGCACCTTACAACTCAAACAGTACTCTATGCCACTATTAACAAACAATCTTTATTAGTGCTTATACCACTAATAGCTGAAATATTCGGCGAACAATAATTTACTTTGCCTAATAAACAATACTTTTCTAATTCTGTAAAGTATATTTAATGTAGTAAATCCTTGCATCTGAACCATGACACCTGGAAAAATATTTTATCTATCTGCAGTCAATTTCCATATTTATCACCATGCATTAAATCTATTGCCATGGATCAATGGTCCATAAAAGTGTGGAAGTGCTAAGTCATTCAGGACAACTGTTAAAGGGTGAAGGTCAGATGTTCCCTGTGTGAAAATGTGAATTCTAAAACATTATTCTAGAAGTTGATTTGGGATCATGGATCTAATGACCCTGCAACCTTTATAATCTATTAGAAAGGTTAATTTAAAAAAAAAAAAGCCTTTGGGTAAGAAAAAAATCAGTACTTTACTGCCTAATTTACTAAAATTTAATTGATCACTATTTATTTGTACTGACAGGGGGGAAAAAGACCCTAATTGCAGACACTGTAGTGAGGTTTTAGCTGAACTGCTGATGATCTAAGTGTTGCGTGTTAACTATTATTCTCAAGTGCTGATATATCAAAGGAGTAATACTTAACTCCTGAGCAATTATTTTCCCTTAAGCTGTTCACTTTTCTGCCTTACAGATCTTTATCCTTCATAGGTATCTTTTTTTTTCTTTTTGTTATGGATAAATGTACATTATACACAGTATAGGGTTAAGAAGGAATAACACACAATTGTTGGTGACAAAAAGGAAATAGGTATGTTTAATTCCCAAAGACCCATGATGAAAAATGCTGAATACCTACTAGAGACATAACAGATGAACTCTGTATGCAGACTGAAGAATATTGCTTTTTATTTTCTTCATTTTTCATGGATTTTTTGGTATGTTTTCTTCTGTAACATAACTAATATGGTAATGTTTTGCATGACTTTGCCTCTATAATAGATCTCATGTTGTTTACTTTCTCAAGTGGTGAGAGAGGGACAAAAAATAATTTGAAAATCAAAAACTTAAAAAATGAACTCTAAGATTTTTTTTACACATAAATGGGAAACATATACTTAAATAAACATATAAATACATTTAAAAGGCTGATTAAAAAAATAAATAGGCATATTCATAGTGAACCATGAAAGTCTGCTCAAAGCATTTACTGGAAAGAAAAAAATATATATGCAGCATTTGATAAAGGTATTTTATTGGTTGATTTCTCCACTTTTTTCTTTGAGTCAGACCAAAGATATTTGTGTCATAAGCTAATCTTCAGCAAGATCTATGTATAGAGATGAAATTTTCACTAATATTCACACATGTATTTTAATAAAGATAAATGCATTCAGGTGATAATGTATTCAATACGGAGATTTCAACTGGTTCACTAAGTAACCTAGCATTCTCTAAAGTGTAATACTATTAAGATATGATAGGTTATTTATAGAGGACAGTTTTTAATTTTATCCATTAGGTTTTTAATGGATCGAAGAGGAAGTATTCACAATTCACTTCCCTATCAGAAAATATCCTAATATAGATAATTAATCATATTTTAATAGCACCCCTAGTTACATTATGAATTTAATGCATTTGTCAACACTGGAGGGATTTTCTCTTTATAATGAGGTCTTCCTGATGTTCTTGTTTGCAGATGCCATTGTGTTTAATCCATCAACTTTTAATCTATAACAATCACTCACAAGAGTTCAACCTAACCATCAAGACACAGAAAGAAACAAATGGATGAAGAAGGTATATTATCCAGCCTAAGATATGCAATAGGATAAATAACTCATGCAGTTGGTCAATATTCATCTTAGACCAACACTGCAGATGGACAAAAAAGCTGTAATTTAATAGAAGAAAGTGACTGAAATGCATTTGAAAACTAGCAGAGCTGTTAGTGGCCTCAAGTTTTTCTCTGAAACATGGTCACATCTTTTTAATAATAATATTCTCCAAGTAATACAATATAGTTACAAAAAATGGTGTACCTCAATCTCTGAGGAATCAAAACAATCTCACTCAAGAGATCATGGAAAGAAGTAGGATAGATAGAAAAGTAGTAGAACAAAAAGTGCATTGGACTTGAAAGTCACAAGAAATTGGTGTTTGAATCAGGCTTCAGTTACTACTTGTATCAAGTTAAGCCACTTAACCTCTGACTGCCTTAGTTTCCTCAACTGTGAAATGGAGAAGAAAATAATAGCTCTTATTTCCCAGGGTAGTTGTGATGATCAAATAAGACAATATTTGTAAAGCATTTTTTTTTTTACAAAATTTAAAGTGTAATATAAATGCTAGCTATTATTAAGTTGCTTAGTTTTTCTGATCTCATTTCCTCATTAAAATGTCCTCATTAAAAATGCGGACAAAACCTACAGCACCTATCTCACAAGGCTAAGTCAATGTAAGTGCTTTGCAACCCTTGAAACACTCTGTAGATGCATCTATCACTACTACATTATAAAGATGTGCAGGTTATAATAAATAATTCAAGAGGAAAATCTACAACTGGAAGAGGAGGTAGATCAGTCACATAGGAAGAACAAAGGAGAAAATATTAAAATAAAACCTGTGTATTTCACTGGTACTTTTCTAATGTCAAGAGATTTCAAGGAATACCTCAAGCATATTGGTTAGAACTACAGTGGAAGATACAGAAAAACATGAACAGCAAGATCAGGACAACATAAGAAAGCATGGATGGGTGGATGATCTGCACAGTTGGAGAGAGCGTCTATGTCAGCAATAGCATAAATTCTCTGAAATATCTAAGCATTAAAATAGATGTTATTTCTCACAACTTCATTCTTATATCCTCAGGTATTAAGCTGGTTAGATTAATCTTTGAGTTGTAAGACTGACTTATTAAATGCTCTTCATTTCTCTTTGTACATGGAAAGAAGTTCAGCAAGTCATTACAGTCGAACAACAACAAGTTGGTTGATATTCAATGAACACCACCACAATGTTCCTTTTCTGCTGAAGGTATGAGATTAGAGTGCCTGCCACACCTTGTTTTTTATGTGAAAATGTAGGAAAAGTCAGATCACTTCCTGAGGCTTAAAAAAAAATAACCTACAGTGGTTTATACAATATCCTGTTAAGAACTGGACAAAAAATCTTGAGCAAACCATAAAACTATTCTAGGTAGAGAAAAACCAACAAACCAATTCAGAATTATTACAAGTAAAAAATTAACTTTCATTTAGTTTTCATAATTTGCAGATCATATCCATCTCTGTGTTTGAAGAAGTCAGCTTCCAAAAGTATGTAATATCAAGGCAGAAGAGTAACCAAATGAAAACCAAGTAGCATTACTTTCTTTTTTTCCTCTATATTTGAAGCCAAGGGAAAATACAAAGTGTCCCAAAAGTCTTAGTGCAGTTTTATGCTTTAATATCTTAAAACTGCACTAAGACTTTTGGGACACCCTGTTAGACTCAGTCCTGAGCTTGTGAGTTTAGGAATAACTGATACATAATGCTGCATAGTCTATAAAGGGCTTTTCTCAAAACAATCTGTAAGGTAGGTAATAAAAATGTTATTGTCCTTATTAAGCAGATGAAGAAATCAAGACTGAGAGATTAAATCACTTACCCAAGGTCACACAGACCACATGTTGGAGCTTGAACTTTCATTTCAGTCTTCTAGTCAAGTGTCCAAATTCATTCATTTCCCCAGTGGGAAAAATCCCTACCTTTTCCTCCTAGCAATGCTATTTTTTATATGACACTATATTCCTTCTAGTCATTAGAATTCCTAAGTTTGGTCATCTTTGACGATACTCATTCTTTCATTCCTCATGGTTTCCAGGTTTTCTGGATTCCATTGAATTCAATTTGAATCAAACATTTATTAAGTGTATACTATGTGCAGGGCTCTATCCTAGGAAATGGGCAAGTGCCTCTACCCTCAAGGAATTTTATTCTAAAGAAATCTCAAAGATACAGATAAGAAAATACAAAATATATATAGTACCTGGTAATACGAAACTATTTCAGGGATACCTGAGCACTGACGATTAGAACGGGAGAGAAAGGTTTCATGTAAAATTTGGTAAAATTTTCTCTAGTAAATCTAGATTGAGGGGGTAAGAAAGGAGTTCATTCCAGACATGACGGATATATTGTATGCAGCGACCAAGTCTTGTTTCTAACTTGCCTTATCTCTTATATACGGCTTCAAAAAGAAAACACTATGTAAACTGAGGCCATTATTACTATCTCTTGCTTGAACCACTGCAATGGTCTCCTATTTGAGCTCCCAGTTACCAATATCTTGCCTCTCCAATCCATCCTTTGCAAAACTTTCAAAATAATAGCCTTGTAAGATATGAGATGGAAGAGAAAAGATAAGGATCAAGTGGTCCTGATGTGGTCAGGGATGGGGGAAGGATTTCTTAAGGTAAAGGACACCTAGCTATGGATTAAAGGCAAAAAAAAAAGTGTTAGCAGAGAGTGAAAGGTGAACTATGCTGAGGATGGCAAGAGAGGAGGTATTGCCTAATATAGAAGGAAATGGGCTATAGAACATGGTAGAAATATCAGCCTTTGAAGGCAGGAAATCTATTAAACAAAAGTAAAGCTAAGTACAGAAATATAATATTTGTGGGGGAGACCGAAGAAGGTCGAAATTGTAGACATGATTGAAAACTTATTTTCCTGATCTCAATTAAGATCAGCAAACTGTAAACCATGCTTTTGATGGAGCTTCAGGTGATCTTTTAGTGAAAAAAGCAAATATTTAGAAACATTAGGTGTGAAGGAGTGGAAATCCTGACATGCCTCTGCAGTGCTTGGAATGTAAAAAGAGAGAATGTAGTTGGAGTGGGACAGTCCTAAGGTACAAATGTCTCCCTTGTAAATGAACTCTTAAAAATTAAATGCACATGTTTCGAATGGCAAACATTCAATGGAGAATAATGTATGAATCTCTGTAAAGACTGAATTCTCTTGCAATCAGGTAACATGATAATGGCCACATATGCATTTATAAAGAGATTTTAAGATCTCATTCCTTAGCAGAGACTTAGAATGTCAAGTGCAATTCACTCAGAATTATTACAACTTGGTTTACATAAAATGCTGCTAGTTTGGAACTATATTTCAATAGCTATGTTATAGGATTATGTGAATTTTATAATGGTGCTTTTTCATGCATGGAATACTGCTCTAAGCTTAATTGATAAATTTGATATTCATGGATGAATGAAAAGGGGAGCAGAAGAATATCATTCTCATTCCTCTTTTCCTATATGCAGTGAACATCATCTAATAAACATAATTTATAATTTGAATTTCTTTCTCTATGCTATAATACACAATTGTCTCTAGGGCTGCTTAACATGGTCTGAAAATAACTGCCAAGTAGGAAAAATTGCCTCAACTTCATTTTATTTTGGATTCTGTACAGCTAATAGACGGAGGTCTAGCCACTGGTAGGGTATTTAGATAGCCATTAGGTGTTTTAGAACACAGACCAACAAGCCCCTTAGTCATTACGTTTCAAGAAAATAAGTAACCTGAATTTCATGAGAATATACCTATAATTATCATGTTGTTCCAGCAATCATACTGTCATCAGTACACATTAATGCAATCACATAATATGCAGAAGGCAATGTATTCATGCTGTAGATCATAGAGTAAGAAAGAAATGTGGAGATAAAAGCTCCAGTGTTTTTATCTGCTCTAATCCTGCAATAAACACAACACAAAGTATCCCATGGCAGAAGACAATCTAATAAGCTAACAGGTAGCAAATGGGGTATATAGACTATGTTTTGAGTTCAACTTCCTCTCCTGTCCACTCCACTTCATTTTCTCTCCAGGCCCTCATCACCTTTTAACTTACTGCAACAGCCTGCTAAATGACTTTACTGCTTCCAATCTCTCTCTTCTCTCTGAGCTATTTTCTATGTAGCTACCAAATTAAAATTCCTAAAGTACACGTGATCATGGTACTCTGCAGATCAAGAAATTTCAATGGTTCCCAATTTCCTCTGTCCTTTCAAATCTTTCTGCATGCATATCCTCCATGACTGGAACATCTCCCCCTGTTGCCCCTTAAGTTCCTGTGAAAGCTCAGTTTAGGTACTACTTCCCTTCCAGACCCGCATTTCCCATCGTAAAGTGCTCCCCAAAGTTACTGTTTCTTTACTTTGGACCTATTTTGTATTTATTGATCCGAACAGTTTGATAGGGACAGAACTAGCCTCAGAACCAGAAAAACAACTGGATTAAGGCTCTGCCTCTGCCTGGCTAACCTAAGGGGCTCATTTCATCTTGCAGAATAAATAAGTTGCAAAGAAGAGGTCAACTTGAATGCATTTATCAGCTTCTTAGTGGAAAATGATTTTTCATTTCTGTCTCTGAATCCCTAATGTCAAGTATAGTGCCTAGTATCTAGATGGTGCATAATAAAGGCTTAATGAATGATTCTCACTTTTTAGCGCAGGCTATGTCCTCAGTTTTTAAGAACTTAATGGGGAAGGGTTCTCACTTTGAATGACTCTTTATGCTCAGTAAATGAAGCATCACACAAGTGTAATTAAGATGAGGAGATGAGAATCCTGACTTTTTGCCTTTTCAGCTATTTGATTTTCACAAAACATTTCCATTTCTTTCTGCATTTTTTCATCTACCTCATACATGTACCCTCTACAAAACAAAAGTTAAATTCCATATCTTTTTGAGGAATTTTGCATATATTAATAATAATAAATAGAGAAAATATCTGTGATGGGCAAATGGTCAATATGGAAACACCATTTATTGTGTTTATGCATGCATGAATATATAAATATGGATATCCTAATTCCTCTGAATAAATTCATTCTTGTGTGTGTCTACATGCACAAATAAAATGTGAAATGGGAAATAAACAATTTATTTCATACATCTTTGATGACATGATTGCTGGGGAAGGCATGAATGATTCAGCAAAAGTGACTGATACTAAGGATGAAAATGGCCAAAGCATTGGTGTTACAATTTGGATTATTCATTAGGTTGTAAGCTACTAAGGACAACATCTTTTGCCTCTTTTTGTAGTCCCAACATTATGCACAGTGCCTGGCACATAGTAAATGCTTAATAAATATTTATTGACTGATCATGGCTCACATTTTCTATTTTAAAAACTGTTTATTTCCATTGTAGGTATCTTTCTTCTCAGAAAAATTTCAAACTATTAGAACACATGACCAAGAAATGGAAAATTTGAAAATAGAATTCTCTAGACAAAGTATAATAAAACCAGTGGGAGGTGATTATAACTTAAAAGAAAAAGAAAGCTTTCTCAGCAATTTGAAATTATGATAAGAAAGTGACTAACGAGTCCATAGCCTTTTACAACCTTTCATCCCACTGCTTGGCATATATCTTAAGGACATCAGTAACAATTTTTCATGACTCCATAAACACAAATATATTTATGTCAACATTTCTTTGTAGCAGCAAAGAACTGGGAACAAAGTCACTGCCCATAAATTGAGAAAGGGCCAAAAAACGTTCCTGCACATGAATATAATGGATATTATTTCACTGTAAAAAAAAAAAGTTAATGGATATAATGATTACAGAGAAGAATTACATGAACTGATTTAAAATGAAATTAACACAGAACCAGAAAACAATACATACAATTACCATAACAATGTAAACACAATGGAACAACAACAATGACAAAACAATCAAAACTCAGTGGTGTCAAACTTTAATGAACAAGATTGGATTCAAAGAAGAGTTATCTCTTCTTTGCAAATATTGGGTATTTTTGTAGAAAACTGAATAAATCAGATTCTTTTGATATGTTGGTTACCTTTGCTGGACTTTTTTTTAACACCTTTTTATGTTTTGTACTAAGGGATAACTTCTCAAATATAGAGGAGAAGGATACATTGAGAAATGTAGATGATATAAAAGATATTAAACATTTTATTTCTAAAATAATGAAGAAATATTATTCTCGGTTCAGAGAAAACAAAGATAGTGGTCTCAACTTCTTTAAAAGCTATTAATTTTTAAATAAAATTATACCCCTTCAACTTCAGAGAGCTCAGAGTATATTTACAAAATGTATTTCTGATACAAAATTATTTCATCTAAAATGACTAAGAAATCTCACATAAAATGGGAAAACCAACTTTTTATGGTAAAAATGTTAAGCATTTGAACAAAGAAGAGTAAGTAAGAAGCATAGCAGATTTTTGACAAGGTGCTAAGGAACGTGCTAAGAGTAAATAAGCTAGCAGCAAAGAATGGCTTATTCAACTAGTGATGGCTACCATATTTTGTTAGTCAGTAGGCACTACTTCAAGACTCCTCATTGAAACTGAGTTTTCCTGTTTACCAAGGTTTCTTGTAATCTCCTCTCTCCCCTCCTACCTTTGTTTTTGATGCTTGTTTTTAAGCTTGAGGGCACATGAAAACTGATAGAAAGGATAGACTCCTTAAAGGAAATACAATTAAGTGCTCCTTAAGTCTCAAAAGTAAGCAGATTTAAAAAATTATTTCCCAACAAATTTATTCTGTTTTGACTGGCAGAAAAGTGATTCTCTCCTTCTTTGACTTTATTGACTTCTTTAGTTTCATTTCCCTATTCTACCTTTTGGGGAGAAGAAAAAATGATCACTAAAGGAAATGAGAGACTGGTCCATTCTATTGCTGTGCCTGGAGAGAAGAGAAAGAGGAGAAGGAGGAAGGAGAAGGAGAGAAGACAGAGAAGAGATGGAGAAGAAAGGAGATCAGAAGAGAGGAGAGATAGAGACAGAGAGAGGGAGGGCGGAGGAAGAGAGAGAAGGAGGGAGAGAGATTAAGTTTAGGGTAGAGATCAAAGGAAGAGAGATCAAAGGTAGAAATCAAGAAGAAAGAACAACCGAGTCTAAGCTTATTTATCTGTCTGTCTGTCTATCTATCTATCTATCTATTCAATGAGTTTTCCCCCCTGGGGAGATAGAAATTAAATTAATCTAGAATTGTAGTTAATCCATTTACCTTTCTTTACCCTTGAATGGCTGCTTTCTAGTTTCTATCTGGGGACTTTCAGTATAGAAGTAAAGTTCTGACCAGAGGAAAAATGTTTGCTTGATGTTTAGTTTAGTACAAATCAAATTTATTTTTAAACTACTCTGTCAGTTCTTATGTACCTAATAACTTTGTACTTTCTACCTGGATGATGTTTAGGGGATTTTTTTTTCTTTTTCACTAAGCTAACTTTTTTAAAGCTGAAGAATCAAAGGTAAGTTCAATTGGAAATTTTTAGGAGGCTTCTTTGAAAGTGCCAAGATCCTATGAATAAATGACCTGGTTCCTAAATTGATTTTTTTCCCTTGGTGGCTGATAAGTTATTATACAGACCTATCTCACAGATAATTGCTCTTACCTATACTATTTCTCAATAATAGTGCTGATTTCTGAGCTACTCCAGTTCTCCATATCTCCAAACTTTACCAAAAAAGTGTTGAGCTAATTGTCTACCAGTGTATCGCTGTTCCTATGCAACAAATTACCCTGTATTTTTTTTTAATATTGCATTTTTCCAATTACTAGAGTAAGATTTCTTAGTAAAGAGCTAGACCTGAGTTCAAGTCCTTTCTTTGCTAAATTGACTGTGACAAGCCGGATGTGTAAACCTGGGCTAGTGGCTATTGTTATTGCCTGAGGCAATTCTCTATAAGTTAGAGAAATGATGTTAAAGAATGTTGATAGTGAGGTTTCTTATCTGGGAGGTCCCTATCACAATAAAATCACAGGTTCAGTCCCTTTCTCACACATACACATACACAGGTCAGCACCCATTTAAAAAAAGTATCACAGTAAACATGCACATCTGAATAAGAGTTTAGGTCTTAGGTTGCTAACTACATTCTTTGAACTGCCGTCTTGACTCCCTAGCAATTTAATTGCATCAATAAATCAAATCATTAGATTTTTGAATTGAGTCCCAAGAGAGGTAAAAGAGATTCACACAACACTACCCAGCTCTGATCTGGTGCAAATGGAACTCGGATCAGTCTACAAATGATAATTCCGTGGAAATCTCAAAGCCAGGAATATAGTCATTCTATCTAAACTCTAGCTTTTTTAAAGGGGAAGTTTTTAGTTCTAAGCCTTCAGAAATTGGGGGAAAAATCTCCAAGTATAATCCAACATCTAAAACCAAGTGGGGAAAAAAGTCCTTCCATTTTCAAATTTCAAGTCCTCAGAGAGTAACTAGAAAAATTAAAGTACAGAATGAATTGAGTATACTTTTCTTCTACTATCAACTTTCAAAAAAGAAAAGAGAAGAGAAGTAAAGGAGAAAGAGGAAAGGGAGAGGAGAAATGAAGGAGTGGAAGATACCAGGCTAGGAACTGCAGAGGATCAGTTTACACCAAACAAGAGCAGTAACTGGAATATTTTGTTGTTCCCATGAATAATAAATATAAGTGTAAATGAAGTCAGACCAATTACCAGAAAGACGCATTAGTCAAACCTATAGTCAAAAATAGGGTAAAGAGGTACTTTACCAATTAGTATGAGAAACTCTAATGGCCTCAGGGTATTGTCTTCTTTTGTTTTGTTTTGTTTTGTTTTGTTTTCCTGAAATCAGCAGGTTCCCTGAGAATTCTTCAGTCTGGAGGGAACCAGAGTTTTTACTAAATTCACCAGTTTTAGATGGATAGTGACGGCAGTAATTGAGATGGCATTCCCTCATCTACCCTCAAAGAGAAGTCAAAACTGACTCTGAGATACAGCAGAGTTCATAGCTTTAAGCTTGGGTTAAAAAAATAATGTACAATTATCATTTAACCTCAAGTTTCCCATTAATAAAATAATATTTTGATAAAGTGGTACCATAGCAATTTTTTAAAGGCTTCTAAAATAAATCATTGCTTTTTCTTTAAGGGAGTAAAATATTAGAAGATCTAAAATGCCTGACTGGATGGAATAAGCACAGTATAATATGTGTTTAAGTTTTTCTTTTCATAAAATATAAATGAGGTACTTTGAAGACATCACTTATGTCCATTGTAGAAGATATGGAAAGCAGGGATACATACATCATATATCATGCAAGTACATCCTTTATTGTGAGAACTATCAAAAACAGAGACAGACCATTACATATAATTTCTAACTTTTTAGATGTGTTAGTTTTACAGAACTATTTCCCCTCTTCTGTTATTCTTTGCTACAAAAGATCGGGAATTATAGGTGATATAAGAGCAAAATAAATCAATAAAAAGAGATTTTTAAAGATATTAAACCCATCAAGGGTGAATAACTGGCAAACTTGCTTATCAGATGTAGTTTCTCATCTCTTCAACATATTGTTATACCTAACGTATCGTTAAGAGAACTTCTTTGCTAAGACTGAAATGAGTTCTGTCAATTTCTCTTCTCCCAAATAATTTCCACTGCCATTTTTCCTGTTAGTCACATGACTTGGTTTTCTAGGTCCTGTGTCCATGCATAAATAGAAAAGTGGATCACTGAAACCAGCCTCACAACAAACTCAAGTGTCCATCAACATCAAACAGAATGGAGGTAGGCAGATGTGTGACTATGGCAATGTGTTATTTGGTCTGTTTTGATTTTATCTTTCTGACCAATTTTATTCAAGCTTTACTATGTGATTGCTTTGAGATTCCTGAATATTTCTTTCAAGATCAAAGCAACTCATATATCTCTTGGAGGGCTTAAACAATATGCAATAAGGAAAGAACTCTGGGATCCCAAAACCTTTGATACGTGGTATAATAAATTATTTCCTCTTTGGGTTCTCAATTCTTGACTTACTAAAGGAAATGGTTTGACATCATTCCTAGGGTTTCTTCCATCTCAAACATTTCTAAATGAATTTCACTGTAATAATACTGATAATAGTTTATGATAGACCTGAACTGTTCTATTATATTCTGTATTCAATTTGATGCTAGCAGATAATGTGTATTTTTACTTTATTTAGATTCAAGTTCCCATCCCACACCTAAACTTATAGAAATTCAAAAATTTCAATAGATGGATAAATAAGAAAATGAAGATAAGAATCTAGGTCTTAATATTCCATTAATTAGCAAGAGGAATATTAAGATTTATGTTAAAGAGATATTTGAAGATAATTAATTAGAAATTGGAAGATTTCAAGGAAGTGAACTACTTTTGTCTCTGATCTGCTGAATATAAACGACATATCCATCAGTTGGTGATGGAACAAATGAGTTCTAGTGTTTTGATCATAGTATAGAAGGCAAAGTCGAATCCATCTAACATTTACATCTTAGTTTTAAAAGGTTCCACTTGTTCTATTTTAGCATGACTTAGTTCCGTTGCTGATTTGTAATTGGTACTGATTATTTGAACATCATGCTTCTAGAAAGCACACTTTTGTACTTAGGTACTCCTAACTACATTATTTTACTATCATGATTTCAGTTTTCTTTAAAGAAAATCCTATAATTATAGCAGAATCAAAGTCAAATAGAGAAGAGAAACTTAAATCACAACCCGTGACGAAAAACTCTAATGTTCATTATTTTGGAACTGTGCTAAAAAGTAAAACTATGCTCAATTTTAAGCCATGAAAATTATAAATCCTTGGCATATGCCAATTTTCATTGCTAAGGAGTGCTAACCAATTGCACCCTGAAAGTAAAGACTTTAAAATTTCAGTCTGCAAGAATTTAAGCATCAATTATCAGGACTTACTGCTCAGTTCAACTAGATCCTTTTAATGTCCACTTTCTCTGAGTCTAATTCCCTGAGGCTAAGATGAGAACTTTCACAATTGCAAATGAATTTGAAATCAGAGTATGTCTTTCTTTGAAAAGCTCTAAACCTGGAGCCATAGCATCACTCTAGAAATTGAGAATTCATGTTTTAGAACAGGAAAAGGATTCAAATACACTGACTTTGTATATTAGTGGGTCTATAAACTTGTTTAAATTCTAACATTTGAGTTCTCCCTTCGATGATGACCAATTGAAATAACAATTAGAGAATCACAGGAGACTGGGATTTGTTAGGGACTTCAGAAGACATCTAAGTTAAACTATGACACAAAAGGAACTGTCAGTATAACACATCTGACAAGCAGTTGTTTAAGTTGCCCCTACTTAGAGGTTTCCAAAGAGAAGGGACTTGCTTACCCTCCCTCTACCCTCCAAGCAGTCCATTTAACTTTTGGACAATTTTCATTGTTAGGAAGTTTCTTTTAAGAAAAAAAATTCTAAGGAAGAAATTCGTTTTCCTTACATCAAGCGTAAATCTGCCTCTTTGCATCTTCTACCCCTTGCTTCTGCTCATGCCCTCTGAGGCCAGAGTAAATCCAATCCCTCTTCCATATGAGAGCCCTCCAAATACTTGAATAAAAGGCTTATGCTCCCCCTAGCTTAAAATTAGTACTACTAGTACTAATATGTGAAATAGATGGATGGATATCTTATATGTGCCATATTTATCCTCTTTAAATTTTTCCTTATTTCCCTCTAAACATCAATGAAAATGAATAATAAGCCCCTCATCATCCATTTTATGAAGGGAAGACCATAAAATAATAGCAATTTGGCAAAATGATGAGATTCATTTTATCATTCTTTGCTCCAGAGATACTTTTAGTGAGTCTAAGGAAGACCTTACATCCTAATCATCCAATTCAACTACAAAACAGTGATTTTATCTATCTGTATAACCAACTGTTGAACATTAAATATAATGAATAATAATAGCAGGAAAATGATTTGTTCGAAGATAATATTGTAATATTACCATAAAGATGAAAACAAACGAAAAAGGGAAGAGATGCTGCTGCCAAAAATAATAAGGACAACAATAATAATAGTAAAAGTCTGGATTTGGGGGAAATACTGGATCATTCAGATTTATGTCATCATCCTTAATAATTTTTTCTTTAATAAATTTTAAAACCAGATAACAAATTCCCATACTACAATTACAAACTCCCAAATACCCTTAAGAATTCAATAAACTAATTAGAACCTGAGTATCATTATAAACCAAACGGTTATCTACAACTACTTCAATATAACATTGATACAAAAAAGCTAAGAATAACATTTTAAATAGATGTCATAATACTGAACATTCATAACCTCCAAACGACAGGAAATTTAAAAAATATATAGAAAGAAGAAGAACTTAAAAGTACACAGTAACAGTGAGAGGTATGCTTCATCCCAGGCATCCTGTTTGCTACTGGAATTGTTCCAAAGATGGTTTCAGAGAAGCTACAGAAAGTGAGTTTAACTCACAATCACACAAAAGTGATCATCTTTTGTCCACCTGGACAATATTAATATGATAGAATAACAAAATGGTTGGAGTGACTTCTCATCAGACTCTCTATCTAAACTATCAAAAAGTTGAGAAAAGTACAATAATAAAATATATGGAAAGATACAATTGGGTAGTTAAAAGCTCATTTTCCTTTCCTAAACTCTAGATATGAGAAGCTTGTTATTCTCGAGTCCCTGTACTACAAAGCGTAGAATGTCCTTTAGAATTCAGTAGGTGAATTATCCTAGAACCAGAACATTGTTGTGAACAGAATTGTTGTCTACAACAATTCAAATATAATGTTGATGCATAAAAATTTAAGAGGAAAATTTTAAAAATAGAAATCACCATATCAAACATTCATAATCTCCAAACTACATGGAATGAATAGTTTTCAAGATAGAAAGATCAAGGTGAAGAAATTAATATCATGTGGAGAAAAGCTATTTATCATCTGTCATCCTGTCTGCTAGTGGAGTTGTCATAAAGATGCATTCAATGTGTCTATAAAAGATAAGTTTGCAAACCAATACACTTATTCAAATGTAAAAAAGTCAATTTACCCACTTGCAAAATAGTCCACAGATCAGGGAATAAGAAAAATAAGAGCAAGACATCAACTTGTCTTCTGACCATTTCCATCTGAACCCTTTTAAAAAATGAAAATGAGATGAGTGATGCGAATGATAAGAATATAAAGAACACTACATTTGAATAATCCTTTAAGGATAGAGCTTGGTTGTCTCATTTGAACCTTAAGACAACTCTTGTGGTAGGAAATCTGTGGTACTCCTTTTCTTCAGAATACTTCTTTTAGATGGTAGCTATGGTTATTAAAACAGATTCCCCTTTTAGATATTGGTTAATAAAAAGGAGAGGTGAATAGTAATTGAATACTTAATTGTTCTGAGCTCACTCTTTTTTAACTCAAAGTATTTTATGAATAAATCTGTATTTTTAAGCCCTAAATAAAGCACTTCTCTGTATGAGCCCAGTTCCCAGTCTGTCCACCAGCAAATGGGCTGATCTCTGCATATGGGCATGTATATACACACGTATATATGTATGCGTCTATATACGGGCCCATACGCAGAAACAAGCATTTTGCAAATGGGCCTGCCAATTTGTCAATTGGCAGATGGGACCTGAACAAGTGAAGAGAAATTCTTAGTTTGGTGCTTAAAATGGAATATAATCAATTACAAAACAATTTTTTGAGTTTAAAATTAGTGAGCTTAAAGTCGTCAATCTTTTAGACACCTGAATTAAGTTAAATTACATTAAGTTAAAAACAATTTAAAAACCTTTCCCTGAAAAAAGTAAGATTATTTCTTTATTAGCAATGGTTTTAAACTTACTGTTTTTCGCTTCATTAAAAACACTTTGTTTCACTTCATGTAGTTCTTTGAAAAGTCCTAAAATCAAGGATTGCGATCACGATCACCCAGATCCTATTAATTGTTAGAAGTTGTTTCTTCCTCCAGTAAATTTTCTGAGTAAATGTTGCATCTCCACCCAATCCCACCTTCTGGCATTACATAGAGATCAGTTCCTCCTGCCTGTGGACTTTCATACAACACATACATATAGGTAGAGAGATGGGGAGTTGGAAGGGGAAGACCAGACCAGTGATTTTAATACAGGGAACTGCTGGGGGGAGAAACTCTACAGGTCAGGAACTTCTAGCCCAAGAGTTGCCTGGAACACTGACAAATTTAATGACTTGCTCAGCCTCATGAGCCAGTATGACAAAGTCCGTGTCAAAGGCAGAACTATAACCCAACTGGGTGGTATAGCGGCCAGCATGCTGAATTCAGGAAGACACTGGGTCTGGGCAAGGCGCTTAATCTTTATCCAATTCAGTTTTGTCACCTTTAAAATGGGGGTAATAATAACCTCAAATAAGACAATACTGATAAATAATACAGAGCAGGATACATAGTAAGAATTTCATAAATTGTTGTTCACTCATTTTTCAGTTGCGGCTACCTCTTCTTGATCTCATTTGGGGTTTTTATGGCAAAGATACTGGAGTGGTTTGCTATTTCCTTTTCCAGTGCACTTTCCAGATGAGAAAACTGAGGCAGAGTGAAGTGACTCGCCCAGGGACACACAGCCAGGAAATGTCTGAGGCCAGATTTGAACTCAGGAAGATAAACTTCCTGATTCCAAGGGTTGGAGTTCTATCCACTGCCCCATATTATGAAAATATTTACTAAGATTTGCTCTCTATCCACTATAGCTACTACTACTACACACACACACACACACACACACACACACACATATATACACATGACCATTTGCATTTGTGATGAAAACTTCCTTTCCTTCTAATCTTTGCTCTTTAAGTTTGAACTCCAAGGGGACAATGCTAAATGAGTAATTTGTTTAAGTCAAATTACAACCTTAGCATAGGGGCCTTCTACAATCTGACTCCAACCTGCCTTTCCAGACTAATTTTATAAAACTCCCTTCACACACTCCAAGCCAAACCAACTAGCTGGGTCCCAGAGTCAACAGATTATATGTATCTTCTTTGTTTCCAGGCCTGGAAGTTGATCCAGTTTTTACCTTCACCTCAGCTTGACTGCCATCCCTTGGAGCCTTCCTTAGGGCTTTTCCACTGGCCCTTTCTTTTCCTCCTTAAGTTACTTCATATTTTCTTAACAAGGTACATATTAGGTACTTAATAAAAATGTTGAACTAGATTTGACTGAATCAAAGAGTTGTCTAACTATAAAAATATAACGTTATCTTCTGACGATTGAATGCTTAACTGATTCAATAAATGATTTTCAAACGCCTACTATGAACAGAGTTCTGTGGTAAGCCCTGAGGGAATTGTAAAAATAAATATGGAATCAGTGTTTATCCCAGCTATTAAGAAACACACAATCTAGAACCCACCAAGTGGTATAATGGATAGGGTTCTGGACCTGGGATCAGGAGGATTCCAATGTGTCCTCAGACTAGCTGTGTGACTGGATAAATCACTTAACCTCTTTCTGCCTCAATTCCCTCAATCACAAAATGAAGAGAACAATACCTCCTAGGATTTCATGAGAGTCAAATGAGATAATGTCTGTAAAGTGCTTAGCATGGTGCCTGGCACATAGTAGGCACTTAATAAATGCTCGTTTTTCTCCTTCTTAGTGGAAACATGAATATGGAGATAAATAAAATCAAAGGCAACAGGGAACATGATGTGAGCAAGAAACCACAAGCAAGGATGCAGAAATAGAGTAACTATGCATTCCTTACTTAGGTTTGCCATAAACATCTTCTATTTTACTGATCAAAATTAATTGCAAAAATTCTAAGCAGTTCATTTAATCAAATGTAGCCTAATCTCTGATCACTTGAACATCTAATCAGTTTCACACTTGTGCCCACTTGAGAATTATTGATTCCGATTACAACAAATACAGGTCCAGGTGATGCATATTATAATTACTACAGCTAATGTGATTACTGCATGTAAATTGATTACTATAATTAGGATGTGGTTATTTGTATGAAACAGAGAGAAGTAAATTGTCTGATAGGTTTTGAGAGAACTGAAAGACCAGCACAATTATTTTTAAAAATGAAAACAAGCCTTTAATTAATTTCATTCGCTTGTGTGTGTGAGAGAGAGACAGAGACAGAGAGACAGAGACAGACATATATAGAGAGAGAGACAGAGAGACACAGAAACAGAGACAGAGAGACAGAGAGGCAGAGAGAGTTAATTATGTTACATAAGCAATGTCCAGAATCAGGTCATCTTAGTCTTTGGTTGCTTATGTAAATGTGATAACAAGGCAATGGACTTTTTTCCTCCATAGTCCCAGCATATTTTTATCCAGCATTGTCAGCCTCAGCAACACCAATATCTTTAGTGTTACAAATGTGTACAAACCTCTGGCTGTCTAAATGATGATAAAAGAGGGCAAACTGAGAAGGATCCAAATTAGTTATAGGATATATTTCTGTTACCGCCTTCTTTTTTTTAAATATTTGTTTTTGTGGACCCTGTCCATTTAGCCAGGAAGTCTCATCGCATATCCCTACTTAGACACAAGTTAAGAAACAATTACCTCTTACAAAAACATCCTCAGTATCAAAACTTCTGTCCTAAAAAAAAAAAAAAAAAAAAAAAAAAAAAAAAAAAACTTTGCCCATAGATCTACATGACATAGCTGGATTATATTTTTAACTTTTTCAGACCCTGGATCCTCAAGTTCATATTCTCTATCAAAAACAAAGAGTAACACAAAATTTAAGTCAAATGATAAACGTCATTTTTAAAAGAAACAAAATTCTCGCCTCACTAATTTTCATTAAGCTTTAACCACGGGTACAGTGTATATGATCCACATGGGCAGGACGTGGGTCCCTGAGAATATACTTACTAAAGAAAGGTTTGCATTAACCATTGACCCCAATAAAGTCACATAAATGACATTAAGTGGCAATGGATCTATGTTTGTGGCTATTGTCAAAAGTCATTCTTTAGCTAGCCAGATGCCTGATTGGCAAAAGATATTTCTAAAGTATTAAATTCCCTTCCTAACCCTACAAAACAACAATTAAAAACTCAATCCAACAACTTTCTCTTCCAGCTTATGGTAAAGTTGAATTGGATTACATGGCAAATGATCATATAAAACTTAATAAAAAAGGTGACCAAAATTTGCTCCTTCTCCCCAAAAAGTATGATTCATTTCTTTCATAGGAACATAGTCTCAATGTGAAACCTATCAAGCTTATGGAATTTCTCTGGTGTGTTCCATTCATGACTCCCACAATATGAAACAGACACATTAAATAAAATAAGCAACAGAGCCAATTTTAGGTTGTATTTCCTGAAATGTTTTCATTGCCTAGAGAGATTGTAGGTGTGACATGGTCTAAAACGATGCTCTGAAGACAAAACAAGAGTGTGAATTGTCAGGATTCCTCGTTGATTTGGTCTGTGGTGTATCATTTCCTCTCTACCTCCACTTTCAATGAGGTACTGAGATTAACCTTGCTGAAATAAACTTATTTGAGCTAATTACAGAAAGAAATGATTCCTCAGAAATTGAGCCAGATAAGGAGGTGGGAAAAGAGGCATCTGTTGTCCTCATTGCGGGTGGAGATATCCCTGTAGGAGGATGGGTAGATGGAGACCATTGGTGCTATTTGATTCCCCTTTAGTGGAAGAATGATGCTTTACTTTCAGAAATTTCAGTCTACTTTTTTATGTCAGGTAACTTTTGAAAAAGTTAATTTCCTATGACAGCAAATTTAACTAGTAGGTATTCTAAAGGTCTTTCTACTAAGCATTCATATTAGTGGGCTCATTTACCAGCTAGTTCTTGGCCTAATTCTTGAGCTTTCAAATAAAGTAATATCCTTTAGCAGTTTCTTTGAAATTATATACTTCCATGTAATCTTGGGGGGGGGGGAGAGAAAGGATGAATTTACAGAGAAGCTCAAATAAGAACAATGACATCATTCCCATAGAAATCCCAGAGTTGCTATTTAAATTTTACCATACTCTCCAAAGAAAAAAAGATTGCCTTAAAAAAGACACAAGTGGAATTAGTCCATCGTTGAAAAATGTAAGACCTAGTAGAAACTTTTTAAAAATAAAAATCTCATGATTGATTTGAGCGCAATGAACAAAGAAATATTGAAACCTTTCACATATACACAGCTTCCTGTTGTATATATGTAAAGTGTATATGGACAAAGCTCCAATCTTAGAGTGTAAATTGCATTGGACACAAATTAGATTTTTTTAATAAGAGACAAGTCACTTAAACTCTCACTCTGCCAGGATCTGAATCTGTAAATTAGAAATGTGTTGCTGATCTGTTTTGGTGGATGGAATTCTCATGCTAGGAGTTTCCTACACTTCTAAAATCATAGGTTTGTGTGAAGTATACACACACATACACGGAAGGGAAAAGGATAACTAGGACAATTGAGCTATAGGAATTGTCCCCAATTTTCAGGTTAAATCCCATTCATGTACTAGTCTTAGATGACTTATGGATAATATTTTGTATGTTTAAACTAAGGTAATGAGTAAGTTTTCTCCATAATTTTCTGTTAACTGAAGTATATTACACTTAAAATTTTACAGTTTATACACATGCGTTCTCCTTTCTCATTTTCCTAAAAAGATTTGTTATCTTATATTTTTCAAGAAGAGAAGTATAGGAATAAAACCAAAAGTCAGTGGTTGTTCCAGAAATTGAATGCAGAATTTCAGAGACCAAGCCTTTCACTAATAGTCATTTTGTGGTCTTTCTTGCCATGGCAGCAAGTGGAGGGAGATCTGGACAGGACCAGGCTTTTGTGGTTGCTCATCAGGGTTATTAGCTCCATTGCAGACCATCATAGGGATTTATAGCTATTTGCTCTAAGTCTCTATTTTATGATCTCTTTATTGTCTGTAGGGAGTGGTCAGATCTCTTAACAGGGAAGGTTTTCTGTATCTGGGGAAAAGGAAGAAATGCTACTTGGCTCCATGTTGGAGCTTGGTGAAACAGATTTATCCTTTTTGTTTCTTCAAGTCCATCTGGTGATTCAAGGATGAGCAATAAGAACTTATCAGATATGTCATGAGACAGTCAGCTGATGTCTTGAGCATGAGTCCTAGCTCTCTTACTTATTTTATGTGTGGGCACGTCATTTAAACCACCTGAGCTCTGGTTTTTCACAACTACAAAATAAAGATATCAATCCTGGCACATCCAGACTTACATCTTTGTTGCAAATATCAAATCATATAATTATATATATATATGTGTGTGTGTGTGTGTGTGTGTGTGTGTGTGTATACATATACATTTATGTGTATATGTATATACATATATAGGTATATAAAGGGAAAATGCTTTTTTTTTTAACTGTAAAGTGCTCTATAAATGTGAGCTGTTGTTATTCTTCCTTTCTATGGTGATAGAAAATAGAGAGAAACACATTTCTTATTCATTTGCTGACATAAAGCATTTTTCACTAAAGAAATACAAAAGTCTTTAAAATCCCCAAGTCTTTGGGTTTCTTTTTTTACATTCTGCATGTTCAAAATCTTTTTTGCTAAAATAGCTAAAATAATATAGCCATCGGGTTGTAAGGAACTTGAAAGACCACCTATCTAATGTGACTTTCTGTATTCAGTGAGGACTAGAATTAATTCACCCTTGAAAGATGGGAATCTGTTTCTCTACTGCAGCTGTAGCCCATTCCTTCAAATCCTGTCCTCAAAGTGACTCATTTAAGAAGCATTATTCAGTCTCTACCACAGAGAACAATATCCTAGACTCTTTGAAGATGGAAAAGAGACCAAAAAATAATAAAAAGAGATGAGCTTACGTTAATCTACCTGGGAAGTGAGAACATACTATGAATTCTATAATGCCCACACCTGCACGGCATGAGAATAATCGAAAACCAATGCACACAAATGCTAAAAGAGAGACTTCATTTAGGAAATGAACAATATGAAAGGAAATAGGATGATCATACAGCAAGAATGAGAAATAAGAAAGAGGGAGCAGAAGGACTTCACTGGGCTGCACAAAACATTAAAGAACTTGAAGTACTCTAGTGTGTAAGGTAGATATGGGTTAGAGGAGACTATGGACAAAAGTAACATAGGCTGAAATAGACATGGGATCTGGATTTTTTGGAGGGGACTACAGATGGAACTGATTATGGCACCTAACTGCCTCAGTGGATACAGTGATGGTCTGGAGTCAGGAAGGCTCATTTTCCCAAGTTCAAATCTGACCTGAGACACTTACTAATTGCATCATCCTGTGCAAATCACTCCACCCAGTTTTCCTCAGTTTCCTCATCATTATTCCAGAGCTAGGTATGCCATCCTTAGCAAGATTCTCTTTGCATTTAAAAGAAAAAAAAAGCTTTCTCAGCAAACATCATCGTACATAAAGGCTCATGAATGGTTAACCCAAGCTTACCCAGCAGCCTGGATGTGTAGAAAACAGTTCCTTCTTTCCTTTCTCTTTCAAAGCAATGATCACACTTTCCCTTCTGCCTTTACCAACTTCCTTGAGTCATCACTCCTTACACCCTATTCTTTCTGTTCTTCAGCATGCTCCTCAATTTGCTTAAAATTTCAACACTTCAGGGACTCTGTCTATTTTGTAATTGAGTTGTTTCACAGTCATGTTTGATTCTGTGACCCCATTTGGGGTTTTCTTGGCAAAGATCCTAGAATGGTGTGTCATTTCCTTCTCCAACTCATTTTACAGATAAGGAAATTGAGGTACCAAATGTGATGTAATCACCACCCAATTGATTGGCAGACAGCTCATATTCACATGTAAGAAAAGAACTCGGAAATCAGTGTGTCCTGCTGATTTTCCAATTTGTGCCACTGAGCAGCACATTGAAACAATTAGATTGGTTTCTTCAAGGCAGCTTTTCCATTCAATATTTATCTTTTGGTTATAATTCCTCAGGTGTAATGCCACTGAGCATTTCCAATATTTTCTTTAATGTAATCTTGAATAAATTGTTCAACACCATTACAATAATCTTAAAAAGAAATAACATTTTACTAAGTAGTAAGCTAATCTGCATAGATCTTTACGATAGAAATAAAATTGCTTTTGCAGAGAAATGGAAAGAGGATAAGAACTAACAGTCCTTGTCACTTGTTTTTTCACAAGTATCAAGTTCCCTTTTTGAAGGAAGGAGCAGCATTTTCCCCCAACTGTTTCAAATGAACAAACGTGAACTTAAATCTAATACAGCTAAAATGTTCATAAATCATATCTGCCCAAATAGCAAATTAGATGTTTTCAAATCTGCATCATATTTCTCAACTGACTTAGGCTTCTGTCTATACCGACACCCTAGTCACATTTGTCATAAGTATACAAATAATGCTCATCAATCATTGTACATGTGCATCCTAAGTATTGCTGGATCGTCATTCAAATAAGTCTCCCAAGAGCTCATTCAGATATATGTCCAATGCACTTGCTTTTGTTTATCACATTCATATATGGCCTTTTGAAAAGTCCATATTGTATCACAAATACACCATATGAAATGATGAACTAGATAATCGCCAAACTTGAAATTATTCAAAGATATCTTCAAAGATCTGTTTTCCTGAAGAAATTCTCTGAGAAACGATAGCTCCAATTATTAGAACTACACCATGGGGATATTATGCAGTATATAGCAGGGAGGAGACTAGCAAATATGTGGAGCTAGCATGTATTTCAGCCTGGGCTAGTTAAGAGTAAGCAATGGAGTAGACAGAATATGAATAAGACAGGGAATCTCCATTTGTCATTCCCATTTTAGTAATGCATTCTCCAACTTCACTCTAACCACAAGTCACTTCAACGTCTTGCATAGCCAGATCTCTGCTCTAGCTTCAGTTTTGACACTGTGCCAAAATGGATTATGGTTGGATTAAACACATGGTTTGGAGCAGGGGAGGGAGAGACAGCAATAGTCCATAACAGAAAATCATTTAAAAGTAAAAGAGTCTTTAAATGGCCATTTGAACTCCAACCCTCTGCCATTATTCCTCTTCTTCCTACAACCCTGGTTGAAAGTCTTAGTATTGACAACCTTGGTATGGCAGAAAAGGTTGCAGATGTGGTATCTATTTAGCCTTGGAATGAGAGAATAATAAGAGGAGTTAAGGAGACAGGATTCTCAAGGATGAGTACTTTCTAGACAAAAATGGAATTCTAATGGATGGAGATGATATGGCTTACTGCACAGTGGTGATTATCTGCAAACCCAAACTGTGAATTAATATGTCTTTTCCCCTCTTAACCAAACCTGATCATGAATTATTTCTGAGACAGTACTGAGAAAGATAGCTTTGAAAAACTACTTCATACTGGAAACTGAGTAGATGCCTATCCATTGGAGAATGGCTGAATAAATTGTGGTATATGAATATTATGGAATATTATTATTCGGTAAGAAATGTCCAACAGGATGATTTCAGAAAGGCCTGGAGAGACTTACACGAACTGATGCTGAGTAAAATGAGCAGGGCCAAGAGATCATTATACACTTCAACAACAATACTATATGATGATCCATTCTGATGGACCTGGCCATCCTCAGCAATGAGATGAACCAAATCAATTCCAATGGAGCAGTAATGAACTGAACCAGCTACACGCAGTGAAAGAACCCTGGGAGATGACTAAGAACCATTACATTGAATTCCCAATCCCTATATTTTTGCCTGCCTGCATTTTTGATTTCCTTCACAGGCTAATTGTACAATATTTCAGAGTCCGATTCTTTTTGTAGCAAAATAACGGTTTGGTCATGTATACTTATTTTGTATTTAATTTATATTTTAATATATTTAACATGTATTGATCATCCTGCCATCTAGGGGAGGGGCTGGGGGGAAAGAGGGGGAAAATTGGAACAAAAGGTTTGGCAATTGTCAATGCTGAAAAATTACCCATGCATATAACTTGTAAATAAAAAGCTATTTTAAAAAAATAGTAGGAAGCTACCAAAAAAAAAAAAACTACTTCATGTGATCTTATCACAATAAGATTCTATCAAATTGAGTGTATATTTTATGTTTCCTGGTGACACAGTAATTACTTTTTTAAAAAGGCTTCATAAAAATTTTCTGCTTTATGCCTAATAGTAGGTTAGTACAATGCCTTATTGACATTTGGTAGTCAATAAAATCCTGTTTTCTTAATGAATCATAATGTAGGATGTCAGGACTGGGAGTCAAAAGAGTTGAGGTCTAGTTCCAGCATTACTATCAAAGAGTTATTTAACCAGTGATGTAAGTTATCTTGCCTATAAAATGAAGAAATCAGGCTGGATGTCTGAAGTCCTTTCCAACAATGCTTATAAATTCATTGATAATAAGCAGAACATCTCAAATGGAATAGATTTAAGACATGAGTGGACATGAGGAAGGAGTGAACAACATGATAAATTACTATTACCAGGAAATTCTTTAATTTCGGGATCTCAGGTCTTAGAATTGAAAGTATAAACTAAAAACATGGAGCTGATACATATAGAATCACTATAAATCACTAAGAGGATCATAAATATAGGCCTGGGAAGGACCTTTGAAAGCATTTGAACCAACCCCCTCATTTTAAAGAGGGGAAAACTGGGTCTGAGAGAGAAGTATCTTGTCCAAGGTTACAGAGAGAGTAGAGCTGTCCCTCTGACTCCAAATTCAGTGTTTTCTCCACTGTAATATCTTCTCTCAAAATACTCTCTTGTTCATCAGGTCCCTCCCAAATGTTGGGAATATAATCTAACTACCTAAAACAAGCAGTTGCTACTATTATTCAAATCATAGTGATACTAATAATAACTAACACTTATAGAACGTTTTAAGGGAAGTTAGTTGGCCTATTGGATAGAATGCTAGGCCAGGAGTCAAGAAGACCAGTGTTCAAATCCTGCATCAGACACTCCCTAGCTCTGTGACTCTGGGCAAGCCAGTTCACCCTGTCTGCCTCAGCTTCCTCTTCTGTAAAAAGACCTGGAGAAGAAAATGGCAAATAACTCCACTACCTCTTTACCAAACCCCCTCCAAAACAAATGGGTTCACAAAGAGTTATATATGACTGAGTAAAAATAAAATATAAATCTTTTAAAGCTTGGGAAGCCTAGTACATAAATGATTACATGTAACTTTCATGATAATCCTGTGAGGTCATTAATATTACTGTTCTCATTTTACTGATGAGGAAACTGAGGCAAACAGGGTGAAGTGACTTGCCCAGATTCCCACAACTAGTACATTTTTGAAAGAAGATTTTAATTCAAGAATATGAGTCTTCCTGAGTTCAGACCTGGCACTCTATCCACTGAAATGCCACCTAGTTGCCCTAAGCTAGCCTGAAGAATAACCTAATCTATCCAGTTTTAGTTTAGTTTAGTTAGTTAGATGTAATTTATACCACAATTCATAGGAAATAATCTTTCCGTATTTGTTCCATAAACTGATGAACATATATGCATCCATAAGAACTATTAAGTATTGTGGTTTGTGATACTTTAATAACAACTGATAATTTGATGAAATACCTTGAGCATTTGTTAATTTTTTAAATAGTTATCATGCACGAAAAGTCATGTTATAGGAAAAAGCCATTCTTTGAAACTGATAGAGACAGATTCAAGGGGGAACTATTGCAAAAAAGCCTTCCAAGCTATCTATTAAGTAGACTCTTTAAAAGAACCAAAAGTATATATGAAATTAAAGTTCCAGTCAACACATTATAACCACCAACAGAGTAATGGGGGGACAGTATGACAAGAGAAACCTACAATTAAATTTTCTTCCAGTTTCTCTTGAGATTCTAAGGCTTAAAACTGAACAAATCAGCTTCTCAAAGAGGGATCAAGGATTTGTCTGACAGCTTCTATTCACTGTCAGATTTCTGCCAACTGGTTTTCGGAAAAGGCAAAAAAGTCACTTAAAAGGGTAATACATCAAGTCTAGAAGACAAATTATTCACTGAAGTTGAGGTTACTTTGTTTTCAAGAAGCAGCAGCTTTGTTATCATCAGAGGTGAAGCTCTCATGATCATACAGGCACTTATAGTACAGACTGAGCCACCTTAGCTTCAGGGTACAATTTATCTTGCAGACTGGATTCATTATTCCTGGAACTGAAAAACCTTCTTGGTTTGAGCTCTCCATTTTATACTCTCTATCTCTGGTAAGTCATCAACTGAAAGTCGAGACTCTCTCTATGCCTCCTGCTACCCTCTACTTCTATCTTCTAGTCATAAAACCCCTTAAAAACAATATAAGGCAAGAATTTTTCCCAGCTTTTTCTAAGAGCCAAGAACAACAGTTGGCTTAACTGAATGATTTTGTGTGTGAATGTGTGTGTGGGGTGGGGGGGAAGAGGGAGAAATATCCCATTGAGGAGAAAATGGGTACTTTACTAGTCTCCAGAATGGAAAATGAGCAAAGTTCCAGGAATAGTGCCTCCAAATCTTTTGGTGATTCAGATGATGTGTTGTCAATTCAAGAAGATAAAGCTAAATCTGTGGGTCTTTCTTTTTCAATCAGAACCTCAGAGTATTTTAAGAGCATTCTTCCCTTCTTTGGAAGGAAAGGAATAAGGGGGGAAATCCCTAAATTCAAAGTTCAACAATAAATGAATAGAGTGATGTCTACTTTCCTTTTCATTTCTCTTCCTTCTTCAATAACTCAATAACTAATGAGCAGCTAGGGATCCTTCTCCTTTATTTGAAGACTTCCAGATTAGTACAAAAGTGATGTAACTGGTAGGAAAAGACTATTCAGTTATACTCTTTAGTCATCTCTTCTTCCTGGTGTCTTTTGAGCATATTAATGGGTTTTCTCTTGAAACAAGTTCCTGGATTCAACAGTTTTGTACAAGCAAAAGACCCTAATTTGGAGGCTACAGCACAGGTCATAGCTTTACCAATACATTCTCCTTCTAATTTTTTTTTCCACCTGGACACAGTGAAATCTCAGCAGATTGATTTGACTTGTAGTAAAAGGGCAATTCTAAAACAACTCCAAAATTTTTTAAAACACTATGTAAATGCCAGAAATGATTCTTTTTTTCAGACTAACAATTCCCCATTATCCAAAGCAAATGCTTACTGAGTCAAAATTTTATTTGGTTCCTCATTTAGAAGTCCAGGAGTACAGAGCTGAAGCCGTTCTGACACAAGAAAGCATGTGTAAATGTCATCCTTTGGCAGACAAAGTACTTTTCAACAGATTAAAATAAATGTTTATAAAATTAATCTGCTCTTCTCTAATTGTGAACAAACAATTAATTGAAAAATCCAAGGTGTATTCTGATGAGTTATAATGTGAGATATAGAATGTTATACAATCATTCCCTATAGTAAAAGATATATCACTTAAATACTTCAAAAATATTTGTTTTTCAAATTGTATAATCATTATGGAGAAAAAGAGGGAAGAGGAGAGACTTCTTATTTCTGTTTCATTAAGGATCTGAAGAGCATTGGCTCAGACTAAGTTTTCCTATCTTCTAACTTCAAGATTTTAATGACCTATGGTTTCCTAGGTGTGAATCCTCCCTTCACTAGCATAAACTGGAATTCTCTTTTAGCAGCTAGTAAGCCTTATGTATCTGAGGCTGGACTTGAACTCAGGTCCTCTTGAGTCCGGGGTGGGTGTTCTGTCCACCATTCCATCTAGTTGCCCTTTCAATCATTACTATTAAAAGAAAAAGTGGGAGAAATATCCCACTGAGGAGGAAATGGGTACTTTACTAGTCTCCAGAATGGAAAATGAGCAAAGTTCCAGGAATAGTGCCTCCAAATCTTTTGGTGATTCAGATGGTGTGCTGTCAAGAAAGTTGTGGTGCCTCTTTTTGTCAAGGTTTGTCAACCATAAATTAAATTTAATTTATTTCACATAGGCAGGCAGTGCTTGGAAGGGACTGTACATGACTCCTGCTGTCAAGGAGCAGTAATGGGCAGCTAAAATGATGAGTTTTTAGGCTTTCACCAATGCTAGCATGCATATCAATGGTAATATTATCTAGAAGTGAATCTCACAAGAGTCCCCCAGAACCTAAGCCAGCCACCTACCCAATCAAGAAAAATCTTCTGTCATTCCCTGCAGGCACTGTAATCTTGGCTCCTATTCTTTATACTCTTCTTCCCACCCAATGCCCACAATTTTCTGTTCAATGCCAGCCCTTATGACAGCTCTGATGGCTGCAATTATACATCCTCATATATTCAATTCTACTAAAAATTTACCCAAATTCTAGAGAAATAACTTGAGATATTATAAGCTATATTCTCCATTTTACAAAATAAATGAGTTACACTTTCTGTTCCTTGTTATTTCATTTCTAATTCCTTAAACATTCAGCTTCTAAAAGCAAAATTCAATCTCTGTGTATGTGTCTCTGTTTCTTTATCTCTCTTGTCTCTCTCTGGCCAAGTTCACAAGACAAGTCTATTCCAGGCTCAGTATGTGTCAGTGTTATGCCAAGGCAGCTATAGGAAAGAGAGAAAATTTGTGTTAAGTATTCAGTGACTCAAACTCCTGCAATGTTCAGCACCATGTATATTATATGAAAAAGGTTTGTTCAGATTCAGTTCATATCAAGTTCTTGGGTCTTTAACTGCTACCTCCTTCTCTCAGAGCTTCAATGGGGCCTTTCCAGGGCCTCTCAACATCTTGCTTGGTCATAGAGGTCCAGAAAGAGGATGCAAGGCACCCTAAGCTAGGAAAAGGCATATCCTTCTGATGGAGAAAGTCCACCACAGGAAATAACAGCTGTTCCTTACTCCAGAACACCTTCCAATAGGAAGTAGAATTATCAATCATTATGTATATAGAAAGTGCCTTTTTTGTACCCAGACATGGTGCTGTTGTTAATGATACAAAGACCAAAGTGAAACAAGCCATTCCTTCAAAGAAGCTTATAATCTATTAAAGGGAGATCTCATGGGGACATATATGCATGAGAAGGGATCAGGAAAGTCTTCCTGAAGGAGCTGGGTATTGAACTGAGCTTTGAAGAAAAAGTGGGATTGTAAGAGGCGGGGGTGAGGAGGGAGACTGTACTCTAACATGAAGGACTAATGAATCCTAAGGCTGGAAAGGTAGAAAAGAATCATGTGAGGAGGGCTTTCATGGGCAAAGAGAGGAGTTTGGGTTTCATCCTAGAGACAATAGGAAACTACTGGAGTTTCTTGAACAGGAGAGTAACATGTTCAAACCTGTACTTTGGTAATATCCCTTCAGCTCCATGGGGGATGGGTTGGAGAGGGGAGAGATTTGATTTTTCATACACACCATTTCAATCTACTGGATTAGAAGTTCTGTAGCCTGCATTATCCCTTGCTTTTAATTGGACTTCATATAAGCATCATAGCTGGGTTTTCATAAACAAAGATCATATTCATTAATATAATGTAGCACCTCTTTAGAAAGGCTACTCTATTTCTAGATAGCTCCCATTTGGCAAAAGTTTTTCTTGATATTAAGCCCAAATTGATCTTTTTTTCACTATAAACCCAATGCTTATAATTCTGTCCTTTGCTTATAAGTAGATCTACACTGATGGAGAACTGAAATGCCCACTAGAACATAAGTTCTTTTAGAGTACCTCCATAAGCTAGCAGAATACTCGATAACAATATACCCTGTAAAACTATCCTAAACTATATATTTCAATGACTTTTAATTAAATTTCAATGACTTCTAATAAAATATTTTGGCACACTAAATTCGTGTTTGGAGAGGGTAATGATTGTGGGGTTTTGCTTTTGGTGTGTGTGTGTGTGTGTGTGTGTGTGTGTGTGTGTGTGTGTGTGTGTATGCCCCTTTGCACCCCTAGAACCTAACACAGTACTTTCTTTGTATATGGAAAGTACTTAATGAAATAGTTGTTGGGTTGAATTGAATCTGTTATCAATAACCAGATCTTAGAACTGAATTTGAGTTTCAAATGAAATGACAGAAAGAGTAGTTGTGTTTTCTTTTCTTTTATGCTTGCAGGAAAAGAAATACAGAGGGAGATACTGGTGCAATCAGCAGAGTTACCATCCTGCTGTTAGAATCTGTGCACAATAGTCTATGGCAAATAGCAGATGCAATTTGCTGACTTTTGAATGACTTTCACTCGAAGGGAAATGGGTCTTTTTTTAAGTTCGCTTACATTTTCCATGGTTTTCCTAGAGCAATATCATGGATACCTTAGGAATAAAGATTCTGTATATACAAACACTTGGGGTTTTGTGTATAATTTGGTGAAACTTTTTTAAATGCCCCATTCATTTAAAAATATGGCATCAAAACTACATCTATCTTATTTTAATTTATATCTATGAACTATTTCCAATACGATCCAATCTAATTCCCCACTTATTAATCACCTATCATGTGCAAGAAGCTGGATATGCAAAGAAAAAAAACTAAACAGTTTTGGTCTTTAAAGTACTTCTATTAATCTCAGAGGGATGGTGAATTACTTCATGTAAATGGAGAACTACAAATGCGTACATTTGAACCTTTGTATATGTACAGTACATAAACCAGTTGAGCAAGAACATTAACCGATACCTTGAAAGTGCACCTTGTAAGATTTTCCCAAGAAAATGGCCCATGAGCTAAACCTTGAAGAAAGCCAAGGATTCAAAGAAGCAAAAAGAATGATGGAGAGCATTAGAGGGATGAGAAACAGCCTGGGCAAAATCATAGCAGCAGAAATTAAAAACTGAGTTTAGGGAAAAGCAACTAGGTCAGTTTGATGGAAACATGGCCAGTCCAAAGGTGAACCAGATTGGGAAGAACTTGAAGTGACAAGTTAATGAATCTACATTTTATCCTAGAGATAACAGGGTAAGACATAGAAAACTCATGAACAAAGGAACAGTCAGGTTTAGCCTTTGGGAAACTTGATGGGTGATAGATTTGAGCAGGGAGAGAAGAACAGACATTGAGGATCTATTATATCTGGGTAGCATGAAAGCCAGAACTATGACAATCACAAGAAAGGGAGGTATAGGAGAACACATGCCTCAGAGGTAGAATACAATTGGACAAAGGAAGGGATTTGGTCTATGAGGGCCAATGAAGAGCCCAAGAAGACTAAGGGATGAAAATCTAGAAGATGTGAAGGATGGTACTAGATAAGGTAAATAAGGCAGCTGATTTCTGCAGGGTCATGAAAGAATGATATCTAAACATATGACTTATGGAGCCATTTTAGTAAGCCAGAACATAGAGACACAAGTGAAAAAATTAAATCCCTTTTGGCAGACCTTTTTAAGACTACTGGTGTACATTGCATTCTTGAACAAACTCAAAATGTTTGTTCTCACCTTTATACTTTTTTTCCTTAGCCCCTTTGCTAGAAATGCCCCCTTCTGCCTTTTTGTCTGCTTGAACCCCAGGTATATTTTGAGGAGCCTGCTTGAGCTCTTAAAGCTCTCCATGGTGTAACTGATATACACTATTCAACGAGCATTTCTGAATAAGCAGCAGATGAGTCTTAACAGGTAGTTAGCAGCAAACGGGTTTCAAATCCAGGCTCTTTGGTTCTAAATTCAGTGGACTTTTGACTGAGTACACATTTACTAAATATCTAGAAAATGGAAATCAAAGGCAGAAATGCGTGAAAGAGTCAGATTACAAACTGCTGACTAACAACAGCATGGTAGCATACTCTTCTCTTCTAAAAAGCAACCCAATGTAGCTGAAAGCAACGTGGAGATGCTTATAAAATCCACTGTCCCCAATCCCAGGAATATTGTCAGATCAACTGCAGGGCCCAGAATTTCCTCTGTGCTTGCCATCAGATATGGTAGCATCCATAGCCTCTGGCACTAACAGATAAGCTACAGGAGGTCATCTGCCTCTCTTTGGCCTACATTGAGTTGGCAGCACTGGGATAGGTAGAAATGCCAAGTGCTATTAAATTCTGCTTTGTTCTTTCTCCTCCTGATGTCGATGTTATCATAGCTTTTGTTTTTTCAAGCAATATATTGCGAAAAGAAACAAATGTTCAGAATCCAATCGTTCTGCAGAGCAATCTGGAATTATGCCCAAAAAGTTATCAAACTGTGCATACCCTTTGATCCAGCAGTGTTTCTATTGGGTTTATATCCCAAAGAAATGCTAAAGAAGGGAAAGGGACCTGTATGTGCCAAAATGTTTGTGGCAGCCCTGTTTGTAGTGGCTAGAAACTGGAAAATGAATGGATGCCCATCAATGGGAGAACGGCTGGGGCAGTTGTGGTATATGAATGTTATGGAATATTTTTGTTCTGTAAGAAACGACCAGCAGGATGAATACAGAGAGGCTTGGAGAGACTTACGTGAACTGATGCTGAGTGAAATGAGCAGAACCAGGAGATCATTATACACGACAACAATGATACTGTATGAGGATGTATTCTGATGGAAGTGGATCTCTTCGACAAAGAGACTAACTGAGTTTCAATTGATAAATGATGGACAGAAGCAGCTACACCCAAAGAAAGAACACTGGGAAACGAATGTGAACTATTTGCATTTTTGTTTTTCTTCCCGGGTTATTTTTACCTTCTGAATCCAATTCTCCCTGTGCAACAAGAGTTCTGTAAACATATATTGTATCTAGGATATACTGCAACATATCTAACATATATAGGACTGCTTGCCATCTAGGGGATGGGGTGGAGGGAGGGAGGGGAAAAATCGGAACACAAGTGAGTGCAAGGGATAATGTTGTAAAAAATTACCTGGCATGGATTCTGTCAATATAAAGTTATTAGAAAAGAAAAGAAAAGAAA
Source organism: Antechinus flavipes (assembly GCF_016432865.1). Classification (NCBI taxonomy): domain Eukaryota; kingdom Metazoa; phylum Chordata; class Mammalia; order Dasyuromorphia; family Dasyuridae; genus Antechinus; species Antechinus flavipes. Next base: position 69,320,734 of record NC_067404.1, on the reverse strand, counting down.
AGAAAAGAAAAGAAAAGAAAAGAAAAGAAAAGAAAAGAAAAGAAAAGAAAAGAAAAAAAAGAAAAGAAAAAGAAAAGAAAAGAAAAGAAAAGAAAAGAAAAGAAAAAAAAGAAAGAAAAGAAACAAATGTTCATCTCAACTTCCCCTTGTTGGAACAAAGGGTTCTTTTTGAATGATTACTCAGAATCATAATTTAAGGGTCATCTGTAATTCAGAACACTTGAAATCCAAAAGTCCACAGATAGTAAAGCTGTTGACATGAGGAAGAGGATAAATAGAGCAAACATCATTAACTTGCTTTAAGAAAAGACTAGGGATACTTTCATGAAAAAGGGAATGAGCAGTTATGAAGAGAAGGCCAAATTATGTCCACATTTACTTAGGTGAACTCTCAATACTCATAATAAAAGCCAATCTAGATCTGTAGATTGTATTAAGGCATACAAATGACCAACCATCAAATCTTGATTTGTTTGTTCAACTGATATCATCCAGTGTTTGTATTCCTTAGATACCAATGGGATAGGGTTTTGCTTTGTTTTATCTCCTCCACACTTAGCACAGGGCTTCACGCATAGTAAGTGCTTCCTAATGCTTGATGGTTGACTGATGATGGGAAAGGACATCCTCTATCCCTCCTCGAACCAGGCTGCTTAATCCTTCCCCAGTTCTTTTGCTGCATTCTACCCCATGTTCTTGCTGAAAAGGTTGATACTGGACATGACACTCCAGATGTTTCTGGAAGCCATTCTCCTTGTGATGACTTCCTTCCCAGGCTCATTAAATCTTATTCCCCTTCCTATACCCTTCCCCACTCCACTCTATCCTATCTGCATGTATCATGACACTTCTCACCTGAATAAACTCCAATGGTCCTAAATTACCTCTGGCATCAAAACATTTCTTCTGCTGTTTGACTTTTCAAGTTCTTCCCAATCTGGCCCCAACCTATCTTCTCAGCCTCTTTGAACATGAAGTTCCTTAGGGTTCAGCCAAAGTGACCTTATCATTTCTAAAAATGGGAGCTCATCTCCCCCTTCCATTTCTTTGAACCTCTGTTCCTCACGTATGCTTAGAATGCACTCTCCTTCCTCATCTCTGCTTCATCACATCCGTGGCTTTCTTTGAGACTCAGCTCAAACAGCAGCTTCTATGTGGAGCCCTTAGTTCCTAAGGTACTCCTCAAAACTTTTACTTATTTTGTATACAATTCTGTATAGACAAGTTGTTTCTCCTGAAAGAATGTAAGCTCTTAGAGAGCAGTGACTTTCTTTTTTATTTGTATCTCCACTGCCTAGCAGAGTTCACAGCACATAGTAGAATAACTGCTTATTGGTTGATTAGTTTCTTCTCATTGCTACTGTCTCTACATTTTTATGTACTTAGGAGAAGCCATAAATACTGATTAAAAGGAGTAAAAATACACAAGGGGAATTCTGGGATGGTCTACACAATGATTCCTCTATTCCTTGCCAGCCTAATCACTCCTCTCTTGTATAAACCTGGGGATGACCATTCTATTCCCATTCTACAAATGGGACCATTCTATAAACCCCACACTCTACTCAAGAATAACTAGGTTTCAGGGAATTTGAATGAATTTATAATCTGCCATTCTTTCCATCAAGATAGAAAGAACAGGGCTATTGATCAATAACTGAAATATATCCAAGAAGAAAAAAGCACATAATATCACGGGATTTGGAATTCAGCAATTAAAGTGAAATTTAATCCGACATGTTTCCTCTAAAACACCTGCCTTGAGGTCCTTTGTAAAGACCCTTCTCTGTAAAGAGGAAAGACTATAAGTAGCTTGGTGGGGGTGGGGGAAGTATATGTTAAGACCATAGACTGCTGCTGAATAATCAATACCCCTCTGAAAAATTTTACTTGCACATTCTTGAAAAATAGATATATAATTAATCTTTCTTAGATGAATATCCTACATAGTTGGAAGAGAAGAAAGTAACAATACTGAAATCAATTATTAACCTACTGTATCAAGCATTCAGAGTCAATAGTGGAATAAACAACTGCATAGTATTTATATGGTCATTTACCATCTATGGCTGTCAAATAAACTTTTGTTTTCTTAAATTATTTGAGGATTTTTTCTGATGTTTTGCAACTCAGGAAAGATGTCACAACCGAGATCCTGCTACTATGGAACAACAGTAAAAGGTATAATTTTACTTTAAAAGCATGAAAATGACCATTTGTTCAAATGTGAATGAAGGCATGAATCTAGCTGGGGTTAGCCATAATATGTCAAGCTTAAGCCAAGCTTGACAAGTTATTGCCTCCAGTCAAGAGGCAGAATATGAACAAAATCCAAATTCAGTCTAGGGACCTCAAGCAATTTGAAAATATGCATATATACCACCTAGGTGGCACTACAGTGGAAAAACTGCTCACCCTAGAGTCAAAAAGATTCACCTCCCTGAATTCAAATCTAGCCTCAGATACTTACTGTGTGACCCTGGGCAAGTCACTTCACCCTATTTGCCTCGGTTTCCTCATATGTAAAATAAGCTGGTGAAAAAAATGGCAAAGCACTACAGTATCTCTGCTAAGAAAATCCCAAATGGGGTCATGAAAAGTTGGACATGACTGAAAATGACCAAACTAATAGGTGCATATTTATCCTAAAATCTGGCCACAGAGAAGAAATATGTTTAAAGGAATGGCTAAACTCAAGATCTGGCTAAAAATGTGGTTCGTTTTTGAAGGGATAACAATTTTGTTCTGAAATGAGGAATTTGTGATTAAAAGTATAAATTCTCTTAAGTTTTCTAAAAGGATTCAATCAAAACATACTTAAAAAACCCATTACACTGTGCTTTTTGAGGGGAAACTTTTAAAGTTATTTAAGAATATAAAGCAATTCACTTAAAATACACTGCCAAGTGAAAGTGATGTTTGGAATAACATAAATAACATAGTACAAGTGTTGTAATTCAAACTCATCTCTCCACCCTGCCCACAACCTTGTTCATGAGGAGATAAATCAATGTGGATTCAGTATTTTCTGTGTCAAATTTCTTATGTTCATTTAAGAATCTTACCGAGATCTGATGCTTGACTTTAATTGGAAAGGCTAGGATTATTTATAATTTCTTTTATACTTTATAACCTCAGTATCTCAATTTTGACTGCCAGTGTGATAAACTGAACAAAATGAACTGGCATAGTACTTGAGCAGTTTAATGTGACCTCATTTACATATGTAAAGGAGTACTTTCAAGATATGGGCTTGAAATTAACCATAGATTATAGATGAAAATTTTGCATACAACATCTTCTTACCATGAGCGAACTCCCTATGTCAAGTGAAATCAGCAACTGTTCCACTCTGTACATGTGTTTTTTTAAAAGAGCAAAGTAATTACAAATCTATTCCTAAATGCTGAACAAGGAAGAATGCAGACAAAGCTTAAGGCAGTCACTCACTCAGTACCTGTTAACCCCAACCAGGTGAATCATTCTATTCTTCACCCCAACCAGGTGAAGAATATAATGACTGCTCCAGATAGATTCTTTCAAGCTTGTATTTATTATTTTAATTAGCGTGTGTGTGTATGTGTGTGTGTGTGTGTGTGTGTGTATGTCTATATGTGAAGTCAGAAAAAAAAAAAAAGAAAACCCATTAGGATGAAAGGACCGATGCAAAAACAAAAGCAAATCAAGTATCGTGGGACAATATGGCTATTTATAAATCTCAGAAACACATGGCCTAGAAAAAAAGGCTCAGTTCTAGCCTGGCACTTCTCCTGACACATTTTGTCAAGTTAAGTCAACTGATATTTATGAAGAGCCAACTATGCATTCACCAGTCACAGCTAAGAACTGGGTGCTTCTTTATGTAACTAATTGCATACAATAATATCCTAGAAAAAGTTTAGAAAGACAAAAGAAAATTCCACAAATGGGTAATTGTTTGAGATTAATTGTATATTTAAAAGCAATTTTAAAATCTTGAACAAAATATTAAACCAGAGGGCATGTGGGTAAACAATATTAAAGTGTACGATTTATGGAAATGATGCGAATGTATTTTGACCAGACCTTAAAGAACATTTTTAAACACTCTAATGATATAATTCAAAATGCTGCCTAACTGAAAAATCAAAGTTAAGAGGAACAATATAATGGCAGTGGACCTGAGACTCGATCACAGCAATTACTGAATTAAGCAAAACAAAGTGAAATATTGTATAGGTATAAAGTCATAACTGGCATTTACTTAGCACTATAAAATGTACAAAGTTTTGTAGTATTTGAACGGTAATACAACCCTGTGAAGAAAGTCCTGCAAGTATTATCACCTCCATTTGACAGGTGGCTACAAAGGTAAGGAGATATTAAATGACTTACCTAAAATCATACAACTAACAAGTTTCAGAGGGCAGATTTCAACCTCAGACTCCCTGACTCTACATTTGATCTTACTTCATCAAGAACACAACCGTGTACTATAAAGTTTGCCTTTCTCAAAATATAATACATGTTTTCTGTCTTAACTATCCATCAGCTTGATTGGTTAAGTTGTTTAAGGAGGCATTTCATACTCCTAGACATCGAGAGAAGTTTGCAGTTTTCTCAAATAAAGCAAGGCTTTAATAGCAGAAAAAAATTATTTAACTTGGAGCATATTTCTTCCTATGCAGTAAAGTGGTGACCAGGGAACAGCAATATGAGAAAGAATGAAAGAATCCTTTGGGTCAGATATCTTCCCCTCTGGAAAATAACAAAGTCTACGTATAACACAGGGTGTAGACAATCTCACCTTTGCACCTGGGTGGGTCTCAGTCACCACAAGTAAATTGAATCATCACAGGAAAGGGGAAGAGGGGCAAAATTAGCTGTAACCTAGCTGATAAAGTTGTTTCAGGAAGCTAGGTGACTCAGTGAGATGTGCCAGAACTAGAGTCATGAAGACTCATCTTCCTGAGTTCAAATTTAGCCTCAGACAATGTCTTAGGCCATAGAAAAAGGAAGCAACATTATTTTCTGACACCATATTCCAGAATTTGCTTTCTCAAAATGTAAAGAATTATATGGTAAATTCTGTTTCATCTGCAGCCATCAAGTAATCACTGTTCAAGTAACAGCTACTTTATTGGTCTAGCAAGATCAATGTCTATGATGAAGTTCTATGGAATGGGATAAAAAGGTCATGTCTGCATATGAAAATTGAACTTGATGAACAAATGATCAAGAGAAAAAATGACTTTTGCTAGAACAATGTGTTGGCATCCTTATTTAAAAATTAGAGGGTTTTGGATTATTGAGTTTAAATTTGCTCCCTTATGTTTTCCCAATTTTCTTTTAGACTTGTCAGAACTTGGGTGAAATATGGAATTGGCAAAGAATATAGCACTTACTCTATAAGTAGTTCTAAACCTCTGGACTTGGGATCCATTAATCAACGCTAGGGGTCTTATGTTCTCTTCTTTCATGATGAAGCCATTTAGAACATTTAACAGATCCCTATATGGCCATATTTAACATTAGCCTCTTTGTACGATATTTTGGAGAAATGAATTCCCTTTTGCTCTAGACATGTCTATTTTCCAAATAGTGTGAGGGGATATAGAACAGAGTAAATTATTTGCAAATGAAAGACAGAACAGTAGAGATGTGTGTCACTTTTTAAAAGGGTAAAATGGCAATACCTATAGAATTTTCAAGATAGTTGAAATTTTTCTGTCACTCTTATCTCTTACTCTGCCTATGGACACTTTAATGAAAAAAACAAAATCTTTGAGTCCAAACCTAATCCTCCAACTGTGCATTATTTTAGAAAGTAATATTCTACTATTCAACTACTTGATTAATTATGTATTATTTTCAACTAAACTCCTAAAACCTTTCACAGTCCACATAGAAATGAGAATTGTAATATTTACTTAACTACTGGGACATTTGTTTAAATAAATTACTAGAAGGAAATAAATGTATTTTAAAGTTAGAGGAAAAAACAAAAAGTTATAACGAGATGAGGCAACAAGATACATCTCTTATGAAGCATACTTTGTGTAAGTTAATAGTTGCATTCCATGTAATCCAATTATAAATAATTTCACAATCATATCTGTATTTGGATAAGTAGGAAATACAATTCATATATGTCATATAATGGCAGAAGGCTAAGTTGTCAAATCCAAAATGAAAGAGGTAGAATGTTTCTCTTTGTGACTAGCCACCTCTCTTTTTGGTACTTTATCTGAGAGATGTGATTCAAGAGCATGTTCAGATTTGTGTCTCTAGAAGATTTTTTAAAAATTTTCTACAACTGTGTGGAGGATGGACTGAAAAGAGAAAAAAACTAGAAACAGAGAGACCAGTTAGGAGAAAATTTTAAGAGCAGCTCAGAGAGAGGCTGAATTAGGCGCTGGGTGAGTAGAAAGAAGATGACGGGTAGGAGAGGAGTTGAAGTGGGACAATAGACAAGATGGGGAGTGAAAAAGAGAGAGGAATCAAGGATAACTACCACATTTTGATCCTGGGGCAACTGAAAGGACAGTGGTTCTTCCAAGAGAAATAATTAAGTATGGAGACAGTTAGGACAGTGTGGAAATGTTGAATTTGAAAGCCCAAATGGAAGGGAAGGAAATGTCCAAGTGCTGTGGGACTATAGAAAACTTAGAAGAGAATTCTATACTTCGGGGTTATGCTCACATGCATGTGTGCTAAAAAAAATCTAAAAGACAATATTCTATAGGATAACTCATCTAGAATATTCTATGATTCTACCTTCTGTAATTAAATATTTTTTTTACAAAATCAACATGCAAAATAATCAAATAATTGGCCTAAGTAAAGGCAAACATTTCAGTGACTTTCTTATAGATTTATCCAAAGTAAAATTGTTCTCTGTTATCCTTTTTTTCTATAAAATTTACCATCATTTTCCTATTCAGCATCGCCTTCATTTCTACCTCCTCATACCCTCCTTTAATCTCACAATATTTTATTCTAGGTTGACAATTAAATTAGATAATAACTGTTCAAGGCCTTAACTCCTTCCAGGGCTACTTAGAAATCAATCTTTAAGGGAGCCGTGTCAGGCGATGGATATGCTGGTTTCAGGAAGGGACATTCCCTCTAGATCTCTCTAATTATTCTGAATAGGGTCTTCATTGAGGGTAAATAAGTATATCAGTGATATAAAAAAGTAAATTAGGGAAAAAGCAACTTGGCAATGATCATAACAATGCATGTTGGAAGGGACCTCAATTTCCATAAGGGTCATATATGCATATAATCATGATGCCATATCAAAGACTCTTTGGGTCTTGAGGACATTTGAGTCTTCAAAGTCAGCTTAGGATTCGATGTCTCCATTCCAGCAAAATACAACTACTTTTCAAAATTTAACTGTGATCCTCTATTTCAACCTACTTACTGTTACCTACCTTCTACAGTGAAATCATTTTCTTATCTCTCGAGTCCTTAAATAGAATACTTAGAAACTGAACAAAAAGGAAGAGGACGCATATAAAGTACATTGCAACCTTTAAAGTGAAATACAAATATCAGTTATTATTATCATTATTGTTCTCTAGTGTTTTTTAATCATCTTTTCGAACAATGGCTTTTAAATTTGAATTTCTAGGTCTTGATATGTAATTGGAATTAACACATCTTGCTGAGATATTTTCTACCTGAATTAGCATACATTGAAAAATACTTTTTTTCTCCCTTTCAAATTTTTGTTGTTCATTAAACTGTGTCTCTTGAATTAAATTACTTGGTGACTTGTGGAGTTGTATCTCATAAAAGTTGACTTCAAATACTGTCATTCTCTCCCAGAAAATCATAGTTAAATATAGCAATAATTACCCAGATTTTGTTAACTACATTCATCTTAACTACAATAATTGAAATCTGCTTGTTTTCTAACTTGATGATGTAACCTTGGTCAAGTCAATTAATTTCTCTCTGCCTCAGTTTCTTTTTCTGTAAAATGAGACCCATCCAGCTCTAAATTTATGATATAATTTTTCATTTTAAGTAAGATATTTTGGGTTGAGTTTAGTTACAATGTACCAATGGTATTTTAATTTAATTTCTAAAACTAGTCTAAGTTTTCCAAAAGAAAATGAACTGAAGACAGAAAGGAAATACTGCTGTTTTTTTTAAAAGAAGTAGCAAATAAAGAAAAATGCTAAAAACAAGACTTGTAAAGATGTGTCTGAGAAGCTCCAGAAGAGAGGAGCAGACATTGCTCTAAGAACCATCCTCTGCCAAAAATCAAAATCAAACTGTATTCTATTGCTTATGTAGAAATGTTCATACATGAGACATGCTAAAACAATCAAATGCATATACGATATCATCATTTCAGGAATTTCCTCCACAATGCAAATGAAACCTTCTCATCTTGAGTTTCTCTTATCCATGTGTTCTCCCTAAGTTCACCACAGAGGGGTCATGTTGCTTGCTAAAGGGCTTCTTCACTTTCTCCTGCTGTTACAAGGGAACACTCTGCCTGTGCACTTGTCATCCTTCTCTCTTTTCATGTGGCCAGCCCATCTTTCCTACTATCATACAACTCCTTGATGATATTTTAAATTCCCATTCTCTTTAAAAGTCCCTGATTGGCTATGTGTCTCAGTCTACTTATATCTACCGTGCTTCTCTCCTTTGCTTTGTATATGATGCTGATCATCTCTTCTTCAGAACCATGTTTCATTGCTAAAATATTTATACTGGGAAAAAAATGGGCCTTTGCTTTAATGAGAAGCTTGGGGTCAGAAGCAGAGGCTCACTAAATTCTTAAAAACAACCTAACTTGTGTGACCTTGGGCAAGTCACTTAATCCCAAATGCCTCAGGGGAAAAAAAAGCAACCTAACTGATTCTCATTTTTAATTCTTGGCTTAGCTTACTCATTCTTTTTTATTCATTCAACATACATTTGGAATATTTTCTATATGGCAAAGCACTGTTCTAGGTATGAAAGGATTTGCAAATATAAATTAGGCAAATAAACATAAATACAAAATAGTAAAGGAAGAAAAGAATACAAAAATACCTGTGATACAAAATAAAGCATAGCAACCTATGTTTTAAGGGGAGAAGGCTAATTATTTGAATTTGAGGGAGACCTAGGACATCTTGGAGGACATGGTCATATTTCAACATGTAGGCAAGCAGATGAGGGGGAGGACATTCCAGCTTATAGCAACAGCATGGAACCACAAAAGGATGGGCAAAGACCCAGTCATAAATAGGTAGCCTATCCTCCATCATTAAGCAAACAGTGCTGGAGATCGTGGATGGAGTTTTCTCACTATCTCTGTATTTTGTGATTACCGTGGGCCACTTAATTACTGCAGCCTTTCAGTTGGCACTAATCAGAAATTAAGAAATAAGATCAGCTTTGTCAAGTGCAGATGTCTGTCCTTACTAGAGGACATTTTCTAAAGAGGCAATTTTCAAAAGAGGTAATATTAGATTTTTCTTGATTATCCTCAGACAACCTTATAATCCAGGCATTGGTATTTAGGAAGCCAAGCAGTGAAATAAACAATGTTGATTATAATCAGCCGGTATTTTATGTTCATGAGGTGAACAGAAAATTCAGTTTCAATTCTGTGTCAAGAGGATATATAGATGGGGGTGTTTTTTTTTTCCAAAAGGGGAAGGAGTAAGATGGTGAGAGGATCACGTACAGGGGTGAACCACAAAAACTGAAGGCTTTCTTAGATGGTAGACTTCCAAGGTCATCTGGACCTTCTACCTAAAATGTCTTTTTTGACAAGTAAATTGAAAACTCAATACAAGATAAAAACTACAAAGGTGTCAATGGGAAAAGATCATTTATAGTATCACCTAAATAAAACTGAAGGAAAAAAACCCCATATTTCTATGCAGATTTGCATTTTTCTCTTTGTGTCTACAATCCTTTATCAGGGGCATTAGACAACATGTCATTTTCTACACAAAGTTTCTTTTATATGAGGATGGGTTTAAAGAGGTTTCCAGCCTAGGATTTTACTAGGACCAAAGAAAACCGTAATAATACCATCAATACCACATCACTTACCAATGAGTAGAATTTTTTTTCATAAATTAAAATCTAATTCACTTTTCACTGTGGGATTCAATCAGCTTTATGCACCAAGGAAAAGTCTATTTTAAACATTTTCTAACTTGAAAATAACAGCATGTGTTCTTCAGGTACAATTGTTGGGTGTCTGCCAATAGAATGCTATGAAATCATTTTTGCCAAATCAGATCCCTCCCCCAGAAAGTTACTGATCAAAGTATGAGGGCCACAAAGTGTATGTAAAAAAGTAATCAGCCATATGAAAGAGTATTATTTTGGGATAATTACGCAATACTATTTGTTGCAAGAAAATATTTGTGATCCCCACTGCATGGTGAATGGTTATGCAGATTTTTGGCATTTGCATATAATGTAATGTTACTTTTCCATAATCAATGACAGATATTAAGTACCCAAAGAAGCCTAGGAAGATTTACATGAACTCATGCAGAGTGAAGTAAGCAGAACCAATCAAACAATATACACAATGTAATAAATCATTTCATTCAAGGTATTTAACCAATTTTGTTTGACTGCTTTATCAGAGAAATTGGCTATATGACGTTATTATCACTCAGATTTCTCTTCAGATATTCCGCAATGTGACTCCAATTTGGACACTAATATTTTAAAATTCAGCTGTAATAATGGAAATTCTACATTATTTGAACAATACATATGAGTTGTAGTCATTACCTTGAGCTAAGATGAATGGAACACATATATCTACCAGCAGCAATGCTTGGCCTATTAAGCAATAATTAAAGCTTGACAAACACTGGGAAACCAACATTCTCTGATGAGATTATTTACTCTGAAAACCAAAGTGGGCTGTGTAATTTCAGTCATGTCTGATTCTTCACTATCCCATCTGGGGTTTTCTTGTTATAGAAACTGAAGTGCTGGTCATTCCTTCTTCATCTCATTTTATAGATAAGAAAACTGAGGCAAACAGGATTAAATAACTTGCCCAGGAACACACAGCTGTGAGTGTCTGAGGTTGGATTTGAATTCAGGAAGATGGGTCTTACTGACTCTTCCCCAGATCTGTATCCACAGCAGCAGCATCTGGGTTTTAGCATTTTTTTCATTGACCTTCACTAATATACCTATCACTTTGCTTGATTCCTCGAGGCTCATTACTTACAAAATTAACTGATTAGAAGTTGCTATATGACTGTTGTTATCACTCAGATTTCTCTTCAGAAATAATAACTACATATATCACACAATCCAGAAACCACTGCTAAATAACTTCACTAAATCGAAACTGATAATTTCAGATTTTCAATGCAATTAATTATGACCTTCATTAAAAATTCTTGGTAATCAAGAATGCATAATACTGTGTTGCTTTTAATTACATGTTTAATTAGAACATGTTGAAAAATTTCACAAAGAGCCAGCTCCATACCAACTTATGCTGACAATTGTTTCAGAATTATCCTATTTAAAAAAAACTGTCTACAGTTTCAAAGTTGTTCCTTGAATGGAAAAAAATTGCATGAACCTGACACAAAATATAATAAAGCCACAGTAATGAATATAATATAGTAAATACATGGTAGGTTGCTCTGGGCCAAAACTACTCAAGTACTGTTCAGTACTTTTGTTCATTTTGGTATTTCTTGATTATTTCTATTTGTTATGAAGTTAGCAATCTACATTCATCTGAGACAGGTTGGCCTAAATTACTTGGTAACTCATTTGCACATAAAGACACATTTTGATTTTGGCCATATATAGGCACAAAATCTGAATGCCAAAATCAAAATTAAACCAAAATGGCAACTTCCTTCATTGTTAAAATACCAAGGTTTCTCAAGAATTTAGCCCCAACATGACATCTGGCTCTACCACCAAATGTCTTTTCCTAGTCCTCTTTTCTTGAATTTAAGCCAATATTGAATACTTTTTATTCATTTAGTTAAATGGTTTTATTTGTTTGTTTTTTATTAAAGAATCAGGTCCCCAAAGAGTAAAAAATTATAGTAGTGACTCTTACAGGACTGACTTTGGCAAATGTTGCTCCATTTTAGCATCTAGGGGGTTGACAGGACTGAATGGCAGAGTTTCAATCAACAACTATAGTTTGGGATCTGAGAACCAAAGATGAAGGGAGAATTAGGAATGCCTCAAATAATATGAGACCCTTTTCCTTCCCATTCTTTTTCCAGTTGGATTTCCCTAAATTTAAGCTAGCTATCTCTTATTGAACTTCTCTGACTCTATTACCTGATTACATAAGTAGAATTTGATTTTCCTTTTCTAAAAAAATTAAACTTCTAGAAAATGATCTATCATTTTCATGAAAAAGCTACCCGTCTAGCAAATTTTGTTATAGAAGATTTTTAAAAAATTAATCTGTTTCTCACAAGATGAAATTTATGACCCTTAGGAATGTTTACTTTTAAGGTCTTTCTGCTTCTTATTTTTAAATTGACCTCTTGTATTTATAATAATAAATCATTAAGCAGCCTCTCTGGGTATTTCATAGATTTTAGGTGGTTTTAATCTTGCCATCTTGAAACAAATCAGTCCTCAGTACTATTCAGTTTCTTTTCTTGTGGCATTGTCAAGCATTTGAACTGGCAAAGGGAGGAGAGTATCCAGAACTAAACAATGTTCTGGAAATTTTGGGGAATCAGGCAAACATTTCTCATAATTATGCCTGTGCATCATGCTAGTATTAATAAAATGTGGAGTTATAAAATTTGTTTTATAGATTCAAAAAATAGAGGGAGAGATTACCCATCTCTTCAATCTTAATACTTCCCAGTATGAAGTTAATTTCATCGTATCTCTATCTCACCTGCAAATCTTTTAAAAATTCAACTCTTGATATGATGTTTAATTTAAAAAGATTTCTCTATTGTCCCAAATAGCCATGGTACTCAATAAAACAAATGTCTTTCATATTTTCAGGTAGATGTAATCAGTACTATATATAAAGCTAATGAACTGGACTGCCATATGACCAAGTTTTTTGCAACAAGAACTGTTTTCTCATAAGCTGTCTATGAGACCAGTAAATTGCTGAAATGATTGCACTGATTTGCAACTGCAAGTTATTGCAGTCATATAACCCCAGCTTTGAAGAAAAGTAGTAAAATTTGATTGATTTTATATCTAAATTTCAATCATTCTTTTGGCTTACTTTCCTAAAACAATGACTACATAGATGGAAGATAATCTTGTTTATTTTTAGGCTAAGTGAAATTTTACCGTATTCGATTTAGATCTTTATTTCTCTGAAAATTTAAAGTGAAAAATCCATTTGGACAAAATAGCATATGATGAAAAAGTTTAACTATATTAGGTTAATTCTACTAAAATTAATTAATCTCCAAAGGCAGTATGGTATAATGGAAAGATCACAGGACTAGGAACCAGGAAATCTGGCTTGTGGATCTCCCATCAATTATTACCAAATTTGAGATGGGAATTACCAAGGTGAAGTTATCAATGTTAAACTCAGTTGTGCAAAGTACATTCCCATAGGGAACATTTAGAAAAACTCAAGGGTGAGGTGGGGAAGAGTAGGTCAAGGCCCCTAGGTTCATCTAGCTTTCATTAACTTATGGGACCTTGGACAAATTACATATACTATCTTTTGGGGCCCTAGTGTCTTCATTTGTTAAATGAGGAATTTGACTATGTAATTTCTAAGATTCTTTTAACCATTCTATGTAGTTCCAATTTTAAAAAATAATCTAACCAAAAAATTTGATATAATGATGTTCTGGAGTAATGAGCTCCATAGTTGGTATATGGTAGCATGTGTGAATTTATGAGAATATTATAATAGCACTTACAACCAGCCTCAATCTGTGCCATTTCAACTAAATGCAACTCTGCCCCATAACTATTTCCATTGCACATTCTTAGCTACCAGCCACTCATTTCCCTCTGTAAAGACTTTTGCTTCAAAACAAAACCACTAATTGCCAAATTATAGAGAGTGTCTGAAAGTGGACAGTCTACACAAAGTCTTACTAAATATAAAGTCAAGAAATGTAATAGGATCACAATTTCCTTCCCCTCCCATTAATATTTCCATTAGATTTAGAGCACAAATTTGTTTCTTGACTTGGAAATGTTATTTATCTAACTGTTTCATTGTCTAATCAATTTAATTTAATCATAGTCCTTTTAACATCTCTTCCATTCAAAACAGTCACCCTTTTATATAATACATGTGAATAAATGAGAGTTAACAGCTATATTTTTGCTGAGGGTGTCTGAAGAGAATATAAACCACAAAAGCCAAGTTTGAGTGGGTTGTGCATTTAACAAAACCCCAAGATAAAAATTCTAGCCTTTTTACATGCACAGTGAGGAAAGCATAATTCAGTACAGCAGTTAAGAATGTACTCAGTCCTGTCAGTAGTAAGTACAGATAAAATGAAACACCAGAAAGAAATTCAGTTTAAAGGCAATTTTGACCATTTCTTTCAACCTTTTGCTTGAGAAAGGGGCAATTTTTTTTCTGGGTCATTCATTTGGAATCAAAACATTTTAATTTGGATAAGTATTCAATGTAGGAGGAATTATTTATCAGAAGATTGTTAATAGTATACACACACACACACTCTCTCTCTCTCTCTCTCTCTCTCTCTCTCTCTCTTTCTCTCTCTCTCTCTCTTTCTCTCTCTCTCTCTCTCTTTCTCTCTCTCTCTCTCTCTTTCTCTCTCTCTCTCTTTCCCAGGATTCTTTTTTTTTTCTGAGGCAATTGGGGTTAAGTGACTTGCCTGGGTCACACAGCTAAGAAGTTTTCCCAGTATTCTTACAATAAATTATAATCCTCATTAGCTTCACTCTATCCATTCACTCTATTCCAAGAAAAAAAATCCCTTCCAAAACTCTTTCTCTCCAACAGTAAACTTAATCACCTTTATTCACCTGGGACTCTATGGCTGGAAATGAATTCCCACTCCTCTCATTTAAGTTACTTTTTTCCTTTATTTCTAGTTATAGGTCACCAACCCTAACCACTTTAAGCTAGAGATAGTGTCTTTGTACTAATTGTTCTCCATGACTAAAATATTCTTCACCCCTTAGCTCTATCTCTTGGTTTCCCTGGACTCTACGAGGCTCAACTCAAAAGCCACTTTGTATTGCAGGCCTGTCCCAGTCCTTGCAATTGTTAGTGCCTTCCCCTCTTAGGTGACCTCAGATCTCCTCTGGATTTATCTTGGGTTGTTTTCTCTTTTAGAATATGTGAATTCCTGGATGGTAGAAGCCATTTTTGTATTTCTTTCTATCACTTGAACTTGACTTGGCACTAACAATGCTTGTTGATTTTCTTCTCAAATCTCACCTCACTTGAAAACATTCACAGATATAATGAGGAGAGGAGAAGAGAACAAACATGGATTAAGTTGCTACCATGTTCCAAGAACTGTGATAAGTGCTATAAAATTATATCATTTTATATTAAACATATATTTGTAGAAATATTCTCATCTTCCTTTCTTCAATTAATTGGACTTATTAGTATCCATTAAAAATTTAACAGACTAAAGCAAATGAAAAATTGAAACGGCAAACATAGAATACGATCAATTAGATGTGTTAAGTATTCCTTCTAAAAAAAAGCCAAAATCAATTTTTCCCACAATAAAATCATGTGAGCGCCATAAGAATAATCATTATGGAGGGATACAAAGGGAGATTCTCACTTGAAAGAAACAGGCATAGCATGGATTTTGGCTTCCAAAAAATTTCATTCTAAAGTAGAATGGTGTAATAGTCACATATTAAACTGATTTCCAATTTTAATCTTGTAATGTGTTCCTTATCTTTTTTCCTTTACATAGGACATTGTTATTGTTCAATCATTTTTCAATTATGTCACTTTCCTCATATATAAAAATGAAATTATATGTCGGGTCTAAAAAACAGTTGTCTTTCAGTTATGTGTACATTGTAAAAAACTGTTCGAGGAAATTAAACCCTTAACAATATCCCATAATGAAAAAGCTGGATCAATTATTAGTTTAAATATTATAAAAAGAAACAACAGTACTTTGCATTATAACAGCTCCCATAAGAGTTTTTATTCCAGATGTTTGGATAGCACTCCTCTATCTGCAGTTTTGAGAGAGAGAGAGAGAGAGCGCTAGAGAGAGAGAGAGAGAGAGAGAGAGAGAGAGAGAGAGAGAGCTAGAGCGAGAGCGAGAGCGAGAGCGAGAGCGAGAGCGAGAGCGAGAGAGAGAGAGAGAGAGAGAGAGAGAGAGAAAGCTAGAGAGAGAGAGAAAGAGAATACCTAATGAGACTTTTAACTGTGAGGCAGGAAGAAATAATGAGGCATGGAAAACAACATGAGGAAAAGTATTGTACCCCTTCATCTCCACAAATAAGAAAATAAATAAATGGAGTTTCATTTGAGATCATACCATAGACCAAAGAAATTAGGAATATGACAGAGGGAATGTGCCACAGATGACAGAAGGATACATAGATCAAAATGAAGGAGCAGATCAAAAGTCAGAAATAAGCAAAAATGATATGAATGAACATGGTTTTGGATTTTTACAAATATATTTTCCAATGAAAAATAACTTCTTGCTGTTTACTAAAGGGTAGATGGCCACTTTGGGAATGTGTGAAGTGTGCCATTTGTCATATCTATGTGGAATTTCAGACTTGACCAATACTGAGTATGGGGAATATGTGATGATATAACTCCTGAATAAAATTTAGTAACACTTGTTTTTGCTCAGCCAAAGATTATTTGTTTTTAAATTATGAAGTTTTATTGCTGTTGAATTGTTTCAATTGTGTCATTCTCTTCATGGCCCTATTTGGGGGTTTTCTTGGCAAAGATACCACAGTGGGTCCATTTTAAATAGCAATATCTAAAAGCTTTAGGGTGGACAATATAACATAGTTATGCAAATGTTTTATTTTTCATTTGTACTGATTTCAGCAGTCTGATGTGCTAATGTAATTGCTTTAATGGACAATTGTCCATAGCTTGTAAACTAATCAATTCATCCCCTACCTCCACCCCACCCCTTCTCTCTGTCTCTATCTTTCTTCTTCTCTTTCTCTCCCTTTTCTTGTTTCTCTCCTCCCCCTCTCTTATTCAAACGTGTATTGATTCTAATATTGCCTTTTAAACCAAGATAATTCATTTGGGGGCCTTTAAATGTAATTTTTATGCTCCACGTAAGTGACACTAGGTGAGTTCTGCCATTATTTGAATGTTAACTGACCTTGACAATTCTGACATTTTAAACAGGCAGTTGGCCATGATGGACTCAGCAGACAATTTGGCTCATTAGTTACAGTGCTATTTCTTACTGAAACTATTTGCATGTGACCTGGGAAGTTTTTATCTGCTAGTGAACAGTAGAGTGCTATGGACCCCCCATTGAACTAAAAAGTCATCTTTTCCTTTATAGTCCCAAAGCAACTGACTTTCCTTTTCTATCCATCTATCTGAGACATTCTGGGGGTGATGGTATGGACAGAATGAAGTTACTACTCTTTACTACTCTTTACATTTTGCCTAAGCCAATGTTATACATATTTTCCCCCCAAAGTATTAGTATCTTATATCTCCTTCAGCAAGGGAAATATGTTTTTCTGTCTGCATTCGTTATGGATGTCTCTGGTTAGAGAAGCTACCAGTGTCAGTTTGAAAGAGACAACTGCAATATACTCATGATCAATGCCCCTCCCCCACCAAAAAAAAACCCCACAACAAGTTGCATGTCTGAATCTATAATAATTAAGGGGAATTGCAATAAAGTTTAATGAGATAAAATTCCCCTGAAGTCACTGGGAACATTTTCTTGATTAAAAGTAGAAAGCTCATCATTAGCACAAATAGTAAAAACTTCTTTCCAGTAACTCTCCCTATAGTGACAAATACTAATTAATAATTTATCTTTATCTTTCTTATCCTTCCATGTTTCCATTATAAATGTATTGTATGTATAAATATGTGTGCATATAGTGACGTCAATTACATGATGTTAATGTATATTGTTCCTGATACATAGATGTGTGTATGTGTGTGTGTGTGTGTGTGTATGGATAGTATTTCTATGTATCTACTTATCTGTGCATCTTTAAATGTGCAAATCTGAACAATATTTCCATTGATTATTTGGATCCAAGATCCATCCTTTTTCAACTTTTGAGATCCATGAAAAACCATCTTGAATAAAGCCAATGAACACAATGAAAGGAAGGTTGTATAATTCTGATTCTACCTATATTGTGGCCCTGTCAGACCCTTGGATTTTTATTGTTTGCTTCCTTGTTAATCTCTCATCCAATCTATTTCTTTGAATCCTTAGATTTTTTTCCCATGATGCCTCAATGTCAGACATTATTCACTATGTCATACTTGCATTTGGTTTGAAAGAACACTTTTGTTTCAGAAAATGATCATTGCAATTATTATAGAAACTTTCTAGAAGAAAAATGATATCAACAAAAAGTCAGGAAACTTTTACTTATGATCAAAGTGCTGTTTTTCATTTAGTGTAAGAGGAAAGGAAAAGGATGTAGGAGGGAGAAAGGAAAGGTAACAGGAAGATATATTGTTTGAATCAGCAAAAAAACTCTCTTATAGGAAAAGAAGATATGGATTACATTGTTTTTCAATTTTTCTTCATGTTTCCCTAAATTAGAAATACCTTCTGAGACAATTGGTGGCCCAGTGAAAAGAGTAGAATGACTCCAGAAGACTGATTTCAAAGCTAGCCTCTAAGCTTATAGCTTTGTGACCCCAGGTGTGTCATTTAACCTGTTTGCTTTGGTTTCCTTATCTCTGTAAAATGGGGTGCAGAGTTGCTCTAAGGCTTAAATGAGCCAATATTTGTAAAAGGACTTAGCACAGTGCCTGACACATAGTAAGTGCTAAATCGATGTTTATTCCCTTTTCTCTTTTTTTAGCATTACTTATTCTATTTCAATAATGACAAATATTATTATTACATTATCATTAAATTCATACATTCTTAAGACCATTAGGATCATTAATCTCAAGTCAGTGGACATATGAGGAAATAACTATCAGTATCTTAAAGATTTAAATTAAAAACAGAAATGTGTTCTTTTACAGGTTCCCCCCTATTTCTCTATAAAAAGTCAGTTTCAGAGTAAGCTCAGGAGATGCCTAATGCAATTCTGCTAGATGACACAGCAAACAAGATGGACAATTAACTCTTTCAAGGCACAAAGGTAGCATTCATTAATTGATAGATCAGGCCAGTAAATGGTACCGTTGTAGACTGAATAAATTATTGATTGTAAGGTCTTCCAGGCCTCCCAGAGCCATGAAAGTTGTGAATGCTCCATTAATACTGATGATTCTAAGGACACAAAGAAGCCTACTTTGTTACAAGGAGACAGGTGGTACAAACAAGAGTGTTTTTAAACAAAGAACCCAGTAGCCACCCCAAGTAAACTCCTTTGGAAAGGCTAATATCAAGCTGAAATAGTCAGAAAGGGCATGCTAAATTTGACTGAAGATAAAAAGGATTTAGATTAAACTCTGATAAAATAATGTGATAAGAAAGAATATTAGAAGAAAGATTGGGAGCAAAGATTATTTGGGGACTGATTGCAAGTGTATGTGATCTGGCCAAATAATTTTTGAAGATGTTCATACAAAGCAGCGAGTGATTGTATCTCAAAGCCCTCAATAATCTTCACAGAGTGAGAGAGAAAAAGTCATAAACTCACCTCTCTAGATAAAGAAGGGATTTCAAAGACCATCTAGCCCAAAGCCTCATCTTATAGAGGAGAAAATCAAGGCCCAGAGAGGTACTTATTAGTGACTGACACCAAATCTCAAGGTAGTCAGGAGCAAAACCAAGAGCAACAAAGCTCTTTCTGCTGTATCATGTGGCCTTGATAAGATGGCAGGCAGAGGCCTCATGAGACATATTCCTACACCAGTAGAACTTGAGTTTGGGTCTCCTTTCTAATAGGATAATATTTCTGTGAGAACAGATATACTTTGAGTATGGGAATGGACTGAAAATATAACTAGAATTGGCAGGGAGAGAGTAACTGCTCAAGGGATTCTTTTTATGCTACTGACTTTATATAATTCTAAGGACTTCAGTATCCTTCCATTACATTTAACTTAAATCTATATTTTTGCCTGCAAAAGTAATATGTGATTTTTCTAAAACCCTATAAGCAAAATGAGATGGTGTCTATGGTCATTCCCAGTCTAAAGACCTGATTTGAATTCAAGATGGAGTAAGTAATGTCCCTGTGCCCTTAAGCAAGGCACTTCATTTCTTCAGCATTGTTTTTTACCCTCAAGGGGATTAGACTAAATTATATCTAAATTTTTCTCCTCTTTCATTGCCCTTTTCCAAACCTAGAAAAAGCCACGAGTTTAATTACATGCTTTAAGACATACAAATTAAATTGTTGAATATAAAAAGATATAGAATCTATAAACAAAGATACTAGCCAAATGTAGCCTCCAGGACTTGTCTCGGTGTGAATTATGTTGCTAGATTTTGGGCCTCAGGAGAAAGATTTATATACAATTGCATTTGGTTTTCTTATCTCTGGGCTTAAAATTTGCAAGTGAAATTTCTTAATATTGCTCCAGCTTCAATTACAAAGCTGTAATCTTTGAATCAAGTTCAAGCCCATGAAATTTTAGTTTCTCTGTAGGAGATAATAATATGGCAGAAGTGACTGATTTGAAAGAGGTAAAATTGATAATACTTAGTCATCGATTGGCACAAAGGGTGAAGGAGAGAAATTGTTGCCCCTCCCTGGAGTGTACAATGTGTCCACATTACACCTTCCCAGAAATCTATTGAGTTACTATTTCAATTCCTAAAGTTAAATTGTTCTTACTTGAAAATAATCACCCTTGCACATACACATCACAAACTAGCTTTCTCTACTTTCACCAAAATTAGACTGTTGGTCTTTAGTAAAGTGACTTTTTTCTCCAGAATGTAAATATTTCATGCAATTGTTAAAGTTTTAAAAGCAGAAAACAGATACATATATTTCCTTCCTTGAAGTAAAGAATGCTTAAAAATTCAATGCTAATTTTATGAAAATACTTCTATTACTACCAAGATTATATACAGGGGAAAAATAGAGCCCCAAAATTAAGAGACCTGAAAAGCATACAAACAGACAATTTTTGGATGAAGAAATTGAAACTCTAGTTATATGAATAAATGCTCTAAATCACCATTGATCAGAGAAATGCAAATTAAGACAACACTGAGGTACCACCTCACACCTCTCAGATTGGCTAGGATGACAGGTAAAGATAATGATGAATGTTGGAGGGGATGTGGGAAAACTGGGACACTGATGTATTGTTGGTGGAGTTGTGAACGAATCTAACCATCCTGGAGAGCAATCTGGAACTCAAAAAGTTATCAAACTGTGCATACCCTGTGATCTAGCAGTGTTACTACTGGGCTTATATCCCAAAGAGATTTTAAAGAAGGGAAAGGGACGCGTATGTGCAAAAATGTTTGTGGCGGCCCTCTTTGTAGTGGCCAGAAACTGGAAACTGAGTAGATGTCCATCAATTGGAGAATAGTTGGGTAAATTGTGATATATGAATGTTATGGAATATTATTGTTCTGTAAGAAATGACCAGCAGGATGAATACAGAGAGGACTGACAAGACTTGCATGAACTGATGCTGAGTGAAGTGAGCAGAACCAGGAGATCATTATATACTTCGACAACGATACTGTATGAGAATGTATTCTGACGAAAGTGGATTTCTTCAACAAAGAGAAGATCTAATTCAGTTCCAATTGATCAATGATGGATAGAAGCAGCTACACCCAGCAAAAGATCACTGGGAAACTGTGGACCACAACATAGCATTTACACTCTTTCTGTTATGTTTCCTCATTTACTGTACTGAGTCACTCTGCCTGAAGCTAAATAAAGATCAAAGCAATGATGTTCATTGTATACAAGAATATATTACTATTACCACTTATTATTATTATTATTATTATTATTATAGCCTTTGTATAGTGCTGAGCTACACATTGTGCTGAGCAGTTTACAAACATTATTTCAACAGGTTCTCACAACAAGACTAGGAGGAAGATGCTATTATTATCTCCACAGATGAAGAAACAAAGACAAACAGAGATTGTGTTTTGCCCAAAATCATGCAACTAGTAAGTTTCTGCAGCAGGATTTGAATTTGAGTCTTCCTAAGTGCAGGCCCAGGGCTCTATCCCTCTATATCTAGCTTTATCTGGTTCCTTCACAGCATTTCAGCATTTCTCTAGAAGGGTTATGACCTAGAGGTTATGAATCATTGATACTAACAACAACACTAAATCTAAATAACTAAAGCCATGTAGGGTGTATGTAAAACTAAAAAGTTAAATTGGAATAGAAGATTCAAATACATGGGAATTTAGGATTAGACGCTTTCTGGTGAAGACCCTGAGAAGGAATCAGTAGGAGAAAAGAGCCCCACCTTCAGCTTCCTCTCTCACCTTAGCTGGAGGAGGAGCCTTTTAACTGTAGTGGCCTGGAGGCCATGTACTTTTTCATTTACCTCTTAGTGGTGATTTCATGGAAGAGAATTTGTTTTGAAGAACCTTGGCAACAAGCAGGTTAAAAATTAACAATTAAGTCCAAATGAGTTTCATAAGGCACATCAAAGTTAAACACCTTACCAGTGGTGACACTGCTGAAATAAAAATCAGAAGTAGGCTTTGAATCCCAGTCTTCCTGACTGTGATTCCAGTATTGTACCTATAATAGCTGCCATGTCCCATTCCCCCACCCAATTTAAAAAATACTATCTATTAATTAGATATGTTGATGATCTGTCCAAAGCACATATACTTATCTATCCTGAACTGTCTTTTGCTGGTCCAACTTCATAGTCAATAAGTTTGAGAAAAGAATATGAAATAGGAAGTGAAGACAGCTCAGAGAGTATGGAAGTGTTAATGGTAACAATAATTAAAATACTTAAGTTAGTATAGATACTCCCACGAAGGAGGCTTAAATCTCTACAAATTCAGACTCTTAAATTATTAATTGAGAGAAGTTTTCCTTTGTCCCAGTACAAAACTGTATCAAAGCTGTCCCTTCTACTGTGTCAATCAAATTGATTTGCATACAATATTTACTCAATGACTATATTGGAGGAAAGAATGAATTTTTGAATACCATATTTAGAAAGAACATTTGTCTAATTCATCATATGAACCAATTATTTTGTTTTGCACAGAAATTAGTTGCCCCGGCCACTATTTTATTGGCACTGTCATAATTGCGATCAATAACTTTCAATACTTTAACCCTCCCATTGTCTATTTGAAGCTTCTTTTGTCATGTGTCACTCACTATTACTGTAATATTCACCCTCGATAAAAAATGATACTGTGAATTTACAGAATGACTTCAGAACAGCAAACAAATGCCCTCAAATTGTTCACGTCTTCTATTTGGCAGGAAGAGAATATGGTCCAATGTAATCCAGATGTTTCAACTATGTCACAGACAACTAGTAGTACCCAAAAAGAAATAAGCCTTGACAAAGACAGAGTTTCAATTAGACATCTGTGGGCAGCTTTCTTCTTTTCACAGCGTAATAGTAACTTACTGAAAGCAATCATGGATAAGATTCAAGACAGTTCAGGTCATACAAACACTAACATAGGCAAAACTGTTGTAATGTCCAAACTGGTTCTTTCCTTTTTTGAATCGTCTTTCAAATGTTTTTTTTTTTCTTTTTTCCTTTTACTGTCATTAGGGCATTTCAACAGACTTTTTGTCTTTTGGTAGACTGAGTAGCTCACACTCTGATTTATCCTTCATCCATTCTCTAGTCCCAAAGCCAGGAAAACATTCATATTTGGAAATAAAATCAACCCCTCTAGAGTAGTTGTGTAACTTTTCATAGTCACTTATTCTCTCTAATGCTTCTCCAGCCTTCAGGTTTATAATTTATTTATACCTTTTGCTCCTGCTATTATGTTGAAAAAGTTTCCTGAGGCCTGCCTAAATGGAGAGAACTGCATGATATAGTGTATGGAAGAACAGTTTGGGAATAAAAAAGACCCAGGTTCAAATCTTACTTGTACTAGCTCTGTGACCATAGGCAAATCATTAAACCTCTCAGTCTCCCAAGGAACCTCTCTATGAGTTTAAATCATAGATAAATTCTATCAGTAGAGGAATATTCCACACCAGGAATTCCTTATACTAATAAAAGAAAATCTACATGATATCAATAAAATGATTTTTTAGTAACTAACCAAATGGACAAAATGATTTCTTTACTAATTTTTAAGGGATGGAATAGAAGTGTGGGAGATTTTTGCAAGGAGACTTGTTCTTGGGGGAAATGTGTTCACAGCTAAGAATATCTGAAAGGGAATACTGTGGTTTTTTTGCAATAGAGATGCAGTAATTCAACTTTTTTTGCAATCCTCATTCACATAGATCAAATCCCTGATCCTGCAAACTATTTGATGACTTGACAGAATGATTTCATGCCTTCACCAGCCCATGCTTCAAATATATAGCTGAGATCACAGTATGGCACATGTGTGCCACGAACAATGAATTGTTTACTAAATATTGTCTTGAATTTTCCTTATAAAGACAAGCTACCCAGCCTCCCAGTTTATTAAGAGAAAATTCAGCTCTTCCCTATAATAGAAGAATTTAGGAAGAAAAGATGGGGAAACTCCTCAAAAATGGGGGGGGATTAGAAATGTGATATAATCCAAGAAGCTTAAGTCATTATTGCCTAATAGATAGTGTTGTTTGCTCCTTCACTGGCACACTAAAAACAAAGGAGTGAAATTAATATGCCTAGTCTTTGAGTAAAATTTAAAGTTGATTCAGTTCCTACATGATGAAAACAGAACAATTCTTTGGAGCTTTCTGTGAACAACTTATTTATGCCAGTGTGGAAAAGGCCTCAGAATACAGGAACAAATGCCACAAGTATCCACCTCGTGGAATATAGACCAAATACATTAAATATTTTTTCCATAAATTAATGTAATCTCATTTTATTTTAAATATAGCCAGCAATTTAAGGATGCTGGATGATTATTTGACATGAAATCTCTTACATAATTGTGTGATCTGGAATTCTAGATGACTTCCTTCATCTTATTAGTAAACTTATTAGTAAAAAGAGGGATTGCAAACAATGAATCATTTGTGTAAAAATTATATTGAAAATTATACACAAAGTGCTCCTGGAGGCAGCTAGATGGCAAAGTACATAGAATGCCAGCCCTACAGTCAGGAGGATCTGACTCTGGACTCAAATCTGATCCTGGACATTTATTTGACACTTACTATTTGTATGATGCTGGGCAAGTCACTTAACCCTGATTGACTAGAAAACAAAACAAAACCAAAAAAGAAGAAAAAGAAAAAGAAATGGTCCTGCATGTTATAGCCCTGTATATTTTCACTTTCTAAGGTAGTATAGACCAAAGAAAAACTGGTCAGATATGCATTTTTTGCTTTTAAGTGAACCATGGAACAGTTAAACATGAGCAAAAGGCATAATTAGTTTCCTTTTCATTGACAATGAAAGCTAGAAGTGCTCGTTTTTTAAAGGGTTATGAATAACATTTTTTATTCTAAGGTAAATCAATGTGGAACTTACTCAAGGAAAAGTAAAAGATCTTTACAAACATGACTAATATGCTATTGAAAGAAAAAAAATACATATATTTATATAAGTTAAAAGAAAATATGTAAATAATATATAGAAAATATAAATTATATACACATAATTAAATATGGATGTCTTTCAAGTCACACATGAAAATATGATTAAAAAGAAGAAATCAGTAAAATTGGTATTTATGAATTAAACTTCTCTATAAAATATGTTAACTATATCAAAACAGTCATTCTTTCAACATTCCAGGATAGCATTTAACTTTAGAACTAATTTTTTTCCATTAGGCCAACTAGTTAACAATAGGAAGACACATAAGAGTTGTTCACAAGCAATCCAATTCAGTCATAAAATTACTTATTTGTGCCATTGTATTGGCCAAATTGGTCACAAAGTGATAATATTAGTTTCTCAATGGCCAATTATTTTAACAGCCAAATTACATATATATGAAATAGCTATACTTGGACTGATTCTGCCAAGCTATCCAGTGATAAGATTTAAATGTAGGTATTTATTCTTGACTGATTCTGAGTCCATCTTATCACTTTAATGTATGTCTTACCATGCATTATCATGTACTCATAATAAATGTGGCCCTTATCAAAAATCTCTGCACTTTAAGATGATTTTTTCTGCTCTTACCCTAATCCTTCCCTCTGATTTCAGATTATTAAAATCTTTCCTTTTCCAGGTTAATTTCTTCACCTATATTCCACATTCCTTCTACGGGACTTGAAGTCTCAAGTAGCCTCTCCTACTAGTACTTCCCATTTTTCCTTGACTGACTCCTTCCCTTCTACTTTCAAATGTGCCCAGGTTTCCCTCCCTGCCATCATCTTAAAAAAAAAAAAAGAAAGAAACAACTTCTGCTTGATTCTGAACCACTGCTCAAAAATAAAAAGAAAGCAAGAATTTATTAGACTTTTGCTGTATTCTAAACATTGTGCTAAGTGCTCATTTCATCATTTAATTATTGTCTACTTAAGCCCTCACCCCAGTTTGGGCTTCTGCTTTCTACTACTCTGCTGAAATTGCTTTCTTGAACTCCACTAATGACCCAAATCCAAGGCTAGTCTCTCATTTTTCTTTCATTTTTCTATATCTGAAGCATTTGAGGGAATTGATGACTTTCTTCTGGAAAGTCTTTCAGGTCTTGGACTTAGTTATATAGCACTATTTGGTACTCTCCTCCTGTCTTATTCAGCAATTCTGCCCTATTTCATTTTCTAGACTCTTTTCCCCTCTATTGAATGTGAGCATATCCTAATGACCAATGATAGAATCTCTGCTCAGCCCCAACATTATTTCTCTTGAAGGTCTTATTCATTATCAGAACAACTATAAAAGGATACAGATTAGGTATAAGGTTAGAGACTAGACCTCTGATTTTGTTGGTATAGCAAACCACTGACTCCCTACCACAACTAGAATCAATTAAAAATGAGAAATTTAAAGCCCTTCACAGCATGATTACAACCTGACATTTCTTCTTCTGACATTATTCTCCTTCACGTACTCCTAAGTCCAGGCAAATTAGCCTCAGCTGCTTCTCACATACAACATTCTAGCTCTTGCCAGTCTCTCCTTGCATAGGCTCTCTCCAAGCTTAGAATGCACTCCCTTATCTTCACTTATTTGAATTCCTAATTTTCTGTCCAACTCAATTCAAATGTTGCTCCCTACATAATCTCTGCAAGTGTTCATGCCTTCCCTGTAAAATGATCTGGCATTTACCCTTTCCATGTTGTGTTTATCAGTATATGTGGTCTTTCTTGCTAATAGAATGGAAGCCCTTTGAGGAAAGGGATGATTTCTTTTTGTCTTTGTATCCTAAGCACTTTTACTGTATGTAGCATGAAGTAGGTACTAATGAACACTTGTTAAATGATTGGACAATTAAAAAAGAGACATCATTCTGACTTAAGCACAACTGCATGAATAAAAGCCTTCAGCCATGGCAGGATAACTCAAAGAAAAAGAAAAAGATGCAAATATATAGGATATATATTTTACCAGTATAGATCCCAGTACATCTATGACTTACTAGGTAAATCCTATAGAGCTGCCAGGGATGTGAACAGATTAAATGACTTGTCTAAAATTATATGGCTAATTATATGACTAATCCTATCAGAGATAGGATTGGAGACTAGGTCCTTCCTAACTACAAATATCAGTATTCTAGTCATTCAGTAATGTTGCCACAGAAAGGTAATAAAAATAAAAGCTAATCTAAAAAGAGCAAATGGAAAAGAAATTCACTGTACTAATAATTGTCATGATCAGTTTGACTTATACATGAGAATCCATTCGTTAGCTAGACTAGACCAGGGCAATCAACATCATTATCAGAATGGATGCTTATCTGGAGATAAATTTTTGTTTTCGCCCATGTGAAGTATATCTTCTCTATTTTTATTTATTTATTTTTCAAAAAATTGTACTTAAAATAAAAATTTTTAAATGAATCATTAGATAATGCTGTTGTTAAAAAGAAGTTAAACAGTTCCTTCCTTTCTATGTGCTAGGCCAGTTGTGGGAGAAAGAATGGTACATCATTTTCAGGGTCTACTCTTAGGATTTCATATGGAAAGAAAAATCATATATTTCCTTCCATGAAATAAAAGGAACCACTACCATATTTCATATTTCACACATAAATGAGATCAATTATACTCAGAATACTAGATAAGGCAGATATAGCACATATTTAAAACATTTTCCCAGCAGGACTCATTTTAATTGGAATCCAAGATGTATTTTTTCCCAGTCTTTATTTATGTACCTTAGAAATAATCCTACCAGAATAACTGAAATATTTTGTAAGCAATTGCTCTTGTCTCCCCAAAAGACATCAGATTGGAAAGGACTTCAAAAAGTATAAAGCAATGTGAAAACAAAGTAATAAAGAGAATAGGATATGATACCATTACTGGTTCCTTAAATTTTTGTTGTACCTATCCTAAGAATTTTAGACAACTTTTACCGAAGCCCATTCCCTGCCCCCAACCCATCAAGGCAGATTTTATTCTTCTAAACCTTGAAGGTTACTTAGATTTCATCCAACAGTTAGATAATGTTGGACAACTATTACTAAATTCTGATTAAGATAAATAGCTTCACACCAGGTAACACCCATTTCCATTTCAACAGGAAGTAAAATAATTGATGATTGTATAACACTTAAAAATATCAAGTCAAGTGTCTATACTGAATAATGACAGTGGCTTTTCTGTCCTCCTGAGGTCAAACATAGAGAGGATACATCTCCAAGAAAGTGAAAATGTCAATGAACATTCCTTTCTTACAAAGGAATTTCCAACAAAAACATAGACAAAAGATAAAGGGCTAGGGAAACTTTTCAGGACTGCCACTAGAAAACATTCCCTTTCTCCACAAAATACATACGCCTCATTTTAATTTTTCTTATCATGAAGCAGACTATATTTGTGCTTTCTACATAGAATTAGAACCTTTAAGATTTAATTATGAATTCTGTCCCTCATGAATAGGAAAAGATGATTTCTCAATTTTCAAAGTACATCTGTCAAGGTATGATTTAGACATTAACTACATTTGATGATCCCTGATTTTCACTATCTTTTCCTATGGTCATGAAATTAATAATTATGATTTTTTTTAATATAAGAGGGAAATATTTTGAATGGGGCAGCTTTTGTAAGATAATACTTATATGAACATACATTATATATACCAGAGCCAGAAAATTCTGTTATTATTTGAAGTAATTATATCACAGATTTTTGTGCTTAGTCAAAAGTATTCAAAAGCATTTTGTGGTCTTAATCTCCTGATATGGTCAATAGATGTTTATGTTTAACCTTGATGCTTGTTATTTATATTGAGTATATCATAGGCATGTAAAATATAATAAGGCATGAAACCCAGGGAAATTGTTTTGATACTTTATGGGAAATGATTCAAAAAGATATGCAGCAGACTGGCATGTATAAAAAGAACATGAGTTGCAAAGGTAAGTGATCAAAGAATAAGAACATCATTCAGAAGAAATGCAAAAAAAGTTCTAAATATAAAAACGCAACATTCAAATTAAACTTTGAGGTTTCACTTCACACCCATCAAATTGGCAAGCACGATAAAAGACAAAATAAGAGAATGCTGGATGGGATCTAGAAAATTATATAGAGATGTGAATTGGTATAATAGTTCCAGGAAATAATGTTCAATTATTTCATCAATCTGTTGATATCTTTCAATCCAAAGATCCCATTATTGGGCATAAACCCCAAGAAGGTCAAAGTCAGAAAGGCCCTCAATATTCATAGCAGCACTTTCAATGTTAAGAAAAAAGTGGAAAAAATGGATGCTCATTGATAGGAGAATAACAGCATGATATATAACATATGAACATAACTAAAGTGTGTTCCTCTATGAGAAATGACAATATGAGGAATTAAGAAAAACCTGTTAACTGATGCACAATAGCCAGGGTAAGATTATGTACAATGTATTCAAAAGAAAAACAACTGAAGAAGACAGGTCAATTCAAATTAAACAGAATGAGCAATATTGGTCTGGGAGAACAGATGAAATATTCTCCTTTTTGGAGAGATATATGGGGACTACCTATGTGGAACAGTGCATATTATTTTTAGGTGTGGTTACTTTATTAGCTTTGCTTATCTTTTTTTTGTTACAAAGGAGTTTACGGAGTGACTTTCAACTCAGGTTATGTGAATTAGGGTATATTCACACATTGCACTATGAAAATGATTATTTAACCACTCTATCTTAAGTATCTGAAATTCTGAAAGCTGACATCATTTCACATTTATGACACTTTCTGAACATACCAGCATGTACCTCCTACATTCTATGTCAGTAACTAGCATTAATATGCCCTCTTGGTTTTTTACTACTCACTGACTAAATCCTATCTAGAAGGTTCAGAGCAAACTTTGCCTCAATTTGCCAAGGTAGGACAGTTGCTAATTGGCAAATTGGTAGACTGGAACTCCATTGGTGTGCACTTTAACAGGATCGTTCTTAAGCTTCCTAATTGGATTGAAAACCTTCAGACTCTGACATTTCCAGGTACAAATGTAACCTTGCCTTCTCAACTCAATTTTTTAATCATGTGAAGAACAGTCTGAAGAAGGAATCAATTGATTTACTTTATACTTAGTGCTGATCCTCTATTCATATTATTATTGTAAGTAGATTTAATTGTCGTAATAATATCTGTGGATAATCTGAATTCTGATGGGGTATGTCTTTTCCACTGGGTTCAAAATTTAGTAGCCAATGTAAAGTTTCTATACACAGGCATTTTACTAAGTACATTGCTGATAGGCAATAATAGTCTTGTTACATACAGAGACCTTTGTCCATCAAAAATGTATTGAAGGCAGCAGCTAGGTGGCGCAGTGGCTAGAGCACCAGCCCTGAAGTCAGAAGGATCTGAGTTCAAATTCGACCTCAGACACTTAACACTTCCTAGCTATGTGACCCTAGGCAAGGCATCTAACCCCAATTGCCTCAGCAAAAAAAAAAAAAAAGTATAATTTTTTCTTGTATCCACAGAACTGCTGCTATGGCACAGTTTAAGGTATAACTTAACATTATGTCTTGCCATTATTCTTCCATAATCAGTATTATAATACAGACTTCATATTTGTAATTGGTTTGGGGTTTCTTGCCTTCTCATTGGATAGAGCAGAGATTGCAGGTTAGATAATCTGGAGCTAAAAATAAAGTAAAATTAATTGAAAAATAATATGGACTGAGTTTTCTATATTCAATCACTCAACAAACATTCATTAAACATCTCCTATGTGCCAGATGCTGTTGCTATAAGGACAAAAATAAAAGCTGTACTTTCAAGAAGCTTCTCAGGGAGACAATAAGTAAACACATAAATACAGTATATGGAAAGTATACACCAAATAGATACAAGGTAATGGGAGAGTACTAGTAGATAGAGTTCATCAAGAAATCTGGTGTTTGAGGAAATCAGAGATTTAAAGGAAAATGGAGGTTCTAAGAAATGGAGGAGAGGAAGTACTGCTTTCCAGTCACGAAGGAAAACTTGTACAAAAGCACAAAGAAAATAGATTGTTATAATGTGGAGCAAAACAAGACCAGTTGGGCTGATCTATAAAATGTGTGAATGGGAGGAATGTTTAACATGCATTAATTTGGATCCAGAACTGGAAGGGTTTTAAATGACAGAGGGAAAGTGGAAAGTTAAAGGTCATTCTGATATTGGGAAGTTGAGTGATTGGAAGGATTGTCCAGGCTTTGGCAGAAATAGTCTGAAGATGGATGAGTTTGGGTGAAAAGATGAGTTTAGCGTGTGTCTTACTGAGTCACAGACATAGATGGGATATCCATTTTTAACTCAAGAGTTAGATTAGGCTGCATATATAGATCTGGAAGTCATTGACATTAAAATGGCAATAGGACAAGAAGAACTGATGTGATCACCAAGTGCTAGAATGTTGAGAGAAGAAAAAAGAGGGTGCAAAATAGAACTTGTAGGCGTATCCACGGTTAATGGGTATGAACACTTAATGCAGGGCCAGGCATACAGTAAGTGCTAAATAAAATGCTTGACTTGACTTGGAAGAAGTATGAAGATCCAGGGAAGGAGACTGAGAAGACCAGCACAACCAGAAGAAAGCAGTGTTATGAAAACCCAGAGAGAAAAGAATACCTAAGAGAAGGTGATTAAACAGTGTCAAATATTTTTTTAAAAAGAGCTCAAAAAGGATAAAGATTGAGAAAAGCAATCTAGCAATGAAGAGATCATTGACTTTGGATAGAACAGTCTGAATTGAGTATTGAGATGAGAAGACAGACTTCAGGAGGTTAAGAAGAGTAAGAGGAGAGGAGGTAGTGGAATTCTATAGACAGCTTTTTCAAGTAAACTGGATGAGAAAGGGAGGGGAAAAATAGAATGACAGCCATGGTGAGTTCTAGAGAGAGTTTTTTAAGGGTGGGAAAGATTTAGCTGTGTTTACAGGCCATTTTATACAGCATCAAAAATAGCAAAATAAGTGAATTCCTCTCATCTTTTTCTTTTAGTTAAAAATATCTTCAGGTGGAAATCACTTTCAGAGGTTAAGAAAAATGTAAAAGAAAAACTAAAAATACTAGCTTCTTTGTAACTAACTTCTCCATCTTCAGAATGATGCTTCTCATAGAATACAAACCAATCTTTTTTTACATAGAGATTTTTATATATGTGCTGCAAGGTCTTTTAAAGTCTCTTAAAAGTAAAAAATATACAAAGTTTGCATGACAACCTTGATGTCCCACCATAATTTTCTGCTGAAAAAAGTCATTAGGAAAAAATAACTTAGAGATAAGAATTGGAAAATAAGAGAGAGCTGATGCTTTCAAACATAGAGAAAGAACATAGACTCACTACACATGGTGTTCAAACCTGTGAAAATAATCTTTTTCCTTTAAGTTTTCTGAGGCAAAAACTACCTGAAGTTCCAGTTGCCTTTTCCTACACTATCTCAGCAGACCTACTCTTAAAAAAGACAGAAGTCCTAGAATCGCAATAAGAATTCACACTATAGCAAATATTTCCGACCATTATGTGATTGACAAAGGGAATTTCACCTTGTGTTACAGTTGGATCATACATATTATCTGAAATGAAAGTTTTCAAACTCATCAGTGACCCATTTTTGTAATTTCTTCCAGCTTGATGATAGACTGGCTCAATGTGTCTAACTTCAGTGAAGAGAAAATTTGTTCCTGCTTCTAAATGCTATTATCTTATCAGATACAGTTTTTCAAAGCTTTTCTGTACCACTTGTGATGGAGAGACTGGGATTGTTTGTTAGATTCATTATAGCTAAACTTAAGGAAAGAAAAGCACAGCACAAATTGTGGCTTTCACTGGAGGGAACAAAACATATCAAAGAATTCTGTGCCTTGGCTTCATTAAGAAAACAATCAAAGAAACAGAAACAACTGAATTCATTTGTGAATGCTGATGCCTAATGTAAAGCAACCTTGACATATTTCTCCTCAAATGCAGATAGATAAGGCTGTACAAGAACTTTTGAAAGCTCTCTTTAATTAATTCCCTAGGTTTGATATTCATTGATAATCAATATTGCCACACTCATTTGTCCTATTTTCCCTTCCACATATCACATACAACACAATTTGCTTCAAAAAAATCATAATAAAGAAGGGCTTTTAAAGGATACTGACTATTTCTCATCAATACACAAATGCTAAGAAGAGTATCTAGAAATAGTTCTCATTTACCCATTTTACTCTCTGCTATAAAAATAAAGTATAATATGTCTACATTTCTCTTTCTAGTCTCATTTTCACCATATTGTATGACTTAGAAAAGATTTCCATGAGCCAAAGTAAGAGAATGAATTTCTGCTCTGAAAATGGCACTCTCATTTCTTTGGGTGGGAAAATACCTTGCTTACTTTTGAAAGATGCTTGGGTATTATGGCTTTGTCCAAACGAAGGCTTCAATTCCATGCTCCATTAGCATTACAAGTTACTTATTAGATCCCGAAACATTTTATTGCTCTGTATCTGGTCTTGATTACTTATAGTCCTATGAATCTCATAGAGTTTAGGACAATGCCATAACCCTATTTTTTTTTAACAAATTATTCAATGATATTCTACATTAACACAGGAAGTACCATACTGCCATCTACAGACAGGATTGTCCCCAATAGAATCATTCAACATTCAACATTTTTCCCATAACTCATAGTTAATTCTGATTCTCTATATCTAATATCAGTTCAACATAATCTATAAGTTGCAATATTTGAGAGTAGAGTTGTTTATCTTTTAAGGCTAGACAACCTTATAATGCTTTAGTTAAAGTCAAAACAGCTTTTAAAAAAGTAAAGGAAAATGCCAAATTCCTCTAGGAACTTGGAGTTACCTGTCGGGGATGAATGGTGGCTGTAGTCTTGATGGTTCCTTGACAGCTACAGTCAGAAATGCTGTATGGATCTGAGCCGCTAGAGGAACATTTGGAAAGAGAGTCACAGGACAGCACAAAAGTGTTGTCCACGGGCAGCACCTGGATGCCATGGTGCTTTGAATGCATGGGAGTCTCAGGCTCAATATGGAAGGTTGGCTGAGGAGATGTAGCTTTGTAGTGTTGGGCCAAATCAGGACCATCAGGCTTAAAAGTAGAAGAATGGGTACCCCAGTTGTACTTCGCCATGGTGTCTTCTTCAATATCAATGACAACATCTAAGGAGGTAGTGACCTCCTCCTCCTCATTTTCTAGCTCCTCATTCCCAGATTCGGCAAAGGA
The DNA here is from genome assembly GCF_016432865.1 of Antechinus flavipes. Classification (NCBI taxonomy): domain Eukaryota; kingdom Metazoa; phylum Chordata; class Mammalia; order Dasyuromorphia; family Dasyuridae; genus Antechinus; species Antechinus flavipes. Next base: position 69,285,713 of record NC_067404.1, on the reverse strand, counting down.
GACGAGGTTAAGGATGACATTATTAGGGCCACTATTGTTGCTTGTACTAATTGTTATTGCCTCGCTGTTTTCTGGATTTGGAGTAACCCATTCTGAATTCTGCTTTCTTGCCCCTTTGAGGCGCGGGAAACGGCGGCATCGTAGAAGAGCAGCAATAACGATGGTCAGGACGGCAGTCATGGAACCAGAAATGATGGCAATGATGTACTTGATATATTCGCTGCTTGAAGGGCTTGCAACATCAGTCTTTCGAACTTTATGGGTCACTGATCTTCCCCGATTTCTGCGTAGCAGTTCATCGACGAAAGTAGAATTGTACAGAGTATCGTTCACAAATAGGTTTAAGAGTATTTTGCTATTCATAGAGTCAGGTTGTCCTAAGTCCCTAGCTTTGATCAACAGCTTGTGTAAACCTTGGTCTGCAGGAATAAATCTAGATTTCAGGGTTATGTTCCCTGATGCTCCTTCCATTTGAAACAATTTCTTTTTGTTTCCCCCTTCGATATGGTAACGGATTTCAGCATTCATGCCAGTGTCCTCATCAATAGCCATTACTACGTACAAAAGTGTGCCAATTTCAGTAGCTAATGGAACAAACTCGAAAGTGTAGTTGGTAGGAGGCAAGATGAAAACTGGTTTGTTGTCATTAATATCTACTACGTTGATGGTCACCTTGGCAGATGAAGAGCGTGGCACCTTGCCTCCATCTGTGGCCATTACTATGAAACTGTAAGACTCTTGTTTCTCTCTATCAAAAGATATATTGGGTCGGATGACTCCGTGGATTGAATCAATGATGAAGCTACCATTGTTATTTAGAATGGTGAGAGTGATAACTCCATTTTCTCCAGCGTCAGGATCAGTTATGGTGATGAGTCCCACTGTGCCATGTTTGGGCAGGTTTTCTGGGACATAGAAGTTGTATTCACTGTGGGTGAAAGTAGGGCTGTTGTCATTTTGATCAAGGACTGTTACAGTCACTGTAGCATTGGACTGCAGGTGAGGCACCCCATTGTCCCTTGCAGTGACTGTGAAGGTATATTTATCTTTCGTTTCTCTATCCAGTTGTTCCACTGCTGACAGAATGCCTGTACGATTATCCAGGCTGAAAGCAGAGGGAGGTTCACCAGCTAACAGGTAAGTGATCTCTCCATTCTTTCCAGTGTCTGCATCAGTTGCGCTAATTTTTGTCAGCTGAGCACCAGGAGCATTGTTCTCTGGGACAGAAATCCCTATGCTGGACTGGCGGAAGATGGGTGCATTGTCATTTTCATCTTTGACTTTGACAAAAACAGAAGTCGTATAATTCAAAGGAGGTTTGCCAGCATCTGAAGCCATCAATTTTACTTCATATTCTTTTGTAGTCTCATAGTCTAGGAAAGAGGAAGTCTCCATCAGGAATTGATTTTCAAAAACTGGCCTTAATCTGAAAGGAACATCATACTCTGTGAAACAGGTCACTCTACCATTACGGTCAGCATCTTTGTCTATTAGTGTAATTAGGGCAATTTTAGTGTTGAGTGCAGCATTTTCTGACAAAAATACAGTCCCGTTGGTCGTATCGATGATGTATCTGACGTCAATTATTGGGGGGTTGTCGTTGACATCGGTGACATTGACTATTACCATGGCCCTAGCTGGCATTGGACCTCCATCGGTTGCTACAACCATCAACTTATGAATAGGTGCCTGCTCCCTGTCCAAGGGCTCCTTGACAGTAATGAGGCCAGTGGTATTGTTGAGACTGAAAAGCTTTCTAGCAACCTGGTTCATCAGATTGCTGAAGAAGTATTGGATCCGTGCATTTGCACCCACATCAGCATCAGTGGCATGGAGCTGATAGACTGAAGAGCCCACAGGAGCATTTTCAGGGATGGCAACTTCAACCTCTGTCTCCTGAAAGATGGGACGGTTGTCATTCATGTCAATCACAGAAACTTGCAAAATGGCTGTGCTGGACCTTGTAGGTGACCCACCATCTTCGACTTTCAATTTCATCACATACATGTCTTTCTCCTCCCGATCCAGCATCTTTTGGACAATTAGTTGGGGCCATTTTTCTCCCTCAGGTGTTTCAATGACATCAAGCCCAAAAACATCTAAACCCTAGAAGATACGAAGATGAAGATTTTTATTGTACAATTAGATTTTAAGAGTCCCAATATAATTTCAGTAGACAAATACACTCAAGCAAATGGTATTAACAATATTATCACAAATTTAGTTTCATGTGATGAATCAAGCAATCAAAAAGAAGTTATAATAATTTAAATGTTATAAGTTCTACCATAATTCTTTGTTCTCTATGACTGTCATTACCATTAAAAATATCATGCAAATATGTAAGCATTTTGTTGTAGGCCAATAAAATTTTTTAATTAAAATATCTTGTAGGTTGATTTGTCAATTAAAACATATTCATCAAAACCCACTTTGTTAAAAGCACCATACTGACAAGAATTTCAAAAAATTCCTATAAACCCTCAAGAGTACTTTGTTGCCTCTCATACTTTCACCCTTTTTATAAATGCATTTGTATTTCATCTTTCCTCTAACTATATTTTTAAGGACATAGGGATTATGCCATAATTATCTTTTGTCTGTAACCTAGGGCCTCAAATATAGCATGTACTCAATAAATGTTTGCTTAATAAATTGATAGAATACCAAGATTTTCAGTCTTTTCCCATTTTCAAAATGGAAAGGTTCTTTGATGTCATCAATCCAAGTCTTCCAGATTACACGTAAGAAAAGATTTGATGGCTTGCTAGCTAGTGGTAGGATCAGAGCCAGAACCCCCATGTACGTTTCAAAAAATCTTTCCTAAAGTCACAGAGTACATTTCTGATCATTTAAACATATAATCTTTGATACAAGATAATATATCCACTTGATTCTGTACATTGTATAATCTGGATAAAATAGAGAGAGAGGATTCTGGGAAGATGGCAGAGTAGGTCAAGCAATTCCAGTGTCTTCAGATTTCCCCCACAAACAAAACAGAATAGCACCTCAGGGTGAACAAAGACCAGTGAAAAGCAAAAAAAAAAAATATATATATATATATATATATATGGGGAAAAATGGGTAATCTTCCTGGAACAAGCTGAGAAGACCCAAAGAAAGACCCCAGGAACCAAGGTTTAACCAGTGTGAAATGTAAACACATCCAGGCTAACTCCACAGAAACAATACTATAATACAAAAAGTAATTAAAGAAATTGTCCTGAAGTGTTAGAACAAGAAGAGAAAGTAGAAATAGAAAAAAAAATCTACTGATCATCACCTGAAAGAGATCCTTTGAGGAAAACCTACAGGCATATCAAAGCCAAATTTTGAAACATCCAGCTCAAGGAGAAAAGTGTGTCAGTCAGTATGTGGCAGAGGTGATGCTTTGGTCTAAGTCACAGGCTAACTCTATTTACAATACCATGCTAATGAAAGCATTGAGGGCAGAAAATGACTATAGAGAAGAGTGTAAAGGGGATTAAACCATACAAAGTTTAATTTGCAGCCAGTTTAGAGTAAGCACAAGAATCCTAAGGAGGAGCTCTGAAACGTTAAATGGCTTGGGTCAGTAAATATTCCCTCTCAATGCCTTACTGGATCATGATTTTAAAAGTTTTTAGAAAAGGTTACTTATTTAGAGGAGACTGATTTTGATTTTGAAGATTATGATGGGCAAAGTGTAAAATGAAGCCAGAAGATGAGAAAGGTACTTTGCGATATTTTTGAAATGAGTGATTTATTATTCTGAATATTTTTTTAATTCTCCAGTGTTCATTTGTGGTAATAAAAGACAAATCCTGACATAGCAACAAAACCCAGCTATTCATCTGTGATTTGTGGATTAATCCTACAAACTATTATACATCTATGGTTAATTCCTAATACTGTTATGCCAGGATTTCACATGAGATACTACAAGATGGAAATTCAAATGGAGATATCAGTTCTTCAGGAAGTGTTAGAATGGCTAACTTTATTCTGATTATTTTCTATATCATTATCTGTATTCTTCAATGCATCAGTAGTCCACACCTTCTTGCATCTCCTCTCTTGCTATATGTAGGTCTTTGGTGTAATTAATACAAAGTTCCAAATAGGTGATAGAACTCAATTGTGCTTTAAACATTTAAACAGAATCATATATATGTCTTGATGAAAGTATTGGATATCTATTATGAAACTAAAAGCGATGCTACCCAAACACAAACCCCTCAACTTTGCTTTCTTTCTTTTTTTGAATTTTGCATACAAGCTAAAGGTTGTATATTGATTATTATGGCATTACGTCATAAACTAAAACAAGCACTCTACAAAAATTTCTATTCATGTAAACTAATCTCCAAGTAGCATAACTTTAAATGCAATAAATGACAGGAGGCAAGGTTTCCCCTTAAATGCTGCTTAGAAATCTGCCTTAGGAACATTCCTGATATACAGCAAATGATAAATTTACCAAACTGAGAGATTATATTGAAAAAGGAATTTTTAGAATTTTCATCACCAAAACACTAAAATAATGTTTTAGTTGCCATTTTAAGTTATCATAATTTTTGTTTTTATGCTCTCTTCATAGAACTCTATGAATCTATTTATATTTTATGGCTGTTGTTTGTTTTCAGCCATGAGAACCCTTTGTACGCACTTTTGGGGTTTTCTTGGCAGAGATACTAGAGTTGTTGACCATTTCCTTCTCCAGCTCATTTCACAGGTGAGGAAATAGGCAAACACAGTGACTTGCCCAGGGTTACAAAGCTAGTAAGAGTATGAGGCCAGATTTGAACTAAGGAAGATGAAGCCCAGAACTCTATATACTGCAGAACTACCTCCCTGCCCTGTACATCCTTACAAGGGTTTATATGATACTATTGAATAAATACACAAAATGTAAAGTCCCAATCCTAGGATTGGAACCTCATGTCCCACCCTACACCTAAACAGAAATCCCCTCTATGGAACATCAGACAAATGATCTTCTACATTTCATCTAAAGGATCCCATTGAAGGGAAACCCATTGTCTTCACTTTGTTAGAAAGATTTTCCTTATCAGAGGGAACCTAAATCTGCCTCTCTGAAAAGTCCTCTCATCAATCCTAGTTTTCCCCTCTGAGATAAGATTAGGTGAGGATTAGAAAAATTTCCTAAAAATCTTTTTCAGTAAAGACAACATAATAGATCTCTCTTTTTTTACTTTTTATTATTCCATCAGATTTATGCTAGTCTTAGGCAGAATAACTGTTACTTTTTTTTACTAATTTTAAATTAAATTACTAATTAACAAAAGCTGAATAACTAAGTCTGCTAATCAGACATAAGATGACACTATGTGGGATAATGGAAGATGATAGAGAACTAATAGAAATCTTGCCTTTGGTTATAACCTGGAACTGTGTGTTGAGGGAAAAATTGAAACCATATAATTAAGGCACAGAAGGCAATCAATTTAAAAGTGTCAAGATTTGCTCATAGCATCAGCTCTAAGTTTACTTCCTTTTGGGGGGTGTCTTCTTAGGAACTGTATTTCATTTTACTCATCCATATGTGTTGCTAAATTTCTTCTAAATATTTATTTTAAATTACTTTTGAACTGTCAGCTAAATGCAAAGTTAACATTTTTAAATGTGAAAAATCTACCTATATTGAAAGTACACTAGAGGCAGTTAGGTAGTGTAGTTGATAGAGTACCAGCTCTGAAGTCAGGAGGACCTGAGTTCAAATCTAGTCTCAGACACTTAACACTTCTGTTGTGTGATCCTGGGCAAGTCAATTAACCCCAATTGCCTCAGAAAAAAAAAAAAAGACATAAAGAAAGAAAAAAAGTACATTATTAGAGAACTACTCACCTATGTACTCTTAAAAATATTAATAAATTGGTTAGCAGCTCTAGTTCTTATAGTATTATCCTGATACTGAGACTACTTTCTGTCAATTTTCAGTCAAGATATCACTGATCTGATAATTGTGGACAACTAATTTTGGGTCAAGGTTTTAAGAAACTGTGATTTAGGCACACACATTTGCTCCACCTATGTAGATCTCAATCTGTCTACGTTTCAATTTTGGTGACTTTTGCCAGAAGTAGGTGTATTTTTCATTAAAGGCTTGCAACCACTTCACAAAGGACATCCTAGAAGTATCACTTAGCACAGTTTTACAGATAAGGAAACTGAGATTTAGGAGTGTAGAATGATTAGTCCATGCATAGCCAGATAATAAGTACTAGAGACAGGAGATGACCCCAGATCTTCCAGCTGTAAAACCTAGTACTCGATCTGCTCTGCCATGTGGCATCACAAAGACACGTGGACAAATTAGCATTTAGTGCAAAACTTGCCTTTTTTCATTTTCTTACTTTCAACATATGTCTACTAATGGGAAAAGTTACCATGTTCTTATAGCAAATCCTAAACTATTTAAAAGTGAACTAGAATCCAATTTTAGTTATTTTACCAAATTGCAATTATAATCCTATGCATTATTTCCAAACAGATGACCCCCTTTTAAACTAGTGTCAATGATAACCATTTAATTTACAGCCATGTCAAAATTCTATGGTATTCCAAAGGATGGCTAACTTCACATATCAGATTGCTATCATCAACCAAAACTATGTACCTACAATGAAAGACATATTTATACTTGGAATTTTCAAGGAATACAACAAATTCCCAGTACAGATATATACATATATATTTCTAGTCCTGCATATTTAGAGCTAGATGGACATAAACCTATTAGCTAGACTTCCTGTCCCCCCAAAATTTCTCCATGGCCATGATGACTGAAATTTCCAACTGATTCACTCATTTAGGTTAAACATTAAAAGTTTTTAAAATGAAAAGGAAAGGTGGATAACACATTAAACTTTTACTGGCCATTAAGGAATACTTAAGCTTGAAATAACCTATAAGAACATGAGCTTGCCCTATAAGCTCAGGGACAAAAAGGAACCAGGCATGGAACAATTGAGTTTTGGTGGGATAATGGGAAGAAGATAGCAAAGCAAAGGATAGGCCCAGAGCATGGAAAGTGGCCCAGTGATGAGTAAGGATACTAAGGCAAGAGAAAGAGATATGAAAGAGCAAATCTAAACATAACATCTACTTCAGAATAACACCTCCTAAAAAGACGTTATGACATTGTCTGCCACAAAGTTGCTTGCCTCATTTATTCTTATTGAGAAAACCAAAAAAATATTTTTAAAGAAACAGAGAGAGGACAGAATATGTTCTACTAAGGAAAAGAGAGGATATGGGGGAAACACTGTAGCAAATATGACTTAGTTATGCTCAGGAAGTGATGAATGCTCTTAAAGTGATAAAACAACTCTAACTAAACAGCTCATCTACAGCTAACGTTCAAACTTTATACTCTCCAAAAGCACATTTACTTTAATAAAAATTAAAAAATATTTGTACTAGAAAAGGCTTTGGGGATGATTTATTTTTTAACTTCTTAAACTGTGGTTTGTGACCCCATATAGAGCCTCATAACTGAATGTGGGGGTCATGAAATTATGATTTGTTATCAGTAAATGTTTGATTTATATACATATTTTATATATCTATATACCAGGTGTCATCTAAAAATTTCTCAGATGAAAAGGGATCACAAGTAGAAAAAGTTTTAAAAACCCTGATCTAATCTCCCTCATTTTATAGACAAGAAAATCATAGCCTAGTGAGGTTAAACTATCATTAATATTTTTTATGATTATCCAATATTTGGAGAAGAACTGTGTAAGTAACAGTTTTCACATAAACCTTGAAATGGGTTTTCTGTCTCGGTTTTCTTTACATCTGAAAGAAAATGTAATTTGTAAATCCACAAACTATCTGCTTACTATGTGTTATTCATATCATGTAAAGTCACTTGACTTGAAAAACAAGATTTTGAAATGTTCATATAAGGCAGATAAAATAATTACCAGTGCCAGATTTGGACAATTTACAGCAAAGCTGCAGCAAAACACATATTTTTAAATAAATTACTATTTTATCACTTAAAGTGTCCAAGAGGTTGGAATAAATGTTGTCTGTTAGCAAAATGGAAAATTATGCACAAAAGAGAAAATTTTGCACAAAGGTCCTAGTACATTTGTAGATATATTAAAATTGTGGTGAGTATCCAAGAGAGTTGAATATAATGAATTCAATGGTTAGCTAAGGCTGATCCTCCTTTCTAAATGAAGCTCTTACAGAGAATGGCAATCGAACTCATGACTCCACCAAGTGGTTTACATCAGGATTAGCACAGAGGTGAGTTTCTTATAACTCATCCCCTTGTTTGGGGGAGGAAGAGGAAGAAATTGAGGACTACTAAAATCCATACTTTTAAGATCCAGTTAGAAATAGAATCTGCAAATCCTTGTTAGAACATATAGGGGCAGACAGACCATACTAGCCAAAGTACTTGTGGGAAGTATACTTCAGATATAAAGTCCCCAGTTAACCACTGCCTTCAAACCATCCAGCATTTCATGCATGAATGTTGACTTTTAAGTAACTTAATATCACCAAATAGATTAATTCATGTAGGTGTAAAATAGAATTTGACCTATTTAATCGTGCTTTTCTGGAGCAATGCTGACAAATACTAACTTTTATATGTGGACAGCATATTTGCAAAACAAATAAAGGTATCTTCATCCTTCACTCAAATGCATTCATGGGACTAGAAAGAAAAATAAATCTTTCTTTAGACCACAAGAACTCCATCTTTCACATAGATTCCACATGCTGATGGCAGTATTTATGATTTCTGACAGCTGAAGTACATAGATCTCATTTCTAGCAAAGGGTCAGGAAAATTTTATGGAATGTGAAATAATTTCTTATAATGCAAGTGTTTTTGTTTGTTTTTAATCTCCTTTGTGAGTTCAGATTTACAGATGAGTTTTGGAGGGATAAGCCTGGGGCAAAAACTACTAAAATAGGTTAAGATGATAAAGCCTTCTGAGACCTTTGTTCTTTGTAGGGATTTGGAGAATCCAGGAGGAGAAGTTTGGGTTGAATATTGACTTCTCAAGAGAAATATTTCAAATTTTGAGAAACAAGAAAAAAATATGTTTCATCAAATAAAAAGCTATCTTTTTAAAAATATATTGTTCTGGGAAAGGAATAGCTGAGCCACCCTACTAAACCTTTAACATTTTTGACATATGCATGTGTAAGACACCACTTTGGTGCTGATCAGGAGGTACTAAATAACACGGCACTTCCAGAGCTATAAATCTAGTACTGTTGCCCAGAAGAAGCATATAGTGCCAGTAAGTACTAAAAATAGTTCCAGAGAGATTGGATTCTAAAACTGATTAAATAAAGGCTGTTTACTGTGTTGTTCAGAGAATGCTGGGGAAAGACTAAAAATTTATTTCTCTGCTTTTCCACTGCTTGATTTATCAAGAACCAACCCAATTTTTTTCATTTTCTGTTTTGTCTACTATCCCTGACTGATCTACATCTAGGCCTAAGAAATGGAAGAAAAAGTATCCAGATGATAAACTGTTTTCCTCTTTCTCGAGAATACGACTACTTTCGAAGACTGCAGCAAAAAAAAGAAGGGGGAAAAATGATTCTCAGTGGAAATTTAGGGAGCGCTCCAGCAAATTACATTAAGTATACATCATATTCCTCATTAACATCTAGGAAAGGGGCTAGCAACATATTGTAAAAATCTCTAACTGGATGTAGTGAGATGACTTCCAATTCTATCTTTCAAAAGAAATTGTTCTCTCCAGAGTACCAATGATCTCTTAATTACCAAACTGATGGCCTTTTCTTAGTCTTCAGCATACTTGATATACTTCATTTGACACTGTTAACCACTTTCTCTTTCTTGGATACTCTCTACTCCCTCAGATTTTGTGACACTATTCTTTCCTGATGTGCCCCCTACTCATCAGACTGCTCTTTTCCTGCTTCCTTTACTGATTCATTGTTCATAATATGCCCACCAATTAGGGATGTTTCCCAAGGCTGTTTCCAAGTCCTCTCTTCTTTCTTGGTTACTTCATTAGTACCCATGGATAAATCCAGCTCCAGTCAATCTCGAGTTTCAATTTCATGTCATTGTCTGTTGGACTTTCCAATTTGGATGCTCTAGATGTCTCAAATTAAACCTATTTCAAACAGAATTCATTATCTTTCCTCCAAAACCCAAACTTCTTCAAAATGTTCTTATTTCTGTCCATGGCACCACCTTTCTTCCCATCCCTAAATTTACAACGTTAGAATAATCTGGAACAGAAGTGTCAGATTTTCTGCCAGCACTTCAGAGTGCAATGATAAGTAGATTAAAATGTTATTAGGAAAATAAAACATCAAAATGTTCATTTGTGGTTTTCTAAGGCTATATGATGGCTGGAAAGGATCCCTTTCTATTTGAGATGGACATCCCTAATCTTCAAATCCTCACTTTCCATCATCCCACTTGCATTACCAATTGCCAAATCATGCCATTTTAATCTCCAATACATCTATCACCTCTGGCCCCTTTTCTCTACCCAGAGTTACCGCTTGAGTTTAAGCCCTCCTCACTATTTTCCTTACAATATTGCAGGAGCTCCTCTGGTGTCTCTGTCTCAAATCTCTCTCTACTCAATCTATTACCCACTCAGCTGCCAAAGTGGTTTTCCTTAAATGTACATCTGTCCATGGCACTTCCTTCCTCATAGGATTACAGGATCACAAATTTAGAGCTTAAAGGTAGGTTTGTGCTGGAGCCAGCTCAAACTGGCTCACAAGAGCTTACTGTTAAATTTTCATTGTGAGCATTTATATTTCAGTAACTGTCGAACACTATAAATCAGGGCTTGATTTATAGATTTCTTAATAGTTTAGACATAATAAAGGGAAGACAAAAATGTTCAATTATATATATATATATATATATACTAAAAGTGCATCATGACTACATTTGTTTTTCAGGAGATCAGGTTGATAAGTATTTACCAGCACCCTCCTGGCTCAAAAGGACCTTAAAGTTCATGAAATCCAACCCCTTCCTTTTAGAGATGAAGAAACTTAGGCCCAGAGGGATTCGCTGACTTTACAAGGGGCATACAGCTAGTAAACGTCAGAGGTGAGATTCAATTTCAGTTCCTTCTGACTTCAAGTTTAGTACTCTGCCACACTAATAAATTCCAGGCGGCCCTCCTTCCTCTTAGATTAAAGAAAAATTTCTCTGGTTATTTTCTAAAGTTCCTTATAGCCTAGCTAGCCCTTGACTATCTTTTCCACCTTATGAGACATTATACCTCTTCTAAAATGAGAACTGTACTTGGGCAATCCCACCTGTCCTCTGAATTCCTCACACCTAACACTTCCTCTTATATTTCCTGTTTTCTAGCTCTATACCCTTGCACTAGCTACTCCCAGTGCCTGAAATGCATCTCTCCTCATCTCTGCCTCACAGAAAGTCTTTATTCCTTCAAGGTGCATCTAAGGCACCACCTTCTATATCATCTTTCCTCATTCCCTCAGCCTTCAACTGCTCCTACACTCTCTCTCAAACTACCTTGTATTTATTTGCATTTATTCCATTTGTTTGTATTTAATATATACTTTATATGTATTTGTCTTTCCATTACAAGGTAAGCTTCTTGAGGAAAATAATTGTTTCATTCTTTGCATTTTCATCCCCAACACTGAGCACAGTGTCTGACACAAAAGAGGTGTTTAATAAGTGTTCATTGATTGATCCTTTGACCACTAAGTATAACAACCAAGCATGGTCCTAGAAAATAGATGGAAAAATCTATCTCCCTCCTCTATTTGTAGAGTGAGGGAAGTACATGTGTGAAACATTACATAGACTATTAGAGTTGGCTAACATTTTGGTTAGATTTTCTAATAATCTTTTTTCTCCTCTTTATTGTTCTGTGTTATATAAGGGTTGTCTAAAACTATGTTAAATTTTTTTTTTAATTTAAGACAAATTCATCAATATCATGTGATCCTTTAAATTGTGCAGTATCTCTACAATATTTGTTCTAGCACACACATAAAGCATGATTAAAGGGGAAAAAAAATTCCAGTAAGCTGGTCTGGGCCCTAATCCTAGCATTATTCTTGCTGTGGATTCTTCTAACCATTTTCTCTGTTTATGTCAATGTTTTCAAGTTTGAAAATTGGATGATGCTCCTACCTATCTCAGTGGAATGCTATTCAGCAAATATCAGAAATCATTTGCCACAACCTAGTGAGGATAAGTAGGGATAAGATTGATTGAGTACCATCACTGAGACAAAGGAGGTGGACTGACCCACACAAAGATAAGTGAAAAATCAAAAGTATGAGAAGCTATAAAATGTCAAAAGAAGTAGAGAAAGACCTTCTGTGTGAGAACGCTGGCACAGGTTACCAAGGATGAGGTATGAATGAAGAATAATTTTCACAGATTCAGTGGATGTTTTTACAAAAGAAATCACATATCTACTAATCTGAAGATTGTTAATGTTTTTCTCCTGTAGAACCCACTTTGGCTGTTGTCTGGTAAAGCCCATGTTCCCCTTCTAAGAATATTGTCCTTAATTACATCAAAGAAAATATATGGGATTACAAAGGTAAGCAATTGTATTAAATTCTATTAATCAAAATATTTTTAAAAACCCAAAGTCAAAAGCTTCAGGTTAATAAACCCTCTGCTAGAATAATGAAGTATGAGTGTATTAAAAAAAATTTTTATTTGCCTTAATTGCCCTATTGTGTTTTTCTAATTTTTTCTAAGTCATATGCATTTATAAGCTTAATTTGTTGATTCAATAATAGTTCTCAATGGAATTTAAAAAATAGTTCTATAAAGGAAAACCTGGAAATGAGATTATACCTAATTTCAAATGAGAGAGAGCACTTTCTAAATCTTAAATAAATATATAAATTGCCAGCATTATTATCTACTTGTGCTGCATAGCACCTAGAATACTGCTACCCAGAAGCAGATGCTTAATACATGTTTATAATAATGTAGAGCCATCAATAGATTAACATGAAGTCTTTTCCCATGGTCTTTCCTCAGACTTCATACTGGAATTTGCTTTCTTGTATATAAATGATGACCACTTACTACTTTCTCCTTACTTTTAGCAAGAGCCAACTCTATTTTATACAGGAAGAAAATTTAGCCAATCTACAGGTGCAATAATAAAAAAAGATGTCTCATAAAGAATACAGATTTATTAATTTTTTATGATTTTCTCATAGAAAACCAGAAGAAATCACTGAATGCAGTTTAAAGAAATGAAATAAGGGAGCTGTTAGGCTGTTAGAACTGGGAGCATCTTGAGTATTTCTTATTATTTTCCTTATTATGCTCTTAGGCACTGATTAACTTTAACAGCTACCCAGAAGAAATGTCCAACCACTCATTGCATATTAATATGCATATTAGTGTACTCATTGTCTGTGCTTTCTCATTTTTGCTATCTGCATAGCCTACAAATGTTTTATCGGAGAGGAAAAGCTCAACATATATAGCATTTAAATAGGAGATTGAGAAATAGATTATATGTAATCTTCTTTTGTCCATGGAATCCCAAAGGACCTGCTTCTCAAATTCTGGCCTAGATTATAAATGTCCAGGGATTTCCAAAGATCTGGCCTGTTTTTCTTAGAATCAGACAGGTCTCAAAAACATTAGCATTAATTCCTGATTGGGTGCCATCATGGTGGAAACCAAGACTTCAACTTGATGACCTTAGAAAACGCAGAGCATCATCTTGCTTTTCCATCTTCTTATAGCTAAGTCATTGGTTGATTAAATGTTAGACAATAGCTAATCAGGATAGGCACGGTCTCAGTAATCTCTACTTAGAAGGGTTCTTTCAGCATAGTTATAGAAAACCTTCCTGAAATTGATCAATTCAGGATAGCTTATTAAAATCCAATTCTTAAAATAGCCCAGCGGCTATCCTCTGGCATAATTACTCTATCTAGTAACTGATAATTTCTTTGTATTGTAGGTCTTTAGAAGCCAACCATAAATCATGGATGAAAGCTCCAATAACATCCAACACTAGGTTGGAGTCAATGAGTGACCCATCAGCAAATGTAACCTTTGTCTATGGTGTAAGAAGCAGCCCTGAACTAATTTTGTCCCAAAGTCCTTGGCCTTCACTTTCATATAAAGAGAGATGTGTGTGTGTATGTGTGTGTGTGTGTGTATGTGTGTGTGTGTGTGTGTGTGTGTACACATACCTTGATAGATTATATATATATATATATATATAATCTATGAAGGAGGTACATTCATCTGTCTTCACATATTTTTGGCCTGGAACTAGTCCAAAAAGGTAATTGTCTTTATTTAACATAAAGGAGCACAACAAGGTTGGGTTACAGAGGAGGGGGAAAAGTTAGTAAGTGAGGTCAGGGCAGGTAGCTCACTGCAAAAGTTCATTGTGATTAGATTTAGGGCAGACCACAAAGTTCAAGATAATTGGAAGAAGAAAGTCAGGCTGAAAGACAGAAGGTTGGCCTACTGGGCAATATGGAGCTCCAATCCCAAAGAGAACTAGGTCCCTCCTGCAGATGCCTCACTAAACAACCCTAAAAAACCTTTTTTTCTTCAGAATTCCAGAGCTACCCAAGTGGCTTCACCCTCTCATTCAAACTTTCTGGTCATTAAAGGGGCCTGACCTATGTGCTCTGTCTTTAATCTTCATCAAGAAACAGCCATTCATCCTTAGGAGGCTTCAGGAGTTTGAGGTCATGAGCTACAGATGATTCATCATAGTCTTCTTCACAGTATTTAAGATCTTCAATATAGTCCTCAGGGAATCCAATTGCTTTAAATGCAGCACAATTCTGGCCATCATCAATGCATTCATTCCAGAATTCACCATCTCCTAATTTTATCTCCTTTGGTTCATGGACAGGGATTCCAACAGGTCCCAAGGCCCAATAAGGTGCCATTTTTATAAACACACGGAACCATCAAGGCAAAACCAAAATTTTTAAATTAGGTACTTGCATATAATTAAGAACTAATTAATTTTACTGAAATCTAGAATCTAATAATATCCCACTGTTATATTACTAAATAATTGGTACAGTAGATCATTTTATAATTCTATTTTAGAAGGTTCTTCCTTAATCACGATGACTACGTAAAATGTATTTGATTATTCTTTAGAAATAGCAAGGATAAAAATGCATATGTGGATAGATAGATAATTAATATTTCACTTCAAAGTAAAATATTTCATTGCTTCAGGTGTCATACAAGTTAGTCATATGCCACCCCTCATACAACTTTAAAAGCTCTTATGTTTTTTTTTAAAATTAAAAAAATCCTAAGGTACTTTCGTACAAAGTCAAAAATACATTTAGATGTCTAATAGCAGTATGATCAATGCCAGGTCCTAGAGTAATTAAGCTGGTGGTGGTGGTTTTGTGGTTCTTGTTGTTTAACAATGATGATGATGATGAAAATGCTGCCCCCACTGTGGTTTGGGGGGATCAGGGAGAATTAATCATTTGTCTGGGTACCTCAGTCAATAAACTCTTCGACATCCTGAACTGGATGGGATGCTGGTAAACTAAAGGAATAACTATGACACTCATAGAATATCTGGGTCAATAAAATAAAATCCCACATATTTCCTTAAGACGGTCCTTTGAATGTAATGTAGCTTGGTTAGATAAGTCCATAGGTGCCTGAGAGTTACTACAAACTAATACCACCTTTATACCTTAGTGATCCTGCTACAATGCCATCACTTACAATAGTAATCTTGAAAGTCTTAAATTCAGAAGAAATCTGGTTTTAAATACTTCCTTGAAATGTAAGGGAAACATCCAGATGGAGAGCTTAACAATTAACATTTAAAAAGGAGCAGACTAAGATGAAGTGAAGCTCCTTTAAGAGCATGAGAGAATTGAACAATAGACACTTCCTATGCAAATAATCATTAAAGGAGGAGATTACTTAGGGCAAAGTAAAGGTGGAAAGAGGAAGAAGTGGCATCAAATTCACACTCCAGAGTTTAAAGGAGCATCCCACCACATTAAAGGAAAAGCATTTTTTAAAATGATATTTTTGGATAAGAGAAAAAAAAGCAGAAATAGAAAAAAAAAGTATATTTTGACTTGGGCACACCATCATAAAGTACAGCAACAATATAGAGTATATTAATGGAACCAAAAATTATGATTCAATGGTATAAAAAAGAAATGTAAAATGTGACAAGTCAAGACAAAGAATTCTGTTTCAAACAGCTTATGGGTTTTTCTTTCTTCTTGTTATTATGAAAATGTCGTAAATTCTGAATGCCAGGCTAAAAGAATTTCTAAAAGACAAAGAAATTAAAGAAATTCATAATATTTGACCTAAGAACATAGGTAGCATTTTAAAACATTTTTGTAGGAATACAAAGGGCCATGCTAATGTTGTCAGATGCTGGTCTCAACTGTTTATATACCACTTTGCTCATTCAAGAGTCTAAGTAATTAATTTGTCCAGAATGATTAGTAGTAAGCATCAAAAAAGAAAGAAACAAGCTGGGACTATTGTTGAATTGCACATTTAGATGTGGTTTTAACCTACAACAACAGAAAAAAAAATGTCCTACACAGATTTTAGTTTATCATGTCAAATATTCAGAAAATATTGAACTGAGTTATTTATTAATGATAATAGCAAATAAACCCTTTACAAGTCCTCAAAAAGAAAAAAAAAGCATAAAGGGACAATCATACTGAACTCTTCCTTCATCCTATCAGAATAATGGTACTAATTATTAAATAATTCGTGAAATTCCATCTTTTCTATGCTTTGTACCTTCGAAATGTTCTGAATACCTAAAACACAATCCAGGTATTCACCCAGGTCTCCTTCTCTATTCAACAGTCTGATAAAGGAGTCATCTTTTTCTTCATCAAGGCTGTCCTTTTCTAAACTTACCCTTGATCTATCTCTTCTTGACTTCTCTAGGAGATTGTCCCCAAAATTGTTCCTTCCCATGCCAATATAAAATATTTCCCTTTCCACTATTTAATTCTCTGCTTCCAAAAACATATCCAATTCTCTCTAATCCTGAAAAAACTGCAGTAGGCCCTACCACTCCCTCAAAATAATACTCTCTATCACTTTTTTCCTTTCATCCAAACTTGTTGAAAAAAGCAATCTATGCTCATGACCTTTATTTCAGTCTTTTTTGTCACCTCTTAACCCTATGCAATGTGGCTTCCAGCCTTATTGCTCAACTGAAGCTGCCCTCTCCAGAGTTACTATGATCTATTAATGGACTAATTTGATGACCTTTCCTCGACCATTTTTTCCTTGATCTCTCTTCCTGTACTGTTGATAACTCTTTCTTCCCAGAGGAAACTATGCTTCTCTATGCTTCTATCCTTTCTGGTTTTTCATGAAACTGTTCTCTTCCGATTTTTTTTCCTACCTCTCTAAATAATCTTTCTCCGTCTCTTTTTTTTGGGAGCGTTATCCATTTCATAACTACTAACTACATGTTCTGTATTAGGCTTTCTTTTCATCTCACTCCACCCCGAGGGACAAACAGTTTCATCCTTGTTATCTAGGGGGGTCGGCTCAGTCCCGAAACTCAATTAGTTGAGGGCCAGGGTCCCTTACTGAGGCAGAGTTGAAGGAGATTTTCTACTTTAAGGATTTTTAGAGTTTCAGGGTCCCCTCTTCACCAGCACCTAGCATAGTACCTGGCATGTAGTAGGTACTTAATAAATGCTTATTGAAATATGCATCATAGCTTAAGTTTTCAGTACAAGCCTGCATACCTTTTGCCTTTCAGAACCTCTCACTATCACAATTCTCCTTTAATAACCTCGAGGACACAACAAAACACTATCCTGAATATACCCACACCAAGAGGACTGAAGCCTTCAAGGATACAGCTAAATACTATACTATCCAGATACATAATCATATTGAAAACACCTTTTCTGCCTTTTTTTTTAATTTAGTAGTCAGAATACAGTGATCGTATCATTTAAGATACTTAGGAATATAGTCAGGTATAAAATCATATTCATGTATTAGAATCAACCTAGTAAGAAAGAACTTGGCTCTAGTTTCCAAGAATATCCATTTTGACTTCAGGGTACTAAAACACGTATAACCAAACATATCATTGTACAACTCAGATGTCTCATATTAATTACACTAAAAATACCACCAGTCATCAATACACTGCACTAAATTCAAGAAAATGTACAAGGGCCAATGATGCTAGCAGGCAAACTTTGGACTTAGCTTATTTGTATGCTGAGCCACAGCAGCAACAAATTAATTTCTATTTGTGGTTAGTGAGGTACCACTTAAACAGCTCCATGGTTTACACAATGGCTTGAAATTGGAGGTGGTGAAATCAATCAACAATTTTTAAAATATAACTTCAGAATTAAATTCAATCTAAATAGTTCAATGCACAGGCCACTTGGCTATAGAATAAAAGAAATCCTGATTTTTCCATATACCTTGAGAGTTCAACTAGCACTTCCAAATAGAACTCTGGAGCAGGGTCTTATTCAATCAGAACAGAAGCCATTGCTAATTGCAGGAGAGAATCAGGAGATGAAAATGGAAGAGGGAAAGGAGGAAAAGAGTAAATGAACTAGATCATGTCATTAAACTGAATTTTTATACATTTGGAACATTATAAAAATGATTCTATTTAGTACCGATGAGAAAAAAAGGCACAGGTCTAGTTCATTAAAAGCATTTTTTTCCATTCAAACCCCATTTTCCTCCTCATCTTTTTCTGAGAAAGGAGAAAATACTATGTAAAAGCCTCAAGTTATCCATGAAATTGAGAGACTGTTCCAAAAAGTAATCAAGTGGGGAGACCAAGAGGGAGGCTATTGAAATAGTCCAAGAAAGAGGCAATGAGGGCTTGACCTAGTATTGAGTTTATGTGAGTGAAAAGAAAGGAGATCTTGGAGCTAGAAAATATACCATTTGATAGGTGATTGGACATGTGTGGAGAGTGAGAACAAGTAGCTGAGGAAGGTATTTAAATAGTCCAAGTGAGAGTCTTAGGTGTTTATTATGTGCTAAGTGTTATGCTAGGCACTAGGATAAAGAGGCAGAGGCTGTCCATGAGGGATAGAAAATAATGAAAGTACCATGAGTTTTGACAATAAACCCAGAAATATTGGTTCCAGTTTCATTCTCAAAGCTGCTCATGACTTCTGTTATCTGAACTGGTCTGCTGAGCTCCCAGTATACAGATTTACCCAAAGCAAATGTAAAACAGGATGGATTTTCAAAGTCAGCTCAGGAAAGAGCTAGAGGGGAAAAAAACCAGGCAGACATATTTAAAACTAAATACACCAAGGTCATCCTATTAATTATTCCTTTGCATACTTACAAATCAAACCTGAACTCTGTAGGCCCAACCCCCTCCCTCATCCCCTTTCCTCCTTCTACTTCCCTGTGGAAAACTATCTGGGCTAAGCATTTTGGCCAGTTAATGATGAGTTAACAATAAGTTTCAAACAGGGAAATACCACAATAAGAAGTCACCCACTTAAGGAACTATTGATAACTGCTATAGGAAAAGCTAAGACAGATATTCATGAAACAGCAATTGATAACTGCTTAATTCTGTGCTTCCCCATAGTTGTGTATGAAAAATGCACTATAATTCACTGTAGCACAAGACACACTGGAGTTGTCACCAGTAAAAAGAAGTATAAGTAAAAAAAAGAAAAAAAAAGTACCAATAACTGCCTCTGGTTGGACAATTACAACACTAGTTGCTGCAATTATAGATGAATGAAGTTCATTATGAGGCAATAAAAACTCTAAGAGTGTTTAATTGCCAAGGAAGATGTAAAATTATCAATAATCAGTGTGGCAAAGTAGGGATCAGTTTGGTGAATGGGTATATGTATATTTACACACAAATATTTGGAGAATATATAATTGTCAGTATAGAGAATTCCTGATGAAGGAGCTTTTTTCACTGAGAGATCACAACCCATCACTTCTTTCTAGGTAATTCATATTTATTTCTTCAGTAATCCATTAAGTTTTATGTTGTTTTTAAGTTCTGGGACAATTTGCTAGTTTAGAAAAGAACTTTATCTTTGCTTATTCTGAGACTAACAAGCTACTTCATCAATTGCATTATACAAATCTGGCCTTTTTCTTCTTTTTTTTTTTTTGGAGGGGGGGAGCCAGATTCTTGCTTCTTCCTATGCACTAGACAAAGTCCTTGGGGAGATAACTCACTTATTCAAGCATCTTCTGTCCAGACAAAACTATTTTAAGTGAGTACTTCTAAGTAATCTGCCTTCCTAAATGAGATGCGTGGCTTCCTTTAAAGACTGACTCTAGCAACTTTCAGACTTACAGTTTGAGACATATTTTTAAATTGTATGCCAATTTTTATTTCATATAGTTTTAAATTTGGTTTAATGATATTATTCTTGAGAAATCCCAACAGACATTTGTGTTTTGAGGAAAAATAAAAGGGTAGAGAAATTTAAAGGGAGACAATTTTAAGAGGGATGCTAAAAGATAAGAATTTAGTAAGGCGATTTCTAATAGCAGAAGCTCTAATGCATAAAGCTTTCATAAATTAATGGTCATACACAAGGTCATGAGTAGGCAAAGATAAATGCAAAGAAAGAGATGTATCATTCAAGAGATAAGCTAAAACAGGTCAATGAATGATTTTTTAAAAAGTTGAACTGAATCCAAAAACAAATGGGGAGTTGGTGGATTGATTGAGAAAGAAGAGTAATGCTGTCATATTTTTTTCTCCTGCATAACTTGATTAATATTCTATAGGTTAGAAAACCACTGTACATATTTTATGAAAGAATGATATAAGGATAGTAAAAAAAATAAAAATAAGCCAAGATTATCAGGTTTTAGAAAAAAATGGCAAATGATCTAAATTTGTTTTTATGATTAAAAACTTAATGTTGCCAGAGCCTCTCCATGGAGCTCAGTATTTTAGATAATTTCTTCTAATTTTATTACTTCTAAAAATATACCTGATTTTCAGGTAAAGAAATATAATTTACTTTATAATGTGGGAAATAAACTGGCCAAAAAGATTACAACAGTAAGCAAAGCATTAGGGAGAAGAATGAAATCACTACAATCATCCAAAAGTTCTTATTTTAAAATATGTATCTATTTATACTTATATCTGGCTTTCCTATATATCTATATCTACCTGTCTATCCATCCATTTATACATCTATGTATCTTTCTATATCCTTGTAGGCAAGGTCTACCTTTGATTTTTATTTAAAGTCTTAGTTCTTAACCCAGTAAGCATTTATTAAATGCTTTTCTCATTTCCAAATAAAAGTTCTTATTCCAGCTCCAGCGACATTTTCAAAGACACATAGTTCACTAGAAAGAAAATGATGAAGATGGATAAGCTAGTAACTGCTTTACCTACTTGCTGCATCCTCCAGACCCTCAAGCACAGTAGCTAAGAATGGTTATGATTACGAAACTTCTTCCAACTTATCAAACTGTCTGGACTAAATAGGGGGTAATTTTTTTCTTGGTCTGATCTTAGTGTCAAGTTGGGAAACAGCTGATGAATATGTATTCTCATCTGTAGAAATTACACCCAAGAACCTCCCTTGCCTATTCTATTCTAAAAGCAAATTTAATTTTTTGAGGTTTTCAGGCTTTTTTTCTTCTCTAGAAGGAGGTTGGGTTATCTGAAAGGTCCCTTCCAAATCTGAAATCAATGTTTCCATGAGATTCCCCCCCACCTCAAAAGAACTTTGTTACTGAAGCAGGGCAGCTAAAACTGACTTCGTGATGTAGTTACGTCCAACATGGTATTAAATCAACTTAATCACGCTGAATCCTGTGCATTTTCCTCTTACTTTCATTCTCCTTTGTAAATTAAGAGGGCTATATTTGATAGCCTCTAAGGTCCCATCTAGTTCTAAATCTATGATCCCATGATCCTATGTATAACTTCAAGGAACTTTCCATATTGATATGAATCTGTGCTTGAGTCATACATATACATACATATGTACACACAGCTATGCAAACATATATACAAATACTTGTGGATAGACTAATTTCAAAATAGATTCTACCTATGTGACTTTAACTTGCTTGGTTTGCAGTTTTTTAATCTGTAAAATGAGGGAATTGAATTAGATCATTCTCTAAAGATCCCTTGCCTTTCTAAGTCAGAAGTCCTAGCACCTTTTATAATGATTCTTGCCTATTACAAACAAAGAATGTTCTATTTCGAACCAATATTAGTTGTGGTCAAATTATATGAATTATATTGACGTGAAGTGAAAAATTAATTTTATCTGGATATTCTCATCATGACAAACACTATTATCTTTCCTAAGTCTTTTTTAAATCATTCCTTTCAGGATAATAATTAATGGAAACTCACATCAATATTTTTGTGGCCTATGGCTAGATTTTATTCCCATAATACAGCTGTGCATCATTTTTGTGAAGTTACAATAGCATTTCAAAGGACAGCTTTTACAAATAAATTAGGCATTTTCTTTCTCCATGCCTATATAGAACAATGGAGAGGAGTGAGAAGGTGAGGTATTTCGAGCCTTAAGAAATTTGTCTAGTAAACTAATATGTTTCAGAAGCAGAATTTGAAGCCAGATTTTTTTCACTCCCAGACATCATCCTCTTTCTCACATACATCTACTTCACATTGGCTTCCAACACATTTTAGGGAAAGCTACTAGGCTGCTAAGGAGTGCTTACAAATAGACTTAGCTTTTCCCTTTTGAAGCTCCATACATATAAAATGAAAAATTCTCCAAGGCTTTTTCCCTTATCATTCAATTTGCTAATGACTGCCCACTTCTTTTTGATGTGAATACTTTTTACCAGTCAACTAGTAGACATTTAGCAGGACTGGGTAACCTCACACACTAAAATTTGTAAAGATTACATACATATGTCATGTTTGTGTTAATTAGAGGCTTTGGTAAGGAAGTGATCATTCCTTGAAAAGCAAAATACCAAGGAAAAATAATTTCAAGCACTATAATAAAAATTTAGTACAGAATTCTTAAATGAGATTGACTTCAATAGTGCCCTTTGTCCTCCAACTTCTACCTGCTTAGAGAAACTAAAAGGTACTTCAATAAAGATCTATTAAAACTTGATATGTGGCCAAGGCAATTTATTTGATCTATTATGTTATTTCATTATTTAACTATTCACACTTTGGAGATTGATTTTATGAGGAAGACTGTACACTGATAAATATGAAGGCAAATGAGTATTAATTTCTTTTGTATCTAATTTTTAAAATATGAGCTATTTTTTCATGGACATTGTATAGTTTTTGTCAAAAACTATTTCTAAGATGAATAGTTCATATTCATTTATCTTAGCAAAAAAATCATGCAATCAGCCAAATAAAATCAGAGACTGCCCTGAACATAATTGGTCTTATTTTCTTTTTTCAAAACTGTCTGATAGGAATATTGTGCTTCAGCATGTAAAGGGACCCTTACGTAGCACAGGAGGCAGTTATCCAGGTAACATGATCAGTGTAGACAGCTGAATAGGATAATTCATGCCAAACAAATTCACTTAATGTTCACTTTGAGGCTTGGGTTATCGGGTTTGGCTGTCTACACTGATCAATATCAGGAGATAATTGCTAACTATGCACTTCATTTTGTACTTTGCAGGCACAGGCTGAAAGAATAAAAATCTGATAATAGAAAAAATTGCGCGCGCACACACACACACACACGGTTGAATGCTAAGCAAAATAAATTGAGATTAGGCTTTAACATCTTTTGTTTCTTAGATTGTATTTAGACATCATGATTTCATGTTTTATTGGTAAACTATAATAGTTGTTAGCAGGTATAAAAAAATCAAGCATCAAATTGTTTTTATTTGAATACTTAGATAGTAGAGATAAAAAATCGCAACTTAACAAAATTATCTTAAAACTCAACAATACCTTTTGGTGTTAATTTGTATCAATGAGCTAACTGATGTGATGTGAATATATTCAAGTATTTAGTAACTCCACAAGATTCTACTTCATCAGACTTTGAAGTGATACTGTTGAGAGCAGTTATCTACACTTTCTATCATGGGCTTCTTGAGGGATTGTTAATGGCAGGTGATTATACCTGAGGGCATTAGTGGCTTACTAATATTAACTGGGATTCTTTAATAACAGAAAAGTTAAGGAAGTCAAAAAACTACTTAATCCTATTAGTATCAAGGTCTAATTTTAATAAGATCTGACAGCATTAATAAAGGTCCTTTCAGGAGAGGAATGAGTTTTCTGTTCACATTTTTTTTTTCCCTACAGAAGGTGGACTTTGATATTCCACGCTTTTAGGACTAAAAGAACACCCAATCCATCATTTTATTGTACTCTATTGTGATTCCAGCACAGGTAAGAAAAAAGCTAATCTATATGAAATGTGAGGGGATCTTATGAGTAATTCCAGATCCTAGAGAGCACAAATGCCACTCAAAACTCTACTTCCCTTCAGATTAAAAATAACTACCACCAAAATAAAATAAAATAAAATAAAAAAACAACTACCACCAAAAAACCCCCAAAAACCAAACCAAAAAAACCCCAACCACCAAATAACAAAAACAACAAAACAAACCAAAACCAAGTTTGAAACAGAGTCCATGGAGGGAAATGTAAATGTAAACGGGGGGGAAATGAGGAGATCAGTACATTAAAACTGACATGCCTTTTAGAAGGAAATTAATATTTTCCCCAAAGATAATGGTGCTAATTGTTTACTGTTGCCTCTATCCCCTTCTCTTCATTTTATTTAATCCAAGCCTTTTTCAGGCCTTTATTGCCTCTCACCTGGACAACTATGAAAGCCACTGAGTGATTTTTCTGCTTCTTGCCTCTTCACTTAATTCAAGCATAATCTTGTATTAGTTTTGGTGAAATTATAATTTTAAACTAAGATCCTTAGATACTTTGATAAATCTCTAACCTCATCAGTGGGGGAACCTCCTCTAACAATACAGTTCACAATCCATACATGTATTATTCTATATGACTTTTGTCCATGTCCTCTTGTAAATTTCCCTAGGGAAGATGGGCAAGAAATTGTTGTTGATATTCTTTTAAAACACTATATTTCCAAGAGCCTGAAAGGACCCAGAAGCCATCTAGCCCAAACCTCACATTCTAAAGATGAGGGAACAATGAAACAAATGAACTGAGCATCTGTTGCTCCTCCTTGTTCTGGCTCTTTTTCCAATCACACATTTCTTTGAAGAGCTCTTCTATGTAACTTCATGTGTCCAAATTGTTACTGACTATATAAACATACTGTAGTTTTGTAGAAGTTGAAAAGTGGGCTTAGAATTCCTTCTGTAAAAGATAAAGAAAAACTCCTTCCTCTGGCTCAGAAAGCATCATATTGCCTTTGTCTCCATCTTTTGATTACTGGTATTGAATTCCACAACCAAGGCAATTTGAATCAAAATTCTTAACTCTCTTAGACGATTATTTCATAACTTGGCTTTTATAACCCAGATTTGATTATAAAATCAACTTCATCACCCAAAAGCTGATTCTCATAATTGCAACTCCAACCTTTGTTTCATAAAAAGTTGCATAGTTTTCATTCTGTGTGCAGACAATCACCTACCATATCTTATTCTATTAAAAAGAGAAATTAGGGACCAGACCAAGATGACTCAGAAAGATCTCTGGTTCCTAAGGCATTACATGGAGAAAGGGAGGGGTCAATCATGGAAAAATCTCCTGAGAAAAGTGTGTGTAGCATGCCACTTCGCAGCAGGCACTGCCAGCCATGGGAGCAATGTCATGTCTGTCTCAAGGGAACCCATAAATATGTCACTGGGTTAGTGTGTGAATTTATCTGCTGATATGTGGGAAGAGCAATGGAAATCTAAAGCAGAAAATGAAGACTTATGTAACAGTTGAGGACAAATGAATTTCCCTCAAGATACTGCCTTGGAGAGGAGGTCCCTGTGGTATAGGTATATATGTCCTGAGTTAGGTTGGGTGCTTAAGGACATTTCTATTTGTGAAAGTATTAGCTGCTCTGTCAGTAAAACATATAATATGAAAGATAGCTTCATACATAAAAAGCAATCAAATTAATAAAAGTGAAAGAGACACTGTCACTTCCTGCTCTAGGCCAGCAGCTCTCTCAGAGTCTAGAGGGCTCAATGACTTGAACAATTTGTCTTGTTCTTTAAATGCCACAATGAAGTAGAATAATGCTATGAATCCCTCACACAGTTGCTCCAAGTTAAAGAATAAAACTATTATACTCATTTTAGAGAATTTCTGTAATAGCATCACTTTCTTTAACACAAAGACATCAAGCTTAGAATAAATTCTTGGGGGGGGCATGCAGCTGACTGAATCAGAGGAGCAAGTGGAGGCCAACAAGTAACTTTGCTTGACCGATGGGAATCATTCCCTGTAGGGGTTGACCTGATTTGCTGAAAAGGTGAAATTCACCTTTAGCTAGGGCACATGAAGGTGCAAGGCTATTCAATTTGCTTTGTTTTAGGGCCCCTCCCTGCAAAGTGATTATAACAGCTGATCTATACTTCATAATCTATAAAGAAATTAGCTACCTGATCTTTTCTTTATTGATCCTCTCAGAAAAATATATTTAAAGTTTAATTCAGTTATTTCAGATATACTTTGGATCTCAGAATGGAATAAAATCCCATGATTCAATTATCCATCAATTAACCAGGACTTATCAGATACCTACTATGGGCCAGTGTCTGTGCTAGGCTCAGAGGAAAGCAAGACAAACAAAACCAATCTCTGTCCTAGAGAGCACCGCATTCTTTCAGGAATGATACTCTGTGTACCTAAGTATGCCTAAAAGAGATGCAAGGTCATTTCGTCGGAAGAGAAGGGAACACTAGCAGCTGAGGAGAAGAGGAAAGGTGTCAGACAAGAGGCTGTTCTTGGACTGAGCCATGAAGGATAATTAGGAATTCTGAGACAGACAGAAAATGGAGTGTTTTCCAAATGTGAAAGACGGCCTTTAGAGAGGCAAGGAGACAAGAGATGGAGTGTTGGAGGAAGAACAACAAGGCCAGTTTAACTGGACTAGAGAGTATGTGAAGGATAGTAAATATTCCACTATAATAGGGCTGGAAATTAAACCAGAGCTCACATTGTGAAGGGAGTTAAAATGCCAAACGAGAGTTTGTATCTGATTCTAGTGACAAAGGGACATATTTGGTCCTAAGCTTTAGAACTATCAGTTTGGCAGCTGTGAGAGAGAAGAGACAATTGTTCACTGTGATGCATGAAGACAATGTCCAATTCTTAAAATGCCCACCATGCCCAATGTGGACAGCAGAAAAGCTTCCCTCTCCCTGAGTACGTTTCTTACATAAGAATCAAATGCATTAAGTTTCCCATGACCCCCTATTTTCCTTCAAAGTACATTCATTCAGAAGTTAACTCCTACTTAGGTGACACATTTATTGCTTCCCCTTTTCCCCCAGTTATTAGTGCTTGCCCTCTCTTGAAATGACTTGGCAGAACAAATTAAGGCCTAGGAAATGATGAAAGGGGACTATTTCAGAGCAATATGGGAAGACTTCTCTGAAGTGTTGTGGAGTGAAATGGACAGAACCAGGAGAACAAATATTAAACATCTACTAAATGCTGGGACTGATCAACCAGATGAAAATAGAGTCCATGCTAATGGAAGGATACAAGATGTTACAGGTGAATATTTGTCTATGTAGGGCAATAGCAAACAGGATCATTGGAAACTGGATTTCTTTTTATACCAACATGGAGTTGTTCCCTAATAAATAAAGTTAAAATGAATTTCTTACTTATTTGCAGACTGAAAAATCTGCAATTCTATTCGTATAGCCATTCCTTCTACCAACTCAGGGGGCAGTCTCTATGAAATGGCAGACCCTCTTCAAGAGTTTTATAGCTGAAAAATTAATCCTCCTTCAACCAATCAGATAAGGGATCTCTCCTAACTAAGTTATAGTGGTCCTCAGATGACACATGCACAAGCTTTCACCAATCTAGAATGAAAGCACTTCCAACTCGACGAGACCTACCCATATTTTGGGATCTGCAGGCACAGAGTACACAAGATACAGGGCCACCTTCATATCATAATTAAGACTTTTGTGCAGTATTTATTAACACATAGTTTCCCCTAGAATTTCTTCACCACACCATCTCTTTCTCTACCTTTTCCTCCTATTAAACATTTTTAAAGCTTCCATGTTTTCTTTTAATCTTTGATGAGCATGAATTCATTGTACTATTCTGGTATCCCTGTCTATACTCAAAAAATAGAACAAGATCATATTAATTTCATGTTAGTCCATTTTTTAGAAGTGACTTGTGATCGCTTAAAAGAAATGACTTAAAAGAAAAGATCTACTTATTTTCAACTTGAAAAAGATTAGAGAGATCACAAATAAATCCTAATCTATTTCTTCTTTTTCACTTCCGCTAATGCATCACTTTCATGGCAGTACCCTTTTGCAAGTCAAAAGTACACTCAATTAACACCTGCTATGCCATGTCCCTCTGTATGTCCAAGACCAGGCTTTGTGTCACATTCTCATTATTTTTAACAAGCACTGAGGGCTCATTATGTAAGTCCACATGGCTATACAGGTACACTTTTGCACTAGGTACATCACATATCCAAAAAAACAACTTCAGGGCAATTCTACTTCTAAAACTCTCTTAAAGGTAGGAAGGGCAACCTTTCCCTTTGTCATTTGCTGACATTCTTTCAAAGTCAGTCAAATGACAACACTTTTTTTTTTAACAAAGCTAAAAGTAGGCCAGAATTTTATTTCCATTAAATTGTTGGCATGGATCAGAATCAGTTAATCTTCAAGCCAACCTGGAGATTTTGTGGAAGAGTTGCCCTGGGAAAAAGCTAACAAAATTCCTCACTCACTAGGCCACTGAGCTCTGGATATAGCCAAGAATACAATTTTTTTTTCAGAAAGAAGAGGGCTGAAGTGTCAGTCTCATATTTATATTTGACCTGCTCTCAATTTTAGTTTGACTGACCAAAATTTCCAATTCTCCCAATGAAATTTTAAAAATCATTTTAGAATCAAAGGATATGAACAGACAATTTTCAGATGATGAAATTGGAACTATTTCCACTCATATGAAAGAGTGTTCCAAATCACTATTGATCAGAGAAATGCAAATTAAGACAACTCTGAGATACCACTATACACCTGTCAGATTGGCTAAGATGACAGGAAAAAATAATGATGAATGTTGGAGGGGATGTGGGAAAACTGGGACACTGATGCATTGTTGGTGGAGTTGTGAATGAACCCAACCATTCTGGAGGGCAATCTGGAGTTATGCCCAAAAAGTTATCAAACTGTGTATACCCTTTGATCCAGCAGTGCTACTACTAGGCTTATACTCCAAAGAGATACTAAAGAAGGGAAAGGGACCTGTATGTGCCAAAATGTTTGTGGCAGCCCTCTTTGTAGTGGCTAGAAGCTGGAAAATGAAAGGATGCCCATTAATTGGAGAATGGTTGAGTAAATTGTGGTATATGAATGTTATGGAATATTATTGTTCTGTAAGGAATGACCAGCAGGATGAATACAGAGAGGACTGGCGAGACTTTCATGAACTGATGCTAAGTGAAATGAGCAGGACCAGGAGATCATTATATACTTCAACAATGATACTGTATGAGGATGTATTCTGATGGAAGTGGATTTCTTCGACAAAGAGATCTAACTCAGTTTCAACTGATCAAGGATGGACAGAAGCAGCTACACCCAAAGAAAGAACACTGGGAAATGAATATAAACTGCTTGCATTTTTGTTTTTCTTCTCGGGTTATTTCTACCTTCTGAATCCAATTCTCCCTGTGCAACAAGAGAACTGTTCGGTTCTGCACACATATATTGTATCTAGGATATACTGTGGCATATTTAACATGTAAAAGACTGCTTGCCATATGAGGGAGGGGGTGGAGGGAGGGAGGGGAAAAATCGGAACAGAAGAGAATGCAAGGGATAATGTTGTAAAAAATTACCCAGGCGTGGATTCTGTCAATAAAAAGTTATTTTAAAAAAATTTTAAAAATAAAATTGATCTGAAAGAGGGAGATAGTACTAGTTGGGGAAAGAGAAAAGGCTACCCTCCTATAGAATATAGTATTTGGGCTGAGCCTTGAAGGAAAGCCAAAAAGAAAAAAAAAGGAAGAGGAAGGGGAGTGGTGTGGGGACAGGACATTTTGGGAATAGCAACTAGCCAGTACAAAGGCAAAGAGAAGGGAGATAGGTTGAATGCAGTGTTCTAGAAACTGAAAGTAAGCCCTGAGCAGAGGAGTGACTTGACTAGATCTCCACTTCAGAAAAATTTCACTTCTGAGCAGAGAAAGTATTGGCAAGGAGAGAGACTTGAAACAAGGAGATCAGTTAGAAGGCAAGTGCAATCGTCCTCTAGCGTTCCTGAAGGCCTTCATTAGGATTGTGACTATTTGAGTGGAGAGAAGAGGACATATTATGATGGCAAAAATGAGAAGATTTGGCAACAGATTGACTATGTAGATTAACTGTGGGTTAAGTGAAAATAAAGTGTCCACTATGACACCAAAGTGGTGGACCTGGGTGACTGGGAGCATGTTAGTGCACAGGGAAAGACAGGGTTAGGAGGAAAGATAATAAGTATATCTTTCACGAACATTTCAGTGGTGGCACATCAATATAAAGAACCCACTTATTTTCCTATGGATAACATTTTCCCAAGGCTATAGAAAGAGCACTAGATATGAAATGAGAAGACCCAAGTTGAAATGGCAACTCTTTCTATGTGCATATCCTTGGGCAAGTTATTTCACCACTCTGAGACTCAGTTCTCTTAAATGTAAAATGAAGGGGCTGCTCTAGATGTCCCCTAAAGCTCTCTTCCAGCACTAAATTTATGGTCCTATACTCAAAATTTGATTTGATCGATTGGAATGCTGGATAACTTACCTTTGAGTAACATTTTCTAAAATACAATGATCATAATGATCTCTCTTAAAAATCAGATATAAGATTTTCAAATAACAAATTAATTGCATGCAAACTTTTCATAAAGGCCTTTAAATATATTTTTAAAAGAGTGGTTTTTGTGTGTTTAGTTCAATTCTACCAAGAGACCTGTATGCTATATATTCCTATGCAGAGAAACCACAACCAAACAAAAGACATAAAATTAAAATATTGTGTTGACCTTTTACTTTTGGATGGTACTACTAGGCACCATGTTTATCCTTCATTAATTGATTAACATGAATATAACTGCCAATTTGTAATGGGGAATACACATACATACATATATCCAAATTAATTATCATAAAACCCTATGTGGTTGCTAAATTTTTTTGATGAATTTTCTCAACCAAACTCAATTTGGTTTAATAAATCAGGTTGAGACCTACAAAACTTGGAGATGATACCTATTTTCTTAATGTACTCCAAGTCTGACACGAGCATTCCATATCTTGACAAAAGCAAGAGATTTTACAGAACAAATACTTTAAAACTCACCTTAATCAGATGGTATTGTTGAATTCCATTAATGCCAACATCAGGATCAAAGGCTGAAGGTATTGGATATCGGGAATTGATAGCAGTGTTCTCAGGAATCGAAATGTTGATGACCGTTGCAGGAAACAGTGGTGCATTATCATTGACATCTTCGATCAGGAAACGGACCTTGACCAGTTTAAAGATTTCATCTGGCAAAACAGCTACTTCTACTTCATAAAAACAGTGAGTTTCACCGAATACACCAGAGCATAATTTTTCACGATCTATACGTACACCGGTAGTATAGATCTCACCAGTTGTCTCTTCTACCCTCACCAATGGCAGATCCCTACTCTTGTACACTAACTTAAACTGCAAGGGAGTTGAAAGCTTCTTCTCTGGCGAGAACGTCAGACCGAGATCTTTCACTAGGTCACCTATCAGAACATTTTCTGGCAACTCTTCTCTTATGGTGTAATTCTTTTCCTGCGCATCACATTGAAATATGATACAAGCCAGCAGGAGAATGAACAAGCAAGTTCCAGAAAAAGATACCATCTCAGCAATGGATATTTCGGTCCTCAGAAAAAAACGAAAAATAACTGACAAAGAGAGAAAGAAGAAAAGAGTAGTAAAACATCATTAAGCGTACAGGCTAACTAAATGCGGAAAACATAGCTATAGAAAGGAAACACTTCTGAATGTAAGTGAATTGGAGATAGTTTCAACTCACATTAATGCAATGCCACTAGTCTGTAGAAACATTCTGATAGTGATGACTAACTACTGGCACCAAAGGTTTTACATACATTCTCTCATTTAACAGTGAAAAAGGTTAAAAGATTAAATCTGTTCTCAGTCCAATGTTGGGTTTTTACATTAGGGTTAAAGATGTCAATAAGAGTTTTTATTATAATTTATAAATTCTTTTTTTTATATCCCCATGGAAATATATACAAAACCAGACGTTCTTAAGATTCTGCTCATTTATTTCATTGAGCAAGGGGCATATTTTAGTATAAAAAAGAAAAAGCAGAGGACATATGTATGAGTAATGATCAATGATGTTCAATCACTTCAGCCATATATTTTGGCTATTAATATACCAATTCTATATTAGTGATCCAAGTATTTCATTTGAGTGTTACTATTTTTCTTAAAATGTCTTGCTATAGATGACAGGAAGACATGATCTCAGCAGAAATAAATCATTTAAGTATAAATACTCTAAGGCAGCTTCTGAATTTTGTCCAAGGATATTATATTAGTACCTAGAGTTGTGAAAAGTGCCATAGAATTATTAGTATCTATTCTGAGAAAACACACTGCAATGACATTTACTGTCCAGGGACTACAATTTGACCTATTGATCGAATAAAATAATGTACGGGAAAATATTTTGTAAACTAAAAAGGATAAACAACTAAGAGATGATTAGTATTATCTCTCCTCTCCTCCCACAATCTTGTTCCTCCATAGGCAAGTTAAGAATGAGACTAGAGAACATCCAAGTATTCACCATTAGTCCATTCTCTCTGTCAAGATTTCAAATTGCTAATTCCCTCTAAGATATGCTAATGCAGAAAATCTGATAGTTCTAAAAGCTATTATCTTCACTCCCTTTATGTCATATCTGTAAAATCTGACTTAATACTCTTAATGATAGTTCACGCATAGATGGTCAGAGTAGGATACTTTATTACTCTTTTCTTCTTTCTGTCAGTTATTTTGCAGTTTTTTTCTGAGAACTACAATATCTATTGCCAAGGTAGACTTTGCTTTCTCATACTTACGTGTTCGCTTACTCAACGGTTTGTGTCATATATAAAGACAGAAAAAAAGTAAAACATCACATAAGTGGAACTACCAGAAGAAGTTCTGGTAGGTGATCTGGCAAAAGTTCTTAATCCAATGCTGTCATCAGAGGCAAAGTCCTCGACTCCCTTGCAGCTTAAATCAGTGTACAAGAGTGGGGACCTGCCATGGGTAAAAATAGAGGAAGCCACAGGCGAGATCTATACTCCCGGCGTATGCACAGAACGGGAAGAATTAGGCCAATTTGTGTATAGTGTACTCACCATAATGCTGATTTTCATAAAACCTACATTCTCAGAAAATATCCTTTCTATCCCATCCATAGGTATCTTCGTTGCCTGAAATCAGAAATGAGCTGGAACCAAAGCTTTACAAAAAAAAAATCAAAGTAATATTAAAATCGATTTTTAGTACATTGGAATTTTTTTAAGTTTGGGTGTTTTATTTGAAAGAAAAATTAACTAAATTCAGTTCACTTTTAAAACTGTTTAAAAATTTTGAAAGATCTTTGTGTTCACTATTTTTTAATTTTAACAAGAATGCCTTTAAAACTACCTAAATTTTTTAACATCTTAAATTGAGCTGATTTGTGCATGTGATGGTGTTTCATTTAAAGGACATGAGAGAAAAGGGAGGAAAAAGAGGGCAAAAATGGAAGAGGGAGGAAAGGAAGTACAGTACAGAAAGGAGAAGGGAGAGAGGGGCAACAGAGCAGAGAAAGAGGAAGGAAAGGAAAGGAGAAGAAAGAAGATGGAGGAAGGGGAAAGAGAAAGACGGAGGGAGGAAAAGAAGAAGGAAAGAAAGGAGAAAAGAAGTCAGATGGAAAAATAAATGTCTTTCAACAGAGGAGGAAGGGGGATAGCTTAGGGGAAGAGAAAAGAAAAAGATCTTTCAATGTATTTTTTTAACTGTAGTATGTTCTGGATTGAAACCATGAGACCACTGAGCCAAATATGGCTATGAAAACATTTAAAAATTGCAATGGGAGAAGTAAGGGTTTTGAACTGCATCCTGCATCCGTGATAGCCACCAAGTATGGAATAAACTCAATAATTCCAAATAATCTTAATAATTTTTATATGGAAGCTTTTACCTTTTGATAAAAATCTCTTCCAACTCTTTAAAACTTGCAAATATTTTCTCATTTTTCCTCATCAGCTCTCTTTTCAAAAATCATCTCAAATCACATTTTCTCAATTGGAAAATTTTCTTGATTTCCTTTTCTCTCTCAAAGATTGGGCAGCATCTCAAATTATACTAATGTGAGCTTTCTGTTCACAACTCACTCATGCTTGCCTCTCCTCTTCTGGTACTCCATAGAGGGGGGAGAAGGAATTCTTCCTTTTTTATTTGGTGTCTACCACTACAGAATAGTTTATCATGCTCTTCTACTCAAACTCCAATGATTCCCTATTGCCTTTACAATCTAATTTATAAAGTTCTCCCGTGACTTTTAAAGCCCTTTCTAACCTGATCCTGACCTAGCTCTCCTGTCTTATTTTGCATTCCCTCTCACAGGCCAGTCAGACTGGCTTTCTTGCTGTCCATTACACATATCACTCTATTTCCCATATCTGTGCCTTTATACTGACTGTCCCCATGTCTGAAAAAGACTACCTTCTCACTTCCAACACAGAATCCCTCTCTTCAACACGCAGCTCAAGAAACTCCATTCTTTACAATAAGCCTTTCCTAACCCTATAACTACTAGTGCCTCTTCCCCTAAACAAACCTGAATTCATTTTGTACATCTTTTGTATACTCTTATATATGTGCATGTGTCTCCTGGTAGAATGCAAGGTCCTGGAGAGTAGAGACTTTCATCATCTTTGTATCTCTAGCACCTAGAACAATGACTAGCATATATTGGACAATTACAAATGCTTGCTGATTAATTGATTGATAGGCATTTGCTGTAGAAAAAAATAATGCAAAATTTTCATTGAACCACATCATATTCTCCCAGATGGTGAATTATAATTAAACAGAGGTTAATGCAGCCACGAGGCACTTAGTAGTCAAAAATATCTGTTAACATCATGGTCATTTAAAAAGCCATTATGGAAAGGAATTAATGCATGTATGCATCTAATTAAGGAAGTGTCCATTTCTTGGTGATCAATAACATTAGCAATGTTTTTTGCAATGGTTATAATGATAGGATTTATGATGATAAGATATAAATATCTGTACAAGGATGGCATGTTTTATTCAGGGGCGGATAATGAATTATCCTAATGATATGTACCAATGAAAATAGGCATATTTTATTTTTAAAATTATGGACTGGGATACATACAGGACCATAATAGTTGAAAATTTTATAACATATGAATTTCTTGCTTACAGTAAGTCACAAGAGAGAGTTCTTAAGAAAATCAGATAGTTTAAGTCATTGCTTGAAATAGGAACTTAACTAGGTCCCAGCTTCTTAAATGGTAGTTTGTGACCTCATATGGGATCTCATAACTGAATGTGGAGGTCATGAAATTAAGATTTTATTATTAGCAAATGTTAATTTGTACACCTATCTTATATACCTGTATACCCAGAGTCTCGTAAAAATTTCTCAGCTAAAAAGTGGTCGCAAGTAGAAAAAGTTTAAGAAACCCTGAACTAGGCAAACTTTCTGGTCTTCTGATGTCACAATTCATGGACAATTAAATTTTTTAAAAGGTTGTTCCCATATACTTCTCAGCACTGATGAATCAGGACTATGAATGTTAAAGAGTCCTTGTGAAAATTAGACAATCCCATTGAAGAGGAGACTGCGGTACCCTAGTAAACAACACACCCAACTGTTGTCTGTGGCATAGTATTTTTAGCACTACTTTTATGCTGCTGAATGCTGGGATTATATAATAGAGATACTAACTTGAGTCTTTCTCTCTTGTGAATTACAGGCTTTACACGCCTTTATTAAAGTGAGGATAAAAATACCTCATTGATACTTACTATACCATTCACATGCACATATATAATCTCTATATTTTTCTATTCACTATTCATCTAAGAAATCTAAGCATGCCATCTCATAAATACCATATAAGATTTGCACAAACAGAAATGCAATCAATTGCCATCATTCACCTTTAAGTGTTACTCATTATTACAACTGACAGAAAACAAGTTGGTCTTCTCCCAATGGAGATTAAGAATAAAAAATGAGGCCTAATTTGAGGTGTTGTCTCGCTACTCCACCCCACCCCAGTTCAGGCTAAATCACCTACATCATCCTTAATCTTTGAAGTCTTTCTAGATGCCTGCATCAAATGGAAGTCCTCTTTAAAGTGGGTCACACTTGGACTACCCTCAAGTACTAAGTAAATGATTGCCCAGACATTCCAAGATCATAGATCTAGAGCAGAAAGAAACCTTGGTGGCTATCAGGTCCAATGCAGTCATTCCATGGATAAGAAAACTTATATTCATGGAGTTTAAGTGACTTGTCCAAGGTCACTCGCCTTATAAACAGCAGAGCCAAGATACAAATCAAGGTCTTCTGACTACAAACCCTGTATTCTTTCCATTGCTTCACTTAGTGTCCTTAGATTCCTAAATACAAGGATAAGGTGGTCTCATTGAAGTTTCCAGCCTCACCTACTATTTTACCATTTTCTCCCCAACTTTAAAAGCTGCCTTTGCCATCAGTTTAATTAAAATAGAATGGAGTGGGGGAGGAGTTGGTTTATTTATAGCTGCCTGGCAATTAAAAAGAAAAGTGTCTCTTCATGGAGATGAGTGTTGAATTTAAGAGAATGAATGATCAGAAGTGGAGGGTCCATCACCCTATACATCCATGATCCATTCTTTTTACTGTAACTTCCTTATAAAACACAAAAAGGTTTATGGCCACTGATTCCAGGAGAATCAAAGTGGGAATGAAGATGGAAGGGACTGAAAGAAAGGTTCCCCCATCAAGTTTTATTTTTCTTGAGTGTTGGCTACAACTCTTATGGGCTACTTTTCATCAGTGTCCAAAATATTTTGCATTTGCAGGAACCATTTTTAAGCTCTATTTTGTGAAAAGTTAGGCAATTTTTTTTCCTAATAAGCCCCATTTGAATTTCTCATGGCTTTCAGTTTTTAAAAGGAAGGGGCTGTGAAAGAACAATGAAAGGAAATTAAAATTGTGGCTTGGAATCACTCCAAGACAAAAATCTCAAACTAGAAGAAACTACAGTCCTTAGATATTAGGTGTCCAAAGTATTTCAGAAGACCTCCAGGTGTTCATTAGCATTACTTTACAGGAATTACTACTAGCATTAGTCATTTCCACCTGAAGCAAGGTAAATGCTTCTATTGAAATGGAACAAAGGTGGTCTAATGCCTAATTGTCATATTTTGTAAACTAACACCAGGATTCTGACTTTGCATTATTAATGCACTTCATGTAACAAATTGAGGGTTTTTCCCCCCTCTGAGCTTGTTACTATCAGAAATCTGGAAAAATACTAGATTCGAAAGTATAGAAAAGGGCCCTTATTGAAGAAAACCAAGTGGGCCATCAAACTGAAAATATTTCCCACAGGCTATGATTCACATTTACTGTAGGAAACCAATCACATGCTGCATTAATTCTCTCAATAAAACTGCTTCACATCAGGTTGGAGTATCAAAGAAAAAGGTGAGAGGAAAAGGTAGTTCTCTTCAGGAGGGATGGGGACAGGAAAACATCCCCCTCATCATCTGAATGTTTTCTTTTCTATAGACTTTAGGTATGGCCTGCATGTATTTTATGTTTAGGTATGACCTTTGTGTTTTGAATTCATGAAGATAATAGAGCATAAATTACTTTGTCAGTGTATCAAATACTGTGTTGGTATAGTTTTGATGAGATTTTACAAAATTCAGCAAAATCAAAAAGTTGGGTTGTTAAATAAAAATTGGGTTGCTTTTATATTCACTAGTTTTAAAAATATTTTAGTAGAAACCAGTTCAAATCTTTATAGTTACTCTGTTGATGGGAGGTGGGATTATGAGAATGCACTGGGCTAAAACAAAATACATTAGCTTTAATGAAAGCTCTTCTGATCCCAACTGTCACCAAGGGATTGTCCCAAATCAATGATTTACTTCATTTGTTAAGATAAAACAAATGCTATCATTTGTAATAAATCGGACAAAATTAGTTTTTTTTCATTTAGACAACACTGGGGGGAATGGGTGTGATTCTTGGAGAAAGACCAGAGAGAATTAAAAGAAGGAAAATATTCTTGTTAGGGTCCTTAGCTAATTAGCTTCCAGTTTTAGTCAATAGCTACCAAAATTCCCGGGCTACCTTGGACATCGTATGTGTGTTGCTTATTTTTGCTTTAATTAATTTCAAGGATCTCAAAATTTAATTTTTTATTGTGGTTATGATTGGACTTGAGTTTTTCAAAACAATAAAGGCACTTTGAAAGCAAGATAAAAAAGACTTTTTATTTTATGTTATCTTGGGCTAAAATGTATTAAATTGCAACGTATCATTTCTGTCTTTAGATAAAGAATAGGTAAGTAATGTGTTATAACTGCTGCCACGTTATAGGTGAGTCAAGATAAACTCAAGCTACTTCTTTATTACTTATGGTTTCCAGCTCTTTTCTTCTAATAGGCACAAACATACACATGTATGGATATCTGTGTATATATGCAGATATACCATGTATATAAACATACAATATAATTATAAGCAAAAGTATGGTGAAATAGAAAGAATATTCGGACTAGGAATGAGAGCATAGGCAAGATAAAGCCTCCCAGAGGAGGAAATAAGAGGTGTGAATTAGGTGATTTTGAAAGTTCCTTAACTTTGTATTCTTTCTTACTCTATGGAAAGACAATCATTAGTAAATATTTATTCCTTTAATTTGTAGTATCTTTTCCCAGAAAAGAGAAACATGGCTTTTGTTCTCAAGACTGGGCCTTACATTTTTGTTTAGAGTTCAATTTTCAGTCTGCCGATCAGATCTCTAAGTTTGCCAGCTTCATTTTCTTTTTAAAATGCAGTGTCTACATCTGGCATCCTTAGAATCTTATATATTAAAAATAATTCACAATAATTTTCTTCAGTGATATCAGGGTTCTGAACCTAACATACTGGTTAACTAATCTGTCAAAACAGAACACTGAGGAAGAGTTTGCAGAACTTTAGTTGGATATCAAATTAATCTTGGTTATTTTGGGGGGGAGTCTGGCATTTTAATATAGAATTCTAAAAAAATCAGAAATTATAAGAAGAGATTTCAATTTGAGCATTTGTTACAGTCTTTGGGAGACTGACACAAACTAAGGACACTGTCTCATTTCTACCCTTGTTACAATTTTTGACTGGGAAGATTATAGCTGTGTTATTAGTGACTTCGTTCACTATCGATGACAAGAAGGCAAACTAAAGTAAGACAGGCCTAAAACTATTAAAACTTTCTTCCTTTTACTAAAAATCGTGGAAAGGGCAAGAATCTTCAAAGAAAAACTTAAGTCAATTAATTTTTTTTTTCCTTTGGGAACTTCCTTTGTAATCTATGCTTCACATTACTTCAACAAATTTATATAACCACACTGATGGGGTTTTTAAAACTAAAAATATTGAAAAGGAAAAAGGAACTCCAAAGAAAATACTCACTAATTGTGAATTCTTAAAACCAAATCACTGAAAATTAATTCATTATTTTGTGGTTTTCTATCTTCAACTTCCTTCTAATATAAAAATCAAACCCCATAAAGCCGTGTTGACTGGTTTAATCTATGGCATGCTATATATATATATATGTTTTCCTTTCTACTTCTATCTCTAAATGATTTATTTATGCCAAATTCATCTATATGGTACTATAAAAATATCACAAAGGGGTTGGATCTATGGGACCCTAGTCAGTCAATGTTTGACTTCAGTGAACTGGTGTTTTGAAATTTAAGAGCAATTAAATACTAGAAAAGGTGCCTGGATAGGGGTGAGGGAGTGGGGAATAGGAAGATACAATTTTAATTGGAAAAAGGTAAAAATTCTTTTGAATCCTATGACCAACCACTGTGTTTAAGAGAATAAAATATCTCACAAACTCAAGTGGTTTTTGAAATTGTATTTCTGTTTAGAATATGTGAAATGTCATCTCATTTCTGTGATGAAAATGACATGAAAATCAACTTCTGAATGCAGAAGTGATCATTTTTAAAAAGAAAAAAAAAAGATAATTAAAATCTAGTATAGCTGACAATTACAACATTGCACCTTGAAAATTTTGCACTAATTACAGCTGCTACCTTTCAACAAGAACTGTTAAAGTGAGTCAGATTTGACATAGCAAAAGCTCCTCCACCTCTTTCCAAGGGAGAAAACAAAACAAATCTTTTCAACAAAACAGTGTAAAAATCAGAGACTCTGATTTATGGACCACTATTATTTCTCTTGAGAACAGGTGGGGGGGGATTCTTTATTATTTCTTAAAACTTTCTTTCATGCTGTACTGGAAAGAACATTTGTTTGGGAATCAAAGGGACCTAGTTCTTCCCTTTTATGACCATAAGACCTTGGACAAATCATTTCAACTCTTTCATCATTGTAAAAGTAGGAGCTAAACTAGAACAGTTCCGATGTTCCTCCTAGCTGGAAATGTATGGATTCAAAGATCCTATGATTCCTGACACAAAAAAACTCTTTTGGATTTTTTAATGGCTTAGTATATTGAAACTCCTCAGCCTCTCATTAAAGATGCTCTATCGGCCTGCTCTCCTGACATATTTCTTAAGCGTTGTACTTCAGCCTACCAAGTAACTCAGCTGCATCCACTGAACACAGTAGTTTCTTTGCTACACTTAGAAAATCAGAGATAATGGACAAAATGGAATCCTATCCCAGTTTTTCCCTGCTTGCACTATGCGGTCATGTGGAACAAGAGGAATAAGGAGAAACAATCATAACAATGTATTCATCACTTTGGAACTGTCTTTCATAGTTTATAAGGCACTTTCACGTACATTATTGTATTTTGATCAACAAATTATACTGAGCTTCTTTATGTGGTAATTGTCTTGAAATGGCACTTCCATAATAATATATTAAGGTTTCAGTAAAAAATAGTTCACAATTTCATAGATAGTGCTAAAATATCCTTGACCAAAATTCAGGAATTATATTTAATTGTATCATATACTTCTTAGATCATGTTTATTATCTTTAAAGGTCTAATATTAAGTTTTATTGAACATAGTGATTCTATTATTCTTCTCACATTTCTAGGCAAATATCTAGAGAAATTTTTTTAAAAGCCAGCTATACTTAAATGAAATATTCTGTCATTAACATAGAAATGTTCCAATACTTGGGAATTAATTTATTTTGATTACCCAAACATATATTGAGCTTTATTCTTATTTGAGTTACTCTAAAATCTGCCTATTATCTTTAGAAATTTTAGCTACACGTACAGAATTCTAAACTTCCATTATTGCTATGATATTTTCTATGTATTTTAACAAGATTTTAATTCATTAATTCATTCACAACTACCCATGAATCTAGTCATACATGAAATATGGCATTTTCATGAGTATAGTGGCTATCTTGTTGTTTTATTTATGTCTTTGAATACCAAGAGTAGCATATTTTCAAATAAATTTGTTCTGTGTTCAATGATCTTCATAGACTGCAGTAGTATTGAAGTAGAAAATGTTGAAACAATTTTTAAATCACTTTAAATCCAGAACCGTTTCCTTTCTCTTTATGTTTCAGGCATCTAGGTGGCCCGCACGGCCAACCATGATGTTTTAATAATCTTTCCATTTTTTTCTCTTTTGCAATTATCTTTATTCTGTGAAATGGGTTTATTTCCTGATAATTGCATTTTCACCACTATATTTGGCTGTGATATATTTCAGTGGAAGATATTTACTGTCCCTTTTTGCCCTCTACCCTATTGACAAAGGATATGACATTGAAGAGTATTGTCCCCATATACCTGCCACAAAATCCCTATTTGAGGTCTTTTTCGTCCCATCTTTTCTTGGCTGTCTTTATTGACCTCTGAAAGAACAATGCCCGTGGCCATAGAGCAGTGTTCTCAGATTTGAGAAGCTGGTAACATTAGTTAGACATACATGTTCAACAACTACTTAGAGGTGAATGGGCAATTGATTCTTTAATCAAGATTTGAGATAGCACCCTTACCTTGTAGTTGGATCACTTGAATGAAGGCACTTACAGTCACCCTAATTGCAGAAAAGGAATCTAGGAGGGGGAGGGGGCAAACGCCGCCAGGGCTAAAATTGCAAACCTAAAGTGATAGCAGAAATCACATTGAGATAACACTGGAATACTCTACTATGGATTTAATGGCCTTTTTCTCCTTAGAGAAGGAAAAAAGAAAAGTTGGCAAGGAAAAGGAGTCATTGGAAGCGTCCATGAACAACGGGTGGCTGTAGAATTGTAAACTAATTATTGACCTTATAGAAAACTCACCTTTAAATAAGCAAAATATAGGACCCTTCTCTTCTCCTCATAATTCTCTGCCTTCTGCAATGGAGGGTGGGTAAGAGTGAGTAGAAAGAGGAAAGGAAAGAGATAAAAATGCCTTTGCCTCCAGTAAAATGTCATCATTTGTGATGTTTCTAAAGCACTGGGAGTGATGTTCCTTGATATCTAAAGGACTGAGAAGCATAAAACAGCTTATCACTGGAGCTCTCAGTCTTTGGCATAAACCATCTGCATTTCCCCAAGTGCTGTAACATAGTCTTATCCATCTGCTAAAAACAGCTTA
Source organism: Antechinus flavipes (assembly GCF_016432865.1). NCBI lineage: Eukaryota > Metazoa > Chordata > Mammalia > Dasyuromorphia > Dasyuridae > Antechinus > Antechinus flavipes. The sequence continues at coordinate 69,242,645 of NC_067404.1, read as the reverse complement.
AGGGAAAATTCTACATGAAGCTTGGGTGAACCATTCTGAGGAAAATGTTAAATGCTCATCAAGGGTCACATGTTAAAATTTTACATTAGTAGGCTACCTAGAAAAATTATGAGGAGGAAACAAAAATGCAACTTACTGCTGAGAGGAAAGAGACATCGAGTTGAATCTTAGTGTCGCCAAATCTGGCAATGATGCAGGATGGTTAGTTGTTTAGTCTTCATCAATCACTGTACAGCTGATTTCATACTTGGCAGTTTGAGCTCTGGGGCCCTAAGAAGAAAATTTGTAAAAACAAAAAAGCACATAAATCAGAAGTAAAATATAGATCTGCTTTAATCAGAGGACCACATCAGTTTCCCTTGATCACATCTTAACTCATTAGACTGCACATATTTGTTACTGTCTTCATGGTAGTTACCTGATTTGAGAACAGGGAGAGTAAAATGCCATTGCTGTGTGAGCTATGGAACATCTTCTTATTCACCAAAAGATATTTCAGAGGTAGGCCAAAGATTTTGAGTCAAAATATAAGGAATCAAATTTTAACTCAATAAGTAAACAACTCATTATTTTAAAAAACTTTCATTCTATGCCACCATCTTCCAACTGGCTGTAACAGGAATAAAACAAAAAAGGGCTAAAATGTCTCACCAGATTTTAACTTTGTCCATACATGTACTTCCACTGGAATCAAGGAAACAAGAACTATAATAAATGGTCAATAACACACACACACACACACACACACACACACACACACACACAAAATACACATACCAGAAAGAAATGGAATCATGGTGCAGGTGAAATTTGTTTGAGAGGTACCTGCTGTTTTTGTCGATGAAAAAAGCTTTTAAACTCTGTCAATCTATAAAGGCACATTTGTACAATTAAAAACAGAGCTGCTTGCTTAAAATATATACATTGGGGTATATTTACACTTTATTTTGTATATATTATTTTGTATAGCTTGTATATTTACACTTTATTTTGTGGTCTATATAACTTTACCTTAGCATGACAAAGACTCATGATAAATAAATGAACTATTTCTTGGGCTGAAAGGAGAACAGGATCTAACTGATTTTTTTTAGTCCCACCCTCTTGAGAGATAGTATAGAGGAGGGAACTGATGAATAGCTAGAAAAGCTCTTTTCTTGACATAAGAATCCTTTACTTTCTGACATTTAAACCTCTCCTCACAAGTTGTTGAATTCAATAACATAATTGAACAAACATTTACAAACACTTTCTAGGTGCTAAGAGCGTGTGTGTGTGTGTGTGTGTGTGTAAAAATAGACACAAAGATATGGAACTACAAACTGGTGGGGTTTTTTTGAGGGGCAGGGGAGAAATAATAAATACATCAATAAATACAATGCAAAGCAGAATATAAGAGTTGCCAGAAAGACAAAAAAAAATGCTATAGGAATTCAAAGGAATGTCATCATGTCTGTGAAGGGAAGAACAGGAAATTTTTGGAAGCTCTAACAATTAAGATGGTCCTGAACAATAGATTGTGTGAATTTGACAAATAGATAACATCGTGAATGAATGGAATGAAATTAGCAAAAGCATAAAGAATGCAAAGTATACATAGCATTGAGGAAAAAGAAAACAGGCCAGTTTGGGTAAAACAGAGGGTATATGTGGGAAAGAGTTAAGGTGGGAAAGGTAAGGCCTAAGCAGATTGTGAGAAGTTAGGTAATGAAAGGGCAATAAGACAGAGAAGGTGATGAGTAGCTATTACTCCTTTGAGAAATTTGGAAGAGGTTACAGTCACAAGAGGGCAAAACTGAAAGGGACATTTGAAAGAAGGAGGTAGCTTAAATGAACACAAAATATTGAGGGTAAATTTTTTTTTAAAAGAATGTCAGAGATTTTATAAGCAGAAGGGTAAGACATTCATATAGAAGAGGAGGTTGGGGAAGGGGAGAGAGTAAGAGAGATAGAGGAGAAGGATGTGAATGGGGTGGATAGTCTTTGGAGAGGGAGGGACAAATAGGAAGGAAAGCGGGGAGAAGGTGAAGGTAAACACATGGGGCAATTTTGACATGAAGAGGTTATTTCACATCCCTTCTCTCCTTGTGTTCAAGTAGAGAATGATGTCATCTGCTAGGCTGGGAGGTGTCCTGGGCCTGAGGAGAAGGCAAAGGGCTTACAGCTGAGGTGCTGGAGGATATCCAATATAAATACCTCTGATCTGTATCAAATCTATTGCTGCCAAATTAGTTCCAATTTGACTAATAAGCGTTTAATTTGCACCAAGCACTGGAGACATGAGAGACAGGCTACAGGAAGAGAGCGTTCGTTTTCTAACTTGCCCTCACCTCAGGACAGATGCAGAGTTCATGCTGCCACTTGACCACAACTAGCCTTGTGGGAAACTCTAAAGAGTTCCACTTGTTTCACCAAAAATAAAATGAGATTCTATGGCTATTTTGAAATTTATGCTATGAAATACTTTTGCAAGTGATCAAAGTTTAAAAGTTGTAGCCTTTCCCATTTAACATTTTGTGAAACAGGTACCCCATATTGTGTGTCTACCTAGACATTTCCCCTTCCTGGGACTACCCAGGAAAGGGTAGAGTTTTTAATCAAACATAAGACTACTGATTCATCAACTGTTTACCTCCAGACTACCACCACAACTAACATAGCTAAACATGCCATCCAATTATTCGTTTATATCATTGGGGTAAACAGCTATAGGATGGTTTTGCTACTCCCCTGATCTTACATACCATTGCTATTCTTATGAAGACAAGTTTCAACTAAGACAAATGGTTGAGAGAAAATAATTTGGACCTATTTAAATCCTGATAGTATATAACCTTTGGCAGCAAGGCACCTTTGAATGAGCTTTTAGATATGCATCTATCCAGGATTTTTGCTGCTGTGATCAGAACTGACTTCCAAAAGGAAGAGGAAGCTACAGAGTACCTACTCTGTAGAGGACCCTTTGGCCTCTAGCAGATCTAGGTCTGAGTAGGATACATTGCTCCGTAAGAAAGTCTGTTATGACAGAGCAAATGTAGCCAACAATATGTGATGCTTTGGTTTCTTGGTTCCTCCCATTCCCTCCATATACCTTCTGCTTAGCTGAATGACTTGCTAGTAAATTTCTCTAAGTACAAAGTAAAACAAAAAGCATATGCACATTTATTGTGGGTACTCCAGATATTGGACACAAGACCCAATGTTAGTTAAAATGTTTTCCGTACTACGGTGAACTACCCGCCAAGTATTCAGTCCAGCAGTAATGACCTCTATATGTGCGAGTGAGGCAATGAACAACTTTCCAGAATGTAGAAAAATCTGTACAGTTCAAATGACAAGAGACTTTAAAAACCTTTATCCCAAAGAGTATGATGACAAATTCTACAAAGCACTGACTATAGCCATATACTTTTATGAGCTCCAACAACTAAATGCCATTCCCCACCATGACTGAAATGTCCTGCTCCCTTATCAGTTTCTCTGAGTTTCTTTGAGATTCAGCTAAGTCCTACCACTTGCAGGAGGCCTCTCCACTTGTCCTTAACAGACCCTCTCCTAATGCTTCCCCCTCCTCAGACACTGAATTTCATACTCCCCAGATATTAAATGCCATCTCCCCCATTTAAATGTGAGCTCCTTGAGAATGCGAACAAGCTTTTTGCCTTTCTTTCTTTCTTTCTCCAACACTTTGGCACAGTGCCTAGCAGATGGTAAGCACTTAATAAATGCTTACTGAGTGACTGACTGTACCTGTAGTGGTCTGGCCTTTTGTCCATCTGCCCTTTATAATAATTTTGCTAAATGGAATTCTTTGGGCAAAAAAAGGCAATCTAAAAAAGAGACAAAAATAAAACCCCACATTCCTAAGGGGCTAGTAATTTAGATCACCAATATTTAGTGCCATCCATTGCTCATAATGACTTCTATGGATAGAAAAGAATGCCGGTTGTCCTTGGGAATACTGATTAAGAAGCCTGACAAATATAAAGGTAGTTGGAATGCATGCCTTAGGCTAGATGCACAAGTATTCACTGGAGCTCATTCATTTTTAAGCCAATTCTTTTATTTTTCCTTCATCAAATAATTTTACCTGATTTTGTATAACTTTTTATTGGATACACAGTCAACCCCCTTTGCTTTTTAAGAAAGCTAAAAATACTGAAAAGACCATTTTACTAATCAGGAAAGAGACTTACTCAAATAACTCATGCGTAGGCATGATATAACATTAGAGTTGCCCATCTAAAGTCATGGGTTAGCATTGGAACCATAAGCTCTGTCTTGATATTTGATTTTACAGTGGCTCATTTTAAGCACTCGCTGTGTGCAATGTATACAACTAATTTTGATACAACAGTCTATACCAATCGCCGGTTATTATTGTCATACCATAATGAAAACCCTTAGGGTAAAAACACACCATAATAAAAACCTTCAGGGTAAAAACATACAATATCAAAACTATGACCATTAACCTAATTCACACTAAGCAAATTAACCTGCTAATGTAATAGAAATACCACAGACAATGAATTTTCTTCAAAAATAACTGACAAAATGTACTATTCAATTGGTATTGATAAACCTTAATTCTAATCTTTTTCTAATAGGTGTTAAAATAGAGGTAGATTAGACTTCAGTTTTATCTGAGATTTGAAGAGTGCAGACAGAATAATTAGGGACCTCTTAATTAAGATATTTATGAGAAACTACTATATCTTGAAGCACATTTTTACATACTAGTTCCATGTCAGTTTAACCCATTTTCCTTCAGTGAAATGATTCATGTATGATATTGTGTTATAGAAATTTGATGAAACCAAAGCATTCACTTAAGAGATTCCTTTAACAATCACTTCAGTGTTACAATAGTACATACTAGAGCATGTATCTTATTCACATTTTAGACTGAATGAAAACAACCATCACTCCTATGCTCAGTAATCTACAATGGCAGCCTTTTAATTTCTTGGGATAATTCGATCTGGTGAATGTAATCTCTGAAGGTTGAGCCTTGCTTACCTTAGGTGTTACTTCTCTGTGTATACTCTTCACATAAATAGAGTTCTACTGAGAAATTCCTATAAATAGCTACAAATCATCTTCTATTTTTTATAAAGCTCCCCCCATAAAGTACTTGATTGTCTCTTTGCATTTTGTTCTTTTTGATTTTACTGAACACCTAATAACTAGTATTTAAGAACTAGGATAAGTTGCATATTTGGGGGTGGGGGGAAATAGAAAATATTTACTGGCCTTACTTCTAAATTTCCATTGAAAAATGGAAAAATATACAAGTTGTCCAACAGTGGGGTAGAAGTTTATGAACATTCTATTCTAAAGTTATCACATAGAAGAATAAAATATGAAATTGAATATATATATATTCCTTGATATAAATTTCAGGGAACCTATAACTATTAATTACTTTTGTTCATTAAATCCTCATCATCCCATATTTATAGTACCTTCCTTCATCTCTTCTTTAGGGCATTAGCCCCCTCACTTGCTTAGATTTCCCTTTATAGATATGTCATTAAATAGGCAATTGTACTAAGTGCACATAATCCATCTCAAGATAAAGACTTATTTCTCTCTCAGTCATCCTGGACAATGACAAGTAATAAAATCCCTTCCATTGAATTTAGCATTTGGATGGACTACAAGAGAAAGCTCAATAACTATATGAAGCAATGGTACTTTAGGTTAAACAGAATTTTGAAGCAATGAAGAGTACCTTTTATTTCCATTTTTCTGGCTGGCTGTACTGTAATCCTGAAAAATAGCATCTGTGTATCCAAGTGTCATACTAAATAGTTACTAAATATATTTTAAACTGTACTACTAAGCTTGGGCAAAAAGAAGCTATTATATATGCCCAAGTCTGAATACATTTCCCCTCAACTGTATCCCCTATCAACATCAGGAAAAGGTGTCTAGTGAATCCAGAAAACTTTGTTTCTCTACTACCTAGGAGATGCATTAGAAACAACCATCTTACCTGGAATCTCACCTCTCTAGGCTTTCATTTCCTCATTTCTAAAATGAGATTAGATTGGATGGTCTCTGAGGTGTTTTTCAAGCTCTAACATTTGATATTTCTACTTGGCTGATTTCTAAAGGCCCTTTTCTATCTAAAACCTCCTATATAAATCCTGCTGCAATCTTCCTATTTGGTGGTGCTATCACAGATAGAATAGTGGACCTGGAGTCAGGAAGATCTGAGTTCAAATCCAGCCTCAGACACTTCCTAGCTGTATGATCCTGGGCAAGTCACTTCACCCTGTTTGGCTCAGTTTCCTCATCAGTAAAATGAGGTGGAGAAGGAAATAACCAACTATTCCAGCATTTTGCCACTACTCTTGGACATGTGAATAATACTATCTACCAACAAGTGAATGGACCTGGGGAACAGATACCATAAGATATCCACAATCTATTAAAAATAGACTATTAATGTGTTACTGCATCTAAATATTCCCCAAAATGACATTTATAAAGGGCTTGAAGATCTGCCAAGTATTTTATATCCATTACCTCATACTCATACTCATTACATCCACACCTACTATGTTCAAAGCATACAGATTTAAGGTTTGGCTCACAGCATTTTTTTTTGAAAGCAAGAATTACAGCACACACCTAAAAGCAGCCAGGATGTTCAGCCCGACCTACAAATTTTACAAAACATTCTGTGCTAAGAGAGCAAATTACCAATGGAGTATGTGCATAAGTCTCTGCTGAATAAGCTATTAATGAATCAACACAAGTAAAATACAGGTACATAAAAAGCTATGCTAAAGATCCATTTCTTTGTTTTCCTTTTTTACTGTAAATTATTTCTTAGTGAATTTAAAGATTTTAGATTCATAGGCATATGATCTCTTTTGAAGCAGGTTCCAGATGTACTTAATTACTGCATGAGATCCACTAGCAGAGAAATTTTAAAATAAAACCATGAAAAATTCATGGATAAATTGAGGTTCAATTTTAAAACATATGAGGCCAAACAAATAAATGCAAAACCACTTTATCTTCAAATGAGAACGTAAAAGCATGGAGTACCAACACACACATGAAACAATGCCCATATCTGGCCAGAAGAGGTACCATTTAATTAAGAGCAAATATAATCGTTTGCCAAAGAATTACAGCACAAAATTGTTCACTGCTCTAGGACCAGGAGATGATCTAATTATAATTCTCTTTGAGTAATGGCAGTTCCAAAGTACTAGAGCTTGGAACTGGTTAACAACATTTCAAATTACAATATGTATTTGGTTTGCCATAGATCAATCAGTTTTAACTCTAAGCTAAAAGGTGAATTTCTAGCTTTAGTATTATATTTGTGATTTGTATTTTAAACCATCTTCATGTTGTATCCCTGCCTCTTTAAAAAAATACAAGGCAAACACTGTGTTCTCTTATAACATAGTTTTCTATTTCAAGACTGAAAACTCAAGCAAATAATGACTCACAATCAGCCCAAATATTTAAAACATTTAGATCCTAGATAATTAATGTGAATCTCTGAATCATTTCACCATTCTATTTAGGTTAAGATATTCTTTGTTGGATGGAAAGAATAATACCTTTTCAAAACAAAACCCTAGAAATGAAATTGCAATGGAAGCCAAACTCAAAAGGCCAAATATGGGCAACACTATCCTCACAACTCCTCTCAGCAGGACTTCTTTCAGCTGGATTTAAATATTTTTTTTTGAGAAATATACAAAATAAAACATAAAATATAGATTAGGAATTTAGTCTAAAAGTAAAAATCCATAAATCAAAATTCTCTGATACTTTCAGGAGCTATATTATTTTAAAGGAATCTTTATCTCTCTTCTGAGATATCATCATCAGAAAATTGATTTCTAGTGGCTATAATTTTTAAAATAACTTTATGAGCCGATGTTAGATTTTTAGTAGGCAATTTGAACTATTACAGGGAATTTTCATAACTACAGAGGGTGCAGAGGATCAAATCTCCATTTCCTCTTTTACAGCACAGGCAGGTTCTGAGTGAAGCCCTAGCCTGTTGGTATCTGAGAAATAATACAATTAATTTTCTCCATCTTTTATTTCCTTTCCCTTTCTAATCAGTTTTACTTTTAGCAAGAGGGAGTGGAATTAAGATTTCTTCTAAATTTTCAAATAATTAATAAATCCTTGGAATACTCAATGTGTAAGGATAAAGATTTCAAATCCATCCTGTTTTAAAAGCAATACTTTTCTTTGAATTTGAAGTATGAATCCTGTTCTTTCCCTTTTTTCTTGTCTTCCTTTCATATCCTTAAATTATCCACATAAAATATACCGAATTCTTTAGGAAAAAGTCCCAGGAACTGTTTTTGTTCAATGACACTTTACTACAGCTAAAGCCTTCGTTTCTCATTTGTTTTTGTGCTTCTTATTTAATTTCTTTGGCATTATGTAATATATGGCTTAATCTGTCATTTTGATGTAAAATGGTCAATAGAGGCAGGTAAGTAGATTTTTAAAAGATAAAACAACACATTCTAATGAACAAAATACAAAGCAAAGACTCCTTTTTGGAGTCCAAGGTGCTACAAAAAATTGAAGAGGAGTAGCTACTATAAATCTGGGCACTGTGCTATCTATTTGGATTCAGGTGAATTCAACATATATCTATTAAGCACTTACATTCAAAGCACTGTGAAGGACACTGGAGAAACAAAGAAAAAATATTCTTAGCCTTCAAGAAGCTTACATTCTACTATATAGTGCTAGAAAGGGAGGAAGCTAAAGAAATAAAGTGTGCTTCAGTAAAAATAAATTCCTGCTCTGGGATGTCATTTCCTTAGTGGAAAACAAGAGAGTAGGAGGAGATGGTCCAACAAAGGTGCTACACTGCTTGAAATCCCAGCATCCAAAATCTAAGGATCAGAAAAGCTTCTCCCAGCTAGATTCACCTAATGGAAAAGACTAGATTCCTACCAAAATCACAGCTGTGTGTGAAAATGTGGCACTAAACACTTTCTAAATATATCAAGTGAGACAGAATAGAACCATTAAAAAAGAAACAGCAGTAGAAAAATCTTTAAATCTGTATATTTCCCTTAAAATTCATGAAACAGACTGCTAGAATGAAGTATTGTATATTCATCATATTTTGATATCTTACCAAAAAAAGGAACTGCAATTTATAGGAATAAAAGAAATAAGTCATTTTGTCAATCCTCTGGTGCATCTTCATTCTTTGCCTCAATGAAACTTGAAGACTTTTAAAAACCATTTTTATTATAGATATTATCCATAAGAACCACGCTTCAAAAAGTTCTCTCTGATAGGTTCTTTGAATATTTCAGACTTATTGAATTACTCTCTAGTCCAATAGGAAATTCTTTAGCCTGGTTATCTATGGACTTTTAAAATCCTATATTTCCCCTATATATATGGGCTACCTCTATTGTTGCTGAATGTGAATTATACCTTTTCAAAATTACTTTTCCTCTCACTTCTTAAAGAACTTTTTTTTTTTCTTTCAGAATCATTTTGGCCTCTTAAGCATATGACGATTGACTATTAAAGTCTATAGATCCTGAAAAAACCCAATACACCATTTAAGAGTAAACAGTTGGGCTTTAAACTATGTCTCTATTGACCAAATAAAGTGTTCTATTTAGAAACAGAACATATTCATTGGCTGACCTCTACATAGCTCAATACACTTTTTTTAAAAGCCAATTTGCTAGCGACTTCATTTAGAAATGTGGATAAATATAATAACATTACTCTTTGTCAAATGGGTAAAGAAATACCAAAATATGTTTTAGTGTCACTAAAAGTTCAAAATGTCACTGGTCCCACTGACCTCAGCTAATGCTCAGGAGAAAAAAGCTGCATGGTTTTTTCCCTAATGTACTTTCCTTCCATGCATATAAAAAAATAGACCTTTTAAAACAAGAGGAAAAAAACAGCAATTTCCCTACTCAGAAATTTTACACAACAATCTCTAGGGCTTTCTACAGTAAGTGGATCCAACACTTTGAGAATTCTACTGACTGGCATCTAGCCAAGGAATAAGTAAATATATATGCACTAATGCTGACTGAGTGCTGAAGTGAGAACAAGTAGATCAAATAAACAGTTTTAAAACTGAATATATAGTCTTTGTTCTGATCACAATTTAAGAGAGTGCTCTATTGAATGAAACATTTCACTAAAATGGCAATCCCATGAACTGAAAGGTCATAAGATAATAACGACGACAAGTGATATTTAATATTGTTCTTTGAAGTTTGCAAAGAAGTTAAGGTCATTGATTAAGGGGTGGTCCAACCCCCTCATGTTAAAGATGAGGAGATGAGTCCCAGCAAATTTAAATCATTTTCCCATGCTGACATAGGCAACTAGCAGAGCTAAGATCTAAACCTAAGTCATTTAACTATACATACAATGATCTTTCCAATGTTGAAGTTTTTTTTTTAAACAATCTGTATTTCTACACTGCTTCTGAAATGGAGATTGTAAATGACCAGAGTCAGTATAAATAAACACTGGCACGTTTTATTGGGTGGTATATTTGAAACTAGTCAATCTCCAAAGAATAAAAACTTGTGACAATCCTCAGTGCTCATGGCAACAAGAATGAAAATCATTCTATAGGGTTATTTAAGAGCTGAGATTTGGGGCAGCTAAGTAGCAGTAGATAGAATACTAGCCTGGGATTCAGGAGGATGTGAGTTCAAATTTGGCACCAGGCACTTGACATTTATGAACTGTGTGACACTGAGTGAATCACTTAACCCTGACTGCCTCGAAACTACTTCCCTCCAAAAAATTGAGGGTCTGAAAAGACTCCTACATACTCAGAAGGAACAATTACCATTTCTCTCTGCTTTCTGCAAACCTGATTGCTTGTTTCCAAGAACCATCCTTTCTTATAAGGCTGCCGATGCTAAGCATTACTGAGAAGGATACTATTCTTACTTGTAATGCCAACTCAAAGAGGACAGAAAAGGTCTAAATGCTAAGGAAATTCTGAAATTTCTCAATAAAGAGATAAATTTCCCCAGCTTACTCTCAATATGAAGCTGAGAAACCAAGAGGCATTTGGCTAGCTTTCTAACCAGGCTCTTTGGAACCCCTGCTTGCCAGGCTTATCTACACCCTAGAAAGTTACCTGTAAATTGTATTCCTGTTACCAAAAAACAATAATGAAGAACTCATGTTCAGACATGAGTTGTACAAGGTATAAAAGAAAGCATCATGCTCTACAAGAAACTTGGACTCAGAAACTATTAGAAAAGGTGAGGAGTAAAGAGCACATTTTTAAACCCTACTTTAAAAAAATCCTGATAAAGCCTTGATTTTTTTAAGCAAACATTTCTATTCCACAGAAAACATATCTATCTAGTCAGTAGTTTATTTAACAATAATGTTTGGAAATGAGGGTTAGTCAGGGAATACTAGTGAGGAAGATGATGTACATTTAGTCGACTTCTTTTTGTTCTACAATTTCAACAATCCATTAAAGACCTTCTTTAACACTGAGAACAATTATGTTATGTGGGTGTGTAAGCAATTGGGACTTTAATCCAGTTCTGCATCTTATTTCAAGACATTAACTGGACAATTGCACAGGATTTCAATTTTCTTCAGAGCAGGGAGACTAGTCTGAAGAAGTCGACCTATGCACAAAACTCAATGACATATACAATTGCGCTACCTTCCTTTTCCTTAACAACTTTAATTTTTGGACAAAATATTAAGGAATTGTGTGTTTTTCCCTTTAAATATTGAACTCAATTGCAACTATCATAAACCTTTAGAATAGCTATGAAACTAATGAGGCTCCATATGGCAATGACCTAGAATATACGATATCAATATAATTCATCAAATTTCTCATTTTTCAGGGGCTTAGTCTGGCTTCCCTGAGAATATATGTTTGTGAAGGTTTTGATTGTAATTACTACAAATGTTTGTAACATCACAACCTCAAAATATAAGTTGAATCCCTTGCTACAAAGGAAGGGGTATGGTAATATTAAATGTAAAGGAGGCCAATGCAATATATATAAAAAGTCATCCTGCTGTTGATTATGAACCATCTTCCTAACATAGAATCCCTTATCAGCTAGATCCCCATAACCACAAGCTATTGTGCAACATCTGGTAATTTATTTCAAAAGAAACATCTGAGTTCCTAATAAATGTGTGGCACTGATCATATCAGTTGATGCCTCTGTCCCTCTTCGGTCATGTGTAAAACTAAAAAAAGTAAGACTAAATGATTTCGAATGTCCCTTCCCAGCTCTAACATTCTAATTAATTAATCACCAAGGTTGTAATCCTGTGATAAATGCTTCCAAATTGCAGGTAAATGTTTCACAAAAGTTCCCAATTTTTTTAAAGTTTCTGCAGATTAACAGATATATTTAAATTAAGTAAAAAAGTTCATGAATCGCAGACCATATCATAGCTGGTAACAGTAGCCTAGTGAATCTTTCCTTGTTTCCTTACAATCTTTATGCATCTCAGATTCTTATTAAGATTTTGACAAAATATAAATTTGGAGATTGTGGAGGCCTTTCTTCTTCCATAGCATCTGATTGCCACTTCATCATTTTGGTCTACATATAAATTCTAAACGTTATTTTAAACATAAATTATGAGTTTTCTGAGGTATAAAATATAGAAATACCATTCCGCTATTTACCTTCATGACCCAGATTTTCAGAATGGGATCTACACTTCAAATCCTTTCAATAATTGCATAAGGGGCAGCTTGGAAAGAGATGATGTCAGGGAAGTCTGTCCTTCCACTAGAATGGGTTCTGATGACATTTTCTTTTAAAGAGATTTGAATAGAATTTCGGTGGGTAGATGGTAATGGAACCATCTTTTCCTTTTCTGAAAACGGAAATAACATTAATAGGCATTTTAAAAAATGCTTCTCTTGAAAAGGAGCAGCTCCTTTTCTATAAACAATCAATTTAATTTAAATAGTCATGAAGACTTAAGGAAATTCATTTACTTATTGCAGAATCACATAGGAGTCAAAAACATGCAAATGCATATGTAGTGTATATATATATATATATATATATATATATTTTTTTTTTCATGGAAATTTCTTGATCGTTCATTTTTCTTATGAGAAAACATACTAGGAGAATTGTACCAAAATGTAATCAACAATCCAACTTCAAGGTTGCTCATTTTTTTCTACAGGCATAAATTCGTCACAAAGACTTTGTCAGCTCTGATTTCTGTATCAGTTTCATACAAGGCTAGTGACCAATTTGCATACACAAGGAGTATGTACACGAGAATTTCTATACTGAGAAATCATTTGAATTTATAAGAGACTGAGAAAAAAGATATGATCATGGTGTTTTTCTTAAATCACTTAGACTCTAATCTTCAATTAATGCATGAATAAATTTTATAGTTAGAATTTCTAATGGTAAATTTCATACATAAATTTCTTATCAGGAAGAAAAGATAATCTGGCAATATTCAGACAAGTTGTGCCAGAAAACCTATTTATTTTCTTTTAGTTGATGAGATTATTCCTTGAAGCATTAATAGAGATAAAAGAATAGCAGAAATAAGTATCTCTCTAGTGGACTTTGCTTTGAAATGTCCTTGATATGAACAAAGAGTGGGGAAGAAAAACAGTTTTAGGTGAATTCTAAGAAAAGAAAAAGGAATTGGAAGAAGACAGCTATAAGGGGCGGAGAAGAAATGGGCTGAGAAATGATATTTTAATTATAAAAATTCACTAAGTTCCAAGTGAATGTAAAACATGGTTTATAGCATGATTGGAGGAGGAGGGATTAAAGAAGCGAGGCAGAGAAGGCCTGTTGGAAAGTCTCATTTAAAATCTATCCTTGTACATCCTTTTGAACTGAAAACCATTTTGTCACTCTTTGGTATTGTCCATAATTCTTTGGAGATAAATAGACCTCTACAGAGAATTTAGAATCCTGGAATGATGGTGCTAGAAGCTATCTTAGAAATCATTTTACTCAAACACCGATTGGGTATCTGAAGCCCACAAAAGGGGAAGTGACTTGCTCAAGATGACACAGCAAGTGGCAGAGCTGAGACTAGAACTCCTCTTACTGCACATTCAACCCAGACTTTTCCCAACTAAATCAGGTTGCCTTTCCCTACTGCCAATGACTATTCATTTATCATCATATTTAGAACTGGAAGGGATAGTAGAGCTCATCTAGTCTAATTCCCCTCATTCTCCAGGTCAGGAAAGTAAGCTTCCTAGGTCCACAAGGTCATGCAGGGATTAAGTATCAGAAGCAGGATTTTAACCCAGCTGATTCTACCACTCAGAATTCCTTGTACTGTGTCTTAATCCTTCCTACTGCATATTGTCAGAAGTTATACTTGGCTGGAGAGAAAAAATGATATCAGCATTTAACTATTGCAAAAATAAAACTGAGCAAAAATATTTGAAAAAAAATTTCATTTACAAGGTTATTTATTTAAATACAGTTTTGAGCTATAAAAGCAGTCTCATTACTTCTAACTGGGTCATGCTTTTCCTATTAGAATAATTTCCTTAACCTGTCTGTATTCTGCACAGAGCCTGTCCATTTTCAATTTGGCGTCTTGACTCCCACATGGCTCCACTTGGAACACAGTGCTGTTTACTAGGAGGCATATGGCTGAATGACTGGAGACAAGAGAGAAGAAGGATAATGGGTGATTGGCATTCTCCTAGAAAGGGGACCCTTGAAATAGGCAGATATTGAACTGGGGAGATGAAACAAAGATTCTAAGGACAGAGGTCACAAGAAAGGTGTGTTATCATAAATGACACTTGGGAAGATTGGGTGGACATGAGGAAAAGGTAGTAATTTCATCGGTATGGGGAAGTCCTAATGAAGACTAACTGAGATGCTCTGTCATTTAAAATCTTAGAGACTTGGCTTGCTCATCAAGAGATTAATGATGTGCTCAGAAGTGTCAAACTAGTATGTCTCAGAGGCAGAACTTGAACCCAAGTCTTCATGTTACTGAAGCCTCCTTTCTCATATGCTGTCACAATGCCTCTATTTTGCCACATTACTTATACATAATTCTCTGATTGACGATTTGTACTAAGCAATCATTATAATGCCAATCAGTTTAGGCAAAAATATATGAGCATATGTATCCCATATGGTTCTCAATAGCTATGGTTAATATATAATGAGTACAGTCTCTTAATTAGGTACAGTATATTCAGTTATCAAAAAATTTAGAGACAAATACAAACTACGTATTCTAACATCTCATCTGTTTTGTAACAAGTCGCTGGCATTCCAAAGTCATTTGGCAATATCTCTGTAAGAATACTTGATAATTTACTCATATAAATTTATGTTAATTTTGCTGCTTTTAAACACTGCACAACAATCAATACTATTCCTCTATAGAAGAACAGGTCTTTTGGGAGGCATTTCTTGTCACATTTACTTTAACAGTCAGCCAGAGAACTAAGGAATTGGTCAGTAGTATTGACATCAATACATCTGATATAGATTGCATCTTGTGTAACTTAACAGTCTTGGAGGAGCCTGGGTAACTTGCCATAAGTCACTCACTTAATAAATGTCAGAAGCAAATTTTGAACCCAGTTCATCCTGACACCAGTGTTCCATCTACTCTACTACTTTGTCTTTCTGGGGCCTAAGATTAATAAATCTGAAATTCATTAAGAAAAAGTCTCTTCCCATATTATGACTTACTTATCCAAAGAATGTAATGTATATTCAAGTTAAAATATTTTAATTACAAAGGAGCATATATGTTTTTGATATTCTAGAAATATTAATGGAAGTATATATCAATATTCAGCATGCTAAATTCAAATATTTGCTGTACAGGTGGAATCATTGGAGAAAAACCAAATTGAATGTTACCCATTTCTATTATAGCTTTCAACTACAGAAAAGTGTTCAGCAATTGCAGTGCTCTAAAATTTTAGCTATACTTTTATCCTTCAAATTTCTTGGAACCTTTAACTTGTGGATTTTGCTAGAACTTAAATGTCACCATCTTACAGTCTTACTATTCTATTTCTCTCATTTCTTCCCTACTAAAATGAGAGGTGAAAAGGGGAAAGGCCAAACAATCCAATTAAAAACTGATTCTAAAGAATTAGAAAATAGCAGAAACTCAAATCTTTAAATTCTGAAGAACAAGGGACAGGGGTATATCAGAAGAGGCTGATGCCATAAGAATTTACCAATGGATGTCTTGGAAGTAAAACCTTAAAAAATGAATTCATTTGTGCCATTAGTCAACAGGCTTTAAATTTTCTGTCTATATAACAAACTAAACTTTTTATAACATTGTTCTATAGCTGGTATTCATAGAAATAGAAATATATCAGTAATATAAGTAAAATAAGTAATATAAAATATATATGTATATATAGTTGGAGTATATTGGAGATGCTGCCTTGTTTTTTTCTGTTTCATGCTTTGTTTAAATTTTCTCATCTTTTCAGCAAGTCTTTCTAGAATTCTGTCATACTTATTCTTATTCCACAGAGCAACCTCTAGAAAGCTCAGGGTACATAGTGGCATCTCAATAATTGTTGCCAAAATTATTCAACATTGGCATTAATAGATCCATACTGCATTAATGGCCCTTCAGACTACATTAATGACTACAATTTAAAGATGCAAAGTGAAAATACTCAACAGAGGGCCCGGTTAATTCCAATCTGATCTGATAAAGTAGTTTCATATGCCTCATATTAGATTAAATAAAGTATATTTCTCTGGTTATTGAAACAGAGGTGTCAAATGACAAGAGGTAGAAGTAGAAGGCAATCCTTCATAAATTATCTACCATACATATATTGATGGATAGATATTACATATACAGACATATATACATATATGTTACATATAAATGTGCATGTATATCCAGTCAACTGTTCATCGTCAAGTATAAAATAAGTTAACAGTAGCACAGACACTCCAAAATGGTGGTTTGCAAATATATATATATATTTTTTTCTTCTAAAATGTGTTTGCACTTTCAATTAAATTAATATTTTTAGAATATTCTTCTAGGAATTCACAATAAATACTTATGAGATACAACTACACTCTAAAAACCTAATACTCTCATTTTACTATCATGGACCCCTACAGTGAGGCAGGACAATCTCAGCAAAATAGCTAGCTCATTGCTTCCCTGGAACATGGAAGTAATTATCTGATTTTTGAAAGACTGTTTTTCCCTGCCAGCTCTTCTTCTATGGACAGAGTAAACAAATTCATCATTTATGTTGACAATTAATTAATACTTAATTGAATTAATAATTAAATTAATCATAGCAATAATAATCAAGAAAACTACTAAGGCAACATTCTTCAAGATCTGAAATACTTTTGCAAGAAAATAGATCTGACTGGACATACTTATATTGAAACAAGACTTTTTTAGTAGTTTCAATTTATAAGTACGGCATTCTACTTCCATATTTCTTTCAGAAGTGAGTCTCCTTTCCATTATCTTAAAACCAAAATACATTCCTTCATACAACAAAATAAAGAATAAGTGGTACTCAGACTTCACCAAAACCAAACCGTTAAACTCTAAACAATCAAGAGTTCTCTAACAAGTGCTAAGTGTAGCATCAGGTCAACTCTTAGTAGACAGTTATAATCTCCAGAATAGACATTGGTAAAATTGACTGTAACAAGATTCATGGTCTAGAGAGCTATAATGAGACTGTGTGTAAGCTTCAACAAACTAAGTATGTATACACATAAACAGAATACCAAATGTTTGAGCTGAAAGGAACCTTAAAGCTACTCTGGAGACCAATCTTCTCATTTTACACAAGGGGAGTCTAAGACCTAGAAAAGTGATATTCTTGCAAATCAAATAATGCCTCATTTTTCAAGCCTCAACAGAGAAGGCAGTGTTCCACATATTAGTAAACTAATTTTCAAGATAACAGAATTTTTTAAAGATCTTTTTTTTGGGGGAACATGTTTGAAAGAATTAGGCTATTAACAATTTTTGAATCTTGGGCATATGTCAATCAACCAAAATGACTATCGTGGAGTAAAGAATAGACAGCCATCCTCAAAACCAAGGAGATAAGCATTCAAGTTTTCCTCCTGCCACATAAGCTTGATCAGCTTAGAGCAAGTCTCTTAGATAAGAGATTCTCCTGGTTATCGGGATAACCAGGTCATTACATTTCAGAGACTTGGTCTACTTACACAGGTACAGGAAGTTTCCTCACCTATGAGTTCCTGTTACTCATGAAATCATATGCCTATTCCTTATTTGGGGGGTTCTTTTGGCCACTGGGATATTAATCTTCCCTTTCTTCCTACAAAGCTAAGTTTTCTATATCTATCCATAGGGTGGTTTCATAAAACCCATTTTTCCTATAAAGAAATTGTGAGCATTTGGCAACAGAATAGGAATTCTGATTCTCCTTAATATTAAAATTGTTGTAGAACTAAAACCACATGGAAAGAATAAACATGTGGCTTGAACACAGGACCTGAACTAAATATTTTGTTTGGGGACAAGGATAGAAAAGGATTATGCAAATATAATTTTTCCAAATTCAAATTCAGTGGCAAAATGATTTTACTCATGAGGGAATCATATGCAAAACTTGCAATTTAGTAAGACCCTAATCTCGGGCAGATAAGATAGATAAATTTGTCGTAAGTCCAAATAGAGGTATAGTCAAAAATGGAGAGAGCCTTTTTGCTCTAGTATTTGTTGGCAATTAATCAACTGTTCTCAGACCAATGAAAAAGCATAGATTACAGGCTGCTAATCTTCATTTTGAAAAACAACATGACCTTTGAAGGTGTTTTTACTAAACACAAAAAGTTTGCCACTCCACTCCAACAATCTATTAAAAGCCAAGAGTGTTAGACATTTTTAGCAGGGAAGCAAACACCTTTAAAATAAAAAGTGAAAATATTTTGTTTTCATTAAATATATGAAGCATAACCGTCATTGACTTGTTCTACCAGGAGCACTTTAATAAACAATGAGTCTTAATTGTAGAATATTTTGTGGTTCTATTCCACAGAATCATGTTAGAGGCAAGAGAGGATACAACCAGGTTATTATAGCACTTTTGGAAATTCATACTCTTACATTCAGGACATTTTTATATTAAATTCCCTTATATAGTAGGTGCTATTCTCATGAAATTCTATTTAAATGTTAAGGTGGCAGACAAATAACCCTGAAGAATAATGTGATTTTAAATGATAAATTTTACTCACTGAAGCTTTGATTTTTATAATATGATTATAATTATCTTGTTTTGGTTTTTAAGGAATCTGAAAACAACTTATCCACTTGGGTATTGTTAATTTTGCTACTAAAGGATTCTTATTTACAGATATTTACATTTGTACATGTGTGTTCATGTGTGCCTGTGTGTTCCTCATAGGAAAAAGACTCTGGAAGTATGATACAGTGTAGAAAACCCAACAAGTTTTAGCCAGGAGTCCCAGAATCTATTATCTGTCATTTACTAGCTGTGTGATTTGGGACAAGGCATTCTTCTTTGGGGGTCTCAATAAAATGAGAGGGCGAGCTTTAAAGTTCCATGTAGCTCCAACATTTCCTAATTCTATGATGACTGCAAAGCTAATATTTACAAATGTTGGAAAGTTAGACAATCTTGGCCAGTCTCCTATTAGGCCCGTGGCATAAGTGAGACTTTTTTTAAACTTTCACCAAATTTAATACCAATTAGAAAAGTAATGTTAACATACCAATAAGCACAGAAATCGGTTATGGAATGAGTCATTTTAGAAAGCATCTATCATTAAAGCAATAAATGAACTTGATGAAATGTGGTTCAAAAATCTAGCTCTACAAATAGCTTTAAGTTACAAATATCTATTAAATTTGCCAAGTCACTGAGTGAATTGATCTTTTAGCTGAAACACATTCTACTCCATGAACTACTTTGACTGTGTTATTTTGTTATTGATACTACTAGGAGAAAAAAAAAGTTATAACTTTTTGGAAACAATTGACTCCACAATTGACACAGTTCAGAAACTATACAACTAATTACTTCTTCTTTTATTTTGTTTTTTAATTTATAGACCCTTTGTGATCTTGAAATCTAGGAAATAATCTTTCCTTTCATCTTTTCTAATTCAAATCAATGTAGACTTTCCAAGATGATAAATTATCTACAATCAAAGATCTGCACCTCCAATCAGAAAACTTAGGTTTGAGTTCAATCTCTGTTTGGTTAAGGAAATCACTTACCCTTTTGAAGTTTATTTCTTCATAAGTACAATCGACATAATACTTTCACTAACTATCTCACAAAGTCACCATGAAGAAACTCCTTTGTAAACCTAAAAGCAATAGGTAATTATTTTAAAAGATGCTACATAAATAAATAGACCAAGAATAATTGTGGTCCTAACAAAATTTTGCAATATATTTTGAAGGATAACGTTTGCTTTTTCTTGTCCTGGTTCCCCCATAGGGTATTCATAGTCATTTATGTTTTTAAATCAACTAATTATCCCATGAGATTAATTAAAGGGCCTATACAAGGTTTGCTTCTTTTTCCTTTTTATTTTGTGCAACTCTTAACAATCTATTTATTCCAAGGGAAATTGAAGTGTGATTTCCCAGTGGATCAAATTGTTAAACCCATATGCATTATTACAAAATATTTATTTCACTAAAATCCTAATCTCTATCTCTAATAGAAAGAGAAAACCACAGTCTTATTACGTCTCATAAACAGAACCAACCTTTTAAGTCCAATATACTGGGCTAATGATTTAAGATACTGAAATTAACTGTACTGATATAATGTAATTATAGTTTCATAGGAATTCATTTTCAAAGTTCCCAAACAAATCTCAAGGTACTTATTCATCAGTATTTTTTCTTTTTTTTCCTCCAAGAATTGTACATTTGAATTTCTCTCAAAGATCCAGTTAATTGCTTAGAATTAAAAAGTAAGATTTAAAAAATGACATCACATTTAAGGGTACTTTCTGTCCAAAAAAAAAAATGCAGAATATTTTCACCTTCCTAAAGGAATGGGAAGATGTAAACTGTTGATCCAGAGAACTCATTTCAACTCGGAACCTAATCCTAATTTCAGATTTTAACACCTCTCTAATTGAAGAACTAAACTAATTTATGTCCTTCAATGGGAGCATTGTATAATATAGATGCAGTTCAATAAAGCTTTACTCTACTATGGATTAATAGACATTACAAAGTCCATTTTTAGCACTTCTGCAATATTTGCCATTCTGTTTCATCTAACAATGCTTAGAGGAACCTTCTGTTTCTTTATAAATCATGGATGTCCATATGGCATTGTTTACTGAGAAATTTTGCTAAAGTTCTCATATATTTTCAATAATGTCTTTAAGTACTTTGTTAAAGTCTAAGGAGTTGTACCTGCTTAATTCAACTTGTATTCAGTGTTTTTTCTTTCACCAGATTAAAACACACACACACACACACACCTTTCTTCCAAATACTTATCAGAACTGAAGCAAAGGAAAGGTCAACAAGTTGAAAATGATGGGTCAAAGTCGTCTCAAATGCAAAAAGTCAGATCTTTTGGGGAGCCTCATTATCAATATTTCTAAGATTTTTCTATGCTGGTAGCTGGAATTCTATTATTACTACTACCAGTTTTGTAGGGTTATGAGATAAATCTACTTTTAGAAATTGCCATGAATGTTTAATGTTAGCAAGGCAGCTTGGCTAGTGAGATAAAGACTACTACCCTTAGAGCCAGAAGCCAGAGATTCAAAAGTCCCTTCTCTGATACATACTAAAAATGTGACTGTGTGACCCTGAGCATATGCTCTATAGAGGCCAGTGGTGTTGACACTCAATAGAAGGAGAAGAACGGCAGTAATTCCAAATGAGGATGCCCATTCTGAAAATTGACTTAATTTTAAAATGTAAATCTTAGAGTATTTTTATTTATTTTGTTAAATAATTTCCCAATTACATTTTCATCTGTTTGGGACAACACTCGGAAGTATTGTGCACCCCTGTGGCCAGAGGCCACATATTTGACACCTCTGTTGTAGGAAACTTGAGAAAATTTGTAATTCAGATTCCAAAGATATTATGAATGAGCCTGAATTAGTGGAGGAATTTCCTCATCTGGAAGTTCCCTCTCAGGAAATAACAATCAGTTCTTCTATGAAATAATAGATTTATCCCTTGTCTCTATGAATATGTCATTTGGTTCTGAGTCTCATTTCATGGAAATGTGGTTTATGAGTAAGTTTTGTCTATGCTCTAATTTTTTAAAGATTACATTGTATTTTTTTTTGGCATTTCTTCTTTCTAACATACATTTCATAGTTTTTCTATAAAATATGGTGATGTATTTTTTGTTGTTATCCACAGTCATAAAGACTGTGAAATACCTTTAGCCTAGCATTATTTACTGATAAAGTTAAAAATAATGAAATTCAAGGCAATATTGGCAGACAACCAAGTTCATTAGCACGTACAAAAATTTCTTTAATCCAACCGGTCTTTTAGTTCATCAGGATTCTGAATATGCTATAAAACAAATTCTGTTCTTTCCAACTCAGAAAGACTTAGTTAACTAATGGTATTTGATTAGGAAGGTGATGGTTCCTAAATTCAGTCAAGGTTTTTGAAGTGACAGCTCTTTAAATGTAACCTTGACAGTAACTTGACAGTAACCCTGACAGAACTACATTATGCTTCCTATCAAAAACATTTATATTTCAGCTATTCTAGTGGCTGATTTCAAGATATTTTTTAATTGGCAAGAAAGATAGAAATTTTACTTGCAATTTCAATGGTAGAGGAAACTCCCAAGTTAGAGAAATCCTTCCACAGATGCAGGTTGGCACCATCTCTGCAACTTCATAGTCTTAATGAATTTCTTAAGAGAATTGAGAGGTTCAGTAAGGCCCCAGTCATGGTCAGTATATGTTAAAGGTATGGCTCGAACTCTCATATTTTAGCTCTAAGGCCAACTAAGTGTTAATACCTTTTTCAAGTTTGAGACAGCTACGAAAGATACACAAATGATTCTATTTGGCAACATAAATGAAACATAACTGAAGGAGACGAGATACTTTTCTCCCAGAGACTGATTTCATACTACTCTATTATTCCACTAACTAACAAAGATAAAAATTTGGCATAAGAAATTATTCTGCATTCTAATACTTAGTTTGAATTTGTCATTCAGTAGTTAGAGTTTTTTTTTTTTGTCATGTGGAAATCTCTAGCAAGAATTTTTTTTGCTGTTCTAGGAAATATCACACTCTAATAGGAAGGTAGAAAAATTACTTTTGAATTTTGTTAAAAGCAATTTGACTGGCCATCTTTAGTCTACAAAATGTAATCTTTTTTTCACTGTCAATTTTATGCTTGTATATAAAAGTATAAAAATTAGCAAGTATTTAAAATTCATTATCACTTAAGGTTACCAAAATCAAAAGCTAAAAAAAAAAAAAATAGACTGCCATTACAAATCATTACCAAACTGAATCCCCATTTAATTCCACGATTTTTCTTAGATGATGATATGAGCCCAGAATTTATAAGTAGTCATTGATCTTAATGGACAATCAAGTACTATGGCCAAAAAATCCCAAACCAAAAACCTGGCCCTTAAATACCATCTGACAACTGTAGCTGTGATCAAGATTTAAACATTTGCCTCAAGTAATCCAATATATGGTAATAGAAGTCACATTTAGATATATTTTGGAAATGGTCAATGTGGGGAGTTTGTTTTGTGTATATTTGTTGCAAGGGTTTTGTTTTGTTTTTAATAGTAGGGGAAAGGAGTGAAAAAAATAAATTTTGTTAATTAAAAAATAAATTGAATAATTAAAAATATCATTTTTGGAAACTGTGCAAAAGTTTCTGTAGATAAATAATAATTGCCTGCAAAATGATTGTCTTCAAAAGGGGATAGTAAGATATTTCATTTTGGCCTTTAAACAAAATAAAACATTATTTTTATTGGAAGGTTAAACCAAAGATTAAAATTTAAATATTGGAATTTATTATAAAAATCTGTAAAATAATCTTAAACAAAAGGGACTGAAAATAGATCTGCATAAATTGAAAGAAATGAAATGAAATAAAACAAAAAATTAATATCTTGAAATTATTGACAAAATACCTACATTGGGAGTAGAAGTATAAATATTATCTTATGTGCCACTTTCCTAAGATTACATTGAATATGAATTTGTACAAATACTTTTTATGGAATTTAGTATATTATCTCATTAGTAATGGTTGTGATTAGAAATGTTTTACTGGATCTTATTATTTCTATTTTGCTTTCCTTTTCTTATAGCTGCCTAATCATTACATTTTAAGTAAAGACCTTCACAGTCTTTGTTTGACCAGCTATCCATGAAAATCTACAGCATACAAAAGCACGACTGCCCAGATTTTCCTTAAATGTTCTATTTTGTACTCATTTGTTTTATTCGACAAGCCACCAAAAAATTATGAATGCTATTATCTCATGTTTAATCAAAGAAAGACTTCCTGATGCTAATTAAAAACATCTGGCATTACTATAAGATTGTGAAGATTTCCGATATTTGCTTAGAATCAACTTCTTATAACCCCTGAGAATAAAGATGTAATTCTAAACTGAGAGCTATGAATATACTTGGGAAAGTTCTCTCATAAAAAGAACGTGCTGTCAATAAAAAGTTATTTTTAAAAATAAATAAAATAAATAAAAAGAACGTGGCCCGTATTCCAGTCCATTTTTTTTTTTTTTAGCTTTAGTCAAAACTGAAATCATTTTCATTCGATACCACTATCGCTATACCTGGCCATCAGGTAACCAAGAAATCAAGCCATTTCCCCCATACAAATGAGTTTTAATGGAACGGGAAAACCATCAGAAGCAATTCCAAAGAGGTTGCCTGCTCAAGAGAGGCTTATCATATAATGATGTGGGACCCTGTTTTCATTTTGGTTTCTGTTCTTTCTTGTTTCCCATTGTTCCACGTTCCCCTAACGCTCGCCTTAAATAAAACAAATCAGAACAAGATCAGGTAGGAAAAAAGAGGCAACATGCTTTATAGACAGAGTGCCTAGCATACACTAAGTAGCTAATAAATGTTTTCACAAATCAAATCTGAAAGACTGCCTTTTGTTACCTCTTCCTCTTTATGCCTAATGACTTATGTATGGGATAAGTTGCCTATTGTAGCTAGTTGAAAGTCACTATCAAAAATCCAAAAATATATATTTAAAAAGCCTTACTCAAGGAGAACTACAGATACAAGAACAAAATGTGTAATGGCCCCTAATGACCGTACCAGTTTAGAAATAAAACTAGATTTTAAACACACTGCTTATTTCAAGTTGCCAGTAATATATTTTTTTTAAAGCTTCAACCCGGTTACTTTATCTTCTGTATTGCTCACCTTTCTGTCATTCTTTTCACTGCTATGTGGTTAGCCTGATATGCAGAACATTTGGTGTTTTCCTTGATTGGATTAGAAGTATTAAATTTTAAATTTTAAAATGCCTGATAGTGAATTAGAGGGGAGAAAATCCTCCAATAAAAGATGTCAACTACATTAACCACATTTCATTTGCAAAAACAAGAAGTTCAATCAGCATTGTTCTGGCCAAGGCTAATTCCAAACTATATAGTGATGTTCAAGAAACACTCGAAGGAAACAATGAAAAGAAACAATGCAATGTTATAGTTCTAGCTATTGTCCCGCATCCCATAATTAGGATAAGTCAACATCAAAGCGTCTTGACTACATACGATCTTCTATCATTCTCTGCTTCGAGTGCTAGCCTTTGTTCAATCAAATTGTGAGCTTCCAAGGGCAATCTCCCAGTCAAGTTTCATATAGCATTTGGCAAAGTGTTATATAAACTTAAGTTATTCTCATTTCCCAGAGTACCTAGTACAGTGCTGGGCACACAATACATTCTTTTTTTGTTTGTTTTTTCCACATAATACATTCTTGATTACCATGATCATTTCCCTGATAACACTACATTCTATAATGCAGGATTAAGGTAATGGAAGTATGTTCTATATGAATGCTACCTATTACACAGGAATCATGGAAGGTTAGAGCAGAAAGGGACCTTAAGAAATCATCTAGGCTAGTGATTCTTAAAATGAAGTCCACAGACCCTTGGAATCCTCAAGACCCTTTTGCAGAGTCTATAAGGACAAAACTATTTTCATAACAATACTAAAATAGCTTAATATCTAATATGGAAACTATAAATAGATATAGCCCCTAAAACACATTATCTTTGGGGGGCTCAAAATTTTTAAGTGTAGAAAGGGTTCTTGAGATGAAAAAATTTCAGAATCACTGATCTAGACTAATTTCTTCTTCGATCTCATTTTCCAATGAAGGGAACTGAGGAGCAAAGATAGAAAGTGATTTGCCTAATGTTACTTTCTAGTTCTATTTATTAGAATAAGAATGTAATATATTTCTAAATCATTCTTTTGATCATATAGAAACAAACATATCCCTCATCTAAAAGAATACAACTGCTTGATTAGCAAGATTGATACAATTATCATGATGTAGTGATACCTCAGATTAAAAAAAAAAACTAGCCAATTCCTAAAAGTAGATGAATTTTAAAAGTTCTATAAGGTACTCACATTCACTAACTGTTGCATCCTTTTTAAACTTTACATTTTTAGTAAAAAATGAAAGATAATTTTTAAAATTATAAATTATTCAACAGTTGGCTATCTGCATTGTAATCTCAAATCCCCCCAAAATTCTCTATTATTTGAGGGAATGATATTCATTCAATTAAAAGTGTTTTATTTTTTGTCATTGTATCCTCAGCTTCTAGCACAGTCCCTAGTATATTGTAGTTGCCTCGTAAATGCTTATTAAATAAGTGATTAAGATGAGTGGGCAGAGCATCAGAGGGGGGCTAAATGTGAGGTAAGGACTGAAATCGATGTGCTAGAAAATCAAATAATATATTCAACAGGCATTCAATAAATATGTGTTGATTTGATAAAGGATACATAGGAACTTAATTAAGAGAGAATCGCTGTTGCTAAAATAGCCCGTTGGAAGAACATAATTGGTGTGGAAAACAATTAGGAAACAATGGCAAAGAATTTTGAAGAATTTGCCATGTCAAGAAAGCTTAGTTTTAGTCAGTCAGTAAACTACTTCTTAATCTAAATAGTATCTATGAACTGAAATAAGCTAGAAAAAGCAGCAGATTGCAAGAATCACTGCAAAGCTTGTACTTACATTTTCAGCATGTAAATGTTTTTTGAATCTTAATGAGAATACATGGCAATAAATTAATATTTTTTCTGCAAATAGTTTGTTATTGGCACATCAAAATATATTAAATTATTATAATAACATCATTTTATACAATTAGCTAGAGAAAACTCGGCTATCGGCTTTTCAAAAACGTTGCGTGTTCAAAGACAGATTGAGAGGGACGAGGAAGGGATCATTTCTTTGTATTTGTGTCACAAATGAAAAATGCAGATATTGCCATTGTTTCAAATTTTTTTCTACCAATCTTACTCTTCTTCATTGCATAGCACATTATAGCCAATTATAGGGGCAGTTTAAATCCCTAAACAGCAAAGCTTTTAAAAGTGCAAAAACTGGAAGAAGCTTTTATGATTTCTGGCAAGTCATTTTTATATTGAGAAACTCTGAGAAAGACTTGCTTTTTCTTCCTACCCCTACCCCTGCACATTAATACCCTCGCATGATGAGAATGAGGTCTTTCTAATCAGATCTCAATTGAGTTTTCCCTCTAAAATGCCTAGGTGACAAAGCCGGCTTTCCATTTCAGTAATGTTACACAAGATGACAACATTTTAAGGGGGGAGCAGTCTTTTTGATTAAGTTCTCTTAAATATTTAAACATTTTCCAAACAATATTAGACTAAACAGTTTAACCCTTTAAAAACAATGAATATAAAGCAAAGGGTTTTTCAGTACTTCATTTGGTGCTTTCATTCCATACTCTAAAACACTGGTCAAATCTTTTTTTTAATAGAGCTCTGCACGATTTTTATGACCTATTATGTGAATCTAATTAGATGCACTTATAAATTGTATTATTCCTAAAGGTTTCTTGGCTCAGAATCCTTCACTTAGGACCCTTATGAAGTAATGTTCTAGTCTATATTATGTTTATTTTTGTATGTATGTGTTTCCTTGCCCTGAGAAGTTCCTCAAGGGCAGAACTGTATTAGTATTTTCTATTCATCATGTGCTTTGCACATAGTAGGTATTTAACAAGATTTTGTTGAACAAATTCCATGGTTTCTCCTATTGCTGTAACCGTCTTTGATTGGAAAATCAGCTGCATCGCAATGCTCCAGTTCAGGAGAACTGAGCAAATGATAACCTGGAGAACTTGGTTCATATTTTCCTTATTTTAGATTAGGGTGCCTTTAATGTGATTTTAAATTATTAATGTCCAAGTGTATATTTTATATTATTCCATAGAGAACGAAGGCATTCTAGTTCATAACATCTCCTAGTAACACAAAAAGTCAATAACAATTTTTTTTAAATCTCACTTCCAGTGAGATTGATTCTGATATTATAGTCCTTGTGCATGTTTCTTTTGAAGAACAATATTAAGGGGCAGCTAGGTGGCACAGTGAATAAAGCACTGATCCTGATATCAGGAAGACCTGAATTCAAATTTGAAACTTAGCTATAGCTTACTGGTTCCGTGACTCCCGGCAAGTCACTTAACCCAGATTGCCTTTCCCCCCCCCAAAAAAAAAATCAGAAGAACCTTATAGACAGAAGTCAAACTTTGTTTACCTTACCTTTCGTCACTTTTGAGCTTGATTTTGGTTTAAAAGTGATAAGATAGTCCAATGGAAAGGGAGGTCATTATGTATGTTTGTGTCTCTTTTTAAAATGTCCAATAGATTACTGACCAATCTCAGTACTCAAAAAGGTTCCTGATATATTAATTGGGGTTTTCAGGAAGAGAAGTGTTTCATTCCTAATTATGACCCCCTCAGAAATGGGGTTATAACAGAACTGCTGACAAGCCTCTAACTTTAAAAGTATGAGGACTGTCAATAGGCCTCTCGCTTAAGTCCACAAAGAATACAAATTCAGCCGAGGACCACAGGGTCAGATCTTTGATCTCCCTTTTTTGCAGAGGCTGTGATAGATAAAACCAATTCTACTGAACATATAGTACTATGCTGCATATAAATTATCCTTCTGCCATATCGAGATATTCTTACACTCAAATTTAAAGAAAAGCTGTAAGGATGAACAGTATATCTAGGAACCTGAGAGAGCAGAAAGGATTTCATCACAGGAAAAGATTTTGGTTTTTTTTTTTAATTATTATCCTTCTTTTCCATTTTAAAAATTATTCTCTAAGGTCTGATTTCAGAGGCTCTTGTATGTTGGCAAATACATTGACATGCCTATTGACCTCTTTTTGCATGATACCATTTTAATACTCAGCATGAAAATATGTATAAGGGATTAAACAAAGCTTGGCTTGCCTCTAATAGGTATATTTCTGAAAACAACTTAAAAGGAAAAATGTCTTATAGAGATAGACCCTTCTTTCCTAAAAACTTTGACACTAATATTTCAAATCATCAAGGGCCTTACTTGAAGATCAAACACTTAAAGAAGAGGTCACCGTTCTTCCGATTTTCTCTACCATAGTGAAAGGGATATTCTTACCTTTCTCAAGCCAGCATTCCATTCTCTTACCTTTCTCTGCTACAAAATTTACAGTTTTGAAGTCATTCGAGTGTGCAGCCATTACCCAGGCTTATGTACACATTTCAAATGGAAAAACAAATGACTTTAGATCGCGGGAAATATTTTTGCATTCTGAGCAATCTTTACATTTAATCAACACCTTTGCTTTACTTATGTACAGAAGCTTTATTACGTATTTTAAAACAAATGGATAACGTTCACTGTAAATCCTACTCTATGTGTAGCCGAATATGCTTACCGAATGATGTCATCGTGACAATTCCAAAAAAGAAATTCCTAGGGTACCTCAAATTGTTCACTGGATTAAGGACACGTAGAATATTTATATTTGTATCTAAACGTAGACACTTTTACCTCCCCCTCGTGCCGCTCCTTCTCCCCGGAAAAAAACAACCACAACCCTTTCCCCAATTGTTTTTGGCTATTCCTCTAAGTTCCGTGTGTGTGTGTGTGTGTGTGTGTGTGTGTGTGTGTGTGGTCTGACTGTTCTGGGTACTTTCTTTAAAGATCCCCCGGATTGTCTGAAAGAGAATTTCACTACACCTGAGTGGGGCTTTAGCCCTTTTGAGCCTCTAGATCTCGGCAAGTTCCTGAGGGGACTGCCAGAAGCTCCCCTTGCCCGTTCCTGCTCCTGGCCCCCATCCCCTGCATATACCTAGGGAGAAGAGAACGCTCCTCTGCTCTCTTCTTCCCCTACCATACTTGGCCCTGACAGTGGCAGTCAGGAAGCCTTCCAGCGTGAATTTCTATTTCGTAAAACCCATAAAGGTTCTGGGAAGAGACATCTGCACAATGCCCTGTCCTCCCAGCTGCTTCAGCGCTCCTTGCTGCTGAAGCCGAGCGTCTTTTGGACAGCGCTCAGCGTCGGGTTGGGGGGAAGAGATCCTCCTATTCTTTGCAAAAGATTCTCGGATCTCTCAAAAATCAATGTCTCTCTCTGGCTAACGTGCGCTGTCCTCGGTCCCCTTCTCCAAACACGTAAGGCGAAGCTGGCTGGCAGCGTTCTGACTAGCTTTAAATGGAGAGGGGGAAATCTTAGGGCAAGGAACTTCGTTTCGGAGACCAGAGGAGTTCTTTGCTCCCGTTTCACTCCTTCCCCCGCATAACCCCGACTCCTACCCTTAGAAACACCAAAGAACACTTACGTATTTTGCTGCGATCCCGACTTAATGCAATTCCCACGGGAAGACTGCAATCGGCGGCTCGATAAAACGCCTTCCTGCGCTCCCCTTTCCCTTTGCCTTTCCCTCTCTAGCTAGCGCAACCATGTCTGTTCCCACACATTCCCGAAACACCCCGATTTCTTCAGGGCGCCGGGACGCCATGTGGGAAGAGAAAGGTTTGCCAGCTAGTCTGAGAGCCCTGTCCTTTGCAGGAGCTTACTCCGGGAGCTCCAAGTTCGGGCTGCGTGGCCAGCCAGCTTTTGGCTCCGCAGCCGCCCCACACAGATGCTGCGTGCGTGTGCGTGTGTGTGTGTGTGTGTGTGTGTGTGTGTGTGTGTCCCCTGTGCTCTGCCGCAGCACTTGCTCTCTATCGCCTTCTCTAACTCCAGGCACTTTTCCCCCAGCTCAGGGGACTTCCTCAGTGTCTCGGGGAATTCGCCAGTCCTAGGTATCTCCTCCCGCCCCACCCCCCAGCCAGCCCACTCTGCTGAAGAGCGGGGGGGGGGGGGGGGGGGGGGGGGGGAGGGGTCAAAGAGGAGAAGGGGGAGAGGTCAGCGGGTGTGCGTGGAGGGGGAGAGACGGGCTTCTAGACATCAAAGATGCTTACTCTCATGTCCCCTTTCTGCTTACCTTCAGTTCCTGCTCTGGCCAAGACGTCAATCTACACCGGCTGGCTGCTCAGTACAGCAGCAGGGCGTCTTCGCCGAAGCCAGGCAGTCCAGGAGCAGACTCTAAGAAGCAAATCCTAAGTACCTCAGGGAGCAGATTCTGCCAGGGCAGAATGGAGGACGGGAGAAAAAGACAACAAAACACTGATTCACGGAGATTGCCACGGGGCCAAAGGAGCTTAACTTTTTGATCCAGGCCGGCATTTTTCGGTAGTACTAAAAAGGCAGGCATCATTGGGCGTTTAGGGCACTAACGCTAGTCCTGCCCTCTGAAACCGGCTCATTTTCTAATTTGAGGGACAACAGCCTCGAACTAAAAACACTTAGAAGTGGCGGGGGGGATATTTATTTACTTATTATCTTAAAAGCAACTTACTCTCTCCTTGGAGAGAAAGAAAAGGAGAAAATGAAGTGGGTAAAGCATGAATCGTAGGGAACACGGAAAGGGAATGAGAAGGGTGATGGTGTGTGTTGGGGGGGATGGCTTTGGTCCCCCAAATAAGAAATCGGCTACCTTTGGGGTACCCTGCCGGAAATTGCTACGGGATGGAGGAGAGAGAAATGGAGTAAAGAAGAGGGAAAAGACGTTTGGAAAGGAGGGAGGGGAAAGGAGAGAGGAAGGGGAGAGGAAGAGAGCAGGGTGGAGGAGTGGGAAGCTCCCTGAACCTTGGGCGTGTTACCATAGCCTCCTAGGCTTTCTGTACTCTGCTCTCCCTCAGCCCGAAAGCAAGTGCTCTCTGGCGCTGACATCATTGCAAAAAGGGAGGGGCGTAAAATGGAAATGCAAAGAGAGAAGTGAGTTTTCCCCTCTCTTAAAGGTGCCCGCTCTCTTGCGGTCTCTCCATCTATCTCTGTCTATCTCTGTCTCTTTGTGTGTGTGTGTGTGTGTGTGTGTGTGTGTGTGTGTGTGTGTATGTGTGTTTCTCGAATTCAACATTAGAGCCGAAGCAGCCCTGAAGGGCTGTGTTTTGGGTGGTTCCCTTCTCCCCAGTTTCACTTGGCTGTCCCCTTGACTGTCTTTCATCAGGGGAGAAATTCATAGGGAGAGTTCATTTATTCTCTTGTTGCCCAAAGAAGGAAACAAGAGAAGAAATGAAGTTATACTTTTAGTTAAAACGGCTCAGTTTTTCTTACCAGGAGGAATTCCAGTTTCCTGGGATTTAACTCCCTCCTCCCCCCCCCCCCCCCCAACACACACACACTCACTCACCTTCCCTCCAGGGATTTCTATGTTGTTTAGGAGTGCTTTGTTTCAAACAAGTACATCTATCGTCAAATCCCACATAGTTGTTACCAGGTTTAGAAGATGTTCCCCAGAACCTGGTTTCTTTGGCTCTCGCACAAGAGCTTAAAATTCACTGAGCCGTCGGGAATTTGGAAAGGGACTCAATTGGAATCTCGTTTCTGGAATGCTCCCTGCACACTCCACAGGCTGTATCTAGCTAGTGCGTGTGTGTGTGTTTGTATGTGTGTGTGTGTGTGTATGGGGCGCAATTCTCTCCCCCCCTTCTTTTCTCAGATCACTCCTCTTCTGTCTCCTACTTATACCTTGCTCCTTCATCCAGAAAAAAAACAAAACAAAACTTTCTAAAGCCAATCTTTTTCCTTTACAGGCATTCCTGGTTTTTAGTCTCCTCTCACCTTTGATCCGAGTCCTTTCCCTCTCCTCTCTCTTTTATGTATGTTACAGTAGCCTACATTTAAATTCTAAGTTTCTGAAGCAGGAATTCTTAAACTAGGATTCGGGATGCTTTTGAAAAAATAGATCAGGATAATTGTATTTCAATATAATTGGTTTCCTTTGGAATCACATTGTTTAATTTTAATGTATTTAAACACATTAGTATGAGAAGAGGCACCTAGGTTTAACTAGATTGGCAAGATTTTGGAAGTGCAACACCCCCCCACACACACACACACACCAGCAAATACAATTTCCCCTTGGCTATTCTGCCACCCATAAACTGCAAAGGTAACAAACAATTAGGATTAGGTTTTTTCTAAGCTCTTACAAGCTATTTCTTGAAGAAAGAGAGTGATTTCCCCATTAATTAATTAATGAGGGAATTAAACACTAATTAACCTCTCAGTTTTTATTGGTACAGTTGATAATTTGAACTGAATGGCAGGACTTTATATCTACCTCTGTTGAATGTCATCATGTCAGATATGGTTCATGGAGATCCTTTTGGACATTAAAAAAATTTCTCCCCTCTGTTCCATAGATCATGTAAACTATACTTTTAATAATGTAGTCAAAAACTGCATTAACTCTTTTGACTACCAGGTCACAGTCTCTTAGTTTTAGTGAGCTTGGAGTCTACTAAACCCCGTCAAGTCTTTTTTTTTTTTTTTTCCAGAGTTTGGTCTCACCTATCCTTTGTGTGTAGTTGAATCGCTTATCCTAAGAGTGACTTCACATTTATCTATATTGCATTTTTTCTAGGGCTATTTGGTCCATTTTTCAATCTATTTGGGGAAAGTCATTAAGTCCCACTCTACAGGTGACTGAAGGGCAACTTCAGTCAAGTGCTTAGATGTGCTTTTGCTTTTGCCTTGGGTTCCTAATGCCCACAGGCCAGCTCACCTCCTTACCCCCTCCCCATAATCACACACAAGGCTTATTGTCTAGAGAAATACATAATTTAAAATTCCTTCCTAACCCTAGTCATCCTGTGGTTTATCAATATAACCTCTAAAATGTGGTGCCTTTAAATGAAGACAGTATTCCAGATGGGGTCTGACCAGGGCAGACTTAAGTGGGACTATCACTTACCTCATTCTGGACACTTTTATTAAGGCAGGGTAATACCGCATTACATTTTTTTTTTTTGACTCCGGCTGGGCTTGCAGTACCCCTCATTTCTCCTCGCCCCACCTTCCCTCCCCACCTCCACCCCGCCCCTCGACCCACCCCCCTCCCCACCTCCGCTCCGCCCCGCCCCTCGACCCACCCACCTCCGCCCTGCTCCTCCCACTTGTCCCGCCCCCATTTTATTCCCCCGCCTCCCTCTCATTCTCCACCCCTCCCCTCCCATTCCCCACCTACTCCCCGCCCCTCCAACCCCCCATTTTTAGTCTCCTCCCACCTACCCGCCCTCCTTCCAATCTCCTCCCCCCTCTCCTCCCACCTACCTCCCTTTTCTCATTCCCCTCCCACCCATCTCCCCCTGGCGCCGCCCCTCCCCACCTCCCCCTCCCAGCTTCCTCCCAACCATTCTATCCTCCCCACCCTTTCATCCAATGCTTTCCCCCCTTCTTCCCCCCAACCTGAACTGCTGTTAAGCCAGTTCTCCCTTATTCTCTGCATTGGTATTTTGAATTTAAGTATAGGACTTGACATATCTTTAGATCCGATCTATTCTTGCAGCCTGTCCACATCTCCAGATTCCGAATCTCCTATGAGGTCATTCATTAGGCAAAGGAAAAGCCTTTACCTGCGAGTTTTCATCTAAACTCATTTAAAGACATTTTCTCAAGAAAAGGGGCAGTTTTCACTGCAGAAGTTTTCCCACCTAGCAAATTGGGGAGGAGGGAGGGAGAAAGGAGAGGGGAGGAAAGGAAGAAAACGGAAAACTCTCAGGATTAGTTCGGCTTGGGCGACGGAGCGTGGTGCACTACCTGCAGCTGGGTGCGCGCTGCCGTTTGAAGGGAGGTCGGAGTGGGAGATAGAGCCGGCGGGAGGCCGGCAAGGGCAGAGGAGCGGAGAGGCGAGCCACAGAGGGACGAGACGGCATGGGGATGACACGGGATGGCCGTCAGGTCGAGCCTGGGCTGTTTTCTCCTAGTCGCATTACCTCTACCTCTACGGTCGGGGAAATGCTACGGGGTGCAGCCTTAAAGGTCTGTCCAATATCTTAGTTATCACATCCTCGGTGCTTAGCTTAGAGGAGTGACGCTCAAGTGAGAGCAATAGCCCCACGTGCACTCTGACAGTTAATGTGGGAGTTTTTCTAAAGTAATCGGGCAAACGGTGTGGAAGATTTGGAAGGGGGAGGGGGAGAATCTCTGTCTCTATTTAACGATCGATCTCCCCCTCGCCCAAAGATCTCTCTTTTGCCCCTGGGAAAGAGGGGCGGAGAGGAGGACGCCAAAAAGCGTCTGGGGCTAGGAAGTCCACCGCATCCTCTCCAAACGGACGGCAGGACAGCTAAGCATAATATATGGTCTAGGCAGAATAAATTGACAGTGGTGTTTCTTGATACCGAGATACTCACCGGGTTAGCAAGGTCTTCACTCGGCCCGAACTGGAGCTTCCCCCACCGCCGGCCGGCTACCTCCACATTTCTTTGTGGAACGCCCGTAGCGGCGGCGACTGAGCGCGGTAGCCAAAGTGGCGGCAAGTGACCACTGGAGCTACGGCGGCAGTGGCGACTGGCCGCGGGGCGAGCGTGGCGGGGGCGGCCGTGGAGACGGGGCCCGCGGCGCTGCTGGCTGACCGCGGGGGCGACCGCAGCTGTGGCAGTGCCGCCGCTGCGGCGGCAGAGCCGCCGCAGCGGCGGCCCGGAAGGGCACGCCGGTCCGGCTCGGACTTGTGGGGCTCTCCGGGCTCTTCGGGGTCCGAGGGTCTTCCTCCGCACCGGCTTCCGAGGCTCTTCAGCCCCTCTTCGCCAGCGGAGGCTCTTCTTCAGGGACTTCGGGCTGCGGTCGCTCTTCTTCCTCCGGCTGCTGCTTGACAGTTTCGCAGACTGCAAGGAGCCGGGGTGGTGCAGCCCCTTTTCAATACTAAGGAGGAGGGACCAAAAAAGAGGGGGGGACGAGGAGGGAGGAGGAGACAGGGGCTCCGGAGAGGGAGGGGGGAGACGCCGTGCCTAGCCGCCTGCCGGGAGGGGCTGGTGCAGCGCCGAGGGCTGGGCCCCCTCCCCACACTCACACAGGCGCGCACACATACGGACGCACACACTGCCCCCCCCCTCCTACCACCCCCGCACCCCTCTCTCCCCACCTCTAAGGGGCGGCCTCTGCCTGCTGACGCGGGAAACGGGGGAGAGGGGTGGGGGCCAACAGGAGGTAAATCTGTAAGTTACCAATGGCTCGGTAAAAGAGGCAGGAGCCCGGCTGCCCCTAGCCGGCTCGCTCGCCCGAGGTAGAATAACGGAAAAGCTGCTCGGCCGGGGCTTCGGCTCCCCCGGAGCCCGCGAGCAGCGTGTGCTGAGGTTATTTTCCCGCGGCGGAAGCCATCCCGTCCCCTTCAAGTTGAACTCATTCACATTTTCCTAGGCAAGTTTCCCAGCTGGCTTTTCTCGGCAGCAGACAGGCAGACTAGGCGGCAAGCCGCTTCGCTCTCCCAGACAGGGGCTTCCGAAGCTAGAGTAGTGTCCACGGGGGGCCCGGGAGCAGAGCCGCTGCGGCTGCACTATGCGTACAAAACAGGCAGAGGGGCTCGGCGCCGGCCGAAGCGCCTCGGTTTTAGGCGTTAGCTGTGGTTTCTCACTACCTAGACGAACCGTGTGAGGGAGGTTACAGTGTGCCAGGACGTTCGGAAGTGTCCCGCCGCATCGCCTAGAGCAGCTGATCGTCTGGGTGGAAGAGTGCCCGTGGCCGTGGCCGCGGTCGTAAAGGTAGCGGTCCGGGGAAGCACTCTGGAGGTAGGAGGGTGGGCAGGGAGGGAGGCGTTCAGCGCAGTCTTCAGCCTGCCTTTCTGCCCCAGAGACAGTGCATCCTAGGGACCCGAATCCTTTTGCATTCTTTCACCAAGGGGCCGGCTGCCTAGCTCCTGCTCTCTTAGGTCAGGGCACTGGGAAGCGCTGGCTGATTCCGATACAAAATCGTCTCCTGCCGCCCCCCAGTCTTCCGATTCTTGCTCGGAATGTGGAGTTAGGGGATGGATAGGGTCCCGATCCTTGCCTCCAGGCAGATGGCTCAATTTTTCCCCTAAGCTTCCTCTTAGATAAACTCCGTGATTCTAGCAAAATGAATTTTCTCTTTGGGGACTCAATGGGAAAAAGCATCTCTCTAGCTCGGTACCTTTCTAGCAATTAAGACCCTCTTCTCTGACATGAGAAGATGAAAAAGTTGGATGCTAGGAGCATAATATCTCTCTCGGTTTGAATCCGTGCAACAGATGCTCGTTTGGGGGAAACTTTGCTGGTAGGGGCACGATTCCTACAGGTCTGAAGAACTAGGAGAATTATAGTTTGGCTAGGAGCAGTTCTCCAGATCCTAAGAATTCCCTAGGAGAGCTCACCTACCCGGGAAACATTTCCTCAGGAAGGGACTGAGGTGGTGGGGAATTTCTCCTTCTGCTGTTTTATACAGCCATTTGCCAGGACGCCGTCAGGCTGCTCCCGGAGCTCCTAATAGTGCTGCTTTTGTGTGCCGGCAAGCTCATCCTTTACTCCCAGATTTTTCTCCGAGAGGGAATGAGTTCTAAGCAAAGCACTTCTCTCTTAATTAACACACTAGCAACAGTAACTTTTGATATAATGATTGAAAGCACAGGGCATATATGACGGTGCTTCACTTTTAGCTTACATACGATCATACTGGATCTTGTATGAAAAAACCATATTGTAATCATAAAACAGCAGCTAAATATTATTACTAGCTTTTAATTGCCTATTCCCCCAAAACCAGGAGGCTCTGCTAATTATCAGTAGATAGAAATGCTAGATTGAAAGTATATGACAATAAATTCTCCTAATTACAATCCTTTTGCCAGAATCCAGAAGCCTTTGGATTTTTCTCTTTTGCCCATCTGTGGAGCTGATAATTCTCATATCCTATCCTTTTTTTTTTCTCCAAGTCTCCTCTAATCCAGCTGGCCTTGTAACTCACAATGGGCTCACTGAAATCATTTTCCCTGAAGAAATGTTAGATTTAATTTATCTTCCTTCCTTTGACTTTAATTGATCACAGCCTGTCCCCCTCAACCATCATCACAAACCCATCCACATCCTCAGGTTGATTTATTAGCAGGGTTAAGCATTTTATACACATACTGTTATGTTCTCCCTTTTTAAAATATTCCCTTTTGTCTAAGGGTCCTATTTCTATTACTTATATATTCCCCAGATGCTCTGGATCCTTTTGGAGAAGCTAATGTAACGGCTCAGAGATCAGGATGATTTTTTTTCCCTTTTTCTGTTGCTGATGCTGAAAACTGGAAAACAAACTGCAATATTTTTTTTGGTCTGTTGGGGGAGCTCTAAATATTCTGGCCAAGTAACACAGCTCCTAGTACTACTCCCCCCTCCCTTTTCTTTCTTTCACAATTCCTTATCCATAGCAGCAAGCCAAGTTACTCCTCTCGGCTTAAGTAAAGCCGATCTTCGGAATATTAGGGTCTTAGCCTACTGTGGTGACATTAGACCTCCCAAGGCTGTCCTTTGCCACCCTGGGTACCATGGAGAGGGGGTGAGAGGGATTTCTGACGTTTCCCAGGGAAGGAAAAGGGCAGAAAACAATTTGGGTGTGTGTATGTGTGTGTTTGTGTCTTCTGAGCGTATACATGATATACACGATATTTTTCAAGATGCTTTTAGCAGTCTTTTTCTTTCTTAGGACAAGCTTTGGTTTGAATTGTCCAAATATTACATAGTAGGGTGAGAGATTCAGAGATTTTGTTTGCCAAGTAAAACAGACCTATTTTTGGGGGGTTGTTTCTTGTAATGGTAGAAATTCATCTTTATATCCTAAGGAAGTATCATATATCCATAGCTTAGAAGAACTAGGTAACAGCCATTTGCAGTAACATTAGCTATGACTTTAAGTTTATTATATATATGGGGAAGAGAATTACAAGGATACAGAGAGGAAACTGTAATGTGATCTATTGTAAGTCTTTTCTAACCTCACCCCAGATTTTACTGTATTCTTTCTACAATTACAAGATGCAACTCAACTAGTATTAGATATATTTTTATGTGTGATTTCTGGAATCAGATTGTACATTAAACTTAAAAGAAATAGGAAAAGTGATTTGTTTTCCTTTAATAACTAACAACTCTGACTCTGGTTTAGATCATCCAAGAAAGCATTTAATGGATGGCTATTTTTGTCTATTTCCCCCTTAATTACTATATAACAGTTATAGCATCTATCATGTTTCATTTGTTCAGTAAAAATATATTGATTAGCTATGGAACTACATAATCAACAGGTGATTTTTAAAAATGAACAGTTTATATTTTACTATTACTTTAACTCAGTTGAATGATTCCATGAATAAATTAATTCTTTTTTTATCACAGAATGAGATCTGGAAAAATATTCTTTTCAATCTCTGTCTTTGCTGTTTGTTAAGATAGTTTCCTAAAATACAGTATACAATATATAATATACAAATATTGTATATACAGTATATACAATATACAAAATAGGGATATGGACCAAAACTGATTTTATCAGTATAGGGAACTCCTGGGGAATGCACTCTCAAAGCAAGGGAGGGCAGCTTTGCAACACTTTATAATCTTGGAGATGAAGTACCTTTGCTAAATTACAGCTAATATATGTCACAGGACAGTCTTGGACCTATGTCTTTTTTATTTTTGAGGCTGGCCATCTACCCCCTACAGTGTCTTACAATATGATAGCACTTATTTTATGTCCCTTTCATAAATGTAAAGGGATAGAGAATTATTTTATTTTAATATGAAAATAAGATCCCTTGGTTTAAAAAATATTGCCTTCTTATGGATCAGATTCAATTCAGATCATATTAAACCACGGAGAGTTTGCCACATTATTGTGGTTATTTTTTCCTCCTGATGGGCTAGATATTCAAGTAAACTTGAGTAAATAGCAGATTCCATTTTCAAGGGGAAAATAATTACCCGAGCAAAACTGCTCGTGGGAGATAAATGTATAGATCTTTTTCATAGCAGATTTGACAATTGTAGATAATGATTGAAATGGTCATAAGTATTTCTGTCATAAAATGCAATTTTTAAAGTAGGAAATATATCCAAAGAGAGATAAATAGAAAGATAGATATTGAGTGCCTACTATGTGGTCAGCACTAAGTTAGATTCTGTGGATGACACAAAAATATTAATCAAAACATTCCTTTGTGATGACAGTTTCTATCTACCACTGGGATTGATTTTCACATCCCGATATATGAAGTTTACTTTTCTAGACTGCCTCCAGTACATAGGTCAGGAGAGAGCTGATTTATAGCTTTCTGCTATTCTTTCTCTAGGGACAAGAAGTTGCATTTTTCACTGTACCTCCATCCTCACTATAAACAGTGGGTCCTTTGCTTCCTTAAACAGTTGGAACACAGAAAACAGATCACAAATTCGATGGAGCGAGTAGCTGGAGTTGTCAGTCCTTAGTAAGGGGATTTCTCCACTGGGTGGCAGATTGGACTTATTAACCTCTAAGGTGATTTTCTGGGCTACCTCATTCCCCCAAGTCCAGCATTTGCATTTTCTCTGTCTTCTGCTTGTCTTCCTACTTCCTGACCTATTGCTTCCTTTGACTTGTTGTACAATTGAAGTGCACTGAAGCTCTCTATGTCCCAGTTTTCTGATATGTAAAATAACACTTTTACTTGATTATCTTATAAGGGTATGATTGTGAGGATCAAATGGTAGTGAATGTGAACATGGTTTGTGAACATTCTTTTTGTTTTTATCATCTCATTAATCTCATCTTTATCTACCAGGTTTACATGCAAACAACCCTGGGGACAAGTCAATTTCCCACTCCTATAATTTTATATTTAATATTATAGAAATGATTTTACCGGTGAACAAAACTGCTCTTTGTAGTTAAATAAAAGCATTAGGATCTAAGCTCCTCTTCTGTATGTTCTCTGAGAGCATACTCAGTACAAACCCAGTAGCAAGCAGTAGGACTGGGATAATCATTATCTCTCCCTGTTCCCTCATGGTTTGGATCTCCTTTAATAGTTTGTTTGTTTATTGGTTTGGTTGGTTTTTTGTGAGGCAATTGGGGTTAAGTGACTTGCCCAGGGTCACACAGCTATTAATAGGTTTTTATGTTTTGAAAGCTTTTCATTTCACATAGATTAGAAAATATAGGAGTATGTATGGTATGTTTAGACAGCTGTGGGTCATCATTTGTTTTGTGATAATGGTCTAGTAGGGTTTGATAGGATGCTTTAAGGTCTGCATTTATAGTGTGAAGATTTGTCATGTCAGTCCATGAAAGAAAGTGAGCCTCTGGTATCCAGTCTTGTTATAAATTCTGCAAGGAAACGATGCAAACCACAATAAATCATCAAGGACGAAATCTAGCGTCACTAAGGCAATTTCTGGTGACGATAATCTGGTCCTGAATCTCAAGCATAAAGCCCTTCATTATCATAAACATCAGTCAGCCATTAGCTCAATGCTCCCTTTTCAACATATCGCTCACTGACTTCATGTAGATGTCATCCATGTTCCATTCTTGGATCTTAGTCATTTCAGAGACTCCATCCAGAGGTAAACAACTTCTGGTTAGGTTTTTGCAAATCTAATGGTATATATACTTTTTAGCAGCTCTGCTTATTCCAAATCTATTTTGGGATTTTTTCTTTCCTATTTGCCATGTTTATCATTATCATCATTATTATTTTCTTTTGTTTCAGGAATCCTGATTACTTACC
Source organism: Antechinus flavipes (assembly GCF_016432865.1). Taxonomy (NCBI): domain Eukaryota; kingdom Metazoa; phylum Chordata; class Mammalia; order Dasyuromorphia; family Dasyuridae; genus Antechinus; species Antechinus flavipes. Next base: position 69,200,479 of record NC_067404.1, on the reverse strand, counting down.
TGGTTGTCTAGACCCCTGACCTTCAGCATATTCCTGGTTGCTCTGGTCCTAGGTTACCGCCTTGCTTCTGCTCTCCTCCACTGCTGCCCAAAGCATTGGCCCTGATAGTTATAGTTGACTCTATTAAAGAAAGAAAATCAAAATACAATCCTTAAAGTCTTGAAAAAATCTTTAAGTCTTCTGTTTATATCAGAAAATGCATTTAATCAGTAGTTAGGTGTGTGTGTGAGGGGGAGATGAGGATATATAAGTAAAGTGTGAATAGTTGATTCTACTGTGCTTTTGTTGACTCCCTACAATCCATACCAAACTTTCTCATTTCTCTAAGTCAGCAACTCCATGAAAACACTAGAAAACAAAGCACAATTAGTGTAGTTGCAGTTTTCTTGCTATGTTTGTTTGAAGATGGGAACTTGATAAAGGCAGTCTAATGATTTCGATTAAGCTAAACAGTCACTGTTTTTTTAAACTTTGGAACTTTGTGGTATTTGTCAAATATAAAATGAATTGTAGAGGTATAAGTGGCTCCGTGAATATAGCACTGACCCTGCTGAACCTGAGTTCAAATCCAGCCTCAGATACTTACTAGGTGTGTGACCTTGGACAAATCACTTAACCCCAATTGCCTAAAATAAAGAACTCTAGTTACCTGGCATATGTTTAACATTTTTATATTTTTACAACATTATTGATTTTTAATTCCATACAATTATTTAAATGGCTGGCTGCATTCTTATGTTTATTATATTTGGGACCAAACTTTTTAGCACAGGAATGTACTCAAGGTGGTATAATGGGAAGGAAAGGGAAGGGAAGTTGTAGTGAGAACACAGGTTAGAATCCCAGCATCACCACTTACTAGTGCTATGATCTTAGCCTCTTTGAATCTGTTGTCATCCCTCTATAATAGGAAGACTTGCATCAACTACCTTAAAGAAGAGTTGTGAGGGTCAATAAAGATCAACAAAACCTGTGCAAAATACTTTGCAAATTAGTAGATGTAAAAACATTTAAGCTGTTTATTATTGTTGTTGTTCTTTTTATCATCATTAGCAGCAGCAGCTGCTGCTGCTGCTGCTATGGGAAACATCTTCTTTCTGTATTAACATATGTCTCCATCTTGCCCATGAAAACAGCACAGGAAACTTTGTCAAATGCTTTGCAGAAATAATAGTTCAATTGTGTCTATGGAATTTCCAAAATGTACTAAACTAGAAATTCTATATTTTAGGGAGTCTTAGGAGTTAGGAAAAAATGCAGTGCATTTCTTTTTATATTTTGGAATCAGAGCTAAATCTCTATTCTGGTAGGATAGATTATTGCCATCTTGGCATGAGTTGAAGCTTACACCCATACCACATACCACAAAAAGTTCACACCATATACCACAATATAGATCAATTGGATATCCAACCCAAACTATAAAAATTCATAGCATAAGAAATGAAGAAGGGGAGGTGATCTCTTAGACAGCTATAACTAAAGAGGGGAATTCTTAACTAAAAAGGATAGACATAATCACAAAAGACAAAATGGACAATTTTGATTATAAAAATTGAAAAGCTATTGCTGAAACAAAATCAATGCAATTAGAATTGGAAGGGAAAAAGTTACCTGGGGAAAATCTTTATACCAAATTTCTCAGATAAAGATTTGATATCCAATACATACAGAGAATTGATATCAATATATAATAAGCGCTTTAAAACTAAGAGCTATTTGCTAATAGCCAATGGATATGAATAAGCAGTTTTCAAAAGAAGAAATGCAACCATATAAATATGTTACAAATCACTAAAAATAAAGAAAAGGACATTAAAACATAGGTGAGTTTCCACCTCACCCTTCAGATTGCCAAAAATGACTCTGAAGGAAGAGACAGCTGTTGAATGGATGTGTGAAGACAGATATACAAATGCACTATTCATTATTCGAGAGGATACATGTATTATTGGTCTAATCACTCTAAGAAATGATTTGGAACTATATTCCACAAAGTCACTAAATTGACTTTATTTTGATTGATACTACCAGATACTACCAGGCATATATTACATATATTACAAAAAGATCAAAGACTGAGGGAAAGGAACCATATAGTTAAACATTAAATATTAAATAACCATATAGTTAAACATTTAAATAACAATAAACATTAGACATTTATTATGTTCCAACAAAACCAGTTGGATACTTTATGCGATGGCCACAATGATGTCAAGCAAAACAATGTTACAAAACCATCAGACTGATAAAGAAACATGCCTCTCACCTCTTGGCAGAGAGGTTATTGCCTAGAGTTCCAGAATACACACACACACACACACACACACACATATACTTTTTGGTATAAGCCAATGATTTGTTTGACTTTACTATATTTGTTATAAGGGAGGGATTCTATAGGAAGGGAGATTGTTGGATAGTGATAGGGAAATAAACATACATGCAAGAAAGCCGAAGGAAATTCAGTCAGGAACAACCAGAAACAAGGGAGTTCTGTTATTATCATGTTAACTGTAATATAGAATTAAAAACTATATATATCTAACAGTTCATAATTTCATATACATTATTCATGTTTATTAGGTTCATAAAAAAGGAAAATTTATATTTAAAAAGCAACAAAAATCATAACACAAAGCACAACAGGAGTCCATCTGTCCCAAAATATGCCTTTGAAATTCTGGACATAGAATTAATACTTTGAATTAAAAAAAAAAAGAGTAAAAGCAAACCAAGACATCTAGAAAATCCCTATTGATTGGCACATGGCTATTCAATTGAATATGAGTTACAACTGGCAAAAACAAAACCCTCTTATTCTCCAGATGAGGTAACTGAAATGTAGAAATGACTTCTTTATGTAAGTGGCAAAACCAAGATTCAAACACATCTTTTGACTTCAAATCCAGTTCTCTTATCATGATAAAGTACATGTTATGTGGGAGTTAATTAACAAATATTTATTAAGCACTTACTATATGCTGCCATTGAACTAAGTGCTCGGCATACAAAGGCAAAAATATGACCCCTACCTGCAAGGAATTCACATTCCAATGAGAGGCAATATATTAAAAAGAAAAAACTATGTACACAAAAATATCAGAAGGAAAGTACTAGTGATGTAGGGAACTGGAAAGACTTCTTGGAACAGATGAGATTGAAGTGAAGTTTTGAAGGAGGCCAAGGAAGCTGGAGAGAGATGACAGGGCATTTCAGGCATAGGGGAAATGCCTGTGAACCAGTGAAAAGCTACAAAATCAGGAGACAGAGGTAGTCAGATGGCAGAGTGGACAGAGTACCTTACTAATATAAAAACTATAATTGATAATGTTTCTGATTTTAATAGAAATCTTAATTTCACTTTTTAAACATTGTATCAGTATTAATGTAAGATGCCTAATTGCAACTTCAGCAAGTTCTCTGTAAGTCCACATATGTTAAAGTCACTGTCATTTATTTTTTAGAATGCTATTTGTTCTTTACAGAAGCTGTGCTGCAACAGAGAAATAGGGAGGGACATGTCTTTAGTCTCTCATTTAAAGTTTTACCTTGGCTCACAGTCTAGAAAAAAGATGGAATAGTCAGACTATATTAGCAACTTTTCTGTGATTTTCTAAGATTAATAAAAATGTTACTGGAATATGACAAACAATACTAAGACTTGCCCTTTCTAATTATAAATTCTTCTCCAGGAAAAAAATGATTACAACACTATAGTAATCAGGGCAAAATTTGAAGTAATGTAAAATCAACTTTGTCATAAAATTACCTTTTGATTATAGATTTAGAATTGGAAGGATCTTTAGATGATAACTGGTCATTTTATATATTAAAACACATGTTTAAAAAAGCAATTTGCCCTAAGTTGCACAAATATTAATGTGGCAACAAAAGTTTCTTCTAAATGTCTCATGAATTTTTGAAGTTATTTTCCCCCGTTTTACAGAGCTCGTTTGAGGTTTATCTTGTATACATTTGCTGACAATACCACAATGTTTTTGGAAGGAGATTTACGGACAAAAGATATGTCACATTTGAAGTGTTATCTCAGTTGGTGGCACAATGAAACTTAAATCCTGGGTTGTCGAGGATCTCCAAGTTAAACAAGTTCAGTAGAAACTCTAGAAGTTTTCAACTATATTTGTCAACCACTGTTAAATAGAATATCTCTTGAAGGAAGATGAAAAGCTGCAGGTACTGCAATTAATTTTCAAAATCTTAAAAGTACAACTCTAGAGTATTTGCCTCTTCCAAGGTATTCCTGGGTTAATGAGTGGTTAAAAAAAAGTCTGTTTGTCCTGTAAGACAGCTTGTACAGAAATGCTGTCAAGACATATGAGAATGTACAAAAATAATAATTTTGTCATTAAGAACATGTTTCAATCATGGGGATTAATTATAATTGGATATTTTCTATTAATACAAAGGTGGGTTTATTTTTTCAATGAATTGAAAATGCAAAGTTATTTAAGTAAAGTTTAACATTTATGATCTTCACCCTTACATTCTTTTGATGGCAGGAAAAAAAAAGCCTTTTTTTTTTTTTTTTTAAAGACTGGACCCTTAGCATTACAGGCAAACCTTGTATGGGAAGAGATGCAGTAATACTCAAAAATACATGTTGAGAAATATCAGGAAAGGAAGAATAAATTCCCTCTCAGACCTTTCCTGTCAAGTTAATCCCCTGGGAGAAGGGAAAGGGATAGTGTCTGGGCCCCTGGCCACACAGAGCAATTTAGGCTAGTTGTCTGGTATAGAAAGGAGAAAGCCTGGAATGAGCGGGAACGTTGCCTTTATGCTGCTGGGGGCGCCTTTTGAATTGGAAGAACTGACAGACAGCAAGTATTCTTAAATCTTCTGACATACAAAAGCTCCTTTTGAAGGTACCTTTGGGTGGGCAGTACAAATATGATGGTAAAATGAGCTGATATGACTGATCTCTTAAAACTCAAAATATTAAAAACTCTAAGTAGTAAGGAAATATTTCTAATAGGACTTAACAATGCTGGGGCAAAAAGATCAAAGAGATAGGGTCAGAGTGGATAAGATCTAATGTTGGGATGGCATAGGATTTAGAGCTGAGTTAACCTTACAAAGACCATCTAGTCCAACACTGCATTTATAGAGATTGAAACCAATACTTTAAAAATCTCCCTCAGTAAATAGCTGAGGAAGTTATTCAACTATTGTTTTACTTCAAGGAGGCAAATCTTTAAACTGGAAAGGTCCTTTTTGCTATTTACATGAGATTTGGTGTTATCCAGTAGTCTCTGCCCCCTCCAGTCTATCCAAAATACTACTGCCACATTTCATGTCATTTCTTTACTTTTAAAAAATCCATATCAATCCCTTGCTTATTAAATGCCTTAACATGGCATTCATTGCCCTCCAGTGATCTTTTCTTTCTTTTTTATTAGTATGGCTTTTTATTTACAAAACATATGCATGGGTAATTTTTTCAACATTGACCCCTGCAAAATCTTCTGTTCCAAATTTTCTCCTCCTTCCCACCCTCCCCTAGATGGCAGGTAGACCAATACATGTTAAATATGTTAAATTATATCCAATGATCTTTTCAATTTGATATTCCTCTACTCTCTTTAGTGGGCATTTAAGTGGCACAGTAGAGTGCTGGGCCTGGAGTCAAGAAAGCCTAAGTTCAAACCCAGCCTCAGGCACTTACTAGCTATATAACCCTGAGCAAATCACTTAACTCTGTTTGCCTCAGCTCTCTCATCTGTCAAATGAGCTGAAAAAGGAAATGGGCAGATCACTCCATATCTTTGCCAAGAAAATCCCCAAAGGGGTCCCAAAGTGTGGTAACACAGAACAACAACACCCTCCCTAGCATACGTTACATTCCAGCTAAACTGGACCATTCATCCTTCCCTGAACAATTTTCCTACTCACCATTCCTCATACACAATTCTCCATCTCCTATCTCCAGTGCTTTTGCAATGGATGATCCTCCTGGCAGGAATGCCCTCCTTTCTAACTCTTGCCTCCATCACCAGCATCCATCAAGATTCATTTCCTTTTCAGGCTTCCTCATGACTAGGGTCTTCCCCTTCTAAAGTTACCTTCCCTCTTCCCTGTATGTATCTAGGTATCTATTTGTGTAGATGCATTATCCATTAGAATGCAATTTCCTTTAGCCCAAGGGTTGTTTATGCATTTTTTGTTGTATCCCCTGCACATGGTAAGTGATTAATGAATGCTTGTTGATTGATTCCTGCTCTTTTTCTATTCCTCTGTCAGTGTGACCCATTGAATCTTAGCCAGTAGGAAATACAGTACAAATATTCAAGGTTCTGGAGACCAAAAAAAAAAAAGTAAATTAAAGGAAACAGTAAATTGTAATTTTGTAAATAAAGAACTTCACTGTTGCTAATTTTGGCATAATTCTTTCACATTTTTGTTTAGAAACATTTATACTTTTATTTAACATAACTTTCATTTCTTCTGGCAGCCCTTTGAAAATCATTTTATGCATAAAATCTGCTTTAGGCTATGTCTGTATAGTATTACAGGAACAGGAAAGCTGGCAATTATCCAATTGGTTCATTCCAAAAAATCCTTAGTATAATAACTGTCTATACTGCTTGAACAAAATTAACCAAAATCTCTCCTTCACATTATGCTATATGGATCTTGACTTAGAGTTCCACATCTGAACAAAATGGTATTCGTGAGGGATGGGGAGGGCTGGGGTGGAAAAGGGAGAGTAAGCCCACTAAACTGAATTTGGTCTGCCAGTAAAATGTTTCTGCCCCTAAAATAGTTCTCTTCTAAGAGACCTTAGTCGGGTACAAACTGAGTAGACTGATAATTTAGGCAGCATATGGATGATCATAAGTACTGAGTTGATTGTAGGTCATTCATGTTTTGGCAACAGCAGCTTGTTCTAAGTGTAGATCTTGGAATGGTAGCCAAGCTGGCAGAATGAGTGATAGAATGTTTAATATGTGACTAGGTCACTATATTTCACACTTGGACAAACCGGAGGTAAAGCACCTTTAAGAATGGAACATAAATAACACTTTTAGCGGTTTTAGTTTAACCCACTGAGTGAGTTAATTTGCCTCTATAAAATCTTTTTTTCTTAGACTAGCATTTGAGAGTCCTTGCAGCAATTTCCCCCCCCTCCTCTTGGACTTAAATCTTTGCCCGCATTAAAAAAAGTACACAAACATCTTTAGTGGAACAGATTTGTTCCTTTAATTAAAGGACAAATAGAACAAGATGGTATGAAACTCTAAAGTAGAATTGGTCATTGTTATCTAGGAAATTACACAGCGGGTTAGGTTCTGTTGTTGTTATTGTTGTTGTTTTTAAGTGTCCTGACCAACCTTGCTCCTTGCTTCTATGTTTGCCAGGTCAGCATACTTAACCCCGCTGTAGCCAGAGAAAAGATAAGATGTCATGGATCCATAGCTCAGGGAACTGAGCAGCAAGCTAACTTTGCTATTGGTCCTGCGGTGACCTCAAACCTAATTCCAGGAACTGAACACCTCTCATTCTTTGAGATATGTATCCAAGTAGTTAGGACCAGTAGGTGGAGCAATGGATAGAGTGCAGAATCTGGACCAAGGAAGACCTTCAAATCTAGCCTTAGTAACTATTGTGACCCTGGGCAAGTCACTTCATCCTGTTTGCCTCAGTTTCCTCATCTGTAAAAAAGAGCCAGAGAACGAAATGACAAACCACTCCAATATCTTTGTCAAGGAAACCCCCAATGGGGTCATGAAGAGTCAGACACAGCTGATATGAATGAGCAACAACAACCCCAGATAGGTATCTGTCTTGGGTTCCCTAAATGAGCCTCTTTGTTGAAAGAACTCTATATCTCTGGATCCCTGCTTTATTGTGAGTGCTCCTACTGGAGAATGGAGCCATTTGGGGTTTTGTACTCTGGTGATGGCCCGCCATTCATCTCCCTGTCAGGTTTCTATTCTGCTTGTGATATACCTTCTAAATGTTTGATTGTGGATGTGTCTGACCTGACTCACTATATGGAAAAACCTGGGCTTAAATCCTATCTCTGCCAGCTCTGTGACCATGGGCAAGTTGCTTAACTTAAAATCTTTATCCAAAAAATAGGGGTTAAACTGTGTGATCCAAAAGGACTGTTATAGCCCCAATGTGTATTCCTCATGATTCTCAATAGTAACATTTGTAACTTTAGTTGAGGAATTTTTTTTTCTTTTCAAATTTAAAGTATGTATGAAATGCCTAAGAAATTATTTGAAATTCAGTTTTAAAACTGAACTTAATTTAGAAAATGATCACATCAGTCATTCCCTTGAGCATGCTATTGTATAAAACTCCTCTAAATTTTTCTTTAAAAAATTCCTATGCAGAATTTGAACTGTTCAGTTGTCATCATAAATGACTAAGGACAAGAAGTGATTTCTCTGATTTCATCTACCCCTAAGTGTTGCTCTGTATTTTTTCAACCTGTTTTCAACAAAAATGTTAAATTTTCCATAGACTAATATGACTATACAGAATGTGACAATAAATTTACTTTACTTTAGCAAGAAATAATAATCAACCACAGACCTTATTTGTACATTTCTGATTCATTTTTTCAAACTTTCATGTTGCTAATGAGAAATGTTTTCCTAGGAAAATTACAGTTTTTGATATATTGAAACCTAAGCTTTAAGTAATTGAACTAAGTAATTGAAACTGTATATGTGTATATATATGTACATATATCTATAATAAGAGTTAACAATTTCCAAGCCCAGGAAACACAGAATCACATTTGCCAAGCCATTGAAAGCAGTGTAAGGTATAGCTAAATATCTGAGGTAAAGATAATCAATGTGTATTGTTCTTTAGATATAAATATAATACTGTTAATGAACACAATAGTATGCCAAGTAGAAAAGAAGCTGTTTGAGGGCAGGAATTGTTCCATTATTGTTCTTGTATTCCCAACACTCAGAGTTCCTGGCATTTTTTAGACAGGATCTATTATTCCAATGGTATGGAAATAGCAATCTTACTTCTAGTAGTAAACTACATCTACTAATTCTGATGGGAAATTCATTAGGTAATAGACTTAAAAAGTTGCCTATGATATAATGTGACATATTTAACATGTATAGGACTGCTTGCCATCTGGGGGAGGGGGTGGAGGGAGGGAGGGGAAAAGTCAGAACAGAAGTGAGTGCAAGGGACAATGTTGTAAAAAATTACCCAGGCATGGGCTCTGTCAATAAAAAGTTATAATTATTTTTTAAAAAGTTGCCTATGGTCAAGCATCCTGTATTTGTCAAATTTGGAACCTGATCTCAAGTCTCTATAACTCCAAGGCTAGCTCTTAGTATATGACTACATATTGCATCTCACATAGCAGGTGTTTAATATATGCTTCTTGATGGAATGATACATGTTATGAGATCTTAGATCTTTTTGAGTGTTCCAAATATCCAGCACAGTGACTTACACATGGTAGTTTCAAAGTATTTATATGTTGAATAGAACTGAATTAAAATTCACTGTCAAACTCCTCTTGAGTAGTTTTTAAAGTGATAGTGATGAAGCTCTCTTGGAACCTCACACATTGGTAAGATGATTACCTGGGATAAAGGGAGAAATGTCATTTCACAGAGCCTCTGTCCAAAATTTCCTAGTCTGATATCAAGGTAGCAAGGTGCACAGAGAGAGCACAGGTCTTAGAGTCATTAAAATAAGAGTTCAAATCCTACCTCACATATGTGCTATCTGTCTAATCCTGAGTAAGTCACTTTATCTTCCTGTCCCTTAATTTCCTCATTTGTAAAATGAGGATAATGATAGCACATAACTCCCAGGTTGTAGTTAGAATCAGCTGAAAGATTTCAACATCATTTAGCATAGTACTTGGCAACTTGACTTTCTTTAGATTTGTGATCTAGGTTTCACTTTAGCATTGAACTTTAAGTAACTAAACTCATCTGCCTTTAAAATAATAACAAATGCTCAAAAGGAGATAAGTGCCAAAGAAATGAGATATTCTGTTTTCTTGGCTTGTTAAAAAGATACAGACCATTAGTCAAATATGTAAAAAATGTGCTAACAACTTCCTGAAATCTCACTAAGGAAGGAACTCGTTCTTCCCTCTCCACCCCATGAAATGAGAAAGCAAAATGACATTTTACTCTTTTTTTTCTAATAGAATATGTTGGCATATGAAGAAAGCAACATATAATAGTTTTCAACTGCCCAAGCAGTGAAATTACTTAAAATGCTGATTTTTATAGGAGCATCTCAAAGAACAACAAAGGGTTTAAGGATTGACCCTATAAAGAAAATTTTAAAGATAACATGGATTTAGGAAAACAATTTTAGAAATTAGGAGATGCAAGATGTTTGGACTTCTGAAACACTTAGTGTTGGGTCAAAGGCCATGTCAATTGTTTGAAAATTAGTTTATTTTGGTAGTTCATCAAAGAAATGCCAATTGGTTGATTCCTTTTGTTGTCTTAATGCCCAAAATAATGTAAATGAATTTAATCTATAACCTTAATTAATATTTTAACCTATATCATCATATTTAAAGACTGGGTCTTGAAGCCTAGAAGACTTGTTTCAAGTCAGCCTTTGATGTACTCATTATATATAGAAAAACAAGTCGCTTAACTTCTTAGTTCTCTAGGCACCTCTCTAAGATTATTAGTTACAAAGCAGGTTTCTAAAATGCAATTTTTTCATTTTAAATAGTATTTTATTTTTCCCACAGTTACATGTTAAGGAAATTTTAGCATAAATTTTTACAAGATTTTGGAATTCCGTATTTTTTTCTCTTTCCCTCCCTCTTCCAAAGATGGCAGTTTGATATAGTTTATACATGTTCGTGATCAAAGCAGCAAGGGTATACTAAACTATTTGTATTTTTTGTATACTAAAACTATCAGGACAAATCTGACATTGACAAGTGAGATGGATTAGAAGAAGAAATTGAAGGCAAAATCCAACTAAGAAGACTATTAAAGTTTGAAGATGATAGCAATGAGAATGGAAGGAGAGGATCCATGTCATAGATATTGCAGAGATAACTTAAAAAATTTTGGATTGTGGGAGTAAAGGAAAGGTATTCTCTGCATATAAACATGACAACAAGTTCTTTAATTCCATCAAGCAGATATTTCTTAGACTAACAGAGCAGTACTCCAATTCTTTTTTTAACTCAGTTCTATTATAATCCACTCTAATGACCAAAGCTTCCAACTTCTCATACTGCTAGCTGAGAACTAGAATTCACAATATATGCTTCCCAGGTTTGTTGTTGTTTATTCAATTAGGTCATATCTGATGCTTTGTGAGCCCATTTGGGTTTTTTTTGTTTATTCTTTTTTTGGCAAAGGTACTGAAGTGGTTTGTCATTAGCTTTTTCCAGTTCATTTTACAGATGAGGAAACTGAGGCAAACAGGGTAAAGTGATTTGCCCAGGATCCCATAGCTAGTAAGTGTCTCAGGCCAGTTTTGAACTCCGGTATTTTTGACTCCAGGCCCAGAACTTAACCTATTACATCAGTTGGTTGGTACCAGTTTTAGCCTCCCCCTTATTCCAGTGGAAAAAGTCCCTAGTCACCTGAAAACAAATCTCAAGCCTTGAACTGTATTTGTGGTCTTTATAGGGACAAAGCAATAATTCATTCACTATTACTAATATTTTTTCTTGGCAATGGAGTATATAATAAGTAAAAATGCTTATGTGTTATAAAAATGTCATAAAAGAATGATTAAATGCAAATATGTAAAGCATTCTTTATTAATGATGTTATGTTCCAAAATTTTGATGAGTTTATTTCTTAATATTATATGGAACAGTATTAAACCTCTCCCTAATCAGAAGGACTCTGAGTATGCACCCTTGTTCATCACAGGCTTCTGTATCGTACTGTACTATTTTAATGGATCAAAACATCCAGGATTATAGGAATGGTAAAATTAGTTGTTGGATTGAAGTCCAACTTTTGCTAAATGACATTCTGCCTAATTAAAATTCCCCTTACAATAATTAAATATCATTTTCTTCCACTTCCTGTCCTAAACTACTCTGTTATGTTGTATTATGTTAACTAGTTGCCAAGTTTCACCCCCTCTGATGACTGATATTAATGGTCTTCTAAAGTGCTCACTAGAAAGGCACAATACAAATGTAAGTCATTATCACTTGGCTATAACTTCTGTGTTAATTTCCTTTCCTTTTCTTTAAGTATTCAACTGCTAAACACATTGAGAATATATATGTTCACATGAAAATGTGTATAATTCATCAGACTAACTGTAAGGAGCCATATTATCTTAGATGTCAATTTCACTTTGTGGATTATTGATTTATCATGCAATTATGGTGTACCATATCAATTTTGGTTGTCAACTTTGGGCTTTAAATCTGTATGTACAAATCTCTCTTTTTAGTTGAAGTTAAAAATAGTCTCCTAGTATATGGAATTTGGAACTAACACTTATTTTTGGTATTTTTTATTAAACTCTCCACAGGCAATAATATACTTAATAGATCAATGACATCTGCAGTTTTATTCTGTTAGCCAAAGTCATTTTTGAAAAATAATTAAGGAATTTATAGAACCAACTTCCCAATTCTATTTGCATTCATATTTAAACCTATCAAACATGTTCTTTTCCAAAAATAACCTGTAATAGATCTCAGTATAAATCTTCAATCAGCTTTAGAATTATGCTTCTAATTGTAAGGCAGAATAATACCCTTATGGTTGTAAACATTTATTCCTATGAGGAACTTTATGATTAGATTCAGTCTTTATCAGGTTTTTCAAATCGAATTCTGAACTTTAGGGAAAAATCATCCATTTTATACTTCACTTAACTAGATATAAAACTTCTTGGGGTTAAAGGCTGTCTTATATTAACTATTCTATTTAAAATACTAAATGACTAATAAATATTTTTTAACCAGACTAGAAGAAGGGTGATCCAATTCATTATGTAGTTGCATGGATTTGTGATAACCACTTTATTGTTAGCTAGTTATTTTTCATCCTTCTTTAAGAAATATCCCAGGAATTTCATATACTTCTGTTGTCACAATCTCAGTTTGCATCGTCTGGAAAGGAACAAATTATTCATTTCAAAAAATACTTAGTCTAAAACAATCTGAATCTTTCTAATGAATCTGTTTATATCAGTAGTGTCTCTGTAGTTTTTTTTGAGAGGACATTCATTGTAAAAATCAGTTACCATTGCTAAGAATATCCAATGACTACTAGAATAATCCTGTCTTAGATTTTTGGAATGATTCACTGCACTTGATTAATATAAATAATGGTAGTTATCATGGCAAGAGCACTAGAGGGAGTACAGCAAACAATGCAACTTGAAGTTTACCAATTATTCTAGAAAACAAATAAAAATTAATTTCCTGATTTGTTTAATAGCTCACCAGAGAAATAATACATTTTTATATGACAATTCTAATTTTATTATTTGAGAAGCTGCCATCGTCTTTTCAGATGAACAAATCCTTGCCTTGTCAGATATGTAACTAGAAAGAACAAAAATTCACCTCTGGTGGTGTCAAATATATTTCTGACTCTTGCACAAGATAAATACAGGTTTTGTTCATTAAAAAAGCCAATTTTATTCCTTCAGGGTTGATCTGTAAAACAGAGTAACTTTTATAAAGTAGCATAATGCCATGAGAGAAAGTACATTTAAAGGGAGATTACCTCCTGGGATTTTAGAAAACTCTTCTTAGGGCAAGGTCAACATGAAACCGGAGTCGTCTTTGAATGAATCTGGAAGGGGGCATGTAATTAACCTCAGAATGCTATCTGACTGTTAGCTTTATTACTGAAACTTAAAACCAAGTTTGTCAGTATAACACACATAAACAATGGGAAAGGAAATTGAAAAACATTCAGATACACACTGAGCACCACTTAGTGCATCTTTTCCTAAAACAGTTGACCCAGTTATGTGTGAATGAGATGTTTTTTGTCCTCTCTCATAGAGCTAGGCATTTTAAATCATAAGCTACCTCAAGACTGCAGGGGAAAAAACAAACACAAAAAATTGGGCCGTTAGCTTTCCTCCTCTGATGCCCTCTCCCAAAAGAAAGCTCCAGCAAGGATGGCTAAACGTTAGGTGAGTGGATTCCAATCTTATCTGTGCTATTTAATAGTTCCATGGCATGTTGGTTACAATTCAGCTTTCTCTGAATTCAATGTTTTGCTTTGAGCCTTAGTTTCCCCATTTGAAAAATAGGAAAAGTATTTCTACTATTTATCTTACAAGATTGTTGCAAGAATCAAATGAGATCAACTACTTAAACCACATTTAAAACCCATAAAATAAAACAAAAATTGAATTGGTTATTATTATATGTGCTACACTAAACTTAATCTACTAATTATTTACCTGAACTATTATTCAGTAGTCATAGTCATGAAATAGAATGATATATTAAAAACATAAAGTTGAAAGAAAGTGAACATTTTTAGAAATCCATTCCAAATGGCTCTTACCCTAAATTTGAAAACTGTTGTCTTCTATGAAATCCTTAGTATTTTTAAAAACTATTCATTTTTTTCAAGGTGTAAAAATCTGTCTTATCAAGCTCCCATTCAATCCTCCCTCCCCCACTTTCCATCTGAGGCTACACACACACACACACACCACACACACACACACACACACACACACTATAGCTAATTAAAACAAATTTCCCCATTGACTATGTTCAAAACAGATTTTTTTTTCATCTTGAATTCACCTTACTATCAGGGTATTCAATTACTATTAGCATATTTCAATGTCAGTCCTCTGGAATCCTGGTACATCATTACACTGATAATAGTTCAACACAGTATTCCATTACATTTATATACCAAAACTTGTTTATGCATTCCCAGATTTATAGGCATCCCTTCAGATTCCCATTTTTTTTGCCACTTTAAAAAGAGTTGTAAATATTTTTGTACAAATAAAGTTTGTTGCAGCTAAGTGGCACCGTGGCTGGAGTGGTGGGCTTAGAGTTTGTAACTTTCTTTTAGGAGGTAACTGTGAATTCTTTTTTATTTATTTATTTTTGTTTCTAAAAGATCCGAGCAGTTTTCTTCAAAGATTTATTGAAATAGAATGTTCACAAAAAGAAAAAAAAAGAAATACAATGCTCAGGCTCTCTTTTTTGGTCATGGCATTCAGGTAGTCTAATGATTCTTAAATTTTATCTACTCAATCTGTTTTGCAGATCAATTGTTTTAGCTAACAGATACCTGGTCTTTTCCTTTTTTCCCTAGACTTTTGACTTTGTTTTATTATTTGTTGCTGTCTCATGGAGTCAGTTATTAGCCTCTATTTGGTCCATTCTAATTTTCAGGGCATTTGTTGCTAGGGCAAGGTTTTATAGCTATATTCTTTAAAATAATTTCATTTTCATTGTCATTTTTATTGTGTTGGTATAACATTTGTCTTTATTTCTCTAAGGGACATTCTGTAATCATATCTATGCAAGGATTGAGTGTGTTTTGATAGACTGAGTCCTAGATATTTTATGTGTTTTGTAGTTGCTTTGAATATGACTTCCATTTCTATTATTCTCTCATGGATTTTGTTATTGCTAACATAGAAATGCTCATCTTTTGTATCCTGATAACTTTAGCAAAGCAAATGATTTTCTCAATTTATTTCTTTTGCTTATTTCCTGGGACATCCTAAGTAGCCATCATATTATCAGCAAATAAAGATAATTTTCTTTTCACTTTTCTTTTCTTTATAACTTTAATTTCTTTCTTTTTTATTGTTATTGCTGACCTTGGTAAAACTATGCCAAATAACAGCAGGGAAAGAGGCAATCTTCCTTTCCTCCTGTGATTATTGAGAATGCTTCTAGCATGTTTTCACTGCAGATAATTCAAGTTTTTTGTTTTTAGATGGATAAATACTATTTAACACATTTTTTAAAAATATATGTCTTTGTCAGCACATTGTCATATTTTTAAATTAAATGGGCCTTATACTTTGTCAAAGGCCTTTTCTGTGCCTAGCAGTTAATTTCCTTTCTAATTATTCCATAATTGTCATTTCTTTTCCATTTTTCCCTCACTCTCATTTCATTAATTAATTTTAAACTCTTTAATTTTTTCCCCTTAATTATTTGAGTTTGTGCCTAAACTGTGTTTTTTCCATGGCTTTGCTTGCAGTTGTTTGTTTGTCACTCTCTTATTTTGTTTGGTCTTGAGCATTTCTGCCACCATAGTAGCCCATTATGGTGGGATTCTTTTTTTTTTGCCTATTCTTCCATCCCATTTACTGATTTTGGTCTTGATATCAGGTCTTGATGGATTCTGCAGTACTCCTGAAGGGACAGTCTGGGCTGATTCCATTGCTATTCTTGGACTTATTAAGTGTTGTGTTATCCAGGGACAGCATTTGGTGCTCCCCAAAGGGTTTGATCCAGAGGAAAATGTTATTTTTGGCTTCCTAATCTAAGCTCTGTTAGCTGGATTTGCATCTGAGGCAAGAGTAGATGCTGCTGGATACAGTCCCTATCCACCAACTGGTAAACTCTTAGTTCGGATTGACAGAATTGTAGGTTCCTCTTAGATTTGCAATTCCTGACCTAGATATTCGTCTTAAGGCTGGGCTAGATACCAGAACTGAGATGCTGCTCTGCTTTTAAGGTCTGAGACAAAACACTGCTCTTTTCTTCCGAACTGTCTCCTTTCTCAGGATTCTGCTCAATGCCTCATTGTGGAATCTCACTCTCTTGCTCAGGTCCCCTTTTAAGTCTGCTTTAGTTTTGTGACTTGGAATTAGGTAGTGGGTGATAAGGCTGCAAGTTGGTACTTGTCCCCAGTGCCTTGGTATGGGCTTGGGACCTACTCTTGCCTTGGTGCACAGCCTCTCTCTGGGTGGTGGAGAGTTTTGCATATAGAATACTTTCCTTTTCTCCCCAAAATTCTTATGTGTTCTGGTACAGACTGGGTCTTATCCTGGGAGACGACCCAAAAGAAAGTTGGGTTTTCTTTGTTGGCTTGTTGTGATCATTTGGAGTTTTCTTCCAGCAAAGTCTCTGGGGTAGAATGAGCAAGCAACTCTCATATCCTTTTGCTCCCAAGGAACTACATTTTTGTTGCAAGCTGTCCTGTCTTGTGAACTATGAAAAAGAAAAGATGTTCAAGAGAGTTGGGAGCTATCACTGTGTTTTATGGCCAGCGCAAAAGGGCAATTTACTCTCCAGAGAACTGGCCAATCAACCAATTCAGGAGTAGGACCCAATCATTTGGACCTTACTCACTTGAAAGAAATCAGGAACTGTTCATTATCATTTTAACAAGATGTCAGTACGGGTGCCCAGACTCTATTGTGAGAAATACTTTCCTGATGCCAACAAAACTTCAGTCCTTATAAACTTGACCAGAGATTCATTTGCTCAATGTCTTTTATTTTAGCATGGCAACTATAATACATTGAGATGTGTTGGCTTCTCTTGGTGCAGCAGCTTGTCTAGGCTATACCCCCCTAGCCTTGCAGGGAGTCATGCTAGTACCAGCATAGTTTGGATATAGTGGTTTGTGTCTTGCCACCTGCCTTTTCTTAAAAGATCCCTCAGTCTTTTAAACTGGGCTCTCTAAAAGTTTGCCTGATCAATAACATAGACCATATAGGTTAGTATTGCCTTACTGTAGAGCTCATAAAACTTTTGGGAAATGTATTTCAACTAACTTAATGCATTAGTAGTAAGGCCCTCTATAACCTCTCAACAGTGTGGGACCACAACGTACAATTACAAACAAATCATAAACATAATTTGGAAATTGTGTGGTCAGAGTTGATTATCCCAAATTTACACTGTATGTACAGTTCCCAAGTAAAGGACATCCACATGAATTATACATAACAGATTAAACATATGGATCGCATTCAGAAACAGTACATGTAAGAAACAAAGTAGCATATTACAGACCAAACATTTAACATCCCTTTTTGTTATTTACAAAGCACCCATTAAATTCATTTCATCAATGATCTCCATAGTCAATATGCAGCTAAAGCTTAAAATCAGCTTGACCAATTGTCCATTTGCTTATGTTCTGTTCCCCAAGGAGTCTTCACTATTGACAGAAGGTAGCTATACATTACTGTTTCTCCGGGTTCCTGATCATTCTTTGGGGATGTTTATCAGGAGGCCCAGCCTTCTAGCCTGCTATGTTGTATTTCCTCTGAACAGGATTTCTTAGCTGGATTCTAACCTTTAGCTGTAATCCCTAGGAGTCAGTTTAAGCATCATGTACCTATCTGAGTTCACTTTCATAATACCCAATTAAAACACTGGTTTTAATTTTAATTTTTTCATCTTCTTGAAGTTAAGGCATAGTTGTAAACTTCTTAATTCCTGATATAGCTAATGATTTTTGAAAAACGTGTTATCAAAATTTTGACCTTGGCCAGAATGTTTCCAGGCAGGCAAGCCATATACTAATGGAAATTTCTCCAATAATTCCTTAGCATCTTGTCAATCTAGATATATATTTTTTTGGTTTGTGACTGAGTATGCTTTTCTGTACTCAATTAATTGGTTTGTTACTATTACAAAATATTTTGTTTTGTTTTGTTTTGTTTTTACCATATTGCTTTCTTTCTTCTTCCAGAGAGTTAAAAAAAAAATCTGTACACATTCTCCACAGGTTTGCTGGTGCATACACTCATCAGATAAACAGTAGTTTGAAAAACATTGATTATGGGTCTCACCCTTCCTATATGTATACCTGCCCTTTTCTTGGGCCAGTAGAATATTTTGTAGCAGCTCCAGAATTCTTGGAACAAGTGGTCCAAATTGCCATGTATATCTTTCACAGTCACAGAATAATAGATTTAGAGTTAGAATGAACTTTAGAGATTGCCTATTTAAATAACACCCCCATTTTATTTAAAAACATTTAATTTATTTTTTGTTACATTTTGAGTTCTAAATTGTGTCCCTCTCTCCATCCCCAACCCCATGTTAGAGAGGGCCAACATTTTATTATATACCCATATACACACAATAATAAAATATTGGCCTTCTCTAGTATATATGTATACATACATATGTATACATGCATTTATGTGTGTGTGTGTATATATATAAAAATGTATATATGTGGAACCATACAATACATGCGGCAGCTACCTGGCTAGTGGATATGCTGGGCCTGGAGTTAGGAAGACTCATTTTCCTGAGTTCAAATTTGACCTCAGACATTTCTTAGCGGTGAGTCCCTGGGCAAGTCACTTTACCCCATTTGCCTCAGCTTCCTCTTCTATAAAATGAGGTGGAGAAGGAAATGGCAAACCACTCCAGTATCTTTACTTAGAAAATCTTAAAAGGAGTTATGAAAAAATTGAAATGGCTGAACAACAATAGCCACAACAACAAAACAATACATGCCTCCACAATTACCTCTTGCTCTGGAGGTGGATAGCAGTTTCCTTCTCGAGTCCTTCTTAGCTGATTTGAATATAAATATTACTCAGAATAGCTTAGTCATTCATAGTTATTCTTTGAACAATATTGCTTTTATTATATACAACATTTTCTTGGTATTGTCATTTCATTCTTTATTACTTTATGTAAATTTTTCCATGTTTTTCAAAAATCAGCCAGCTCATCATTTCTTACAGCACAGTGGTATTTCGTCCCAAACATACATCACAAGTTATTTATTCAGTCCCCCTCAGTTTCCAGTTCTTTGTTACCACAAAGAAAGCTACTAGAAACATTTTAGAACATATAGGTTCTTTTCATTTTTCCTTGATCACCCTGGCACACAAACCTAATAGTGATATTGCACAGATAAAGGGTATACATAGTTTTATAACTCTTTGGATACAATTCCAGATTATTCTCCAAAATGATTGGATCACATCACAGTTCCACCAATGTATATGTAAAATTAATCCAATTTTTTTGAAATGGTACTTGAAACTTGGTTTAATTTGTGTTTCTCTAATTAATAATAATATAGAACATTTTTTCATATGACTACATATAGCAGTGATTCATCCTTTGATCATTTATCAATTGGGGAATATTCACATCTTTACAAATTTGACTGAGTTCTCTATATTTGAGATACCCTCCTGCTCCATTTTCTGCTTTCCTTCTAATCTTGGCTATGTTGCTTTTATTTGTACAAGATCTTGTTTATTTAATATAATCAAAATTGTCCATGTTATAATTTACAATGATCTCTATTTCTTACTTATTAATAAATTCTTCTCTTATCTATAAATCTTTTAAATATGTTCCATGCTCTTCTCAATTGATTTAATGACCTTTATGTCGAAGTTGTATATCTATTTTGAACTTATCTTGGTAAATGGTATAAGATATTGAGCTAAACCTAGTTTTTGCCTGACTGCTTTCCAGTTTTCTCAGCAACTTTTATATACCAAAAGCTTATATCTTTACATTTATCAACCATAAAATAACTATAATCATACTATAATCATTGTATAGCTGCTCTCTTCCACTTGTCTATCATTATATTTCTTAGCCAGTACTAGATAGTTTTGATCATTAACACCTTATAACATAGTATAAAATCTGATATTTCGAGACTTCCTTTATTTACATTTTTGTTCTTCCAAATGAATTTTGTTATTATTTTTTCTAGCCCAATAACATAATTTTTGGTAGTTTAATTGAGATGGTACTGACACAAGTAGATTAGCTTAGATAGAATTGTAATTTTTTAAATTGTTTCAGCCCACCGTTGAACAATCAATATTTCGTCAATTACATAAATCTGATTTTATTTCTATGAAAATATTTTAAATTATATTTATATAGTTCTTGGGTTTGTCTTAGCAGGTCTTTTATATTGTCTGTAGCTATTTTAAATTAAATATCTCTTACTATTTCTTTTTTCAGTGCTATGGTAGTGATGTATAGCAATGTTGATGGTTTATATGGTTTTATTTTATATCTCACTACTTTGCTAACCAATTTTGCTAAACAATAATTGCTAACCAATCTCTAAGATTTTCCAAGTATACCATCATGTTGTCTTCAAAAAGAAAGAGTTTTATTTCCTCATTTCCCATTCTTATTCCTTCAATTTCTTTTTCTTCTTTTTCTGGCATTGCTAACATTTCTAGTATAATATTAAATAATATAGGTGATAATGGGTATCCTTGCTTCACTACTGATATTATTGAGAAGGCTTCTTGCTTATCCCTATTGCAGGCAATTCTTGCTTATAGTTTTATATAGATGCTTCTTAGTATTTTAAGGAAAAATCCATTTATATTATTTATAGGTGTTTTTAAGAGGAATGAGTGTTGCTTTTAGTCGAAAGCTTTTTTTTTTTTTGCATCTAATGATATCATGATTTCTGTAGCTTTTGTTATTGATATAATCAATTATTTTAATAGGTTCTTGTACTAAACCAGCCCTATATTCCTGGTATGAGTCCCAATTGGTTATAATATATAATTTTTGTGATATGTTGTGGTAATCTCCTAGTTAGTATTTCATATAGGATTTTTGCATCAATATTCATTAGTAAAATTGATTTATAATTTTCTTTCTCTGTTTTTGCTCTTCCCGGTTTAGGTATCAGCACCATATTTGTTTCATAAAAGGAGTGTCATAGGACTTCTTTTTTTGTTTATTATTCTAAATAATTATTTAATTTTGGAATTAATTGATCTGTATCAATTTGTTTTTTTTTTTAAATTTTTTATTTAATAATTACATTATATTGACACTCGTTTCTGTTCCGATTTTTTTCCCCCTCCCTCCCTCCACCCGATCTGTATCAATTTGGTAGAATTCACTTGTAAACCCATCTGGTCCTGAGGCTTTTTTCTTAGGAAGCTGATTTGTGAACTATTCAGTTTTTTTCTAAAATAGGTTTATTTAGATGTGTTACCTCTTCTATTAATCTGAATGGTTTATATTTTTTAAAGCATTCTTCCATTTCACTTAAAATGTTACATTTATTAGCATATAATTGGGCAAAATAACTCCTATTAATTCATTTGATTTCATTTTCATTAGTATGTCATCAACCTTTTCATTTTTGATACTAGTGATTTGATTCTCCCTCTCTTTTAAAAAAAATTATATTAATCAATGGCTTATCTATTTTATTGTTTATTTCATAAATCCAACTCCTAGCTTTATTAATTCCATAGTTTTCTTAATTCAATTTTATTAATTTTACCTTAAATTTTTAGTATTTCTGATTTGCTGTTTATTTAGTGATTTTTAATTTGTCCATTTTCTAATTTTCTAATTGCATACTCAATTCATTGAGCTGTTCTTTCTTTGTTTTATTGATGTAAGCATTTAGAGATAAGATTTTTCTTCTGATTATTGTTTTTGCTGCATCCACAGGTTCTTATATGTTGTTTCATTATTGTCATTATCTGTAATACAATTATTGTTTCTAAGATATAGTAATTTATCCAATCATTTTTAAAGGTTATTTACTTTCTAATAAACTTTCAATCTATGCTTCCATGGTTCTTTATTAAATGTAATTTTTATTGCATTAAGATTTGAATAGAATGCATTCAAAATTTCTGCTATTATTTGGCTATTATGTGATCAAATTTTTGTAAAGTGGCTCTATATTGCTGAAAAAATTCACATTCAGTTCTTTCCGGATAGACATATTTGTCTCATTTAAGGTTCTATTAATCTCCTTGACTTTTTTCTTATTTATTTTTTGGTTAGATTAATCTAGTTCTGAAAGGCGAAGGTTGAAGTATCCCACTGTTATAGTGTTTCTATATATTTCCATGAGCACTTCATTTATCTTTTCCTTTATAAATTTGGATATTATATTATTATTGATAGTTCTTTATTATCTATGGTTCCTTTTAAGATAGTTTTCCATTTTATCTCTTTTAATTAAATCTATTTTAGCTTTAATTTTTAGAGAGATTAGGATTTACTACGCTTGATTTTTTTTTTACATCAACTGAAGCATAATAAATTCTATACAAGCCCTTTATTTTTACTTTATGTGTGTCTCCCATTTTAAAATGTGTTTCTTGTAAATAATATGTTATTGTCTTCTGGTTTTCACCAATTTTGTTCTTCATCTCTACTTTATGGGTAAATTCATCTCATTCACATTCAGAGCCATAATACTAGCGGTATATTTCTCTCCATTCTATTCCTGCTCCCCCCCCCATTGTTTATCCTTCTTTCTCTGTCTCTTTCCACTATTGCTCCTCAGAAGTCTAATTTATTTCTGACCACTGCTTCCCTAATCCATATACCTTTTTAAAGAGTGCCTCTCATATCTTATCCCTTTGACCCCCTATTCCTCTTTAAGTTAAGTTTTATACCCAAACACACACATATATGTTATTCTCCCTTTTACCCAGTTGCAATGACAACAAGGTTTTTGAGCTAGGTGTCCTCCACCCCATCTTATAATGTAAAAATTCTTCCACTCGTGACTCTTTTTATGAGATAATTTGTTCCCTCTAACCTCTCCTTATCCAGTTGAAATTTTTAGGATATCCCATCATGATCAACTCAAGCCCAAGTCCTCTATCTATGTATTCTCTAACTATCCTAGCACAGATAATATTCTTAATAGTCATAAATATCTTTTTTCCCATTTAAAAAGTAAACAATTTAACCTCAAAAAATTTCTTATGATTACTCTTTCATGTTTACCTTTTTATGTTTCTTCTGGTTCTTTTTTTCGTAAGTCAAATTTTCTGTTCTGTTCTGGTCTTTTCCTCAAGAATGCTTGAAAGTCTTTTCATTAAGTAAGCATCCTTTGTTTTTCCCCTTGCAAGATTATACTCAGCTTTCTTTGCTGGGTAGGTTATTCCTGCTTGCAAAACCTAGCTCCTTCACTCTTTGAAATATCATATTCCAAGTCCTTCAGTCTTTTCATGTAAAAGCTACTAATTCTTGAATTGTTTCTTTCTAGTTGCTTGTAATATTTTCTCCTTGACTTAGGAACTTTGAATATCAGCTATAATGTTCCTTTTGAGTTTTCATTTGAAGATTTCTTTCAAATGGTGATTGTTGGATTTTTTTCCAATGACTATTTTACTCTCTAGTTCAAAAACTGCAGAGCAATTTTCCTTAATTTCTTGAAGGATAATGGCTAGACTCTTTTTAATCATGACTTTCAGGTTATCCAACAATTCTCTTATTATCTCTCCATCTGTTTTTCAGGTCATTTGTTTTTCCAATAAGATATTTCATATTCTCATCTAGTTTTATCATTCTTTTGATTTCATTTGATTATTTCTTGATGTCTTGTGAAGTCATTCACTTCCCCTTGCCCAATTCTAATTTTTAAAGAGTTATTTGCTTCAGTGAGTTTTTTAAATTTCCTTTTCCAATTAACGGGCCCTTTTCCTAATTTTCTTGCATCACTCCTATTTCTTTCTCTCCCTTTTTACTTTACCTCTTTTATTGGATTTTGAAAGTCCTCTTCTAGGAATTCTTTGGGGGCTTTTGCATTTTTCTTTGCAAGTAGCTTTCCTGTCTTCATTGTCTACTGAGTTGGAATCCTGAGCTTCTCAATACCCTAATAACTACCTAGGCTCGGGTTCTCTCTAGTTTACTCATTATTTAACAGCCTATTTTTGGATTGTCAACTGAAGGTTAGAGTCAAATTTTGCTCCCAGAGAATGGGGGAATGGCAGCTCAGGTTTCTTACTGAAGTTGTGTGACCTCTCTCTGGGGTTCTTTACCCTCTTGGTTCTTCCAGTGTTCCTTGTTCCCTGCCTCGGGGCCTCACCTCAGGCCTCAGTCTCTTACTGACCTCAGGTACTCCTCTCTACAGCCCCGAGCCACAACCAGTGCCCGCAGTAATACTTTCACCTCAAACACTCTTCAGGAGGGCCTTCCGGCAGCTTCAAGCGACAGCTTGCCTTCTACCCGGAACTGAACCCAAGGACCCCTGAGTGACAAGGCCAGTGGGGTCCCGCCCCTCTGGGACGGCTGCACACTTCCTCCCCCACAGCCATAGGGTGAGATTGAGTCTGGTGAGCGCTTGGGGCCCATGCCCAGTGCCAGCAGGCCTGGGCCCCGCGGCCGGCCCTGTCGTGCCCAGAGCCCGTGCCCAGCCGAGAAGGCCTGGGCCCTACCCCAGGCCCTTCTCAGCTTCCCTTGAGCAGCTGCCCGACCCCCACTCCATAGTAGAGTGAAAGTTGGAGAAGCCGAGGCTGCTGCCCACACAACTGTCCTGAGGCATGGCTGCTTGCGGATGTGCGGGTATTCTACCCTCCTCTCCCCCAATACTACTACCCTACTAGGGCAGAACTTTTCTAACGTCCTCCCTAGTGGTCTTAGGCTGGAGGACTGCTTTACCCTGACTGGATTTCTGTCACTTTAATAGGTTCTTTGGGTGGGGGTGGGGGTGGGAGGGAATTTCAGGGAGCTAGGGAATTTTCTGCCTTATTTTACCATCTTCCCCGGTCCTGCTCATTTTTTACCTTTCAGGAAACTGGGATCCAGAAAGTTTAACAGATCCAGGGATCACCTAGGTCCCCTCAAGGTGGTATTGGGACCCGACTTCTTTGACTCCAAAAATCAATGAGTTTTTCACAGCAGAAGGCATTGGAGAGCAACACCTGCTTCCCTCTCATGCTCAATTAGTTCTTTAGTCCCGTTCACCACTCTCCTCTCTTTTCTCTCTCTGTCTCTCTCCTTTCCTCCCTTTCTTTGTCTCTCTCTGTGCATCTTTCTGTCTCTCTGTATGTCTGTTCATCTCTGTGTGTCTGTCTCTGTGTCTTTCTTCCTGTCTCTCCGGTTCTGCCTCTTTCTGTGTGTCTTTCTCTCTCCTTTCTCTCTGTCTTGTTCTGTCTCTTTGTCTGTCTCTCCCTTCCTTCCCCCCCCCCCCGTCTCTCTGTCTTTCTGTGTGTCTCTCTTCCTCTCTCTGTCTCTCTGTGTGCGTATCTGTCTCTCTCTCTTCCTCTATGTCTCTCTGTCTCTGTCTTTCTTTGTCTCTGTCTCTCTCTTCATCTCTCTGTCTCTGTCTCTCTTCATCTCCTTTTTCTTACATGGCCCATACATTACTGTATCTATGCCCTGCATATTCTGTGTCTGTATCCCAGATATCCTATTACTTTGTATCCTTCTACTTTACTGGTTGTCAGAGATCCAAGATGTATTCTTTGCCTTCTCTTCCTTTCTTTAAACTCTACTAATGACCTTGAGTTTTTCCAATTAAGTTTTAAGGTCTTTCTTTATATTAAGTAAAATTTGCCCTTAAGACTTGTTGCTTTTAGATTTAAGTCACCTGTTGTCTCCCTGGAAATCTCTAATTCCTCCCAACTCACTGGATCAGTAATTGGTACTGACAAAAATGGACTTTTATGTCATGGAAGAGCAGCTATTTGTGGCTTTCTCATACCTTTTACCTAGGAGGCTCCTAAATTATGAATCACATCTTTGTATTCTTTTCTTCTGCACTTCCGGTTCATCCTTTTCTTCACCCTCTTTTCTCTCTTCTTTTCTTTGTAGGTCTCTTTTTCTCAATGTTCTTTCTCTTACTTCTCTTCCCTAGTATGCAAATTCTCAAAGGGAAAGAAAATGACTCTTGAATCCTCCATTTGTCCTCGTTAGGTCATCTTAAACCAGGGATGTGCAGAATCTGAAAAGTCAGAGGAGAAAGGAAGTCCATCAAAATTTCTGTCTACCCTCAGACTTCTGAGGAACCTCTGTAAAAAGTTAATGGAGAACTGGCGACAGGGGTTGATTGAATGTAATGTCAACTGAAAAGCAGGTTTGACATTGTGACTGATAAACAGATTCCAAGACTGAAAGGCCTAGAATGTGGATGGCTAGAAAGGAAACTTCTACCAGTGGGTTCCAAATGCTTCAACTCCCCATTTCTGAGAAGGGAAAGGGAATAAACATTTCTATAGTGCCTACTACGTGATAGGCACTATAAATGCTTAACAAAAATTAAATTTATTCCTCACAACCCTAGGTGGTGGGGCAGATGCTGTTACATCTTCATTTAACAGATGAGGAAACTGAGACAGACAGGCTATGTGACTTGTGCAAGTTCCCATAGCTAGTTTGTGTCTGAGACCATACTTGAACTCAGATCTTCCTGATTCTAGACATAATATCTATCCAGTGGCCCACCTAGCTGCTTCTAAATCTGCATCCATGTAACTCAAAGTCCTTTGTCCTTTTAGGTTTTCTGTGGCAACCTTCTGTCCCTTTTCAGAGGTGTGATTGCAGACTTTTAAAATATAATTTTATCTATTTTTTTAAAATTCCAAACTTTTTCTTTCCCTCCTTCCCCGTCCCAGACTAGAGAAGGCTACCATTTGATGTATACAAATACACACATATATACACTGTGCATACTTCTATTTATCAATTCTTTCTCTGGAAGTGAATAGCATCTTACCTCACAGGTCCTTTGTAGTTGATTGCAATATTTATAGTACTTGGAATAATTTAATCATTCACAATTATTCTTCAAATAATGTTGCTGTTACTATATACATCATTCTCTTGGTTCTGCTTATTTCACTCTTCTTTATTTCATGCAAGTCTTTCCAGATCTTTCTGAAATCCACCTGCTCATCATTTCTTACAACACAGCAATATTCCATCATAATCTTATGCTATAACTTGTTTGGCCGTTCCCTAATTGATGGGCACCCCTCAATTCCCAGTTTTTTGCCACTGCAGAGAAAGCTGCTATAAAGATTTTAGAACATATAAGTTCTTCTGATCACCTTGGAAAATAGATCTAATTATGATATTGCTAGTTCAAAGTCTACCATGTTTTATAACTCTTTGGGCATAATTCCAGATTGCTCTCTAAAATGGTTGGATCAATTTACAATTCCACCATCAGTGTATTAGTGTCTCAATTGTTCTACAGCCCCTCTAACATTTGTCATTTTCTCCTTGTATCATTTTAACCAATCTTATAGGTATGAGATTATATCTCAAAGTTGTTTTAATTTGCATTTCTGTAATCAATAATGGCTTACAGTATTTTTTCATATACTGCTTTGATTTCTGTATTGAAAAATTGCTTGATCACATCCTTTAACCATTAAGCAATTGTAGAATAATTCATATTCTAATAAATTTGACTGCGTTCTATATCTATTTAAGATATGAGACCTTTATCTGAGAAAGTGTCTATGAATTCTCTCCCCCCCCCAATTTCTGCTTTCCTTGTAATCTTGGCTACATTAGTTTTATTTGGAGAAGACCTTTTTAAATTTAATGCATCATAATTATTCATTTTACAGTTCATGATGCTCTCTATTTTTTGTTTATTCTTGAATTTTTTTCCTATCCATAAGTCTGATAGGTAATGTGTTCCATTTTACTTATCGTGTCTCCCTTTATATCTTGGTCATATATCCATTTTGACTATCTTGGTAAACGGTATAAGAAATTGGTCTCTTCCAATTCTGCCAGACTGCTTTCCAGTTTCCCCAACAGTTTTTAATTTACCAAATTTTTTACCAAATAGGGAAGTCTTGTCCCCAAAGCTTAAATCTTTACATCTGTCTAACTTAGTACTGTGTATTGTATGTGACTATAGACTTTAACTGGGGGGTACAAATCTTTGATACCACTGGAGGCCCCTCACCAGGTTATGTACCAGTGGAAATCCAGAGAAAATCTAGTGACTAGTTGTACTTTTTTTCCATGTAGACATAGAATCACAAGCCACCGTTTTAGCGGCTAATCTGGGAGTGTTCCTTCAATTCTTTCAGATGTAGAATGCCAAATTGGAGTTCAAGAAGTTGAGTGGTTAGTAGGAATTATGTTTTTTTGCTTTCCTTAGCCAAAGAAAAAAGTTTCTCAAGCCTCCCTCTCATTGGGATTTGATGATTTTGAATTCATAATGGTGAGGATACCTCATTGCCTTTGGGAACCCTATATAAAGAATCAAGTTCCTGCTCTAGTCTTTAAAGGGTTACCTGTAGTGTAAAGATGACATCAACTGTATCTTGCTACTTTTCAGACTGAAAAAAGATAAGCATTCTTGCCTTCCTATGGCTTTTGTGTAAACTGGGAAGTAACTGAATCCTTGCTTTGAAATGGTTTTTAACAAATATCTACAAGTAAGAAATTTTACCTCTGCAGTTTGGGGAAACAGAAAGGCCATGCCTGTGGCCTATTGCTGCTGAAGATCTCTGTAAGCCTTGACTGCTCTGAATATTTTTTCTATTGTATCATTGTTTGTTTTTCCTTCTCTTGCTTGATGCCAATATTTGCAGAATAATGGATATAAAATACTTTGCGAATCTTAAGGTGCTCTTTAAATGTGAGTGTCAATAGCAAGAATAGGGTGTAAGACCTTGGTTTTCTGAGATCATGCTTTATTTAATCTTAGTTCCACAGCTTAGGTGACCTCTTTTATTTCAGAAAACTAAATGTGTGTTAGGGATTATTGCTTTGGAATTGTACTGATGACTCAACATCCCCTCCAACAAGGGGAACTGTCAGCAGTCTGGTTGACTTTCTCCACTAGTACAGATTCACGGCAGGAAATATATGAGAGGGTTATAGAATAGTTATTTTCACTAAAAAGTAACAACTGCTCCTCCTTTCTAATTTTAAGATTATTTTTCTTCCCTCCCTCTATTCCATTCCATCCCTTCTATTTCTATAACCAATGAAGAAAACTGAGTTATATAATTTGACCATTATCACCTGGGACTCCTATTGGTTAACTTTTAATAGTTCCTTATATGTTTTAGATATCAGGTTTTAATTGATCACATACACCATAAATATTTCCCAATATATTATTTGTTCTTTCAATTACATGTTGTTGTTATGTAGAAATGTATATTAATTCAGCCAAGTATATCTATTGCTTCTCTAATAATTCTTTTTATTTATTAAATAGAAAATGTCATTTTCATTCCTCATCTAAGATATTGAATTTGTTTCAATCCTTCTGTTTTATGTTTATTTCTTATCCAGCTGGAATTTACTGAGTATATGGTATGAATTGGGGTTTATAGCCATTTCCCAACAAATTGATGCCTGATTTTTCCCAGCTATGTTTGTTCTAAACAGGTTATTTTTCTTTGGAAACAGATTGCTAATAATAATTGGATAAAAATTAGTGAGCCTCATTAATAGCAAGATGGAAATTAAAACAACTTTGAGATACCTCTTCTCTCTGATACCAGATTGAGAAAAATAATTTAAAACAGTGAAACTTGATGCTATCCAGAATCTGGAAAAATATGTGCACTCGTTGTAAACTTGTAGCATCTTTTTGGAGGAAATTTGGAAGTATGTGATGAAAGTTACAAAAGTGATTATACCCTTTAGCTTGGTAATTCCATTGCTGGGAATACACAAAGAAAGCATTAGGGGGAAAATAGCTGTTTTCTTCAAAGATATTCATAGCATTACTTATAATTGGGAAAAGCTGGAATGTCCATCAGTGGGGTAATGATTAAACAAATCATACTATATTAATGTGAAGCTGACAAGTATGAAAACAATAAATATGGAAAGAGCTTTATGAAAGGATGTAGAGAAAAACAACTAGAATTACTACACAGCATAATAACATAAGGGTAAAAATGAGTGAGCAGAAGACCCTCATGGAGACATAGAAGGGAGATAAATGAAAATATATGGCTGTTTATGAGATGGATTTCACTTACTGAAATGAAGATAAGTGGAAAAGTCCTGAAGTTGCTACCCAGTATTCAGTATTTGACTGATGTGGACTTGGTCCTGAATGTGGAATTTATTTTTTGCCTGATATTTCTAGTATGCTGTTACTTTTCACCCTGTTCTGTCGGGGAGAAGGGCCTGGTGATGTCTTAAGTGAATTTTAAAAAATTTACACTCAATATAGTGGACCTGCATGCTTCGGCTATAATTGTTCTATCATTGTGGTCAGGTATACTTCGTCTATAGAGGGAGGAGTTATTGTATACAAGATCAATCTTTCCCCCTTGGTCTGTGTCTTTCTTCCTTGTGTCCCCTTCCGTATGGATAGCGAGGAACAACCTCTGCTACAAAATGTAATTTCTCCTACAATCCAGATAATTGTTATCTTCCTGCCTCTGACATGGTTGGTATCAGGGGACCAGAAGATAGGTAAGAGTACTGTCTTACCTGGTTGTACTCTTCCTCTCAGTGAAACTACCTTGAAATTCCTCTAGCTTATTTATTGGTGATTCAGCCCCAGGTATCTCACATAAAAGAACTGGAGGAGTGACAGAGAGTCTGCCATAATCTGGGTGCACTGATTGGATCCATGCCCTTTGTTTTCCTTCCAAACCTAAACCAAAGCTTACCAAATTGTAACCAAAGTGTAAATTGGAGAAATCAATTGTAGCTTCCCCACTCTACCCCCTCCAGTGGTTCTAGATACATTCAATTAAGTTTACTAGATATTCTCTTACATATGGTAAAATGTGTCCATAATAAATACTGCTTTTAGGATTCTTTGTTGATTCTGTGGAAATCATTTAAGCTCCCATTCCCACCCCCAAAACACAAAACACACACACACACACACACACACACACACACACACACACACACACACACCCCAACAATCTAGCTAGAAGTAAGGGAGAAAAGCAGGGAGATTCGTTAGAAGATGATTACAGCAGATGATGAGGGCTCCAAGTAGGGCGTGGCTGTGTTAATTGAAAACAGCACAGGTGTGCGGAGATGACACTTTGGTAACTAAGACTCTGTCTAGGATGAGGCAGGAGGTGAGTGAAGAATTGGAGATGACTCTGCAGTTGTAAAACCAAGTAATAAAACTGAGGGTAGGACTGCCCTTAGCAGAAATAAGGATATTTAAAAGAATGATGGTTTGAGGGAAAATCCACTAAGAGTTCCATTTTGAATGTATTCATTTTAAGACAACTATGGAGCATTCAGGGCTCAGGAAAGAGCTTTGGGGAGGATACCCACGTTTACATGCTATGTTTACAAAGTGGGACAGGGATGATTGTCCATTAAAAGACACTAAAGAATCAGGCATGTAGGAGGACAAAGAGATTCCCAGAAGCTCAGGGAGGTGTTGATTGAAAGTAAAATAAACTGAGCAGAGGAGAGTTTAGAAGGCTGGGAGTGGATCTTTGGAAGCTTCACAGGTCAATAGGGATGAAGAGAAGTCCTATGCATTTAATAAATACTTAAAGGAGCATTGGTAACTTTGGAGAGAGCAGTTTCTGGGTAGTTGCGGGATTGGAAATCAAATTTGAAAGGCTTAAGTAAAGAAAAGGAGTATGGTTGTGAAAAGGAAAAAGATAGGTACTATACTAGCTGGAGAAGTTGTTAGAGTCAAGTTAGGGTATTTTTGGTGTAAGCAACAGCTAATACTGGCAGGTCTGGCTTTGGGTGGGCTGGTCATTACGTCAGAAGTATTTCCTTTCAACTTCTCTCTTCCGTTTAGAATGTGGAGAAATCATCTTCTTCTGCATGGTCCAGAAGTCATGGCCTTCTCTTGGGTCACACTTGTATTTCAGAATTTCCCAAGTGTGCTACAAGGAATCTTAAAAGACCCCAAGTTGTTTTTTTAATTTAATTTTGTTGTTTGTTAATAGGCATTAAGGGAATTGATTTTAGAGGATTACCTTCTAAGAGTTTGGCCACAATTTTGTTTAAATTAAAGAGTTCTACTACTTTGAAGAAGTTTGAGAATCATTGCTATAGTCTGCTATAAAGTGACAGAAACTTCACTCAAACACCCCAATCTGAATTACCAATGATCCAGCTGTGCATGATAGCTAGTTCTACATTTGTCTCTTATAACATGTAATGGAAGATGATTTCTCCACCTTCTGAAGGGAAGAGAGAAGTTGAAAATGAATACTTCTGACTCCATGTGATAGTCACTGAAGAAGGGTGTTAAATATTTCCTATCCTTTTGTTGATACCATGGAGTGGCAATCACCAGCACCATTCCAACCGTTCTTAAAAATGTTTTATTACAGCCTCGATTGTGGCCTTTTAATGCAAACTTGTAACCCTCCAAATTTAACCTCTGAACGTTTATTGCCAAAACACTTGCCAAGGCTTCTCGATTTTCCTCTCTGATCTCCTTTATGCCGCTGCTATTCTCCCCTTCTCCACAAAATAATTTTTCTCAATTGCAAGTCCAATCATGTCAGGCCCCCCTAATCAGCTCCAATGGTTCCCTGTCACCTTCAGGATTAAATACAGAATCTTCTGGCATTTAAAGCCCTTCACACACAGCTCTCCACCTCTTTCCAGTCTTCTCACACCTTACACTTCCCAAGTATTCTTTGATGTCGTGACCTCCTTGTTCTTCAAATGAGACACTTCATCTTAGGATTCTAGTTGGCTCTCACTGGCTGTCCCCTAAGGTTACAATGGTCTCCCTTCTCATCTTTGTTTCCTAGCTTTCTTCAAGTCCCAGATTAAGTCAGTCTTCTACAGGAAGCTTATATCAATCTATCTTCATTCTTGAATATTTTCTATTTGTCTGTATAAAGCTTGTTTGTACTTAGTTCTTTGCGCCTAATTGTTTACATGTTGTTTTTCTCATTAAATAACCTCCCCCCTCAATTGCAGGGATTGTCATTTGCTTTTCTTTGTATCTCTAGCATTCAGCATGCCTGACACATAACACATGGTTAATAAATGTTTTATTTACTAAGTGACTCTTGCTGCTGCTCCATCTCAGTTCAGAGCTTCTAGCCCAGTCCAGAATTTGCAATAGTGTGTCCTCTCATAGAGAAAAAGAATTAATGCTGTCTTCCTGGGACTAAAATTACTAGAATTAATATAGGTTTCCAATATCTAGAAACACAGGGATAGAGGAGACTTGAGCATCTTTGTAGATAATAGGAAAAGAATCAGTAGTAGATAAGTAGCTGGAGATGAATTAAAAGAGTGAAGGTAAGATCCTTTGCTGAGCAGAAAGGATGAGAAAAGATGGGAAGATTTGGAAAAGCCTTTTGTGAAGATTGTGATAGAACAGAATAAAAGGTTTGCCCTGTAGTAGTTGCAAGACACCTGTTGAAATTAGATAATATAAACTTATAATACACTCAGTTATCAAGGTTCTTGGGCTTTCTCCAGGAGTGTTCAGCCAAATGAGAGAAGGCAGATCATGAAGAGGCAGTTAAATAGAAGTTAAGTTCCCTAAGGACAGGGATTGGGTCACTCTTGTATATTTTTCACTACTTTGCACAATGCCTACAATATATAGGCTCTTTTTTTCTTTGAAATAGTTATTTTATTTTTTTTCCAATTACATGTAAAGATATTTTAACATTAATTTTTTCTGATAGTATTTTATTTTTATAAATACGTGCAAATATAGTTTTCAAAATTCACCTTTGCAAAACTTTGTATTCCAAATTTTTCTCCCTCCCACTCCCTCCTTCCCCAAGACAGCAAGCAATCTGATATAGGTTAAACATGTGCAATTCTTCTAAACTTATTTCCATATTTGTACTATGCAAGAAAAATCAGATCAAAAGGGAAAAATACATGAGAAACAAAACAAGCAAACAAACAACAGCAACAAAAAGGGTGAAAACACTATGCTTTGATTTATATTGAGAATCTATAGTTCTCTCTCTGGGTGTGGATGGCACCTTCTATCACAAGTCTATTGGAATTGCCTTGAATCACTGCATTGTTGTAAAGATCCAAGTCCATCACAGTCGATCATCATGTAATTTTGTTGTTACTGTGTATACAATGTTCTCTTGGGCCTGCTCACTTCACTCAGTATCAGTTCATGTAAGTTCTTCCGGGCTTTTCTGAAATCAGCCTGCTCATTGTTTCTTATAGAACAGTAATTTAACATTCATTTTTTTTTTCTTTTTAAAAATTTTATTAAAGCTTTTTTATTTACAAAACATATGCATAGGTGATTTTTCAACATTGACCCTTGTAAAACCTTCTGTTCCAACTTTTCCCCTCCTTCTCCCTACCTCCTCCCCTAGATGGCAGGTAGTCCATACATGTTAAATATGTTAAAATATATGTTAGATTCAATATATGTATGCATATTTATACAGTTATCTTTCTGCACAAGAAAAATCAGATCAAGAAGGAACAAAAACCTGAGAAAGAAAACAAAATGCAAGCAAACAACAACATAAAGAGTGAAAATGTTATGTCGTGTTTCACACTCAATTCCCATAGTCCTCTCTTTGGGTGTAGCTGATTCACCTTCATCAGTGAACAATTGAAATTGGTTTGAATCATCTCATTGTTGAAGAGAGCCAGGTCCATCAGAATTGATCATCGTATAATCTTGCTATTGCCATGTATAATGATTTCCTGGTTCTGCTCATTTCACTCAGCATCAGTTCATGTAAGTCTCTCTAAGCCTCTCTGTATTCATCCTAACATTCATTTTTAAAGAAAGTTTTGAGTTTCAAATTTTCTCCTTTCCCTTTCCTGCTTTCTCCCTAAGATGGTAAGCAACTTGCTGTAGGTTATACATAGGCAGTCATGAAAAGCATATTCCCATATCGCCCTATTGTGAAAGAAAACACAGAGCATAATGCCAACAACAACAAAGAAAGGTTTTAAAAAGTATGCTTCTATCTGCATTCTGATGCCATCAGACACCATCAGTTTTTTCTTCTGAAGATGGGTAGTATCTTTCATCATGGGCCCTTTGCAATTGTGGTAGATCGCTGTTAATTAGAGCAGATAAGTATTTCACAGATGATTTTCCTTATAAAATTACTGTGTGCAAGGGTCTCCTGTTTCTTCTCATTTCATTTTGTATGAGTTTATATATGTCTTACGAGGATTTTCTGAAATCATCCTGCTCGTCGTTTTAAAAACCACAATAATATTCTGTCAAACCATATACCAAAACTTATTTAGTCATTCTCCAATTTATGAGCACCCCTTCAATTTCAATTCTTTGCTACTACAAAAAGCTGGTCTAAGTATTTTCATACACACACACACACACACACACACACACACACACACACACACACACCCCTTCAAAGATTAAGGTCTTTTCCAAAGGTGAATAGTGTGGGAAATTCATGTTTTCAAAATGGGGAAAAGACTCTCTCTGTCTCTGTCTCTGTCTCCCTCTCCCTTTCTTCCCTTCCTTTTTCCCTTTCCCCCTCCCTTTGTCTTGTCTCTCCCTTGATGGCTTGCTCTCCCTCACTCTCTTTTCATCTCTTATCTTCATCAAAGGAATTCTTGCTTGCATATTATTGATTCTAGCATGGGGCTCTCAGCAACTGTTCCTTCTTGGTCCTTTGGGACTTAGGTGTGCTCCAGAACTTCTGAATGCTTCTGAAACACTTGCTCTACCACATGCCCTTAGTGTCTATTGCTCTTCTTATGTAGTAACTGGATCTTGTAATCACTTAGTCTGGTAGGATTTGAGGTCCTGGGAATTTTATTTAGGTCTCTTCTCTAGGCCAGGCACCTCTTGACAAATGTCTTCGCTTCAATTATTGATGCCATCAATAGATGATGAATCTATTCTGAAGGGAATATATGAACTTTGAATGGTAGTTCCCAGTACAAATAGCCATGAAGTAGAGATAATTTGTTAAGGCTTTAATTTGATAGCACACAATGTTTAGGTGAACCAGGTGGGAAAGTTTTCTAAATACTATTCCTGACACAAGGATAGAAAAGCATTCATATAAAACAGGAAACATGACATTGAAAATTGAAAGCATTCTGCTAAATTGATTTTAGATGATCTTTGAAATGCATTATAGTAGTCTGAAGGTAATTAATTTTATCATTCAGGAATTTTATTGCATACTTATAAGGCAGGTTTCTACAGTTAAAAGGACTCAGAGAAGTGAGCCCAGGGAATGGAGGTTGGAGTTGAGGCTGGAGAGAAAACAATCATCCATACCATTTCCATTGTTGAAACATACATATTCCTATCCCGCTGATTTAAAAAACAAAACAAAATAAAAAAGCGAAACATATAGCAGCAAAGAGTATCTATTCAAGTTAGTTTTGAACTTCCCATGAAAGTGTTACTGTAATATGAACTCAAATGTTCTGTGATTATGGGTCCCAACTTTGTTCATCACCAACTAGGGCTGGTAGAGGATCAATTACTACACAAAATCAATGGGGCATAGGGTCAATTAAAAAGTAGAAGGAATTTGAACTTCTCAGGCCTAAAGCTGAGTGGCTCATTGACCTGTAACGCTCAGTATTATGTAACGTGTTGCTTTATTGTGAAGTAAAACTGAATTTATATCTCTCACCCTAAATCTAGTGTCTCCCAATGAAATGACTGAAAGTGAAAACTACTATGACCAGATGAAGGTGCTGTATATTTTCTCATAAATGAAGCCTTGAGGATAAACTACAAATCTTTCTTTTTGACGTTTAAAGCTTTTCATAATCTCACTCCAGCTTACCTTTTCAGATTTATTACACAATAATACCCTTCACACACTCTCCACTCCAGGCAAACTGACTTGCTGCTCTTGTCATAATGAAATTCCATTTCCCACCTCCATACGTTTCCCCAGGTCTGGAGCATGGTCCCTCCTCACTTTTACTTCTTTGAATCCCTAGCTGCCTTCAGAGTTCAGCTTATGAATTACTATGACCTCCCTTCATGAAACCTTTCCTGCTTCTGGTAGCACCTTTCCCTGCTCCAAAATTTAATTGTATTAATTTTACATATTTGGCAATTACTTCTACCTCAGATTCTCCCTCCTTCCCTCCCTCTCCCCCTCTCCTTCTCTCCTGTCTCTGTCTCTCTGTGTCCTCCCATATAATGCAAACTGCTCGAAATGGGCAGATGATACTCTGTTTTGATTTTTACATCCTCAATGTCTAGCACAGTGCCTGGAAGTTAGTAATCACTAAATCAATCGAAAATCATGTATTAAGCATTTATTGGGTGCCAAGCTCTGTGTTCAACAGTGAAGACATCAGAATAGACAATGTGTCTAGATGCTGGCAAATCAAGAAGCCAAACAAGACAGTTTAGAAAGGCGGAGGGCAGTAGCAGGTGGGAAGTTCAGGAAAAGCTTAAAATATTTCTTAACTATACATTTGATAAATCCTTCATTGTTAATCACCATTAAGCACAAACATTCACTCAAGACAGCAACATTCCCATAGCTTATTGTCTTGAGGGTTGGTTTGGAGCTCTGAAATGTAAGTGTGACTCACAATTGTATTCCTAGAGTAGACTAGAAGCAGTACTGCGCTGAAGCTTTTCTGACTGTAAGACCAGTTTCTATCAAATCCAATGAGCTCATGCATATAAAGCACTTTGCAAAGCATCCATAAATGTCATCATTATTTAGTATGCCACAACTCATTGCATTACAATTAGTGGTTCTCAGTTTTGTTTTTTGAAATAATACATTCTTTTGTGCAGCTGAGTAGAGCATCTACACTGAGATTTTTTACATTTTATAGATGTCTGTTTAGACCTTCCTTCTTTTTCTTTTTGTCTGAATCTGTTATTTAGCTACACACAGCTCTAATCCATGCTATCTAAAGTACTGTTGAGAAATGGAAAATGGCGCACAAACATTTATAATGCGTCTCTTTATATCTTTGATAAGAAATCTCCAAAGAAAAATGCTGCAATGTTTTGGTCGCTTTTCTTTGGCTGATAGGTATAGATCATTAACATGACTTTCTGGAAGAAAGTGATAATGATTCCTATTCCTTCCTCCATCTTCCTTGGCTCTCCCTGCCCCAACCTTTTCTTTCTCCTCCCTCCTCCACATATACAGGTAAAACAATAAAAAGCTCTGAGCTTTTGTTCTTATATTTAGATACCACTGTGGGGCAGTCACAACAGTTTAAAAAGTAAACTTCATTGGATAAGGCATTTGTGTCATGTAAACAAAACTATGTTCTTTCAATCCAAAAAAACCCAACAATTTAGGTACAATATTTTTTCTCCTAAGAACCTGAAAATTCCTTGACTTTCTTTTAATAACTTGTTCTTGTTTTTTTTTTTTTTTTGCTTATGCTTACCATTTTCCCTTTCCCAAAATTATCTTCCAGTTACAACGAAATTGAAATACCAATGTAATTATTTGTCATTATTTTTTAAAACTGAAATGCTGATCTGAAAAATGTCAGACAGTGAATTGAAACCAATCTACATTTTCTTAGGGCTGCAGTTACTTTCTTTTGCATCATTTAAGAAAAAAGCCAAGATATTAATAAGGATATCACTTTCAGCATATTTATCAAGTTGGGCTAAACTGAGAAGTTGGAACTATGTTGAGTCACATGATTTTCTATAGAGAACAATTTCTAAGGGTACAGCTGTTAATATGTTATTATAAATCCTGTTTGTTTTTTTTAAAGGGTTGACCATATGAAAGTGATCACATTAGCATCAGGCATGGATTCCAAGGGGGGGTGTAGATACAGGGTGAGGAGCAGGTATCAAAAGTCTGAAGGAAGGCAAAGAAAGCCTAATGGGGGATGGGCATGAAGATTAAAATGGCTCAGAAAGCCAATGGTCAAGTGGAATTGGAAGTCTGACATGGAGGTGGAATTTGCCCAAATTTAGGGTTCATATTAGTATCAAAGGTGAGAGCCATGCAATTTTTGTCTGGATAGACACATATTTTAACAATCATTGATTAAATACTTGCTCTTTTTGATATTTTGACAAACTTTTTTTTTTACAAATACTAGGTTTTAGAGGGTATTATAATAATAAATAAAATATAGTTCCTCTCAAGGTAATAAACCTTTCTGAGAAGCTAGGACCAAAAAAATGAAAATCTGCCAAACAAAAGCAATATCTTAGTTTGGGAGAAGGAGCACTAGTGTTAAAAGTTAGGAGATCTGGGTTTCAGGGCTGGCTTTGGCATTTCCCAGCTGTGTGACCATGTCACTTAATATTTCAGAGTATTAGTTTTTTCAGCTCTAATACTCATATGGATCTGTGATCTCATCAATTTGTGTAGTCTCCCTAACAATGTAGATTCCAGCTTGCTCACCCATGTCTTTAGGACTCTTGTTCTTTTCTACCCTCACATTTATCACAGTTTTCACACAACAAATACTAATTTTCACAATCTTACAGTGGTTGTAAGGAAAGTGCTTTCTAATTTTTAAAATACCATATAAACATGGATTATTGTTATGGCACAGTAAGACACTTAATTATCAATTAAATGGTACAGACCAATTAATATTGTGTGTTTAATGAAGGGATAGATCACTATGAGCTAGAATGGTTTGCTAAAGCTTTGTGGATGAGATGGGATTCCAACAGCCCCTGAAGAATGGGTGCAATGATAAGTGGAGAGATTTGAAGACAGGGATGTCTGGTAAGAGGCTATTTTAATAGCTCAGTGGAAAGGTAGTGGAGGTGGCAATTAGATTAGGGGGGAATGTGTGGTGCAGATGTGAGACTGGATTTGGCAACTAATTGAATGTGAGACAAGAGGGAGAACAAAGAATCAAGGAAGACTTACGTTTTGAAGCTTGGGGAAATGTGCTATCAGTAAAAACGGTGAAATTGTGTTGGAGAGACATTTGAAATGTTAGATACCTGCCTGAAGTTGTCAATAGGCAACAACATGGGATTACAATTTGGGGGAAAGATCAGTATTGAAGATAGATATTTGGGGATTCTCATTAGAGAGGAAATAATTGAAGTTACAAAGGCCAATGAGATTCCTGAAATTGAGGATGGAGATAAAAGAAAAAGACAGAGTAAGGGAAGACAAGACTAAGAAGAAGTAGTTAGCTAACTAACAGGGAAACTGAGTAGGGACTCTCTCGCAGAAGCCAATAGAGGTATTTAGGATCAGGGTGTGTGTGTGTGTGTGTGTGTGTGTGTGTGTGTGTGTGTAGGTACATGTCTGTCTGTTTTTGACAAAAGAAAATATTAAGCATTTATTTATGGGCCCTGAAGAAAATACAAAGCTTAGCTAAAATAGTTCTTACCCTCAAAAATCTTACCTTCTAAATAGGGTGATAAGAAACAACCCCAGAAAACTAGAGTACAAAATATTACATGGCAAATGCTTTAGGGTTAAAGACAGTAAAATATGTGTTGGAGAACCAGAGGACAGACATATAAAAGATGGCTTCTAAATTTGGGCTTTGAAGGACACCTCGGAATTAGGCTAGTAAAGACCATTGTGAATTAAATGTTGGACTTGATTTTCAGACTACCTGGGTTCCAACTTTATCTCTGATGCTTAGTAGCTTTGTGACCCTCGCAAGTCCATGTAACCTTTCTCAGCCTCAATTTTCTCATCTGTTGAATGAATCTGGCAATATCTGTAGCATTTACCTTCTAAGGTTGTCATGAGGATCACCACTATCTAAATGTCCATTATTCTTAATTACTGACATACAGAGTACTTCAAAGTCATTTTGAAAGGCAAAAGGAATGAAAATCATGAATAAGGCATTTATGTTTTTCTTAAATTAAAAAATCCATTCAGAGATCCCATTTGGAATATTATAGACTTCAAATGAGATCTACTGAAAATATTCAACAATGACAATAAAAATAATACTGTGCATATGAATAGCATTTAGTCAAAATTATTTGAGTGGTGGTACAACTCATTTGCAGTATGGGGTGCACAGAATGGGTACTAGCACTTGGATGTTTTCTCTACGTGTGCTTACATCAGTTTTTTTTACTACAAAATTCCAGAACATCAGACCATGCTTACATTTATGTGAATGCACAAAAATGTTTATTAGAGTCACTATGGATTAATATTAATAATAACATTTCACCTCACATACAGAAAATGAAGCTAGAGTTGGGGGCATGACTACAGAAAGACAGGGGCACTAGCACAGTATTAGGTAACCTGTGAATTTGTGAATTGGTCTAAATAGTCTGGAAAGCAAGTCATATCAGCACTTTTTGTTATATCAGAGAACTTGAAGCAAATTCGAGAACAGTTAAACAGATTATGGTATATGAATGCAATAGAGTATTACCGCATGATAAGAAACAAGAATTAAAAAAAAAAGTGAGAAGACTTAGACAAACTGATGCAGAATGAAGTAAGCAGAGGCAGGCAAATAATGCATTCAGTGAGAATAAAGAAATGCAAATTGAAAAAAACCTAAAGACCAAAATTAGTTTCTACCTAATTTTTAATGATTGAGCTGGGACCTAGAGAAGAATAGAGAAAATGTACTGTCTCTTCTCTGTCTTCCACCCTCCACCTTCTTTGTAAAAGAAGGATACTGGGTGTGTAACATTGAATTTACTTTTGGAGACAGTTTATATGGTGGTTGGTTTAGCTAGTTTGTTTTCTTTTAACATTTTTGTTGCATTGTTCAAGGAGATCCTGGATGCCCTTTAAGAATGGAATCCTGTGTTTGTTGGAAATTTGAACTACATGACATTTGATTCTGATTCCATAATTCTATGTGAATAAAATTGCTTAAAAATCATAAATTTGTGCTGAAAATTTATTCCATAAACTAGCTTATCAGGTAAGGGAATGAGGATGATATGAAAATTAAAGATGCCAGCAACAGGGTATTAAAATAATTCAAATTTTTGTAGCATGTTCTTTGAAAAGCTACTTTAATATTATTTAATCTCCACATTATCTCATTTAATCCTTACAATAACCCTCTGAAGTAGATTTGATTATCTTACCTTTACAGATGAGGAAACTGAAGCTCAGAGAGATGAAGTGATTTATTTGCTAGGGTAAGAGAATGAATTTGTAAGGTTGAATTCAAAGCCAAAGCCATTCTATCCATATTTGCTGGTCAATCAACAAATTATTCGGCACATACTTTGAGGCAGACATTGTTTTAGGCTCTATGCTTCCCTGACTTGCCAGTCTTCTTTTAAGACTCAAGTAGAACTCAATCTTCTGTAGGAAGGCTTTCCTAATCCCTCTTAATTCCAATGGCTTCCCTCTCTAATAATTCCTGAGTTATCCTCTATATTGCTTATTTGTACATATTGGCTGGTTGCTACATTAAGACTAAGTTTCTTGAGGGCAGGCTTGTTTTTTTTGCCTCATTTTGTATCCCCACTACTTAGCACTAACCCATGTTGTTCAGTCCTGTTTGAATCTTTGTGTTCCAATGAGTCCTTTCTTCTCATTATGGCCCAAGTATTTAAACTTCAGCATCAGTATTTGAATAACCTGAATTACTTTGAGTATTGACTGATTTAATTTCCTTCCTGTTCAAGGGATTTGCAAAAGTTTCCTCCAACAGCACAACTGGAAAGTGTTGATTTTGTGGCACTCAGCATAAAAAAACCATAGTTTTGAATATACCTACATTTGTTGGCCAGGTGATGTCTCTCCTTTTTAGTCTGCTATTCAGATTTGTCATGGCTTTCCTTCTAAGGAGCAAACATTTTTTAATTTCATGGCTGCTGTTGTAATCTGCAGTGATCTTTGAGCCTAAGATAGTAGGCCCTTAATAAATGTTTATAAACTGTCACCACTGCCTGTATTTATAAAAACAAAACCCTAACACTCATTTTGAATTATACATGTGACCACATGTATCCACTAGTAAAGATAATCAACTACCAAATATGGATCAGATATTTCATCTGAAGCCTTTTATTGGTTCTCATTTTCAATTTGAAGAGCAAAGTCCTGTCAATCCCCCAATTTCAGATGCTTTTTGGTTCCCACTTAGTTTATCCCACTCAACAAACCCAGAACTCCTTCTTAAAAATGCAACTTTTATTCATTCATGCTGATACTTTATAAACTACATCAAATTTATTGCAATACTAAGCATCTGCAAATATAATTTCCTGCTTATTAAGATTTATCCTGGGGAAAGTAGGTAGTCCCTGTACAGGTTGTTTTGTGTAATTTAGTAATTCCACATAGAAATCTTTCCCATTCACTGCAGTTTACAATCACTTGCTACATTTGCATGCACAGTTCTCAGGGAAATCAGTGGGTGGTGTTGTACGTATGTTGAAGAGGGGAGGGGTTGTTTTAGAACTCTTCGTGG
The DNA here is from genome assembly GCF_016432865.1 of Antechinus flavipes. Taxonomy (NCBI): domain Eukaryota; kingdom Metazoa; phylum Chordata; class Mammalia; order Dasyuromorphia; family Dasyuridae; genus Antechinus; species Antechinus flavipes. The sequence continues at coordinate 69,156,576 of NC_067404.1, read as the reverse complement.
GATTAATTTATCCCAGCAAGCTATGTATGCCCTGTACCTCTAAACACATCCCAACTCCAGCTCTCAAGTGCTGTTCTACTTTCTTTGAAAAGTTTTATCTGACCATTTTATCACAATCCAGATCACTGAATGTTTATTTCATACAGGGCAAAATATAAATTAGCTTGTTCAGAGTGTTATTAGTTAAATGCACCCACTTTCTGCCAGCAGATGTATTTGAAAAAAAATACTAGAAGTGAGCTGATGCATCATTAAAGAGAAACTGTTTTTTGAATTCTTTGTCATGTTCAGAAGCTAATGAAAAAGGTAAATTCTACTTGAATTGGGTTTTCCAGTCATTTTAGTGTCTTGGATGGGAAAAGACTGAGTAAGATAATAGAACAGAAATAGTAGAATCAAGGCATCAGAGATGATTATGGAAACATGCTGAGAAGAGGAGGGAAAGGGAAAAAAGCAAGGATCATTTTCAAAGAGCCAAAGTCCCTATTCACACTTGCATGGAGTTTATTTTCATGCTTACTTTAAGTGTGATTGTGGGTAAGTCTTTTTCCTTCCCAGTTTTCTCTGTTGTAAAAGGAAGTAGTTGAGCATTATAAATGGTTTTTAAAGTCCTTTCCAATCTTAAATCCTATGAAGCTGTGGGTCTTTATTCGCACTGATTCTGCTATTCTCCTGTGGCATACAAAGTCACTGACAGAAATAATAATGCCCTTTAGTGGCTGGATCTTGGTTTGGCCACTGTTGATTGCATATGTCTCATCACTGCATTGTCCATAAGGTAGAGGTAAATTGGAGCTTTTCAGACTGAAGTTTCAGCAATATCAGAGAACAAGAATGCTTTGTCTTTCTATGTAAAAATAGCAGTGTCATTTTCCTATCATGCTCAGATAGCCACAGGCCTTGGCATCCAGCAGCTCTGCTATATTTTAATATTACGAAGGCTCAGTGACCCTAAAGGAAATCCATTCTTTTTTTTAATTAAAGAAATATGTTTTGTTATTCTGATCTTGACAAACACTAACACACACAAACATTTTGATAGACAAAGAACAGAAGACTGTTGTATATGAAATTGCAAATCTCATTATGTACAATTTGTTTTTTTTCTTTAGTTATATACTAAATTCAGCACATTAGTTTCCAAAGTGGTTTCACTCATCTCTGTTTGTCTCTAAACCTTCTTCTGTTCTCTTCTGTACATTTTTCTAACTCTTCATAGATGTTCCTCTTTCCTTTTTCCCCTTCTGCCTCAGGAGGCACACTATTTAGGCACATCTCTTTATTCTCAGGACCTCAGATTTCTTCTCTGGAAAATGGAATTAGATTGAATGACATTAAAGACCTCTTCTAGTTTTAAATTTATGAAATATTTACCCTTTTCTCCATGTCACTATGTAAAGGGACTAAAGAGTGAATGATACCTTTTCCAGATCCATATTTTATTCAGGTTACATTTTTTTTCCCTTTCCACTAATGTCCTCCATCAATGTCTTGTATATGGTAAAGAAGTGACACGAGATCTTCAAAAACTATGCCAGCTGACGCAATTCTTACCAAACTAGAAAGACTTTGAGACTGGGCCCAGTGATGGGACGGTTGGATGTCTGCTGTCCTAGGACCAGATTCTATAGTTTTGGAAGGGTACTTCACCAGGCTGTCCAGACACTCAAGAATTCCTTGCTCATAGTCAACTGCTCAACACCATCTGCCAAGGTGAAGAAGGGTTGCAATTGCTACCTCCAATGAGGATAAAGAATTTCAGAGATATTTGAAGTATACTTGTACTTTTTTTTTTTAAGTATATTCATTTTGGTTTTATTTAAAACGAAAAAACTTCATTCTAATTTCTGAAAACATTCTTGGAAACATTTCTTTTTCTTTCCAAATAGCTGAAAAACAGATTCTTTTGTTTTTACCTCCTTTGTTTTTCTATTTTAAACTTCACCCTGGAGGTAGCTTAGCTGTCACCTGGTTTAGCATTTGGATTTCATTCTGGTCCAGGGTATGCTTGCTTTCACACAGCCCCAGTGAGAAGCAGAGCAGATCTTGGACTGGCCTTTGTCTTCTGCTTTTTTTCCCTGTGCTCAAGATCCAAGAAAACAATTTATCTGGTGCCTCTGAACATTATTTTTGCCAGCAGACACATTAAAACTCCTGTATCTCCGCCTGGTACCTAGGTGATGATTTTGGATGCCAGAACTCCACTCTGGCTTCTGTAGATTCCTTGTACCGATGCCCATTACTGATTATTATGACAGCACTCGTGTACCAGTTTTGCCACATTTCCCTTTGCCATGTCTAGTTAATTTTTCTATGATGATATCCGTCCCTATTTCCCTGTACTCTGATCCCTTTTTTGTGGTTTTATGTTCATCCTCTCCCGGTGGATGTTGTATAAGGATTATTTTCAAAGACACTTCTACTTTCTGTAGCTTTTAAGAAGTTCACCTTATAGACCTGAGCTAGGTGAACTCATGAGAATGAACCTTGCAAGTAAGCTCAGATCACACAGGGGCAGAATAAAGATGGTTGCCATGACATTGAGAAACCTCTTTAGAAAATGAGTAAGGGTTGTTTTTTTATTATATTTGCATTCCCAAACATCTGGATTGGTGCAGACACAATAGGTGCTTAATATATGATTGTTGACTGGTTGATTGATCTTAAAGTCCATTGACACACAATTCCATTCCAGTGATCAAAGGGAGGACCCAGGGGAAAATATCTTTATACCTTGTAGCCACTCCTCTGAAGAGGCTCATGTGAGAGAATATTTGTAAAAAGAACTCGGCATAATGCCTAGGGCATAGTAGGTACTATGTAAATGCTTATTCCTTTCCTCTGTCCCTCAAATATATCATTTTCTCATAATCTCTTATCCCCATGGAGGTAAAAATGGAAGTGGAAAGTCTAATCAGCAGAGTTCACTTCAATTCAATTTCCCAAAATGAAATTTTTCAAGATGAAAATGTTTGGTTTGATTCTAAAAGGGTCCACACTGGTGTTGAAAGGCTGCCTTTGAATCCTTGCTGTCTTAATATCTTTGTAACCTTGGCCATATCTCTTCTGGGTTCTGTTTTCTCTATTTATAAATGACAGGTGTAGACTAGGTAGCATGTCCAATTTCTTAGAGCCAGCTGAAGATCCTATGAAATGTATGCTTTGAAGATTGGAAAAGTCCTTTAAACTGGGGTATCATCTGTTGCCTTCTACTAATTACAAAATAAACAGACAGCCTCTGGAAGCAAATAGTTTCCCCTTTCTTTCCCTGTGGCCCATTATCAATGTAGGAGAGAAAATAATCCCTGAGGATCTGGTGAGCACTGATGAGATTAGAAAATACACTTTTTACACTCTTCCTAAGTGAAAATCTGTCAGAAAACGAAGCATGTCTCTGTCTGAAGATTGGCTCCATTGAGCCTGCTCCATTTCCTTTGGAGTCGGGAGTGGCTTCTCTCTTCACAACTAGAGTTGTCTTTCTGGCCCTTTGGCCATGATATATGGTCTCTCCTCTGCTCAGCCTTATTCTCAGCTGCTCATGTTACATTTATTTTTTGAGTGTGACCTTAATCTTCCAGGCTATGATTTTTCCTGAATATCTTGACAGAAGCTCGATTGAGTTTGGCTTTGATTATGTCGGCACCTTGGAAAATACCAAACTTGATCCAGGGGCCGGTGGGCTGATATGTCCCGCAGTTATACAACCTAATCATCTATGCCTGCCTTCAAATGCTGTATTTTTTCCTGTCGGTACTATTCATTTTTTTTTCAAATGGTCAATGAAGTCATAGGACAAAATAAGCAAAGAGGATGTAAAACTTTGCTTCCTTAATTGCTCAGTGGGCATCATATTTTTCTGAAAGATGCTCTTTAGAATTTGGGAGTCTTTTTAGAGATATGTAAATTTAAAAAAGAGATTCTGTGACCTCTTCACTTTGGCACCAACTAATATAACTCTCTGAAGTTCTGAAGTTTACATAGGAGGGCTTTCCTCAGTTTGGAGTATCCAAAGGATTGTTTGGATCTCTGTTGAGTCCATTCACTCAGAAATCTCCTCTGCACAATTTTTTTGGCCCCCTCACCAAGTCTTCTGCAATGTCGCAGGCATCCCCTTGGTTAGCTGTCTACGGCAGCCCAAAGTAACTGGCTGAAAAGAGGAACATTTTGCCACCGGGTGCTTCTTTTTCCCAACTGTCAAATATCCAATTTGATTTTCTTTTTCACTGACTTGACATGTTTTGGCGGTATATAGATACAGCTTCTGTATTAATTTCCTTATAATAATAATGATTGTTCACTCTGGGAAGACTTTTTGAGACTTGCTAGGCATGGGCAGGTATGCAGGGGTTGTGCTCTGCATTCGTTGCTCTAGGAAATTCCCACTGGGTCAGATTGTAGAATGACAAGATTGCAGTATGTGGCTACATTTGTATAGAGTTTTATAAACTCCTGGCATTTGTATGTAAAGCCACTTTTGTAACAATACTGTGAGAGACATAGGGTTTTCTATCCATCCTCATGGATGGATTACCTTAAGGTAATAGTTGCTACAAATGGAGTTTTGTAATGGAAATATGAGCTACGAACTCCAAAGCTATGGATGAGATTGGGGGAGGGGTTGAAGTGGTTGAAAGGAGAATACAGGAGAAGGCTTCACCCTGTGGTCTCATCAGTCTGAACATTCCCTTCACTGAAGCAAAGCAATAATTCATTTGTAACTTGGAATCTTTGCTAGTTGCCTGGGACCCTTGGAGTAAAGTCACTTGCCCAGAGTCACTACTAGTGAATGTCAGAAGCAGGTCTTTGTTACTCTGCAGTGGACCCTCTTCACTTCACGTTACCTCTCTTGGAGAAGATAGCTGTACTTTTGTGACTGTACATTTCACATTGTGGCTATATTCTCACAGCCAGGGATGTGAAGAATCCTGAAGGCAGGAATCTAAAATATTAAAATGACTTTTACCTTGTCTTTTTCCGGATTATTTTAGACTAGAATTTCCAAAAGAGGGAAATTTTATCACATGTTTATTTATACAGAACTTACTATCCATGTAGAAAACTCCACTTCTGCATCCCATGAATAAGAAGAACAGACATGGCATTTAAACTCTTGTAGAACAAAGCAATGATTGGGTAGTTTTTTTTATTTGAAGACTGGATATTCATGGAGCCTCTTTGCTATTTATGAGGCCTTGTGTTGCATTAGTTTACATATTGTTTTAATATGACTTAGAGCAGTGGGCCATATAATTGTTTGAGTGTTTCTTTCCACCGACTGCACGGCATTGCATCTTCTTGCACCTGAGAAAGCTTTTCCCTCCACCTGAACACTTAATGAGCAAATTTCCAGTCATTTGGCAACAAATGCAAACAATTTAGAACAGATACCCTTCATATAATTAGGACCTGAAATGAAACCATTTGCCAAATAGAGTTAGGACAGAGAGAGTTACTCTCAAGGAAGGCAGTCTCTTGTTTGCTCTGCATTCTGTTATGCATGTTATCTTGTCACGATGTAGGTTTGACTATTATTTTTTGCTAAGATAATAGAAATTAACTCACTCAATGAATTGGTATCACCTATTTCAGTGTCTACAATTATACAGAGGAAGTCCACTAAAAGATGCACAACTAAATACAGTTGAAGTTATAAAAATGTGAAAAGATCAAGGGAATACATAAACATAAAATGTTATTTTACACATGTGTAATTGTATATATGTATATATATATATATATGTATCCACACATACACATACATACACTCACACACATGGAAGGAAATGTAAACTACAGGAATATAAAGAACTTGTAACACTTTGTGGAAGTGAAGTAGTTCTGGCCAAGAATAATACGTTCACTTGAGAAGTGGTGGATATTACTTTTTAGATTTAGAAAAAGATGCTCCTTCAAATCCAAACCACCTATACGTCCTTGCCATTTTTAGGAAGTTAAGGAGCAGATGGTCAGAGGTTGTGTTTGTAAATATGCATTTTCTATGGCAGAAAACTACCCAAAACTCTATCAAGTGTTAAGTCAATGATTTTTGAGGAGGGGGTTCTTAATTTCTATAAAAACTGATTTGGAAGGAAAACATCTGCGCCTCATTCTTATGTTTGAGAATTCACAATGAAAATAGTCTCTTGAAATGATGTGTTCCTACTTATGTGTTACCTTATTCATCTATAACCAAGTACTTTGAAAGGCTAAAAGTCAACTTTCCTTTCTGGTCCTGACATAGGAAAGATCTCAGTTAGATGGAAAAAGGAGATCAGTTTTGAAAATGTCCCAAATTCAAACGCAAAAAGTGTAATCCATCTGGCAGTAAGAGAAAAGAAAATGATTTGGAAATAGATGTTACTGTACCAAATCTGATATGCAGATGCTGACTCCCTTCTAAATATACGCCTTGGAGAGCAGTGTTAGCATTTTCTGGTTTGATTCATGAATCTTAAAGATACCTGTCTTTCTAAGTGATTGATTTTTATTTCTATTTTAAGGACTACCTCATCATATTTACATCATTGATAAGGATAGTATCATTTTGATGGGCAATCCATTTTAGGAAGATAGGATGCCCTTATTCCAGGAAAGAGACAAATCTCTCTTTTATCAAGATACAAATAGTAACCTCTTACATTTTTATGAATTTCATAGAATCCTTAAAGTTTGTCCCATTGTGGCCAGATAAGATTGTCTCGTGTTGTGTTAATTAGGTAGTTCTCTATGGCAATGTCTATCCTAGGGAGCTTTCTTCAGATTTTATTGACAACAGAGGATGCCAGTACAGCTTTAGGATTCTCTACTGGTCATCTATCACTTTAGGTAAGAGGTATAAAGAGAAATAATAATTTGCTCCCATCACTGCCAGCATTGTATCATACTCATGTACAGATTATATCTGATCTTCTTGCTCCATCCCAGCAATAGTAGAATATATGCACCTGAATAATAAGGGCTATGTCAATTTATATTGCTTAAATTTAGTCCTTGATCTTCATTTTTAAAAATATTTATTGCATGTTGAACACTGCAATGTAAGTGACTGAGTACAAAATAAATGGGTGACATTTGTTTGTGACTTGAATGTGAAAATTCATCAAAATCACTTAGATCCTTTTGGAGTAGATGGAGAGATAAGAGCTATATGATAGTACAGTATGAATTTGGAGACAGTTGGATGACTGATTATTGATAATCTAGAGGAATAGGCCAAAGAGATTTTTCATAACATTTCAGGGGTAGAAGAAACATGAGCAATCAGCTGGCCCAATTCTCTCATTTTACAGAGAAGAAACTGAATTCCAGGAAATTTAGTAACTTGTTCAAAGTGACATGGCTAAAGGGTCGTGTGACTTGGCCTAATTTAAGATTTTTTTTCATTCCACTAACACAAGTGCCATGCTACACAACCTCATACTTGACATGGGTGAAGGCATGCTTAGCAAATTTCCTGGTGTTCCATATTTAAGATATGTTTTAGGATTATTGGTAAAGATTCTGTTCTTATTCTATTTCTATAGACTTGTATGTTGGTGCTCAGTTAGAAAAATGCCCTGATTAAGATAGATAGTTTAATCTACTTGAAAGAACCCATTAAATTTCTTTCACTAGCTTGTCCACTCTTTGACAAAATTGTCTTGTTTTTTTAAAGTGGCGTGCAGAATGTTCTGGTCTCTACTGGCTCCCATTGACTAAGATCTCTTGATTCAGAAAACAGTAGCCCTTAACATATCTGGAGTGTTTCACCAACAGCTTATGGTGGAATCCTATGGGTAGTCAGATAATGGATGACCGATATCAAACAATGTGGTTAATTTTCCACACAAGATTGAATGCTAAGCAAATCTTCCTGAAGAGATGTTATCATTGGGAGGACTCTGAGGAAGCTGTATCACAATGACTACATCACTTATGAACTCTTGTATACAGGCAAGCCTTTTGGTCTTTGAGCCTCAGTTTCCTCATCAATAAAATAAGCAAATTGAACTAAATGGTCCCTAATGTATCTGTAGCTCAGAATCCATGATCCTAATTGGTAGTTTTTCTCCCTGATATTGTACCAAGAAAAAGGAGAGTTCAATATGACCTTATATTTTTCTAGACACCTAATAGGATAGCAGAATAAATGACAAACTTGGCTTTGTGATACCTGGTTTTGAGTTCTACTTCTTCATCTTAATTGCTTGGGAAAGTTGGGCAAGTCTCTTTAACTCTTTGGACCTCAGTTACCTCATCTGTACTACGTGGGAGTTGGACTTGACCTCTAAGATTGGCTCCAGATCAATTATTCTGTGATTCTATGTGTGAGTAGACTTTGCAACCCATGCAACCTAAATAAATGTCATGCTCATAATGGTATCACATAATTCCTTATTAGAAACTAAGAAAAGGAGGAAGAAACATGAAACATTTGTTGACCTAAGATTCTGGTCCTAATGGTTTTATACAATGATTGTAAAGCTTGTATTATACTGAAAGATCATATTCCCTTCCCTTCCATTCTGTTAAGTGTAAGTTTGCAGCTGAAATTGTTATAATCTGGGAGAACAGTTGTGATCCTGGGCACCTGTATACCAGATATATTGCAGCTGTACAATGGGAAATCTTCTTAGAGAGATTTATTCTCCTTTTGCCATTTCAGGATTCTGTTGCTGAACCAAGGGAATGGATATCAAAAGAGTCTTGAAAGTGATTTATTGTAAAACATAGGCCTTGACTACTAAACTAGACAGCAGAACCAGGGAAGCAGCCACAGTTTTATGAGATGGACATAAAATAAGAGGTGAACAAGTTTAGGAGTTCTCAAAGGTTCTTTCGTCAGTTATCACCTTCATCCTGGAGAAAGGAGCTCTGGCTCCTCCAGAGTTGGTGCCCCAACTAGTCTTTGTGCTAGACTAATAAAAGGTTCTTTATTGCAAAAATATTGCAGTCTCGTGGAAAATTCCTTGCAAGGAACCTTTATTATGGAGAAGGGTTTTAAAAGGTAAACAGTATACACACAGAGCTATTTGTTGGTGCCTCATGCCCTAAGGTAGGTCAATTTCCATTAGAAATTACCAATCATTCAGACATTCTTGTTCAAAAAGAAGATTATTTGCACACTTAGAACAATTTGCTGAATTGCAGCCCAAATGCTCCATTTTTTTCTAGAATGTGAATGTTCTGGAATTTCCAGAGAAGGATACTAACGCATTGTCTTTATCACTCAGTCTAGGGTAAATAAAAGCCCAATGAAATGTATTTAAACTTATATTTCTTATCTTTCCTATCTGATTATTTAGCTTGTATGAATTTGAAACACACTTAAAAATAAGGGTGCTCACAATATAATGTTAAAAAAAAGCCATAATACAAATTTTAAGGGACTGTTTAATAGAACACATAGCAGAGATTGCAATTTTTTCTCTTCTGCCTAAGCTTAGGGCAATGCCTGGATGTTGTAGGAAGCAGCCTCTTGAAATGTCGGTAGCCTCAATGGTTATTTGAGAGGGGGAAAAGGACTGATCCACTAAGTCTTTAGACCAAGGGTGCTTAACCTCTGGTCCATGAACTTGTTATTTAAATAGTTTGATATCAGTATTTCATTGTTGTTGGATTTCCTTTGTAATCTTATGTATGTTATCCATTCAAAATCTTGCTTTGAGTAGGGGTTCATAGGCTTCACCAGGTTATCAAAAGAATCCTTTGCACACACAAAAAAGATTAACCTTTGGTCAAGCATCCAGGGAAGTGTCAACACATGGATGAGGCACCCCGCTTGGGTGCTGAGAGAGAAGTGAATCACCCATCTGGGCCCTGGCAAGGTATCTGGTTGGAAGGTGATCACCAGTCAGGCTTCTGTACTACCTAAACCAGTTGAAATGGAAAGACAGGGGGAAAATCCATATTGGAATCCATCTTTAGTGCAGCATAAAAGCTGGTCACATGGAAGCCAAGTGTCTCTTTCCAAGGTAAGAGATATGTAGAATTTGATAAAGGCCAAGCAAGGACAAAAAAACAACCCATTTGAAGAAATGAAGAGTAAGATAAATTGTGTCTCCCTGCATATGAATGCAAGGCATAAGTAGCTTATTAAAACTTCTGGCATGTACATTTGGAATGCCTTAGTATCATATTACTCTGATATGATAGTGTTCTGAGACATTAAATGTACAAATCAATTATTGTTGGGAACAATATAATCTTTGTTATTTTATTTATATGCTCTCAAAGCCATGTCATAACAATTTCTATTTTAACCAGATTAAAACTCTTTGCAATGTGTTAAGTAGATAATATGAATTTAAGCTATCCTTAAGCAAGGAAAGAGTTTAATTTTTATTTGTGAAATTGGGAGTAAGAAGAACAATCATTCTTTCTTCTCCTTATCCTAAATAGATCTAATATCTCCATATGAACTCCACATATCCACTACACTACTATTAATATCCCAATATTCACAAGAAGATTGGTTCTTCCAACTATAGACCAGTAATCCTTAATTTCTATTTCTGACAGAATTCTAGGACGCACTATTGAAGGTATCTTATATGTAGTAGACTGCCTTTGTTAGGCTTTTTTGATTGACCATTATCTTGTAATGTGCAAGGAAATATTGTTTTTTAATATAGTTCAATAACTCATTTAGCATTTTCATCGGTTTTGAGAAACTCTTAGTTTCTTAACAGAAAATAAAGCTTGTAGCATTTTTCAGAGGTTTTTTGTGGGGGAGGAGGGAAAGGCATTATATTGTGTTCCAACTTCCTTGGAAACTCATATACTCCCTCCAGGTATGGAAACAGTAATTGCTCAAACTTATCATGATTTCATAGGTCATGTCAAATTAATCTTATTTCCTTTGGAAAATTATTATAAATTTGGTAACTGTAAATAACACAATCTAAAAAATCTTACAGTCAAATCTTGCCTTTAACAAGCTGGAACCAAAGTAATTTAAAAACAACCAACCCACAAGGAAAATGCTTTGATTCCTTGTCTCCTTGTAGGTCTCTGAAAGTTTTAGCATCTTTAACAAGGTGCATTCCTTTCTTGCTTTCTATCTTTTCAATTACCATTGTTAGTTTGTATATATATATATATTTCTATTGATTTTGCTATATCTTACCTCTCAGAGGTCTTGTCATATTTCCTCGTAAACTTAATATTTATCATTTGAGGGAATATCATAATATTTCATTATAATATCATGTATGATATACATATCAATTTATTCAGAAGTTCACTAATTGATGAACAGCCAGATTGCTTCTGTTTTTTATTTCAATTAAAGCAATTAGAAACATTTTGAAGCACATTGGAAGTTTTATTCCTTTTCATGTTGTTTTGGTGACAGAGTCCTGACTCTTATAAGTCAAGACTTGTTGGGCTGAAAACTATGATGTTTTGTGTTCATTATATATTTTCATAATATTCTCCAAAATGTTTGCACCAGTGTGCAATACCCAGATCAATGTATTACAGTGGCTGTTTCTCCACAATTCAGCCAACATGGTATTTTTACCAGTTTTTACCACTCTGTGGGTATCAGGTGATATCTTATTATTTTTTTCTTTTAGTTGCTTATTTTATTTTTTATTATAGCTTTTTATTTACTTTTAAATAATTTATTTCTATTTTTATGCATGGGTAATTTTTCAGCATTGATAGTTGCAAAACCTTTTGTCCCAATTTTCCCCTCCTGCCCGCCACTCTCTCCCCTAGATGGCAGGTAGACTGATACATGTTAAATATGTTAAAGTATATTTTAAATATAATATATGTATACATGTCCAAACAGTTAATTTGCTGTATAAAAAGAGTCGGACTTTGAAATAGTGTAAAATTAATCTGTGAAGGAAATAAAAAATGCAGGCGGACAAAAAGAGAGGGATTGGAAATGCTATGTAGTGGTTCATAGTTATCTCCCAGAGTTCTTTCGCTGGGTGTAGCTGGTTCAGTTCCTTACTGCTCTATTGAAACTTATTTGGTTCATCTCATTGCTGAAGAGGATCAGAAGATCAGAATTGATCATCATATAGTATTGTTGAAGTATATAATGATCTCCTGGTCCTGCTCATTTCACTCAGCATCAGTTTGTTTAAGTCTCTCCAGGCCTCTCTGAAATCCTCCTGTTGGTCATTTCTCACAGAACAATAATATTCTGTAATATTCATATACCACAATATATTCAGCCATTCTCCCAAGTATTTATTAGGTACATATATATTTAAGGTACACTCTCCTTTGGTAAAGAGACCTTTGTCACAATATAATGTTCCTTTGTTTAAAAATACTTCCTGGTTTGAATGCAACTTTGTCTGATATCGTAAGTGTCACTCTTGCTTTTTTGTGATTTGGCAGTTAGAATAATAATGATAATAGCTCACATCAGTCAACGAACATTTATTATGTTTAAAGCACTTCATTAAGCACATTAAGGTTTATACCATGTGTTTCTTACAACAACTACATGAGGCAGACACTGGAAAAATTAACATCATTTCTATTCCCCAGTTGGACCTCTTTTTTGATAGGGCTACTTTATTAGTAGATCAGGGGAATGTTGAGTTTACTTAAGTTTCAAGAAAATACTCGAATGGGCAGTGAGGTGGGACAGTGCATAGAGCACTAGCCCTCAAATCAGGAGGACCTGAATTCAAATGTGGTCTCAGACACTTCCTTGCTGTGTGAGTCTGGGCAAGTCACTTAAAACTCCAATTGCTTCAGCAAAAAAAAGTACTTGACAGAGTCTCTCTCACTGGAGAGATGTGGACCAAATAACAGAGGTAGATGCATTACTACTTACTTGACCTAATCAAAACAGTAGTCATGAAAGGGTTGGTGTCAATTAGAGACAGTTCTTTAGTGAAATGCCCAAGGGATCTATCCTTTTCTCTGCACACTTCAACACTTTCATCAGTAATTTAGATGAAGTCAAAGTTGACACGTTTGTACATCACACTAAACTGGAATAAATAGATAATTTTTGGTGAACGAGTCAGAACCTAAAATCAAGTCTGATAGTCTAGTAGAGTGAACAGAATATAATAAGATGAAATTGAAAAAGATATAAATGTCTACATTTGGGTTACAAAATCAACTTCACTACATTTAGAGCTGCAGATCATCAGCCAAATGATTAATCAACTTGTATTTATTAAACGATAGGCACTGTGCTAAATGCCAGGGAGACAAAGAAAGGCACAACCAATCCAAACCAAAACAAATAGTTCCTGATCAAGCTGCTCACAATCTAAACTGGGAAGATGACATGCAAATATCTATGTTCAACCCTGATAAATACAGGATACACTGGAGATCATTTCAAATGGAAGCCAGTAAAATAAAGGACACTGGGGAAAGGCTTTTTGGGAAGGGGCCAAGGAAACCAGAGCTGGCACAGCATCTAGCCTACTATGCCCCTCATTTGCAGTGTGAGGAAGATCTCACAGATATTTAATGGCAGAATTAGGATTAGAACCTGGGCTCTCTGAGTATGCAAAGAGCACTGAGCTTAGAATAGTGGTATCCGAGTTTGAATCCAACTCAGATATACCACTTACTACTTGCTGGAGTATGAGCAAGTCATTTTACTTCTCTGGGCATCTATTTCCTCCTCTGGAAATGAAAGGATTGAACTAGACCGAACTTCTTAATGTTTGACCACATGGGGTCACTTAACAAATAATGCTTTATTCTAACTAAATGTTTGGTTTGTATCCCCGTTTTATATACCTGTATACCTGGGGTCTCGTGAAAATTTCTCATGTGAAAAGGGGTTGCAAGTGGAAAAAATTTTCCTAGACTAGATGACTTGTAAATTTAGTTCTAGCTTTAGATCTACATCTCCTATGAAATACTTATGGCTAGCCAATCATTTGTGTGAAAAATATCTGGGAATTTTAATAATAGTAATAAGAAATAAGCATTTATAAAGCATTTCAAGGTTTGCAAGCTGTTTTATACACTTGAACTAATTTGATTCTCACAATCACACTGAGCTCTAAGGTAAATATTAGTTCATAGTGCAACATGACTGTCAACCTGCATTAAGAGAGTTGTAATGTCCAGAACTAGGGAAAGATAAGGAAATAAATATTTCTGTAGCACCTGTTATATACCAGGCACAGTGCAAGTGCTCTTTATGAATATTATTTCACTTTATTCTTACAGCTATAAGATGTGCTATTAATATCTCCATGTTACAGATGAAGGTTAAATAACTTATTCAGTCTGAGTATTCTTAGTACTGAGGATCTAAGGCTGAATTTGAACTTTTGCCTTCCTGATTCCAGGCCAGAGAAATATCTCTTGCTTAGATTATTTTATGTAGTTTAATAGAGACAGTCAAGTAAGTTAATATCTCAATATATGTATTTCAAACAGGCTGTGTAGATAAATGGATTGAGTAAGAGGGAGGGAAAGGATGGTCTTCTCTGGGGAAATTTTATAGGATTTTCAATAATCACAAGATACTTATTGATATGAAAACCCATCTTTTAAAATAAGAGTATCTTCCCAGTGATGCTGTATGGCGGTGGACCAAGGAACATGACTGTTTCTAAAAATCCAGAATTATGGATGACTCAGAAGGTGATATAGAGAGACACATGGGAGATATGTGTATATATAGACTGCAGCAGAAAATGATGTAAAGTCTATCATGTAAGAAACAAGTGATCGGAAAGGGAGGTGGGCTGGTCATGTAGTGAAAGATGGGTACGCTAGATGTAACTTTAGTATCTGTCAAATTTCAAAAGACCTGATCTTGATTTCCAACCTTTGGGGCCACTAAGCACTTTGCAAGGGGTTTGCTTCATTAAATTACTCTATATAATAAGCAAACATTCTTTCTGAAGACTGGATAATTAATATGTTATACATCTATATCAACATTTTCACACATGTGGATGTCGTGATTAGTAAAGAACAAATTCATATAAAAGTATTTGGGAATTCATAGTAGTTTTTTGTCATTATGCATTTTCTTCGTCAGTGGATATTGATAGCATTAACTACTGGGAAGGGGTTTTGATACTAAAAACCTGTTTACAGACTGAGAAGACATAGATGGGTTGCAAAGCTGTACTGTTTGAGGGAGTACCCCCGTGAAATCCCTGTTCCAATGGAGTATTTCAGTATGATTAGAGCAGATCTGTGGTTTCATTGGCAAAGGGAACTCTTAATGAGGAGACTCCTACCAAAGCAGTTAAAAAGACTTACCTGGAAAACAAGAAATTAAATTACCTACCCATTGTCATACAGCTCATATGGATGTATTAGGACATAAACCTGGGTTTTCCTGGCTCCAAAGCCAGCCTTTTACTCATTATGCCACATTCCCTCTATCTCTCAATACATACATACATACATATATACACACACATATGTGTGTGTATATGTATGTATGTAATTTCACACTTTGTTTCTCAACTGTATAACTGTGATTAACCATTAACCATTAACCAGTCCAGACTGAAAGCCATTGTTAGGACTGGAGTCACTCCAACAGACCATTCAGTCAGATGTTATGTTGTGGACAGTAAAAGGAAGAGAAAGTTTGGCACCTCATGTTGGTGTTAACAAACCACTTTTGTACTTTCCTACTTACTGTGGGAGAAAGGGTGAAGGTGTGCAGGAAGTGACAGATTTAGGCAGTAAAATGGGAGATACTGTGAAAAGTACAATAAAGGAGAAGAAATGGATTTGATGAAGGAAAGGGAAAGCAATTGGATTCCATTCCCATTGGGTCCATGGCTTTTCCAGTGATTTATTTATAATTTGAAATAGAAATAGTTTATGAGCTTCTAATGAAGTTAGACCTTGCCAGATTTGGGGATATATTATTTAGTTCAGAAAAGGGCAGATTTTACTGTATTTTGTATTGTTCATAATAACAGAGGGGATTAATATTTATGTAACTGTCACTGAATAGAGAATGGGCTCTTATTTGCAATTGAAAAAAAAATCCAATTTTTTTTGAAGGTTAAAGTAGATTGAAATCCGTAGCAGATCATCTATTTCTGAGAGAGTTATTGTACTTTTGTACTGTGAGGTTAACTCTGAAAAGAGTTCAGTGTCTCCTTTCAAATGTTTTCAAATACAGTAGGAAAATCTCCATTTTGAATAGTTCTAAATTTAACCATTCAATAAAATTATTATTTGATAATAATCAAACGAAATGTACAACTCTACCTCCCATTCATGAAAGACTGACAGTGTGGTCTGATTTGTATAGAAACAAAAAATTCTGTCCTCGAAAGTGCAGATAAATAGTATGAGCATACCATGAAGAAACTAGAGGAAAGGATATAAGTGAAGTTAACAAGTTGTATAAAAAGCAAGCTTTAATTTATTAAAACTCTAGCTACCCTCTTTATATGGTGAAACTGTTTTCTTCAAAACTAGTCATGTGACACCTCTCCTCCAAGCATCCTGCATATTCTTCACATTCTAGCCAACCTGGCCTACTTGATGTTCCTGACCTCAGCATTCCCCTTCTCATCATCAGGCCTTATCCCAGGCTGCCTTCTTTTTTTTGCCTTTTTTAAATTCAAGCTTTTCATTTTCACAACATATGCATGAATAATATTTCGACACTAACCTTTGCAAAACCTTAGATTACAACTCCCCTCCTTCCTTTACCCCCTCCCCTAGATGGCAAGTAATCCAATATATGTTAAACATGTTAAAATATATGTTAAATCTAATATATGCCTACATATTTATACAATTATCTTGCTGCCCAAGAAAAATCAAATTAAACAGGAAATAAATGAAAAAGAAAATAAAATGCAAGCAAGCAAATAACAGAAAGCATGAAAATACTACATTGTAATCCACATTCAGCCCCCACAGTCCTCTCTCTGGATGTAGATGGCTCTCTCTATCACAAGACCATTTGAAATGGCCTGAATCACCTCATTGTTAAAGAGAGCCGCGTTTATCAGAATTGATCATCATATAGTCTTGTTGATGAAGTATATAATGATCTCCTGGTCCTGCTCATTTCACTCAGCATTAGTTCATATAAGTCTCTCCGGGCCTTTCTGAAATCTTCCTGCTGGTCATTTCTTATAGAACAGTAATATTTTATATTCATATACCATAACTTATTCAGCCATTCTCCAACTGATGGGCATCCACTCAATTTCCAGTTTCTGGCCACTACAAAAAGGGCCGCAACAAACATTTTTGCACATGTGGGTCCCTTTCCCTCCTTTAAGTTCTCTTTAGGATATAAGCTCAGTAGAAACACTGCTGGGCCTAAAGGTATGCACAGTTTGATAGACCTTTGGGCATAGTTCCAAATTGCTCTCCAGAGTGGTTGGATCCAGGCTGTCTTCTGAATCTAGAATGTTTCCCCTCCTCACTTCTGCTTCTTAGAATCGTTAGCTTTCTTCAGGTTTCAGCTTAGATGTCATTTGCCCCACTCAAGCCTCTCATGATCCCACCCAATCATCATTGCTCTCTCTGTCTGTCTTTTTGGGTTTTTCTGTATCTGTTTCTTTTTCTCTCTTTGTCAGTCTCTTTTTGTGTGGCTGTCTGCCTCTCTGTGTATATATTTTTCTATCTCTATGTATGTATGTGTCTGTCACTCTCTATATGTCTGTCTCTCTCTGTGTATCTCTGTCTTTCTCTTTCTCTCTGTGTCTCTGTATGTGTCTGTGACTTTGTCTTTGTCTCTCTGTGTATGTTTTCTATTTCCATCTCTCTGGGTCTGTCCATCTCTACCTCTCTGTCTCTCTGTGTGTCTGTCTGTCTGTCTCTGTGTGTGTGTCTTTCTGTGTCTGTTTTGTCTGCTTGTCTCTATGTTTCTGTCTCTGTCTTTCTCTCTTCAAATTATATTGCATTTACTTTTCTTTGTATAAGTTGTATCCCTCAATAGAATGTAAGTTCCTTGAGGGCAATGTCTGCTTTCGCTTTTCTTTTTATAGCCCCAGGGACTAGTACATAGCATTTCCTAGGCTTAGTTGAAGATTGGTTTGATTTGGATTGAACTATATCAGAGGGATCAACAAATAGTCCAGCAAAGAGGCTCCTTAAATCCTGTTCCTCTCTTTTGAATTACTCCATTTTGACTATTAGGATAGGAGAAGAACTAAGATCAGGAAACAACTAGGGCTTTTTTTCCCCACTTAGTTAAAAAAATGTTTTTTATTGTAGCTTTTTATTTACAAGATATATGCACAGGTAATTTTTCAGATTGACCCTTGCTAAACCTTCTGTTCCAACTTTTCCACTCCTTCCCCTAGATGGCCGGTAGACTAATATATGTTAAATATGTTAAAGTATATGTTAAATACAATATATGTATACACATATATTGTTTCTGGCCAGTTATTTTGCTGCACCAGAAAAATTGAACTTAGAAATAAGGTAAAAATAACCTGAGAAGGAAAACAAAAATGCAAGCAAACAAAAACAATGGAGTGGAAATGCTATGTTGTGGTTTACACCCATTTCCCAGAGTACTTTCGCTGGATGTAGCTGGTTCTCTTCATTATTGAACAAATGAAACTGATTTAGTTCTTCTCATTGTTGAAAAGAGCCACATCCATCAGAATTGATCCTCATACAGTATTGTTGTTGAAGTATATAATGATCTTCTGGTTCTGCTCATTTCACTCAGCATCAGTTCCTGTAAGTCTCTTCAGGCCTTTCTGAAATCTTCCTCCTGGTCATTTTCCATATAATATTCCATAACATTCATATACCACAGTTTATTCAGCTATTCTCCAATTGATGGACATCCCCTCAATTTCCAGTTTCTGGCCACTACAAAAAGGGCCGCCACAAACATTTTGGCACATACAGTTTCCTTGCCCTTCTTTAAGATCTCTTTGGGATGTAAGCCTAGTAGTAACACTGCTGGATCAAAGGGTATGCACAATTTGATAACTTTTTGAGCATAGTTCCAAATTGCTCTCCAGAATGGTTGGATGCATTCACAATTCCACCAACAATGTACCAGTGTCCCAGTTCTCCCACATCCCCTCCAACATTCCGCATTATCTTGCCCTGTCATTCTAGCCAATCTGAGAGGTGTGTAGTGGGTATCTCAGAGTTGTCTTAATTTGCATTTCTCTGATCAATAATGACTTGGAGCACCTTTTCATATGGCTAGAAATAGTTTCAAGTTCTTTGAGAATTGTCTGTTCATCCTTTGACCATTTATCCATTGGAGAATGGCTTGATTTCTTATAAATTAGAGTCAATTCTCTATATATTTTGGAAATGAGGCCTTTATCCTCATTGACTGTAAAAATGTTTTTACAGTTTATTGCTTCCCTTCTAATCTTGTCTGCATTAGTTTTGTTTGTACAAAAGCTTTTTAATTTGATATAATCAAAATTTTCTATTTTGTGATCCATAATGATCTCTAGTTTTTCTTTGGCCACAAATTCCTTAATCCTCCACAAGTCTGAGAGGTAAACTATCCTATGTTCTTCTAATTTATTTATAATCTCATTCTTTATGCCTAGGTCATGAACCCATTTTGACCTTATCTTGGTGTACAGTGGACAATTAGATTTTTTAAAATCCATACATATAATTTCAAAGAAGCCTAGAGTGGAAACTCAGAGCCTGGACTTGCTGGGTGATTACATGAGAATTACCACAACAAGTCACTTCTATGGGTCTACCCAACCCAGAATTCTGTCTCTTATCAGTGATACCTAAGGATGTTTTGTGGAAGAAAATATTTTTCTCTCTGGATGTTGACTTTGAAAATTTAAGTATATATTCTCAAATATTCTGGATAGTATTAATAATTATTATGAATCTGTCATCCATGTATTTATCATTTTTTTGAGTTGATGGATGTTTTCCATCTGTTATCTCCTTGGCTAATGAATTCCTTCACTTTATTCCCTGCCATTTGAAGCTGTACTTAAAATAATGGAATATTAAATCTGGCAGGGACCATATCATCATCTAACCTATTGTCTACCTTTTTCAGAAAAGAAAACTGAAGTCCAGAGAAGGGAAGTGTCTTGTCCAAGGTCATATAAATAGTAGTAGAACAACTGAGATAAGAACTCAGATTTTTTTAACCTCCTCTCCCCTCCAGTCCAGTATTTCTTCTATTAAGGCAATTTTATTTGCCTCTTTTAGGACCCCAGAGGATATATCTTAGTGGTTTTCTAGAACTTGGTGAAGAAGTCTTTCTTTGACTTCTTTGATTTCATGAACTCTGATCTTCCCTTTTTCTTTTATTTTTTTTAGCATTTTTAGTTACGGACTGAAGAGTGATAATCTTTTTGGTCTTTCATACAGATATCCTTACAATTCATCTGTTTGTTTCAAGAAGCAATACAATTTATCTAATGTTTTTAGCTGTGAAAAACTACTTTTTCTATATAACTTTTGGTTAAAGGACCTCCCAGACACTGGGCTCACATAGCCCAGGTCTAATTTTGAGAGCTGATTCCAGTGGACTAGTTTCTTTCCTTAACTCATCATGGCCTGGTTTCTACAAAGTTTGCTCCAGGGAAATTTCTACATAGACATTAGGTAAAGTCTGTGTTGAACTTCCCCAAGTGTGGATAAACAAGACAATATTTATGAAGCTCTTAGTAAAACTTCTTTTTTGATTTTGTTTTTTTAAGGCAATACCCAACTGGCTCCAGAGGAGAAAGTGAACTTGGTGACTTTGCATAGCCCTTCCATACTTAAATCCAATTCACTTGCATGTCATGGCACCCCTTCCCTGATGTCAAGGTCATCTTCAAGAAGGAAGGACAAACAACAGCAAAAAGTCAGGTGCTATAGAAATGCTAGCCATTATTGCTATCAGAGCTGAAGTCCACACCTCCAGATCCTATACAATGTTCAATGGAGCAATATACTTCTTGGGTACAGCATAACCATTATTTCATTCCAGAGAAAATACAGAAGATACATAGGATACATAGGAAATCATAACAGTGTGCACACACACATATATCATTTTTTCCAGGATGGGGCATTAATAGGTAGAAGGATTCAGGAAATGCTTTTTATTAAGAATGTGGCTCTTGAGCTGACTCATGAATTGAGCTGGGGATTCCAAGAGATGGAGGTAAGGAGGAAGAGCATACTAGGCAATGGCAACAGCTTCTGAAAAGACATGAAAGTGGGATATGGAGTGTAAAGAATGTGAGGTGGGTCATCCCAGTGCGTAAAGGATAGTAGTAATGTGCAAAAAGCAAGAACGGTAGATGGGTGCCCTTTAAAAGCCAACATAAGAGTTGTTATTTCATCCTCGAGACAAGAGGGAATCACAAGGCCTTCTTGATGGTAATTCACTTTAGATCACTTTCCTGGGATCTATATGATCGTATAAAGACTAGAATTTTGTAGGATACTTTGGGTAATTTTTTTTCTGAAATGTATTTTTATACTTCTTCAGCTTGAAGATTATCTGGCAATATTGCTAACTCATGTAGATTCAAGTATAACACATCTGTGTAAACCAACTTCTGTCTTGCTTGTTTCATTGGATGGGAGCCAAGAATAGAATCAAATAATGATATGCAAAGATAGATTTGCTTAAGATAGTCATATATATTATTGATTTAAACAGGACCAGTCTGACCAGTAGGCAGAGTTCGTAGCTACCTTTACAATGTAAGGGTATTTGTTCTTCATTCTCAAAGTGAGGAAGAAGGCAGGGGGAAAGATAATTCTCCCACCCATGTCCCCAGATATCTTCTCTCCACTCTGGAGTAGTTGCCTTTGGACACCCACTAGGTGTCAAAGGTGTTTTAGACTCCAGGGTTTTTTTTTTTTTTAATTGGAATATAAATAATCCTGGGAAGGGTGCTGAGAGTAAGATTGCTACACACAGGAGAAGACACAGGGCATCCTAAAACAACTTGGGCAGCTTGCTATCCTTGGGTTTCATTTTCCTTATCTATAAAATGTGGAGGATGGGGTTGACTTCTTTTCAGATCTCTCAACTTTCCTTAGATTTTGCAAAAGGGGACAAACGATACAGTGAGTAGCAAATGACAGGCTACATTTAAAAGACATTTCATAAACTGTAGAATGGCTGCAGAAGTGGGGAAGAAGGGAGGTTTGAGCTGGAAAGAGAGGGGAGGAAATCTGAAGACCAAGCTAGCTCAACTAACTGTAAGATTCAAGTATCTAAGAGTTTGTGATGAGCATGCAAGTGGGCTACTGGCCACTGAGGTGTAAGCTAAAGGAATCCACCCCAAACTGGGGAGCCAAAGAACACTTGGTACTGAAGCTGCTTCTGGGATTGGAGTATGTTTCTTGCTGAGCTTCTGTCACCCTCTGTAGATTGGAGGGACCCCCTTCTTGCTCCAAGACAGGTCTTCCACTTAGTCTCCAGCTTCATTGTGAGTCTTTTCCTGATCTCTTCCACTTCTTGTGCCTTCCTTTGAGATTAATTATACAGTCTATCTATCTATCTATCTTCTATGGACAAAGTTATTTTATCTTGTATGTTCGTAGTTCCATGCTTACTGTCTCCCTCATTAGAATGTGAGCTCCTGGATAGAAGGGACTATGCTTTTTGCCTTTCTTTGTATCACCACCTCTTAGCATATGACCGACACATAATTGTGTAACAAAGGTTTGTTGACTGAGTACCTCAGTGACTTCTGAGAGGTCTTCCAGCCAAGTCTGAATAGATCTTATATCTCACTTCTGGCTCCCAAAACGTATATTGCACTTTTCACAACTTCTCTGCCTAGTGAAACAAATCCACTTATTAAAGTAAGTCAAAAGTAGTCTAGGATTTGATTAAGGATTTGGCATTGATAGAAAGAGAAAGGTGTAGGAACATAAAAGTGAATAATAGCAAGGAGAAAGAAAAGAACAGTGAAAGAATTTAAAGTAGCAATATTCTGATTTTTTCCCTCAAAATTCATTTACAAGGGCTCCTTTCTTTAGGAAAGAAAGCGGTGTTTTAATTTTTTATAAAGTGTAACATAAAAAATTAACACAATCTTTTAAGACTGATTGTTACATAAACAAAATAAAAACAGGCTTCATGGTGCTGTTGGATGAATGCTTACCATTACATCTCTTGTGCTAATTTACCCAGAGTAGACTTTGGGTCACTTTTCTTTTTTTGCAAATAAACAGACCAGAGGTCCTGATATGGGTTCCTATCTTCTTGAGTGACAAATATCTTTTCCGTTTTTAACTAGGTTACTCATAGAGTGATATGTTCTGTGAGATTTCCCTTTGAAATTTTTATGGGGTTTACTTCATTAAAAGTCAAATAAATGCTGAATTTTTTTAAGTTTAAGAAAGAAAGCGAAAATTAATGTTCAGAAACCAGGTTCCTTTAAAAGGAATGGCTCCAACTTTGTAATGGAACACAATTGAATAGTTATTGTTGATTATTATACTAGCCATTAAAGAATCGTGAGGGGGAACTGCTTCATGTGAAATCATCGATGAATACATACCTTTTACTTGGAGATTTGGAAAAGTCAGTAGGAATGAGGATCTCCATGAATGCCTCTGGGTATGGTTGGCAGAAAAGTCCCAGAACTATTTGGTTTGAAGTAGTGTATCCTTTAGCTGACTCGTGGCTAGCTGTGCACCTAGTTTCTTTCTGTCTTTCTAAAGAGGCTCTCAGCTGCTGGCTGGCATTTTGTCAGAGACTTGCAAACTGAAAGTGAGCTCTGTGACTTCTTCCCCCTGTATATCTCTGATCTGATAATAAATCATAATTATGTCCTTCCCCTCCCCCTTATCACAGCAGAACATTCTCTTGTTCTTTCTAGTGGAAGGCTGTGTTAGCTCTACTTGACTGCCCTTGCATGCCTTGAGCTAGTCTAGTATGCTAGGTAGCTAGCATAACTTTCTAGGCAGGTGATCAGGAGTTTGTTTTGGGGAAAGTTGAAAATTCTTTCTCTTTCTATATTTTAAAAATACTTTATTTGATTGTTTTTTCAATTGACAAAAAAAAACTTTTCTCTCCCTCCCCATTCCTCAGCTCTCTCATTCCCCTTCCAATTAGGTTTTAAAAAAAAAGGAAAACAAAGATGTCTTAACAGGTATGGAGAATCAAGGGGGAAAAAACTCCCATTGGCCATGTCAAAAATGGTTTGTCACTTTCTGCATCTTGAGTTCTTCACATATCTGTTAGGAAGTTGGTAGCTTCATCATTGGTCTTCTACAATTGAGAATGGTTGTTGCAATGATCATAGAATTCAGGTCTTTCACAGTTGTTTGTCTTTAATGGTCTTCTATAAACTGTTCTGTTTCTGCTGACTTCACTCTGTACCAGTTTACAAGAGTCTTCTCAGGTTTCTCTGAAACTGTTCCTTTCATTATTTCAAATGGTATTCATCCACATATCATAATTTGTTCATCAGTTCCTCAATTGAGGTTCTTCTTCTTAGTTTGTAGGGGTTTTTGCCAATACTAAAAACAACAGCTTTAAATACTTTGGTCTATAGGTGTACTTAAAAAAAGTATCTGTGAAGCATAGGTCTTAATGTTAGGCCAAAGACTATGCAAGCTTTAGTAACTTTTTGGTCATAGTTCCAAACTGATTTCCAGAATGGCCAATCCATATCCTTTTTCTCAAACTTTCGCCTTCCTGAAAGTCTGGGTCTCTCACTTCTGCCATTAACTTTCAAGTTAAAAATGCAGATCCTTTTTGATCCTGATTCCATTGAGTTTTTCTTAGATCATATTCAAGTCATTAGGGAGGCCATCAGAGAGTGAGCCTCAGGTAGGTATGGTTTGATGTGAAGAAGAAATGGGTAGGAAAGGGTCTGGAGAATTGGGAGTGATGCACTAGAGGCTAAAGGCTATCAGAGAGGATTATGAGTCTATCAGGAATCCCAGAAAGGGATGGGATATGGATTTTTTCCTATCCTACTTAATAGGGAGATTTCAAGGGGTCTGTGAATTTGGATGAAAAAAAAATTTCTATTTTTAATTTTAATGCAGTTGGTTTCCTTTTAATCCTATATATTTTATTTTGAGTATTTAAAATATCTCTTCCTTTACCATTTTGCCTTGGACCTACATTGCTAACATGAGGCCATACAAATATAATAACAGGGGAGGAGGAGAGACTGATCTGTGATTTCTCTAATGGAGATCAGCACCAAGTATCTACTTTGTAGTCTTAGATGGTTTCCGAGGCACAGAGAACATAAGTGACTTGTTTTGGGCCATATAGCCAGTGCATGTCAGAGGCCACATTAAACCCAGGCTTTCCTGATTCTGACACTTGCTTCTCAACCAATGTATCTAGGGAGATCTGGGTTCAAGTCCTAACTTTGCTTCCTATTGGCTGTGTGACCTTGGGGGCCCTCAGTTTCTTTTGACATTGTGAGCATAGCTAGGGCATCTACCAATTATCTTTTGCTCTTGCAAGTGACCAGTCTATCTTTTCTTCTATTCATACATCTCTTCAGAGACAATCCTTATTCTAGATTTTCTTCACAAGTCCTGATTTGTTATGTGTTGTTGCTGACTCACACCTACTCTACATCTCTCCCTTGTATTCTGAAGGAAACTGATTTTTTCACTCATTGGAGACTATGGGTGTTTTCTGCTTGATAGCAATACAACAACAGTGATAGAATAATAATGCTACAAAAATGAATCTTTGTTTCTGGGGAGGGTTTGGGGGTCATTAAAGAAACTTTGAAGTTTTAAGAAGGCAATCCAGCCTACTTTTTTTCTTCTGTTTAATTATGGGTCCTTTGTTAGCCATTTACTCTATCCATATCAAAACTTATGAAGTTGTGTAACTGAGTGTGGTACTCATACAATTATGATTTATTATCAGTGAATGTTTGATTTTCATATCTATTTTATATACTTGTATACCTGGAGTTGTTTAAAAATTTCTCAGGTAAAATAAAGGATTGTGAGTGGGAAAAGTTTAAAGAGCCCTGCTCTATGTGAGATGTACACCAATGAGCAAACTGTATAGGTAATCCCACTTAATTTAGGGATTCTTATTCTTTTTGGCTAAGCAGTTTAAATATTTGGACCCCTTCTCACATTAAAAAATCCATAATGGAAAGAAATACTAAATTTCAGTTAGATGTCAGGGCAAATTAAGATGGATTTTTTCTTACCCTGGGAGATTTCAAGGGGTCTGTGAACTTAGATGAGAAAAGATTTCTATCTTTAATTTTAATATACTTGGTTTCCTTTTAATCCTATGTATTTTATTTTATGTGTTTAAAAATAGTCTGAGCAGTTTGTCCAAGGGGTCCCTGGCATGAAAAAAATTGAGACTTGCTCTAGTTAGAAGTCATTCTTCCCCCCAATTTGTTTGTTTCTGTTTTTCCTGTGTAGATGACTCCTCAAAACTCTTTTTATATCTCTTTTAGGAGACTCCATGCTATTCTAGGGCATAATGAAGTCTATATAGTGGCATCTGCAGTGAGAAGCATCTGTTTAGGTCTTACCACCATGATGGATCTTGGACTGGGTTTCCTCCATCACAGTAGTGAACACCTTTGGTGAGTGGATGTCTCCATTTTGTATGCCCACCTGACGTTTATGTTCTGTTCAGAGGGTTGTTGAACACAGTTATCTTTTTTGTTATATCTTTCAAGAAATCTTATTAAATTTTGATGTATGAATGGCAGGCAGCCTTTTAGAAGAAAACCTTCAATACTGTGTTCTGCTCTACTGAATCAGAAGCCTCTTTTAAAAATCAACTAACAAAGCTCATAGTATGTTTTCTACATTCTATATTATCTACAATTGCATAATAGCAATTATATAATTGTATAATTATATAATATAATTGTATGATGACAAAGATTAATTCCACTGTGGAATATCACTTGTGAAAGCCTATTATCTCCTAATTCTTTCATCAACATGTGTACATTATTTTCAGCAAAAATTTTATATAGATGGGAATGTAGGTACATGGTTCTGTGGTTGTTGATGAACAAGAATAACTATAAGCAGTTCTCTCTTTTTGAAATTGCAACATGGTTTTGGAAACTGTTTGCGAAAGCAGATCCGCTGTGGTAGCCAAAGCAGTGATTTTGAAGTCAGGAGAAAACTGGATCTCTAGTCCAAGCTCCCCCACTGACTTGATGTATGTTGTTGGACAAGTCACTTAATCTACTTAACCTTCTCTTTCCTCATTTATAAAAAAGTGCTTCTCTTGTACCATCACTCACTATTATAATGGTCAAATAAAATGATGCCTTTATAGAACTTTGTGACCATAAAATAGAAAAATGGGTCTTTTATATTAATTTCTTCCAGTAGATGGCACTAATCACTGGTAAGGCAGTATCTGAACTGATTCATGGGCACCAATGGGGGGAATTTTTGAATGTGAATGAGGCAGAGGTATTCATTGGGAAGAATTAAGTGACTCAATCAGTGGAATGTGAAGCTACAAAAAGAAAGAAAGAAAGATTGCCTTATTATCTCTTATTTACATTACATGCCCTAATACTGGACAAAATATTCATATAGGAGGAAGTACTAGATCAAACAGCTCAAAAAAATAATTGAGATTAAACTTGAAAAGGAATTTGAAGGTCATCTTATCTAACTTCCCACCCAACATAAAAAATCATCTCTAGGCATTTCCAGGAGCTGGTTATCATCCGCTGCTTGAATAATTTTATGGACAGAATACTTATTACCTCAATGAGAGTCTATTCTACTTTTTGGACTATGAATATGAAATGATGGAAATTTGGCAGGACTGGTTCTAAGTGAACTCATGATGAGTCCTGGTGGTCAGCACTTGCCTTTCTACACATGCATGAACCAAATGCCTAGTAATCTGCTTCAACATTTTGCCAGGCATTTACATCAGTTTCCAGAATTTGTCGTTTTCTTCTTTTTAGGAAATCTTTATGACTTTTCTCTGTCTTCAGTCTTCTGCCACTTTCTTTTTCTGGAATCCATTTTGATCTCTCTAAAATGATAGACTAGTGTCACTACCCCCCTATATAAGATAATTCAATGATACTACATGTAGGTCTTCCTTTGGTTAAAAACATATTGATAGTGTTTTCTAAATCACTCAAAACATAAAGCAATGCTCCTTGAGCAGAAAACAGACACTGCAGTGCCCTCTGAAGACCAACTGAAAAGATCAGGACTCTGAAGTCAAGAAAAAAGAAAGCTAGCCTTTGAAGCTAGGAAAGAAATAGTTAGATTATGAAAAATAAAGAGAAGCAATCAATGTTTTACGCAGTAGACAGTGAGCTTTTGGAACTCATGATTGAAAAAGGCATTTGAGTTCAAAAAAAAGTTAGATGAACACACCGACAATGGAGCTGAGTTGGGCTCAGGTAACAAGACTGGTTTGTGATAGACCCTTCTTCTTTCAAAGTTGGCACCCAACTTTGGTCACCTTAGGACTGCTTATAAATTGTTCCTCATTGTCATTGCAAGAGACAGACTACTAGACCTGATTGAAGATTCATTTAATGTCATGTGGTACTAATTATAGTCTATTTATGTTGCCTACAAAATATTAAGAGGCTTTTTGGTTGTTTCATTAGGTTAATTTTGTGAGAATCTAATTGAATGAAGCACTGATTGTTTATTTTCAAAATAAGACATTTGAAATGGCTACAGATGATTCTAAAGGACATATAGATCATGTCTATACAAGGAGAACGAAAGGGGAAAACTGAAGCAAGTATCTGAATAATTCACAGTAAAGAAGTCCCTTTGTTCAGAGCAAGTTATTAAGCTGGAGTCTATGAAATTTAAAAAAAAGGTTGATAGTTTCATTGCAGTGGGATTGATTTCCTTTCTAACTGTATGCATTTTATTCATTTAAAAATAGTATTCTCAAGAGTTCCTTGGTTTTAGTAGACTGGCAAAGAGGTCCAATGACATGCATAAAAAGGTTGAGAACTCCTGGTCTAGAACAGAGAGGAAATCAAGACAAACATATTTCCTTAGCTTGAGTTATCTAGATATTTGCCTTAATTCTCCAGGTCACTTTTAATATATAGGCTTTTTCATGAATATGATTGTAGTCCAATATTTGTATTTAATAATTTCATTTGGAGTACCTTTTGATTTCTCTCACAAATGTAAAGAGGAAATTCATTTTATCCCATACTGGACAAACATCATCTTTATCCTAGCTTATATTAATATAGTTTTTTTGGTACATCACAAGAATAGTAGTAACTAGCATGTTCTAATACACGCAGAGTCCTGCATACCTATATTGTCTATTTTTAGCATCAAAAGTTCTTGGAAAGCAAGTACCATTTTACTGATAAGGCAGCTGAGGAGCAGGGTAGCTGAGGAAACATTTGGACCTATGACTCCAAATCTAATATTCTATCTACCATGAAATGCTACATTTGATCCTTCCAATAAGCCTTTGAATTAAGTCTAGAAAATATTATTTGCTCTATTTACTTATGAGGCAACTGAGGTGTCAAAGTGACCTACCCAAGGTCGCATGACCAGTGAGAAATTTCTTAATTCCAAGTCACTTCAGTTCGTGAAGTAATGATATTCACATGCCACATTTGTCTCATCTTTGATTAGACAATATAAATGTGTTGTAATTCTGAGTCTGCTTGAAATCATTTGCCCTCTGTATCATGACATTTGACTGTAAATAGCAAATAATATGACTTTTCATATTTAAGTTGGTCATTCTGAATTTGAACCAAAAAGCTGTACACATTGTTGCCAATAGTGTCTGTCCATATGACAGAAACAAAATTTAAATTTTCTTTCCTGGAAAGACTTTTGGTACACTCAGTAGAATTTAAAGTGATGCATATAAATTCATACAACCTTTCCTGCCTGAGGAGAGAGATAAATTGATTGATTTACATTTTTATTAAATATATCTTACCAGGATGCACACGCTTGTGTTATTTCATCTCATTTACAGGGTATCCCCTGTTATAGCTAGTCATTAAATGGCAAATATTGAACAAAAGCCCACATAAGTTATATGTTTAAACATGAAAGAAAACTAGACTGAAGAAAAACAGACTTGTTATATTAGTTTGGTGTCGCAAGCAACAAACACCCTAGGAGGCCCCAAGATTTGTCAAGAATTTCGAAACTTTACATTTGTCCAAAGTTGAAATGAATCCCAAATCACAATTTGGGGCCTATCTTTCATAAGACAAACTAAACTATTATCAAGGAAATAGGAATAGTGCTTTCTGTTTGTTCTTTTGAAAAGAACACAGAAATACTATAGCTCAGATCCTTCTCTAATTAAATTTCTGACTCTAAAAATGGTTTTCCCTTTAAATAGTCTGATTTGAAGACTGTTTGTGGTAATCAAATATGGTTTTTTTAGATTGCCTTAAATGGTCACATGCCTTCACTGAATAGCAGAGAAAGATCCGAAGTTAAATATAGAATAATAATGGCAAACAGTTCTATGAATTTAAAAGTAGAATGGATGTACAGAAGCTAAACACATCATCTCTTCTCCAGATCCAATATTCAATTAGATTTTCTGGGCTGTGAATTCTGTGATAAACTTTGGGACTCATTGACAATTTATTCTCTCTCCATACCATGAGGCCCTTAAAAATACTGCTCCACAGGTGTAAGTTGAATATGAAGGGATGATAATAATAATATTTAAAATATATGATTAAGGGGTAAGAGAAGAATGTACTAGGAGAAAGGGAAAGGGGTAAATTATCTCATAAAAAAAGAGTCAAGAAAAAAAATGTACAGTGGAGGGAGTAAGGGGAACTGAGTGAACCTTACTCTCATCAGAATTGGATTAGAGAAGGACTCATACACACTCAGTTGGATATAGAAATCTGTTTTACCTATAGAAAAGTAGGAGGGGAAAGGGATAAGAGAAGGGGTGGAGTGATAGAAGGGAGGGAAGATTGGGGAAGGAGATAGTCAAAAGCAAAACACTTGAGAAGGGATGGGGTGAAAAGAGAAATAATAGAATAAACTGTGTTGGGTATAAGATGGAGAAAAATACAGTTAGCAAAAGTAACTGTGAAAAAAATTTGAAGCATGTTTCTCTGGTAAAAGTCTTACATTTATAAAAAGAACAGCCATTCCCCAATTGATAAATGATCAAAATATATGAATAGTTTTCAGATGAAGTAATCAAAACTATCTATGTAGCCATATGGAAAAATGCCCAAACACACTGTTGATCGGAGATATGCAAATTAAAACAGTTCTGAGGTACTACCTCATATCTATTAGATTGTCTAATAGGTCAGAAAAGGAAAATGACAACTAGTGGAGAGGATGTGGGAAAAAAGACATCAATGCATTGTCAGTGGAGTTGTGAACTGATTCAACTATTTTGTACAGCCATTTGGACCTATGTCCAAAAGGCCATAAAACTATGCAAACCCTTTGACCTAGCAACAATATAAGTCTGTGTTCCAAAAGAGATGATAAATAAAAAGGAAAAGGACCTTTATGCACAAAAATATTTATAGCAACTCTTTTTCTGGGGGAAAAGAATTGAAAATTGAGGGGATGCCCATCAACTGGGAAATGAGTGAACAAATTCTAGAATGTGATTACGATGGAACATTATTGTGTTATAAAAAATGATGAGCAGGATGCTCTCAGAAAAACCTGGAAACACTTATATGAATTGATACAAAGTGAAATATGCTTTGTACAAGTAAAAGCAATATTGTAAGATGAGAGCTGTAAATGACTTGGCTATTCTCAGCAATAACATAATATATCATATATCATAATAATATAATAATCCAAAACAAGGATGAAGGACGTAGGGTGAAAAATACTATCCATCCCCAGAGAAAGAACCGATTGTGTCTGAATACAGATTGAAGCATACTTTCTTATTTTATTTTTCTTGAGACATTTTTGGTCTATGTTTTCTTTTAAAACCATAACTATTATGGAAATGTCTTACACAGCTACACATGTATAATCTTTATCAAATTGCTGGCCTTTTCTATGAGGGGGGTGAGAAGGAAGGAGGCAAAGAATTTGGAACTCAAAGTTTAATAATCAAATATTAAAAATTGTTTTTACATAAAACTGAGGGAAAATAAAATACTAAAAAAAGTACTGCCCCAGAATGACAGCAAGAGTGTCCTTTAACAAAATACTGAGGAGTTGAGGGATTCATTTTACAATTCTGCAAAGTAATTCAGAATGATTCTCTGGGG
This sequence comes from Antechinus flavipes, assembly GCF_016432865.1. Lineage (NCBI taxonomy): Eukaryota > Metazoa > Chordata > Mammalia > Dasyuromorphia > Dasyuridae > Antechinus > Antechinus flavipes. The sequence continues at coordinate 69,124,489 of NC_067404.1, read as the reverse complement.
GAAAAAAAGAAGAGGAAAAAAAGATAATGAACCAAAAGGGCTGATTCTTCCATTATTTGGAAAATATAAGGGCTTGTCTATACAAGTATGGCCAAGCTTGAGAAGCCAATCTAATTCACTTTGGCTGTTCTGTATACATATACACATTCCACCCTAGAATGGAAGATGGATATACTATCCTTTCTCTATTACTATGGCCTGTGTTAAACTGGATAGAATATATTTCACAGTATGTACTCAGCTGACATCTCTGTGGGGTCAAGCCACCCACTTAAATTACCTTTGCATTTTATTTGGAGAGCCTTTTAATACCGCAACCCTTTTTTTTTTTGCTGAAATCATTGTGTGGTGTGCTGAGAAGTAGTGTGTGTAGGGGATAGTGTTGTTGGCCTGGGTTGGAATCTTGCTTCAGATACTTATAAGTGGTGTGAAAGCCTGTGAGTAGGGCATTCCAGTTCCCTGTGCCTTGGTGATCTCATCTGTAATACCTACTTTACAATGTTCTTAGGAGGCTAAAATAAGATAATAGATATAATGAGCTTTTCAAACTCTAACACCCCATATTAATGTCAGCTATTATTATTTAAAACAAACAAAAATCACGGTCAGTTTTTAATTTTGTTTCAACTTCACTGCATTTAAATTTTTTACTAACATCTTATTTTTTTTCCATTTTCTGGTTTTGGTTTCAAATTCGTTCCTTCTCCCTTCCCCTTCTACCATCCATTCAGAAGTCAAGAAAAAGGAAACTCATTACAAGAATATACAGGCCTGCAAAATAAACTTCAGGATTAACCTTGGTCCAAGAAAAAAACAGTAAAAGAAAAGGAATAGTTGCTTCAGTTTGTAGTGGATAGCATGTTTCCTCAAGAGACCTTAGGAATTGTGGTTGGTCCTTGTATTGATCAGAGTTACTAAGTCTTTCACATGTGATTATCCTTATAATTTTACTGTTACTGCACAAATTGTTTTCCTAATTCTGCTCACTTATTAATCAGTCAACCAGTAAATATTTACTTATCACCTTCTTTGTTCAAGGCACAGTTCGAAGCACTGGGGATACAAAGAAAGCAAGAGACAATCTGTGCCTTCAAGGAGTTTATAATCTACAAGGGGAGACAATATGCAAACAAAAATATATAAAGCAAGCTATATACAGCAAAAGTGGAACATAATTAACAAAGAAAAGGCACTAGAATTAAAAGGGCTTGGGAAAGTCTACCAGTAAAGACAAGATTTTAATTGGGACTTAAAGAGAGTCAGTAGGCAGAGCAGGCGAGAGAGAATGAAGTATCTTATGGGAGGGAGAGCCAGGAGGCTAGGTTCACAAGATAGAAGTGTGTACGTTGGGGAATAAGGTGTAAAAAGACTAGAAATATAGGAGGAGGCTGGGCTTTGAATGCCAATCAGATCACATTATCTTTGATCCTGGAAGTAATAGGAAGCTATTAAAGTTGACTGAGTAGAGGGGCAACATCAGACTTGTACTTTAAGAAAATCACTTTAATGGCTGAATGGAAAATGACTTGGAGTGGGCAGATATTTGAGGTAGGCAGACCCACCAGCTGTCTACTACAATAGGCTAATTATGAGGTGATGTGGGCCTGCACTAGAGTGGTGGCAATGTCAGAGGAGAAAATGGTGCATATTTGAGAGATGTAGCAGAGATACAATCAACAGGCCTTATCAACAGATTGGATTTGGGAGTGAAAGATAATAAGGAGTTGAGTTTAACTCTTAGGTTATAAGCATGAGGGACTAGGAAAATGATGCTGATCTCTGTTATAATATAGAAATTTAGGGATGGTGGTTTAAGGGAAAATATAATGAGTTCAATTTTGGATCTATTGAACTTCAGAAGTCTAATGGACAATTTGAGATGTCTAAATGGCAGGGATGCAAGATTGGAGGTCAGCAGAAAGTATGAGGTAGGATAAGCTGATCTGAGAATCATTAACATAGAAATGATAATTAAATCCATGGGGGCTGATGAGATCACCAAGTGGAGTAATATAGAAGGAGAAGAGAAGAAAACCCAGGACAGAGTCCTGAGGGACTTTGCTATGTCATTTTACACAGATCTTCCCTGTTTTTCTGAAATCAATCCCTTCATCTTTTCTTATAGCACAATGTATTGCATCACGTTTGTAGAACAGCTTGTTTAGTTAACCATTTGCCAATTGACAGGCTTCCCCTCAGTTTCTAGTTCTGAAACTGCTATAATTATTCTTGTATATATAAACCCTTTCCTCTTTCTTTCAACTCTTTGTGTTAGAACCTAGTGCTGGTATTGTTGTCAAAATTTAATAGCTTTTTGGGAATAGTCCCAAAACTACTTTTTAGAATGGTTGGACTAGTTCACAGGTGCACCAACAGTGCATTAGAATATTCATTTACAGCATTTGTCATTTTCTTTTTCTGTTAATTTAACCGATCTGAGGCATATGTGGTAGTACCTCTGAGTTTTTTTAATTTGCATTTCTCTAATTATCAGTATTTAAGCATTTTTTCATATGGCTATTGATGACTTAGATTTTTTCCCTCTGAAAACTGACTTCATATCCTTTTATCAGTTTAAGAATTTATCAATTGGAGAATGGTTCTTATTTTTATAAATTTGAATCAGTTATCTTTATTTTAGAAATAAGTCCTTTATGAGAGAAATCTATGGCAAAGATAGATACTTTCCAACTTTCTTGCTTTTCTTCTAATTTTATCTGCATTGGTTTTGTTTGTGTAAAAAACTTTAATTTTTTATATACTCTAAAATATCTGTTTTATTCCCTGATAGAGATAGAACTTCTCTATCTCTTGCCTGAGCTTGAACTTTTTCCCATCCATAGATGTGCCAGGTAATTTCTTTTACACTCTGCTAATTTGCCTTTGATAGTCTTTATTTTTAAATCATTTAACTTATTTCAAGTTTATCTTGGTAGTCAATGTTAAATGGTGCTTTGTACCCAGTTTCTACCTGACTGCTTTCCAGTTTTCCAAACAGTTTTCATCAAAATGTGAGTTTGTATTCAAGTAGCTGCTATCGTTGGATTTATCAGTCATTATTACTGTGTTTATTTGCTTCTGTGTGTTGTATACCTGGTTTTTTGCAATGATTAGCCTCTCTATTTCCCAGTTTAAATTTGTTTTGATATTTACAGCTTTGTAATATTAGTTTGATGTGTGATACTGCTGGTCTCGTTTTCTTCCCATTTTTAATTGATGATTTGGATATTCTTGACCTTTTGTTCCGCCACATGAATTTTATAACTTTTTTCTAGCACTATAAATTATTTGGTAATTTGATTGGCATGACACTGAATAAGTAAATTAATTTAGGTAGTAACATTATTTTTATTATATTGGCTCAACTTACCCATAGCAATTAATAGTACTCCAATTATTTAAGCCAGTCTTTATTTGAGTGAACAGTTTTTAAAATGCATCCTTATATTACTGGGTCTCTTAGGAGGTAAATTTCCAAGTATTCAAGTGGAATTTCTCTTTCTGCTGGGTTTTAGTGGTAATATATAGAAACGTTGATGATTTGTATAGGTTTATATCCTCCAATTTTGTTGAAGTTATTGTTTTGCTTGGTTTGTTAGTTGACTTTCTAGGGTTTTCTAAATAAATTTTCATGTCTTTTGTAAAGAGTGATAGTTTTGTTTCCTCCTTAAGTTTATTCTTTCAATATTTTTTCCTTGTTTTATTGCTATAGCTAGCATTTCTAGTACAAACTATAGTAGTAGTGATGATAAAGGACAAGTTTGCTTCATCCTTGATCTTATTGAAAAGGTCTTTAACATATTCTCATTACAGATAATGCTTGCTCTTTGATTAACAAGGTTACTACTTAGCATTTTAAGGATGGATCCATTTATTCCTTTGGTTTCTGGTGTTTTTAAAAGAAATGGGCCTAACATCTTGTAAGATTTTTTAATGCATTTATTAAAATAATCATATGATTCTTTTAGTTTTGTCGTTAATAGTCATTTATGTTTATGATTTCCCCAATATTGAACCAGCTTTGCATTCCTGGTATATTAAATATAGCCTGTAATATTGTATGATCTTTGTGATAAGTTGCTGTAGTCTCCTTGCATCAGTGTTCATTAGAGAAATTGATCTATATTTTTTCTCAGTTTTGACTCAGTATGATTTAAATATCAAGACCAAATTGTATCATGACAGGAATTTGGTAGGATTCCTTCTTCACCTATTTTTTTCCCACACAGCTTATGTAGTATCTAAATTACTTGTTCTTTAAATATTTGCTTGAAGTACCTTGCAAATCTATCTCATCCTGGTGTTTTTGTGGATTTTTAAATTTCTTTTTCTAAGATAGTGTTATTTAAATATTCTAATCATGTTCTGCTAATCTGACTAACTGACATTTTTATAAATATTTATCGATTTCATTAAGATGATCAATTTCATTGGCATATAGTTGGAAAAAATAGCTGCTCATGATTTCTTTTATCTTCATTAATTGTAAACTTACCTTCTTAATTTCTGATATTGATAATTTCATTTTCTTCTTTATTTTTAAAAATCAAATTAGGTAATCATTTACCTATTTTATTAGTTTAATAAAATCTGGATTTATTTATTAGTTCAGTGGTTTTTTTTAACTTTCAGTTTTGTTCATCTCTCTAATTAGACTCCTTCTGATAGCCCTAGTGATGATTATTTATTATTATTATAATAACTTTTTATTGACAGTACATATGCATGGGTAATTTTTTACATTACTCTTTGATAATGATTATGTTTTTGAGGGTTACATGCATCATCTCTCCATCTAATAATGTAAAAAGTTTAACTTTTTTTTGTCCTATATTATTTCTCAGTCACATATAACTGTTTATGCTTCTTTTAAGTACAATGTTTGAATGTCAGATTTTCTATTCAGCTCTAGTGTTTTCATCAGGAATGTTTGAAAATCCTCTACTCCAAATGTTCATTTTAATCCTCATAGAATTATCCTCAATTTAGTTGAGTATATCATCCTTGTAGAATTTTCTTGGTTGTAATTCTAGAGCCTTTGATTTTTGGAATATCATATTCCAAACTTTGTCTCTTATAGTGGTGACTGCTAAATCTTGTGAGGTCCTGATCATCATTCCATGGTGATTAAATTCTTTCATTTTTGACTGTTGACAATATTTTCTCTCTGCTCTGGGAATTCTAGTTCTGGGCTTTAATATTCCTGGGAAATTTCTTCTTGGAGTTTCTTTTAGGAGACTATGAATTCTTTTACTTTCTAGTTTGACCTCTGGGTCTGGTTCTAAGATATCTAGACAGTTTTCCTTTATAATTTATTAATTTATTTAATTTATATGATATCAAGGCTCCTTTTTGTTGATGGTTTTTAGGTGGACCAATGATTCCTAAATTATCTCTTTAATCCGTTTTTTGGGTCACTTGTCTTCCTGTCAAATATTTCATATTTTCTTCTACTTAATTTTTCTGTCTTTGTTTTATTATTTCTTGATAACTCTTGGAGTCATTGGCTTCCATTCAGTAAATTCTAATTTTTAAGAACAAGAAGTTACTTTCTTCACTGAGGTTTTGAAACTTTTACTAAGCTATTAATTCTCTTTTCATAGCTTTCCTGGTTAACTCTTATTTTCCTTTTTATTTTTCCTCTACCACTCTTATTTGATTTTCAACATCATTTTTGTTATTTAAAAAATTTCTTTCTTTTGCTCTTGCCTTACTTCTTCTAAGAATTCTTATCACATTTGTGTCTGATCTTTATTTTCTTCAAGGCTTTGCTCATGGATGTTTTCAAGTCATTGTCATCTTGAAGAAAGGACCCTGAAACTCTAAAACTCCTTGAAGGAGAAAATCTCCTTCAACGCTGCCTCAGTGAGGGACCCCACCAGAGGGAAAGAACATAAACAGCTTCATTCTGTCATCTAGATGGGGTTGGTTCAGTCCTGAGCTAAAAGAATTCCAACACCATTCAATTAAAGAAACTCATTCAATTCTACTCAAATTCCAGCTCAAGCTGAAACCCAGTTTGTGGATGAGCCAACTTGGGACTCCACCCACTAGCCCCCTTCAGCTTGTAGCCAAAGCTCCTATTATAAAAGAGCCAAATCTAAAATCCTCTCTTGGCAGAGAGTTCTAAACATGCTATGCTATGCCAAGGAAGCCTCTGCCCTCTGGAATAATATTCTTTTCCAGTGCTATCCTCTCTTTACCCTCACCTATTTCCCTAATGAGATTTTATGCCTCTCTATCAGGATTTCTAACCTTACTTCCCAATCCCTATAATACATCTTTTATCAATCTAGGTTTTGGGGTTTGTAAATTCCTTTTCAGAGAATCCCTGCACCACCAGAAGGGGGTTCTCCAAAACTTCCTACCCTTGTGCCAAATCCCAAGGGGATTCAGGGGAGCCAAACCTCTCCATTTGGTTCCCTGAACCCCAAACCTGCCACTAGACTTTATCATTTAACTCCCTGACCACCAGAAACCCTAATATCATTTTGGTTCCCTAAATCTAGACCTTATCATTTGGTTCCCTATAAAAGGGAACCCCAAAACCTAATCATCATATTTTTGGTTCCCATACCGGGAGTCCTGAAAATTAGACTTCACCCCATCAGTCTTCTGTCTTTTTTTGTCATGAGTTTTCCTGTCATCATAATGACTTTTTATGTTAGATTTTTTTTAAAAAATTACTCATTCTTCCAGTATCCTTCTTGCCTTTGGAATTTTTTTTGTTAGGAGTGAGTTCTGCTTACTTCTGGAGGGGATGTTTGGCTTGACCTTTTGCTATTTTACAATTCAATCTGAGGACCAGAAAATTTACAGTTTGTCCAAAGTTGCATGATCAAGGGAAACATCTTTCCATTGAATTCCTTGTCTAAGATATACAAATTCCTGCCTCAGTTTGAGGTCTGTTAACTTCTATATAATATAGTTTCAGTAGAATACTGATGAAATGAATCACTGTTAGCTTCCTGGAAGGCTCTGCAGGTTTAGAGCAATTGAATCGCTGGCTTTCTTATAATCTTAGTCTGCTGCCTTGATTATCCTGCCTATAAAGGTTAGAACTGAGGTACCCTCTACTCCTTGTCTCAGAGCACACAGTTAATTTCTAGAATTGCTTTTGTGCTCGCTATGCCTGTGACCCAGAACTAGGCAATGAACAGAGATGTCATTGATAATTTACACTGCCAGCGATTTGTTTGGATTGTTTTCCTTCCAATCCTGGCAATGGTCATACTATCAGTATTGGTTGCTGCTGTCCCCATCCAAACTATAACCAGAAATATGTCCTTTCTACAATATATCTGCTTAGTGATTATCTGGCCTCTACTTGAACACCTCCAAGGAGAAGGAACCTTCCTGCAAAGTCCTTTCCATTTTTAGATAGTCTACTTGTTAGGACGTTATTTTGCCCCCTCATTCCTCAGTCTTGCTTTTCTTCTTTGTAACTGCCACCTATTGCTCTTGTTTGTACCTTCTTGGGACAAAGAGAACAAGAATAATCCATCCCTCCTGTACATGATAACACCTCATTTATTTGAAATACGTCTATATCTCTCTGAGTCTTCTCTTCTCCATACTAAACTCAGCTCCCTAGCTTCTTCATTCAGTCCTCATATGACATAAATGTAAGGCCCTTTACAATCCTCGTTCTCTCTTGGATTTTTTTCAGTTTATCAATGTGAAAGAATGGGCAAAAACCAGATTATTAAGTACTTCCTGAGTAATAAGCCGTGCTCTGAGTGTTGAGGATACCAGTATAAGCAAGCAAGACAGTCCCTGCTCCCAGAGAATTTACCTTCTAATAAGGAAGCAATAATTGAAGGGGAAGGGGGCAGGGATCTCTTTGAAGTGATGTGGTAGGCCAGGAGTTAAGTAAGATAAAGGAAAAGGTCATTCCTCAGAGCCCAAAGTCTCAGGGGTAAGAATCTGAGTTATAATGAGAGGAGGCCAGGATATAGGCAGCAGGGAATGAAGATGGCTGAGGAATGACCTTCCTAAGCTGTACTCAGAACACCATGTGCCATACATGTTTACTTCATCCCATGGGAGTCTCAGTTTACCCATCTGTAAAACAAAAATAATGCTTGCACTATCAACTTCTCAACATTGCTGAGAAGAGAAAGCATCTTGTAATCTGTGCCATATACATGAATTGCCAGAGGCGCCTTAACCATTGCACATTCTCCAAATGGATGTTCTCATTTTAAGCATAATAAGGATGAAAGTATCCATAAGTGTTTGATATATTCAGCCAAAGATGAAAAAAAAATTCTCAGACTTACTTCATTTTAATCAAAAAAGGGGATGGGCCCCCTTCTGGTGTTTTGGTGTTTTTCCTGACACTCCTTGAAGCCCACGTATGCTAAGCCTGGGAAACAGTATTGCTTTCAAAGGGAGCTACCACTAAAAATGGTGTCGTAGATAGAAATGAAGGGTCCCATGGAGGTTTGGATCTCTGCTCAACAATACCACCGATTGGTCAACTCATTTGTAAATGTGAATTCCATGTTTATAGATATTTCCATGGAAGTTGAGCTGTGAATTCTGCTGAAAAGGACCAGTCTGTCTTGCAGTTGGCATCGTTATGATTTCCTCCCCTCCCCCAGATTTCTGGCTTTCCCAGCATCTCCTACATGAAGTACCTAGTGCTGCTGCCACAAAAGGGCTCTTGGGGGGGGGGGGTTCAGGGGCAGTCCAGAGTTAAAAAGAGATCTTAGGAGAGCAGAGCTTTAGAAGAATGCTTTGGCTCATGAAGCTCCAAGCGGAGATTTAGGACGTCATTTGCTCACACCCAAATTTGCTAGATCGAAAGAAGTTCACTCATAACACAGACATTCTTATCCTTTACTTTCTTTTCTTGAAAATGAGTTTTTAGATGTAAATAAGATAGTTTGGTGGAGCATCTGACACTTACTGGCTGTGTGACCTTGGGCAATTGCTTAACTTCTCAGTGCTTCACATAACTCTTCAAGATTATAAATTACAGAGCAATCGCTAACCCCAGTCAGGGGAGGCAGTTTCCCAATGGAACATACTGATAAAATTACAGATTCCTTCCCTCCCCACAAAATTCCAAAGAGAATATTTAGCCATTTTATTCCAGTCATTTTTCCAATAAGCTCAACAGAATATGCTTTTGGCTGGTTTTATGTTCCTTCATACTTCAATCAAAAATCCTACAGGGGGGATGAATTCGAGACATTTTCTGGCTCAAGAGGTTCTGTCCTAATTTAGATGAGCAATTCAGGAGGGAGTGTTTGGAAGAGTATAGTTCTGTTCACACTTCTTCCTCCCCTTCACCTCTCAGTTTCCTGAGCTTCTTTAAGATTCAGCTCAAATACAACTGTCTGCTTGAAGAATTTTCTTGCTCTCCCAGCCACTCATTCCTTCCTACCTAAGGTCAGGATTTTGCTTCCTCTTTATTTAGCTTATGTATATACCTATCCCTTACATTTTGTCTCCTGCATTGGAATATAATTTCCTTGAGGGTAGGTTCCATGTTTTTGTCTTTCTTTGTATCCTCAACACTTAGCCCAGTGCCTGGCATATAGTAAATGGTTAATAGATGCTTGATAGTTAGCTGATTGATAAATATTTCAAAATGTGCTCATTGGATCCTGCAAAAATACTAAGAGTATCACGGAGGCATCATGCCCTGGTATTGGATACTAAAAATAAGTAGTGATGTGCAGACTTTATCAGTGTGAACTTTTTATCCAAATGTCCAGTCACAGACTGCTCCACCTACTTATTGGGGACACTGAGATTGGTGAATACATGGATCAAAGGAGACCAGACTGGTACAGAGGGTGAGAACCATATCATGTATGGGTAGGGGAAAGAACAGTAGCTGCTTAGCCCAGAAACAAGACAAATTGGGGAGGGGCACATAATGGCTGTCTAAGGATGGAATGGGCTGCCTTGTGAAATACTGAGTTCTCCATCCCTGGAAGAATTCATGTCAAAATTGGCAAGTTTTTGAGGGGTTTCCTACATTGGGCTAAAGATTAGAATGCCTTTCACCACTAAAAGTCTATGATAAATATCTGAAGGGTTGTCATATGGAAGAAGATTCGATTTAGTTCGTGTCACGACAAATGACAGAGCTCTGTCCAGCAAGTAGTCAGATTTTGGCCATATACGATAGCCCTGGCTAAATGATAGTCAACATTTCTAGAGCACTTCACAGTTTGGTAATAACTTTTCAAATATGATCTCATTTGATCCTCACAAGGAACCCTGGTAGGAAATTAAGCTTGGCAAAGGTTAAATAACTTGTTTGGGGTCACACAGCTAGGAAGTATCTGAAGCTGGATTTGAACTCAAGATTTTCCTAACTCTAAGTCCGGTGCTCTATCCATTGAGATAGCTAGTTGCCTTCTAAGAGCTTGACAGAAATTTTATATATATGCATATGATCAATGGATGAACTGCCTCACTAGGTAGCGCACTCCTGTCTTGGGAAGTGTGTTAGCAGAAGAAGCAGTGCTTTAGAATGGATCTCCTTTGGGGTGAGGATGGGCTTAACAAGGAAGGACCTGTTTTACCTTAGAGTTCTCTGATACTGGAACTGGAACTCTAATGAGCAGTGATTCAGAGGCAGGCAATTTGAGGATGGAAAGGAGCACTGAGTGCTCAAAAGCAGAGGAGAAGGAAGCAGTGAAAGGGGAGAAATCGAATATAGTGACAAGAGAAGGAATAATTATAAGAGCAAATTCCCTCATTAATCTGAAAGGGATGAAATGTAGGGCACAGGGCACCCCACTTTCTCTGAGTCTCAGAGGCAGGAGGAAACATGAAAAGATAAGTTAATGACAGAGATATATTGAGAATAGCTTAGGGGAGGGGAGGGAATTTGTTGTTGGCTGTCTGCAACTATAAGTGCAACAAGAGGTAAAAATGCCCACTGAGAATGGAAGTGAGGAGGGAGTCCCAGGGAGTCCCTGGGGGAACTCATTAGAAAATCAGGAGTACAGTGGGTATTCCCTCTGCCAAGGCAGTACAGTGCAGTGTTGGGAAACGAGTATGAAATGAGAAATGACGAGTTCAAATTCTGGTTTTGCTACTGACTACTCATATGAGCTCTGGATCTCTAGAGGAGAAGAACAGAGGGAGAGAAAGACAGAGACAGACACACAGAGACAGAGACTGAGACTGAGAGAGAAACATAAAAATCCACACAAAGTGACAAAAGATAGAAATGCACACTCAGCGAGACTGAGACTGAGACAGACTGAGAGACACATAGAGAGAAACATGCACAAACACAGAGACAAAAGACAGAAATGCACACACACCTAGAGACAGAGACAGAGACAAAGACATACAGAGAGATAGACAGAGATACAGAGATTCAGAGACAGACAGGCAGAGACAGAGATTCAGAGAGAGACAGAGATACACAGACAAGAGAGACATACATACAGGGGGAGAGACAGACAGGCAGAGACAGAATGAGAACAGGAGCACAGGGTCCTCTGATGGAATATTTTGTATGAACCCTCAGTCCCAGTTCAACAGCTAATTTTAAAAAGCTTTTTGTCAAAAAAAAAAAGAAAGAAAGAAAAAGAAAACAGAATTGAGAGGGAAAAAAAAGTTTTTCATCACCATACATTAAATACAGAGGAAACAGTCAATGACTACTTGAGCATGCTCTGAAGTGGAGGGCAAAGGTCTCCTCCATCTCCTGTATCTGAAAGCAGGCTCCCCAAGCTTCTGGATCGGCTCCAGCCATGGGAGATTTAACATGCTCCAAGGACAAGTTTCATCCCCACTGGTCAGTCCCCTAATTGCACTCATAAGTTTTATAAAATACATAATTATTACTATAGTAGAAGATAAATACATACATGTATATATATATATTTATTACTATAGCAGCAGTAGTATATGTATATAATTCAGAAAAAGTAAATATTCACATTAAGAGTTTTTTTTTTACTGTTAGGGATATGTGAGCAAAAACATCATCATCATTCCTAATATTCTTTTGTATCATACCACTGGGCAAGTTAATTAGTGTGACAAGATCTTTTACCGATTGTTAAACCAGTTAGTTTCTCCAGATCTCCTTCAGTATCTTAGATTTGAGATCTAACTCTGGATCCCAGAATCACATGTGCTTCTTTCTTTCACATCTCTCTTGATGTGATCCAGAAACCTGGATTTGGTTCTATACTGAATAAAATGATGGTTTTCTGTCCTAACATTTTGGTTGACCCTTCCAGGAAGAAAGCAGATTAATGTCTTTTAAAAAGTTTCATCTTAATAAATTATTTGCTTGTCTGCCTAGGATAGATCTGTTATTTGTAGTAAAGTAGGTATTCCATTGGGTTTTTTGGTATATCTGCCAGCTCTGAAATCTGCTCCCTGTTCCTCAAAAAAACAAAAAGTCGGCTTCTGGATGCTTCCTGTGACATAGAAACTAGCCACCTTCCCTTGATTTAAAGGTCTTTCTTTTGGAGCGAGGAACAATCTGCTTGTCTTTAGTTATGCTTTGGGAAGAGAATCCTATTTGGGGGTGAATTTAGAGTCCTATAATTTTTGAGCTAGAAAGGAAGTTAAAGATCATCAATCTTACTACTTTCATTTCCCAGATAAGGCAACTGAGGCTGAGAGAGTGTGATGACAGAGTCATGCAGTTAAATCAGGACCAGCTAAATCATAGATCATAGATCCCATGTCTTACAGTTCCTAGCCTAGTCCTCCTTTCATGAAGTGCTGGGCTTGGAATCAGGAAGACATACATTTGAATGCCACTTCAGATGTTTATTACTGTGTGACCCAAGCAAGTTACTTAACCTCTCTTAGACTCAGTTCAGTCTGTAAAAGGGGCATAATAGTAGACCTGCTTCACAGAATTGTTGTGAAGATGAAATGCAATGTACTTAAAGTGCTTTTAAATCTTAAAGTATTATGCAAACATAAGTTATTGTTATTGTAACTCTTTACTGTATCATGTAGTGTATTATGGTGCCAGTCAGTTAGTGAGCATATATTAGGGACTTACTCCATTTCAGGCACTATACTAAGTGCTTGCGTTTACAAAGAAAATAGTGTCCTTGTCCTCAGGGAGCTCACGGTCGAATGGGGGCCACAATTATGTATGCACTGGATCTGTGAATGAGAAATTGAGTATAACAGAGAGGTTGCAAACATGGGTTTTTGGAAGTTAGTGGTGTCCTTAACAACTAATGGGAAGTTCTGAGGAGGAGATGGTTGGAAAGGGAAGATAACTACTGAAGAGACATTTTGAATTTTAACTTGATTGAGCAGTTTAGAGGATGGTTGATTTGAAAATGTGATTGAATTAAAGCACTTTCAATTTTGCTTCTCAACATTTCTAACCTTCCCCAGGGAAATTTCTGCAGGTGTGTATTATTAGCATGGGACAATAGTTTAGGTACCTCTCCCCCTGCCCCTTCCCCACCGCCATAAGTTCTTTTAATTTTGTTACCTCATTTGTTTCTAGAAATGTGTCCCACTGGCCAGCCTTTTCCTAAGTTATCTATTTCCCTTCCTCCCCATCCAGTGCTACAAGTAGAATATTATAAAAAGTCAGTTTCCAGGTGTCTATCTGCTTTAGAATAAGGTCACTTAAGACACATACAAAAAGTCTTCCCAGTACCAAAGATTTAATTTCCCAAGGCTCCTAATAGATTCGACAGCTTCCTTTATATCCACCTAACAAGTGGAGGCATTCAATTGTACCTAAAGTTGACTCGCCTCAGAGAATTGTTGAATAGCTGAAGAGGACATTGGTGCCTTTGGGTACTAAGAAAGAGGGAAGCCATTGAAAGAACCAATCATCCTCTTTATTACAATGGAGACTTTCTCATTTTCAACGATCTGCCTTCCTCTATTTTTTGTACATGAAATGCATTTTCAGTTTAGACTGTGACCAACACAAGAGGTTGTCCGATAAATCTTAATAGTTAAGAGCAGGCAGTTTGAGCTTCAGAACAATGATGATGATGACAAAGGATTGCAATAAAGTCTGTCAGCTTCAAGTTCATATCTAGCTCTCCTCGTATTCCTTGGAGTAGCTACAGTCAACTCTTGGCCTCTGTGAGATCTGCAATTAAACTGTATGGGTGGCAATTTTTGATTCTCAGAACATCCTGTTTCTCTGAGCAAGTGTTCTGAAGTATGGTTTCCTCTCAATGCTCCTGGTCCTATTATATCTCTTTGGCCACTTCTATGCATTAAGAATGTATTTCTGTCACAAAGAATGCATTCATCATCCTAAAACAGTTTTTTAAAGTCCCCAATAGGCGTATCAAAGGAGAGGGGAACATTTCTTCCTTGAAGCTGGTAAAAATGGATATGCTTCAGAAATTTCAAATAATAGATGATGACAGTCGATAGTCAGTGGAAAGTTTGCAAGTTTATGATTACTAAGACTGTCTTCAGTAGTTTGGCTCTTAGAGTTAGTGCGATTTAGTGAAAGGAATATTGGAATTGAAGCTCAAAAGGCCAAAATCTTGCCTTGATATTTACCGGCCCTCTCATCTTGAGCAGGTTGTTCCATTTCACTGTCTCAGTTTCTACATCTGTAAAATGGAGATAATGAGACCTGTGATGCCTGCAGTTTTTATGTGGTTATTTTGAGAATGAAATGGAATAATGCTTGCAAAGTACTTTGAAACTTTAACGTGCTAAATGTCTGCCTTTATCAGTTAAAACAACTGATTATGTTTTGGAAATGGTTGGACTTGTCTTAATCTCCTGTTTGTGTTTGATTCTTTAATCGTAGTTAGCCTTGGAACTGCATAGTACATTTAGAAACTCTTTATTATGAATAGCAAGGAGATTAATTAAACCATATGCTATATTATCCTCATATTGATTTTTAAAATCTGTTTTTTTAGCCATTGCACTACTATTTCAAATGATCTACCAGTTGTTGAATGTTCCTGTTCTCTTTTCCTTAGTGCAAGAAATGTTCAGAATCATTTTAGCCTTCAATTATTCAACATGGAATCTTTGGAGAAAATATAAACCATGGTTCAGAGAAAATTGGAAAATTAATTTTAATGGAAAACCCATTAGGAGTCTGTACCTCACTAGCATATTTTCTAGTATACGATTTTGCTTAAGTTTTAATTCCAGTTTTTTCCCCATGCTTGTCAATTTCCATTTTGTTTTCAATCCTGTAACTGTTGTGTGTACCAATGATGAGTAATTCACCATGCCACTTTTTACTTTCAGCTCTAACAGCTACCCCTTAAGAGTTACTGAATTTGACCTCAAAGATACATGCTTGAGGTCCAGCTTAAACACCACTTTGCTGGATAACTTCCGACAAGTCAGTCTGCCTTCCTTAGCCTCAGTTTCTCCATCTGCGAAAATGAGGATCAGAATAGTTGCACTGTTTACTTGAGGGCAGGGATGACTTCCTTTGTTGCTCTGCATCACCAGCACGCAGCCCAGTGCTTTGTATATAGCAGATGCTTGGTAAATATTTGCTGAATGAAATTGAAACGAGTTGAAATCACTTTATGAACCTTTAAGTATAATTATAATATGAAAGATTATTATGGTTATACATAAGAAATATTATGAATAGGAAATGTTTACATGAACTATTGCTTGTTATATATTATATATTATGAATTATTATTATAGAGTGAATTGTTATTATGATTATTACTACAATAAAGTGCCTTTCCAGTAGCTCATCATGGTATGGATATGTCCTTGGCCCCTTGAAAGTTATGTCAGCTGAGCACAAGTTCAGATGGCTCCTGTACCAAGCTGGGAGGCCAAGAACTGTGAATCCCTTGTCTTCTTCTTGCCTAATACTTTTGTGATATGGCCTTTTATATTCAGTCACAAGCTAAAGCAGTCTTACGCTGCTCCAGAAAAATTTCATGTCTAAGATCAAGGAGGCGAAAATCATCTTTTTCCCTTCTTTTGTGTAGAAGGGAATGCAGAATCGCCAAACTGAAATAGGAAGGAGCTTCAGCAGCCATCTGGTCAAATCCTGAGATGACAGCAGTCTAGTCACTGGAGGAAACACATTTTACCAGCTTGCATCATTAGTATTTTTTTCCCTGATGTTGAAACTAAAGTTTCCTTGGAGAGGATGCTGGGTAAAGAGTCAGGAAAACCTGAGTTGAAATTTAGCCTTAGACACTTACTAGCTGTGCGATCCTAGGAAAATCACTTCACTTCTCTTTGCCTCGGTTTCCTTATCTTTAAAATGATGTTACAGAGACTCAAATGAGATAATATTTGTAAAGTGCTTAGTGCAGTGACTGGAGCATAGTGTTTAATCAGTGCTTGCTTCCTTCCTTCTCTTTTACCTTCCCCTCCACATGACAGCTTTTCATATCTATGAATGCAGTCATCATGTCCTTACTGATTCTTACCTTATCCAGACCAATTAAGCCCAGTTCCTTAAACCATTCTTCATATTTCATAACCTCAGGCCCCTTCTCTATTCTGGTTCATCTTATCTGAAAGTCTAAGGCTTATAGGGGTCCTTCAAAGCACCCAGAACTGAGCACAATATTTCAGATGAGGTATGACAAGAGTAGTTTACAGTGGGACTGTAGTGGAAGTTATACTCCTCTTAATCCATACCAGGAAGACAGATGCCACATCATACTGCTGACCACTATTCAGCTTGCAGGCCACTCAAAGCCCCAGCTCTTTTTTCTTAGATATAGATTGGACTAGTGTTTCTGAGAAACAACCATGAAATTGGATATTTTCATTTCTCTGTGACTGTTGTGTCCTTCCAGTAGAATGTAAAATCCTGGAGGGCAGTGATTGTTGATTTTTTTTATCCCTAGAACCTAGCACAGTTCTTGGCCTATAGTAGATGCTCAGTCAATGTTGTTGTAGGAATGAATGAATGATCTAAGTCTGAGTTTATGCAATACATTTTATCTTTCCTTCTCATTGATCAAATTAACCGTAATATATAACTGACCACTTAGAGATGTATAAAAATAAATTTTTTGGGGTCATCAGCACTGTAATCATTGCCTCTTATTCAAGTGATACAAATCTTGCCTCCCAGATACACTATGGCCAGGAGTCAATAAATTCCCTATTCTTATCACTGTCACAGCCTCTATGACTTGTGATCTGGAAGAGTCCCATTTCTTTCTGTTTCATGAACTGCCAAGAATACAACACCGTCATTTGAGAGCTTTCAGCTGACATGGGAAAGTTTCTGCTGGTCATCATGATTTTTGCTCCATTGCTATTTTTCTCCTTAAGAAACATTATTTGGATAAACCATCGAAGACAAATATCTGATCAGGGCCTTAGGAAATCAGAAATGTAAGCTAGTGTGGTCCAGAAATGGTCTCTACAATTATGGGAACCATGTAAATGGCCAAGGGAAACCTCCAGGACACTAGGTCTCTTTGCTATTTCCTGAAAAAGAATCAATGTGTGAATTCTAGGCCCCTCTGGATTTTTTTTTGCTTCACTTGTCAAATTTTAACCTCCCTGAACTTTTCTTAGCCATTTGGGTACATTAAACATTGAAATGTTGCTCTCCTCTCCTTAATATACCAAATCCTTTTCAGATGTTGATTCCTTTTGATGTGTGCTACATTGAAAACTAACCACCCTGAAGCTTGGCTTCTTTTTCTGGCTCCTCCTCCCTTCTATTTTTATGTGCACTCTGGGCTGTCAATCCATAAACTGTGATGCCTAGTGGATCCTAAGCAATTTTCATGATGCTAAATGCAAAGGTCTCATTATTTTAGTGTGCCATTCATTCTTTTGTACCACAAATCAGCCTCTTCTGTCTCCTTTCCCTTCTAAGAGAGTTAGTTCCCTATAGAGAGAGAACAATACAAAGCATGATGGAAGATTGGACCTCCAATTCAAATTTCTTATGCCAGTTAAAAATCACTCCTTTAAATACTTTTGAGCTTAAGGAAGTACTCCCTTTTTGGAATTAATTATCCTTTCTCAAAGTGCTCTTACTTTTGTTAAGCAGCCAAAGAGATTTCAAGACCTCTGTCTAGGGTCAGGAGATAGAAATTCTGTTGTCAGCTCTGTCATTGTCTCAGTGTTTTACTGCAACTTTGTTGGGTTTCTGCTTTTCCATTTGAGAATGAGGATAATAACTGCCATCTACCAAATGGAGCATCCTCAAGTATTAACAAGGCAGATGAACAGTGCTCTGAACTAGGAGGAAAAAAGGAGTGATCATTGTAAGCATGAAGCATTATTAAAGAGGAAGGCCTATTTTGCAAGCAATCTTTGTTCACACTAAAGCTGAAGATGAGTTTCTTTCCTAAGATAATAAATAATGAGGTTGTAAACTATGATGTCTGAAAATCTATATACCTTTAATCATTTAACAAATGTCATTAAGAAAAGCAGTGGCATATATAAGGAATTATGCAATTTCATCAGAAGTCAGGAAGCAATCTTTACAATTTCTGTGAATAATGTGAAATGTGTTACTTGTACCAGAAAGTATTTTAATGTCTAAGCACAATAGTGTTCTTTTTTTTCCTTTAGAGAACAGAATGATTGCTTCATATATGTATTTTATTATTTATTTTAATGATTAATAAAAGGTTCCAACTAGAAGAATATGCCGTCCTCCCTTCCCAAGGTCATCGAAATTGTTACCCTCAGTTGCAGTTAGCCTGTGTAGAGCAAGTGACTTCACATTCAACAAGCATTTATCAGGCATCTATCATGTACTAGGAACTATGCTAGATGATGAGGATATTGCATTAAAATGAATAAATCCACAAGTATTTCTTTCACATTCACTATGTGCCTGATACTGTGCTAGATGTTGGAGAAAAGGAGAGCTCTCATTCCTACATGAACTATAAAATGTGGTACTTTATATTGTCTGGATGTCCTAAGGATAGGCAGAGGTGTGTGTGTGTGTGTGTGTGTGTGTGTGTGTGTGTGTGTGTGTGTAGATAAGAAAAGTTAGATCAGCAAATAGAGGGAGACAGATAGATATATACATACCACCCTCCTGTACCCTTACCAGTTTCCCTTTCTGTATTGTCTTACATTAATTAGAATGTAAGCTTCTTGAAGGCCAAGATGGTTTTCCTAATTGTCTCCCTGGAGCCCAGCATAGTACTTGGCACATACTGTTTAATAATGGCTTTCTCTATCAGTATAGTATGGGCCTAATAAACACTTAATTGATAAATTGACTTAGACTTTATATCTTAATAATCCAGTACAATCTCTGACACAGTACAGATGCTTTATAAATGCTTATTGAGTTGAAATTAAGTCACCTGCTCTGTATAGACCAGACCCAAGGGCAACAAAGGAGAAAGGCACATTTTTGTAATCAGAACCTTTTCCAATTATTTCATTATTTGTCCAAATAAACAATAAAAGAGATATTTGAAACAATCATTTTGTTCTCTAAAGGAAAAAAAATACTATTGTGATTAGATATTGAAATGCTCCCTAGTACAAGTGATACATTTTACATTATGAAAGATTCTGAGACCGGTAGATCACTTGAGCTCAGGAGTTCTGAGCTTCAGGAGGACCCAAACCTATTGGACATCTATAATGTGTCTGACACAAATATAGTGCTCTCCTGGGAGTCAACAGTTACTAGGCTATCTTAGGAGGGGTGAACTTGCCTACCTTGGAAGTGGAGCAATTTGAAGTTTTCCCACTATGGATGCTCATAAGTTGGAAAATGGCTGAATAAGTTAGGGTATATGAATGTTGTGGAATATTATTGTTCTACAAGAAACAATCAGCAGGATGATTTCAGAAAGGCCTGGAAAGACTTACATGAACTGATGGTAAGTGAAGTGAGCAGAACTAAGAGATCATTCTACATGATCATACGATCAACAACAAGATCATACGATGATCAATTCTGATGGACATGGCTCTCTTCAACAGTGAGATCATTCGAACCAATTTCAATTGTTCAGTGATGAAGAGAATCAGCTACACCCAAAGAGAGGAGTGTGGGAACTGAGTGTGGACCACAACATAGCATTTTCACTCTTTTTGTTGTTGTTTGCTTGCATTTTGTTTTCTTTTTCATTTTTTCCTTTTTGATCTGATTTCGCTTGTGTAGCATGATATTTGTGGAACGATATATAGAATTGCACATGTTTAACAAATTGGATTACTTGCCATTTAGGGGAAGGGGTGGGAGGAAAGCAGGGAAAATGTTTAGAACACAAGATTTTGCAAAGGTGAATGTCGAAAATTATCCATGTATATCTTTTGAAAATAAAAATCTTTAATTAAAAAAAGTTTCCCCATGAATCACAAGTGGGATCTACCCATGAGTGGCTGCTGTACAGCCTCTCTAGACCAGATAGGGAAAATGAGTCTTAGACATCCAGACAGATAGATAGTTGTGTCTGCTACACACGAGATACTGGGGATACAAAGAAAAAAATTGAAAAACAGTTCCTGCCATCAAAGAAATTATACTCCTGGGGGATGTAACCGGTAGGTAAATATGAGCTATCTTGAGAAAAGGCAGATCATTAACAACTAGAGGATCAGGAAAGCTTTCCCATATAAAGTGATAACTGAGCTGAGCCTTGAGGTTGCTAAAATTTCTTAGAGACAGAGATGGAAAGGGGATGTATCCCAGGTATATAGGAAACCTTTACAAAGGCATAGAAACAGCAGACAGAATGGTAATTTCAGAGCAAGACAAATAGATGAGTTTGAAACAGAGGTTGCATGAAGAAGATTATGAAACAATTATAGAAAGGTGGGCTAGAGCTAGACTGTTAGATACTCTGAATGCCAGATTTTAGATTTTTTTAGA
Source organism: Antechinus flavipes (assembly GCF_016432865.1). NCBI lineage: Eukaryota > Metazoa > Chordata > Mammalia > Dasyuromorphia > Dasyuridae > Antechinus > Antechinus flavipes. Next base: position 69,103,719 of record NC_067404.1, on the reverse strand, counting down.
TTTGATCCCAGAAGCAGTAGAGAGCCCCTAAAGAATTTTTATAAGGGGCCATCTGACAATAACAACCAAAATTAAAACAAACAAAATTTTGTGATTTTTCTTCTGTCATACCCACAAAAATCTTGTAGTCCTTGTAGAACCTTGTAGAATTTTGTTTTGATTTTAAATGTGCCCTCAGATTTTGGCTATTCCTTCCCTTTTCTTTGGGAATCACATCAAATATATATGTGCAAATATACATATGTACATATATGTGTGCATATGTAAGTTTCTGTGTGTATATTTTTATTTATTAAACAAAATTGCATTTGTTTAGCTTACCTAAAATATAGCTGCTGGTGATTTCCTATGATATTTTATCTGTGGAATATCTTTGCTCAGTATGAATTGTAGTCATCCATCATACCTAGGCTTTATTTAGCTGGTATCTCTGAGAGGGTGAGAACTGGATTGACTGGTATGAACCCAGTCCCTGAGTGTATGCTAAGGCTCAACCTTTTCCAGAGACTAGAGATTGCAGCCCATCCATCTGCCCAGTCACTCTTGTGCCTGCCCTTCGTTTTTAGTATTAATTTTGATCCCTGAAACCTCACAAGATCTCTTGGAGTTTAAGGGCTACGCTTCTTTTTCAAGGGCCATGTCTTAAACCCAAATTACTCTGTGTTTCATTGATTGGCCAATAATAAGTCCTAGCCCAAGCCTTACAGGTCATTGTTTGGTCCCCAAGGGGTCAGAGAAAATGTAAATCGCAGTTTCTGTTTTGGCCAGAAATCCTGAGTATCTTCATGCAGATTGATTTTTTTTGACTAGATAAAGAGGCCATTCTCCTCCTCATTTTTTACTTAGTCTTAATCATTGACTGGGCATTGCTTCAGTAAGATTGAGACCCAGGAAAGACTTTGGATTAAAAAGGCAAACACCTCCCACTGCATCTCTAGTAGTGCTGCTATATTTCTCTCCACTGGCCACAGAGTGAGATAGGTGACTTTGCACAGCCCTCCCTCATTTCAGTCCAGTTCATTTGCTTATCATGCATCTCCTTTCTGACTTCATGGACCCCTTTGAGAATGAAGGACAAACAGCAACAGCCATCATGTATGATTGATGATGGACTTGTTCTCAGGGATCATCACTGATAGTGCCCAGATTTTCCAGGAAGAAGTTCAAATATTAGTCAGAGAAATGGATCTTGCATGACACATTGTATACCATAACTTTATGGACTTTGAGAAGATCATTTGCAATTTTCTAGGTAAATTTCTGCCTTGTAGTTTCCCAAAAAGTCATTGCTAACTTAAAAAAAAACACATCCATGAAGGTCTTTCACCTTCATCCAACTCTCCTTTCATCAGTTGTCTTACGTTAGGATGACACTGACTCATTCTTTCAACCAGCAAGGGAAGCATTGGTTTGATTATCACATGGGGCACTTACCAGTTATTCTTTTTGATTTAGGTATCATATAATATGTTTAGACTTGAGGGTGGTAGTTTATATATTTGTGATGTAAAAATAATTGTCTACTGAATGGGCTTTTTGTTTTTTCCAAATCATAGGAACTGTAAGTATCATGTGATAAAAACCAGTAGTCAGGTAACCCAAGTGATACGGTACAAGTGGTCCAAGCCTTATTCTCAACATGTCTTGTACAACCAAAATAGAATTCGGAGGTTTTCTCACAGAAAGGAGTAAAATTTTGTTTCTGAGATCTAGAAGTTAGTTGGCCATATACATAATCAAAACTGTTCAGCCAGTTGGCATAATTAAGAGACTTGCCAAGATTTTAAGTAATGCCTGTGAAGAGCTCTAAAGAGCACAAAGCTTGAAAAAAAGCAAGATTAGAAGCCACAGTGAAGTTTAACCCAATGATATCCAAGACACAACTGATAGATGTAACGAGTTTCGTTGCAGAACTGAACATGAGTAAATTTGTCTCCCCCTTGCCTTGCCACACAACATATGAGTTGGAACTTCCTTTAGAAGACAAGAACAAGCCAACATTAGACTTCTCAGGATCTTCCCGTATCCTTGCCCCTGTAAGGAAGCTTTATTTTGTCAATTCCTCATGTGATGTGCCTTATATCAAAATTTAGGGATGCCTTGATAATAGTGAGTAATCGAGACATTTCATAGGTTTTTATTGCAACATCAAATACACATGAAACAATAAAACATTTCCTTATGACAAAAGATGTGTACAACAATATTTATACCGATTCTTTTTGTGGTGGCAAAGAATTGGAAGTTTAGGGGACGTTCATCGTTTGGGGAACACCTGAACAAAGTTTTGGTATACGAATGGAATGGAATACTATTGTTCTACGAGAATTGACGAGCAGGCGAATTTCAGAATAACCTGTAAACACTTAAATGAACTGATTCTGAGTGAAGTGAGCAGAACCAGGAGAATATGTACACAGTAATAAGAGTCATGTGATGATCAACTTTAATAGTTTTAGCTCTCCTCAGCAATGCAAAATGAAAGATGACAATTCCATAAGACCCATGATGGGAAACGTTATCCACATCCAGAGAAAGAACAATGGAGTTTGAATGCAGATCATAGCATACTATTTTCACTTATTTTTCTTTCTTGTAGCTTTTTCCTTTTGTTCTTATTCTTTGACAATATGACTAAAGTGAAAATATATTTAATAGGATTTATATATGTGTGTGTATACATATATATCAGATTGTTTGATATCTTGGGGAGAAGGTAAGGAAGAGGGTAGGAAGGGGGAAATATGGAGTTCAAAATCTTATAAAAATGCATGTTGAAAACTTTCTTTACATGTAATTGGAAAAAGAAAATATGATTTAAAGAAGAGTGTGTTGAGCCGTAGGTAGTGATTTGCTCAGAGCTTTAACTTGAGGAAGCTTATTTTTTCGACTATGGAGGCTAGATGTGACACGGGCAAGACAGAAAGTAGGAATACCCAGGAGGAAGCTCGTGCTAGATGAAATATGATGAGAGGCTGAGTGAATGGAGAGAAAGGAACAGATAATGTTTGAGATGGTGAGGCAGCTGAACTGACAAGTCTCAGCAATAGGTTGGGGGTTGATTTCAGCAAGTATTTTTGTTTCAGACAAGTTAATAATAATATTTACAATAACAACAGCAACAATTGCAATAATAAAATGGTAGGAAAATATTCCTTTCCAGTTTTAACAGGATACGAGATTACTTTGTTTCTCATATTGCTTTAAGATAGCTTACTGTATGAGGTGTTCTGTCATCTGTGAGCTTCAAAGGTCATGTGAGATGGTTCTGAACCCCTCTGATAATGTTCATAGTGTTCTTAAATGACTTAAAATGGACTGGATTGTTTTGAGCTGACAGTAGGAAAGGTCAGAGAGAAAATCAGTTGCATCCACCTTGCTTGATTTCCTGACTACACCTGGTAAAATCTCCCATAAACCCTGGGACAGAGTTTTCCATTTACACAGTAAAGGCTTGAAGGAATGGAGTGTGTCTCTTCTGGTTTTAGATTGGCAGACAGGGATTTTTAGTAGAGGAATGATTTTTACAGATGTTAGATTAATCACTTTCTTCTCCTCCTTCCTCCCCCCCCCCCACTCCCTTTACATTGCAACTCATGGTCACATTAGCATATAGGACTTAAAAGGAAAGTATTTCAGTATTTTGATTTATGCTGCTTTTCGCTTTGGTGCTAGGGACTGGGGAGGAGGCAGTAGGTGCTCAGAATTCCCACAGACTTTAATGCATTTTACATCAAGGCTATCTACCCCAGGTGGGGATTTTGTGCCTTCTTCTCAGGAATCACTTAGGGGAAAAACAAAAACACGCAAAAATATCCTGTCTCTTGTGACTCGGAGCAAGCCAACTTGGCACACTGAGGGCAATCCCAATCCAGTAAAATGTCAATCCAGAAATATTTTAGAAGGCTTTTTAACATTAGTTAGCCCCTTGTAACTGACTTCTGCTGCTGTATCTGCAAAATCTAGGAAAATGGGATTTCTTAATATACTTGTAACTTGTTCATTAGACAGAGTGCTACTTATTTAGATTGTCAGCAATTAAACACATTTTCAACTAAGGTTTAAGCCAATGATTAGTTACTGTTGAAATATACAAGTGAGAAGACATCATTTTGAGCTTAGCCTAGGATATTTTAAAGATATTTCTGGACTTGGGGATGGAGACAAAGGCAAGATTCTGCTGTCGCCAGCCATCCTGTTGTCAAGCCCAAGGGGGAGGGTGAGAAGGAGAACCTAGTCTTTCTCTATTCACCTTTCTGGGTGCTCCCCTGGAAAGCATAAGCTAGGGTCCAAACACTTGGTGTGATTCTTCCCCCATCCTCAATGTAGCCAAAGGATAGGTCTGAGTGCAATAGTATGGAGTATAGTCATAGAATGTGGCCTCTGAGTCCTGCCCTTAAGGGAGCCCTGCTTTTCAGCTAGTGTTCTGTTCCATGTTTACTTCCAGGGCTTCCCCTGTAGGGAAGTAGAGAAGACATTTGCATTGAATGGGCACTACCCAGACAGAATTTGAGATCCCCTTGCTCTCCCTCTCCTCCACCCTCCTCTCCCCACTCATACCTCCACTCTTCTAGCTCAGGCCCACTCTGTCTTTGTCCTGGACCCTCTGCCTCAAATCTCTCCTCATTGTGGTCCATATTCTATTAGCAGCCAAAATGGCACTGCTCAAGCACAGCTCTGATCGGACCATTTAGAGGGTCACAGTCAGTGGGGAAACTCTGGGTGAGCTATAAGACCCTTCAGCCCAGAGGGAACCTGCCGACAATGTATGGTCTGGCTCCCCATCTTCCCTAAGGGCTCTCGGCCTTCCTGAGAAGTCAGGGGGCCGGGACAACCTGTGTGGAGATTGAAGCAGAGTGATAGCAGGTGGCAAACTCCATACAATAGCAAGTTGTTTATGTGGTCCCACATGCGCAGTGTTGTTTTTGTTACATTATAAAAAGGGAAAGCCCTTGAAATAAACAGACTCCATTTTTCCACCATCCTCAGGAGTCCCACCTCATCACTTCTCCACTAGGATGGTGTGGGGGCTCTAGAAATCACGTAGGTTTTATCACCCCAACTTGGGGGCTCTAGAAAGCAGGACACAATAGTATCATTCCCTTAAAAGAATGGAAGTGTCCTGAGGACTTGAGGTTGGAGGTAGTCTTTGTTTTATTTTTATTTTTGTATCCTCATAACATAACAAATGAAGAAGGGAAAGAAAGGAAACGAGTATTTATATAGCACCAACTATGTGGCAGGTATTGTGCTCTTAGCTCGAAAAATATTTCACAATAGTTCTATGAGGTAACTGCTATAATTATCCCCATTTTATAATGGAAGAAAGTGAGGCAAAAAGAGATGAAGTCACTTGCTCAGGGTCCCACAGCTAGAAAGGTCTTCCTGAATCTAGACCCAGTAGTTTTTCTACCATACTACCTCGCTGGTACCTATGGTGCTTCATAATTGCTTGATGATTGAATAATTGATTAATTTCCTGCCTAAGAAGTTTCAGTAGTTCCCTGAATATGAATTTCACATAAATATGGATATATGTATGTATATATTTAATGTATGTATATTTAATATATGTATACATATATTTAAACAGAAGACTTGCTTGGCTGGATTGGAGAATTTGGGATAGGGAATAATATACAGTGAGGTTGAAAAGATAGCTCAGAGCCAGATTGGCACAGATTTAAAATAATATAGCGCTAATAGCCAGGATTTCTAGAACAACTGAAGGTTCACAGTGTACTTTACAGATGCCATTTCACTTGATTCTCATCACAACCCTGGGAGGTAGATGCTATTGTGATCTGCATTTTACAGTTGAAGGAACTGAGGCAGATAGATATGTCACTTGAACAGCATTACACACCTTGTATGTGTCGGAAGCAGGAGTCAAACTCAGGGGTTCTTAGTTCCAAGTCTAGCACTTTATTCACTATGCCTAGAGAATAGGGAACCAGGGGAATTTATTAGGGAGGATCCTGTCTGTGTTTAGGGCAACACCCTTTGGCACATATGTGGAAGATAGGCTAGAGTAGGGAGTAATCAGACTCTGGGAGACCATTTGGGAGTGTGTTACAATACTTTGAATGAGAGATAAGGAGGACCTAAATTAGGGGGTGGCTACTTAGTGGAGAGATGGGGCAGACTGAAGAGAGGGTTGTGAAGGTGGAAAAGGAAAGATCTGGCAACTGATTGGATGTGTGCAGTGAGGCAAAGTGAGGAAGTAAGCGTATCGATGAGTTAGATGAATGAATAAACAAAAGAAAAAACAAGATGAGGGAATAAGACATGTAAAGATAGCTTTTGCAAAGGCCCTGAAGTGGGAGATAAGATGTCACGTACGGGGCTGGTGTAGGAAGGAGAGTGATGTGAATTTAGTCTGAAAACATTAGGCTTTTAGAAACAAAATTAGTATCTTTGAATATGGTTCTAGTTATTAAGTAACAGAAATACCACTGGGGACTTAGAGCTTATTCTCCAGAGTTTATTGAAGCAAACCATCAGTGGTACTATATACAAATCAGATACCAGAAAAATTCTTAGCTTCTCAAGAGAGCCTACGCTACCTGATGGTTCGGTCCAGAATACAGGTGCCTTCTGAGCAGCAGCTGGATCTATGGGCCAAGGTGGAGTTGATTAACATTAAGGAAGGGAAGGGCGGGAGCTTTTGACAGATGGCTATTGTCCAACCCAATCATTGCGGTCCAGTCTCTTTGAGGGAAATTTCTATCACTATGTGAAGACTACCTTCTGAAGACTAGTTAAGAGAATTGAAGGATTTCCCCCCTTTACTAAAATTTCTTTTTCATTAGGAGCTTGAACCAAATGTGGATATTTCAGTAAATAAAGGAGAAAAAAGAGGGTTACTTATGAAGTTATTTAAAAGTATAAATAAAATCCAACATGGTAGTAAGAAAATTGTCCTACTTGTATCTCCTGGACTTTAAATTTTCTCCTATTTAGTTATTTCTTTTGCCTTAATTTTTTTTGGCATCTCTGTCATTGCCACTAACTCTATCTCCCACAGACAATCACATTTTGAGAAGATGACTTGCTTCTTTTCCCACTTCCAAACTCTGCACACTTGAGAGAACAGTATGTAAGAGAGAAAGTATGTAAGTTCTGATTAGTTTTTTGGATCAATGTTTTCTAAAGATCCTAGTACACAGCAAGTCACTCCATAAGCTACCGTTTCCCAATCTGTAAAATCAGAATGATTGCAGTCAATGGTTTTTTGTGAGGGGGAAACTTTGTAAACTTAAAAGCATGTTAGTATGGCATTATTATTATCATTCTCATCGTAGTCTTCATCATCATGCCTCCTCCATACCAAATCATTTGCTCTAATGATAAATCCAGAGTAAAATGGGGAGGGTGGACAACGTAGGCATCTGCTCACAAAGCATTTTCAGAACTGAGAGGCAGAATGGAGGAAGGACCAGAAAGCTGGCCTTTGAGTCAGGAAGGCCTGATTTCCAGCCCTATCTTTGACACACATTGGCTGTGTGACTTTGGACACATCATTTAACCTCTAAGTATCCCAGGCCATTCTGAAGTTCTAAGCGGTTGAACAGTTATTGATCTCCTCCCCAGGGAGTGGGTGTTTCCTCATCTCATGTCTAGCACACTGGTCAACCCACATGTATTTCTGAGGCTTCACTGTGTGACAGATACTATGCTGGATAAATACAAACCTGAGTGCAAGCCTCGTACTTTCTCACTTTGCTTAGAGTCGATCGGGATCCAAATTGTTGAAGCATTTAGAAAAACAAGTTATTACGAAATCTTTGCAAGGTCAAGCAAGACTGTTCTCCCTATAAAAATTATATTTTTTGAGCCCCCTGCTTTTCTGGGCATTGTCCTTGGGACTTTGGGGCTAAAGGCTCCATTGCTGCCTGCATTCAAGGAATTTGTGATCTCCCTGAAATGCTTACAATCAGGTTTCCATTTTGGGGCTGGCTCCCCAGCTATTTTCACCCACACTGACATCTCTCAGTGATTTAATGCTAACATTAAGAGAGGGATAGTGTAAAAAAATAAAAATAAAAAAGCAAGGCATAGTATACAGTTGAAAGGGGGAGAATAATCGCTCTGGATTATCATCTGATCAGGCCACATCTGGAGAATCCTAGTCTGGCCTGGAAGCCACAGTGTTGGGAAGATGGAACAAATCCTGAGTTGGGCAGTTAGCATAGTGAGGAAGCTAGAAACCAAGATAGAGGAGCAGCTCAAGAAAACAAGCTACTTAGCTTGGAAAAGACAGACCTTAAGGGGAATCTGAGGATAATATTTAAATTCCTGAGGGTCTCTCATGTGGATGAAAGGTTTGACTTGTTCTGTTTGGCTCCAGAGGCCATGACTAGGATAAATTTGGTGGAAGTTCTAGAGAGGCAGATTTTAGTTCAATATAAGAAACAATTTCCCTCAAATTTCAAAAGTCAGAAAACATAATGGGCTATGTTTCGAGGTAGTGAGTTGCTTGTGCCAAGATGTATTCAAGTAGAGGTTAGAGGACCATTTGTTCTGTTTTGTAGAAATGATTTATTGTTTGAACAAATGTTCATTTTATTCAAATAAAAATACTCTGGATATTAATTAATACATATTGTTCTTGTTCAGTCATTTCAGTCGTGACCAAATCTATGTGACCCCACTTGGTGTTTTCTTGGCAAAGATACTGGAGTGACCCTGTCATTTTCTTCTCTCATTTTACAGATGAGAAAACTGAGGCAAACAGTTAAGTGACTTGCCCAGAGTCATACAACTAGAAAATTATATGAGGCTGGATTTAAACTCAGGAAGAGGAGTCTTCCTGGCTCCCTGTTGGCACACTATCCACTGAGCTACATATAGAATCCATATAGAAAAATCAAATGGAAACTGACACAAAACAAACAAAAGTATTTCTTGTTCAGGTGATGACAATTAGATAGCCAATCGTTTGTAAGAATGCAGATATTTGGGGAAAGCATTGTAGATGAGCAATGAATTGGTATCAGAATGGAAAAAAAAGAAATGGGTGCTCAACATTGTGTGTGATGATGCTTTGGGGGTTTTCCCAGGCACAAAATCCCATTTTTACATACATGGTCTCCAGGTGATACTGCATGGTGACTCCATGAGCTTTAGAAGAGTACAATATCCAAGGAATCAGAGTTGTGGCTGATTAAAAGAACAATGAAAAGATGCATAATGAGTTCCAGCTGGCACATTTCCAATGATGACATATGTGCAAAAAGTACAAAACCTAAGTTCTTTGTGGCCAGGGATAGTTTTAGTTTTGTCTTTATGTACTCAGCACCTGACCCAGTGCCGGACATACTAGAAGCTTAGTGAATTGGATGAATTGAATTGAATAAATGACAAGTAATGTCATCAAAGAAATATTTGATCAGATAAAGGGGTAAGTCAATCACAAAGCAAAAATTGAGGTAAAACAGATATTCCAAGTATTGCAGTAATACCCACAAAACGTTAAAAGACTTAGGAGAAAGTCTCTTTTCCAATGGGAAGACTCTCTGTGGAAGATCTAAAGGAGAACATGAAAAGAATCCCAGAAGATAAATGCCCATAGATGGGTTCTCACTGGAACCCAGAGAGAGAATACTAAAATCAGGAAGATCACAGATCTAGTGAAGGGTTTGTAGATATGAATGGAAAACAGTAGTTCTCAAGTGATGTAAATTTTACCAAAATCCTTTCCCATACCAGGGACTTCCATATTCCCCAGCCCTTGGCTCCAGGTGCACTTTGCTTCTAAGTATTCCTGATTATCATGCAGCAAAGTCACCACAGCAATTCTGCCCTCTTACAGGCAAAAAGCCATCTTTTCTATTTTGAATCTTTAGGAAGCACAGAAAGAATGGTCTTAGGATGGAGAGAGCCACCTACACCCAGAGAGAGGACTGTGGGGACTGAATGTAGATCACAACATAGTATTTTCACCTTGTTCTCGTTTGCTTGCTTTTTGTTTTCTTTCTCATTTTTTTTCCTTTTTGATCTGATTTTTCTTGTGTAGCGTGATAATTGTGGATATATATAATGAAGAATTGCATGTGTTTAACATATGTTGGATCACGTGCCATCTAGAGGAGTAGGTGGGAAAAGGGAAGGAGAAAAAAACTTGGGAACACAAGATTTTACAAGAGTGAATGTTGATATTTAACATATATAGGACTGCTTGCCATCTTGGGGGGGAGGAAGGAGGGAGGGGAAAAAACGAAACATAAGTGATTGCAAGGGATAATGTTGTGTAAAAATTATCCTGGCATGGATTCTGTCAATACAAAGTTATTATTAAATAAAATTAAATTTTAAAAAAAAAGAGTGAATGTTGAAAACTATGCATGTTTTGAAAATAAAAAAGCTTTAAAATTAAAAAAAAACTTTAAAAAAGAATAATGTTTTATAAAAATAAAAAGAATAAAGTGGGTGGGTGGAAAGGCAGAGAATTCTCCAGGTCCAGGTAATGGGTTGCCATGATTCCTCATGGCTAAGAATTCTGTGCCATGATCAAAAATAGTTTAAGAATCACAGATGTAAAGGATGCTCTTGTTTAGGTAGAGTCTCTTCCGATTTTTATATCCCACGATGCTATGAAAATTCTTGCCCCATCAGCCATTTCTTCATTTAGTTAGAAAATAGCATTTCACTTGGAAACTCGGTGCCATCGTGATGTTATATTTTATGAGCTAGCATATAGGAAAAATATATTAAGAAAACCTCTTGGCATTTTTGGGCACAGTATAATTTATTGAACAAAATGAACAGCTTCATTAGCAAGCAAAATGAGAAACACTGAGTGAATGATTTGAACATTACACTCAAACTATGTTCTTTCTTGTCATTTCTAGCAGGTAGCATGAAACTTAAATGTGAAGCTTTTCACTTGAGCACAATCTCAGGAATAAGTCAGTCACCCCTAGCTTCCAGTCCTATGATACTAACGCTATCAGTCAGTAACCTCTTGATAGAACTGTTGGGAAAGCTTGAATAGGGTGGCAAAATACTATTTTAAAACTGTCTTTGAGCAGTTTAGGGTATCAAAATGAATGCTTACTATAAAAAGATGGGAAAACTGTTCTACCTGAGATGCTGACTCAGTAAAAAAAAATGGCAGGCCCCTTTTAAAGAAAGCTGTAATTTCATGAGTCACAGTAGAGGATAATTGGGCTAATGTAATCCACTAGTCCCCCATTTGGGGAAAGCTTCTTGTACGAGGATTGTACATGGAGGATTGGAACAAAGACAGGAGAAACTCATAAAAATTCAGTTGTGAATATTTCCCCAGAGTAGGAGAAAGATGTCTAAACTCAGCTCCTTTCTTTCCTGTCCCTTATAAGAAATAGCAAGAAATAATATTTCCCCCATAAAACAAAGAAGCCTGACAGAAGATTTATAAGAGTGACTATTCCTTAAAATGAAAGCATTGTTTAAAAGAAAATAACAAATACAAGTTAAAAGAAATATGTGTTTACTTACAATTCTGTAAGATAATAAGTTGATATGTTTAATTATAAGCTGTTGAACATTTGAAAGAAGTGATTTTGCAACATTCCATTTCTATGCCAACAGGAACATAATTCTTACACACTTCACTACTCTTATTTTTTCACACTATAATCTGCATTGATTCTCTTAAAAGACAACTTTATAGAATGACTTAAGACAATTGGTCTCATTTAGGAGTTAATAATGTAGTACCAATAGACATTAAGGAAAAAATCACCTAGATTTTGCTCACAGAGAAGGCCAAAAATATTTATTTCAAAGTGGGTACTAGTCTAGAAACAAATGTGGGAAAATCACAGTATGAAACACCAACTGGCAATTTGGGGTTATCTACCATAGTTAATATTCTCTGGTCTCCTTTCCCTCTAAAATAATTTGAAATATTGAATAAACCACTGACCTCTCTGTTCCCTCCTTCCAATGCCTCCCTCTTTTCTCTGCCTATTTCAACTCTTCACATCCCACTCTAGTCCAGTTTCTTCCACAAACCTTTCACTCGTTCCTCTAGCTGTCCCTGAGGGTCCTTGCTTCTGAACACCTACAGCATAAATAGATACAGAAACTCACTATCTTTAAGATCAGAAGATATGGATTCAAATCCTGTCTTTGTCACTACCTGTGTAACTTTAGGGAAATCACTTCACCTTTATGACTCTCACTTGCTTCACCTGTAAAATGAAAGGGTTGGACTGTATAATCTCTGCTCTCCCTTCCAGAGCTACATCTATGATCCTATGATTGAACTTCATTCAACAGACATTTATTAAGTACTTCTTGTGTGCCAGCCACTGTCCCAGGTACTAGGGATGCAGAGATGAAAATGGAAAATAGAGTCTGCCCTCAAAGAATTTACATTCTGCTGTTGTAAAAACAGGTTAGGGTTGTGGCCCTGAAAGAAGAGAGAAAGGGGCATATACAAGAGCTGTCTGGCAGATGCAACAATAAGGTTTAGCAGCTGGTCAAATGTAGAGGGCAAGAAAGGCTCAAGAGTCAAAGGATGGGTGACTGCAAGGATGTGATGATACCTTCAAAAGAAATAGGCAAACTTAGAAGAAAGGAGAGTTTAATGGAAAAGATGTTTGATTTTGGACATGTCAAGTTAGATGGTTCTAACTAATCTAATAGGAAAATATGTACAGTGGAGCATCTGTTTTCTTAATATGAATAAGAATGAAGTAATAATTCTCTCTGTCTGTCTGTCTCTCTTAGTGTCTCACATCACTGCCAAACTAAGGGAAAAGATTGCCCATTTATTTTTCAAACCTTGACACTTTGGCTTCCATTCTTACAATTCTCCTGAAATAGCTCTCTCCAAGGTCATTAATGACTCAATAACTTCCTTACTGACAAATCAAAGAATTTTTTTTTGTATTGTTGATGCTTGAATCATTCTTTTTTTGGAAACTATTATAAAATAGGAAATGAAAAAAAAAAGCATTGCCATGTGCACAGCAGAACATGAGAGGATCCAAAATATAAAGCAATAAATTTCCATTTCAAGAAAGCCTACATAATAAATACTACACATTGTATTCCGGGGGTTCATTTTCTCTTTGTTTCCTTGGGTGGTTTTCTTTTTTCTTTGTTCTTGGCTTTTATAATTCTTTTGATTCTTGAACCTCTCCCCATGTCACAGTACTCTCATGATTTTCTCCTTACCATTTTTATTATAAGCTCCTTGAGGGAAAGGAAAATCTTCTGCCAGAAGATGAAAATGGACAATTTTGATTATATAGAATTTAAAAGTTTTTATATAACAAAATAAATGAAATTAAGAGTAGAAGTGAAAAAGTTAAGTGAAAAAAATCTTTGCAGTAAATTTTTCTGAGAAAGGTTTCATATCCAAGGTAGATGAGGAATTTATTTAAATGTATAAAAACAAAAGCTATTATCCAAGTGACAAATGGCCAGAGATATGAAGTCAATTCTCAAGAGAAAAAAATCCCATATGAAGAAATATTTTCTACCTCCCACCCATCAGATTTATAAATTTGATACAACAGGAAAACAAATATTGAAAGTCTACGGGAAAACGGGCATATCAATGCCCTTTTGGTGGAGTTGTGAATTGTTGCAGCTATTCTGGAAATCATTTTGGAAATTATGCCTCCAAAATTATGAAACTGTTGCATACCCTTTGACCCAGTGATACTAGTATTAAATTTATACTCCAAAGAAATCAAAGAAAGAAGAGAAGGTCCCATATATACAAATTATATGTAACAGTTCTTTTTTTGTAAATAAGTCAGTCAGTAAGCATTTATTAAGCACCTACTATTTGCCAGGTACTATGCTAAGTACTGGGAATGCAGAAAAAGGCAAAATCCCTGCTCTCAAGAATCTCATTGTGCAATAGGAAAGTTAACATGAAAATAATTGTGAATAAACAAACTGAATACAGTAAAAACATGGAAAAGGGAATTAGAATTAAAAGTAATCAGGCAAAACTTCCTATAAAAGGTAGGATTTGGGGTAGCGTTTGAAGGAAGCCAGGAGGCAAAGATGAGAAGGGAGACAATTCTAGGCATGGAGGACATGCTAATATCCAGTGCAAATGCTTGGAGTAAGGAGATGGATTGTCTCATATGAGGAATATCAACACTTTATCACTGAATTGCAGAGTACACTGGGTTAAGTTAAGGTATAAGGAGATGGGAAAGGTAGCGGGAGGCTAGGTCATAAAGGGCTTTGGCTTTTAAACAGCATTGGAGTTTATGGAGTGGTCAGATTTGTGCTTTGCTGAAGATGAGTTTGATACTATATAGGATAGACTGGAATGAGGAGAGAGCAAGAGGCTCAACTGACAGTAGTTCTGCTACAAAGGAAGGGTTTGTGGCAATGTCAAAGGAGAGAAAAGGGTATAGAGGAAAGGTGTCCTTGAGATAAAAACAATAAGATTTGGCTACATTGTGGGAATTAAGAGAGAATGAGGAGTTGAGAATGACACTTAGTAATGGGTCTGGGTGGCTGAGAGGAGGGTAGTGGTACTCTTGGAAAGTAAAACAGTTCTGAACAGGGAAGATTTTGGGGGGGAAGATCATGAGTTCAGTTTTGAACATGTGTTTACAATGTGTACATCTAGTTCAAGATTTTCATGAGGTACTGGAAGATGCAAGTCTGGAAGTTAAGAAGGCATAAGTAGATTTGAGAATCATCAGCTTAGAGATAACAATTTAATCCTTGGGACCTGTTAAGGTTACCAAACAAAATAGTATGGAAGGAACAGAGAAAAAGGCTGAGAGCTCTGTGACCAGGATGAGAACCCAGAAAAAGAAATTAAGAAAAAGAAATCATATGGGTAGGAGAACTGTGAGAGAACAATTGTCACAGAAATCTCATGAGAAAACACTGTCAAGGAGAAGAGGGTGATGGACATTTTGAAAGGTTGTAGAGAGATCAAGAAAAATCAGGATTGAAAAAAGGTCATTAGATTTGACAAGAGACCGTGGGTAACTTTTCAGAGAATAATTTTCCTGAATGATGAATGTCTTTTGATGATGGGGAAGACATGGGCATATTTGTATGTAACAGGGAACCGGCCAGTAGACAGGGAAAGAGTGAAAATGTGTGAGAGAGTAAGTGTGGCAATGTAGGTAGAGGTAGTGCTGGTGGGAGGGTGGGGGAATCTTCTGCAGAAGACATAATGAAATTGGGTCACTTGATCCAATGGATTACATGTACAGTGCTTTGTTTTCACAAGAAGGATAAACTCAGAAGGTGAGACAGGAGTGAGGAAGATGGTAGTTAGGGAAGACATCTATGTGATGTCAGATGATGAATAAGGAAGAAGAGGAAGCTCTTAGTGAATTTCCTCATTTTTTGGTGAAATAATAGACAAGGTTGTAGGAGAGAAGGGAAGCTTTGGGAGGTCTGAGGAAGGATGAAAAGATTTGGAAAAGCCTCTATGTTGAGTACTATAGGGCAAAAAGTTTGTCTTGCTACCTTGAGGACCCAGTTGAAATTATGTCACATAAATTTGTAGTGGATCCAGTCAACAAGGTTTCTTTTTTGTGTGTGGTAACAAAGAACTTGAAACTATAGGATGGGCATCAACTGGAGAAAAGCTGAACAAATTGTGGTATATAAATATAATTGGAATCTTATCGTGCTGTAAGAAATGATGAAAGCAGTGGTTTCTGGTAAACTTGGGAAGACTTGTATGAACTGATAATAAATGAAGTGAGCAGAACCAGGAGACCAGTTTATATGGTAGCAAGACTCTTAATACAACTTGAAAGACTTCAAAACTCTAAGCGATTCAATGATCAAACATGATTGTACCATAGTGTTGATGGAGCACACAGCTCACCTCCTGACAGAGTAATGGACTCAAGTTGCAGAAGAAATCGTTTTGAATCTAGTCAGTGGGAGTATTTCTTTTGATTGACTAGGTTTATTTGTTAAAAGGTTTTCTCTTTTTTTAGTAGGAGGATGGGAGGTCAAAGAGATAATAAAGACTTGGTAATTGGAAAACATAATTTTTAAAAGGAGAATAAATTGGCTACTTCAAACCTTCCCATATTCTGTACAAGATTAAATAGGGGTTTGGCTTTCTTCTCTTAAGCTTCATCCCAAGCCTGTGCTCTAAATTGGAATTTTGCAGTTACTCAATTATCTCTGGGGTCATGGTCTCCTTCACCTTCTTTCTGCTTTGCAACAACAGCTCCTCTAACATCTCTATCATAACTGTATTCCTAAGCATCCCTGGGTGGGGGAAGCTCCCCACATCTTCATTTTTGTTCTTTTTCTAATTTGCCAGTGGAATTCCTCTCCAAGGGGCCTCCGAGACCTGAATGACTCCATTATAACTCTAACCCTAGCTGACATTTGTTTAGACCTTTACAATTCACTAGAGCCTCTGCATTATATTATATTTAAGGAAGAAAATTGGGGGAAGGAAGAGGAAAATGATGGGATTTATTTTAGAGAGTCTAATTTTTCAGTGTTCTGAAATACTTAAAATCCACAAGTAGTTTATTATATGAATGGCTTCTTTGATGAAACTATAGCTGTTATAATATATGTGACCCAGGAATACTAATATTAACCAGTTCTCAGGAATCAGCAATGCCTCATTTCCTACCTTATTTACCTCAGTGAAGTTTCACTGTGGAGCTTAAGTGAATATATTTAGTTTAAGGTTCCAAACAATTCTGAGCTAACGTGCCTTCCCCAATATGTCTTTTATTTTATACACATAGATTGTTTCTTATGATGCTTAGGGCCTTTCTTCATAAGATCATCTTGAATTGGAAGGGACTTCAGAGGCTCTCAAACACAATCGCTTCTTTTTACAATGAGGAAACCAAGGCCCGAAGACCCATACTTGACATGACTCTGAGAACTTGTTCTGTTACAAACCTGAAAATGAGAGATTATTCATCATTTGGCTAACGTAGGATTTGAACTTGGATGCTCTAACTGCGGAACCAGTGACCTTTTCCCATTGTCTCATTATTCTACTTTTATAAAACAAAGAAAAGGGATTCCAAAGTTTTAGAATTTCAAATTGCAATTTTAATAAGAACAAAAACATTTTCCCCAACTAGTTTCATTTATTCACACTACTGAAGATAAGACTCCAAAGGAAACCAAATACAATTTAGGAAACCTATCTCCTAGGGTTCTATTCACCAACCCTGTAACTCTGTGGATCAAGAAGTGTTCCTTCCTGGCCTCCACTCCCTGAATGTGTTTGGTCTTCTTCATTAGCACGTAGGTCGTTGAGGGCAGGGACTGTCTTTGCTCCTCAAAATGTGGCACAGTGTGTGGCACATAATAAACAGTAAGAGAGTTTTTTTACTCATTCATATCCTGTATTGCAATTCCCCACTGAATCTTGAATCTCCTCTGTATGAGTACTCCAAGGATGTGGATCACAATCCATTTATGCCTGTTGGGCTTGGGACGCTTGTCTCTGTTTTCCCATAAGTTAACCAAAGGATCCATCCTCTTATCTTCTTGACACAATCAGGACCCACATGGACAGTCCATCACTTATCCTTTACTCTTCCTACGCCACCAGCCCTTCTTGTATTTTAAACACACATGTACCTTTTATACACCCTTTGTACCACTTCTTTGCAATTCCTCCTTGGTGATGTGTTGCACCAAGTGCCTCTCCAAAAAGGCCTCACTTTCCAATTACAGTATGTTCCTGGCAACATGTATGGAATATTATAGCACTTTCTCTAGGGATCTTAAGATCTTTGGTGGCTCCTCAGCAATGAGCATCATAGGGATAGGAGACTTTTTTCTTTCATGGTGAGGTCTTTCCTGGCAGTGATATTGTGTTGGCATTTGTACTATTAACATTGTGTTAATGTGCCTTCTATGCTTCATTTGTTGACCCGGTTACCATGCCCTATAAAATACACTTACAGAACAGCAGCAGGAGATATGTTCAAACGTGACAAACAGAGAAAGAAAATGTGTTTCAAGTAGGAAACTTTACAGAAAAGAATTTTCTCTTAATGATTAGGGTGAAGTAGCTCATAAGAAACAAACTTCCCAGCTCTGGGGAAGCGGTGTGGATGTGCCAATCCGCCCACCAAAAAAAGTCTTCAGAATACATGCAGAGAGATACGCTTTGGAAAAAGCCCTTCATTCAATGATTGGCCAAAGAGTCTCTTTAACCCCAAATGAAACCAAGGTCCAGAGAATCTACACAGGCACATAGCCTGGACGGTTTCCCAATGAAAGCTGACGTACTATTCAATTCCATCAAATGTCAATGAAAGTTTATTTGAAATCCAAACAGAAATGTCATTTTGATGCTCTTTGATAGAGTACAATATTACAGGAAGCTAAATGTCAGCACAGTAGATGGAGATCTTCTTTACCTGACATGCAATATGGGCTTGAGAATTTGTTCTGTTGTAAAGCTGAAAATTAAGGATTATTCATATTGTAAATGGAAATCCCAGGAAAAAATTGTGGGGGGGGGGGTAAGGGGGGAAGGCGGGAACAAGAGAGACAGAGGGAGAATTGCCCACATGCATGGGTTGGGAGGAAGTCCTGCGAACCAGATAAATAGGAGTCTCCATGATAAGATCCAAAATCAATATGTCTCTTATTCTTATGACTTTTAGTATAGAATTTGTATGAAATATTTATTCATTCATGTATCATAAACTAAAAGGGACATAAGCTGAAGGGTTGTAAGTACAGTAAATAACTAATTTACAATTCATTTGAACAAAAAAGCAACATTTTAATGAACAGGGTGCAAGAGAAGCTCTCTGCCTATTACCTTAGGGACTGCTGCCCTTCTGGGAAGGGCTGGCTCGGCATTTTCATCATGCTTGCTGTCAGCAGCTGGATTTTGATGGAGGAAGCTGTAAATCCATCTAGGATGCTGGATTCAGCCCATCCTTGTCACCTGGGCTAAAAACAACTTTGAAATCCTGCACAAGAGAAGGGCGGCTGTTGTCTGAACAATGTGAATGGGGAGGCTTAACCTGCTATTAAAAGAAATAAATGACCTAATTTAGGTTAAATTTTTTTTTTCACATCAGAACTTTATTATAAAACACATCATTAAAACATGCCCCATTTTCCCAAGAGTAACTCCAGCTAATGAGTAGGAACGCAAGCACCGTGCTCAGCACCAACTCTGTGCCAGCGTATTTGGCGGGCAGAGAGAAGAAGCCCATTTGCCATCTGATTATTTGACAAGCAATCATAATCGAATGGCTTTGGAGAAAGTTATTCGGAGAAGAGACATTTCTCAGCCTGGCCCTTTGTAGGAAGAAAGATACAGATTTGGTTGATAAGCAACAAAGATCAAAATATTGAACCAACACAATTATTGGCCTAGAGTGGGCATGATGAAATTACCTTCTTCATGTGGAATTTGAAGGAGAGAAGATTAGTAAGAAAAAAAGACAGGTATTTGTAAGGTAATTCTTTTTCAGTTTTTGGCTGCAGCCTTGAGGGTATGATGCATGGCTCTTTTATAATATTTCAGATGAGGAGTTCTCACTATGATTTCTAGCACTGATACAACCTTAGCAAGTGACCTTGACCAAATACCCCACTCCCATTTTACACTAAATTAGACTGTCTCCATCAGTCAGATTGGACTAGGCCCATATTCACAAAGCAAGGACACTGACTACCTAGGAAAAGGCTGGGGGTGGGCAGAGGATTTAAAAATACTGACAATATCACATCCCATCTATACTCCATCTGCAAAAGGAGGAATTATTGACCAATATGTTTAGAAAAAAAGAAATGCTAACAAATTATTATTATTAAGAAAACACGGATAGGAGACAGCAAAGTAGAGTGGGAAAGTTTCATATTGGAAACCAGGAGATTAAGATTCTAATGTAAACTTCTTAAGGGAGGCAACTAAGATGCTTTTTCCTTATCTTTTTATTTCCAGGCCTAGCACAAAGCTTTGTACATAACAGGAGCTTCATTAATGCTTTGGGAAATGAATTCAATTGAAATCAGATCTAAAATTGAGTCCTGACACTAATTTGATATGAAAAATTAATTGGGAAAATCACTTCTTCTCTTCCTTCCCTCTTCCTCTTCTCCCTACTTTCCCTCTATCCTCTCTTCTTCCTCCTCTTCTGCATTCTTGTGATTCTTATCCTTATTATTGTTCTCATACTTCTTGTCATTCTTGTCATTGTTCTTCTTGTCATTGTTGTTGGTCTTGCTTTTATTGTCATTTTTGTTCTTCTCGTTCTTTTTCTCATTGCTTTTGCTCTCATCCCCTTCCTTTATCATCTTTATCGTCTTCTTCATAAATGAAATTCACATAGTGCTTTGAAGTTTGCAAAACACTTTGCCAAAATTCCATTTCATCTGCCCAACAGCCCCGTGGAATTGCTGTTATTGGTATTATTTTCCCCATCTGACATATGAGAAACCCAAAACTCAAAGAGGTGAACCTATACTGTAAAAGGAATGCCTAGATTTGAACCCATGCCTACCAGCTCCAAATCAAGACCTATTTCTACTATTCCCATTCTGTTCATGAAGGGCTGAAGTAGATGGTCTTTAATATATTTTGGAGTCATCTCCAAAAGGAACCTCCAAATTAGTAGCAACTTTTCCACAAGACTTTACAAAGCATCCATTAAATCACTTGATTTTCATTGACAAAAATGATACCTTTGTACCATGATTAGAATGTTACTGGTTAATAAGTGTTTTTTTTAACTAATTGAATGTAATAATCAAATGATGAAATGATTTAATCATCACCCCAAGCTTAAGGATTTCTGGTCATTACCATATCAACATACTTAGAGTAAACAAATTCACAATAAAAGCTCCCTGCCTTTGGCAATAGCTTACTTTAAACAAAACCATCAAGTATCAAAACATTAGATAAGCTCATATTTCTCTTTTACATGCTATAATTTTCTTAAAAATAGAATGTTGTTTGCCATTCTAGTGGTGACCTAATTTGTTAAAAGCAATTTGTATTTTGAGTTTACATTCTAACATTATGTCTAATAGCATCACTATTTCTTCCAAACTAATTCCTTATCTAGGATAGTGTGTCCTTATTTACCAGCCCTCTGCTTGCAGAAGTTGATGAGCTAGGTCAAGGAAATCTGCTTGTTTTGTTATGCCTTCTCAACTGTTTTCCCACAAGCAATCTGCGACTTTATTAGTAGTATCTCTTCCCTTGTCATCAGCTTGTCTAAAACTCCATTTATGTTATGGCAGAAAAATGGGATAAAAGGTGGAAAAATTCAATCATTTGACTTGAATACTAAATACAAATTTAATTAATCAGTAATTTTGCCCCTTGAAACATATGCTTGAATCAGAAAGCTTAAGTTAGTTAGTTAAAAGGCAGGGATGGGATGGGTGGTGGAATGGGAGTGTATATTAAGATCTGTTCATGTTAGAAAATCCAGGAACTAGAGGGAGAAGGAATGATAGAGAAACAAGTGTAATATATCAGTGCTCACAGTAACAAATGATATTACCATCAGGTCACTATAGACCACCTGGACAGAAAGAGGAGATAGATGAGTTTAGGAAATAGAAAATAAAATTGATATGATGGTATGATAGAGTAGTGATAGGTGGCTTTTGTCATCTGTACAACTGTTAGAGCTTTCTCTCTGCCAAATGCTGATCAGTTAATTATTTCTTGACTAACCTTAATTCTAATTCTACCCATCAAAAGGTGGAGGAAACAATTAGGGAAGCTTTTATTCTGCATCAGATTCTCATGAACATAGAGGATCTGGCTGCTAATGTTGAAGTGAGGGGGACCTTATGGGGAAAAAACCCTTCCAACTTAAAATGCATGATAGAGAAAGGGAAATGAGGCAACAGGAGGATGATAAGTACACTAGATTTTCAGAGGGTAGATTTCAAAGAGTTAAAAGAAAAAATAATTAGAATCATAAAATCATTCCATAGACTCTAAAACCTTTAGTCACTCCCTATTATCTTTAGGACAAAATACAACTCTTTATTTTCGCATTTTGGATACACAGTGTGGATTTAACCTAAAATATCTTCAAATATTCTCCATTTGATATACTCTATATCCTGGCCACGCTGAACAGTAGCTGTTCACCTATCTTGTCCTTCTCTCTTCTTTGCTTAGTGGGACATCTCCTATCACTGGGACATATTCCTTCAATATTCCTGTCAGCTGAAGTCCTTTTCCTTTGACCTCTAGCTCAGGTTTCACTAGATGAGATGTCACCACCTTATTTATCTCCTCCCCATCCCATAGACTAAATGCCTTTATGATAGTATCGCTTTTGATCTTGAAATCCTATGTGTCTGGCATCCTGCATATTTTGTATGTAATAGGTGCTTAATTAATGCATGTTGACTACAAGCAAAGTATACATACAAAGTGGTTTTTCAAAACTAAGTATTGATGCTGTTTGTATTTTCTAACCTGAAGAATACAGAGTGGATTATCCTGACATATGCCTCTTTGTTCTTCTAAACTCAAAGTATGAGCCAGGATATTACCATCTTTCTGTACAGCTAGCAGTCTTCCTCCATGACTCTTTCCCTGTTGAAAAATAACAGCCAAAAGATCACTGAAAATATAACAATACCTCTGTCCTATACATCTCTCCTCTCCTTTGGAATTGCAGCTTATCAGCACACCAAAGCGTTTGACAGTAGCAAAAAAAAATTATGCATTATGTATTTTTAAGCACTGAAAGTATAACAGAGCAGCACATTATACAAACATGTAAGCAACTCAAAGCACATTATTTCCTTATACCCGAAGAATAAAAAATAATGGCAATTTGCAAACAGAATTTATTTTTAGTTATATGATCTTCTGTCTAGTGTTTAGAATCGCAAAGCAATGTGCTTGGCTTGCTAACTAGGCATCCCTTAACTACCTCCCAATCAATTGGAAATAAAAAATGTTCCCCAAACTATCATTTTCTCATTATTTTTTTTCTCTCCATAAAAGAGTCCAAAAACCTCTCTATCTCGGGAGCCATAAACCAAAAGATTGGCTTTAAAATCAAGAGAGGTTCATGTAGAAATTTTAGCATTTCTTGTGGTGGTAAAGGCTTGGTGCATTTGAGACAAGATTTAAATCTTTGGTCCAAATATTTGAATAAAAACAATTTCCGCTGCTGCTAATGAATTTCAGCTGAGGGCATTTTGGCTCCTGCTTGCTTTGCTAGCGTCACAGGTTTTCTCCCTCAGCCATGTAAATCAGACCTTTGGTTAAGGGTTCACTCTTAATGTCTAGACTGCTGCTCTGGGTAGCCATCTATTCAAGCTATCTGGCCATTTAATTATTCATCTTGGAAAATCTTCTTATTCCCTTTTCTATAGAGAGCTGAGAGCCTATAAATGTATTTTCCTTTGGGGTTGGGTAGGAACATGGTGTTTCTAGGAACAAAACTACAGAAGGAACCTTTTCGAATGTCAGTGGAATTGAAGCTCAATCATATGTTCTAATTTTGCTTTGACCAGTAAGTTATATTTCATGTGGATTTTGAGAAACATTTAGTTTGTTAACCCAGAATTATTTAGGAACAGATTGTACCACTTTTGGTTTGTCTATACCTATTGTGTCTCCCTGGGGAAGGTGAGGAGGGCTTTGTCTCCTACGTGTCATTTGACTATTTTATCAGAATCTGAGTTTTACTGTATTAGTTAGAACATATATATATCACTGCAACAGTGGTTGAGAGTCCTTCCAAAAAAAATCTGACACTTCCTAATTCACCGATCCAGAATCAAGCATATTAGGTCCTTCAGATGAAGCCTAGAATTCTAGGATTCTGTGTCCCTCAGGTTTTGGAGTAATATTGGGAAATGGTTATCATTTGACTAAGAGATGGTTTGTGGTTTTGCTCTCATCCACCCACTTCACTTGCCATACTTGGGAGAAAACCAGAGAAAACACCCGGTGAAAACAGGAAAGCTTGAATCTGGCAGTGAAAGTAGCTCTGCAGATAGTGACTAGGTCCAAGCAAGGGACAAAACTGGGGCACTGATACTAGAAAACCACAGTGAGGCTGTGCTGGGGTTCCAAGCTGGGAAAAAATGACAAGGACATAATTGTTCTCTTCTTTATAGAAAACTATCAAGAGATTAAGGGGATGGGGCAAACTGAGGCAAGCTACCAGCCTATCCCAAATCATCTTCCCTCTACCCTCTACACAGTAAGATGAACCCATCTCAGACCTGTGCAGAGTTGAAATGCTGACATGTAATAGGATGAAGTCTCTTTTTCTAGTCCACAGGTTCTTAGTCTGGGGTCCACGGACTTGTTTTTTGCAAAATGATTTGTTAATTGTGCTTCAATGCAATTGGTTTCTTTTGTAATTCTCTGTGTTTTAATTCTGGCTTTTAAAAACATTCTAAGAGGATGTCCATAACTGCCAATGAGATCCAGGCACAAAAAAGATGAAAGATAGCAAAAAACATCTAAATGTTTCTGGGATTAAACCACAGCTGGATGTTACTGGTATCCTTCAGAGGTGTGTGGCTACCAACATTCAACAATATCATCACCTCTCCTTTCACCTCTTCCCTCACTCCACCTATGCAGGAATGCAGAGGGGACAATTGGATGCAACACAGAAACATCTTGTTCAGTTTCTTATTTTCTGTGACAAAACATCTAAGATGTTATTTCTTTGCATATTAATAGCTCAAATTAATGGATTTTTTTTCAAATGCCATAACTGACTGTCTCTTAAAACTGTATATGACAAGCTCCAGCTAACAGCCAACATTTCTGGATGACTTATACACTCTTTAAAGTTATTTTCACTCAAGTAGGTTGAACAGTGACAGAATCTAACAACAGAGAATATTGAATAGGTACTTGAAATAAATAATAGTCAGGCAAAATGATAATAAAACATTTTACTCTCTTCAGAAATGTTCCTCCTTTTTACTAAAATATATAACACTGAAGAGAAAATGAAACATTTAGTTTTGAGGAGTTAGGAATATCTACTTAACCTTTAATATTAAACAGATGGATCAAACTGTCTAGACAGTATTTATTGAATAATCATGAATAATCACAGAAATTGTTCAATAAAATGAAATGCAAATGTTAAAATATTTGCACAAATAATTATTAAGATTGATTTTATAAAAATGGGTAGTTCGTCGTTGTTTTGGAATGAGCCCTGTATTAATATCATTTTTAAAACTTATTGTCCCTAGTAGATATGTTTGTATTGCATAACATACCATCACCTGTTTGTTAAAAAAAAAAAGTGCTAGAGTTAGAATCACTTGACTAATTCAAAAAGACTCAAGAAGGATAATTTCTAGAGAATGTAGGAAACTGGATCTGATATTCTTTTTCTCCTCTCATATAAAATGGCAGCTAATCAGTGGATCTGTGAAGGAGTCAATGACTGAAAGATAACTCTGGACCTTGAGGGAAAAAATTATGAAACCTCTTGGCTCCAGAGCATGATGATGGGTTGCTGCTGTTGCATCTGATTCTTCATGAACCCCTCTGGGATTTTCTTGGCAAAGATACTGGAGTGATTTGCTCTTTCTTTCTCCAGCTCCTTTCACAGATGAGGAAACTGAGGCAAACAGGGTTAACACAGAGTCACACAGTTAGTGAAGCAGGATTTGAACTCTCCAATATGAATCTTCTTGATTTTAAGCCCACTGCTCTAATCATTGTACCACTTAGCTGTCTCTAGGGATGGCACACTTAGATTAAATGAGACCAAACAATGCATTTGAACAAGGAACTCTTAGTTGAAGAACTGAAAATCCTGTACTGAGATGAGAAAAGAATAACATTTTCAGTGTTGCTGTTGGTTGAAACCACTAGTAAGTTATTTTTGCTCCTGCTGTTTTGTTGCATGACAAGATTGTGAAAAATTTCTAATGAGATAAGAAATATTGAGAGAATGAAATTGAAAACTTTTACTGTTTGAGAGTTGATTGTTCCAGTACGTGAAAAACAAAAGCCCTTATAGAAGATGAACCAGATTCTAATTCTCCTGGGAGGAATGATATTTGTGTGGGATGCACGATACTGTTAGGAAGTTGATGGGCTGCTATAGAGAGTGTGCTGCCTTCAGTTTCAGAAGAGTGGGACTTGAATCCTATTGCTCCCCCTGCAACCTTGGGGCCATTCCAACTTTCTGGACCTTAATTCTCTTTTTCTAGAAAATGGAGGGTGGTGCTAGGTGGCTTCAAAAGTTTCAGCACCTTACTTACATAGTTACATGTATGACACCATAAATCATTAGAAATCATTATTCATTCATATCAACATCATTGCTTTCACTGATTGCAAGTATCTCTATTTTTTTAATATTGTGATTTTGCTTTCTGGTCTATACCCACACCCCAACTTTGTCTTCGTTCACTGTAATATTCCACGAATCTCCTTTGTATTTTAGAGAAGAAGAAAAACAAAACATGTTTTGTTTTGTTCTGTTATTCGAGGAGGTTGGGGGCTGGGGAACAGACAGCGATGAGGGATAAAGACAAATAGATTGGGTTTTTATTGTGATCAGACTGAATATAACTTCAGAAAAAGTACTGAGATGCATAGCTCCCTTCAACAAACATTCTTAGTCTTTTCTCATTTAAATGTGACTTAACATGGAGACGATTAAACAGTGCAACAAAACGTCGGCTCCATGAGAAATCTAAATGATAGATATTGACTAAGTGTTGTGTCACTGGAAGCAGAC
This sequence comes from Antechinus flavipes, assembly GCF_016432865.1. Classification (NCBI taxonomy): domain Eukaryota; kingdom Metazoa; phylum Chordata; class Mammalia; order Dasyuromorphia; family Dasyuridae; genus Antechinus; species Antechinus flavipes. Next base: position 69,077,044 of record NC_067404.1, on the reverse strand, counting down.
ATTCAGGCTCCCTGATGTTTTAATTTTTGATTTAATTTTTTGATAATGCAGCACAGTTGCATCTCTGTGTCTCATACAAAAAGGAGAAAAAAATGACAAGCTGAAACCATTAGGGGGGTTGTATTCTACTTACCAGTTTTTTCTGATTTTCTTTCTCTTTCATTTTTTTTTAAAAGATTTCTTAAATCCAAAGGCCTCCCAGGGTACTAAGAGTAATGTTATTGGGTTATTATCTGTCGAAGATAAAATACAGTGATTCATACAAAATTAAATAAAGGAGAATGGAAAAACTGAAATTATAGCACTTTTCCAATATTCTGATCATCAAGTTCTCATTTTCATTGGGTATATATCAACGTGCAGTTTGATGCTTTATCTCTTCTTCGTAGCTGGAACTCGATGTTAGTGTGACCTATTGTTATTTAGTGTCTTGGACCATAGATATAATGCTGGAAGGGACCTCAGTGGCTACCTTGTCCAACCCACTCATTTTACAGGAAATTAAAAGGCATCTGTGATCAGTGAGAGTTGACCCCCCCCCCCCAAATGGCATTCAAGTTATGCCAAAATCTGGTCATTTCTTTTATTTTGTTGCCAAAACAGTTGTTAGGACCTAAGCAATAGGTTCTAAATCCTGCTCATGCAGGAAAGAGAGAGAGCCAGGTATTTTCCAGGGTAGGGTGATGTATTAACTGATTGGTTTCCTGTATTTTGTATAATCAAAGAAATGCCAATTAGTGAGGATGAAAAGTTTTCAGCATGGAAGATTCTAGACTAGTGGGATTGGTAGGAGGTGGAAGGGCATTATAGTAGGCAGGAGGGGGACAATGATAGCCAGATCAAAGATAGACCAGCTTCAGAAGAGCATGAGTTTCAGACTGTCACTCATTCACTGAGCAGACATGTATTGAATAGATCCTACTCACTGGTAAATATACTGCTATTATCACTGCCCTCAAGGAACTTAGAATTTAGTAGATTGCACCTTTCTCCCCACTCCCATTGCCAACTCCTGACATCTCTGTTCTTTCTGTGTTGGTCTCACATAAAGTCAGGCCCACAGTAAGAAGGATGTTTCAACACTAAGTCATGGCCCATACCATCTACGGGTCTACGAGGGTACTACCTATCCTTCCCTTCCCACTGCCTAGGCTACTAGCACAACCCGGAGGAGTTTTAGAAATCAGTTACCTAGACAAATACTCTGAAAACAAACTCTTCCTTCCTATGGCTATTTTATAATGTTCCAGGAAAGTAAGAAATGCTCAAATTTGGTTTGAATAATCTCTCATCACCTGTTGATGCTGTGGTAATTAGAGGTGCCAGTACACACTGGCCTAGGTTGTGACCAATGGGAATGGCCAGCTCTGGTTAATTAAAAGCAAAATGACACAGACCTGCCAGAAGTATCAAGCCATTTCTTGCTGTCCATTCAAATCTTCTCTGTGTACAAGTGTGAACCAAATGATGACAGAGGAAATGATTTCTGTTCATTTCGGTCTCAGAGACCTATTGCCAAGCAGTCTTGAGATTCTCCCAGATGATGGACGTTACAGTTTGATTAAATTGGAAGACAGGCAATGATGTCAAAGAAAGGATCAATCTTTAGCTAGTGTTTATTGCTTTCCCTCCCAAATGAGGGCCTAAGGTTAAGATCTGCTCCCTGCCCTGCAAATATCTGCAGACCACTCTTTTCCTGACGTCAGTGAGCAAGGAATGAGAAGATTCATGAACAAAAGGTTCAAAAGTCATAAGATGATTTGACTGTAATCCTTCTCCTCTTTTGACAGTGAATGGAAACCAGAATGATAAATGAGTAAGGCCTTGACTTCAAAAGCAGCAGGGAAGAGAAGAAGGATCGTGGAAAGGGATTCGATGCCTTAATTTGGTTGTTTTGAATTAGAGAGTGTTGGCTTCTTGTGGTAATGCGCCAGGTTAAACAAAGAGGTAGCAATGCAGTGGGAAACCCTTATTTTTCTTAGTCTTGTACCAACAAAAGAAATATTCATAGGGTATTGTTGAAGTGGAAAAATACCCCCTAACCATAGCATGATATAACAAATTCAGAGCCAGCCTCAGAATCAGGAAAACTTGGGTTCCGGTACTGCTTGGCATTAATGGCCGTAGGCCTCTGGGTAAATTGCTTAATTTTTTGTTGCTCTAGGTAGCTTTCTGAGACTAGGATTTGCAGAGAAGGCTCCAACCTATACTGGTTGAAGGAATTTCCTCACCTGAGACTATCCTATATCAATGAAATCATAGGTTCATGCTGTATTTCTAGTTGATTAAGATAGTTGGTCCCCAAAAATATTTAACACCTCTGCTTCTATTTCTTTTTCTACCTCTGAATATTGTTTCATGGAAACAAAGTCACCAGACCTCTCCAGATAACATTAATTCCTTCCCTCCACCACCAGTTCTAGTAGAGGAAGCCATTTTACTGAAGTTTTCAGGTGTTCACTGGAAGGAAATTGAGGACAGAGCTCTCTGACCTAGAATGAAATCCTTATGCTAGAAATTCATTTATGTTTTCCCTACAAACTTTATGTGTCCTATTTGGTGATCTCATGATGTACTTCTGGTTCCCAGGTCATTGAACTTCAAAACTGGAAGAGTTAGGGTTAGAGTCTTCTAAGGAAGCAATTTCTCCTTCTTTGAATGATTTTTTCCCATTTCTATCATATTCTTCCTTATCATACTTACTAATAAACTTTTTATTCTACTGCATCCAACCATAAACTCTTTGAGCATAGGGACTATGTCATTTTTTATCCTTTTAGTCCTCAATTAGAATAATGCCTTGGAAGTAACTGCTTGGTGGATTGGATGTTAGACTTGGAATGAGGAAGACCTGAGTTTGAATCCTGCCTTAGATAGTTACTAGTTGTGTGATCCTAGGCAAGTCCCTTTACCTTTTTGTACTTAATTTCAAGTTGAAAAAAAGAGAATTATTCTAGATGGCCTCTGAAGTCTCTTTCAGCTGTGAATCTATGATTCTATGCTTAATCCATATTTAGTGAACTGAATGGAATCAACTAGTATTTATTTAGAGCAAGTGCTATGCAAGCACTGTGGTCAATGTCCAAGAGATTCTAATGAAGAATGTCCATCCGTCTATCCACATTTATTCATTCATTTAACGAGCAATGATTATCATTTCTTGGTTTGGCCTATATTGCCTTCCCTTCCTTTCCCATCTTTGTCTACCTATGTGAGGACCAATTCAATACAAATTTCTTCATGGAGCTGTTGTCAGGTCCAGGGGTCTATGGTCAGATATCTCTCTTAGGACAGGGAAATGTGCTCCACATTAATAATCAGATTTGTGACTATAGTCACTTAGTCTGCTCTTCAAATGAGGGGAGCTCAAGACCTCTAAGGTTGCCCATCCCACTTTAACCAACTGTAATAGCTAGGAATTTTCTAGACATCAAGCTGTTCCTGGTTCTTCCCTCAGGGGCCTGGAAAAACAAAGTTAATTTTTCTTCTGTGTGATAGCCCTTCACATACTTGAAGATAGGTCCCATGCTTCTCCTTCCCCTAGACTTTTCTTCATATTGTACTTTCCTAGATCCATCAATTAATTTTTATATGGCATGATCTTGAGTCACCATCTTGCTTACTCTCCATTTTATCAATAGTCTTTCTAAAATGTGATGCTCAGACCAGAACTGTTTAGAGTACTCCAGAGTATGATGTGACTTATCACCTCTTTAGTCCGGGTCATTATGAGTCTCTTAAAGCAACCTAAGATCTCACTAGTCTTTTTGCTTGCCATGTTATACTCTTGTATGTACTGAGTTCATTGTCCGCTGATGCCGCCAGTTCTTTTTTGAGAGGAAGGGGCAAGAACTGTCATTTAGCCATATCTCTTTCCTTTTGTTTTGGTGATGTCTGATAGTAGTGTTGATTCAACAGTTCACCATTCAATAATGTATTGAGTCCCTCCTACATTCTAGATTCTGAGTAATATTGACCAAAAAAATTGACCTAGTTCCTACCCTCAAGGAACTTATGCTCAATTTCTTTGTATGTGGATTAGGAATGGACTTTTGTGCTGTCCATTTGACTGCAAAAGAAAATCATTATTGTACTCCTGTCATTAATGGGGTAGCATATTTCTCAAGAGCTAGATTGTTTTAAAATAAGAAAAAAGAACAGGCAGATAAATTTCTAGGTTATGTGGCCTTCCCAGTAGTCAGGGTGACACTCAGCTGAGGCTTATGTAAGTATCCTGGAAATTCCATATTCCAGGGATCTCTGATTTCAGGTGAAACTGCATAACCACCATAGCCACCAGAGCTGATAACAAATTATCTACTATTAGCCTTGGCTTAAAACTTCAACTCCCTGAAGTCACATTGGTAATGGTCCTCTGTGAACTGGGCTATGGTACAAAAAGATACTACTTCATACCTGGGCATATAGTTGAAACCATTCTAACCTGGTGGAACATGGCAGGAGTAGTGCTTATAAGCATAGCCCTTGAGAAACTAAAGTTACCTCCATGCTGTGCTGTGGCTCTAGTGGATGACATAGGCATAGAGGATGCTAATCAACACCCTGACTTCTCTGAAAATTAATACCTAATGAGAAGGTGCTTGAAAATCAATCAGTGGGAAGCAGAACATTGAAAATCTTTCTTTGTTCAAAGTTTGCCTTGAACCATAGTTGGTGGGTTTTTTTTTATTGCTTGGGTTATTTCTAGATAAATGAACACTGTGTAAAATGCTTTGTCTATTTCAGCACCATTGGTTTAATAAGATGTTTTCCTATAATTATATTTGATCCGTGATAAGTGCTCCCTTAGTTAAACATCATCCAGATGTTCACAAATGGTCGCACATCATTATAATTCCTTTGCTACTGTGCAAACTCCTCCTAGTATCCATTCAGGAGATGTACCATAACTCAAATCATCACAAATGGAGTTTTCATAAAATGTATATTGCCACTTTCTTGTCTGCATCATTTTAAGAGAAAACTAATAACAATCCAATTCTATGAATAAATGATGAAAATATCGGGCTTGCATTATGCCTGGCCCCAGGTGGGGCAAGGAGAGAGTGTAGAAGACGTGTCAGGTGTTCTATAACTGGAGATGTCAATATCTTAGCCCTATATTTTATGTCTCCAATGGTGCCTTGCCAATAGGAGGTTCTTAGATAATTTCCATGAGCACTTATTAAGCTCCTATACTGTATTTATCTTCTTGTAGGAGTTATAAGGCTTAAATAAGACAAGCCACTTTGAGCTGGTGGAGCTTCCAATAGAGTAGAAGGAAAAGACGGAAACAAAAATAATTGTAAGGAAGAATATTTTATTGTAAGAAAATGTAAAGAAATGCAAAAGAAAGTGTTTTCTTAAATCTTGAAGGAAATTTTGTATCAGTAAATGGGAGTCATGGAAGACTTCACAGGATAGGTGGCTATTGAATTGGGCTTAAAAGAATGATTAGGAATTCAGTACACAAATATTGAACATTTAAGGGTTAGAGAACATCATGGGTAAAGATATGGATGCATGTGGGGAGGAAGAAAGAGAGAGAAAGAGAAGGAGAGAGATAGAGAGAGCACAAGGGCACTGGAGCGCTAGTCTCATGGGAATAAAACTCAGGATTTCATCACTAAGTAGGAGTGGATAATTTCATTTAGAGGAATAGTAATTTGGATTGAATCTGATGACAGTTTTCTGGTCTGCAATAGAGGCTGGGATTCGAGCAGGGTTGTTATAGATAAAGATGTGTATAGTTAAGATATTCCAAAAGTCTAATTGTAGTTTTAGTTTTATTTTTTCCTGACTGCAATCTAAAGTTTTAATAGCTGTGATAGGTAATAGTAACTGTAACAAAGCTACATTATTGCTTTATTAAAACTGCATGATACTTTGTTCTAAAGACATGGGATGATCTGTGAGAAAATATGGATCTGTGTAGTATCCCAATATCAAGATATGTCAATACAAAAAGGAGCTGTGATTTTATTAATGAGGGACCTACTTCTACCTGAGGCAGATTGAAACCCATCTATTGCTAAATGGACAGATCTTTGAGAGTTGTTCGAAGCTTTAGTCTTCTGTTCAGAGTCATGCAGTTCATTGAGGGTCAGAGATTGGATTTAAAACCAGTTCTTCTTGACTCCAAGTGCAACATCCTACCTACTCTACTGAAGTGTCACTCAAAATATTGGAATAAAATCAACTAATTTTCAATCCTGACTAATGGATATATTTTATGTGGCTACACAGGGAGTCAGCAGTTGAGCAGAGGAGTCCCAGCATGTTTGTCCTTCCCATTTGCATTCTCCCTCCCATCCCTCCAAACACCCACAAACACCCCATTGGATTATACACACAGATGTCTCAATTATTCATGCGACTTCTGTGTCAACCTATTGGACAATTGGAAGTTCTATATGATGGCAACAGCTGGACAACTGCTGGACTATTGTGTCTAATTATGGGAGCAGATGGCTTTGCCATGCCAATTAGTCTGAAAATGTGCAACATGCTGAGGAGATGAATTTTTATCCTATTTATGCCTACAGTTGTAAGATATAAGAATGATAAGGTACAGTATATAACAGTACATAAATATCAAAGGAAGCACTCACTCACTATTTCTTAAACCTTTTATTTGTCAGAGTATTGATGATGAAGCTGACTCTTTAAATCCTACCTTTATTAGTGACCCTTCTGCCATAAAGGTTGTGTTGTTTAATATCTAAGGTGATTTTAAAAAAAATACAAGTCACTTTTTACAGTGAATATTTTCTGGAGGAAGGAGCACTTATTCCCAGCAAGAAAAAAAAAAAAACATTTTAACGCAGTCATTAAGGCAGTAAGCAGCCTCACTCAGTAGAAAGCATGTTGAGTTTGGAGTTGAAAGATCTACCACTTACTACCTTTGTTCTCTTGGCTCAGTTGCTTAATTTTCCAGGTCTTCTCAGTTTTCTTATCTGTAAGAAGAAGAACAGTAACAACAACAAAGCTCTATGTTCCCTTTCCACTTCACCTGCAGGATCTTGGGGAATGTCTACATCCTAGTTGTAGTTCAGACATTAATTAGCAGGAATGGACTTCTTACAAAAAGAGATGGTTTTCTCTCATACAGATAGGTTCAAAACGTCCATTTATGTTATGTTTAGCTGTACATATCTGTAAGCATTGTGATGGCAGGGGCCATGCTTTATTTGACCTAGTATTGACCCCAGCACTTTACACAGTATATTCAATGAAAGAATGCGTGAAAATGGAATGGTGAGCAGATAGTGAAATGTTTATTAGCATGACCTTTATAAGTGTCAAAATGAGGGTATATCAGATGGTGTGAAATATGAGTAACCTAAAAAAATTTCACTCTGGGTGCTATGGCTATTATTTTAAATTCCATTCATCTGAATCACCTCAAGAACCCCATGAACATCCTCTCTGCCTTCCTTCAGTGTGCCCCTTCTTTAATTAATCCTTTCATCTGTCTTATCCATGGATGTGATCATGTCACTATTCATATACTTGCTTGGTTTTACATTCACTAAGGCCATAGCTTGGCAGTCAGAGTCCTCCGTGATTTGATATCTCCTTACCTTTCTAACTTTATCTCATATTATATGTACCTACAGTGCACTTTAGGCAAACTGCCTCTTTCATACACACATCCCTTTCGTGCCTACATTTATCCCATTTTCTATGCTTAGAATGTTCTTTCCATCTCCTGAGATTCTGTCAGTCTTTCAAGACCTAGCAAGATGCTACACCGAACTCCCCATGCCTCCATCAGATGAAGATCTTTCCAAAACTTCCAACAAGATGGTTAAATAGCAACCATGTTGAAGCCAAATTTCCATTTATCACTTCACAGGAATAAGAAATATACCAAGAAAATTAATAGACCCAAACCAAAAACACAAAAAAGGAGGAGAAATGGAAGAAATTTCCTCAAAAGAAAACCTCACTAAAAACCAGCCAAGAGGCTGACATCATGAGTAAACAGAAAATGAACTCCTAATGCAGTGAATTAATACCAAGAGGTAGCCAAATATGAAGGATAGGAATATTTCGAGTTCTTTGAATACCTTAAGAAATATCTCAAATGTTGAGTCCCCTTCTGTATCTGTCCTTTTCTGGTGACTTCATTAGCTCCTATTGGTTTAATTTTCATCTCTCTTTAGATGATTCCTAAATTCATACAGTCACTTTTTGTGTCCTATATCATTAACTGACTGTTAGTCTTCTCATTCTAGGTTTCCAATACACAACACAAAATTCTCCTCAGAGTAATTAATGGTTGGGAAAGAAATGAAAACAATTCTCCCTTCTCCACACTTTGATTCCATTCAAGTACTGAACCTCTGCATCCTTACTAAATGACTTACATGATTTGGAGGTGGTTGCTCGTTTTTTTAAAAATGGAATCATAAAAATAATAGATTCATGTGTTAATTTTCCCCCATTGGCCATGAAAAAACACCGTATACAGCAATGTTTTACAAGATACGTTACAAGTGCATTTAATTGGGCTTAGAGGTAGGCATGTTGATCTATGGATCTTTATTGAATAATAGAATGTTAGACCTAGAGGGAGTCTGATCTATTCTTCCCCATTGATTTTACAAGTAAGGAAAGTGGGATTCAGAATCCTTAGGTGTTTTGCCCAAGCTAGTAAGTAAGTGACCATATTCAGAATATAAAGTCAGATTTTCTGACTTTCACTTCAAGGCATCATCTATTGTGCCACGCTGCTGTCTATATTTCTTTCAAAATATTCTAGAAAAAGGGATGGGGAGGGAGTTGGACATATAATTTCATTAGTATAAGGAACTTCAAGATCATAAAATGGCCTCTACTAATTCAAACTGGCACTTTTTCCCTTGCAATTTATAGTTTTTAGAGAATTATTTAAATCAGTGAATGGTTACGTACCTTTCCCAGAGTGACACAATCAGTATATTTCAAAGGTAGCATTTGAACCTAGCTCTTCCTGGCTTGAAAGTCTGCTCTCCATCTCTTCTATCACAGTGCTACTAGAAATAAATAATTTTAAACAAGAAAATAATTTTAATAAATAGATTAATTAATAAAAATCAGTATCTGGATTTAGTGGACAAAACATTCTCTTTGAAGTCAAAAGCTGTGGGATTGAATACCATTTTTATCATTAAGACTGTGACCATGGGTCATTCATTTCTATTCTTTGGACCCTGGTATTCTCATCTGGAAAATGGAGAAATTGGACTAGGTAGAAACTGTGGCCCCTTCTACTTCTAAATATCATGAACCAATGAACCTTCTTGTCTATGAAAAATTAAGCTTAAACTCATAAGTATATATTTAAAATCCAAATTGGTCAAATTCTACCGATTTTTTTAAAAGTCAATTTCAGTATTTAATCCCTTTATCCCATATTCAAGTGTTTTACGTTGTTAGCCAACAAATCAAATAAAGTTTCTTATTTTTTCTTTTCCATATTTTTCTCTTAGAATAGTTTTCTATATTTTACATCTATTTGCCCAGCAGATAAGTGGTAAGAGTATAGGAATAAAACTCAACTGTACAAAATAGTGTAATTTGGGCTATTTAGATCTATGCATGCAGGGAATCACCAGGGGACGAAAAAGCTCTAATCGTAATAATTACAGTTTTTAAAAGAAGATGTAATAATGGTAAAGGAAACTTTACTGGGGAAAAATAATTATCTTAACATTCCTACTTCGTTTTTACAATGATGAAGGTCATAGTTAGAGGGAAAAAACCAAACAAGCAAAAACAATTGATAGAGGTAATCTATAGACAGTTCATGTGCTCTAGTATTACCCCCAAGATAATGAGAGAAAACAAGAAAGGCCCCTGTCCAGCATTTTAAGGGAAACCCTACAACAAATGTATGGGAGAACAAGGACCAGAGTTACACAGGCTGCACATTGGCTGGGTTGTCATCCGGATTATTGGAGGCAATACTTGGACTGCTAAAAGGACAGCTATCTATGTATTGGAGTTGAGCTTTAAAAAAAAGTGTGGATGGGAAAAGCAAAGAAAGAAATACAAGAAAGGCTATACACACACAAACACACACACACATATATACATGTATAAACTATATATAGTAAAATGTAAAAGATATACTATATAGTATTTATATGTACTTATATATTACACTATATATTTATATATAATAAATAGTATATATACTATATTTGCTCCTTTTACATTTAAAAATATTTTGTAAGTCATCAAATTAAAATTAAATCGTTTTTCATTTGTTATTTTTCATACTTGTCTTTAATAATGATTTTCTATACATTGCTTCTGTTTCCTCAATAGAAAAGAAGTAAAAATGTTATGACTAAATTTCTCCTGTATAAAATATTGAGACTGGCTATTAAGCTTTGTTGAGGAAGAAGGAAAGAGAAAAGGGACAGAGAAGGGGAAGGGGGGAGGGAAAGAAGGGAGGAAGGGGAAGAAGGGAGGGAGGGGTCCCTAGACGGTACTTGGCCATCAGATAGAATACAACCTGATTTGTTCCTCTTCTTCCACAAGGTTTATGGTTAATTTCTTGACAACTATCACCCCAGGCTGCCTTTGAAGCAGGTACCTGAAAATGTTTTATTCCAGAAGATAAAGTTTGCAGCTTCTTATTCTTAGCAGAATTTTCAGTTCAACTAAATAATTTTCTCCATTTGTAACCACTTCTTCACACATTTTTATACATATATCTATTACTATACCCTCCTCAGAGATTTTGGACACGGTGACATTAATACACTTATGGAGGCTGAGAGGGCTGCTATCTGCATCTGAGAAATGGAGTGCCCTATTGTCATGCTTCCTGTTATTCCCCTTACAAAATGGCCATTCGACATTCTGAAAGGCTTGGAGAGTAGGCAGCTTGAGACCTGTGGCAGCTACTCAGATTACTCCCCAGAAATAGCACCAAATCCAATAACACTAACACAAACACTCCTATCCGTCCATTTATTTCCACTGCAGAAAGAAGGACGGGATGTGAATTCCCTTCCCTTCCATTTTCAGAGAAAAGCCTGTACCTCTTCCCCAGAGGCTCATTTACTCATTCTTTTCGATGAGTTTGGGTTGTACTCTCAATAGCTTGTGAGTAATGTAGCTTTTGGCACAAGACAGTGACATGATTTCTATCTGAAGTCTCTGGAGAGGCAGAAGTAAGCCAGAGACCCATCCCACTGAAATACATACCCCCAAATGCTCTATGTGGGCTGAGTTTGGAGCCACATATTGTCTTATCCATTCAAAGGAAAGCGTCCATGTCACATGATGCTAATTAGCATCATTTAAAGCCTTAAATACCCAAATACCAGAGCCATTGTTCTACTGCCACCATTCTGCCAAGATGGGGAGGGGATCCTCTCTTCTCTAAGCAATCGGTATTTGCACCAGGAGGCCAAGTCACCTTTATATGAAATGGTAATCACAAAAAGAGTTTGGTTGGCAAATTGGTTTTGATTGCAGAAAAGCAATGAGCCATTTAGACGCAAATCAAAAGTGCTCTGTGGTCTTCATATTCTAAATGGGGTTGCTAGGGGAAGATGGACCATCAGAATACCCAGAGTGATCTTATAAAAGAAATCTTCATCCTCTAGAAGAAATACTACTTATTTCTGTACTTTGTCATCATTTTGAATTAAAAGCAGATACTAAAAGACCACAGTGGAAAGAACCCTGGATCTGAAGTCTGAGAACCTGGGTACAAATCCCTGGCTCTATTACTTAATATCTATACAGTCTTATTCAAGTTACTTAATCTTTCAGGGCCTCAGTTTACTCATGTGCAATTTGAAAGGGTTCAACTAGATGATTTCCAAGTGCCTTTACACCTCTATATGTTTCTTAAGATGCTCTTAATTTTTAGGTTAACTAATCAAAAAGTATTTATTAAGCACTTACTATGTGTCAGAAGTATGATAAGCCCTAGGAATACAAGTATGAAAAATTAAATAACCCTTACTCAAACAGACCTTAGCCTAATAGAGGAAACAACAAATTCCTATAAAAATATATGCAGCATGATATAAACAAACACAAATAAATACAACACAGTTAAATATAAGATAGGGAAGGAGGGAACCAGCAAGTGGGTAGATTTTTTTGAAAGGTTTCATGTAGAAGATAGTGCTTGACTATATCTTAAAGGAGGAAAGTTAATTAAAAAAATTAAAATAACATAAATAATAACTACCTTCACTTCCCAAGTGATTTTTATTTTGATGCTTCAGTGGCCTGATGAGCTATGAAATCTCTGATGATCTACGATCACATACTACGTGGGTATGACTCTTATTCTTGTCATCTCTTCATGAATATTCCCTTGGCTTCTCTCTATATACTCCTTACTAGTGGTCTTTCTACCTACCTGATGACTCATTCTTTCTTTTTTCTTTAAAAGCAGACAACGTGTAACAAGTGCTGGATTTGGGATTAAAGGACTCGGACTCCAATCCCAGATTGTCATTATCTGTGAGACCCTGAGTAAGGCATTTCCAGAGGCCCTGATTTTCTCATTTGGGAAATGAATGACTTACAGGATCTTTTTCTTCTCCAAGCCAACCCCATGAGCCTCAGGGGGTCTACTCATCTTCCTGGTAGCCTTACCTCTCTCGATGTATCCCCCCTTCCCCACCTTCCCAATATCCAATGAATGCTCCTCTTCTTAGATAAGCCAGGAGAACTGTCTCCTCTAGTCACAATCTTAAAAAAAACTCATATATCATTCCAGGTAGAGTAACATTCATTGGGTTCCTCACCTTCCAATAGTGACTCCTCATCCCTTGGACAGAAGCCAATTCAGAGATTCCATCATTGGATTCAGTGGCTCCCAGACCACTGTTGTCACACTGGCTCTGAAGCTGCTGAGGTCTGTCTCTTGTTGAGGTCTAGCTTTGGAGTACCTAAATGAAATTAGGGTTAAGGTCTAGTGGCAGGTTTGGGGTACAGATTCGACGCAAGGGGGTCTAGTAGCGGCGCGAGTTCCCAATAAAAGCATTTATTGGCCCCAGAGAGCTAGATTGATAAAAGAGGTTTATTATTGGATAAGCAAAGTTAAAGTATAGGAGAAGGTAGAGATAAAGAGGGCACTGGACAGAGGGTCCAGTGGACAGAGGGTCCTCACATGGTAGCCATGTTTGGAATCTCTGCAAAGAGGGGTTCCCAGCGTGGCCTTTTTATAATAGGAGACTTAGCTCGAGGGGCTTTCGGGTGTAGCCCCAAAGTTGGCTCAGATCCGGGTGGGGCTGGGAACAGGTCAGATCTTCTATTGGAATTCAAAGGGACCAGGATTTGTGAGTAAAAGGGCAATTTACATTATTAACTAGGAGAGGGTGGGAATCTAGAAAGGAATCTTTCCCGCATCACTCTCACTTCCTACTTGCTGATCCAGGCTCAACTTTGAATTCTGACAGCCCTGCAAAGGCCAGTCATCCATAAGAAGGTACATGGGAAGCCTTATTCCTGGGGTGAATGCCCTTGAATGCTTTTCTTGGGCACATGGAAGAAAGCAATTAGCTCTTAAATATCTGGCAGGCTTCTGACATCTTCTGTCAGGGCTGATGCTCCTCCAGGATTCCCTTTACAAGGCCCTGAGTGAGTAGCTTAGTTGGTCAGCTAATAAAGTTTTCTCTGTATCTTAATTGTGGATGAAGCCCCTAATTTAGCTTGCATCCCAGAGATTTGACTAGGTGACAAAGGTGAGCTATATTTGGCTTGGCTCAATCTGCCAAAACTTCTAGATCAGCAAGAATGGGGAGATACAGCATGGACAAGTAACTACATCTTCATTGGTCCCATAATTTTATGCTGATTCTGGATCTGTGAGGAAATAGGACATGGAATCACACTCCAGATGGGTTGCTTGGCTCACTTACTATCTAGTTTCACGTTTACACTTGGCTGTAGCCAACCAACGGTGAGTTCTTGAACCCCATTATTCATATACCTTCTCTGGTCTTTCTTTTCCTGTGATTCCCATTTTCTCCCCCCCCCCCCCACCTCAATCATACAGCAGGTTCAACTTCATGATTAACTTTTTCAAAAGGAGAACGGAATTTAGGGCTTCAAAATTTAATCATCACAACAATCTTGTGAGGTAGGTGTTGTTTTTATAGTTGGGGAAACTGAGGTCAACAGAGGTTAAGTGATTTGCCCAAAATCACCACAGCTAAGAAGTGACTGAGACTGGATTTGAATTTAGAGCTAGTCTGATGTCAAGCCTAGGGCTCTAGGCCCTGCACCACCTAGAAAGAGAAAGTTGATTTCAAAAGACCTCCAATATTTAAAGGGGAGGGGGAAGAATCAGTGGAGAACTAGAAGATCCAAGGTATATATAGAAAGACACTAACATAATAGGGGGGAAAGTGCCCAAAGTAATAAAAATGTGATGAGATTGGATGAACTCATGGAGACAGAAAGGAGAAGGGGACATTTCTATCACCATGGATATCTACTTCTTTTGCTGCTCTCTTGGATCTCTGCCCTTGCCCATTACATCAGTTTGTGATCTCCCTCTTGCAATGCACCCTGCATAACAAAGCTGGAGTAATCTTCCAACCCAGATCTGACCATGGTTCCTCCTCCCCCCCCCACCTCAAAAATCTTCATTGACTGCATATTCTCTTTAGGATAAAATATCAAAATCAAATTTCTATTGGGACATTCCCTTCTTGAAAATCAATTTATGACTTCTCCCTGTCTCCAGATTACTATGCAAACTTGGGAGCCTCGATGATCACCCTATCAGGTTCAGATACACTTGGCTCATTATTGACCCATGTCAGTTATGTCAATACCCATTCCTATCTGAGAACAGCAGCATGTCATAGAGGAGAGATCTCTGGACTTGGAGTTAGGAAGACCTAGGTTCACCTTTCACCTCTGATACTTGTTGGCTTTGAGACTGTAAGCACAATTTGAACCTCAATTTTCTCACCGGCAACATAAAAGGATTGGACCAGATTAGATGCAGTCTAGAACTTCCTTCTAGTTTTAAATCTGTGATCCTGTGATCTGAGACCTCTGATTCTTTCTGTTCCCCTCCATAAAATGCCTTTCCCACACATGTTGAGACATCTTTGAGCATACTCATGCTTTCTCCCTTTAACGAACTTCTAGGGCTTTTATCAGTCTCAACATTTACTGCCTTGTATTGTCAGTTAGCTTTTTGGGTATTTGCAGTGTCTCCCCAGACACAAGCATGCAGAGTGGACCTCTAACTCACCACAGGGACTCTGCCAGCGTCCATGTTTATTAAAGTCTTCATATCACTTTGGCAATGATGATGATTTGCTAGGAAGTATTGTTTAGAAATTGTTGCAATGGACTGTTCGATGCTTTATAGAAACTATTCATGCAGCTTAATTTAGCAGAAAGAAAACCTTGGAACCCCAGCCCTGAAGTCAGGAGTATCTGCTCTCAGACACTTAATACTTCCTAGCTGGTTGACCTTGGGCAAGTCACTTAACCCTGATTGTCTCAGCAAAAAAAAAAAAAAAAAAAAAAGCCTCAAAATCAAGAGACCTGGCTTCTCATACTGGTTGTGCCACTCTTGGACTGTATGAACACAGGAAAGTCACTTTAAGGCATCAAGGATTCCTATTTCATCAGTTTCTCTAATGCAGTAGATAAATTTTAGAGAGGTTCCCGAAGCTCAGAAAGTCTAAAAGATTTGCCTGTGATTACACAGTTGGTATCAAATGTAGGATTTGAACAAAGGCATATGCATAAAACTTGTGCTTACAAATGAGTTTTATTGCAAGTTACTGTGGTACAGTCATTCATTCACATTCAGTGGCTATCAGCCTTGTTTCTAGTTGTTTGCAGTTACAAAAATTCTGCAATCAGTAAGGGACCTCTTTGGGATATATTCCTAGTAACGGAATCTCTGGAACAGTGGGTGTGAACACATTTTGTTCACATAATGCCAAATTGCTTTAAAGAATGGTTGTACTGATTCACAGATCCACCAATAATACACTAGCGTGCCTGTCTACCCACAGGCCCTCTCACATCGCCTGTTCTGGTCTCGTCATAAGGTAAAACCCTCGAGTTATTTTAAATTTGTATTTCTTTTATATGGTGTTTGGGAGATTCTTTTCAATAATTATTAGTAGCTTGTAGTGCTAGAAGAATATCCTTTGTATCTAACCAAGAGAGCTAGAGCTAGGGGATGCTAGAAATTCTTAAACTCCAGACCTGGCAGCTCCAAAGATAGCTTCCCATTTTCCCACTTAATGCAGGGAAATCCCCATCTCACATCATCCAGTGATGTTTCATCACTTTTCTTTTATTCCATTGGTTGTAGGACAAGGAATGGTGATAATCTGATATGGCCATTCTTAGATCTATATTTTTACAATTCAGAACATAATCATTAGAGGAGAACCCAAGGAAAGAGAAAGGGAATGAGGGCAAAGAGTCCGATTCATGCCAAAGCTGACCTTCTGTATTTCTTGGCCCCCAACTGGCACCTGCTCTCATGGTTTTGGATGGACTCTGGAAAACAATATTCTGTGAATTTCCCAGACGCCAAGGGCCACCCCTCCATACAGGTGGCCATTAGCTTAAGGGAAAAACAAAGAAGCAAAGGCCATTGAGTTTTTTCATGGCCTGAATTTCTGATGTAACTCAACTCTTCTGACCTAATCTCCTCTGCACCCTAAAGCATTAACATAAAGAGGTTAACATTCACTGTTTTTTGTTTAGTACTTTATGTATTGGTTCGTCTTACATTTATGAAACAGGCCATCGAGCAATTTCTGGTGCCTAGAACAGGTTCAGATAGAAGATTAAACTAGAAGCTCCTCTTTTCATCATTTAAAGCTCTTACCATCTGGCTCCAACCAACTGCATATTATTTCCTTTCACCTACTGTGTGTTTCAGCCGAAGTGCCCTATCACTCCCTGTCCATGGCATTCTCTCATCCACATCTATACCTTTTCCTTTGCACAGGATGTCTCCCAGCTTTTAAATCTTCTTCTTGGCCTCCACCTTGCAGGAGCAGTATTTTCTTTGAAAATCCAGCTCAGACCTTCTGGGGACTTCCGGTTAAGATGGCGGAGAGGAGGCTCACAGTTGCATAAGCTCCGCGCTTTCTCTCACTATCCACTTCATTACAAGCCTCTGAATCAATGCTTGACTGAAAAAAACCCACAAATAGTTACCAAGAGAAGCCATCCTTGAGATCCGCCAAGAAAGGTCTGTCGTTATTGGAGGGCTGGGGCGGTTTTAGATCGGGCGCAGGCGGCGGGCAGCGGCAGTGAGGGCACAGGAGAAGACTGGAGAGGGGGTGGAGAGTGATCGTAGCCATCTCTGCGGGGAGAGCTTCGCTACAGGTTTGGATACTTTCCTCCGGCAGCAAGTCAACAGCCCAGCAGAGAAGCCAAAAACACCAGGGCTGAAGAATACAACCCCAAACAGCTGGAGTCTCTCAGGACCTGGCCGCCCCCCCCTTCCCCCCCCTCAGTGACTCAGCACGCTTTGGGATCTCAGAGCGCAGGCGCAGCACAGTCCTGCTAGTGCCTCACTGCTGCCCCCTGCAGTCTGTAGAGGAAGCTCGATAACACACCCAGCCCCCCCCCCCCAAAGAAAGACTCCAGTTTTTTCTGTTTTTCTTTGGTAGTTTGTCTCTGATTAATAGACAGAATGAGCAAGAAGCTGAAGAGGACTTTAACCCTTGACAGCTTCTACACAGATAGAGAACAGACTCTAAATCCTGAGGAGACTAAAAACAGGCAGTCCCCAGGTGAATCCCCAAAGGAGGAGATTGTCTGTTCGTCAGTACAGATGAACCTCATAGAAGTGATTAAAAAGGCTCTCACAAGGGAGCTAGAAGAAAAATGGGGAAAGCAGAGTGAGGCTTGGCAAAAGGAGAGGGAGGCTTGGGAAAAGGAGAGGGAGGCTTGGCAAAAGAGCCTGGAGAAGTCAGTTAAAGAGAGAGTGGATAAAGAAGTAAAATCCTTGAAAAATAGGATTAGTGAACTGGAAACAGAAAACAGCTCTCTAAAAAACAAAATTGGCGAAATGGAAAAAAAATTCCACAGAACAAAAGAACTCAATTGGACAATTAGAGAAAGATTTTAAAAAAGTGAGTGAAGAGAATACTTCACTGAAAATCAGAATTGAACAAGTGGAATTGAATGACTCGAGGAGACAAGAAGAATCAGTCAAGCAAATCCAAAAAAATCAAACAATGGAGAAAAATGTGAAATACCTTCTGGGGAAGACAACAGACCTGGAAAACAGATCCAGGAGAGACAATCTGAGAATCATTGGACTCCCAGAAAAACATGATGAAAAAAAGAGCCTGGACACTGTCTTCCAGGAAATTATCAAAGAGAACTGCCCAGAAGTCATAGGAACAGAGGAAAAAATAAACATTGAAAGGATTCATCGATCACCCACTGAAAGGGATCCTAAAATCAAAACACCAAGGAATATAGTGGCCAAATGCCAGAACCCTCAGATGAAAGAAAAAATATTGCAAGCGGCTAGAAAAACCCAATTCAAGTATCAAGGAGCCACAATAAGGATCACCCAGGATCTGGCAGCATCCACATTAAAAGATCGAAGGGCCTGGAATATGATATTCCGAAAGGCTAAGGAACTTGGTATGCAACCAAAAATAACTTACCCAGCGAGAATGAGCATCTTTTTCCAGGGAAGAAGATGGACATTCAACGAAGTAAGCGAATTTCATCCATTTCTGATGAAAAAACCAGAACTTAACAAAAAGTTTGATCTACAAATATAGAACTCAAGAGAAATCTAAAAAGGTAAAGATTAATCTTGGGAACTATATTTTGACTATATAGATGTATAAAGAATACATGTATACCTTGTTCTAGAAATTGATGTGGAAAGGACATTGTACCAGAAAAAGGGTAAAGTGGGGGTAGTACATCTCATGAAGAGGCATAGGAAACCTATTATATCTGAGAGAAAGAATGGAGGGGGATGAATATAGTGGGTATCTTACTGCCTTCAGAATTGGCTTTAAGTGAAAAATCTTAAGACATATTCAATCTATGGTGAAACTTCTCCCATCTCATTGAAAAGTGAGAAGGGAAAAGTGGAAAGGGAAGGAATAAGCTAAGCGGAAGGGAATACGGGAACTGGGAGGGAAAGGAGTAAGATAGGGGGAGGAACTCTAAGGCGGGGGGAGGGACACTAAAAAGGGAGGGCTGTGAGAAGCAAGGGGTGCTCACAAGCTTAATACTTGGAAGGGGGGGAAAGGGGAAAGAAGGGAGGAAAGCATAAACCGGGGTTAACAAGATGGCAAGTAATACAGAATTGGTCATTCTAACCATAAACGTGAATGGGGTAAACTCCCCCATAAAAAGGAAGCGGTTAGCAGAATGGATTAAAAGCCAGAATCCTACAATATGTTGTTTACAGGAAACACACCTGAAGCGGGGAGATACATGCAGGTTAAAGGTAAAAGGTTGGAGCAAAATCTACTATGCTTCAGGTGAAGTCAAAAAAGCAGGGGTAGCCATCCTGATCTCAGATCAAGCTAAAGCAAAAATTGACCTAATTAAAAGAGATAAGGAAGGACACTATATCTTGCTAAAGGGTAGCATGGATAATGAAGCACTATCTATATTAAACATATATGCACCAAGTGGGGTAGCATCTAAATTCTTAAAAGAGAAACTAAGAGAGCTGCAAGAAGAAATAGACAGTAAAACTATAATAGTGGGAGATCTTAACCTTGCACTCTCAGAATTAGATAAATCAAACCACAAAATAAATAAGAAAGAAGTCAAAGAGGTAAATAGAATACTAGAAAAGTTAGATATGATAGATCTCTGGAGAAAATGTAATGGAGACAGAAAGGAATACACTTTCTTTTCAGCAGTTCATGGAACCTATACAAAAATTGACCATATATTAGGACATAAAAACCTCAAACTCAAATGTAGTAAGGCAGAAATAGTAAATGCATCCTTTTCAGACCACGATGCAATGAAAATTACATTCAACAAAAAAGCAGGGGGAAGTAGACCAAAAAATAATTGGAAACTAAATAATCTCATACTAAAGAATGATTGGGTGAAACAGCAAATCATAGACATAATTAATAACTTCACCCAAGAAAACGATAATAATGAGACATCATACCAAAATGTATGGGATGCAGCCAAAGCGGTAATAAGGGGAAATTTCATATCTCTAGAGGCCTATTTGTATAAAATAGAGAAAGAGAAGGTCAATGAATTGGGTTTGCAACTAAAAATGCTAGAAAAGGAACAAATTAAAAACCCCCAGTCAAACACTAAACTTGAAATTCTAAAAGTAAAAGGTGAGATCAATAAAATTGAAAGTAAAAAAACTATTGAATTGATTAATAAAACTAAGAGTTGGTTCTATGAAAAAACCAACAAAATAGACAAACCCTTAGTAAATCTGATTAAAAAAAGGAAAGAGGAAAATCAAATTGATAGTCTTAAAAATGAAAAGGGAGAATTCACCACTAACGAAGAGGAAATTAGAGCAATAATTAGGAGTTACTTTGCCCAACTTTATGCCAATAAATTCGACAACTTAAATGAAATAGAAAAATACCTCCAAAAATACAGCTTGCCCAAACTAACAGAGGAAGAAGTAAATATCCTAAACAGTCCCATCTCAGAAAAAGAAATAGAACAAACTATCAATCAACTCCCTAAGAAAAAATCCCCAGGACCAGATGGATTTACATGTGAATTCTACCAAACATTTAAAGAACAATTAACTCCAATGTTATATAAACTATTTGAAAAAATAGGGATTGAAGGAGTCCTACCAAACTCCTTTTATGACACAGATATGGTACTGATACCTAAACCAGGTAGGCTGAAAACAGAGAAAGAAAATTATAGACCAATCTCCCTAATGAATATTGATGCTAAAATCTTAAATAAAATATTAGCAAAAAGATTACAGAAAATTGTCACCAGGATAATACACTATGACCAAGTAGGATTTATACCAGGAATGCAGGGCTGGTTCAATATTAGGAAAACTATTAGCATAATTGACTATATCAATAACCAAACAAACAAAAACCACATGATCATCTCAATAGATGCAGAAAAAGCATTTGATAAAATCCAACATCCATTCCTAATAAAAACACTTGAGAGCATAGGAATAAATGGACTTTTCCTTAAAATAGTCAGGAGCATATATTTAAAACCATCAGTAAGCATCATATGCAATGGGGAAAAACTGGAACCTTTCCCAGTAAGATCTGGAGTGAAGCAAGGTTGCCCACTATCACCATTATTATTTAATATCGTATTAGAAACACTAGCCTCGGCAATAAGAGTCGAGAAAGATATAAAAGGAATTAGAGTAGGCAATGAGGAAACCAAACTATCACTCTTTGCAGATGATATGATGGTATACCTAGAGAACCCCAGAGATTCTACCAAAAAGCTATTGGAAATAATTCATAATTTTAGCAAAGTAGCTGGCTACAAAATAAATCCCCATAAATCCTCAGCATTTTTATACATCACCAACAAAACCCAACAGCAAGAGATACAAAGAGAAATTCCATTCAGAATAACTGTTGATACCATAAAATATTTGGGAATCTATCTACCAAAGGAAAGTCAGGAATTATATGAGCAAAATTATAAAAAAGTCTCCACACAAATAAAGTCAGACTTAAATAATTGGAAAAATATTAAGTGCTCTTGGATCGGCCGAGCGAACATAATAAAGATGACAATACTCCCTAAACTAATCTATTTATTTAGTGCTATACCAATCAGACTTCCAAGAAAATATTTTATTGATCTAGAAAAAATAACAACAAAATTCATATGGAACAATAAAATGTCGAGAATCTCAAGGGAATTAATGAAAAAAAAATCAAATGAAGGCGGCCTAGCTGTACCTGATCTAAAATTATATTATAAAGCAGCAGTCACCAAAACCATTTGGTATTGGCTAAGAAATAGATTAGTGGATCAGTGGAAAAGGCTAGGCTCACAAGACAGAATAGTCAATTATAGCAATCTAGTGTTTGACAAACCCAAAGCCCCTAACTTCTGGGAAAAGAATTCATTATTTGATAAAAACTGCTGGGATAATTGGAAATTAGTATGGCAGAAATTAGGCATGGACCCACACTTAACACCATATACCAAGATAAGATCAAAATGGGTCTATGACCTAGGCATAAAGAACGAGACTATAAATAAATTAGAGGAACATAGAATAGTTTATCTCTCAGACTTGTGGAGGAGAAAGAAATTTGTGACCAAAGATGAACTAGAGACCATTACTGATCACAGAATAGAAAATTTCGATTACATCAAATTAAAAAGCCTTTGTACAAATAAAACTAATGCAAACAAGATTAGAAGGGAAGCAACAAACTGGGAAAACATTTTCACAGTTAAAGGTTCTGATAAAGGCCTCATTTCCAAAATATATAGAGAACTGACTCAAATTTATAAGAAATCAAGCCATTCTCCAATTGATAAATGGTCAAAGGATATGAACAGACAATTTTCAGAGGATGAGATTGAAACTATTACCACTCATATGAAAGAGTGTTCCAAATCATTATTGATCAGAGAAATGCAAATTAAGACAACTCTGAGATACCACTACACACCTGTCAGATTGGCTAAGATGACAGGAAAAAATAATGATGAATGTTGGAGGGGATGCGGGAAAACTGGGACACTAATGCATTGCTGGTGGAGTTGTGAACGAATCCAACCATTCTGGAGAGCAATCTGGAATTATGCCCAAAAAATTATCAAATTGTGCATACCCTTTGATCCAGCAGTGTTTCTATTGGGCTTATATCCCAAAGAAATACTAAAGAAGGGAAAGGGACCTGTATGTGCCAAAATGTTTGTAGCAGCCCTGTTTGTAGTGGCTAAAAACTGGAAAATGAATGGATGCCCATCAATTGGAGAATGGCTGGGTAAATTGTGGTATATGAATGTTATGGAATATTATTGTTCTGTAAGAAATGACCAGCAGGATGAATACAGAGAGGACTGGCGAGACTTACATGAACTGATGCTAAGTGAAATGAGCAGAACCAGGAGATCATTATACACTTCGACAACGATATTGTATGAGGACATATTTTGATGGAAGTGGATTTCTTTGACAAAGAGACCTGAGTTTCAATTGATAAATGACGGACAAAAGCAGCTACACCCAAAGAAAGAACACTGGGAAACGAATGTAAACTATCTGCATTTTTGTTTTTCTTTCCGGATTATTTATACCTTCTGAATCCAATTCTCCCTATGCAACAAGAGAACTGTTCGGTTCTGCAAACATATATTGTATCTAGGATATACTGCAACATATCCAACATATAAAGGACTGCTTGCCATCTAGGGGAGGGGGTGGAGGGAGGGAGGGGGAAAAAATCGGAACAGAAATGAGTGTCAATATAATGGAATTATTAAATAAAAAATTAAAAAAAAAAAGAAAAAAAAAAAAAAAAAAAGAAAATCCAGCTCAGTTGGGCATAATTTCTAATTCCACCGAGTTTGTACTCTTCCCTAAAGGGCATCATTCCTGATTCCTCCAATTTATATTCTCCCCAACCCACTCAAAAAATACTTGGTATTAACTCTGCAAATATTTCATGTACACTTACCTGTGTACATGAAGTATTCCCTCTAAGATAACGCAGTTCCTTGAGGGTAGTATTTATTTCATTTCTGGTTTTGTAACTAGCACCTACCACAGTACCCAACTTGTGGTAAGACCCTATTGAATTATGAAATTGAATCAAGCCCATACAATATAAGTATAATAACAGGTAGTAGGTAAAAGTGACAAAGGAGCATCCAACGCATTCCTTGAGAAATACAAGAGGAAGAACATAAACCAAATGCTTGGAGAGATTTGGCAAAAGAGCCTACATAGAGGAGGTGGCATCTTAGTTGAGCAGGAGAGAAGATATCTTAATTAAAACCCCCTTAACATGGCCAGTTCTACGTTGAGAATAGTGGACCCTCTTGCATGGGAGGATAGTTAAGTATTAGGGGTCAAGGCCTAAACTCCTGAGTAGAACAGGCATTGTGTGACCAGCACTGCCTGTCCACTTGAATGGTGAAGGCTGAAGGCAACGACGGGGAGAGCCAGGGTGGTGTGAGACTCGGTTTATCACAAAGACTGCAGGTGCTTTTATCATCTTGGTGCTTGTTTCTAGTTCCTACTTCATGCATAATTACGTTCTGGCCTATAGTAGATACATGATTCTCTACAGGAAGCTACACGTAGATATGCTGTGTGCATTCCTTTCCTAATAAGAATATTCAAGGTCCTCCCCTCCAATGTCTGGCACACCTCTCCTGGGAACTGCCACGTCGTTCCTTAGGGTGGGTCCCCTTCCTCCCAGAGCCAGCTTGTTCACCCTCACAAGGCTACCCTCGGATTACCTGAGCCGTGCCCTGTACGATGCCCAAGGCTGGTGGGGGGGGGGTTGGCAGGCCCTCTTACAAGTAAGTATGTGAAGACCTTGATGTTTTCATCCGTGGCCATTATTTCAGCTCCCTGGTTAATGCTTGGTAACAGCTCTTAAGCATTTTGAAGGGATATGAAGAGTATGTAGACTCTGTAATGCTCCAGCATTAACAGAGAATAAACTACAAATCTTCAATGTACAGCAAGTGAGTATAGTGATAAGCTGTATAATCAAAGAATGGTCAATTTAGGCAAGAACCCGAGCATTTAGTTCAGCCTCTCTCATCTTAATCCAAAAGGGAAGTAACTTGTCTAAGATAGCAAAGTTAAGAAGGAAAATCAGGTCCTCGGATGCCAAATCCAGTGTGCTTTCCACAGTGCTGCACTGTCTCTTTAGCTGATCAGATATCTGTGTATCTGGCTCTTTGCTCATTGGAATGGTTTAGGATTCCAATTTTGTAACTATCGAGTTAAACAACTTTTTATTCAGTGAAGCAACAAAATCTAAGTTGCATTTGGAAATGGATCGAGAAAGTTCTTGTCTTGTGCTGTGTTTATATATGATACTGGTGATTTTCATGTTCTGTAGGGTCTCCACTTGAAGCTGCTCCTCTGGTAGAGGGGATGGGTATGGGGCCTGGAGCTGTTCACATTTTCATGCCTCCAGATGGCTATGGAACTGAGGAAAGCTAAATGATCCAAATGAGGCTAGAGCCTGTGCCTTCATTTACTTCTCATTATATTCTAACACGTAGGCTCAGTAGCCCCAAACTCCAGAGATGGGATGATTTCTAGTCTCAGGACCTGGAAGTCTGTTACATATGCACACTCCTAGTAACAGAGAAGAAAGTTATATTTTCAGAGATCTCTCTAATTAGCACAACACTAGTATTCCTCTCTCTGATGTGTAGTACTTGCTACGAATGCAGTCGAATTTTATCTTGCTTCCATGCTCTTTAGAGTATTTTAGATCTACGTGATAGAATGGTCTTTATCGTCTCACCGTATATGGCTTAACCAGAAATATACACATACCTAAATGCACAGAGGCAACATCTGACACATTCTGACCGTGTATTCAATTTGCTTACCTCTTCAGGGTAAAACTGAGTGGACCATTGTAGCCAAGACGCTTTTAAACATTGGGCTATGACGGCTCAGCATCAAGGGTTAATGAAAACGTTAATTCTCAGGCCTCAAGAAGAATGAATAGCTCTCTATGCATTATTGAAAGCTCCACAGGGAGATCTCAAAGCCTGACATTTTCAGCAGCACCTTTTATTGGAGCAGTGCCTCTGAAAACACTTCTCTGTGGTGATAAGATCTTGTCAGAGGCTGGCATCACCTCCATAGCCACACTACTCCCAGAAGCATGTTAGGAAAAAGAAACAAAAACAACCTATCCCATCTCACTCCTAGAAGTCTCTCTTCTCTCTCTTACTCCAAAGAACAGGAACAGGAGTAGGAACAAGGGGAGGAGCTATTGAGGATGATGATTAGAATCCCAGCAGATTCATGATGATTTTTGGAACCCATTTTCTGACTCTGTTGTTCTCCTAAGTCTGAAGACTTACAAGTCTGTGCCTTTTGTGGGAGGTCTTACACTTTCTGGCAATTAGTAAATGTTAAGTTGGAATTGTCAACTTCACTTCCCTGCTGTTGCTTTGGATTTGGGCACGTACCCTGTTCTTTGAGTGATCTCAGAAATAGAAGGAAGAGTGATCCCTATTATTCTTCAGAGATCAGTTATACTGCCCAGCTAAAACTGCCCAGGAAGGACCAGGGATGTCCACTGACAAACAGAACGCCCGCTCATTGGAAGTTTTGTTAAGTAGTCCTTCTTTAATATGGCATCACATTCCTTTTAGAAAAAGTGCAATGTTGTCAGGTCATTGGGAGACGTGGGGTCCTGCGGCTTTCTCAGTGCTTTCTGATTGTTCGGGCGGTTTTCAATCTAGTGAGCAGCCCCCCCAAAAGTGTTAATGTACTTCCTCTCACTACACAGAATTTCTCATTTGAAGCATGATAACACATCTCTTGCTTCCCTGTCTTTCTCTCGATTGAATATGCTAATAAGCCTAAATTCCTGGCTTCTTTTTCTCTCCGGAAGGACCTGATCAGACGTACCGGACTAAGACACCAGGCCGGGCCTTTTAGAAAATTGTCTGGAATCCCCAAATGGCTTCAAATTATACACAGTGTGTCAAGAGAAAAGACAAATGGGAGGCTTCAAACTCTAATTATGAGATTTATGTGATGGGCAAAACCTAGTGTCCCATTTGAAACAGATAGCTAAAATGACTCATTTCAGACTTTCCCCATTCAAAACGCCAGATTTATTTCTAGGGAACTGGTAAAATGATTGATTTGTCCGGCATGAGCTTTAACACACAGTAGAGAAATTCCTTATTTTTAAACCTGTCTTGTAATTGAAAGCAAAATTGTGTTTTCTCCTAAGACTGATTCAGAAAGAACTCAGTTCATTTTATGAGGGCTTCATTCCTACCAGAGCAGAAAACAGTTTCACATTAAACTCTGAACCAAATGGTATTTATAATTAAAATGGTCTTTTCCTCCCTTAAATCCAAATGTGGAAAAATGATGAAGTGAGAAAGCCAAGTGTGTCAACTCCTACACACAGTGTTACTGTTCCCCAAACTCTTGAGCATGGAAAATAAATCGGAGGGTTGTCCTCAGGTGCAAACTGTTTCCTGGGAGGAAAAACCAAGAGAGAGAATCTTTGTGGAGGCCACTTGTTAATAATAACGGATGGTTTTAGAGTATTTGGGGATTTACTAAGCTCTTGGGACCATAGATTTAGAACTGGAAAGGACTGAGGAATATCTAAGCCAATTATTCCAACCTTCTGCAGCCACATTGATTGCTTTTACTATATGCACGCACACGTGTGCACAAACACATCATGAACTGTTCTGAAGCACAGTCTCTTATTGGTTCCTCATAATAACTACTAAGTGATGTTGGTTCCTGTGTGAAGAACAAGGTCATGTGCTGATGGTGTACTGTTA
Organism: Antechinus flavipes; assembly: GCF_016432865.1. Classification (NCBI taxonomy): domain Eukaryota; kingdom Metazoa; phylum Chordata; class Mammalia; order Dasyuromorphia; family Dasyuridae; genus Antechinus; species Antechinus flavipes. The sequence continues at coordinate 69,049,564 of NC_067404.1, read as the reverse complement.
ACCTCACTTGAGAGATGAGGAAACTGAGGCATAGAGAAGGGATTTACCTGGAGTCACGCAGCTTCTCTGTGGCAAAGGAAGGACCCAAACCCAGTCTTCTCCTCACTCTAAGTCCATGGGCTTTTCCATTACATTAGGCTTTGGTTCAGGAAAATGTACTTTTTTGTACCTATTTATTTTTTATTAAAGCCTTTTATTTTCAAAACATATACATAGATAATTTTCAACATTCACCCTTGTACAACCTTGTGTTCCAAATATTTTCCCCCTCCTTACCCCCTTCCCCTTCCCCTAGATGGCAAATAATCCAATATGTGTTAAACATGTGCAATTCTTCTGTACACATTTCCACAGTTATTGTATTGCACAAGAAAAATCGGATCAAAAAGGAAAACAATAAGAAAGAAAACAAGAAACAAGCACACAACAAAAAGTGAAAATGCTATGTTGTCATCCACACTCAGTTCCCATGGTCCTCTCTCTGGGTGCAGATGGCTCTCTCCGTCACAAAACTATTGGAACTGGCCTGAATCGTTTCATTATTAAAAAGAGCCATGTCTATCAGAATTGATCACACCATAATCTTGTTATTGCTGTGTACAATGATTTTCTTGTTCTGCTCATTTCACTCAGTATCAGTTCATGTAAGTCTCTCCAGGCCTCTCTGAAATCCTCCTGCTCATCATTTCTTACAGAACAATAATATTCCATCACATTCAGATACCACAATTTATTCAGCCATTCTCCAACTTATGGGCAGCCACTCAGTTTCCAGTTTCTTGCGGCTATAAAGAGAGCTGCCTCAAATGTTTTTGCGCATGTGGGTCCCTTTCCCTCCTTTAAGATCTCTTTGGATACAAGCCCAGTAGAAACACTGCTGGGTCAAAAGGTAGGCACAATTTGATAGCCCTTTGGGGATAGTTCCAAATTGCTCTCCAGAATCCAACCATTCTGGTTGAATGAATAGCAGGATCAAGTCACAACTCCACCAACAATGTATCAGTGTCCGAGTTTTCCCACAACCCCTCCAAGATTTGTCATCTTAGCCAATCTTAGAGGTATGTAGTGGTATCTTAGAGTTATCTTAATTTGCATTTCTCTGATCAACAGTGATTTGGAACACCTTTTCAGATGACTAGAAATGGTTTTAATTTCATCATCTGAAAATCACCTGTTCATATCCTTTAACCATTTATCACTTGGAGAATGGCTTGAATTAAAAGTGTACTTTCATCACCTAAATGGTTCCCTTACTTGTCTAAGTAAGGTGTCCCTTACTTAATTTCCTTTGTTTATAAAATTCAAAACTGATTTAAACTGTGTAGGGAACTTTCTACCACTGTACATTTTATACCTTTGAAAATGATAGCCTTAGACGTTTGCCTGAGATTCCCAGAGATTAATTGGATTATGTGGTCATGAGTTCTAGGTCTGGAATCAGGAAGACCTGAGGTCAGAGGTGGCCTCAGTCACTTACCCAGGTGTCTAACCTTAGGAAAGTCACTTAACCTCTGTCTGCCTCAGTTTCTTCATTGATGAAATGGGAATAATAATCGTTCTTCCCTCCCAGGCTTGTTGTGAGGTTCACATGAAATAAGTTCTGTAAAGTGCTTCCAAGTCTTGGAGCATTATGCTAATGCTACCTATTATTATTATACTACTACTTATTAGAGTCGTGGACTCAGGTCATCTGGACTACGAGGCTGGTCTTCTAGCCACTATGCTAAGAATCTTAATGCTCATCCCTAAATGCCTAATTTGATTCCTAGGTCAGAACTTTTCATTCTCCCTTTCTTCAAAAATTAGCCTTTTCTGACATAAAAGATCTCCCTGCCTGGGCCTTCTCTTCCCCTCCCTCACTGTGGAAGAGCTTCTAAGAGTGTTTCCCTTCTAAGGAACTGGAGCTACATAGATGATGAAAAGAAATGCCTCAAAGTGGAAAATAAGTTATCCAATCAAATCTTGCTGTTTCTGCAAAGTTTATATGGTCCACTTTGATTTTCTTCCCCTCTGGTTGTTTCATTAACACTTCTGTGTGACAGCTGATGAGACTTAGTCTAGTCTCTGGACTAGACTATATATAGACTGGACAATATTTCAAATTCATTTGCTGTCCATTAAGTGGCTAACAGAGGATCAGCCTGTGGGAGGAGGCCGTCAAGAGGCAAAGATTTCTGCATTTGGAAAATGGGGATAAAAAGAGAACCTCCTTTCTAGAGTTGTAGTGAGGATCCCATGAGATAATGATTGTAGTACATTTGGCAAACCTTAAGGTGTTATAAATACCAGGTATTATTATTTGTAATTGTGATTTTTTTACATTCTGAACGAAACATAAACTTAATACTTGTAAGTTTCCATTTTCAAGAGACAAAATGATTTAAAAAGAGACCACGAAATATATCATCACAGATGTATTTTTCTGACTAGAAATCCTGCCAGATGTCAGCACTGGGATTTCAAGTGGACATGGTCTCACCTGTTCAATACGAACTCCATATTCTCCAGCTTTAGCCTCTGGTGCAATTTCATCTGATCCAAAGATAGGCTATGAGTACCTCAAAGAAAGGAAGCCTAGCCAAAGAGATGCAGACAGTGTGGGCGATAACGATGGAACTCAGGAGTTGCGTGTCAGATAAGTGCACCTTTGCAGCACCAATGTCTTTTGGGGATCAAAAGCTGCTGGTCAATATAATGAGACTGAATTATAGGACTTTTGGAACCTAAAAGGCATTAGCAGTCTGTCAAGAGGCTGGCTTTGCTAGCTACATGTTAAGTCTCAGAAATGATTGATGTCACAGACATGAATCATAAAATCAAGTAGAGATCCTCCTTGTTGAAAGGGAAGGAAGATCTTGGTGACTTAGTCCCCACCCCTGACTAGAGAAAAATGCCCCCTTTCCAGCCAGAGAGCAAGCGGAAGTTTAAATACCCGTGCAGAGGAATGAACCTGTGCATAGTTGGATTCCAGGCTGTCTGTAGGAAAAGGCCATGTGCCAACGGGGGTGACTTCAAATCAAGCAGGAAGGAAACGATCTGTTAGGCACTACTTGCCCCCAGGAGAATTTTAAAACGTGTTTTTGTCCCTCATCTTTTCATCTGAAGCACAGCTCTTAATACTGACTCTGAGATTAGAAATGTCAGGCACAGCATTTGATTCCTCTTTGACTGAAGGAAAACAATATTAGTTATCCATTCTATTTCTCCTGCCACACGTGTATCCAGACCAGATGTGGTATTTTGGAAGTGGGAGGTATAATTATGAGAAGGGAATGTAGATTTTCTGGCCCTTTCTAAGCGCCGTTGAGACACTGGTGAGATCCGTTGCTCCTGGATGGTGGAACAAGCCTTCCCTTTCCTGGTAGTGGTCTTTCATCTCCTTCTGGAAGTACCATATGGTACAAAAACGTTCTTATTGCACTTCGGAGCAAATTTCCTAGCTCTAGATGGACACATTGGGTATCGGTTGAATTTTTTGCAGTAATTCGGATTTTCATCAGTTTTTAAGTCACAGGGTAGCTATATCAAGTTTTCATTTGGAAAAGGTTGGGAGATGAAATTTTATTTTGATATGACCCAGAATAGCCATTAACTATCAAATGCAGAGGGCAGAATGGAGTAGCCTCCTGGGGATCACATTGAGAAGTTTTTATATGCCCTCCTTCCAATTTCTCTAGGGATTCAACTTCTAGAACTATTTGCCTCTTGATCATTTCATCCCCATGTCTCTATTTTAATACTGAAACAAAAATATTTTTTCCCCTGGGTTTGGAAATTTCGTGCTGCCCTTAGGCTTGAGACCACGCACAATCAATTCACCAAAACTCAAAGATAAAAGACACACAAGCTCCAGTGAGATTTAATTAAATAAAAGAAATGATTGCATGCCTTAGAAATCCACATAGCACAATTAATTTCCCTTTCTCCTGTGTGGGTGTTTTTTGCCCTCTTCTTTTTGTCCATCCGAGGCTTCCATGAACTTTCACAACATTTTAATTTAAAACCCAGACACTTCTTTGGGTGCCGCAGTACAAGCAATCAGTTAATTATCCGATAAAGATTAAAGGAGGCGTGCAATACCAAATTCAATTAAATTGAGTACGATTGCTTAATATGTTGAGAGCTGTTTCCACAGGCAACCAAAATTATAATTATGTATAGCTAACAAAGTATTGTTTTATCTTCCATATCCATATTTCCCATTGACTCACAGTGCTTCTGCTCCATTTTAATGCCATCTCTTCCCAGCTGTTACCAGAAGCTAGGGCTGTAGTCATTCTCTTCTTCATATGATGATAATACTGGCTGGGGGGACCTTTGTAATATGGCAGCAAATGTTTAATCATCTGGCTAACTCAAAAGCCATCTAATGACCCGGATCAAAGTAAAAGGCAGACTTACCAACTGACATGTTTTCATCTCCTCTTGAATGGATCACCAGTGCACTGAGATTCTGTATAATCTTTGGAGAATCTCAACCTCTCTAAACTTCAGGTTCCTTTTCTGTAAAATAGATGCATCCGGTTATCCTAAGACTTAAATGGCCTCAGTTCTGAAAAGTATTTTGTAAACTTTAAAGCTTGACATAAGTCACAGGATCAAGATTTGGAGCTGGAAGGGACTTCAAAGAGCACTGAATGCAATGCCCTTATTTTACAGATGAGGAAATTGAGGGAGACAGAGGTGAAATGACTTGCCTGGGTCCACACAGCTAATAAATGTTTGAGCCTACATTTGAACTGAGGTTTTACTCTCAGCCTAACACACTATCCACTATGCTACCTGAGTTACATATGCTGCCTCGCCCATTAGACTGTGAGTTCCTAGAGGGCAGGGACAATACTTCTTCAGGTTTGTTTTTTAGCCTAGTGCCTGGCAAATAGTAGATGCTTAATGCACTTTAATGATTAGTGATTGATTGAAGGGATTTTCCCAAAGTCCCATAGGCTGGAAGCAGCAGAGCAAGACCATATTGAACTCCTCTTACCTTTGGATGCCTAGTGTTTACACATTCTGCTCCCTCAACCTGGAACACCTCACTGTAACGCTTAGCTAGAACCGGGAGAATGCTTCATGTTCCAATACCTTCCCAATTTCCTCCCACCTCTCTTTAAAAAAAAATTATTATATCTTTTTATTTACAAGATATATGCATGGGTAATTGTTCAGCATTGACAGTTGCAAATCCAAAAATTTTGTACCAATTTTTCCCCTCCTTCCCCCCACCCCTTCCCCCAGACGGCAGGTTGACCAATACATGGTCAATATGTTAAAGTATATGTTAAATACAATATACCAAACAGTTATTTTGCTGTCCAAAAAGAATCGGACTCTGAAATAGTGTACAATTAGCCCGTGAAGGAAATCCAAAATGCAGGCAGACAAAAAGAGAGGGATTGGGAATTCTATGCAGTGGTTCCTAGTCATCTCCCAGAGTTCCTTCACTGGATATCGCTGGTTCAGTTCATTATTGCTCTATTGGAACTGATTTGGTTCATCTCATTGCTGAAGAGGGCCACGCCCATCAGAATTGGTCATCCTATAGTATATAATGATCTCCTGGTTCTGCTCATTTCACTCAGCATCAGTTCCTGTAAGTCTCTCCAAGCCTCTCTGTATTCATCCTGCTGGTCACTGCTTACAGAACAATAATATTCCATAACACTCATATACCACAACTTATTCAGCCATTCTCCAGTTGATGGGCATGGAAATGCAGCTCATGGCTTTACATTTTCATTTTGTAATCCTGGCAATTCCGTTTTTCTCTGTGAAAACATATTCTTGTTTTTGTCCTTGCAGCCCAAGAGGCTAGCACAGGGTCTAGCATAGAGCAAGTGCAAGTGATTGTGATAGATAAATGAATGAAAGTAACTTTATGGAAATCTTCCTGTGTTCCTTTGCTAAATCCTGAGGATACAAATAGAGAAGCAAGATAGTCCCTGCCCTCAGGTAGCTTATTCAAATGGAAGTGTTAACATTTAGAAGAGGGTTCAACTGCAGGATGCCATGGCTTATTTTTATGACTCACTGCATCTGCTAAAGGGGTATGTTGAAAGTGAAAATTCCTCTCTAGCAGCTTTCAGATGCTCACTAAGTGAAATAAAAAGCTTTAAATTTTTAGTGTCAAACTGACAAAACCAGTCATACACAAGATCCTGGGGACTCATAAGAACTCTTTAGTTCTTGATCCAGTAATTTTATAGGTATGAATACTGCCTCAACTTGTGTGAATCATGACCCCTCTATTACTTAGCTATGAATATTCCAGAACCTCTCTAGTTCCCTCCAACACTCTGGTAGAGTGCTGTACAATCTACCAGTCACTAAGTATATATCTCTTTTGTTCCTCCCAATAGAACCAGAGGTATCCAGAGTAAGCATTATTGTTCCCACTTTACAGATAAGAAAGAAGAGTCTTAGAGCAATTAGTGGTGAGATGAAGACTTTAACCCAGCTGCCCTAGCTCTAAATGCAGAGTTCTTCCTACCATGCCATTATGGTAATATTCTTCCTCTCTCTTCCAATTTGATCTGCTTAGGGCTCTCTTATGGCATTTTGCCATCACTAGGAAAAGGACACAGAATGAAGTAAAGGAGAAAGCCAAAGTAAACATCACCAACTCCACATTTTGCCTAGAGCCAGCTTTCCTGATCGAAAACATATTTGTGTGTGTGTGTGTGTGTGTGTGTGTGTGTGTGTGTGTGTGTGTTCCTTTTATACTAACCTCTTTCGTTGGTTTCTGCCCTTCTCAAAGATCATGACTTTAGTTAGGTATCGCAGGGGAGGAGGCTCATAGATGTAGGAGGCCTTAGAGGCCCCCTCGTCTAACTCCTGCCTTTTTCAGGAGGAAACTGAGGCTCAGACAGTTAAAGTGACTGGCCCAAGGAGGCTCAGCTAAAGTCAGCATTTGAACCTAGTTCCTCTGATCTTGCCTCTCTTTATAAGAAGTTCACTGCAGTGAACCATGAAAGCTCAAAAGAAGGAGCCCTTAGGGAAGATGCAGTCATGGCAGGAAGAATGGGATGTCAGCAGTGCAAATGGGGCAACTCTGAGGTGAGTCGGGACTTTGGAGAGTGAGCACAGGGAAGGAAAGACAGACAGGATGGGGCTTGGGGCTAGGGGAGACCTTGACTTGGAAGGGATGAGCGAGTGTGACCTCTTCTCTCTGAAAGCCTGAGAGTGACCCCGAGGAGAGAGGGAGGAGAATCCATGTGAGCTGTTTGGCATTGGCCTTGTTTTTTTTTAGACTCCAGTCTGTTTGTAGGCAGAGAAGAAGAAGCGGCAGAGAGGGAGAGAGATTAAAGATGAAAGAGAGAGTGAGGATGATTGATGGAGCAAATAAATCCTGTCTATTTGTGTATCCAGTCTATATTTAAATTCCTCCTCTAGATTCTGTCTGTTCCAGGCTCTGGTGGCTGCCTTGGAGTGCAAGACCCTAAATTGCTCTGCAAAACACTTTGCCCGGGAGCACCAGACTAGCGGGCCTTGGGATCTTTATTTTCCATCTTGAAAGTGCTGAGAAGCTGGGGTAATTAGGTGCTATGTAAATTCAAGGTGGAATGGAATGCTCAGAGAGATAATCACCAGTTTGATTCATTAGCCTGTTTGCTGGAGGAAATAAATCTATGAATTGAAAAGCAGCCCAGGAGTATTGCTTTCCTACTCTCAGAAATGCACTGATCCCCCTTACTCTTGTTTTGAAGTGACAGGCTTCAGAGAGCCAGAGACATTTGAGATCAGATAAATGACATTTTGGGTCCTTAATGCTTCCAGGAGAAATAGAAAACCCAAGTGCTCCTGGAAGTTATTAGATAAAACCCGGCCTGCATCTCCGCTTGGTTCTTAGAGCTATTTCCATTTGGGCCACTCCATTACGCGTGGCTCTCGAGCACTGGAGAGTGACCGGGGATGGGCGGTGGACAACGGAACCCCAGGATGGGGGAAGTTAAAGCTGGAAGGGACCCCTGGAACTCAGCTAGACTGACGGAAGAGAACGCTGAGCTCAGAAGTGCAAATTGGCTTGCCCAAGGTCACACAGGGAGCCAGCAGCAGGGACCTTAAAGTATGGTGAAGCCCGGAGATCCTAGACCAGTCACCGAGCCTTGGCTTCCTCATCTCCAAAATGAGGAAAATACTGATGACTACATCATCCACCTCACGGTAATACTGAATTCTTCACAGACGGGGGTCCAGGTGGGCCGATCAATTTGCCCCAATTCATCCTGGGAAGCCCTCCCTGGGTCTTGCCAATGCAGTGTCACGGTTCAGCTGAAGTGGTCAAGCACTTAGTGTGCTGGGAAATGCTCCAGAAAACTACAGCAGTGAAAGAAAGGCCCTCCTAGGGCCTCCTAGTCACTACCACATACCCCAGAGGCTTCCGTGAGTGAGGACAACTCACCATCTGCCATAGCAACCCATGCCATTTTGGCCATTTTGGGGAGCTAGCACCAATTGTCAGGAGGTAGGGCCAGAAAGCCAACCTGTTCGCCACCTTGAAACTTGTGTTTATTGCTTCTCTTCCCCCTCTGGGAGCCGACAGAGCAAGTCCTATTCCTCTTACTTTGTCAGCCATTCAAAGACTTAGACAGTTCTCAAGTCCCCCCTCCCCCCCCACCTTCTCTTCCCCAGGGTAAACATCCCTAGTTTCTTCTGATTGAGCTTGACATTGTTATATTGCCTCACACTAAAATAAGACATTGTGTGTGAGGATACAAAAGAACTGGGGGTGTTAATGTGCTGGCCTTGGTTTGTGTTTTACTGTCTTTTTTGTTGTTCTGAAAACTCCCAGATGGAAATGATTGGGTCTTTGGAGCAGCTGGCCCACAAAAGGATGAGGGGGACGGTGCTTCATAAATATTTTTGATGATGATGAGCTGTGCAGGGGCCCAGAGCAAGCAGTGAAGCTGGAGGCCTGACTGCTACTAATTTTGGGCTCCATGGTGTGGGGGGGAGGGGGAAGGAGAAGAAGGTACTGCATAAACACCAGGAATTACTGCAGCTGCTAATGATTGTTGCACAAAGTATAATAAGCTGTCTGGGAAAACGAGGTTCTGGCGCAAATGTATTTTTCAGAAAAGTGAAAAGAACAATCATTGATTTCCATTTTTCAATCCTGACTGTAATAAGGTGAAGAAGACATCGTGTAGAAAAGACAGCAAAGAGAAGGAAAGTCCTTGATCTTTCACATTAAAACTATATCTCCCTGAAGTACCAAATTACTTGGAGAGTACAGAGGAGAATTTCTTTTAATGTGTTGGATTAAATGACATGGGATATATGCATATGTGTAAGCTGGACTTCTTAGTTCAATAAACACTAACAAATAGTCAGCAGACGTGGCCAGCCGCTCGGTAAGCTGGGGAACGTTCCCCCATTAGGTCTCTGTCACGTACCCCAGAGCCTTCTGTGTATGAGGACAACTTACTAGCTCCCACAGCAACCCATGCCATTTTGGGGGTTGCTGAGACAACACTCTCTGAAATCCTGGTTTAACTGTGCCTGGGAGAGAAGCTGGAGGGCAGTTTACTCTTTCTGAAGCTGGCTGAAGAATGCTAAGTGGCAGGAGTTAACCTGTTTCTACATTGTAAGTACAGAGGATCTGGGTTCAAACCCCACTTTTAATAGTACCTATGTGACCTTAAGGAAGTAAGTGAAACCTCTCGGGCCTCTGGTTCTTCATCTAAAAAAATGAAAGGGTGAAGACGAGACGAGGGATACTGAACCCAGAGTCCATGAATCTCCAGAGATCCAGAGATGGATTTCAAAGGGTCTGTGAACTTGGAAAAGGAAAAAAAGAATCTTGATTTTCATTAACTTCTGATTGAAATTTAGTATCTCCTTCAATCATTTCAATATATGAGGGTTAATATCTTTCATCAGATTGCCGCAAGAGTTCATGGCACCAAAAAGATGAAGAACTTCTGGACTAGAGGAATCCTGTGGTTCTTATAAGATCTAGAGCTATGATCCCTCTGAAGTCGGGGATAGTAGGCAAAAGTTCTCAAAATATTTACCAAGCCCTCCAACATCCCAAACCAGTTGCTAACAGTAAAGATCCCTTAAATAGACAGTGAAGTAGTTTTCAAAGCTATTTACTTAGCACAACTGGCCATATTAGGGGGTGTGCCCATTCAAGGGAACTTGAATTCATCTGCAAAGACTGTTTCTATGGTACCAATGTGTTAATAGAAATTGCTATGAGTTGCTTGGGAAGAGGCTACAGATCTGTGCCAGCATTTGGCAATCTTTTTAGCCTTAGATGTTTTAGCTTGTGATGACCAGCAATGTCTCCATTTGTTTAGTTAGAAACTGTAACCAAATATTGGCACACATGTTTTGGCGGGTGGGGAAAAAACTGAATAAAACGGTCACTTTCTGAAACATTGCTTTATTTTGCCAATACTATTTCGAACTTTTTAAAGTTAATTGCCCCCAACGTGGAAAAATAAATTGTAGCATTTTAAGAAATGAGCTGACATGGCTATGTAGAAGCATGGCATTTCCCAAGAAATAAATACTTTACCATAACATGTAGAATTATAGAATAAATCACATGGCAGCCAAATGGTACAGTGAATAGATCAAAACAGTGTACAATTCAAATCTGGCCTGAGACACTACTAATGGTGTGACCATGAGCAAGTCACTTCATTTTGTTTCTGTTTCCTCATCTGTAAAAGGAGCTGGAAAAAGAGGTGGTAAACCGCTCTAGCACCTTTGCCAAGAAAACCCCAAATGGAGTCACAAAGAGTCAAACATGACTGAAAAATGACTCGACAACAAACAATATTTTTTACGCTAGCTCACCTTCCAAATGAGAAGAATGTATATGTCTAGAAATGCCAATCAGTGTGCTACAAATAAAAATATTGAAAAAGCAACCGTTGAATCGCAGACATCTCTGGTTATTTGAGGGAAGAACTTCGTCAATTCTGGTTCTTTTCTCATTATCTGAAGAATGAACTTTCCTTCCCAACTTGGTGCCATCTGCAGATCTAATAAACATTCCTCTACAGTATTCACCGAGTCACTGATAAAAAGTTTTGAACAGACCCGATGAAAGGCACAGGTGTTTAGCTCTGCCTTTATAAGACCTATCCCTCCGGGTGGACAATGATTCAGTCTTCTGACTTTTCTGACACAGTGTAACTATATTATCATGTAGTGCTTATGAACCCTCCTTTTGGAGGTGATACCGGATTCCCTAAATGTATACTAGTACAGTACAAACTCTTCCAAGTTATGTCTAGTTGTAAAAACTCCTGGATCAACTTAGCTCATATTTGTAAAACGCTTAACATAGTGCCTGGCACATATTAATTAATTACTCCTTTCCCCCCTCCTCTCTGCTCTTCTAGTTTGGTCCTGGATATAGATTGTGTCAGCAGTCTATGGATCAGCCAGTCTAAATACTCAATATCAGAAATATGACCCCAAAGTAATGATTTTTGTTTATGTTTTACCATGGCCACTGTTAAATCAGATAATGTTAAATAGTTCCAATCTTCTGCCCTAATAATGGTGCCAGAGGGTGCTAAGAATCCTAATGTCTGCTAAAAATGATTTCATGGTTGTTATGCTTAATACCCAATGACCAATGAGTTGATAGCCAGCCAGAAGAAAAGGCCAATATGTGATTTTTCATTCTCACTATAAAGTGAGCCAAAGGACATGAGGATATTTATAGTAGTTCTTTTTGTGTTGGCAAACAGTTGGAAATTGAGATAATGCCTATCAATTGGTAAATGGCTGAACAACTTATGATATATATATATATATACATACATGATGGAACATATTGTGATATAAGATGTGTGACAGGCAAGATATTTTCAGAAAAATCTGGGAATACTAATATGGAGAAGTGATGTAAAATGAAGTGAACGCAATCAGGAGGATAGTGTACACAGAGTAATATTGTAATGATGATCAACTGGGAAAGACTTGGTCAGTCTGATCAATAAACTGATCTATGACAATTCTAAGAGGCTCATGACCAAAAAATGCTATTTAAAATAAGAACTGATGATCTTTAAGTACAGATTGAAGCATACTTTTCCCATTTTCTTTCTTTTCCTTTTTTTTTTTTTGCAGCATGACTAATAGGGAAATTTGCTTTGCATGAATTCACATATATAATCAATATATTGCTTGCTTTCTCGATGGGTGAAGTAGGTGCAAGAAGGCGAAAGAGAATTTAGAACTTAATTAAAAAAGGAATGTTAAAAATAAATTTTTTAAAAGTTTAAAAAGAAGCATGAGATCCAGATGAGCAGTGATATAATGTGTAAGACAGAAGCTTCTGTTTAATTTGAACTAATAATCGAAATAATAAGGACGAGTGTATTCCCTTCCAATAGCATGATTAATTTAACATTGTAATGCTAAGTACAAATAGAGTGAATTCATAATCAAACTCAAACATGACCAAAACTTAACTCATTATCTTTCCCCCTCCGATATCCTTCACTTTTAGACTTATTTTTGTTGAAGCTATCATCATCCTTCTGGTCTTCTAGTTTCTGAACCTTTAATGCTATTTCCACCTCCTCCCTTTCCCTCACACACCCCCACCCCCATTAGCTCGGCCATTGCTAAGTTTTGCTGCTTACAACTCAAAGTTGTTGCTAAATTGTTTTTAGTGTCGTTTGAATCTCTGTGATCCCATTTGGAGTTTTCTTGGCAGAGATACGAGAGTGTCTTGCCAATTCCTTCTCCAGTTCATTTTATAGATTGTGAAAACTCAGGTAAAGAGGGTGAAGTGATCTGCTCAGGATCATAGAGCTAATGTGTCTGAGGCTGGATTTGAACTCATAAAGAGGAGTCTTCCTGACTCTGCGCCCAGCACCCCATCCACTGCTGCACCCGCTAGCTGCCTCTTTACAACTCTCATCTCTCATTTCTGACTCCTCTCTACAGTTAGCACTCTCATTTACTTATCACCTGACCTATAGCAGACATTTCTATCTTCTCCTTGTCTCAGGTCTCTTCCCCTTCCAATGTTGTTGCTGTTAAGTTTTCGTTGGTCCTTCTTTCTTAAAGAGGATCGGTGATATCAGGAGGGTGATGTCTTGACTTCCAAGTTTTAAGTGAACTGTTTGTTCAGCTGCCCAAGTGTTTTTCCTTGCGCTCAAATCTGTCCCCATTGGTCCCGTACTTAGTAAACTCTAACACTTCCATATAGCCTCTAGGAGAAAACATAAACACCTGTTTGAATTTAAGACAGATTTGCTGCAACCTACCTTTTTTAGTCTCATAGATGATTTCCTTCCCACACTCTATGATTCAGTCAAATTGCTCTTCTTGCTATTCCTCAAGCAGAGCATTTTAGGGCACATCTCTTTGTCTCTTAGAATCTCTTAGTCCCTTCAGGACTCAGTTCAAGCACCAGCGGCTACATGAAGCAATACCCCTAGCTTCTAAAGCCCTCCCTCCTTCTGAAAGCAACCTTGTCTTTATTTTTTTTTGTATCTATTCATTATCTTCTTACATAGGTGTATGTTATCTCTCCTGACAGAATGCATGCTCTCTGAGGGCAGGGACTGTTTGATTTTTGTCTCTGTATCCTGGTATAAAGTAGGCACTTAATAAATGCTTGTTGATTGAATGCCAAACATCAGAATAAAAATCCAGAAAGATTTTTTAAAAGATTCAGAATGGTGAGCTCTTTTAAAATTCATCACATTATGGCCAAATCAAAAGTATGCATATATGTAATAGTTAAGTATCCAAATTTATAAAGGAATTGTCCTCTGCCATCATCGATGTCATCTGGAAAATTGTGGTTAGGTTTGGGTGCAAGTTTCAGAAGGATACGATCGTGTGTAGGATATCTGGAGGAATTTAATCACAATGGTAAAAGGAAAGGAAATGAGTATGTTGAACATGTAGAACAGAAGACTCAGCAGGGACCTGAAAGCAAGCATCAGGTATCGGAAGGGCTTTTGTGTGGATGAGGGTTTAGATTTGTTCTCTTTGACCCCAGGGATAGAATCAGGACCACTGGGAGGGGGAGGAAGCTTCAGAGACAAACTTGGACTTTGTGAAAAGAAAAAACTTGTGAACAGTCAGAGCTCCAGAGTGTAATGAACTGCCTTAAGAGGGAGTGAGTTTCCTCTCCTTAGAGGTCATCAAGTAGTAACAGGATGAAGATCTAGCGGCCATTTTATAGCAGAGATTCCTTCTGTGTATAGGATTAGTCTAGAGTGCTGCTTAACTCTTTTCCAACCCCCCCCCCCCGAAGTCTGTGATTATGTAAGGAAAGGATAAAAACAGTACTGATTACATCGAGATAATGACGATGCAGATACTGTCGAAACATCTTTGCTGTAGGGAAGGCTGTATTCAGAGGCCAATCCATAATCCCGAATGTCTATATCAATAAAGGAGAAACAGAAAATTAACAAATCCAGCCCACACCTCGAAAATAAAAACTTACAAAAGGTACAAAGAAACAAACCAATAGAAAACGGAAGAAAAATAACCAAGATTAGAGCAAAGATCAATATGGCCGAAAATAAGAAAACAATTGAAATGATACAAAGACTAGCAAAATTGATCGACAATTAGTGAGTCTAATAAAAAAGGGAAGAGAAGACATCTAAATCACCAAAATTAGATACAGAGAAAAGAAAGATCACAACTAGAGCAAAAGACGTCAATAAAATTATCAGTCATTATTATAGTTAGTTCCTATGGTTATACTCTAGACAAGCTAAAAGAAATGGATGATGATCTACAAAAGTGGGATGCTCCTATAAATAAAAAGAGAATTTCATAGGAGTATAGATTTAGAACTGGAAGGGAGCTTAATGGCCATCGAGTTTAACCCCCTCAATTTATAGATAAGGAAACCGTCTTCCCCAGGGTCACTCGGCAAAGTAGACGATGTAATAAGCAATCTCTGAAGGAGAAATCAGATATTTCCTTAAAGACCTCTCCTACAAAAAGACATTAGACATAAATAAATCCTATAGGACTTTTAAAAGACCAAGTAACACAAGCAAAGTATTTCCAAACATCTGGAAAGATGATAGGTGACCCACCTCCTTCCTTCTAAGAGGCAATATGAGTATCATTTCACTAGCTGAAGAAATACAAAACTTTCAATTAAAACTATGTTTCACTAACATTAATGAATATTAGTGGTCTCTACTCAACATTCTAATGGATCGGTAATTTCTTGGTCTGGTTATTCTGTCCAACAATGAAGATTACAACTCATCTGCAACTGCCAACTCTGGGCCGCTCTTATCTATATCCTCCAGTAAAAATAACCACAGTTTGTTTATCCAATAGAGTGGAGGCTTCCCTTGTTTTGTACTGACACAGGGAGGATCACAATGGAGTACTTAGTACTGACACAGAAATACTTCACAGATATCTATTTAATCCTCACAACAACCTTGAAGATCGGATGTTGCTATCTTCATCATTTTAGAGAGGAGAAAACTGAGGCATACAGAAGTTAAGTGGCCGGCCCTAGGTCAGGAAGCATCTGAGGGGGGATTTGACCTCAGGACTTCTGGACTGCACGTTCTGGGCTCTGTCCATTGCAGAACCATCAAGTCATCCCATCGCGCCCCATTATGATCAAGGAAGATTTAGAAATGGAACGCAAAGGTTTTTTTGATTATATCCAAGACAATCAATATAGTGATTCTTATGGCTCAAAAAAACTTGCCTTGAATAATCCCTCCCGTTGTTAAATTATTTTGTAGTGTATGTCTTTTGCGTTTACTTATTCGTGTGTGTGTTGTTTTACCTCAAGTAGAATGTGAGCTCCTCGAAGGCAAGAAGTTTTAATTTTTGTCATTATATCAGTATGGAATATAGTAGGAACTTTGAAAAATCCTTGCTGAATTGCACCGGGGGAAGATTGGGAAATAGAGATTATTCTTAGTCGTCGCGCCTTGTTTGGTTTCTGGGCAGAATAGGACACATGGGTTATATAGAGATGAGGAGCCTAATGGCTAGAGAGATTAAATGCTGTCTTCAAGGACCTGAAGTCCGCGTTTGGGCCAAGATCACTCAAGTATTTTTACTCCCACTTGATTGCATTTTTTACTACCTCCTACCCTCTACCCCTCGAAATTCTCCCCACCCTGTGAAGGCTTCTCTGGTAGGTGTTTCCCAAGTGTTTGTCTTAATTGGATTTTTTAGTAGCAAAGTCAAGAGCCTTGCCCTGAGCTCGGAAGCAAATAGGAAACAAACACTTACGGAGCCTTTACTTATAAGCCCGGCTCTGTGCTAACTTTGTATATTTATATGCCAAATATAGACTTTGGCATTTGTAAAGTTAAGCGAGCATCCGTTACATTTGTACACACATGCCTGCGATCATAACATATGTCGGGTTCTGTGTTTCAAGGCTTTGTGTAGCCAATGTGACTGTCTATTCAAGATAAACGTGTCCGTACCTTCTCTATACAAAATGGTTTCTCTTGAGCCTTGTGTGTCTTTATGCACTTCTGAAATGTCCTCAATGTGGTCTACCCTTGAGGATCTTTAGCTCAGTATTCCCTTTGGAAAGTCTTTGCACTCACCTTTCCCTTTATCTTATTCTTTATCTTTACTCTTCATGGGCACACTGAAGCAAGGAGAAGTGTAGTATGGGAAAAAAGGGGATGCTGTCAAATTGGGGAAAACCTTAAAATTCTACGCTAAGGGACAAACTTTAGGTAGATGGCGAGGAGCCATGCTGGATGTACCTGACTTGGGGGGGTCATCCCCCCAACCCCTCTCCCTTCCCTCAAGTACAATGTTTCCTAAATTCACTGTGGCTCCAACCACAGGTGTCTGGGAAGGGAAGGGAAGGGCATCACACAGCCCTGAGCCACAGTGCCTCCAAGGGCAGCCTATGCAGATAGAGGACAGGCTAGCCTGGGGTAGCAAGGTTGGTACAGCTTCCTTTCTGACCCCAGAGCAACAGCAAAAATGGCAGGTTGTTCTGGTTGAGTATGGGGCCCACTTTAGCTCTAGGCTAGGAGGAATTCCTCTAAGGACAAGAAGTATGGGGGATGAATTTCACTATGGAAAAGAGAGTGGAAAACTGGGGTGGATGACAGGGATTGAGTACGTCATTCCGCTCAAATTGTGAGGGCAAAGAGTCTAGCTGTAGGACACGAAGTAGGTGGTCAGAACTATTATTCTGTGGGACAGGAATTTGGTGATCAGAACTGTCACTGAAACCAGAGAGGGAAGAGTATAGCTGTAGGACAGGAAGTGGGTGGTCAGAACTATTACTCTGTGGGACAAGGAAGTAGGTGGTCAGAACTGTCACTCAAACCAGAGAGGGAAGAGTATAACTGTAGGACAGGAAATAGATTCAGACCTGAGGGGGAAGAGTATAGCTGTGGGACAGGAAGTGGGTGATAAGAATTATTACTCTGTGGGACAGGAAGTGGGTGGTAAGAACTGTCACTCAAACTAGAGAGGGAAGAGTATAGCTGTGGGACAGGAAGTGGGTGGTAAGAACTATTACTCTGTGGGACAGGAAGTACGTGGTCAGAGAAGGAAGAGTATAGCTGTAGGACAGGAAGTGGGTGGTCAGAACTGTCACTCAAACTCAAGAGGGAAGAGTATAGCTGTAGGACAGGAAGTGAGTGGTAAGAACTATTACTCTGTGGGACAGGAAGTACGTGGTCAGAGAAGGAAGAGTATAGCTGTAGGACAGGAAGTGAGTGGTAAGAACTATTACTCTGTGGGACAAGGAAGTGGGTGGTAAGAACTGTCACTCAAACTCAAGAGGGAAGAGTATAGCTGTAGGACAGGAAGTGAGTGGTAAGAACTATTACTCTGTGGGACAAGGAAGTAGGTGGTCAGAACTGTCACTCAATCCAGAGAGGGAAGAGTATAGCTGTAGGACAGGAAGTGGGTGGTCAGAACTATTACTCTGTGGGACAAGGAAGTGGGTGGTCAGAACTGTCACTCAAACCAGAGAGGGAAGAGTATACCTGTGGGACAGGAAGTGGGTGGTAAGAACTATTACTCTGTGGGACAAGGAAGTGGGTGGTCAGAACTGTCACTCAAACCAGAGAGGGAAGAGTATACCTGTGGGACAGGAAGTGGGTGGTAAGAACTATTACTCTGTGGGACAAGGAAGTGGGTGGTCAGAACTGTCACTCAAACCAGAGAGGGAAGAGTATAACTGTAGGACAGGAAATAGATTCAGACCTGAGGGGGAAGAGTATAGCTGTGGGACAGGAAGTGGGTGATAAGAATTATTACTCTGTGGGACAGGAAGTGGGTGGTAAGAACTGTCACTCAAACTAGAGAGGGAAGAGTATAGCTGTGGGACAGGAAGTGGGTGGTAAGAACTATTACTCTGTGGGACAGGAAGTACGTGGTCAGAGAAGGAAGAGTATAGCTGTAGGACAGGAAGTGGGTGGTCAGAACTGTCACTCAAACTCAAGAGGGAAGAGTATAGCTGTAGGACAGGAAGTGAGTGGTAAGAACTATTACTCTGTGGGACAAGGAAGTAGATGGTCAGAACTGTCACTCAAACCAGAGAGGGAAGAGTATACCTGTGAGACAGGAAGTGGGTGGTAAGAACTATTACTCTGTGGGACAAGGAAGTGGGTGGTCAGAACTGTCACTCAAACCAGAGAGGGAAGAGTATAGCTGTGGGACAGGAAGTGGGTGGTCAGAACTATTACTCTGTGGGACAGGAACTTGGTGGTCAGAACTGTCACTCAAACCAGAGAGGGAAGAGTATAGCTGTAGGACAGGAAGTGAGTGGTAAGAACTATTACTCTGTGGGACAAGGAAGTGGGTGGTAAGAACTGTCACTCAAACTCAAGAGGGAAGAGTATAGCTGTAGGACAGGAAGTGGGTGGTCAGAACTATTACTCTGTGGGACAGGAACTTGGTGGTCAGAACTGTCACTCAAACCAGAGAGGGAAGAGTATAGCTGTAGGACAGGAAGTGAGTGGTAAGAACTATTACTCTGTGGGACAGGAAGTACGTGGTCAGAGAAGGAAGAGTATAGCTGTAGGACAGGAAGTGAGTGGTAAGAACTATTACTCTGTGGGACAAGGAAGTAGGTGGTCAGAACTGTCACTCAAACTCAAGAGGGAAGAGTATAGCTGTAGGACAGGAAGTGAGTGGTAAGAACTATTACTCTGTGGGACAAGGAAGTGGGTGGTAAGAACTGTCACTCAAACTCAAGAGGGAAGAGTATAGCTGTAGGACAGGAAGTGAGTGGTAAGAACTATTACTCTGTGGGACAAGGAAGTAGGTGGTCAGAACTGTCACTCAATCCAGAGAGGGAAGAGTATAGCTGTAGGACAGGAAGTGGGTGGTCAGAACTATTACTCTGTGGGACAAGGAAGTGGGTGGTAAGAACTGTCACTCAAACTCAAGAGGGAAGAGTATAGCTGTAGGACAGGAAGTGAGTGGTAAGAACTATTACTCTGTGGGACAAGGAAGTGAGTGGTAAGAACTATTACTCTGTGGGACAAGGAAGTAGGTGGTCAGAACTGTCACTCAATCCAGAGAGGGAAGAGTATAGCTGTAGGACAGGAAGTGAGTGGTAAGAACTATTACTCTGTGGGACAGGAAGTACGTGGTCAGAGAAGGAAGAGTATAGCTGTAGGACAGGAAGTGGGTGGTCAGAACTATTACTCTGTGGGACAAGGAAGTGGGTGGTAAGAACTGTCACTCAAACTCAAGAGGGAAGAGTATAGCTGTAGGACAGGAAGTGAGTGGTAAGAACTATTACTCTGTAGGACAAGGAAGTGGGTGGTAAGAACTGTCACTCAAACTCAAGAGGGAAGAGTATAGCTGTAGGACAGGAAGTGAGTGGTAAGAACTATTACTCTGTGGGACAAGGAAGTAGGTGGTCAGAACTGTCACTCAATCCAGAGAGGGAAGAGTATAGCTGTAGGACAGGAAGTGGGTGGTCAGAACTATTACTCTGTGGGACAAGGAAGTGGGTGGTAAGAACTGTCACTCAAACTCAAGAGGGAAGAGTATAGCTGTAGGACAGGAAGTGAGTGGTAAGAACTATTACTCTGTGGGACAAGGAAGTAGGTGGTCAGAACTGTCACTCAATCCAGAGAGGGAAGAGTATAGCTGTAGGACAGGAAGTGGGTGGTCAGAACTATTACTCTGTGGGACAAGGAAGTGGGTGGTCAGAACTGTCACTCAAACCAGAGAGGGAAGAGTATACCTGTGGGACAGGAAGTGGGTGGTAAGAACTATTACTCTGTGGGACAAGGAAGTGGGTGGTCAGAACTGTCACTCAAACCAGAGAGGGAAGAGTATACCTGTGGGACAGGAAGTGGGTGGTAAGAACTATTACTCTGTGGGACAAGGAAGTGGGTGGTCAGAACTGTCACTCAAACCAGAGAGGGAAGAGTATAGCTGTAGGACAGGAAGTGGGTGGTCAGAACTATTACTCTGTGGGACAGGAAGTAGGTGGTCAGAACTATTGCTCAGATGAGTTGCCCGTGGGCGGGGAAGCAAGTGTTTAGAAATAGTTCTTTATGAGCAGGGCTTTGCATTAGGCCTGTGAATGTAAAGAGAAGAAGGACCAACGTGTCCATGGCCCTTTCGGCTCTTCCAAGTGTTTTCTTTCCATTTTCGCCCTTAGCACCATGTGGGGATATTAGGAGTTGTCCTGTGTCGGCCAGGGGCCTAGTAGTTGTTGAGGCGGTGAATGGACTCCTCCTGGCTGGGAGGCCCCAGAAGGTGTCTGCTCCTAGGAAAGGCTTCTGAGCTCGGCAGGCAGGAGGGCAAGGCGCATGCTATGGTGCTTTCTCTCTGTCCCTCTCTTTCTCTGTTTGTGTAGCGAGACCCTGGAGGAGAAGCTGGGTCTGCGGCTCCTGCCGCCAGTGGGAGTGCACCAAGCAAAAGTCGGCCCGGCCTTTTTTTCGGGGCGCTCTGAGGACTTTCTCATACCAACAGCACTTTGCAGTTGGGTAAGTCCAGCAGCCGAGAACTCGTTCATAAGTAGGCCACCCACTGTGCTCCGCCTTCCATTGGAGACCACCCACCAGCCCAGAGATGGCCAAGCACATCAGCGTGCCAACCACGGGTATACATGTTTGGTGTCAGGTACCCACAGTGGTTTAGATTTTGATTTTCTTTCTTTTGGGGAGTGGGGTGAGTGAATGTGGGTCTCTCCCTATGAGAGAACACCCTCCTCTGATGAGCTCACATGCCTTCAGCTTGGAACTTTTAAAAGTCACCCAGGAACATTGAGGCAAAAGGACTGACTTGGCCAATAAGTATCTGAGTCCCAAGTGGAACTCCAGCCTTCGTGACTGCCCCTTTAGCTGCTGTTCTGCCTCAGTGATTCTAGTCAAAAGCTTCCGCAGACTGCATTTTCTCTTTTGTAAAATGAAGTTTTCCCAATATGCATCTCTCCAGTCCCTTCCAGCTCTTAAAAGTCTAGAAGCCTGTGAGATAGTTGCCCAGTGGTCTAAATGACTCACAGCAGCTTCCACCAGGGCCTGGTCACTTCTGTAGAAGTGATCTGTACGCGGCCATACTCAAATACCCAAATGAATCTGTCATTTCTTCCATTTCCTCTACTGAGCCAGGTGCCAATTCATCAGTGCTTCCCTAGAGTGTGAAACTCTTGCCCTGGCATCAGAACTTAGTCTAAAATTGAAAGAGGATGCTAGATGGACTTGGAAATGTATCTTATTTCCCCCATCCTGTTTTGTTCTAATTTTCCCAAATCAACTGTGTTTTAAAAGAAAATCAACACTTTTAGAACGATTTTTTTTCAGTTTTGAGTGACCGACTCTTAGAGTTGCTAGAAAAATTCTGTTACTCTCAAAGTGAACCTGAGAGCAAATAATAGGAAGGTGTTAGGGAAGGAACAAGACTCAGTTGTAAGTAAAATGCCTTTGTGGTGTAGCGAGTCCCCCACATCCAAGAGAAGCCATTTTCCTAGAGACCTTTCTTCTGGGGAGAGCACAGATTCCATTTCTTTCTCCTTCCTAAAGACTTCTGAACAAAACTCAGTCACAGTGTACTTTGCGATTCTTTCCAATTATGGCCTATTAGGCAGATGCAAGTTACAAGTACTCATTTCTCTTTGGTTCTTAAAAATCTATAAGGCTTTCTGCTTCGTTTGCTAAAGGGAAGAATAAATAGGATGGGGTTAGCAATACAGCATATTTGCTAAGGAGAGAAGTTTTTTGTTTTTTTTTTTTAAGTTGGAGAACAAAAATCTTCAATCTAAGTACCACTGATCCTTGTGGTCTGAGGTGGAGATTGTTCTTTTCTATATTGGCTCCTGTATTGAATTCATATTCACCGCTGTGGTTCTGTGAATAGGAAAGCCAGGCTTTAGTTCATTTATTGAACATATGACAGCTTCGTCGTCATTAGATTTTGAGAGTGGGAGGATGTACTTGTGATATTCCAAACCACTAGCAGAGTACTTAGTAAAACTCTGCTTTCGAGAACCAGACATATTTCATCCTCTCCCTAATTTCCCATCTTCTTCTCTCCTCCCTTCCCCCCAAAAAGGAAAGATTTTTTTTTATCACAACCTGAGACTGAATGCTGTCAAGACTTATGACCTGGGTAGCTCACTGTCTACCAAGACAAAACAGAAGACCGAATGGAAAAATCTAACAAATATAGCATGTATGGTTCTCCTCAAATATTCCCTTGGTCTTGTCTATTTTGGCTAAGGCAATTACTTTCTTTAAACAATTTTTTTTAAAAAAAGAACTGTGTTTTAACTTATGTATATAGTGCTATGTTTTAATTTTAATATTATTTTATTTTGTGGCTGCACTTATCATATGTGTGTGTGTGTGTGTGTGTGTGTGTGTGTGTGTGTGCTTCTCTTGACCCTAAGGTGGCTTAGAATTCCTTAGCTTGACCAGATGAGCTGTTTTCCTTACCTTTATTCTTTGTCAGTTGAGTGTCAACTTTTATACCATGCGCATGTGTTTCCTTGATTTCTTTTGTTTTTTTTAATTCTGTGGTTTTTAAGAAGCAGTAATACACTGCAGAAAATTGCTAAAATTGTAGCTCTTAAAGAGTCCACTTTAGTTACTATAAGAGTTGTTGCAGAAGCTGTTCACATGAGGAAGTTCAGTGTTGCAAGGCTCCTTAAAACTGATGATTAAACAGGCTTAGTTAAAGGCCTTCAGAGCTACTTGGATCCTGATTCCCCAGTTGTAGGCTTCTTGGGTTTGGAAGAACAGAAAGAAGACCAGTAAAGAAACAAGTATTTGTTTTGCACTGCCCGTGACAAACATTTTCAATTCACAGTGGCAGTTAGATTGGGGGGGAAAAGTAACCTTTTTTTTACTGTAGAAGTGAGCCTATGAGACCTGGATATCTGTATCTGACAATAAAATATTTACACTCTGAAAATTGGGAAGGCGGGGATTTTTCTAAATATACATCTGTTGTGCTTTTGAAATAATTCCCATTGAGGAAGTCTAACTGTCAACATAACTGTTGCAGAAATTCCCCATAGGAGAATGTGGCCCATATCACAAAGGATTAAGAAATCTAGCTAAGTGATGGAGGCAAACATACTTTAAGCGGTCTGGATTTTGACTTTTTAAAAAGAAAAATCTATGGTTGATAGTTAAGGTGGAAATTGGAAAATGGACTTTGTCAAAGTGACGCTTACTCTGTGCATTGTGATGTGTGATCACGTGATGAACTCAAAACTATGTAGCACAATTTTGTGAATTTCATGCCAGATCATAGAGGACACAGTTGCATGTGGTTGCATTCAAGAGCACGTGTGGCATATTAAAATCTTTTTAAAGTTGTAAAAACTTGTACATTTTATTAAATTTAATTATTTTACTTTGTCTCAGTGAATTGTACGATGCGGTTTTTACAGGAGGAGGAATGGATGCAATAACTCTGTTTTCTTCTTTTTTAATAGAAATGTCTGTTTAAGTTTATATTCTTTAGCTAAAACTTTTTTCTTAATAGTATTTTATTTTTCAAATTACATGGAAAGATCATTTTCAACATTGATTTTTTTGTAAGATTTTGAGTTCCAGATTTTTTTGCCCTGCCTGAATTACCTGCCTCCATCCCAGGACAGCAAACAGTCTGATGTGGGTTATACATGGACAGTCATTTTAAACATATTTGTCATGTGGTGCAAGAAAAATCAGACCAAAGGGCTAAAAAACCTGAGCAAACAAAGAAAAAAAGTGAAAATAGTGTGCTTTGATCCACAGTCAATCTCCATATTTCTTTCTCTAGATGTGGAGGGCATTTCCCATCCCGAGTCTATTGAAATTGTCTTGGATCACTGCACTGCTGAGAAGAGCTCGGTGTGTCAGAATTGATCATCACATAATCTTGTTGCTGTGTACAGTGTTCTCTTGGTTCTACTCACTTAGTATCTGTTCGTGTAAGTCTTCCCAGGTTTTCTGCAATGAACCTTCTGCTGCATTTCTTACAGAACAATACTATTCCACAACATTCATATGCCGTCGTAACTCACTCAGCCATTCCCCGATCGATGGGCATCCCCTCGGCCTCCAGTTCTTTGCCGATACGGGACTGCCGCAGAAGGACTGCTACACACATTTTTGCATGTGTGGGTCCTTTTCCAAAGCTCTTTTATGATCTCTTTGGAACACAGACCAGTTGGTCAGTAATTTT
The DNA here is from genome assembly GCF_016432865.1 of Antechinus flavipes. NCBI lineage: Eukaryota > Metazoa > Chordata > Mammalia > Dasyuromorphia > Dasyuridae > Antechinus > Antechinus flavipes. The sequence goes on along the minus strand of NC_067404.1, from coordinate 69,024,952 downwards.
GGAACCTTTCTTTCAATCATTTCAGTCTCAGCTCCCAGTCTTTATACCGGTTGTTGTTCCCTATGGCTGTAATGTACTCCTTCCTCGCCTCTCTTAGATTCCCTTCCTTTCTTTTAAGACGACCCATGTGCCATCTCTTTTGGGAAACCCTTTTCCCTTAGTTGTTAGGGTTCTTGTTCAGTAGTTTGTTTTGGTTGACTCTTTTTGACGTTCATTTTTTTTTCTTTTTCTTTTTCTTTTTTTTTGACAAAGATAGTGTAGTGGTTTGCTGTTTCTTTCTCCAGCTCATTTTACAAATGAGGAGACTGAGGCAAACAGGATTAAAGTCCTGGGCCCAGAGTCACTTAGCTACCATGTGGCTGATTTTGAGCTCGGGTCTTCCTGACCCCAGTCCTGTACTGGATTCATTGGGCCACCTGGCTGCTTTCAAACCCTAACTTTTCTCGATTCCTCATCAATGTTCTTAGGCACTTAGATGTTTTTGTTCGTTTTGTCCTTGTGTCTTTAACACCCGGAACAGTCCATTGCATATAGTAGGGCTTTGGACAAATGCCTTTGAGATTGGATTGGATGAATTAGATTTAAAGAGTCCAGTTGTTCTTTAATTGTTACTTATTTGCCCTCTAGCTTTTGGAGGGGCTGTTTTCAGGCTAGTTAACAGGGAAATCTAACCCAAATCATTTCTTTTTCCATACTAATGGCTACCGTGAGGGTTTTCTGACACTTTGCTGCTTCAGTAAAAATGAATTACTGTATATTGCACAATGTTGTTTTCCTTGAATGCCCATAATGCTGTTTGGATGATTTGGGGGGGGTCGTTGGATATTTGCATATTATGGACTCTGCAAAAATATACCCGTGATAATATTTCTTTTGCATGTGTCAATAATTTCTCTGGCTGCCGTTTCCCCAAAAGAACTCTGTTTTTGGTCTCCTGGGTCAGTTTCCTCTTGCTGTGCTTACTGTGCCCATGGGTAAGGTAATTTTGAAGAATGCTACCTTACATCAAGGCAGTTGGGGGGGGTTGTGTAAATTTTTCCCTTTAAAAGAGAGTGGGCTCTTCAGTATTAAAAGAAATAAGCTCAAAGATTTTAATTATCCCTGAGAAATAAGGGTTACCTTTTCTTCCACTGAATATTCTTTGTTCTCTGCTACCACTAATGTGGATTTGTGTTCTTTCTGTGATACAGGAGAACGTGCTGGATTATAGTAGCAAGTTAGAGCATTATTACAGAGTTAAACCAGTGTTGTCTGCCATTAAAAAGGCTTTCCTAAAAATACTATTTGAAGGCAAAAAGCTGGGATTTCCTTGTATCTGATTTACAATATATATTTTGTAGAGAACTACCTCAGGCTTGCAGAGATTGAGTGACTCACTCATGGCTATAGAGCTAATAAGTGTGGGAAGAGATGTGATCTCAGGTCATCCTGACTTCCACTCCAGTCTTCTGGCCATTATACCAAGCTGCCATATTGGATGCTTTTAATAAATTTTCAAAACGTGGCCCCAGCAGGATAAATGTGGAAATAGAAGAATTGCATGTGTGTAACCTATATTGGATTGCTTGTCTAGGGGAGGGAAGGAAAAAAAAATGGAGCACGAGGTTTTGCAAGGGTGAAGGTTGAAAACTATCTTTACTTGTATTTTGAAAAAATAAAAAGCTTTCATAAAAAAAGAAAAACCACCAAAAACCCCAAAATGTGGCCCTTTAGTCCTGGTATTCAGTATTGATATTGGCTAAAAGGAAGTGAAGTCGATTCAGAAATCAACACAGTGGCCTAATGAAACCATTCAATTAGCGATTATTTGTTGGAGAAGTCTCGTGCCGGTAAGACGTGGTCTTTGGTGGCCCTTTGAATTGCCACCCGACGGGTCTAATGCGCACCTGGGATGACTGGGAACTTTTTTTTCAGCACGAGGACATTTTTTGACATGGAAACATGGTGGAACGTTTTCCCTTCCATTACCTCTGATTTCCCCCACCCCCCAATGCTTATATTACTACTATCTAGTGATTGAGATAATATACTACAAAAAAGTAATACGAATTCAGTAATAATTTCTAAATGGATGAATGAGATTAATCATAACAGCATGTGCCTATGTTAAGAAAGCAGTAATATACATGTGTGAGACATTATGCAGTTTATAGAAGACATAGATAGCTACTTATTATTTATTACACCGAGTCTCACTGCATATTTTGTTGGAGCTAATAAAAGATCCAAATGTCAGCGCTTGGTACGTGAATAGTTTCATGGACCATTTGCAGTAACTCACTGTTCTCTCTAACCTCTGAGTCAGGAACCAATGTATGTGTTCCTTCTGTCCCTTTCATCCCAATCCTGCATGTTCTGTGAATTCATCCGGTTTTATGTTCAAGCCACTGAAAAAAAGAACTGAATAGGACCCCAAATAATCTGAGGATTGACTGGAAAGTAATACAAGAAGTGAATGTCACACTATCAATTGGAAGTCAGGTTAATGTAACTCTAGCTCTTCCATAAATGTCATATTATTTTAAAGGAGATACACGCCGTCTTCGGGAGCTGACTTTGCAATATACTTAGCTCAAAAATATCCCGAAAGGACAACGGTCTTTTGGGATTGGGTCACCAGAACCAAGGAATTCTTCACATCGGTGCACATTTCCACTTCTCTTGCGCTTAGGGATTTACCGAGGACTTTACCACAATTAATCCTCCTAGGCGTTAGTGCTCGCCTCTTCAGATTATCTTCCATTTATACTTTGGACATCTGTGTATCTTGTACCTATCTAGTTATTTACGTGTTCTCCCCATTAGGACTTGAGTTCCTCGGGGGCAAGGACTGAGCTTTGTATCCCCTGTGCTGAGTCCTGGGCCTGGTATATAGAAAATGCTTCATCAGTGTCTCTTGACTTGAGGTAGATGAGGGAAGTGGTATTGGATCCACTTTACAGAGAGGAGTGAAGTCATGCCCAATGTGGGCTTCCTACTCACACTCACTTTGTAAACAGTTAAAGCTATTTAGACTGCAGTGGTTGAAAGACAAATTAGCATTTTTTGGATTTTAACAAATAAAACTGTGTCATCTCTATTCTATTTTAGAGACATTAAAGAGGAAATGCTAGTAAGCTGGCAGGTGGGGTGGAAAGAGAAGCGTGTGATGATCTCACTGATGTGTGCGGTAGGGACTGGCTGTGTGCGGTGCAAACAAACGCTCACTTGGGCCGCGGTGCTTTGCTCCCGGTCACTTAGCTCCTAACCAGGTTGATTGAGCAAGCATCTCTTTTTGAGGTGTTCAGGAGAGAAAGGCTGAACTTTCTGGGAGCCGGGGCTGAGCAGTAACAGGTACACCAATAATTAATTGCAAATGTGGAAGCAGAAGTAGCAAAGGGATACCACAATAGATAGAGCAGAGGGCCTGAGGAAGATCGGTATGATCTTGGGCAAATCACTGAACCTCTACTTGCCTCAGTTTCCTCGTCTGTAAGATGGAGATCATAACAGCACCTTTCTCCCAGGGCGGTTGTGAGGAGCAGACAAAATAATATCGGGAAAGCATTTATCCCAGTGCTTGGCGCAAAGGCATTACATAAATACTGGGGATGATGCCGATATCACTGTTGTTCAGGGGTGAGAGGTTTAATTTGAATCCATCCTATAAAATGTGTTGGAGATTGCCCGGGATCGGGAAAAGGAGGGGAGGATAATTGTTCCCTGCGGCCTCCTATGCAGTGCAGTTTCTCTCCCCTTCCCCTTTACAAAGTAATTGGCACTACTGCCAGAGCAGGTACCCGATCGTCCGCGTGCACCCTGATTTTATGTTTCGGGCAGACATGTTAGTACATACAGTGAAATGAAGAGGTGGTAAGATCTGATACTGACAGCTAGATGTTATTATTTTTATTTGGGGCTTTTTCAAAACTATTAGGAGGAGCCGATTTGAGTCGGGTCAGCTTGCACCGGAGGAGAGATTGCTAAAGATTGCACCGTTGGGTAACCTAGAAAAAATGAGACATTCTCTACTATTGAGCAGGTTTGCTTATGCTATTTCTTCTGGAAGTTTTTTAGTAACTATATGCCAAATATCTTTCTAGGAAAAATGATGGACAGTGGGATTAACTTCATCAATTCTAATAATGCCCCCAAATGACTAAAAGTGAAATTGAAAATCCATTATACCATATGCAGCCAGAAAAAAACACATCAGTATTCTGGTAGCACAAAAATATGCCTTGTATCATTTAGATTAATGATAATAATTAACAGATTGATGTGTCAAACTGGACATTAGATTTTGTGAATACAGACTGTATGTGTGTATACCTGTGTGTATACATGTATACATGTCAGATATATATGGGTGTCTATGTAGATATGTATACACACACACATCTTTAGTAAAAAGTTACATGGAACTCTCTATATTTGGTCTATTTGAATTAGAAAAGCAACTTGAAGATGATTACATTGTAAATAAAGATTTAACAAGTGCATCATCATCCACTTGAGACTTTTTGTAATTTATAGAATCAAATTCTTTAGCTCTTCATCACATAAGGATGGCCTTGCCCGCAAGTCAGTCCTTAACTGGTAAAAACATACTTCCAAGTCCTCTTAGATTTTTTAAAAATCAAATTGAGAACAAAAGTTTGGAAGCATAACTTCCTCTGGAGTGAAGTTGCCTGGTAAATATGCGCCTTGACCTCTTATGCCTCAGTTTCCTGTGTGACCTCATCCATCTCTAGATCTGTTTCTTTTTGTCCAGCATCCATCATCAAAGATCAGAAACCCAGTGCTACTTTTCCCCTGCCTGGAGCTAGCCCTCCGCTCCTCCCAGCCCGCTTCAGGTCCTGTGCTTTCCAAACCCACAGATTCTTAGAGCCGGACGGGACGGTGGAAACCATTCTTAGCCACACATTAAGGTTCCCTAGCATTTCCTTTGGAAATTCTTTAGTTCTAATGGTGACTTCTAGAATCCTACTTACCTTATCTCATTTAACTCCCAGACTCCCTAAGGTGAATGCTGCAGGAATGGTTCTCTATTTCACAAGTGAACATACACTTGTGCCCTCTGGTCACACCACTGTTCAATGTCAGACCTATTATTTTCATCTAAGCCTTTCTGACTTCAACACTTCACTATTCCAGAAATGGCGTTTTTTATTCAAAGAATTTTTTAGGACGTAGCATTATTTTTAAAGACCAGAATACCTTCCCTTCAGTAAATCTAGTTTTTGAAGGTGCCAGAGTGACCTGGATGAGAGTCAGCAGTGACCCCTCCCCTTCCTCTGCCTCCCAGGACCTTAAAGTTGGGCCTAGCTCTTGCCCCAGTGCTTGTTTTTAACAGGACTTTGAAAACTGCTCTCTTGAATCTGATATACTTAAGTAGCTGGAATACAAGGAACTCCTCCACACTTGTTCATTAGGCTTCCGGCTCCAGTTTCTTCAGGCACCTGTTTGGAGAAATCTTTGTCTAGTGGTAGTTCAGTGGTGACCTTGGGATTTGAACTCAGGAGTTCTTAGAGATTTTGAGCTTCTTAGAAGTCTTCGAGATCATCAGGGCCTTTACCCCATTTTACAGAGGAGGAAACTGAGGCTCAGAGTTCAAGTACCCTGTTCAAGGACTCACAGCTAGTTAGGTGGCGGGACTAGACCTGGAACTCTATCCCTCCACTCATCTACTTGCTCCCATGCTCCACCTGGGCTGTGGACCTCATTCCGTACAGATGTTAGCCGTAGTAATTGTCTTTTTAATATTAAAAAGAGACTTGGTAAAATAGGGATGATAATGCACAAGGTTTCTCGCTTTGTGGGTCAACATGTGAGGGAGGATAGCTTAAAAAAATCTCTGAGGACAAAAGTAGAAAATGGATTTTTAAACACCGATGTTTTATGTCTGTTTTTATCTTCATTTGTATCTCTGCTTCTCCCTTGTTTTCTGTATCACGGGCAAGCAAACTGTAACAGCTTACCCTTTTTATTTCTTTTAACATCGTATCACTAAGGAGATTTTTCCATATAAACAGATATTCTATTTCATTAAGATCTTGGACCCATTCACTTAGCTGGACTTCTGATTCTATTACAGCATATGTACAGTTTTGTCTTTTCTCTCCTTTTGTATTCTTTGTGTTTCCAAAAAAGAAAATAAAATCCTTTACACATATACACACGCGTGCGCGCGCGCACACACACACACGCACACACAGGAAAATGAAGAGCAGAAGGAAAATATATGCATGACTGTGCTATACCAACTTGGAAGCTTTTGAAGTTCTAACCATAGAGTTTTCCCATTATTATAGACCAGTACTTTAAATATGTGTGTGTATGTGTGTCTATACGGTTTTTAAATGCTTTCAATTTGATTGGATGTCCTCGCATAGAACTGAAATGTTACTTAGGTAGTGACACAGGAATTAAAATATTCACCGGTTCCTGAACATTATGAGATTTGTGATAGAAACAAAGTAAGTGGCTAATTTCTGTTGTCACATGCTCCAGACCTAATCAAGGTTTTTTGTGTGTAAATCTGGAAATAAAGCACTGCCACATCCTCTGTGGTGTTCCAAACATGTAGTTCGACTTTGAAATTTTATTCAGAACTTTAAAAGAACATTCCCATAAATTCAGCAGAACCCATAAATACTGCGTATCAAACTGAGCTTTATTTCCTATCGTTTGTCTTTAAAAAAGTAACGAAACCCAAACATTCCTTTCAAAACTGACTTCCTTCTCTGTGCTTCCTTCTGTTCTCTAATGTGTGGGGGGCAGTTTTCATTGTCCCTTTATTTTAAAGAATCTCTTACTTTCTCATTTTTGCCTCTCCACCCTTCAAAAAAGAGAAGAGAACAAACTAGATTGTGGTAACAAGTAAGCTGAGGCAGGCTCTGCTTCTAGCTGTGCTTTTGGCCGAGGGAGCTGTCTTGACTCGGCGGTCTCAGGTTAGATCCTCTGGATTCTTGTGCTGTCTTTTCTCCATCTCCCAGGATCATTCCCCCTTGGATCTTGGGGGGGTCAGAGTGCCAGACCTTCAGGGATCTCTGTGGCATCTCTGTGCAATTGAACTCTCCCAATCGAGGCACTGCCGTGTCCATGCCGGTCCCTGTTTTCCCCCTGCACTTCTAATATTCCCACACTAGGGCTTTCTCGGGTCAATTTCTCTTGCCATCCTTGGACAGAGCCCAAAAGCCACGATGTCCCCGATGATGCTGTTTATTTTCATTGTCACTGAGTATCCTGTGCTAATTGTGTTCCTGTTCCTTTCCCTAAGCTTGTGGGCTTTCGGTTGACTTTATGTGCAATTCTGTGATACAAGAAATCAGTGACTACAGTTTATTATTGGATTTCCATTTAGTGAAAATTTCATATTTTTGCTGATGGAAGCGTATGGGAAGTGTCTCTTCTGGCAGCCTTCTTAGCTGGACATCCAGACTTTTTAAAAGACACTGAAGACTTCTACTCAGCTAGGTGATGACACAGTGGGTTGACTGTAGGGTCTGAAGTCAAGAAGACCTGAATTCATATCCAGACACACATATGATCCTAGGCAAGTCATTTAATCTGTTTGCTTTAGTTTGGTCGACTGTACGATGAGCTGGAGAAGGAAATGGCCAACCATTCCGGTATCTCTGCTAAGAAAAACTCCAAACGAAGTCTTAAAGAGTTGGATGCGACTGAAAAGACTGAACCACAGAAAGACGTCTGGCATCATATATTTATATGGAACACCGGGTACTTTTGATGTGAACAGTTGGGAGAAATGTTGTAAAAATATTTGAGGACACAACAGAAGTAGGAGTTGGGGCACAGGGTACGACTGGAAATTAGAGAACCAACTTGTTTTATCGAAAAGCATTTACATCAATAGATCTGTGATCTCGTCTGTATGGATAGTCCCTTCAACAATGCAGGGCACACCCCATTCTCATGGTTTTCAGCATGTTCGTGACCGTTGTTCAGATCCTACACAGGGGGCCCACTCAGTGTGCTGAAATCCCTATTGTAGATATCATGCCATCGTTTGAATGCAGTAGAGCCTATAGGCCAACCGTCCTCCATGACATTGACAAATATCCTCAATGCACATACATCTCACTATTTTATGCCTTGCCTCATGTTAATCATTGTAAAATTGTCAAAGAACTCTAGAATTACCTTTTTATGGAATCTTAAGAGATTGTCAACATTTGCATGGAATACATCTGATTGGAGTAGCCTTTGGAACAGTAAATTGTTTTACCGATTCAAAAGCTTTTTCATAGTCAACAAACAAAAGCCACAGTGGGATGTTATATTTTATATAAGTTTTCAAGCAGCGATTTGGTTCTAAAAATGGAGTCTCCTATGGAATATTGTTTGTGAAAACTTGCTGTTTCTTCCATTTTCCAACGTTCATTAAAGAATCACTTGATGAACTTGTAAATTATTTTCATAGAGCTTTTTTAGAGATGTTGAAATGTGATGTAGTGTTAATTACTCCTTCCTCCCTTTTTGCAGTGATAAAGACTGTGCCTTTCTCCGAAGCTTTAGTAAGCACTACTGTCAGGTACCTTGAGAATTAGTTCTTTGATATGCTCAAAATTGTGTTACCCCTGGTACAGATCTCATGTGTACATATTTCTTCTAATCTAGTGCAATTGTTTTTTACATTTTTGTTTTCTTTAGTGCCACTTCCACTTCCTCATGAGGGAGAAAGATTTGTCATAGAAATCTTTGTACTTTCCCATTTTTTATCTGTAAGGGACTCTTCCAGTTTCATCCTTAAATGCCTGAATTTCTCGAAACTTGTGTATTCCTCCACCAGTTATTTTTTCTATTTTATGAGATAAGGCTGCTCACAATCTGCCACCAACCTCCCCTCTAATATTTTCCATAGGAATATATATTCTCACCTGGTGTTGTCTTTGGTTTTTACATCTCTTTATTTGATAAGCCAAATGAGTGTTTGTTGATTGAAGCAGTTTCTAGTTTCTTCTGGTCTATTCAGAAGAAATTTAGGTAACTTGAATATATTGCTAAGATGGTCTATTCATTTTAGCAATATATTCAAGTTACCTAAATTTTATTTTCTTTTTTTAAAAATAGCTTTCGATTCTCAAAATACATCACCCTTGCAAAATCCCATGTTCCAAATTTCTTTCCTTCCCTTCCCCCACTCCCTCCCCTAGACAGCTGGCAATCTAATACATGTTAAAACTTGCATAATTTCTTGAACACACCTCTGCATTTATCATGCTGCACAACAAAAATCAGATCAAAAATGAAAAAAAAGAAAACAAAAAGGAAGCAAAAAATGTGGGAAAAAAAATGATGTGATCCACACTTAGTCCCCACTGTCCTCTCTCTGGGTGCAGATGACTCTCTCCATCATAAGTCTATTGGAATTGGCCTGAATCACTTCATTGTTGAAAAGAGCCACGTCCATCAGACATGATCATCACCTAATCTTGTTGTTGCTGTGTACCGTGTTCTCTTGGTTCTACTCACTTAGCATCAGTTCACGTAAGTCTCTCCAGGCCTTTTTGAAATCATCCAGCTGATCCTTTCTTATAGAACAATAACATTCCATTACATTCATGTACCATAATATATTCAGCCATTCTCCAACTGATGGATATCCACTCAATTTCCAGTTCCTTGCATTGGCTACGTTTTCTTAAGGAATGATGTTAATCTGTGTCAACCTCTATTCTTTCATCCATTTTTTCTTTATCAATAGACTTTAAAATGATCAGGATGAAATACTCTTTAATTGCATACCAGATCTTCCCATTTAAAAAAGTTTTTTTTTTCTAATTTGGTATCAAATTCAATCTTTGTTATAATGAATTAGTTATTTAACTATGCACAGGCAGCTGATAGGAAAATTATTTCCATACCAATTAACCACTTATTTCTTGTCTATTGAAACTATTCTCAGTTTATTCTTTTGTGTGCTATTTTTGTCATGTTTATTTGTACCATTTCTTCCTTAAATAGAGAATGATATATAATTGTGAGGCTTCTCTATAATCTACAAGTCTTTGGCCATCAAAAGCCACTGGAAAAATCAAATTTACTCATTTGTCGGTATGTTAATCTTTGACTCTAGCTTCTTCTGCCTCTTTTGCATCCAAGATTCCCTGCACTTGAAGGAATGTCAGGTGAAAGGGCAGTGATATTAGAGGCAGGACAGCCTATGATTTTTAAGGTAAAAGAGTAAAGAGGAGGCGATAACCTTATTAATAGAACTTTTAGCATCCTTCCTCTCTGGCCACTTGGGCAGAACTATAATACATAGACAGTTCAGAACAGGAAGGAAAAAGGATGGATGGGTGGGCAGTGTCATGGAGAATTTCTCTATCTTTGATCACTTTTGAGTCTTTCATGCATATCAGGAGAAGAGCACCTACAGTGCCTGATCCTTTTCGCTTGTAGGGAACAGTTTGTTCTGTGTCTCAAGCACTTACTCACCTCTTCATCTCTATTACCTGGGCGTAATAGGTCAGAGCTAGCTGCCATTCTTCTCTTTTCTCTGTCTCTTTGTAGGTGGTGGAGCAGATGAATTTCTCCTCTAGTTGTTGGGATGTGGATTATCCAGTCAGATTGGTAACCCAAAGCATTCTTTCTATTGAAATTCTCTCCTTCTTTCTGTACTGTTGTTTCCTTGGAATTATACACAGGCATAGTTTTATCCAGTTCATCCGATGAGACTATTAGAAATAAGACAAACATCAATAAATCCAGGAGAAATATTTCCCACCCCCCACGAACCTTCTCAAACTAGACTTTGAACCCTAATTGGCCAGAAAATTCTCTTTTCCCAGGGTATCATTGTCGAAGACGTTTTGTTTAGAGTAGCACTTGAGCGATAGAACAATGTTCTGGCTGTTGTTTTACTGTAGTGTTTTAGCACTTATTCATGAAACCCTCAAAGACAAATACATGCACTTGTAACTCAAATCTCGATGATCCGGGAATCATTTGAATAAGAAAATTCATTTCAATTCAATTAGTCAAGCATTTATTAAACATTACTCGATTCAGTCACTGAAGATACAGACAAAAATTAAACATTAAACACAGGGGCATTATATGTGTGTGTACATTGATATGCACTATATATAAACTATCTGGATCTTCATCTTTCTATTCATGGGAGAGGGAACTGGAAATTGGAGCTGCAGAATAGGTTCTTGTCGGGTGTGGCACTTGGGCATACCTTTGCAAAAGGAGGAGGAGGAGGATTCCCTGAGGTGAAGGTGAGGAGGGACAGACTTCTAGGCTCAGAGGGACAGTGAAGAATACTTCAGTACTGCTCAGAGATGCTATAGAAGGTAGTGATTTAATCTAACTCAGTCTTACATTAGCCCTAACATCTCCTTTTTTGTCTAACATGAGGAAAACTGAGGCAAACAGGATGAAGTGACTTGAGCAGAGTAACACAGCTAGGAGGTGTCTGAGGATGGATCTGAACTCATAAAAATGAGTGTTCCTGATTCCAAGCCCACTGCTCTATCCACTGTGCCACCTAGCTTCCCAATTATGGTGTGTGTAGGCAGATGAGATCAAATTGTATTTCTAGTATTTCCTGAAAACCAAACAAATGTGTTTATACAATATTCTGTTAGACTACGTTAACTAAGGCTTAAGTAGCTAAATATATGACAGTGTTTTAAGACATTTCCATTTATTCAACATTTATACTATTAAGCTTTCTCCTACAGCTTTTAACATAGAACCCCTTTTTACACATTAGTTGTTCAATAAATATTTAACAGGTCTGGAAGCTTATGGAAATTATTTTTAATTTCACATACCTTGTATTCTCATCAATTCTCATAGCCGACGTAAATTTTGTTCTCGTTCAGTCGTTCTAGTCACGTCTGACTCTTCAGGGGCCCATTTGAGGTTTTCTTGGCAAAGATCTTGGAGTGCTTGGCCATTTCCTTTTCCAGCCCATTTTACAGATGAGGAAACTGAGACACACGGGGTGAAGTGACTTCCCCAGAGTCACCCAGCTACTAAATGTTTGGGGTCTGATCTGAACTCAGGTCCTCTTGATGCCAGGCCTGGTGTTCTATTCCCTGCCCCAACTTAAACATAAGAGGCTGTCTAGTTTACTGTGCAAATTATACAGGTGAGATCAGAGAGCACATATGACTTCTGGAAGGACATTGGGTGTCTTTGGAACTAATAGACTCTTTTACTGCAAGCCTCTGTACACTTTTTAGGGTTGTTTCAGGAGTGGTTCTTGTTCAGATCCAGTTTGGACTCAGTGATATCTGATGTTATTTCCAACTGTGATTCCATGACTTTCATCTCTTCTCCCTGAACAACTATGGATGAATCCCCTTTTTGTTGTTATTCTATCTGTACTTCATGTTCACTCCGCTTTTTTTTTTTTAAGAAATTGCCAAGAATCTTCAATCTGGCAACGGAAAGAGATTGTTCTTAAATCATTCAAGACATATCTCAAGTTTTTCCTGTGTGGCACATAGCACCTAGTAGATATTTTGTAAATCCTTTGAGTTGCCTTTTGTCTTTATTTTAGGCACTGGGGTTGATGGAAAAGTTTAATAAGACAAGTGATTTGTGTTGGTTACCCAACCCATCTTCCAAAATCTAGCCTTTTGAAACTCCATGACCCATCTGCAACTGCCTCTGAATTTTTCCACCAAGGAAACTGGCTCATCAAACTCGACATGTTTAAAACCTAAACGATTTTTCCCCTAATACTCCTCTACTGCCCGGCTTCACTATTTGTTTCTATGTTTGCAACGTTCACTGTGTATCTCATTTTTGTTGCTTGGAGGCGACTTTATTTCACCCCTCATATGCAGTTTTCAAATTACCTTGGTTCCACCACTATCACCACACGCTATGGGTATAGACCCTCAGGGGGTATCTTACTCCTTTTCTCTCTCCCTTTAAATCTGTCCTTAATAAATCTGCCACTTATTCATATGTATAAATCGAATTAGATCATGTTTGACCTCAAAGTGCTGAAGTGATTCCTTATTAAGTTTCAAGTGAAGCCTTAACTATCTGCTTGCCATTTGAGGCCCTCTAAAATTGAAAAAACATTTGTTCTTGAACAGATCACAGAAGTGGAAGATTGGAAGGGACCTCAGCAAGCACCTAGTCCAACCAATACAAGAAGAAATCTTCTTACTATAACACCCCTGATAAGGAGTTGTCTAGCCTCTGCTTGAAGACTTCCATGGAGGGGAATCTACCATCACTCAAGGAAAATCATATCATTTTAGGACAATGTGAACTGTTAGTTTTTTCTGAGATCAACTCACATTTGCCCACTACTTCTGGGGCTAAATGAAACCAGTCCCATTTCTACTCCTCGAGACAACCCTTCAAATATTTCACTTGAACATAGTTATTATGGCCTCTCCCCTGTCCCCGGCCAATCTTCTTCTTCTTCTTTTTTTTTTTTTTGGATAAACATTCCCAGTTCCTTCAATTAATCCTTATGTCATGAAGTCAAGCCCTTCACCATACCAGGTTCCTTCCTCTAGACACTCTGGCTTATCAATATTCCTCCTAAACTGGGTTGCCCGGGAGTGAGTGTGGTCCATTCAATTGGGTCTGTGAAGGGCACAGTTTGAGAGATTCTCATCTCCCTATTCCTGGAGACCCTACCACTTCTAATGCAGCCCAAAGTCTCATCAGCTTTTATGACCACCATGTCACACTGCTGACTGCCACTGAGCTTGCAGGTCATGAAAATCTCCATATCTTTTATTGAACTGCCGTCAACTCATACTTCCCCCATCTTATATTCATGGAGATTTCTGTACATTAGTATAAATAAGGCGCTACATTTATTCCTATTAAAACCTATCTAATTGGATTCAGCCAAATGCCCTAGGTTTGGCATGGGATCCATGAACTTTGATAAAATATTTTAATGATTATGTTGTAATACAATATGTTTCCTTTGTAGTGATATGTAATTTATTTTACATATGACAGATATGATTCCTAAATTGCCTAAATTTCTTTCCTCTAAAAATTGGGGGGATTATACCAGATGTAAGGTCCCTTACACCTCTCAATCTATATTCTAAGTGGTCATTTCCATTGGAAAAAAACCCCAGGCGGCCATGAACTTGGCAACCACAGCCTCAGCTCCAGCTTCAACAGCACCACTGGCATCTACTACCTGACTGATTGAGTCGTCACTGATAAGCTAAAGGCTTGAAATGTATCCAGCTACTGAGAATCACACACAAATAACGGATAGAACTGACCTAACTGCCTTTTGGAATTTGTGAATGCATCCGGATCAGATGAACATGTTATGTTCCGTGGATATCTTGAGCACCTAATGAAACCAGCTCCGCCAGCTCATTGGAACAGACAGGTGGGACAGTGGCTAACTGCTGCATCTGGAGTCAAAACAACCAGAGTTCAAACTTGATCTTAGACATCTAATAGCTATGTAATGTTGGCCTAGAAACTTAATCTCCGTCTGCCTTGCTTTTCCTGAAACAAAAGTGGAGATGATATAGTTTCTTTTGCCCAGGGTTTTTGCGAGGATAATATGAGATAATACTTATAAAGTGCTTAAAGTACATATTTAGTCCACATGATTGCTGCTGTTTATGATAATCTTTTTTAGTTCTGGTAGAAAGGACTTGGGAAAGGTTGATGCAGTAGAGATTAAATTTTTCAAGACCCCAGGCGGCTCATGCCTCTGATCTTTTTTCTGTTTTTCTGTGCCAGTCTGATGGATTTTTAGGAGGGAAAGAAGCATGGATATAGCACCTACTGCATGCTAAATGCTTTATAATATCATCTTATTTGATCCTAATGAAAACTTTGTGAGACATTGCTATTATTATCTCCCTTGTACAGTTGGGAAAACTGAGGCAGAAGTTAAGTGACATGCTTGGCATCATACACTTAGTATCTGAGTCTATATATGAACTCAGGTCTTACTGACTCGATTTGCTTCCTAAACACCCCTAGAATGAGTATGCCTATTTTATTCACAGTTGTAGCAAAAGGTCACTTACCTTCTTAGGGTACACCTTCAGTACAGTTCCAGAAGGTAATGACTTTAACTTTGGAAGCTGATTCTGGGTTAGGGTAGTCTGTTAGACAGCAAGCCTGCCTCAAGCCTCTTCCAGGTTGGCAGCACTTCTTTTTGTAGTCTGAACCTACTCTCTCTGTTCATAATCTTTCCTTATAGGTCCCTGATCAATCAGATCATTTCTGAGTAACTGGAATGTAATTTTTGTCATTTAGGCAACATCCGGGACATTAACAGCATGCTGTTATGTACATCTCTTGATTACCTGGATGAGCTTAACGTGCTGCATGTGCTCTACCTCTGTGTCCAAGTCTCCAACGTTAGCACAAAGTTTGAGGCCTCCTCTTGTGCTCATAGGGAAGTATATTTGACTTTCATACCAATAGTCTTGGCTCTCTTGGCCACCAAATTGACATGTAGGAGTACCGCATCTTCATTTTGCATGTAACACCAAGAACAAGGCCTCTGAGCCTTTCTTGTGCTCATTTTTTATTTGTCAGTCTTCTGAGACTCTTATATTATCATATCTGTGGTGTATTCTGGCTAGGGGCTTTGTATTTTGTGCTTGTGAGGCCTCTCTCAGATTCTGCTTCCCCTGTTGAGAGATTCTTCATGTGAATTGCTTTTTCTGCTTCAGTCTAGAAGGCACTTAGTGCCCAGAGCTGGTAAGGGGATTGAATATCTGATCAGAAAGAAATTACAAAAGACCCCTGTGTTAATACTAGGCACAGTACCAAACAGCATTTGGCAATTACAATTGCCCATTACCCAGTTTCAGGGTAGAGAGCCTCTATGGTCACTAGGGAGCAGAGAGTCTACTTTGGTAAGGATGACAGCAGAGACCAGAAACAATGATCACATATCTCACCAGATCTTACCACCTTCCAAAGCACTGAAAATATGCACGGCCTCTACACCAGGTAGGAAAAAAAGCAAGACAAAAGCCTGAAGCTAAAGATAGTCAGCTCGGGCCCAAGGTAAATAGAGCTCAAACTTAACAGAGTCCAAAGTAAGAAATAGTTTGAAGTCTGAGTAAACAACAGAAAAAAAATAACTTGACCATTAAAGTCTACTATGGTAGAGAAGCTTAAGATATAAATTCAGAAGAAGATAATCACTTGAAAACGTCTTCAAGCAAAGCCTTAAAAATGTAGATTAGTCAAATGTTTAATAGAATTCTTTGAAGAATTAAAGGAAGAGATTTAAAAAAGTAAAACATGATTTTAAAAATCAAATAAAAACTGTTGAGGAAAAACTGGGGAAATAAATGATAATAATGGTGCAACAAAATTGTGAGAAGAGAATTAACAACTGATCAAAGAGAAATTCCTTGAAAATAAAAGTTAGCCAAAGGGTAAAAATGAGGTACCAGAACTCATTGAAGAAAATAGCCCGTTAAAATAAGAATTAGCCAAGTGATAAAAGAGTTTCACAATCTCACTGGAAAAAAATCTTTAAAACTTAGATTTGTGCAGACAGAAGCTGATGATTCCAAGAGATAATAAACATTTTTTTTTCTGGGAGAAACAATAAAATAAAGCGAAAAGAATAAAAAAATAGAAAATGTTAAACATCACATTGAAAAAACTACAATGGACTTCAAAATGGTTCAAGTAGAGATAATTAAGAATTATTGGACCACCTGTAAGCCAGGGTCAAAAATAGAGCCTACATATCCTATTTCAAAAAATTGTGAAAAAAAAAAAAAAACTGTTCAGAAATCTTAAAAACAGGGCAAACCAGAATTTGGAAGAATGTACTAATTACCTCCTAAGAGAGTTCCCAGAATGAAAATTTCCAGGAATATTATAGCCAAATTTCAGAACTCCTAAGTCATTGAGGAACTACTTAAAGAAGCCAGAAAGAAACCATTCAAATATAATAGAGCCATAGTCACGATCACACAAAACTTAGCAACTTACCTAGCTAGACAGTATAATCCTGAAAGGGGAAAATGGATATTCATTGAAATAGAAGATTTCCAAGTAATTCTGATGAAAAGACTGGAACTGAATAGAAAATTTGACATTCAAACATGAGACTCGAGAGAAACCTAAAAGTATGACTGATAAATTACAAGTTTAAATAAGTTTAAACTAGTTATATTCCCAAATGGAAAGATGATACAGACAGTCGTTAAGAACTTTATCATCACTCAGAAAGTTAGGAGTTGACTTAGAGGGCATAGATGTGATTCTGCTATATTGATATGATCTATTAGAATGGAAAGCTAAGAAAGAAGGGTGTATGGGGAAGAGGAGGAAGGCAGAGGAAGAATGGGGACAATTATTTTACATAAAAGAGACACGCAAGAAAGAAGTTTTATAATGGAGGAGGAAATGGTGCAGGGATAGGAAGAGTGCAAAGCTTGAACCTCTCTTGCATTTGAACTGGTTCTAAATGGGAATAACGCATACATAGAAACAATTGGGTATAGAAATTCATTTTACCCAACTGGGGATACCTACAATTTCTGCCAAGAAACCCCTGAGATCAAAAAAGTTGGATACAATTGAACACACTTTAAAAAACAGTTTCAGTGCCATTTATTTATTTATTTTTCTTCCCTTTGCTTTCTCTTTAGACTAGATGAAGAAATTAAAGTATAGCTTTATTCACTGACTTTTAGAGTTTATCAAGAAGAAGCTAAGAAAAGGGGGTATGGGCAATAAAATGGAGGGCTGATTAAGAGCAGTGGTTAGAAGCAAATAGAATATTGAGGTGGAAATGTTTTAAAAAAAAGGATAGCGGAGATAGAAGAAACTACATAGTTATCAGTCATAACTGTAAATGTGGATAAGATGAATTCACCCATAAAATAGAAGTGGATAGCAGAATGAATTAGAAGCCAAGACATTCTTGAAATCATAAGACATGTGTGAGACATGTAGAATCTGTTATATTTTGGCTAAAATTAAGAAAGGCAAGAGTAAAATTGTGTATACCCTCTGATCAAGCAATACCCCTACTAGTTCTCTATCCCAAAGAGATCAAGGAAAAAGAAAAAGGACCTGTATGTACAAAAATATTTTTAATTGCTGCTTTTGGTGGCAAAGAATTAAAAATTAAAGGAATGCCCATCAATTGAGGAATGACTAAACAAATTATGGTATATGATTGTGATGAAATACTATGGTGTTATAGGAAATGAAGAGGGGGATAGTTTCAGAAAAACCTGGGCAGACTTACATGAGCTCATGATAAGTGAAGTGATTTGTGTACAATGTACAGCAATATTGCTGATCATCCATGAGAGATTTAGCAATTCTGATCAGTACAGTGATCCACAATTCCAGAGGAGCCAAGCTGAGAAATGCTATTAATCCTCAGAGATAGAATTAATAAACTCTGAATACAAATTGAAACCTTTTTTCTCCCACTTTCCTAATTTTTCTAGCTTTTTTGGGGGTAGGATGTGTGTTGTGGAAATAAGTTTTTGCATGTATAATATATATATATATATATATATATATATATATTATATATATATATATATGTGTGTGTGTGTGTGTGTGTGTGTGTGTGTGTGTATAATATGTCACTTTCCAATTGATAAATGATCAAAGCATATGAACAGCCAGTTTTCAGATGAAGGAATCAAAGATATCTAGTCCTATGAAAGAAAATGCTCTAAATACTATTGATTAAAGAAATGCAAATTAAATGTTAAAATTAAAACAACTTTGAGATACTACCCATCAGATTAGCTAATATGACAGAAAATAAAAATAACAAATGTTAAAGAGAATATTGGAAAATTGGGGCATCAATGCACTGTTGGTGGAGTTGTGAATTGACCCAACCTTTTCTGGAGAGCAGTTTGAAACTATACCCAAGCATTATAAAACTACATATACCCTTTGACTCAACAACAGTGCCCTATTAAGTCTATATTCCAAAGAGATTTTTTTAAAGGAAAAGGACATATATGTACACATATTTATAGCACCTTTTTGTGATGGCAAAGAAGTAGAAATTGAAGGGATGCCTATCAATTAGGGAATAACTGAACAAGTTGTGATATATGATTTGATAAAGTACTATTGTGCTTTTAAGAAATGATGAGCAAGATGCTTTCAGAAAAACTTGGAAAAATTTTACATAAATTGGTACAAAGTGAAGTGAACAGACTGAAGTGAACAGACCCGGAAGAACATTGTACACAGTAACAGCAATGTTGTATAATGATTAGCTATGAATGATTTAGCTATTCTCGACAATACAGTGATCTAAAACAGTTTTGAAAGACTTATGATGAAAAATTCTGTCTACCTCCAGAGAAAGAAATGATAGAGTTTGAATGCAGATCAAAGCATCCTTTTTTTCATTTAATTTTTCTTATTAGAGATTTTTTTTTGAAGGGGGGATTGTGTTTCTTTTCACAATATGACTAATATGGAAATATGTTTTGTATGACTGAACATGTATTACTTATATTAAATTGCTTGACTTCTTAATGAGGAGGGAGTTTGACAGAGAATTTGGAATTCAGTTTTAAAAAAACAAATGCTAAAATTTTTTATATGTAATTGGAAATATTTTTTAAAATAACTGCATATATGATAGATATTCTATTTCTTGACTTCTCAATTAGTGAAGAGAAGAGAGGTAGAGGGAGTCAGAGTTAGGGTTTGGAATTAAAAATAAAAATATTTTTAAATAAAAATTAGTCTCTGACCAGAGGTATATAATTCATTTACTTGAAGCCCTAGCCAAGAAGTCCAAATTGCATCCTCAATTCCTTCTTCTTAACCAACTGTTTAATTCTTAAATGTGCCTCTCTCTCTGGAAATCTTTGCCTTTATTCAGTCAGTAGCAGTAAAAAGAGTCTTCCATGTTCATAATCTTACCACTAATTCCTAGTTTTGTTCTGTTATTTGTGCTCATATAAATCACCAAAATTGAATAGCAGTTATCGTGTTTTAAAAAAGAAAATCTCAAGGCTTTATCTGTTAGGACAAGGCCTGAGGCCCTGGGAATATGGCAGACTTTTCTTTTTTTATTTGCCTGACAGGTTGCTTCTTCAGTAATGATCAGGAAGGAGTTCTCAACCACTGCTACTTTTTCTCCTCTTCCTGCACTTGTTACTAAAACTTGTGATTCCATATCATTTCTTAGAGAACAAGTAGCTACCCCCTCCTCAGAGAATCAAGCTTCTTTCTCTTGGGGAAGATTCGCTTTTCTGTCACTTAGTTTCAAGTATTTTGTGATCCATCTTTTTCCCTTTCTTCTTTGTTAGACTTTTCAACCTTCCAACATCCAGGTTAGAAAGTCCTTTTGCTTCTTCAGATCAATTTTCTTCATACCTTAATACCTACCTTCATTTAAAATAAAAGAAATTTACCATTTTCCCTGATTAAGTGGAGACTATAGAGACATTATTCAAGTTCCCTTGCCTTCTGAAGAGTCTGCATTTAAAATATAAGGAAGAGTCATTGCTCATTGCAGTTACACAAACATGTCACATTTTATAGAAGTTACTACCAAACTCTTCCTGTTCCTGCTACTTTCTGGAAAGAAACTTTAGGCTTTTTTTAATGGCTAGGAGCATCCATAGAGTACACAGTAATTCAAATGGAATCCTTTCATGTTTCAAGGATTGTTTCATAAATGGCCAGATAGTGGCTCTGTGAGTTGCTTAATATATTTTCCACCTCCTTCCCCCCTACACATGCAAAATGCTAGATCTCTGTCATTTTCTTCCTTCATCAGCCTCATGCAGTCTATATTCCAGTCCAACCTCAATGAGTTTCTACACTCTTTTTCATCGTATGACAATTTCACCTGTCTAGTCCATCGTCCTCTTTGTCGCTTTGAATATCTGACCATAGATATTCAGTGAGAGTTTGGAGGTCACTGATTGTCCCTTGCTCTTCTCTTGTTAACAGGAGTTATTTATAAAGTTTATTTGATATATAAGTACTGATGGAAAAAAACAACTTATCTTGACTAATGTATTCATAATGGACATCGTGACCTGTAAAAATATCGAAATATTCTTGATTCTAACCGAAGATAATTCAGAAATACCTGTGTCATCTCTGCAAGTGAACCATCCTAAGTAATTTTTAGTGTATTCTTACTCTTTGCAATTTTAATACTGGAAATGACTAGGTTCTCACAAAGCTATCTTTTAAAAAAGTGCCAATCAATCTCAATCAAGGCAATATTTTGGTTAGAAATTATTGTAAATAATAACCATTCATAGAAACTCTATCACTAATTTTGCGTTACTGGCAATCCTAGTAGTGCTATGGGCAAAGTGACGAAAGGATCGCTCTCATTCCTGCCTCCAGCAGAGCAGAATTTCCATTTTATAAATGACTTTTTTCTCCCAACAAGTAAAATAACTTGGATCAGAATCAGTATATTATGTAAGTGCTTTGCTATTCTTGCCCCTGATCTATAGCTTAAGTGGCAAATTAGTATTTGCCATTGGAAAGTATGAATATTGTATGAAGGTCCTAAAGGTTCTGCTTTTTCTTCAGCTGCAGCCCTTACTGACTTGTGTGCCTGGCATGCATCACTGTCACTTTTACATTAGTGTTGCTACCATGAGCATTTATGCTAATTTAGTATGTGTGCCAAAGTTATTACAGTTAGCTTCTGAACTGAGAATTAAATCTCATAAAGTCAGCTAACTGTGTAGAATATTTCACTGTATCACTGTCTATGAATCTTAAAGACCAAGGCCCCCTTAGTGTTTTGATTATCTTAAGGAATGGGGAACTATTTTCATTTACATAATAGTTAAGATAAAAATGTGTTTTATATGGGGTACCTATGGTGCTCTGGAACCCCTCAGTCAAAATGCACTCAACTTTTTCTGGGCAGTGGTCACCATATCCCATTGTTGCAATTTATTAGAATCTTCTGGTATAATTAGACATTTAGAAAGATTTTCTGCTCTTTTAAGCTACCTAAGAAACCTTTCAAATGCCAAATGTAGATTTCTTTTCAAGAAAGCAGAGGTAGTAAAAGACCATAGATACATTCTCATCATGGTTTTGAGTTCTGCCACGTATTACATTATTGGCCTTGTGTAAAGCCTATACTTTTCCATTTGGTATATGTGGGGGGCAATGGAAGGGGGGGTTGACAAAATGGTTGCTGGGTTCCCTTCTAGCAATAGATCTATCATGTGGAGCTACTTTCTATTCTAGTGGTGTTAATCTACTCTATTACATGTCTTACATGTTAACTTGACAAGGAGTTATCGTCCTGGACACAGGTGTCCAACATATGGCTTTCAGGTCTTATGAAGCCCACAACACTCCTGAGCGTGAGCAAGATTAACCAGATTAAAATATAATTGGGAAATATTTACTAAAATAAATAACATATAGTAAAACATAGATAACATTACATTTTAAAACTAAATCAATATGGAGCCTACAGGGATTATCATGTGAAGATTGAAATTTGGGATTGTTTCCCATTTCTATTTAACTTGGAGTACAATGCTGTAGTTGTTACCAAAATGTAAGTTCCTTGGTTCGTGGAACAATAGGATTTAGAGCTAGAAGGTTCTTAAAAGATAATCTAGTCTCCTAACCCAATTTAACAAATGAGGAAACAGAGACCCAGGCGTTTCAAGTTACACGGCACCACAGAAGTAATAAGAAGTATCAGCTTTGGGATCTGAACCAAATACTCTGTATTCTAAAGATAGCATTTTTTGTACTGTTTCCAATTGTTTCAAGGGGTACAGTTAGATCCTGAATGATATGAATAATGGGTTCCCTGAAATGGTCATATATATTTAAATTGTCACCATTTGAGGTTATAGTTATATGAAATATGGTAATTGGTTCCCGTCCAGTGGAAATATATAGTACACATTCAAATAATATGACCACTTCAGGGGATTTGTTATTAGCATTAATTGGGACCTAGTTGTACTTGATATCTCTTTTATGAGATTTTCTAAGATTCCATTTTAATCTAAAAGTACACAAGGAACACTTTACCCTAAATCTTTTGAACATTTAAAAAAAGAAATGTGACAGCCCTAAATAGCCCATACTTAATGTGTAAAGGATGTAAAGAAGCAGCTATATTGCATATTCTCTGATGGTTTTTTGCTACTTTTTGATAGTTTCCATTATAGAAAACGAGTAAACTTGAAAAATAGCTGTAACATTTGGGGCCATCGATTAACCTCAGGCATCATCAGTACCATTTTTTGCTTTTGTCTCATTTCTTTCATCTCTTGAGAAGTCCTTTGAGGCTTTGGTAGAAGGAGGGACCTAATTAAAATTATGAAAAAACTATTAAGAAAACTGCAGAGAGTGAGGTAGGTCCTCAGTTTCATTTACTTTATGGATACTTCAGTATCCAGGCAGCAAAGGGAGCTAGTCATTTCCAAAACATTCCCTACCATGTTAAACCTTATGAATTGTAGTCTACAGGTATACAGATGCCTGGCCCCAAAAGATGATTACTTGGCAATAAGACCTATAGTGCAAGGAGATGAAAATATAGATACTTAGTGTTCATCTTTATAGCTTATCAGAAAAAAATAGCATGTTGCAATATTTTACTATATCACTGCTAGAATTGTTCCTTCAATCACCAAAATGCTTGTTTAAAATAGTGATCAACATGGAAGGTAACTTTGCTGAAAGTAGATCCTCCTTTCTTGAATTTGGAGAAACAGGACCCAGCACTTAGAAAAATGGGTTTCCTCAAGAATTAGGGTATTATATTTAACATGTATTGGACTACCTGCCATCTAGGGAAGGGAGTGGGGGGAAGGAGGGGAAAATTTGGAACAGAAGGTTTTTCAAGGGTCATTGTTGAAAAAATTAACCATGCATATGTTTTGTAAAAAAAAGCTGTAATAATAAACAAAAATAGTAAAAAAATAATAATAATTAGGGTATTGATAAGCTTTTAAATATTTAGATGATTTCATTATAACTTGTACTAGTTGAATTCTCTTTATATTTTATATTTTGAATACTTGCAAGAAATCAACTTTTATCAAATTATAATATTTGAAAAAGTTCAACCAAAATGCTGGTAGCATGGTATGGTGGCACTGAATGAGTGTCAGATTGGGGACTGAAGATCTCAGGTTCAAATCTCAGGTCTACTACTTATTAGTTGGGTGACCTTGGGCAAATTACTTAATTTTTCTGGGATCTCAGTTTCCTTCTCTATAAAAACTGAGTTGAATTAGATTAGTTCTGTGACTCTTTATAATTCCAAGATTCTTTAATTTCCAGACACATGATAGAACCCCAATAGAACACCATGATCACAGATCTAGAATTGGAAAAGACCTTAGAGTTCCTATATGCCTTCTCCCTATTTTCACTACATAGAAGCTGAAGTCCAGAGGAGTTAAATGCTTTTACAAAGGTTATATACAAGTAGTAAGTGTGAGACCTCTTGAAAGGGCAGGGCCAGAACCAGAGTCAGATCCCTAAGGATTATGAGATCAGGCAATCTGAGAGTAGAAAGAAGGGTCACACCCTACCATCCCTACAATAACTAGTTTTGAAGCTTATTTCCAGTGCAACTACACTTACCATTCATTATCTCTCTGCCCACTCCCACTTCTCTTATACTCTGCTCCCTCCCTCTGATATACAGGCTTCCAACCTCTTCCCTTCTAAAACACCAGTTGACACCTAGGGTATCTATAAACTGACTACTAACTGGGGACCCATAGATACTGATGAAATAATCTACCCTCGCCCCACCCTTCTCCTCATGGCTGTGTGAGGTGTGCTTTGGAGGGTGGTCTCCATGATCAGAGATAATGACTCTTGAATAAAGGCCTTGTTCCTGCTCCTTTTTGTTTTGGAGGGCCTATGAGTTTTATCAGATGAACTGATATCAGATGAACTGACAGGGATGTTTTACAATCTGTATCACAGCTGCTGTTACATTATCTTTCTCCCTCCCCAAACCTGCCCCTTTCACAGACATTCCTGTCATTTGAGAAAGTACTGTCATCTTTCTAGTAATGTGCATTCACATGCTTGGTGTCATTTTCAATTCCTGATTTTCTATGCCCTATTCCCCTTCCGCCAGTGTTCTAGTCTCATGTCAAATCTTGTCATTTCTATCTGGACAAAATCTCATCACTTCTCTCCCTGACTACTGTAATAACCTTATTGTTCTCAGAGTTAGTCTCCCTACTCTAGTCCTCCACACAGTTGCCAGAGTAGATGTCCTAAAACTCATCTGACCACATTTTTCCCTATCTGGTAAACTCTTTGTTCTTCTTGTTGTGACTTCTTGTTGACTCTAGGAGCAGACATTATTTCATCTTCATTTCAGTCTTTTTTCCATTTCTCTTCTTTGTCTAAAATTTATAAAAGAAATAGATATTAGTACAAGTATACATATATGTAGTCTACAAATAAGTAAATATGCACATAAAAAACATTTAGAGGTCACTGCTCTAGCCTTATAAGCCAGCTTGCTTTCCATCTATAGTCCTGCCTTGCATGGATACTCTCTTCCTTTTTGTTAAGGAGGAAAGACCATAGGTAAAGCTTTTCATGTTGTTTTTAAGTAGAACATCTGATGATAATGTTTATAAGGTATCACACCAGCAGAAATCTTCACAATTTAGTGTAGCATTTAAAGTCCTCTACAATTTAGCTCTCTGCTACCTTTCTCGTTTTAATTCCTATTAATACTCTTCGCACCCTTACCTTTTCACACAAACTAACCTGGTCACTCTTGCCTGAACTTTCCTTTCTATTTCATGTCTCCATGCCTTTGCATAAGTGGTCCCCTCGGTCCAAACTGCACCTTTTCCTCATGTCCAATTTTTCCAATCTCCCATTCAGATATGTCTTCTGACACGACTTTCCTGATTTACTCCCAGTTTTCAATACTCTTTCTTCTGTAAATAATGCAAGCTCCTCGAGGGCACAACTATTTCCTTGTTATATTTGTATGCTTATTTCCTTGTGCTCAGTTGGATGGGTAATCTCAAGAGCTTGCCCATCAGTTTCACTATAGATGGATGATGAACCTAGGCTCAGTGTTGAATGGAACAAAGAGAGCAAATTGGATTGCCTTCAGGAAGTTGCCCATTTCTTTTAGTGACCCCAAACTTCTCCTGGATCAGGAATTCTCAATCTTGGATCCATGAATTAAAATACCCATAACTATTTCAGTATTATTGGTTTATTTGTAATCCTGTGTATTTTTGTGCATTTAAAATCATTATTCTGAAAAGAAGTCCTTCAGCTTTACCAGACTGCCAAAGGGGGTTCTAGCACCCTTGTTTAGAAAGGAAGCTTCACTTTTTATCACTATATGACTTTGAGATTTGCAACACAACAATTTAAGAATTTTTGAAAATAGTACACAAAAAACAATAGTTGCATGATTGATGTGAATAGACTGCGACATAGAACAAATGAGAATTTCCATAGAAAATCAGGAGCAGTAGATAGCATCTGAGAAATGAGTGGTTAAAAAAAGATCGTCTGATCATGGGGTTAGAACAAAGAAGAGCTCAAGTACTCTACCACCGTCCTTGTGATGTCAGGAGAAAGAGGGGTCCTAGGTTTTTTGAGAGCACTTGAACAAGAATTTCATGGAATGGTTAAGTATGGATGGGATGGGATTTGCATTACTGATGGAAAGATCTTCACTGATGAGGTCAGAGGTCCATTTGAGAGAAATTTGAGTATGATTAGTGCTTGGCATTTAGTAGGCTAGGCACAAATGTTTGTGAATTGAGTTGAGTTTGAGTTGAACTATTCAGTTGCCTTCTAGCCAAATTCTGACCTTCCCTGACATGTAAGACAACAGCTACCTTTTTATTCATTCATGGTGCTTTGTCCTTGAGTATATCTGTTTGTAAATATATTTTGTGATCTGCCACTAAAATGCTAGAATCTTCAAGTATAATTCCAAAAAAAACCTTTTAGACAAAATGCTCACTGTAATAGCAGTTGGATGCTGCTACAAGTTTTCTATCTTGAAAAAGAAACTGACACTAGTCTGGAACTTAAATCACCTCTACAGAAATATAATACTTTGAACATATTCCATCTTAATTGTTTATAGACAGTTTAGCAACTGTCCAATGATTATTTCCACAGTGTAGAACGGAATATATTTAGAATTGATTTTCAGAAAATTCTTATAGGATGCCATTTTTCCATGCTGTCCACTTAGAGCAAGTCATACCGAAGTCTTCCTGTTCTCTCTTCCTCACCATCCCTGTACACATTTTGACAGTGATCATTTTAGATCACCAATTAAATCATGCTATTTATTGTTGTTGTTTGGATTTTATTGTCAAAGATAGTGGAATGGTTTGCCATTTTCTTGTCCAGCTCATTTTTATGGATGAGGAACTGAGGCAAACACAGTTAAGAGACTTGCCTGGGATCACACAATTAGGAAGTGTCTGAGGCCAGACTGAACTCAATAAGATGATTCTTCCTGATTACAAACCCGGTGCTCTACCCACTGTACTACCTAATATCCCAAATTGTATTATCTTACCAGGCATGTATCACATACCATGAGTCTGCCAACAGAGATCACTCCCTCTTCTAAGTGGGACAACACATTTCACTATAAACGAGGCCACATCATTTAATTTCAGGACAAAATTTCTTTCAAATCAAGTTTGGTTTTACAATCTCAAATAGTAATATTTAGAGTCTCAATTGTCCCAACTTCTTCAAATAATAGGGCCAAATACTTTCAATTAGTTTATGGCTAAGTACTTAGAGACATAGTCTTATGTTGTCATCACTCTTTTAGGATCCATGAAGATTTTCAGAAGCTGAAATTTGCAAACATAACCTCAGTCATATGGCAGTGAAATTATATTATATGAAGAATTATATGTATTGAGAATTATATTATATAAATACAATTATATTTATTCAGTCCTTGCAAGAAGAGGTCCAAGCACTTCAGCTGAGCAGACACAGAGCCTCTCAGCTCTCATCTCCCAGATTGTGTCAGGCCTGGTGAACCGGAACTGTTGAATTGGTTAAATAGCAAAAGACTTGGGTTCATTGGATAGACTGTAAGGAAGTAACCATTGATCCATGGTCAGCAATGCTGTCTACTTCCTGCAGGTCACATGACTTCCTGGAGCTTAGACCTAAGGTCTGACCCACTCCATCTCATAGATTTTTTGAGAATTCTTCACTTGGTCCCATTCACAAGTAATCCAGTATATGTTAAACATGTGCAATTCTTCTACACATATTTCCACAATTACGCTGCATAAGAAAAATCAGATCAAAAAGGAAAAAATGAGAAAGAAAACAAAATGCAAACAAATAACAAAAAAAGTGAAAATACTATGTTGTGACCCATACTCAGTCCCCGCCGTCCTCTGTGGGAGTGCAGATGGAGCTCTCCATCACAAGACCATTGGAGTTGGCCTGAATCATCTCATTGTTGAAAAGAGCCACGGCCATAGAAATGATCATTGTATAATAATCTTGTTGCTGTGTACAATGTTCTCTTAGTTCTCCATTTAGCATCAGTTCATGTAAATTGAGAGATTTTTGAAGGCTTTGAAAGTACTGCAGAAAGGTTTCCACTCTTTATATCCCTTTTCCTTTGTTCCATTGGGCCACCAGAAAAGGTTAGTTTAATTTCCTGAGATGCAAAACACAGACAGTAGGACAAGACAGAAACACAGAAAGGCTAGCTGGTGAAGTTTTCCTCCTTATCTCTCCATAATCCCTTCTCCTCAGTCTCTTCCCTCAAGGGGATTCTGGTTTTAGTTGTATTGATAATGAATGGAAAGCTCCTCTCAATTACACCAAAATCCCATTTTGCCTAGGCTGCTGATATTTAAGTCTTATTTTAGACAGCATATCTGACTGATTATAATTCCCAATGTCTCATCCTTTATCTGACTGATCCTTCTTTTTTCCCTTATTTTTTTCCTACAACTTTCTCAGTCCCTACAGAATGCTGAAGTTCAGTAGATAAAACCCAGCAGGGTTTCTTTTTTCCCCAAGTTTTAATGGATTGTCTCCCTGGTAGTCAGGAGGAAACTGTCTCCTCCAGATCTCTATGTGAATTTGAATATATTCCCTTGTAAATAGGGATAGTCCTGTACCTGCCCTGCAAGCATCTCATTAACCCCTTCTTTTCTAGTCGAGTGTTACCTTTACTTGCTATTCTTCATGCACAAGTAAAAGGAAAATGACCAAAATTTGGATTCTGAGAACGATTCTCCTTTATTTTTACCTATTTGGGAAGTTACATTCTTCAATCATTGTACTATTCCCTGACTTTTTGTCCAGTTTGCCCACTGCAATTTAGATTAGAATTCTTCTGTTACTATCTCTAGGCAAAATATTTTCCTATCTGTGCTGGTCAGAATTGTTTTTTTAAAAAAAAATCTTTGTTCAGGTCTTTGCTCCGATTAAGAGGCAAAACGGAGGTAGATAAAATTAAAAGGAGTTTATTAAAAAACACCAAGGCCGAAATGCCTTGGTTGGATGGACAGGAGAGACCACTTTGAGTCTTAAACTTCAAATTGCCAGCCACTTTTAAAGAACTTTTTGGATTTAGAGCAAGCCAATCCTGGTAGGCGGTTACCGTTTAGTAGTTTAGTGGTAGTTGTTCAACTCTTTGGGACCCCTTTTGGGGTTTTCTTGACAAAGATACTAGAGTTTAAAAAATGGGAAAAAAAGATACCAGAGTAGTTTGCCATTTCCATCTCCAGCTTATTCTTACAGATAAGGAAATGGAGGCAAAGAAAGTTAAGTGACTTGTCCAGAGTCACATAGCTGGTGAGTATTTGAGGCTGGATTTGAACTGCTTTCTGATGCCTTGCTATCTCACAGGTAAATGTTTTTAAAGTTCATGGACTAGTTTATCTCAGGTGAGTTTATAATCCAGGTAGATACGGATTTCTGAAAAGGCTATTGAGTCTCAGCTTTCCCCCCATTGCTGCATCATAAGAACATAAAATTAACTAGGTGCCACTCTAGTGTATAGAGTGCTGGACCTGGAGTCAGGAAGACCTGAGTTCAGATTCCACCTCAGGCATTAGCTGTGTGATCCTTGACAAATCACTTAACCCATTCCTCAACTGAGCACTGAGAGAGGAAATGACAAACCACTTGGGTATATTTGCTAAGAAAACCCCAAATGGGGTCATAAAGAATCAGATATGACAAAGGGTTGGGAGGATAGCCCATATTGCTGAATCTAGGCTCTCAGACAGGGAATGGGATCAAAGTTGATGCCAGCAGGCCGATCTGCCTCCCAACAGACTGATTAACACTAATGCTGTGTATGAACTAGCAGACATGTTTCCACGATTCAAGCCGGACTGGAAACAATGCAGTCACTTGGGGCACAGATGTCAATATCTAGACATCCTTTTTGAGATCATTATTTTTTGGGCTCTCAATACCCTCCCGGTTCACAATTTCATTAAAAGCAAATGATATTCATAGGACAATGTTCAGAGAACCATAAGAAGTTGAGTAGTTCCAAAAAGTATCACCATGTGGTACTAATGTGACATGTTCAAGACAGGTACTAAGTGAGGCAGCTCAGATTTTACATGCTAATACATTTCCCTCCACAGTCTCAGAGCTAGCAGTTAGAATTATTCATGGACGTAATGACACATAGCAAGTTTAGGTTTCTCATATATGATCTTTTTATACTGAAATAAGTCTTATTCTTTAAAGAAAATGATAGATTATTGTAAAAAATGGAATATGTGCATCTTGACAAATAATTTTTTCTTGTTGCTTAACAACTTGAAAAAGAAACTGACTGAGGGGAGGGAGATATAAAATAAGATACAGTAAAGCTAAACTGGACAAGTTTGGCCTATGTCAGTCTAGATATTTTACACTGTGAACTATGATTTTTAAAAGGCTATTATTGCATGACTCTACTATTTAGTACCTCTTTTCTATTAATGTTGACTCTATCATTGAGCCATAGTTACATATATTTGCTTTTTCATTAGTATTTCATCTCGAGCAGCATGCTATATTTTTTGATCTTCTAATTAATGAAATTTTGTCACCTAGTGATTATCTCATTTTTGCTTAATTGTATTACAATAATAAAGTCCATTTTGAGATCTTCCTCCATAAGGATAAAGTTGAGAGAGAGAGAGAGAGAGAGAGAGAAGGAGAAAGAGAGTGAGAGACAAATAAGGAGGGAGAGAGAAAAGAAGGAGGGAGAGAGAAAAGAAGGAGGGAGGCCTTCTGTAACCAAAGATGATAGATAGCATCAGCTTGGTTTTCTTTTCTCTGAATGCTAGAAGTTTCACATTTGTTATCACTTCCTCAAATATTTATATATACATACACACATATGTATATGTACACATATATAAGTCTCATATATATGTGTATATATATATATATATATATACTTGTTTTAACTCTACCATCCCCTTCAAGGGCAGGAAAATTATATTAAAATAGGATATATTCTTTCCTTACTATGTAATTCTTCTTTTTAAAAAACATGGAGACATGGAGACAAGACCTATTTTTTCATATGCACCAATTCAACGCTTTCTAATACATTATTTTCTTTTCTTCCAGGATTTTGTTTATCTCTTTGTAGGTATTCTCTCCACTGATGCTAATTGCAACCCTGAACATCTCTTAATGTATGACTCACTAAATCCCAAACCCAAATCTCTGGGTGACTCCCAACGTGTAGAAAATAGAAAGCTAGCCTTGGAACTAGGAAGACCTGAGTGTATGTCTTATTTTTGACAGTTATTGGCTGTTGTGAACTTGAATAAGTTACTATATTCCTCTTAATGCTCTAAGAAACTTTATAAGGGAAATTCTGCAATTTATATGCGCTAACCTGCATTAGTAGAGGAAGTTTCTTCACCTAAGAGTTCTAGTGAAATAATAGGTCCAGTCCCTCCCCACTCCTGATGACTGTCTTACTGCTTCTCCAAACTTAGTTCAGTCATCAGACAACTTATAGCTCTTCAGTGGTCTTATATTCAAGGTCTCCACAGCTTGACAAAATCTACTGTTAACTTCAATTTCTTTATTATTCTCATGGGTGAAAATCTTTTTGGATGGTACCTTTGAAAAAAATTATTTTCAATAAGTACCAATTAAAAAAATGTTTGCCCGAGTTTCTTAATCTGCAAATAAAACCCCTCCTCTCCAAGTTCAAATGAGAAAAAGTTTGTAGTTATCCCTTTTACAGTATTATTATGTTTTCAGGGCATCTTGTCTTGACATAAGAAATTAAATGGGAATTTGGGGGGAAGGGTTTACAGAAGCTTCAAATAACATACTGAGGCCAGCAGATGACAGAAAAAGTTTGAAACACAGAAATGCTTTTATTTATATTTATATATATGTTTATGTGATGGTGTAACGTTAACACATTTTATCTTTTAATGCCATAATAACTCACTCTGCTGTGAAGGAAGGGCCAAAACATTTTATACAGATTTTCCAGAGTGTGCGATGTTGCACCCTAACCCTTGTTGTAGGAGGGATACGAATATGAGCTATTATTATTCACTTATTCTACTGGGCCATGGTTCACGTGGCGCTTTTAAAATTAAGTTTTTCAAAGTTGTTAATGGGACAATCCATCGTGATGACTAACCAGAATTTAGTACATGGCATTTCAGTTTTTAGATTATAAAATATTGCTATCTTCTTTGAAACTGGCACATTGATTCTACTGGCTATTATATACTTAGAAATCATCGTTACCATCAGCTATGAGACTTTAATGTAAAACAACAAAATATTTCTGGTTTGAGTTGTAAAAACTCTACTTCTGACTTTACTTCCATCAGTTCTGAACATTGTTGCAGCATTCTCATTTCACTAGAAAATTCCCAATAAGAGTTCTTCTACCAAGTGATGCAGTTGTTAAACATTCAAAGCAGCAGTCTAGTTACATAAAGGGATGATGAGCTAACCTTAATGTCATTAAAGGTACAGTGCTTTTTTCCTAGTCTTGTTTCAATTGTAATGAAACCAGAAATAATGAATTAGAAGCCTGGGAGGTCCAAAGCCTGACTGTAGTAATGGTGAAAAACCTCTGACAACTGAGATGATCTGTGAAGGGTCAAAATGAGAATGGACTTGGCTGAAGCCAGAAAGAACTGAAAATATTCTATCTTCTAAGGGCTGTGGAAGTGGAGGGGAGATACAAGATAAGTACATTCCAAAAAGACAGTCATATAGCAAATTCAACTTGTCTGTCCAAGGAAAAACATGTTTTAATCAGTGCTGAAATATGGAACATGAAGTTCTAAGCTAGGGGGTCCTCAAATTTTTGTGTGATAAAACTACTTTTCATTTTCCCGAAACCTTACTGAGGAAAGAGATAGAGGAATGCAATACTCAGGCCTCTATGAATGGAAGAATGCTGCACCTCAAAATAAAATCTCTGAATAAAGCAAGGAATGTTGCTATCAGCTCCTTTCCAAGCGCCAGACAAAGCAAGGAAAATAATGGAGAGAAGGAACATGATAATGACATCTGATTAGATACCTGCCTCATAAGGCTTCTTCAGGATATACTGATAGGTCCCATATTTTGAGAAGCTGTTCACGTATCTTGTTAGCAAATAGCGTCTTGACACATGCAGAACCTCTGCCAATTTGTGTTTAATTAGGGGAAAAATTGTTTCCAGGATGACCTTGTTTCAATTTTTGCTATAAATGAGCAATACTTTGAAATCTGATTAACTTCTCAGGTTTTCATAGCCATTGTATTTGACAATATACTTTAGGATGCAGCTGTCATGTGAATAGTGAAATCTCAACATACTGTTTGAACAAATATTTCTAAGCTTCATTCCCAATATAGTTATTATCTTCCTATCGATAACAGACTAAAAGAAATGTTAGATTTTACTAATTTAAATTTATTTCACCTTACTTGCAGATTCCTAATTGTAAGAAAATATTTAAGTCTCAATTACTGTTACAAAGACTGAAATGTAATATTCTTCTTTAAAATGTAATGTTCTCTTGTTGAGGTTTTCTTGGGGGTCTTTGAGGCAGCCTTCCTATCAGGTCAGTAATCACCACAAGTGCAACCAGGGATTAAAGTCCAAATCCTTTATTGTCTCTTTCCAAGTCTTGTCTCCTTTCCTGCGGCCCGGTTAGCTTTCTTATAGTCCAGATCCTTTATTATCTCCTTCCTGGGGCTGGGCAGCTTTCTGGAGAGCCTTTCAGTCTGACCTTGGTTCCGAGAGCTTGCACTCCCACCTGCCTTCTCTGGCTCTCTGAATCTCTTCTAATGAATCCTGGCTAAGGTTCCTAGCTTATATGCCCCATACTGAGTATACACCAATTATTATATCACTAGGAAACCATCATTTATTGTAGGATTAAATCAATGCTAAACTAGATTTAACCGTTGTCTCATCATATCTACTTAGTGCCTTGTTTCAAGTTCTGGCCCATAACATCTCTTTGTAGGATTAAATCTATCATATTGAACCAGGCTAAATTAGATAACTATTGTCTCTATCAATTCCACTTACTTAGTACCTTGTAAGAATCCTTTGTTTCAAGTTCAGAGTTCTGGCCCATAACACTGACCGTACAAAATTATCCCATTGTGAAACCCTCTCAAAACCTCCCCACCAGCCCCTCAAGCCAAATTGTTGAATAATCAGAACTAGAAGGAATGGGAAATTTCCATTGATAGAAAAAGGCTCCATGCATAGCCAAATTCTAGTCACCATTTTTATCATTGACTTATATGAGTTCATCAGCCTAGTAAAAAATTGCAGAAGAAATAAAACTGGGAAGAATAACATGTTTGATAACAAAAGGTAGCTTTTCAAAGTTCTAAATAGGCTATCATGATGGGCCAAATCCAGTAAGATGAATTTAACAGGTATAAAGATAAAATCTTACTCTTAGTTTCAAAAAATTATATTTTACCCGTACAATTTTAGAGGCAAGACTTGTGTTTGTTGACTTTGAAAAAAAGCACAAAAGTTTGAACTATATATTTTTTGGTGACAGACTGATAGATTGAGGAAAGTTGATATAGTTTACCTAGACTATAGAAAGATAGAGATATGTGTATACGAGTGTACACGCGTGTGCGCACACCCACACACTCACACACCCACACACACACACACAGACACAGGCTTTTGCTTTTAAATCACCATCATTTCCATATATACTTCCACCTAATACAATGAGCCTACTTATGTACTTAATACCATGGCAAAGCAGGACTGACCTTCTGTCTACTTCTCAAAACATGTAATGTTCCATACCCATATTCTCTCTTTCCCACCTCTGCTGAAAGGAGCAAGATATATTTCTTCATTTCTTTTCTAAAGCCAAGATTGTTTATTAAAAGTACAGCATTTGGCTTGTTTTTAGTTATCTTTTCATCAGTGTTATTATGTATGCTCTTTTCCTTGTTATACGTTATTCTGCAACAGCTCATATGAGTTTTCTGGTGTTTCTTTGAATGACACATTATGTAATTTCTCATGAAACAATAATATTCCATTAAGTTAATAATATAGCACAGTTTGTTCAACTGCTCTATAATTATTGGGAACCTACTTTGTAAATTTTTTTCTTTGACAAAATGTACTGCTATCAAAATTTTGTTCTGAGATCTTTCTATCTTTGATTTTCTTGTGATAGAGACACAACAGTGAGATCTGTGGGTCCAAGAGAATTAAAAGTTGAATCATTTTTTTGATTATTTCTATTTGCTTCCCAGAATGGTTCAACTAGGACAGAGCTCCAACAACAATGTATTATTATGCCTTTCCTTCTATAGCCCCTCTAACATTGATCATTTCTATCATTTGACTTCTTTGCCAGTGTTATGATATGAAGTAAAACCTCAGAGTTAGTTTAATTTGTCTTTTTCTTATTCTTAGTGCTTTGGAACAACCTTTCATATGGTTGTTAAGAGTTTGTATCTCTTTCAAGAATTGTTGATTCCTGTT
The DNA here is from genome assembly GCF_016432865.1 of Antechinus flavipes. NCBI lineage: Eukaryota > Metazoa > Chordata > Mammalia > Dasyuromorphia > Dasyuridae > Antechinus > Antechinus flavipes. The sequence continues at coordinate 68,988,999 of NC_067404.1, read as the reverse complement.
TTTATGTTTATGTTTATTCCTTTTTATATCGGGGATATAAGACTTTTATCAGATATAGTTAATGCAAATTTTGCCCACTTGATGAATTCCTTTTATATCCTTGGTACTCTTATTTTGTTGTTACAAACGTTTTCTACTCCTATTTTGATCAAGATTGTCTATTTTTCCATTTGGCATAATTTTCATTTCTTGACCAGTTAATAACTCTCTCCCTTACTAAAAATCTAAGTACTTCCTTTCTTTTCTCCCCATTTTAGAAAATTATGAGAATCTTTATGTCACAGATTCATTTGGAATTCATCGTGGTATTTAGTGGAGATATTGATCAAAATTATTTTTTGTCAAACTGCTTTCCAGTTTCCTCAGAAATTTCTGTGAAATAAAAAAAAAATCCTTTTCTAAGTAGTTAATTTTAATCACTGGCTTACTGAGTGTTTCTGGTGAGTGTTTATCCAGTTTCTTCTATTGATCTGTTTTTCTATTTTTAACCAACTTTGATGATTACGGCTTTATAATGTAGTTAGAGATCTTGAAGTGCTATTCCCATTTCCTTCATCTCTTTTTTATTATTTCCCTTGAGATTCTAGACCTTTTGTTCTATGAGATGAATCTTTTTATTATTGTGCCTAATTCTATGAAATAATCCCTTTGTGGCCTGGTTGGTTTAGTAATAATGGCATTTGTAACTATTTTGGTGTGACAAAACAGGAGCAATGAATATCCCTCCAATTATGTTTTATTTTTGCAAAGAGTATTTTGTCATTTTATTTGCATTGGTTTTGAGTGTACCTAGGCATATTGACTACCTAGTATTGTATGCATGCTTTAGTTATTTTGAGTGAGTTATATCTTTCTATGATAATTTACTAGTTTTTAAAAAATTATTACTATATTAAAGAATTTACCTTTTTTGTATTTATTTTGTATGCTGCTATATGGCTGAAGATATTAACTTTTCCCTAGTAGTTTCTTTGCTGATTATCTGAGGTTTTAAAAAGTAAATAGTGATATTATCTGCAAATAAGAGATATTCTCATTTCTTCTTTGTTGATATTTATGTGTTTAATTACCTCCTTTTGTCCTATTGCTATAGCTAGCATTTCTAGTACTCAAGGGAAAGGAGGAAAAACATCCTTGTTTAATTCCTATATTTATTGCAAAAGCATCTCAAGTTTCTACATTGTGGATAATACTAGTTTAAAATTTTTAGATATATCATTTTTACCATGTGAAAAAGATTTTCTCTTCTTATGGCTTTTAGGGATTTTTTTTTTAACAAAAACAAGTTCTATCTTTTATCAAAGGCTTTTTTTTTGCATCTTCATAATTATATGGATACCATTTTAATAATTAGCTTAATTATGACAATTGGTTTTCTGATGTAAAATCATTCTTGCATTCCTGATATAAACCAAATTTATTCTTAATGATTTTAAAAAATATATTCTTAGTACTTTAAACATTGTTAATAATCATCAGTAATACTGATTTATAATTTTCTTTCTCTGCTTTATCTCCCCTTACTTTAAATATTAAAATCATATTTATCTCCTAAATAGTTTACAGACCCATATTAATTATCCACTGCATTCTAGATGTTATATGCTCAATGCTTGGTGGAAAGATAGTCCATTTTTTTCTCTCATAACTCACAGTATAAGAGAGGAGGCAAATAACTATGTATATATTGAATAACTAGGTGTCACAATTTATACACCATTGGGCTTGGAGTTAAGAAGACCCAAGTTTCAAATCTAGTCTCAGACGCTTCTTAGGTATGTGATTCTGGACAAATCACTTAACTCTGTTTGCCTCAGTTTTCTAATCTGTAAAATGAGCTATAGAGGAAAATAACAACATCACTCCAGTAATTTTGCCAAGAAAACCCCAAACAGGTTCACAAAGAGTTATACATGACTGAAAAACAACTCAAAACAATAAAAACAAATGTATATATTCAGGTTATATATAGGTTATACATATATTAAAATAATCAACAGAGAAAAGGCACTAGAATTAAAGGAGATCAGGAAAGGATTCCTATTTTAGTTGGAACTTAAAAGAATCCAAAGAAGTTACGAGGTAGATATAAGGAGGAGAGCATTCAAAGCATGAGAGATACCTGCTAAAAATCCCTAGAGGCAAGAGATGGAGTGTCTTTTTTGAAGAATAGCAAAGAGAACAGTGTTACTGGATCACAGAGTTTGTCATGGTGTATCATGTATAAGAAGATTGGAAAGGTAGAAAAGTATGAAAAACTTTGTACATAAAAGAAAGGATTTTATATTTGATCCTAAAAGTGATAAGGAGTATATTAAGTAGAGAGGTGGCATGGTTATGTTTGTACTTGAGGAAGATCCCTTTGATAATTGAGCAGAAAATGAAAATGGAATTGGGAGAGACTTCTGGTGTGGAGACTAAGCAGCAGACTACTGTAGTAGTTTAGGGATAAAATGATGAGTGCCTGCTTCATTTTTTGGAAGAAAATAATCCCTTAAAAATTGTAATCCTTCACATGGAAGCTAATGACTTTATGAGTAATCAAAATACAGTAAAGTAAAACAAAAAAAGAAAAGATAGAAAAAATGTGAAATGTCTTATCAAAAAAACTGACCTAGGAAATTGATTGATCCAGGAGAGATAATTTAAAAATTAATGATCTTCCTGAAGATCATTAAAAAAGGAGCCTGGAGATCCACTTTCAAGAAATTATCAAGGAAAACTGTTTTAAGATTCTAGAACCAGAGGGTAAAATAGAAATTGAAAAAATCCACTGACCACCTCCTGAAAGAGATCCCCAAATGAAAATTCCCAGGAATGTTATAGACAAATTTCTGAATTCCCAGGTCAAGGAGAAAATATGGCAAGCTTCCAGAAAGAAACAATTCACTTATAGTGGAGCCACAGTTAGGATAACCCAGTTAATGGGTTTGAGGGAGGAAAGACAAGTCTGGCTTGGGAGGGATCAAGAATATTCCTTATTCTTTCCATTAGAGAATCACCTCTGCTAATATGATAAATAAGGGAAGCATCTACTAAACTCTGAGTCCTTCTTTATAGCATCTAGCACAGTGCTGAGAAACTCAGATATTTGTTTATTTGGTTTGGAGTCCTGCCAAGCCTAGTGAGATAGCATTTCTCGTGGCCATCCATAGTTCCATACTCAGGAATTTGTATGTCCAAAGGAAATCCTCCAGGCCCTCTGGACCGAGTGAGAAGAGCAAGAGTGAGAGGGAAAGTAAGAATGAGAATGAGATTGAGAGAGATTTCTCAAGTATGAGAATAATGAATAAATATGATTGTAATTCACCGTTCAAATGTATAAAGTGCCAAACAAATACTAAATTATATAATAAAAACTGAGTAAATTTAGCGTGGGCTTGGTTAGCAATTACTAAAGAAAATAACTTCTGATAGTTCCCAGGAGAAAACAATTCACAGAGTATCCTAAACGGTTGTGAATTTTAAACAGGTTAACTCTGCTTCCATTGTCATTATTCAAAGCTTAAGATGGACAATTAGTAATAACAATAATATACAAAACAACCAAAATGAAAAAGTGCTTTAGGATTATATTTGTTTTTAATGTTGTTATTCTGTTTGTTTAGTGACATTATTGCAAAAATCACGCCCAATTTAATATTATTGATGGCTATGGTATTTTTAACATAAATTAAAAGGTAATGCATAATGTGCTATAAAGTAAGACATATCTTTTACCAATGACCATTATTTATTTTCGTGCTAATAACACTTGCATTTTCACATGTGGAACTCTATAACTCCTACATTCCTCTTTCTAATTGCAGTATTTATTTATACATTAAGGTAAATAACTAATCTTGTGACTTGAGGCTAAAACACTCAGGACAAAATTTGCTTAGGTGAAATGATATTTTTGGTTAATTAGAATGGATCATATGTAATAGTAATAGCATTTGCTTTGTTGAAATACATTTTATCATTTTTTGTTTTTATACCATCTATGTGTATCCATGTAGTGCTTCTCTTCCATCTGCCATCTCTTATAACAAAGAAAAAAAAAAGAGGAAAAAATAATTCAGCAAAACTAATCATCACATAAAAAAGAGTCTGGCATAATCTGTAGAACTCCAAACCCGTAGTTTCTCCAACTGCTGCACATAAGGAGGGAAAGTACCTTTACATCTCTCTTCTTCAGGGACATTCCTGGTGATTACAATTTTATAGCATTTAGATTAATTTATTCTCTTATGGTGATCCTTTTCTATGGATCCAGCTGGAATTGTTCTGTATCTGATGCATAATTCTTTTTTTTTAAACCTGTTGGAGGTGGGGAAGAGATAACCTGTCATCTTGTTAGTCTTGTGACCTGGAAGGTAATAGCATTTTAAAACCCTTAAATGTGTACTTTACCTCTTCCCTCTTCTATACATCCATTTTTAAAGTTACACAAAGATAAAATTGGAATAAACTTCATAACTCTAAATAGATTTTAGTTAATTAGAACACTAATAGATTGCTTAAAATGTTTTTTTTTAACATTTATATTACTGAACATTCTAGAAAATAGCAAAAGGAAGCTCTGGAAAGATTTCACTGTGGTTGTGAGAAGGGAAAAGAAGTTTGGCCAGTTATCAAGGAGAAATACTTTCTAGCTTAAAAATTTTGTTTCAATTGCATTCAGTAAACATTTATTCATTGATACACTTAATATTGTGCTAAACAGGTCCAAAGTTTGGCTGAGACATAATCAAGTCCCTTTTGGAAGAAAGGTCTTCCTGTATCCAAATACGTTTTGCTAATAGACTTCAGAGTAAGAAAGTAATGAGCTGAATCTCTTTTTTTTTGGTTTTGTGTTTTTCCTACAGTAAAATTCTTCTCTGCCGCATCAGTCTGAAGGCAGGTGACTCTTAACTCTCCAAAGTTGAGTCGAGATATTTCCAAACTAGTCAAGCTTCAAATGAGAGTCTGATGGTGATCTGCGGACGGAGGACCATTCTGAGCTGAGGCCGAAGGATATAATGTTCATCGATGATAACTTATAGAGAGCACCCTACTAAAGCTGAGAGGAAGTGGATTCATCGGTAGATTTCTTGAAAGAGGTGAGTTTGAAGAGTGGGGGATGGCCATGATTTTGTAGGGAGAAAGAGAATAATTATAGGGAAGAAGAGAATGAAAGAGAGAGCCAGTATACAAATGTTTCTTTAAGTTTAAATAATTTCAAATAAATTTTTGGGGACTGCTACTTGACCCAGATTGGATTTGGAAAATTCTAAAATTGGTAATTTAAAAAAATTGAAGATGCTGTTTGGAGATGAAGAGAAATAATTTGTAAAAGAGAAAGAGAGAAAATTGAGTTAGAAAAGAATGACCCAGTTTCCTCTCCTGTCTGAAGACATCTATTGTCTGTACATATGTTTTTTTTCCTGCTAAATCAAACACTGGAATACAGGGGATTTTGAGGATCCTGCCTGCCTAAGCGCCAGATGCCATTCACATTCCAGAGAATCAAAGGTGTCCTGTTGAGCAGTCTTGTGTGAATGAGAATAAGGTCTTGAATAAATTGCTCACAAAATCCATGCTTAACTAAGTCCTGTATGGCTCCCAGTGGTCACATATGTCTTATACACAAATCTCTGCATTGCTTCACTGACCTGTGGGACCTCCCACACCTCAATAAATGGGTCAGCGGGGGCGTTTGTCTTTAAAACACAAACACACGGACATGCATATAAACATATGTACCCAGAACCCTTAGGAACTCAAGCTACCTGTCCTATCATTTCTGTCACATAAGTAAATGGAATAATCATTATTTCTAGGCCTATGGGTCATCTCTTGTTAGTAAAGGCTCATCCACTTTGAAGATATTTGAGAACTCAGAACCTTTAACTATCATATCAATGAACCTTTAGCCTTAGACATGCTATTGTAACCTATTATTACCTCAACAGGAATTTGCCCCAAAGAAATGAGTTCAGTTTCCTTGCTAGCCATCTGAAAGAATAGCAAGATTTTTAGAGTTTCAAGACATTTTGAAGGATCAACTCCATTTAGTCAAAGCTAAATTAAAGTCTTCAGTATTCCTGTTTTATGATAGCAAACTCTGTCGATGCATTTGAAAATTGAATCTCACATTAATGAACAGAGGATGTGTCAATTACATCTCAATTACCTGCTGCTATGTTGTAATTTAGTTGAATGTTAATATACTTAAGTCTTAGAATACTCTCTCATTTCATAAACAAAGGATTAGAAATAGTTCTTCATATGTATTATTTGCAATCTCACCAGTAAAGGTCTTATTCTAAGAATAGGCCTTCAGTTATTACTCATTTTTTTATTTTTATGATGATTTATTAACTTCCTAAATGTGCAGTGACTGAAGCACCTTAGTAAGAAAGGACGTTAAAATTTATTTTAATTATTCTCTCTCTGCTTTTTATTGCTTTACAACATGTGTGAAAATGTCTTTGTTCAAGGAGTCTTCTCAAATAGAAATGAATCTTTTTAGCCCAGAAAGGAGCAAGCTAAGAAACAGTAATGATCTTTAAGACTGCAGAAAATGGTGACCATTTCCTCCCTACCTCTAAAGAAATTAAAGGAAAAAGAGTTATAGTTTTTGCTTCCAAATTTACTCTAGCTAAGAAAGCATAAACTATAGGAAAAAATCCACCTCTTGTTTAGTGTTCTCTCTTCACTGGGAAGGTGAAAGTACAGTGAATCAAACATTTTATGCCCAAGATCAGGAGCTGGTCCTGCTGCAGCCTTCATTCTGTCTCATCTTGGGCATGCCTATTAAGCCCTTTGAGCCTCCCTCTGTTAAGTAACATCTCACAAGGTAGTTATGGAGATCCCATGAGATCGAGTTTGGAAGGTACCTTACTAACTAGAAAGTGCTTTTTAAGTGTAAATACTTCTATTCCCAAGTTGCATTGGAATTTTTGAGTTCTTTTGAGGCAAAGTCATTAGGAGAAAAAAAATTGCAAGTCACCCAATGGTCAATGGTCTTCCTAGGCTAGAGAATATTACTGCTCACAAATTGCATTTAGTATATCCTCAAATGTACAGCCAGAAAAAAACAGTACAGGCTGGTGCCATAGATCTCGGATCCATTGAAATATTTTGAAATAGGTAGATGCTGTGAAAATTTCTAGACAGAAAATATAGCCTATATTGCAGTGGGAATAGTATAGAACAGCTAAAAGTGAGGAGATCTGGATCTTGGTCTTAACTCTACCATTAGCTACTTCAGAGACTATGAAAGTTAACTTCTCTGCTTCATTTTTCTCATTGGTAAAATGTGCACAATACCTGTCCCACCTACCTTCTGGGGTGGTTGTGAAGTTTCATTTGGCTAATAAATGTTAAAACGTTTGAAAACATGGCATTGATATCTTTTGGTTTTCTATCATTGTTTCCAAATATATTTCTCTCCTTTCTCCTATTCAATGAGCCTTCTCTTATAACAAAGAATAAAAAAAGAAAAAAAATCCAGTTAAGCAAAGCTAATGGACACCACCCACAAAGTTAGATAGTCAAACAAGGTCAGCAAACGTTAAGCAAAGTTAGCAAAGGTCAACACCCCATATTGCTCAAGTTCTGTAAAGAAAGGAGGAAGGGATATTTTCTCATTTCTTCTCTGAAGTCAGGCATATTATTATAATATGCAACATTCTAAAAGGTCGAGTTCTTCTCTTACAGTATCTTGGAAAACAAAGACTAAACTCTATGATGATGAGCAGATTCTGAATGTTTTCTTTAGAAGTATCTTCTAGGTGTTTTTTATTCTGTACTCATATGTCCAAGCTCCTCCTTCCATTGATTCAAACCATTCAGTATGGTGTACTGAAAAAGAATGTCCCATTTGAAATCAGATGACATCTAAGGTTTGAATTCAACCTCCGAAACTTAACAATTGTATAAGCAACGAAAACTCATTTGTTCTCTTTGATCCTCAGTTTCTTTCATTTGTAAGCTGGAAAGTAATACTTATTTTCCAAAACTTTGACAAGTTAGCTCCAAGTGAGCTACTTTTTTCAATCTTTTGGCTAGATTAGAAAGTTTTACTTAATACTCAGTGCCATTTAGGAAGAAGTATCGGTGAGCTGGGGCTCATTTACTCTTCATTTCTTTCCCTTGACATTGAGAAGGACCTTATTGTTCCTGAATTATGAAAATCCCTTTTTACTTGTTTCTTCTTGAGCACCTGCTTTTACAGTGGCTGCTGGTTCCTTCATCCATGATTGAGGATCCGAGAAGACATCGAGTAGAGAGACAGCATAGTATATATGGGAAGAGGCTGGATTTGTAGAGGTCCTTGTTTCAAATCCCACTTTGGCTACTTCCCCCCTATATGATGATAGGCAAGTTATTTTACCTGCTCTTCAGTTTCCTTATCTCAAAAATGGATTAATAATAACATTTTATTTGAATGGTGGTTTTGAGGATAAAATGAGAACGTATGTCAGCATGTTGCAAACTTCAAAATATTACCTTAGCGGTTACTATCATTATTATGTATATTTGATAGGGGAAATTAATATCCAAAGTCTCACAGGACAAAGTCACATCAGGACTGTAGTATCATAACTTTAAAGCCCATGGCCATCTGGTCCAATCTTATCTTTCTGAAGAGGAAACTGAGGCTTAAAAAGGACAAGAGACTTGCCTAGATTCATAGACATGGCAAATGATGAATATGAGATTGAGACTCTGATGGTAAATATGGCATTCTGTCCAGTGCATCTTGCTGTCACATCCAGCTTACCTGATCCCTATGGAGTCTAATGACTTCCTTTCATTAACCATGCCCATTTGTGCCAAGGGGATAGAGGGGGAGAAATGTTCATTATTTCTTGAAGGATCTCTCTATTAGTTAGAACAAGACACCCAATACAAAATGAAAACTGGTCCTTTTACATTTCTATAGTGTCAAAGATTACTTAACAAGTTCTTGCTTAAGCAAATTTTCTGTTTCTTTGTATGAGATGAAGTATTCTCTCCATTAGCCAGTGCTTTACAGAGAAAGCTATTTTTAATTTTCAGGGATATTTCTATAGTGATCATTGTTTTTAAAAATCAGAAACAGAATTGTTGAAGTGCTAAAATGTACTCTTCAACTACTTAGTGCATTAAAAAAAGAAGAAAAAGAAAACCTTCTCTAATAGAGTTCTGGATAGTGTCTAGGAAAGGAAGTAAGAGAATGTGATAAATTAATATCTGAATTACATTGCCATGAGTTATAGTGGATTTTGTTTCATTATAACACTCTTTCTGACCCTCTCTTATTTTACATGACCCAACATAAATTTTGAGATTTTAAGAAATGTGTTTTATAAAGTTTCTAAGTAAAGGCAGATGGAATTTGTTTTGCATTTACAAATGAGATTAGATGAGGTATGCTTACAGCCAATAAAACAAATCACTTTTACTTTGATACCCACATTGTATTGATGAATACGGCACTTAACTTATTTTTCATTGGTAATTAATGGATTTCATTCCTAAGGTATAGTGATTTATAATTATAGAGTAGCAGGTTATTGTTAAGTTCCTTATAGTACCTGTAACTCAAACTTTTTCTCAGATGGTTGACATAGTTCTTTTGTATTTTTTCTGTATCATCTATTAGAGAAATCTCCACCTAGTAGCATTGTCCTCCAAAGTGTATTGATTATTGATAGTTTAAAGGAAGAACCAGTTGTTAAACTTAATTCTTTCCAACTTTCATAATTAAAAATCATGATGAAAATAGCTTAAGGAAAATGTATTCTATTGACATTTAGAAACTGGTGTTCCTATGAGATAGCAAATGGGGAGTTGAAACCTAACATCAGTAAGGAGACAGTAAGACAGCACTTAGTTACCATTGAGTTTAAATCTGGAAAGAATCTTGGGAAGACCAAGATTCATATTCCACCCCCGTTGCTTACCTTCTGAATGATTTTGTGCCAAGTCACTTATCATTTCTTAGTCTCGGTTTCCTCATCTGACAGTGTAGGTGTTGAATAAGATGGCCTTTAAGGTTCCTTCCACCTCTTGTGAAGGAACTGCAAAAACTGGTGGATATGATTGCTAAGTCATTGATAATGATTTTTGTAAGATCATAGAAAATGGGGAGGTATGGTGAGATGAGAGAACTGGAAATACTATTGTAGTTTTGAAAAAAAGTAAGAGAGATTTGACATACAACAGGCCATTGTCACGCCTTAATTCTAGGCACACTTAAAGAGGTCACCTAGGGTATTCGACCTCCTATTTTCCCACCAGGCTTCATCATTCTGCTTACATTTTACTAGAATCAGACAAGGCTATCCAACCATTTCTGAATTCACCGGTATCTCCATCTTTTCCTCAAGACTTGTATGAATGCCTTTTGAAATGTATTGCTAAATGCACATATGTTAATGTTACGGCATTCTCTTAATCTATCTTTCTCATAAATTTGTCAAGAAACTAAATTAGATTAGTCTGGCATGGCATTCTTAATTAAGCCATACTGGCACTAAGTGATGATTGTTTCCTTCTTTATATATTCACCAATCATCCCTTTAGCTGAGTCAGTCAATAAACATAGATTAAGCAGCTACTATAATGCAGGCACCTTGCTAAGTGCTGAAGATACAAAGAAAGGCATAAGATAGTATCTGCCACCAAGGAGCTCACAATTTAATGGAGGAATACAGTACATAGAAAGTAACTGGAAAATGGGGGAGGGAGAATACCGGGTATGGGGGCTGAGGTGAAAAATGATCTGAGGAAATTTGATTTCATTTTGGAGGTTGATGAGTTTCTGGAGATCATGAACTTCAGAAGATCAGCCAGGTGGAGAATGATGAAGTGAATGCCTTGTTCACCATTCTTAAATGGCACAGGCAGGATCTGGGAGGAGTTCTCAGCTGGCTACTACCAACCCTGTCCAACAAGAAGGAGGAAGGGGCTCCAGGGCCAGGAAATATTGAGGAGGTGTGAGCTTCAGAGGTGATTTCATCTTGCAGAATGATTTCATCCTCCTCCTAGGTGTGATCTTCTCCAGCCCAAACGACATCTCCAAACCCTGGACTAGATAAAACACTGCTCTGCTTTGACTGCTTTCCTCTACACGTTTTTGAATTATTCAACATTAGCCCTAAAATGTGCTGTCTGGAACTAAATGCAGTCCTCATGATATGGTCTGATCAGTTCAGACGGCTGTGGGATCATCCCCTTCTTACTGTTGTATGTTGTGCATCTCTTCATAAATCCTAGTACCACATTAACTTTCTTGACTTCCCATATTGTACTTTTCCCTAATAATGAGTTTACAACCCACTAAAACTTTCAGATCTTTTTCTGACAAACGATGTAGCAATGTCTCCCCATCTTAGGCTTGTGAAATGGATTTAAACCCAAGTTTGAGATTTTACATTTACCTATGTCAAATTTCATCTCATTTGGTTCAGACCAATACCCTATCCTGCCAAGGTCTTTTTGCATCTTTTTATTTAATTTAATTTATGTGTAGCCACAAGTGTCCAGCACAGTGCCTGGCACAGAGTAAACCCTCAATAAATGCTCATTGAGTTGAATTAGGTACAAAATCTAGTGTCCTGGTTCCCTGGCACCTCGGAAGAAGGTGTGCAAAGGGATGCCCCCGTTACCTGTTCTTGGCTCTCTGCTGTTGAGCATTTTTGTTGCTGACTTGGATAAGTGTATAGATGATGTCCTTATCAAACTTGGAGATGACACAGGCCACTTAAGACTAGCACCGGTCATACTCTAGTAGGCCTCATTGCACTAGATTACAGAGTCAAGATGCAAAAAGAGCAGTACTAGGATTTATGAAGAGATGCATAACATGTAGAGGATTGTATTCCGTTCTGGACAGCACATTTTAGGACTGACATTGAATAATTTGAGAATGTGTGGAGGAAAGCAATCATGGTAATATAATATTTTATCTAGTCCAGGGTCTGGGGATATAATTTGGCCTGGAGAAGATCACACCTAGTAGAAGGATATGCTAACGTAAATATCCGAAGCAATGCCTTGTGAAAGAGGAGTTGTCCTTGTTTTTCTTGGCCTCCAAAGACAGAACCTGCAGCCCTGGAAGAATGCTGAGAAAAGGGCTTCATGTAAGGAAAAAATGCCCTAGAATAAGAGTGGGAGCAAAGTAGAATGTGTTAGGCAGAGAGGTAAGCGGGCCTCCCACCCCGTCCTTGTAGGACTTTGGGCAGAGGCTGGGCTCTGCTGACTGACTTTTTGGGTCTGTTACAGTGGGGGCTTTTCATTCAGGTACAGGTTAGGTTTGGCCTCTGAGGGCCTTTACTTCTCTGAGATTCTTGGATTTCATCTTGCTCATCATACTGCTTTACCGTGCTGACACACTTGACTTAACCAGAGCACACAGTCTCTTAAGCAACAAGCAACTGGCACCAGTAGGACGACAAGGGAGACGTTCCTCTGGGGAGCCTTGAGGACCACAGTCTGCGGTACGTTTCAGGTGTCCTACAGTCATCACTTGTTCCCACTCTGTTAAGCATCTGCTAACAGAAGCATTTAACAAGAAAGCTAATGAACGGGAACCACAAGGTCTGGACAGTCTGCTCTGTCATTTATGAAGAAAAAAATGGGTGGGAGCAATAAACACAGGGAGCCTTTTGGAGCCTCGGCCTACACATGCATGGCATGATATTGCCACACATTCTAAAGGAAGAAAACCCACAGTGGAATAATATTACGTGTGTTTGAACAAACATGTGTCTGGGAATTTTCCTGCTCTTGGCTCATCTACCGTGGAGACTTAGTGCCAAGACTTCCTCAATGTGACACAAACCTTCTGCATTATAGTCTAGGAAACCTGTGGGAACCACACTGACACTACAGTGGGATTGGAGAAAACTTGGGCTTTTTTTAAAAGTTTGGATTATGCTGAAATCCTAGTAGAACCATGTATAAAGGAAGGCAGCTGCTTTTAGACACATTAGTGAATGTTTCTCTTTATATGTTCCTGTGGAGTCAGAATAAGCCCTTGCTCTGGCCCTAGGACAGATAATGGAGGTTCTAAACCTCACTTTTCCCAGGCTTCTTTTTTTGCCTTTGGAACTCAAAACTTTAGGGAGAGAGGTATTGGAAGGATTTTTCTCCCTTTCTCTACAGTTCTCGAGAGTACGTTGCTTTTAAAAAAAAGAATTTAGTTAACTTAGCCAAAAGATCTGTGTCATGTCTCTATATAAAATGGTTCCCATGAGTGGGTAAATACCCTACAAGGATATCCTGCTTCTTTTCTAGAGAGAGCTGACTTCACTTCAGTGTCGTAGTGTTTCTTCTTGGAATGGAATTGCCAAGGTAAAGGTAAATCTGACCAAAGTAAGATTCTTACATGGAAGGAGAAAATGACTTTTATTTTTGAAAAGGAAATCTGCTACCCAATCTGGACCTCCTTTTACTAGCCGACGTGGCAGTTTACAAAAAAAGATTTGGACACTTTGCCAAGCTCCATTCCTGAGTGAATCTCATTATAGTCGTGTACAGACTAGTTGAGCTTATCCAGGTTTTTTGTTTAAAAAACAAATAACCAATTTGATTTTTTTCTCCACTAAATGAATATAAATAGACGGGTTGTTCCAACCCAAGCTGATGGTTAGGCTAGGGTATAGGGCTTATGTTTTCATTAGTATAGAAAAGACATGGAAGTTCCTATGAATGCAGATTAGTAGCTTCGCTACAATTCCACATAGTCTTGATTGCTTTTGTTAGATGAAAATTGTCACATTGCATTGGTGACCTAGGAAAAGGCCTTTCTTTCCCTTTGCTAGGGCTATTTGTCTATATATAAAACACGTAAGGTTGGACTAGATCTTAGGTTTTTAACCTAAGATTCTTAGCTTTTTTTTTTTTACTGACAAAATTGGGGTTAAGTGAATTGCCCAGGGTCACACAGCTAGGAAGTGAAGTGTCTGAGACCAGATTGGAACTCAGGTCCTCCTGACTTCAGGGCTGGTGCTCTGTCCACTGCACCACCTAGCTGCCCCTCATAAACTTTTTTAGAAAAAAATATTTTGCTGACTGTATTTGATCTAATTGGTTCCTGTTATAATCCTATGCATTTTATTTCATGTATTTAAAAGGATTGTCCTGAGAAGGAGTTGATAGGCTTTACCAGGATATCAAAGGGCATAGAGAAAATGTTTAAGAACACCTGGTCTAGATGGTCTTGAAGGCCCCTTCCGACTTAAATAGCGTCTGTCTCATTTTTCTGATGGAACTCTGAGAAATACTTCTCAAATTATTTTCCAGTTGTCAGTCATTTTTCTTCTGTTACTGAGGCTTTCATGATGCAAATTTTGCTGTGATATGAAAGGTAGCTACTCTGGTGAAATTTCTTTGCCTAGAACTTTGAAAAAAAAAGTTAAAACAATGCAGAAAGGAAAGAGAGAGGAGGAGGAGGAGAAGGAGGAAGGAAGTGGGAGGAGAGAACGTCAGCTATCTTGGTTACAGGGGGTTGGGCTTTCACGAAGCCTAATGGTAGTTTTTTCCCCCTAGAAGAGCAAAACAATTAATTTGCCCCTATTAAATTATCTCACTGTCCTATGAGAAAAGTACTGTTGTTATGAACATGATGTTTTGACATGTTTCATAACCCACTGAAATGATTTGTGTCTGGCTGTGTCTAATGAGATAGAGTTGGCTGTCAGATGTGGACTCTCAACTCTCTTGTGGACAAATATCAACTGTTCAGGACTATTGATTACTTTACCATTCAGCTCTTCATCAAGCTTACAAAATTGGTTCATCATTCCCTGTCTCACTCCTTATTTCTCTCCTCAGCATCTGTCAATAAACTGTTTGGGTTGAATTGTGGAAATAAACCCAACATAGAAAAGCTCGGGATGGCAGTTTTGGTTTTAATTTCCAAAGATGCTTGATCGTCATTCAGCCATGAAAATAACGACTGATTCACTATCAAAGAATTAAGGGGAATCTAAACTGAACCAAAGGAAGTTGAGTAGTAGTCTTAGAAGATAGAGTAACTATTCACATTTCTCTAATGCTTTAAGCTTTCCAAAGTACTTCTCATAACAATCCTCTGATCAAGGAAAAGCTGTTATTATGGTTCCCCATTTTACATATGAGGAAGGCAGGTAACTAAAAAGTCAATAACTTTCTTAAAGTCACCTAGCTAGAATATAACTGGAGTTGAATTCAGATCTCTGTATTGTGACTCTTAAATTAAAGGTGGAAAATATGAGAATCTTAAAACTGGAAAAGGCCTAAGTTGTTTTCTAATCCAGCACAAACCTGAATATCACTTAAGGCTATTACAAATTCCACATTTAAGTACCATGTATGGATATTCATAAAATATTGCTAAAATAATTATATAGTATGAATGTTACATACTAAAATTAGCAATTTTATACTGCATTGCCTTTCATCAAATAGACTAGGCTATCTCTACTTTGTTCTCTTTAAATTAAGAAATGGAGTGTGACTATACACCTCTCAGATTGGCTAAGATGACAGGAAAAAATAATGATCAATGTTGGAGGGGATGCAGGAAAACTGGGACATTGATGACACCACACTGTTGGTGGAGTTGTCAACGAATCCAGCCATTCTGGAGAGCAATCTGGAATTATGCCCCAAGAGTTATCAAACTGTGCATACCCTTTGATCCAGCAGTGTTACTACTGGGCTTATACCCCAAAGAGATCCTAAAGAAGGGAAAGGGACCTGTAGGTGCCAAAATGTTTGTGGCAGCCCTGTTTGTAGTGGCTAGAAGCTGGAAAATGAATGGATGCCCATCAATTGGAGAATGGCTGGGTAAATTATGGTATATGAATGTTATGGAATATTATTGTTTTGTAAGAAACGACCAGCAGGATGAATACAGAGAGGCTTGGAGAGACTTACGTGAACTGATGCTAAGTGAAATGAGCAGAACCAGGAGATCATTATACACTTCGACAACGATACTGTATGAGGATGTATTCTGATGGAAGTGGATTTCTTCAACAAAGAGAAGATTAAATTGAGTTCCAATTGATCAAAGATGGCCGGAATCAGCTATACCCAGAGAAGGAACACTGGGAAATGAATGTGAAGTACTTGCATTTTTGTTTTTCTTCCCAGGTTATTTTTACCTTCTGAATCCAATTCTCCCTGTGCAACAAGAGAACTGTTCGGTTCTGCAAAATATATTGTATCTAGGATATACTGTAACCTACTTAACATGTATAAGACTGCCTGCCATCTAGGGGAGGGAGTGGAGGGAGGGAAGGGAAAAGTCGGAACAGAAGTGAGTACAAGGGATAATGTTGTAAAAAATTATCCATGCATATGTACTGTCAATAAAAAAGTTAGAATTAGTTAAAAAAAAAAAGAAAAAAAGAAAAGAAAAGAAATGGGGTGTGGAGGAGGGATGCGTAGATCAAGATAGATATGGTAGAAGCAAAAGAGATCAGCATTGTGGTTGGGTGTCAGAGGGAGGGGAGCCCAGAAACGATTTACTAGACACTGTTTATTTATTCCATTTAATTATGCTATACCTTAGCCTCTGTCCTAGCTGGATGCAAAGACAGAAATAAAGCAGTCCTTGCTTTCAGGTCACTCATGAGAGCACGGATTAGCCAATGCACTATCAAGAACTGTCTGAAATCACCACTGTACTTCTCAGAGGTATCTGGACCCACCATTATCACACAGTTCCAAATAAGGCATCTCAAGGACGGCTTGATTGTTAGTTTTGGATTGTTTGATTGGACTTGCTAACACAGAGAGTCAACATCTGGCATGGTCCCAGACCCCACAAACTTTCTAAAGGGAGGCCTCTTTGTTTCTTCCTAAACATCCCCTTTGCATTTCTCTTTGGCCAGCAGTGGGAAATGCCATGTGACTGCTCCCCCTCTTCCTTTCATCCTGGCTACCTTCACTTACTAGCTTTTACTGTGCCCATGTACTACTGATGAGCTAAATAAACAAAGCCCCAGGTGAGGTTTTTCCTTGTCTGTCATAGCAGGCCTTATTCTCTCTGGTGTTCCCAGAATCCTCATGTCAGTGTGATTGTGACCAATGAGGCATTTCTCTCTCAATTAATGAGTAATTCAAGAATGTCCATTTAGTGTGATTATTTGGGTCCAGGTGATTATATAAACCTGTTTAATCTGATCTTATTTTGAATCATTGGAACAGAGACTATTGGCTTTTTTAAGACACCGCTGCCTGAGAGTAATTACTGCAGCACCCTTTCTGCCTGAGGGTATTTTTCCCCCAACAGGTTTTCAGCCAATTGCCCACTCCCATTTACTCAGGCTTGTCTATTGTAAGGGGAACAAAACTTGGCAGTTGAAACTAATTGGACTGTGTAAGTGGAGAAGAGAAAGGTGAAGGTTTTATGTGAATTTAGGGAGTGCACATTTCAGTTACTTAATGACATTTTCTCTCCAGGCTAAGTTGGAGAGAAGCAAATTCGGAAGCTTCCTTATACCTCTTTATCCAGGACAGTTAAGTCTGGGGCTTTTTGTATGACCAAACCTCAGTGCTGGGGAACCTCAGGCTAGTGGCCAGTCGGGGAAGGGTCGAGGAGCTGTTGCTTTAATGTAAACAAGGACCCATTCAGCACCAGGTGCTAAATGGAGACTACTTACTCATTTTGCTCAGTTCTTTGAGTAGCAAACGGTTTGGGATGACTTGCTAGTGCTAGGACTGTGGGCATCATTGAACACAAACATTCTCAGCAGATGATGGGCCATATGGTTTTGCCTTCATGCACCATGAATAATTTCCATATGATTCATCAAAAGCCATGGTAGGAGTCCATATTTATTCAGTGTTTTCAAAATGAAGAACATGTACGGTTTTGATAATCGCCAAGTCTCCACTTGTCATCTTTTAAAACAATAGCAACCTACTGATCCGCCATCTTCTATTGATTTTGATTATCTTTATTATCCAGGCTGTGTAATTATTTTTAAGAATATTTCAACTTTTAATGAATATCTATAAATGGCACTTAAGCTTTTATTAGGCAGAGGCCTATCATGGCTCTGCCTAATAAAGGCTTAAGTGCCATTTACAGATATTCATTAAAAGCTGAAATAAACTCTGCTCTTCAAGGAAAGGAGAGAGAGACAGAGAGACAGAGAAAGGAAGGAAGGAAGGGAGGGGAGGAGGGAGGGACAGAAACAGAGATGTACAGAGACACAGACACAGACAAAGAGAGACAGAGAACCCAACTGTATTGCTTGTAAATTTGAGAATAAATCTGTGTATACAAGTCAGTTAAAAGTCATCCGACAGTTATTTCAATAAAAATAAATTTCTCATGGGAAGAAGAGTCTTTGAAAATCATCAGCAAGGCTATGAAATACTGTATTAACCTTGCAGCTACCTCTATATCCAGATCCAACCAGTGTGATGCTAGAAAAACAGCACTAGGCATAGATTCAAAAGAACTGAGTATAAAATGCAGTTCTGCCACTTAATAACTGAATGAACTTGGAAAAACTGGCTTCCCTGTCCTCACCTCAAATTGCTCATCTGTAGAACCAAGGACTTGTATTAGGAGAGTTCTAGTTCTCAGTCCAAAGTCCTGTGGCCTTGTTAATCTTCTTCTAGTCCTCCCCTTCCTTCACTTAACACTCTTCTCAAACTGAACTTCCTGCTTCTGTGCATTTTATGCCAAAGGCATTTGTCCTCTGTGTCACCTTCTCCAGGCTGCATTTTCAGGGCTTCAGAGGATTCTGTGTGGCAAAGAAGACAGGGTGGCACACATTTAATGCGTGTGCTGTGTGTCAGGCATCCTGCTAAGTGCTGAAGGTACAAATACAAAAGACCATATTTGTCCCCGAGGAACTTTGATTCTAGTGGGGGAAAGACAATCCATAAAGACTAGTCGGAAAGAAGACGGTATTTTCTTGATATAGTTCAAAATTGCTTGAGCTTTTTGGAATACCATATTATGCTATTTGCTCATATTGAGTTTAGAGTCAACTGCAACTCCCCAGTCTTTTTTATAATACCATGCTTTGCTTTTCCTCTCTGATTTTTCAAAATCTAAATGTAACAGGAACCCTAATTCTAACCCTGAATGCACAGCCTCCCAAGTGGGACTCTAACTCTAACCCTAAATACTTCCTGACTCCCTAACCACAACCTGCCTCCCTGCAGACTCTAACCCTAACCCTCCTGACCCTTTATACTTCTCTCTATTCAATTTCATTTCATCTTTTGATAGTTTTCTAGGCTGTCATGATGTTATTAGGTTCTGACTGATCATCAGATCACTAGGAGCTCTTCCTCTTAGTTTTATGTTATCTGCAAATTTCATAAATTTGTCATCTATACCTTTATCCATGTCACTAATGAAAACAAGTAGCAAAGAGCCAAGTATAGATTCCTATGGCACTCCAGTAGTCACCTCCTTCCATATTGATATCAATTCATGAAAAATTACACTTCGGGGCTAGCCATCAATTAGTTCAGAGAATACCTAACTGTATTAGAAGTATTCCATGTCTTTCCTTCTTTTTCTTTTAACATAACTATTGTTTTTATTTGACCTTTAGTGGATTTATTGTTCAAGGTATCATTAATTAGGCTCCACTTGAATCTGTATCTTCTGCTTTATCAATTACAGATTTTATTGTGTTATCATCAATTTGACATTTTAGTAGCTCTCATTTCTGTTTAGACTGATGCTTACTAGGTTTCATCTTACCTGAAAGCAACTGGATGTGCACTTTCATTCCTTGGTACGTGCAACTACTTCTTTGGAAGGTCATATTCCCTCTTCTGGGAAAAGTCTAATTATCTGTTGCTTAGTTGGAAGCAGGGCATACTGTCACTTCTACCATTTCAGGCTCCAGGGGAACGAGCTCAAGATTTATCTCTGTTCCTTTAGAGCACTGGTTCATCCATCCACGCTTATGTCTAGGGAGTCAATACCATATTCAGGGAGTCAATACTATACTGATTCTGGAACTTACACTGTAGAATGCTAAACTTCCAATGACCTTTTGGATTTAGTAGGTCATGAGACTTCATGCATCTAGAATTGAAAAGGACAAACAAAAATTCCAGAGACCCAGACCTATTTCTTGAATTGACATGGACTTAGAGGGGACCAGTCTTTAAGGTGTCTCTCTTTACTTCCACTGTGGTCTCTTGCCAGATGTTGTGAGCGGAATCATGCCGATGGGCCTTTCTGAGTGCCTCTGTAACTAGTCAAAGACTGTCCTGACCACAGCCAGTTACCGAATATCCACATGCAAAATAAAAACAGGTCTTCAGGAAGATTCTACAGGAAGTTTTTCTTAATTAACCTCCATCCCCCATCTCTGCCTGCTAATGCTTTCTCCCTAAAAAGTACTTTATATTTATTTCCCATATATTTTATCCTTGGACAAGATAGGAACTCCTTATGGGTAGATATTGCTTCATTTCTCTGTCTTCCCAATACCTAGCATGGCATCCAGTATATATCGGGCACCTCCCAAAGGCTTGCCAATCAGTTCATTGAAGCAAGAGAACAAAAAACGATTTGTGGGAGGCAATGTCTATGCAAGGCATTTTGCAAATTTCTAATGGCTATGTTTTGTTTTATTTTGGAAAACTTGTTGTACAGCGATATTAACCCCATTTAAAATTTTTGTAGTTAAATGTTAAACAGGTTAGAATGGGTCATACTTCCTTTTCTTTGTTCTGTAGAAAGGATGCTAAGAGTGCCCTAGGGCCCCATTCCTAAAATTATCCAATATGTATGTTGAGTGACTTGATTAGAGAACCATCATATATAATAAAGATGTAGTATTTATTTTCAAACACTAGCTCAAAAATGTATGCCAGAAGAAAAAAACCACAAAACTGTGTGTGAATAGCATGCTTGTTGTTTTATTAAATACAACACATGTTCAGTAGTAAGTGTAAGTACAAGAATTCCCTTTAGTCTAGCAAAAATATCATTAACATAACAGAGAAAAAAGGCTTATATTAAGAGGTACTTTATACTCTAAAAAGCACTATATATACATGATCTCATTTACCCTAAATGCATTCATCTTGGTTTGAAATCTTGGTTATTAATTCAACATATAGCATCATGGTGCAGTAGAGAGAGTGTTTGAGTTGAAATTCATAGGCCTGAACTTGTATCCTGCTTTAGATATTGAGTTGCTTTGTGATCACAGGCAAATCATTTAACTTCAAAACTCAGTTTCTTCTTCTGTTAAGTAGGGATAAAACTTGTGAGGAAAGTACTAGTGTCATTAAGAAATCATTAAGTTTCCTGTCTCTGTCTCTGCTTGTCTTGAGAGCTCTTTAGTTATATATTTAGTATATAAATATATAGATATAGGTAGATAGACCTTCCAGATGTACTGTACCAGATACTGCAGAAGATATGGGAATGATAGCTAGATAAAGGTGACATTGACCCTTGCTCTCCTCTAAAGCAAGTCACCAAATTCTGTCTCCTCCCCTTCATTCATTCATTATCATTCCACCCTCATTCAAGTCCTTATCTCATTTCTCCAATGCAACAATAACCTCCTAATTGGTTTCTCTGACTTTCCTCCTCCAGTCTGTCTTCCACACCACTGCTAAATTCATCTTCTTAAAACATTTCCTTTATCAGGTCGCTCAACTGCTCAAAAACTTTCCTAACTCCAAAGTCTTAAAACTGTCAGTCAGATGCCTGCCATTTGTGTCCAAGTTTTCATTGTATGCCTTATCTTCTTGGTATAAAACCTGGTAAAGCTATTTAATTTTGCATATACCATTTCTTTTCAGGAACCTCCTCTCTTACTTTTCAAATTCTGCCTGTCACTCAAAGCTTAATTTGAGTTCCTTCAGTTTTCCTGAATACTCCAAAAGTGATTAGTCTGTTCACTGTTGGTAATATGGCACATAGCGGCACATCATATCCACACTGAGATGCAGTCTGAAGATACTTAGCATGTTAAAATCCTCACCTAACTCTCACACTTCACATTAGCTGAACTTTTTCTCTCACTAAATGTGACCTGGTAACTCCCAAAATCGAAACACTGAACATTAAGAACTAAGTTATGACTTACGCTCTAAGTTGCCAGGGACAGTTAGAGGTTATGTGGCTTACTAGTATTGCTTAGTTGGGATTTGTAAGACTGAACTTGAACCCAGGTTTGCTTAAGTGAGAGAGAATGAAAAGTTAAGGATGAAACCTAGACTGGAAGACTGGGCGGAGTGTGATACTCTCAGTGGGCATTTTATAAGATTCTGCTCATTGTTTGAAGATCTTTTGGATCAAAGTTTGGTCAGCCAGCATATCAGCTGTCCCTTCCCTTTTTCCTCTACAAACTTGATAAGCACGCCTCCTGTTCTTCTGTGGCATGGATAAAAGTGCTGAGCAGAAGAGGTGAGAGCAGATCCCTGGGTCAATCCACCAGATGCTCCCTGTCAGTATGGCATTGACCCACTAATTAATCATCTTTGGAGAATCAACCAGCTTTCTACTCATCTGTTTATTTGTCTAGCACACCTCTCTCCAGATGTCATTAGAGACTGTCAGATGGCTTCCTGAAATCCAGGCATACTGTGTACACAGCATTTCCGTGCTCTGTCCATTTCTTTGAAATGGCATGGTTATCGGTCTTTCAGTTGGTGTGGGAACTCCTTTCTCTGTTGCTGAACGCAAAATCAAAAAGGGTAAGTGACTTGCGCATGTCCAGTTGGCTGGTTGTAAGAAGCTATCTTCCTGGCAACACAGTAGAGGGGATTGTGTGCTCGACTTGTGTTTGGGAAAACTTGAATTTGAATCCTCACAGGGTTATTATGAGGCCCAAATGACATAATACACATAAAACATTTTGCTACCTTTACATGCTATGTTACTTTGTGTTTTCTAACTCCAAGTCTAGCATCCTCCAACACAATGAACTTTTGATGAATCTCTATTGACTCTTCGTGATCACCTTTTCTACATGTTTCTAATTTTTAAAAATTAAGTCTTCTAGAATTATTTTTCCAGGAAGTGAAGTCTAGCTTCCCAACATGTAGTTTTAAGAACCCATAATTTCTTTTTTAGATCCAGGGATCCCATCTGCCTTTCTCCATGCCTGGGCTCATTTCTCTTTAGTTTTGCATAGATCCTTATAGTGGGTGGTTCTGTAGTGCCATTTGCATGCACTATAGAATCCTAGGATGTTGCTCATTCAGTACCCACAGTCTGAATTCACTGAAAGTAGCCTATTGTTGCCTTACCAGTCCCTCCCTTTTCTGAGCTTTCAATTTCCTTTGAAACTTTTTGCATCCTCTCCTCCTTATTTGAAAAAAAAAAATGTATCCTTGGTAGAGAAAATGGAAGCATTGCAAGATTTGAATAATCCTGCCTTCCCTTCATCTCCCCAACCTTCTGAGCAGCAGTCCTATATTTCCCTTGGGCTTTTTCTTGCTTCCAGCAGAATTCTACAAGCTTTGGTGGTGATTGTTGTTGTCCTTCCTATTTATTCCCAGCCTAAGTTCATTCTAAACCTTACCGCTCAATTTAATGTAGTTCAGTTGAATAAGCATTCATTAAGGGCCTACAATGTACCAGGCACCATGTTCCTGATACTGTTCTTACAGGATCAAGCCACTTTTTGTATTATTACTCAGTTATGTGTCCTTGCTGGCTCTTTGTAAACAGTTTTTTTTTTTTAAATCCAGGTTCAGTGAATTGGTTTCCTGTGCCTCTACACTGGTTTCTTCAGATATGTTTTTTTTTTTTAAACAAATGATTCAGAATTTCATCCCTGCTAGGGGGTCAGTTCTCTGCTTGAATTCTACTGTACTTTGCTCAAGGAGAGGATAGAGGAAGGGTCTTAAGGACTCAGAGTTTTGTTCTCCATGGTTTCAGAGTGCAAAGGGAAGTACTAGCTCCTTATGATTTTATGTGCATGGACTAAGTCCACAGAGACAAAACAAAGCCAAATTACTTTCTCATCCTGTGAACTGGGCACAGGTGCCACATGCAATCTAAATAGTTGATAACAGAATATTTCAAAATAAAAGCTAAGATTGAAAAAAAAAAACCGGGCATGGGAATTAGAGAGAACTGTTGTCTCTTTAACTCAAGAATTATATTGTTATCTTTTTCAGTTTCATTTGGGAAGGGTGATCCTCCAATTCCTGACCATTGCTAGTTTTCCAGATGGACATTGGATAAAGGCATCGAGGTTTGAATGTGGAAAACAAATTTTCATGAAGGAGTCTTGTTTTAATACAATGATGATTCACATTTCCTGTTCATCAAATTGGAATTTACCTCTGAGAACAATTGGTTAAATACATTTTATTTTAATTTATGCAAGCGACGAATTATAGACATTCTGACAGAGAGCATTGGTAGTACATCCCTCAAGTGCGATATTTAGGTATTCGTTTTATATAACAATTGATCTGTCTATTGTTGATTGTTGGCCAAGAGTTGATTGAACAAATAATTTAAAGTGGCATTTCATGCTCTTCTATCTCCTTTTTGAGTTATAAGGAAGTTGAATTTCAATATTAAGTTTGTTTAATCATGTATTTTATACATTTATCATTTTACTTTGAGATTGAAAATATTAAAAACTGGTTTTTAAATTGTAAGTTATACATTTATTATATGATCAAACCAAGGAGTTAGGGAAGAGAAAAGAATGGAGGAAAATGCCAGTTAAATGAAACAAGGTGCAATCCCCCAACAGAAAGTAGACAAGTTAGAAGATATATCGCTGTTCTTTTTTGGACATGTTGACCTTGAGAAGCCTATGGGACTTCTAGATAGAAATTTGGAGCAGTGTGGTGGAGCAGAAAGAGTACTAGGTTGAAGGTCAGGATGATTGAGTTGAAATGCTGCCTCTTTCTTACTGTGTGATTCAGAATAAGTTGCTTAATCTTTCTGAGCCTCAGTTTTCCTATTTGTAAAAGGAGGAAGAAAGTGTACAGCTTAGAAACAAAAGAAAACCTACAAGCAAGCAAAGAAAAGATAGACAGCTTTGAACAAGACATGTACTGTTAAATAGGCTTTCTTAAAATGGAAACATTGTTTTCTATTTTGAATTCTGTCCGATGTTCTGCTATTCACATGGCAAATTTTTTTTTTTAATTTTACTTTTGCAATTAAGTTTTAAGTAAAGAAAGAAAGGGAAGATGGAGTGCCCAGAAAAAGAATGAGGTGCTTGAGAAGGGCAAAAACTGCATAGAGGACAAGCAAAAAAGAGTCATAAAAATAGGCCTTGGGATTTTGCAGTGAAAAACTCCTGGAGACTCCCAGCCAATGATTTCGGTTGAGTGATGAAGTTGGAAACCAGATTCTATAAGGGATCAAGGACATGACTGCTAAGATGAGGAGACGCAGGGATGTTTTAAATTATGGGAAAGGAAACAGTGAATAAGGAGAGACTGAAGATGGAAAAAGAAAGGAAGTAATTGAGAGGGGGAAGTTCCCAAGAAGGAAGAAGAGGATGAGTTCAAGAGTACAAATGGAGTTGGCCTTGACAAAGAGAAGATCCCTTTCTTCCTCAGAGACTGGAACAATGAACAAGAGATGAGGGATAATAAAGAAGAATTCTGAGATTTTGAATGGGGGAAAAGAGGGATTTAACAAAATATGGCTTTTTAAGTGAATTATGTGGAAAGAAGAGAAGCTTAGAAGGAGGAGCAAATTAATTAAGGGTAAGTGATAAGATTTCCACTTTATAATCCCAATTAGAAATTGGGATTAGAGAACATTCATTGTGGGTTTAGAGGTTATGTTGACTTTATTCAGGAATTTTTTATAACATCTAAGCGAGAACAGAGGTAGAGGATGGGGTAGAAGTAGGATGGGCAGTAGGCCAATAGGGCAAGGGGTGCAAGAGCAGCTAATTATGTGTGATTGAACTGGTCAAGATAGTGTAGAGAACAAAGATACAAATGCCTGAAATTTGTTCGGGAAGATGTGGGAAAAGTCTTCTGTGCAGGCAACCGTCTGAGTTGGAAACTTCTTCAGAGTTTTTACATTTTATTGTGCCCCAGAATGTATCCCCCTGAGTTGAACACGGTGATGAGCCTCTTTAACCTTTGCTAGGTTGCTACCCAGATTCCCTCCATCCAGTATGTTATTCAGCCCCTCCTCAGAGCCTTTCTCACTTGGTATAAAATGCCGGAGCTGACACTTACCTGGCAGAATTTGGGAGAACTTAGAGTACTTACCCAGTACAAAGAAGCTTTGGAACTACCTAAATGATATTCTGATAGAGCTTGGACCTTATTGCTGTAAGTAGGTTCTCCATTGACGAAGACCGAAGTCCACCCATAACTGTGCATCCTGGATACTCTCATTCATTGCTTCCTGACTGTCTTCCGCTGGAGTCCATGCAAAGTGTTGAAGACCTATTTCAGTATATTTTAACACTGAGTACACTCATAGGTTCTCTGTTGGTTATTTCTCTTTCTTTGTAAATAATACTGATATCTGACACTTATATTACACTTTAAGATTTGCAAAGCGCTTTGCCTATATCACCTCATTTGAGCCTCACAACAATTCTGTGAGGTCAGTACTATTATCTTCCACCATTTTATAGATAAGGAAATTGAGGGTTAGGATATTAAGTGACTTATCCAGGGACACATGGGTTGTAAGCGTCTGAGGCCATACTAAATCTCAGGTTTTCTAAGTCCAATATCACATGACTGATGGCTTGTTTGTTTTGGGGCTACACACGTCCTTGATGGCATCTTTTTTTCTTCTTATACCCACATTATCAATGAGGAGACAGTTTTAGGACAAATGACTTTCCCAGAATTACCCCACTAAATGTCTTATGTAAAAGGTCTAAGGTATGATAAATTGGACAGCTATTAGCTAGCAAGTAAGAACATTAGTTGTAGCATACGATTAGTCAGAACAGAGGAAAGGCTGTGAGACTTAGAGATCCTGGGACAAATCTTGCCATGACTCCTTATTATGGGTTTGAACTTGGGGAAGTCTTTTTTTTTTTTTTTTTGTGAGGCTCAGTTTCCTTATCTGATTTGGAGTGAGGGATTTATTTAATTTCTTATATCATTTTCCTCCAACTCTCATTATATTTAGACTGTGACTATAGAAATAGGCTCTTTTTCGTAGTATCTAATGTAAAAAGATGATAGCTCCTCAAGAAGATGGCTAGGTGACTCAGTGTATAGGAGTGCTGGATCTGGAGGGGGAAAAACCTGAGTTCAAATCTGGTCTCAAAACTTACTAGCCATGTGACCCTGATGGTCATTTAACCTTCATTTGCCTTAATCCAGTGAAGAAGGAAGGAGCAATCCACTCCAATACCTTTGTCAAGAAAACTCCAGAGTCTTCGGTATGCTGTGGTCCATGGGATCATGAATAGTTGGATAAGATTGAATGACTGAACAACAAGAAGTTCTTCCTCAAAGACAGAACAAGAAGACTATGGTTTCGAGAGAAATTGAGAGATTTGGACCAAAGTTACTCTTGTCTGAATTATCTCTAATGTCTTTAAAATGAGAAAAGATTGTCATCTACCTGGAAGAGTAGAAATGGGGTGCTACTGGAAGGAGGGGAAGGGACAAGATGATTTTTAAGGTCTCTTCCAGCCGTATGATTGCAGACGATTGCACAAAGTTGGACGAGTTTAGAAAAATGTGTTGTCGTCCTTTCTATTAACACATACACATTTTAAATTGAGTTTATTTCCCAAATAGCATCTTGAAAAAACAAAATTGAAAGCACATTTTTAAAAAATGAATTAGTTAATTAAAGAAGTTAATGATGTGAGAAAAGTTGTTGAAAATTAAAGGTAAGGAGAAAACCTTATTTGAATACAGCAGCTTTCTACTATAGAATTTCTTATTAGAGACCGCAGGGGAGAGTGGATAGATTCAGGAGGGGACCAGGTTCAAATCCTGCCTATGAAACCTAAGAGCTTTGTGAACCTGGGTAAATCGCTTACCATATTAGAGTCTTAATATCCTCAGTTGTAAAATGGGAAAAGTAACAATAATAATAAATCTTTTCCCATGGGATTATTGAGGGATTCACATTTGCTTAATACATCAAACTCTTTGTAAACTTTAAAATGTTGCCTACATAAACATTTTTATTTCTCAGTCTCTGAGCAAAGACCTAAACTGTTATCCTTGTCCATTGAGCAGAGAGTCAACTCAAAGGCTCATTCTATCAATTGTTCCCCTGGAGGCTTTACCTGAGGCTTTTTGTCCCTGATCACTCCACCCACTTTCCTCATTGATAACAATAATTAGAATAGACATTTGTAGTGTGTATTCTGGGGTCCCTCCCTTAAGTCCTACTCTCACTGGTGGGTTAACTCCTCATAGGATGGTGAAGCTTGAGGGATTGGGTTGTAACGGTGCAACTTATTAACCCTTATCATTGTGCTTCCCCCACTCCCCCTGTGATTATTAGCTGATAGAGATTTTAGAAAGTGTTATTTATCAAAGTGATTAGTTAAAGAATGGTTAGTTGAAAACTAACATCCACTAAACATATGTGACACCCTCTCCCAGAACTTAATAGAGGTCAGGAGAGGTCAGAGGACCCATGCGGTAAAGGGATAACTCAGCTCTTGGTTGCTAGAAGTTTTGTTTTTGTTTCGTTTTCTTTCCCCTCCTTCATGGGGTGCTCATGAAGTTGTCCTTAAGCATGTGGCAGCCAGCTCTTCTGTGGGGTCCCTGGTAGAGTCTCGAAGCTGCCTGTCCATTTTGTCTCCTCCGTCTTTGGCTCCTGATAGCGACACAGCCTCAGCATTGCTATGATTCCCGTGGTGCTTTTAGGTGTGGGGTGCTGTTGGGAAGGCCCATATCCTCCAGCCTTTTGAAGATCCCAAGTCTTCCTCCAGCTAATAGGTTGGGTGGTGAATAGGAGTTTGAGACCAAAACTAAGATGGATGTTCTTCTCTTCCCTCCCTTCCTCCCACCGGAAAATATTTTTCTCAGAGATTTGGCTGGAATCACTCTTTCCTGGCTCCCCACTGCCTTGAATCCCAGATTTCTAACTAGCTTGATGGTTTTATTTAATGCCCATATGGAATGATCAAATTGTTCCACCATTCCAGATAGACTGGGTTTTGTCTCTGCTTGAATTTCCTTTGCTTGATTGAGCTGTTCATTCAATGGAGCATGTTTAAGCTTTGTTCATATCTAATTTACATATCTGCCTAATCAGTATAAGTGAGATATGATGAAAGTATCAAGTCTAGGGGAAGAACTGGGCAATCAGTTAGATCAACATTGACCTTTACACTTTGTTAGAGAA
Source organism: Antechinus flavipes (assembly GCF_016432865.1). Classification (NCBI taxonomy): domain Eukaryota; kingdom Metazoa; phylum Chordata; class Mammalia; order Dasyuromorphia; family Dasyuridae; genus Antechinus; species Antechinus flavipes. Next base: position 68,959,766 of record NC_067404.1, on the reverse strand, counting down.
CTTCTTTCCTTTTATAAAGTGATTTACAACCTATGTTATTTCAGCCCTGGAGGAGGGCAGGACCGTTGTTCTTTGCCCTGTTTTATACAGGAGCACACCAAAGCTCAGAAAGGTTACATGACCCATTTGCACAGGGTTGCACAATGAGTTTGAACCTGAGTTTTTTTTGACTGAAAGGGCAGCTTGCTCTTTACTACCTCTCCCACTAGTCCTTTCTTTGTGCTACCTCTTTTCCATTATGTCTGATTTGGAGGGAAGGCAACTGGACTGAGTTGCTTTAGAGAATTTGGGGATTTGTCTAAAGGACTGTTGTGAAGTTCATTAAAGAATAGAAAAACCAAATGGTCTTAAGTCTCTAAGCATTTCAGGCAATTGGAGCTGTCTCTTGGTGTAACAATTGTTCTTTGCAAGAAAATCCAGTAATCTCTAAACAAAATATGGAGTGGGCCTTAATTAATGTCAAAGGCTTCCTTCATTAATTATCTGTCTACCTCCCAGGATTTCTCTTTGGGGGTTTTTTAAGTTTGGTGGGAAAAGGGAAATTGTTACTGAGGAAACAAAGGAGGGACGTTGAGATACAAAGCTTAGGACCCTCGAAAGACAAAGCAGTCTTGAAGTGGAATCTTGAATGAACGGTCCTGATTTGCTCCCCTTTTACACTGCCAGTTGAGAGACAAAAGGGATTTAAATGGCAGAAAAGAGAAAAATAGGGTTTTTAAGTTGTTTTTCTTTTTTGAATAAGATAAAGAGCCAACTGTCTTGTACTATTTAGTTGCTGTCCTGCAAGCAAGACTTGATGTTGTGACCTGATGGTTTCTAGCCTGTTGAGCCTATTAAAATCAGGGCTTATCCTGAAGCTCAGTGAATATAACAATGAGCAATTCCTTCAACAATATGGTCCTTTTAAACCAAGTTGGAGATTAAGTAAGTAAAATCATAGAATAATAGCAAAGATTCTTCTGGGTGATATGTAAAAATATTAAATAATGACAACTATGCTAATGGTATTTAATTTAAATTCAGAAGCAGAGAACTTTTATTAGTGCCTTTAAAAAAAGGAAGCCTTTGTTAATTCATATACTCTTCATCCTAAGCATTATACTGATCACTGTGCATAAATCTGGCCTTGCAAAATTGCAATTATAATCATAGCTATAGCAAAGAATGTCACACATGGAGCATTAGTACCTAACTTCCTGAGCAAGCAGGACACGAAGATGAATTAGGAGACAGAGAAATGAAGAACTAGCACTTTTCCAGAATGAAAGTACAATAAAAAATGCTTGATTGAAAGTCTAATAGCAAGTCTAAAGTTAAATATTCTGGCCTTGGGCACAGTTCTCATAACACTAACAATAACAACCCATAAATGCTCATTTACAAGTTTACAAGCTTAGCCCATACTTTCCAGTCTGAAGACTCTCCCTTTTCCAACTTTGTGTGAATTGAACTGAAATTGTTTCTTATTTACTCTAGTGATCATCTTTATTTCAGCTCCATGAGAAACTGTATCCTTCCTCTTAGCTTCTAATAGCTAGTACTGAAATAGCTTTCTTTAAGATGGAGAACTCCTTGAAGGCAGGAAGTTGTATCTTGCTCAAATCTTATGTGATTCAGCCCCAATATCCCAAACGAGACTAATTTGTGTGCATCGCAGTGTATAAAATACAAAGAAAGTAAATGCAACTCTTGTTTTAAGAACCCAAGCTTGGAGATTATATTAATATGTTCATTCTGGAGCCTTTTCAATCATTTGTACTCTTTGGATCATATTTGCCTCCACGTATGATTCAAAGCCAGAGAACCCTTGAATTTGAGTCGTTTCTAGCTCTTTCCTAGGGGTCTTCAGTTCATTTGTGAGGAACTGATTCTACTAAGGCATGCAACATATGACAAGTTTATTATGTACACCGAAGAGGACAAGAAGAATTCAAATTCAAGTTACAGGGAATCTAGAAAACTTTCCATTCTGGTGAGCTGCATTGATACAAGCTGTCAACTTATCTATTACTTAGAGAGTAGCTTGACATACTCCGAAGTGGTCATACAGCCACTCTGTATTCAGAAACAGAAATTAAATTCAGGTCTTCCTGACTTGAAGAGATCTATCTGATATAGCAACCTGCCTCTAAAAAAGTACTTTTGGTCAAAGAAATAGCTGATGTAAAAGCAGTAGCCCTACCAATTCAAGCATTGCTCAGTCCGAGCCCAAGAAAAATTACATCAAATTAGGGAATGTATTTCAGTAAGTTTCACTCGGAAAATGTTATTACTCATGAGGAAGAAACATTATTACTTCTTTGAACGAGCCTGCTGTGCTATATTTACATATTTCTCAACAGTGATAAGAAAGAAATCCCTATGATATATATTTTTGACATGTTGACAGTTTGACTGTTGAAACTTGACATTCGACATTTAAAAGGTAAGTAATTGAAACTGCTATTACTTTGCCAAACAGGGCTCATAAGCCAGTGTTATGGATTTTCATAGATGTTTGAGAGATGACATTTTCATAAACTTCACTTTCTGTCTGTATAAAATGGTTAGAAGAAAAATGCCCTCCCAACTTTCTTAAGGGAAAACTGTTAACAATTCTTCCCTGAAATCTACCTTCTAATTAGCCATAGCACTCCCCCCCCATGCCGTGTGTGTGTGTGTGTGTGTGTGTGTGTGTGTGTGTGTGTGTGTGTATAGTGTGTGTGTGCTGTTTCTAGTTCAGTTATAGATCATATCGACATGAGAGTCTTTATCAGTATGGAGCCCTGAACTTCCAAGCTTCTGGGCAAAAGTATTTCCTTATAATAGGATCAAAGATTGTTAGAAAAGGGAAAGGACTTTAGACATAATCTATTCTAAAACCCACATTTTATTGAAGCTCAGAGAAGTTAAGCAATTTACCAAACACCACACAGCTAGAAAGTAATAGATCTCTTTTGACATATAAGATAACATGAAATTCCTAAGCAATCTTTGCCATTGTATTTTGTTGAATTTGACTCTGAAAGAAGTTATGAAGAGGAGCAGTTAGATGGTGCAGTGGATAGAGCACAGGTACTGGAGTCAGGAAGATATGAGTTCAAATTGTCCTCAATACTCAACACTAGCTGTGTGACCCTGGGCAAATCTCTTAATCACAATTGCTTGCAAAAACAAAACAAAATAAAAAAAGAAGGCATGAAGATGTTCTGTTTCCCTTTTTCTGTTCTTCTCCTTTTTCCTCTTCCTCCTCCTCCTTTTCTTTCTTCTCCTTTTTTTTTGGAAAGCCAAGTCTGTAAGGGACAGACTCTCCTGACTTGTTAGTCAGGAGAAAGCCCATTTGTCTTGGTCCCTCCCTTCCAAGGACACTAGCCATTTGATTTTTAATTGAATAACAAATGTACAATCTGGTCCTTGCAGTGTTATCAAATCTCCCTGCCAAATACTTGACTTTCAGAGACCAAGAAATCTAGAGCAGGAAGGGACCTCAGGAGCCATCTTGACCAGTCGGCTCCCTTTTCTTTTTCCCTCCATTATTGATTACATGAGCATGAAGAGATATTTCACAAACCAAGGGGTAAAGAAGCTTTCTTGGAATTATTTTGCCAATGTCAAATATTTTGAAAGTGGCTCGGGATTTCAAAGACAAGGTATCTTTCTTGACATTTCAGCAAAAATGGAGATAGCATGATCCAGCATGAAAGAAAGGCTTTGGATTTACCACCCAAGAACATACGTCTGGACCTTGGCTCTGAAACTCTCTTACCATTTGTCTGAGTTGGGAGAAGTCACTTTCCCTTTCTAGGGGCTCTCGATATATCTCTTGTGATAAATTGTCTGCTAAAGCCACTGTGCTAAGGACTAAGGAAACAGACGTGTGTTAGCACACAATCCTTGTCTTCAAAGAGCATAGAGTTCACTGACGGGATTTAGCATGTACACAGTGGAGTCACTGCAAACCAGTTTAAGGAAGGAGAAAAGGCTGGCAAGTAGCCGAATCAGAGAGAGTTTGCCAAAGGAAATGGAACATTTCAAAAGAAGCTACTGAGTGAAAGAGGCAGCGAAGTGACAGATGACCTGAGAGAAGGCACCGAGACAAAAGAAGGACTAAGCATGAGGTACCAGGCTTGGTGGAACAGAGGATGGGAAAGGGAAAAAGATGAGATAAGGCTATAAATGTCAGTTGAAGCCAGATCCTTTCCTCCATTTTCCATCATTTACTTTGGAAAAGATATGAGATCTGAGGTCCTATCAGGTGCCTTGCTTAATCCCATTTAGGCACTCTTATGGGGGAAAGCTGCTGTGGTGGGTGTCTGCAGTTTGCTTCTGATAATTGCTGCTAAATCTACTCTGTTTGTTTCCATTACTGCCAATACCATTTATAACCACTCAGTACAATCAAATGTATTACTTCGGTAATGTTTGTGCCTCTTTGCATTAATTTACTATAAAATTAGTGTTGGAGGCGATTCCTAAGAAAAGAACATTTATTATCTTTGCAGATTTTTACTAAGAAGCTCATTCATTTATAGAAAATGTTTTGTTTTTTTTTTCCAATGGGTAGTTATTTAGTGATATTGAATTAAATCGAATAATTCAAGAACATTTTATAAGTGACTACTGTGTATCAGGTACTGTGCTAGGTACTGAAAATACATAGTCAAAATAATGCCCCTGCCCTCAAGAAGGGGGAGGGGAGAGGAAACAGTATGAGTAATAGTGTTTCTGAATTACCAAGGAGATCAGGAGTCTAGATCTAGTCAGATGGACAGAAATCTTCTCCCCGCCCCCAACTCCCAACTTTCCATCTTCAACCCTCAGGGAATTTTTCCCCTGCCCAGAGCCTGGGAGGGTCTGATTTTCAATGACCTACCTGCTAGCCTCTCCCATCTTAATGTATTACAAGGAGAAAATTGGTAGAACTGGAGTGGTGGGGCTAGGAGGAAAAACTACATAGAGCTGAGATAGAGAGTTCTTTGCTTCTGTAGCTTGGGAACCCATTTTGGAACCAGCAGACTTTGTTTTGAATCCTGGACATCCTATCCACCATCTGTGTGATCTGGAGCAAGTTGCCCTGCTTTGGACCTCAGCAGAGTAATGAAATAGCAGATCAAGATAGTTTCAAAGCCCCGTTCTGGCTCTAACTGATTCATTCATCATAATTTTACTAAAGTCTAGGCATTCTGCAGGTGCCCCAAACCAAATAGACTTTTTCTTAAGGAGATCTCATTTGACTGGTTGCAAATAAATAAATAGATAGAAAGCTTTATTTGGGCTTGGCCCCGTGGTTGCTTTGATACAGGCCATTCTTCGTGAGGAAACTTGCTCCCAAGACAGCTTAGCATGTGCTCTGCCACTCACAGTGCTACTGAGTTGCCTGGGGTGCTGGGAGCTGATGTGACTTGCCAGTATGTCAGAGGCAGGACTTGAACCCATGTCCTCTGAGCTGTGAGCCTATTTCCCCACAGAACTTGTAGGATATTAAATATCTACTATGTCCTTGGGAGGTGAGTCTGTAGGATGAGCACAGGCCTCGGGTATGAGGTGATGCTTGAGTGAAACTCTGAAAGGAGCAAGACTTGACTGTATTGGGAAAGACGGATGATGGTTGGAAAAGACAGCGGGAGGAGGATCTTAGGGGGCTAGATCTTGAGTGGAGCTGGGCCATAACCTAGCAATGCCGTAGAGAGCAGGCTTCTCTTTTAGCCTGGCTTTCCCTAAGTGCGCAAGTAAAGGTTTAATTCTGTGGTACCCAGGTGCCAGGCTGCTCCATCTTTCTAGGAATCTTGCTGAAATCTGTGAGCAGCACTTGCCCTTTGGGCTCAGAGCCCTGAGGCAGCATGAAGATGGAAGAAATGCACAATATCAAGGAAAAACTGCTCCTTGGCTGTGTTCTTTTTTCCAGAAGGAAGGGCTTTTCTTTTTGTTCTGAGAAAATTCTTTGTGTATTCCTTTCTTTTACATTTTGAATCAAAAGCAGTTTTGACTGCAAGTGTAAGAAATATTCTAGTGGCGGTGGGGAGAGAATATGCATGTCTAGCTTGGTGTGTGTTATTCACCCAACCTGTTCCCAATCCAAGCCAGAAATCTACCATCCACACTGTTCCCAAGAGGCTGAGGGGATGACAGTCAAGAAAGGTCAGCTGTCCTAAAGTGAAAAGAGTGCTGGCCTCAGAGGCACAAGACCTAAATTCAAATATTGGCTCTAACACCTCTTAGTTGTGTCACTGGGAATGTACCGTTGCCTCTTGGCATCTCCGTAGTGCTATACACTGGGCCTGGAGTCCAGAAAACCACAGTTTGGATCTGGTCTTGGACATTTAGTAGCTGGGCGATGTCTGCCTCAGTTTCCTCATCTGTAAAATAGGATAAACAGCAGCACCTATCTCACTGGTTCTTCTGAGGATCAAAAGAGGTAGTAGTAAAAGTAGTAAGCATAGTGCCTGACACATAGTAGATGCCATATAAATGCTGTTGTTGTTATTATTATTATTATTATTATTATTACCTCTTTGTGCCCCAGTTTCCCTATCTGTAGAATAAATTGGAATGGAATTTGCACTGTGTGCCTCATGGGATTTGAGAACTTTTCTTTATGAACCTTAAAGTACTAGAGCAATTGAAGTTTTTCTTGCTGGTTTGGGAAGTGATAACAAGACCCATTAACTAACCATCTTCTCCACTGATCCACTGAAGTGCCTGAAATTCCCCTGAGATGGGGAATTTCTTTGGATGAAGCCACTGTATAATCCCTGCTTGCTTCATTTGGTCTATATTTTCATTGATGAGGAAGTCTTTTCTCCTGTACAGATTGCAGACCCCCTTCCTCATTCTGTGTAAATCTTGTCCATGCCTTCTGGTAAATCCTCCATATACAATCCACCTCATATATTGTAGTCCTTCCTCTGATATGGGGGTCATGTTGTAGACACAAGTGAAGTGCTATGACTCTAGCTTTTACCTCTCTTGTTACAGGATCAGTTTATCACCTTTTTGAATTATGTATCGGATTAACTGTTTGTCACCTCTTAAATTCAAGTCATCTTTGCTAACCTACGGCAGCCTGCTAACTTCTGCCGTGTGTCTTCCCTCTGCCCTTCGGCTCACATACAACTTTGCATTTTCTGAGATCATGGTGTTCTATTAATTTCAGCCATATAATGTGCCAAGGAAAGTATTGCCTTTGTGGTAGACCGCTATCTCTTGTCTCAGTGCTAGACGAGCCGAGTTCTAAGTTCCTCACCAACTTTGCTGCATGATGATCGCCTCAGCCATAGAAACTGTGAAAGACTATCACAGGAGAGTAGGACCCACAAGGAGGACTCGAGAAGTCCTGGATATAAGATCCTTGAAGCAGTAAATTTCTTTTAGAAATAGTGATAGTTTGCTTTTTGCTGTGTCCTGTATTTTGAGGTCAATAACTTGGTTAAGGTAAAGTTAGAACCCCTACAATTGCATGAGCTATCTTCTCCTATTTATTCTCTTCTAATTAAGTGTTGATTTTGACCTTTATATCTAGCTGATGGGCTGATGACAGAGCCACTCCTATCCTTTTGGTTATGATATAGTCAGTTTCACTTTTTGTGATGTCCTCTGGTGCTCCCCTCATACACCTTCCATCTCTCGTGAAGAAAGAATTCGTGTTGAATAGGTATGAGACCTTTGGCCTTTCATTTCTTGATCCTGAAACATATCTTCCAACATTGTTTTTAGCTGTCCTCTCATGTGCTTGCTTACCTTTGAATTGAGATTTCCAAATCTCAAGGCAATTTAGAAGATTGTCAGCTTTTTGAAAGAATTTCATGTTTTGTCTTCTGATATAAGTACTTGAATACATCTCTCTTCACTGTGGTCTCTTTGTTTAGGGTCAGAGCCTTTTCATCTCTGCTCAGACTAGGAGAGCTCAGGATCACCTGCGATACCAAGATAAGGTATCAGAGTGAAACTTTCAGAGAAGAATTCTTAATGATGAATAACAATGTAAAGCATTAGCCCTTTTTAAAGGTAGTTGACTTTTAATAGAAGAAGCATATATGTCATTTAACAAGGAAAAGTTTCCAGAGGAAATTTAAATCCTCTTGTGAAACTTTCTTAGTTAGTCATACTTATGTGTGAGTTTGTGTAACAGATTCTCTTTGGAAAACGTTCTTTACTGAGAGAATGATCGTAATGATGTACACTTATGGAATGGTTTTAGAGTATCGGTTTCTCCTTGGGGATTGGAGTTAAGATCTTTTGGAACTTCAGGGTAGCTAAGGAAAAAAAGGGGGGGAAGAAAGGCCTTTAGCTCCAAACATACAAGAAGGACAGTCCAATGAGTTCTGTTTTACTCCTCCTTTATTCTAGGGAAAATTCCCCAGTCACTGTTATTGTCCAGATAAAGATGGTTTTGATATAACCAAGAGGAGGAGGAGGAAAAATCAGGAAGGGTTCATTGGAATCAGATATAGCCTACCAATAAGTGAAAAATCACTTATATGTGTTGCCAGAGATAGAGTTCAATTCCAGATATTACTGTGTTCCTCACTCACCCAACAACAGAATTCTTAGAAAGGAATTATCTAGTCTATTTGGGCATTCACTTCTGAAAACCTCAATGGATTCTCTTGTACAAAACATTTTATTCTTTATTTGGTTGTTGAAGCCATCCACAATTTCCTACTGTCCTCTGCTCCCTTCCACACTGCCTCCAGGTGTTATGTTTAATCCTATATAGAAAGAAATAAGACAGCAAAATTTTGGCCCAGAGAATTCAGGACTTTGGAAGAGCACCAAGGAGGCTTATCGAGTCCAGCCTTGGAATGACACGGAGGGCTGTTTTGTCCCACAGCATACCACCCAGGTTACCGAGGGTATCCAAATGGAGCTGTCTATTTCAGCAGCAGTCTATGTTTGACTTTTCTAATGAAACTAAATCACAGGGCCAAAAGAAATTGGGGCACTCAACTTGATGAAAATGCGATCACGTGTCTTTCAGACAATGCAGTTCATCATGAAGGTAATTTCAGCTTCAGCCCCCTCCTTTCAAACTTAAATCCCTCAACCTAAGAAATAATGATCCCAGTTAAACCCACACATAGATTAGAGTACAGAACTTCATGCATGGTTGTGTATTGAGCAACTCCTTGCTATTAACTTAACTCCTCCTTTTCTATTCAGTGGAAAATTGTTCAAGGCTGCCTTTCCCAAACTAATTTGGCTCTAGGACATTTTTGTATTTGAAGTATATTGATAGACCCCATAACATGCTAGTCTATGGGAAACCTAGGATGTCTCTCGATTGAAGGGGCAATTGAATTTGAAGCAGAAGCCAAAGGAATCAAACATACTTTTATATATAAAAGAAAAACATCGTACATGAACAACATTTTAGATCTATCTTATTTAATATATTAGAAGGTATTTCAGAAAAACCCTGGAAAGACTTGAATGAACTGATTTATGGCAAAGTGAGCAGAATCAGGAGAACAGTATATATGTATGTAGTTTACATTGAAACAGTTTAAATTAAAGGAAAACAATACACACACACACACACACAATGATAATAGAAATGAAAACAAACTTAAAAGGCAGCTGAGCTTAAATAAAATGTAATGATCAATCAGATACAGGGAATAGACAAGGAAACACATCTTCTTGGTGGAAAACTGCTAACTGTGGGAAAAGAATGCTACAGACAATGCTAGTGCTGGTTGTTTAGTAGTCCGACTTTGCTTAATAATGTGGGCCAGGAATGATGTTGGAAAATGATGGTGCTTTACAAAATAAAACTCCAAAATATGCATTTTGAAAAATTAATATTTTATATGAGAAAAATTCCTAGCATTGAAATTTTCTCCCAGAGCTTCATTTAAATGGGAAAATGCTGGAATGAAAGATTGGGCCAAGAACTGCAAAAGCATGCAGGGGAAAATAAATAGCCCCTTTGCTTGAGACTTATTCTCGGCCCTTTTGTTTTGATGTCTGCTGGGTTGTAAGTAGTGATTACTTTATTATTTATAATTTTATTATTTTATTTATAAAATAAAAGATAATATTTGTATCTTCTGCACTTAGCACAGTGCCTAGAACATAATAGATTCTTGATGAGTTTTTGTTAATTGATTTGGCAAACTCTATACTCAAGCTGAATGTGGTCTCTAACTCTATCCATATTAAAGATGGAGGCAAAAATCTCACCGTGGACTGCCGCCTACTGTGGATGACTTGTCCTTAGGGGACGTGTTCTTCAAATGCACCATTCAATCAAGCATCCCCTTTGTATGACCATAGAGTTCAACGCCCACCGCTACTCCCCACCTCTTCTCTTTCAACCCACACACATTGTCAGCAGCATCATAAATATTGTTGCACTCAGTCAGGAGTAGAGCTGAGATGAATTACCTAAACTAAAATGATGTCAGAAAAGCGATCATTTACCTTCTCACTAAGGATGCTTAGGTTCCACATATTGTGCCACCTTGATTTTGGTATGAAGTCTCAAGGACAGTGCAGAGGTTATTTTGACAAATATCCCCTTTAATTATACCGACAATTGCAAAGATCAATTCAGAAAACCCACAGGACAAATAACCCACTGTTACAAAGAGGGGAACATCAACGAGATTCCAATGAATCCGATTTTTTTTCCTGCCACATCAAATCAAATAGAAAGAAGTTCTAATAATTTCATTATCGGTCTTGTGTTTGTATGGACTCATTTTTTTTTTTTATCAACAGCAATAAAAAACATATGACATTGACTTTCCCTGCCTGAATTTAAATATGGTTGATGGATTTTGGCTTTTTTTTTCCTTTCCAAAGTTTTCAGTAACTACTAACAGGCCAACTCGAATAAGCTTTTTCTACCTTTTGTTCAAAGTCGGCAATTTCCTTGGTCTTATTATATTTTGTCTTCTCTCAGAATACTTTATTGCTAAAAGCTACTAGAGTCAGGTTTTTATAAGTATTGGTGTCAAATATCCTTTGCTTTTGTATTCTTTCCCTATTTTAAAATTACCTTCTAGCTGCTTAATGAAGCAACTCTTGAATACTTACTTTTTCAGTGGAAAAATTCATTCTGAAAGGTGGCCAGTTCAACACATGGAGAAAAATCTTCTTACAAATTACTCAAGACCAGTATCAGTTAGCTTTTACCTTTAATCATTTTGAATATAATTATGGTTTGGGGCCAAAAAATTCGGCAAGTTGTTTGTTCAAGTCAAGTCTCTTTGGGTCAAGTTGAAACTTGATTCTTTGACAAGTTTTTATGTTGTTTGTTACTATATTAAGATTTTCCAACTAAAAGCAATGCTTTATTATCAGATAGATCTGCTTTCCACAGCTGAATCATTTTGTGAGAATTTACTAAATGGCTTGCAGATTATGTGTGTGACATACATCTATCTATCTATCTATCTTTATGCCCCCAATATATTTTTGATTTACATTCTTCCTTGAGCCATGCCGATTGCTTCCCATAGATACTTTTCTCATGCTATATGACTTTTGTGTGTGTTCTCCCATGCATCACTCGAGGCAGAGTCTATCCAGTATGCCACAGGCCTTCCTTTATAGTGCCTGACATTATGTGGTAGCAGTGGAGAACACAGGAGATCCTGACACATTATTTCCTTTTTGTATGTCTTCCTGATCACATTCTTTATATCACTTCTTCTGTGCAGTTCTTTGGTGACATGCAACACCATATTTGCTCCCAACAGGACCCCAGCCATTGCCTTTTGGTTGACTTAATTCTTTGGTAACTGAGAGATTCCATGACTTGCAGACATTAGTAGAAAAAAATATTCTCAAAAATGTGAACTTCTTGAAAAATACAAATAACTTAAAGCCTGATCTCTCTAATAATCCATCATGATTCTAAAAGACCAGACTTAGCAAGGCAGCTAGTGGTTCAATGGATAGAGCACTGGAGTCAGAAAGACCCAAGTTCAAATCCAGCCTCAGATACTTTCTAGCTGTGTGACCCTGGACAAGTCACTTAACCTCTGATTGTCAAAATCGATCCACTAGAAAATGAAATGGTAAACAACTTCAGTATCTTTGCCAAGAAAAACCCAGATGGGTCACGAAGGGTCAGACATACTGAAATGACTGAACAATAGCAACAAAAGATTTAAAATGCTGCTCAGCTCCTAACAGTAAGATGATGGCTCTGTATGAGTAAGCAGAGTATGATGAAGATTTTTGGATATGGCTAATGTGGGACTGCTTATTTGTTGCATGGATTTTGTCTTTCTTTTTCTTTTTTCACTATGGGGGGATATAAGTTGAGAGGAATAAAAGAAAGATCTTTGTTAACTGAAAAAAAAAGCAAAATTCAATTTATAAAAAAAGAAAAAAGTGATTCCATGTTGGCTTCAAAAGAGTTCCCTGTTGCTGTACTCCAGAGATCTGGTTTTAGTCCCGCACCAGCTAACATTTTTATCAATTGCTTAGACAAAGGCATAGATGACAAACTCATCTCATATTCTTTGTTCACGTAAGGCTAAGAAAAGATAAATTGCTTGGTGCCTTCCCAATCTGACATTCTCTGATTCTCATCATGATAATGTGATAGTACTTTGTTTTCTGGACTTCAATTATTAGTTACTAGCTTATCTTATTATCATTATTTATAAAATCTCCTGAATATATAAATGCTTTGGGGTTTTAGAAAGCATGATCCTGTGTTAAAATGTACCTAAAAAACTGGTTCAGCTAGTAGACACAGGGGAAAGAACTGAGGGGATTTAGCAGTAAATCTCTAAAAGTAAAGTAAACTCAAAATCCCTAAGATATTGGATGGATTTAGAATTGAATCCTATAAGAGTAAGTGTTGGCAAAATACTTGAAAAGAAGGGGTTTTTTTTCCTTTCTAAATTTGCTTTTCTATTCTGTTGCTTTTCCTACACAGCTTTTTCTACATTGGGATATTACTATGAAGTAAAAATTATTTTTCATAATATAATATAGGGAAACGAATATTGAATTTGAAGACACACATATTCGAATCTTTGCTTTGTCATTTCCTAACTTTATAACCTTGAGCAAGTCATTTTATCCCTTTGGATTGTACCTTCCTTATCTGTAAAATGAGTGAGTTGAACTGGAAAATCTTTGAGACTCTTTTCACAACTCTAAAATGATACCACTATTCTGTCATCCTATAAAAGAAGTTTCAGCATAGTAATACTCCACAGCATCCTTCTCCAATGCATCATTAGAAATGACCATGGGTTCTTGGGAACAATATCAACTGAGGACAAGCACTGACAAGTTATGTTATATCTGAAGAGCTTCAAGTACAGTCACAATAACAGCCTGTGGTGGATTTTTGAGAAATCAAGGTAAGAATAGAGCAGCTCTTCACCAGTTGGTTGGCTACTTATGGTGACAATCTTTAGCCATTGTAGCCCATGTACAAAGAAAAATTCAAAATGCTCTTTAATCCTTTCTGTTTATGTCCTAAGACAGAATTGATGAAAAAGTTCATGCAAGATTAAAAATCACGTGGTTTTCAGTGATCTATAAACAGTATCTTGCATGGCAGTACTTTGTAAGACACTTGTCCAGGACCAGTGAATGGGTATACGAGTAGAGGAACTAAATCACAATAATCTTGACATTATTATTATAAATCAAATGAGAAATCAAAAGCACAGCACAGCCTAATGGAAGCATGCTTCATAGGCAAATAAAGGACTTGGCAGAATGAATTTTATCATGCATCTAAAGGCAATGAAAAATGTCATTTTGTCATCATTTTATATTGCAGAACTCATGATAGTCATTTAAAAAACACTGAAAATATATGAAATTTGTGCTCCATTATCTGTTTCAGATTATGAGGTGGTAGAGAAGTTCCATGACAAAGACTTGACAAGATAATCTGAGTTAAATTGTGATTTAATAATGAGTGAATTCAATGCAAAGATGGCCCCGGGGAAAACAATGAAAAATATGTTGCAGTAAAAACAAGAGATGACAAAGGTTTGTAGATTTCACAGAAGCCACTTTCTTAAAAATCATGGCGACTTTCTTCAAGAAGATAATTTGAAGGCAATGGACAATGAATACTAAATAATAATTGCAAGAAAAGGAATTGATATTTATAAAGAGAGGAAATGATTGTAGATTTGAGTTATTTCTCAGTTAACCTATGTAGTCAGACCACCACCAAGTTTTTATTACAGAAGTCAAAATCGATACCAAATTAGAATAAATATGATAATATGGGACACAATGGAGGCAAGTCCAATATGGTCTGTTACAACAAGTTAATCAAAAAAGTAGTAACAGGATAAAAGAATGAACATTCATATAAACCATCATTATTTAATGAGGAAAATTAACTAATGTCAATCATTTGGCATAGACCGAAAGGGCCTAGAATAAATCTCAGCCAGTAAATTCTTGATCTCTTTGTTAGAGAGATAAAATTTCCAAGATAAATACCAATTTAGAATATAAACTTATTAACAAGGTCTTATGGAGGATGGTAGGATATTATGATCAGCACCATTTAATAAAAGACTAAGAATTAATGGAGAGAAAAATAACTTTCCAGAAAATTTTTCAAGAGGCATGACTTAGATCATCCTAAAGACATATAAGAATGAAACAAGAATGAATGGTTGAAGAATGAAAAAAAATCTTTAAAGACTTTAACAGACATTTTTCTCTGTTAACAGCATTAAAACCAAGTATATCTAGAGGAAGTCTGTGCTGAAGGCAATACAATTTATGGCAAATATGTAAGAAAAATCTCAAATCTTATCATTACCGATTAAAAGCTGATCAAGAAAATATTAATAACTATTGACCTCATGCCTTCTTTCTCATCTTGACCGAATATTCATGACAATAATACACACAGACATCAGACACATCTGTGATGAAGATGGAGAGGTGGAGAGCGATGGAATCAAGATGGTGAATTAAGGGCAGCCACCCAGCTGAAGTCCCCCCATATTCTCCTCCAAACAACTTAAAAATAACATCATACATCGAGTTTGGGAGTGGCAGAGTTAAAAAAAGATTGGGGGATGAGACATTTTTCAAGCCTAATAAAATTTGAGGTTGACAGCAGAAGTCTGACTGTCAGAGCCCCCATACACAGCTCCTACAACAGCAACAGTAGAAACTTCCTCTCAGCCCAGAGCCCAGCATGGTACAGCTGGTCAGGAAGAAATTATAGGGGACCTAATGCTGTCACTGTGTTATCTCTGATTGGCCTATTGCCCATACACAATTCTGGGTAACAGTTTCAGGGCAGAAAAGAGTGCTAGTGGTTGGTCACAAGGAAACAAGGGACCCGCCCATGGTTCCAGATCAAAGAGGAGCACTAGCTGATATTTGAGGCTTCAGTGGAATAGCATTCCTGGGTAAATATCAGAGCAAGAGAACAGTACCTCTCCCAGGATCACATCACCTTGGAAGCACCAAAAACTTGCAGATCCTCAGAACTAGATCTGAAAACTTCAGCATGAAAAAGCTTGAAGCATGGGGCTGTGTTCCCATCCCCACCCCTAGATGAGCAGAGATCAACTTTAACAAAAGAAATGTGAAACATCTCATCAGAACAACTGACTTAAAAAATACATTAAGGAGAAATAATTAAGAATTGTTAAACTATTGAAGAACAATGATCAAGAAACAGCCATGATGACAAATTTCCAGAAATTATCAAGAAAAACTCTTTTCTGATATGTGAGAACAAAAGGGTAACATCTACTGACCACCTCCCGAAAAAGATTCCAAAATGAAAACTCCCAGATAAATTATAGCCAAATTCAAGAGTTCCCGTGTCAGAGAAGAAATACTTCAAGCAGCCAGAAACAATTCAATTATGGGATCACACAAGATTTAGTGGTTTTCACATAAAAGGAGAAGAGGGCTTGGGATATGATATTCTGGAAGATAAAGGATTTAGGAGTATATTCAATAATAACCTACCTAGCAAAATTGAGTGTAAATTTTTTAGGGGGAGGGGGAAGAATTTCAAGCATTCCTGATGAAAACACCAGAGCTGAATAGAAAATTTGACATTAAAACATGAAACACAGTCAAAGCTTAAAAAAGGTAACCATGAGAGTGGAACCATAAGGGACCCCATGAAGTTGTACTTTTTGCATTCTTATCTAGGAACATGATGCACGTAACGCCTAAGAACTTTACCATCATTAGAGTTGTTAAAAGGAATTTGGGGACATAGAAAGCATGTGTGTAATTTGATTATACTTGGATGAGCTCTAAAAATGAAGGAATAAGAAAGAGGAATGCATTGCGAAAAGCAGGAATGGAGAAGAAGAATAGGAAAAATTATCTCACATAAAAGAGGTATGCAAGGAAGGGATATTACAATGGAAGGGGTAGTAGGGAGTGTGAGAGTCAATTTTTGAGCTTCACTTTTATTGGAATTAATTCAAAAAGAAAGAATACACACACACACACACACACATGCACATGCATATATATGCTTACACTACTCAGTTATTTATAGAAATGTAACTTACCAAATTGAGAAATAGCAGGGGATCAGGATAAGAGAAAGGGGAGGAATGATAAAAAGAAGACTGGATTAAGGAAGGCAGTAATGAAAAGCAAAATAGGCTTTTGAGGGGGGATATAAAGGACAGAGAGAGAGAGAGAGAGAGAGAGAGAATGAATAAAGAAAAAATTGGGTTGTAGGGAAATATATAATTAATAGTCTTATTCACCCATAAAATAGAAGAGAATAGCAGAATGCATTAGAAATAAGAATGCAGGGGGCAGCTAGCCCTGAAGTCAGGAAGACCTGAGTTCAAATCTGACCTCAGACACTTAACACGTCCTAGCTGTGTGATCCTGGACAAATCACTTAACCCCAATTCCCTCGGCACACACACACAAAAATAAATAAGAATGCAACAATATGTTGTTTAAGAACATGCTTGAAACAGAAAGGCATAAAGTTAAAGGGCTGTTCAGCTAAGTAAAAAAGGCAGGGGTAATAATCATAATCTCAGACAGAGCAAAAGCAAAAATTGACCAAATTACAAAAGATAATCAGGGAAACTACATTATGCTGGAAGGTATCATAGACAATGAAGTTATATTTAAAAATTTCCAACTCATTTTTCTAATATTACCTCAGTTCTCAAATATATAATGGGTATAGAATTGAGGAAAATTTATAACAATAAGAACCATTCTCCAAATTGATAAACATTTAGAGGATATAAACAGGCAGTTTTTAGAAGAAGAAATCAAAGCTATCTATAGTCACATGAAAAAAGTGCTCTAAATATCATTGATTAGAAAGATGGAAATTAAAATAACTGTGAGGTACCACCACCTCACACCTGTCAGAAATGACAAATTCCAGAGGGGATGAAGGAAAAATACCCATACTCATTAGTATGAAGTTATGGATGTATGGATGTACTGATGAAGTATGAACTTCACCATCCATTCTGGGGAGCAATTTGTAAATAGGCCCACAGGCTTCTAAAACTGTTGATTCTCTTAGACCTGGTAGTACCAGTACTCATTCTATATATCATAGAGATCAAAGAAAAAGGAAAAAAGGACATGTATGTGCAAAAAATATTTATACAGCTCTTTTGTGGTAGTAAAGCATTGGAAATTGAGGGGATGCTCATCAAGTGGTAAGTGGCTAAACAAGTTGTGGCATATGATTGTAATGGAGTATTGTTGTGGTATGGAAAATGACAAAGGGGGAGATTTTAGGAAAAAAACATGACAAGACCTAAATGAACTGACATAAAGTGAAGTGAGAAGAACCAAAAGATCATTATTTTCAATGAAACAAATACTATTTCAAAGACAGAATTGATGAATTCTGTGTGCAAATTGAAATATAATTTCTCCTTTTATTTGTCTTGCTTTTTTTGAAATAAAGCTATTATGGAATATATTTCATATGATTTCACATGTATAATTGATATCATATTGTTTGTCTTCTCAGTTGGTAAAGGAGGGAATGGGAGGGAGAAAATTTGGGACTCAGAATTTAAAAAGAAAAGAATATTAAAAATAAATGAATAATAAAGTAAAATGCTAAAAAGGTGCAAAAATGGAATAGACAAGCTTGGATGTTTGACATTTTACAGTTAACCATACTTTCACAGTTACATAAGTAACTAAAACGTATCAGAAGTAAAAAAATTGAACTGTGTTTATTTGTTGACTAAAATATTCTTTTAATTTGGTGCAGGAAAATGTTATTTTAATGGTATAAGATTCCTTGAAAGATGTAACAATAAAGATAACTTTGAGGACTTTTTGAATATTCATATCAAATATTACATATTAATATTTAATGCTTGGAGACATGGACTTAGCATACATAGTTTTTTTCCCCTGAGGCAGTTGGGGTTAAGTGACTTGCCCAGGGTCATACAGCCAAGAAGGGTCAAGTGTCTTAGGCCAGATTTGAGCATATGTCCTCCTGACTTCAGGGCTGGTGTTCTATCCACTGCACCAACTAGCTGCCCCCCATACATAGCTTTTTGTACGGTCATAGAAGATGTTCCACAGATATTATAAACAAGAAGATTAGCTATAGATGATGAAGTTCTCCAGATGGTCTTGTTCATGGGTGATTTGTGCCAGTTGGATCAACTGGAGTACTGTAGAGCCAAGTAAGAACTAAAATCTCTCAAAAGATTTTGAAGTCATAATCTAAAAAAGTAAATGAAGGAACAAAGCCTATTGTCCTGAACGTGATCCGTAGTTGGATGGATAGCCTGTCGATACCATCTGTTTTTGCATTTAGTTTGGAGTGATGCTGGACTAAATGGTAAACTGGACCCAGAAGTGACTAGGAGGAGGAAAATGGGCTGGATGACCTTGGGAAATTGGGCTGGCCTTTCACTGACTCTAAAGCTTCTTCCTAAAAGAAAAATGAATCTT
The DNA here is from genome assembly GCF_016432865.1 of Antechinus flavipes. Taxonomy (NCBI): domain Eukaryota; kingdom Metazoa; phylum Chordata; class Mammalia; order Dasyuromorphia; family Dasyuridae; genus Antechinus; species Antechinus flavipes. The sequence goes on along the minus strand of NC_067404.1, from coordinate 68,940,887 downwards.
TGAAACAACAGTACTTGTGATTCTGCATAGGTATCAGTCATGAAATACCTATCATCAAAGATTTAAAGCTGTGGTTCACCTAAGCAACAGTAGAAAAAATTGTGAGTGTGATGTTACCTCCAAAGGATTGTATAGAAGGAAGTGTCAAGAATATCATCAGAGAAATTTCTAAGTAGAAAAGGAGGTAGGTGAGTGATAGAGTGAAAATGAGGTCTAACAACTTGTTTCTTCTCTTAGTAGCTACATAATGTCATTCATTGTTCCCTTTTATATCTCAGGGAAGGTCCCAGAACATTGAAAGGATATGGACTACAGGGGGCTATGATGAAAATGAGGGATTTGGTTGTCATCTGTCTTGTTGCGGGAATTAGTCGTGTAGATAAGATCACAAATCCATTGAATTAAGTATCATATATTAGTAGTAATATATAGAAATTTTATGCTCTGGCCTTTAATTCCATGCAAAGGGAAAATACTATAAGTTCAATCATTTTTCTTTTTCAACTGGAAAACCATGTCTTCCTTTTATCCTTCCGATCCTTACTCATACCAACTGCACAATTGATGAGGCTGGTTGTACCACACGGGGCTTGGCAGAAAGAATGAGAGCCAGCCCATGGCCACAGTGGCAATCAGGAATGATGTTGTTTCTACCCCAGCACTATTGGGCAACGATAGTGATAGTGGATAATTACCTCACAAGGCTATTGTGAATATTAATGAGAAGAGACTGTAAAATCTTTCAGACACCTTGGAGATATGCAGGATAGAAATACAAGGAATTATTCAAATGTAGCTTAATTTATTTTTCCAAGTGTAGTTAACTTTTAATTATTTATGATAATACTTCTGGGGCACCATGGGCAAGATCTGGTTCCTTATAAATGTTGTGATCGAAACTGAGATAATTTGTACAGAAGGAAAACCGAAGAAGCAGAATTGCTGAGTGGTAGAGTAGATGCCATTTATTTTCAGGCCTCTGTATTGTTTTCTACTCCTTGTCTTCTTTCTTCTCTTTAGTCCTCTGGGCCCTACCCTCTAAAGAGAGTCTTCAGGTTGTCTCTTGAATACTGAGGGCCACCACCACATACCATGAGTCCCAACAGAGTAGTTTCTTGGCCTTCTTGCTAGTATTCACATGTGACGCACAGTCAACTACTTTTCATGGCATTGTGGAGATGCTTTAATCCATCACCTCATTCTCAAAATATTGAGCTTCCTTTGAAGCTCAGCTTAGGTGATGTATTCTATGTGAGGCCTTTTTTTTGACATCCCCATCTATTAGTTCATCTTTCCCTAAAATGATCTTCAGATTTACATATACATATATATATATATATATATATATATATATATATATATATATATACACATATATATATATATATATATACACACACATACACACATATATGTTTGTAATACTTATGGCATATATAGTATATCTAAGTATGCATCTATCTATCTTTCTATCTATCTATATGTTTATGCACATGCATACATTGTATGTCTGTATGCTGGTCTGAATCTATCTGTCCTGACATCTTTTCTGAGAGATCACTTAGCCTTTCCATCTTCCTCGTTCCTGAACCCTTTTTCATATATTGTCTCCCCCAAATAGAATGTGAACTGCTTGAGAGCAGGAACTAGCTCAGTTTTCTATATGTATAACCGATGTTTAGCAAAATGTCTGATATAGAGTAGATTCTAAATACATTTCTTTTCAGTCTTGTATACAATTTATACCCACTTACATCTCTACCAACATAGCCACTTCCTACATATATTATGTCTAGTTAGAATGTAAAGTTCTTTTTTTCCCCAAAGGCAATTGGGGTTAAAGGACTGCCCAGAGTCACACAGCTAGGAAGTGTTAAGTGTCTGAAACCAAATTTGAACTCGGGTCCTCCTGACTTCAGGGCTGGTGCTCTATTCACTGCCCCACCTAGTTGTCCCAGAATGTAAAGTTCTTGAGGACAAAGCTTGTTTTACTGTGTTGTTGTATCCTCAGTACCTAGCATTTTGTAGTTGCCAACAAGAAATACTTATTGATGAAATAATATTGGTTAACTAACTGAATCATTTAATTCCCAGATATATAGAATATTTAATTATTTCTAATACTATTTTTCTTTTTATAATCTATTTGAAAATTGTATTGGTGTATATAGAAATGCTAATTATTTGTGTGGCTTTATCTTGGCATTGCGGTATAGTGGGTAGAGGTCTGCCCATGGATCCAGGAAGATGTGAGTTCAAGTCCTGCTTCTGATACATATTGATTGTGTGACTCTGGGCAAGGCATTTTACTTTTCAATGATTTAGGGAAATATCTAATGTTATATAGAAGGTGTCCCTTGCATTGGGGGTTTCCTCACCCAGGATTTTTATGAACCAGTGAAATTAGATCCAGGCCCTTTCCCCTACTTTCTGTCTTACTATTGTGTTGAAGTTTTTTATTAGTATTTCTTGTTGACTCTCTTAGGTATTCTAATAAAGCATTGCATTATCTACAATAAGAGATGGTTTAGCCTCCCTTTACCAATATCTATTCTTAAAATACTTTTAAAAATTACTTTATTGCTACTGTTAAGTTTTCCTAGACTATCTAATAATGCTAAGAGTAGAAAAGGTTCTGATGTTTTCCCATTAGATAGAATACTGGATTTTGAATTCACTAAATGGTTTCTATTATATTATAGAAAATCCTTCCATTCCTATACTTTAATTATTATTATTATTATTTTTTTACTGAGGCAACTGGGGAAGTGACTTGCCTAGGGTCACAAGCCAGGAAGTGTTAAGTGTCGGAGATCAGATTTGAACTCAAGTCCTCCTGACTTCAAGGCTGATGCTCTATCTACTGCACCACCTAGCTGCTCTCATTCCTATACTTTTAAAAGTCTAGTTTAAATGTAGCAGTCTCCTCAGGGTATTCCCTATCTCCAACTCAGCACTTGCCACTTGTTATTTGGGTGTCCAGAGAGGTACTGATGCCTCACTCTCATATCCTTGTACCCTGTAGGTCTATAGCTTATAACCATCCCAACAGTGTTTAACCTTTAAAAGTCAGGCAGAGGATATAGTGAGCTCAAAGCAAAGACATTTATTAAAGTAACATCATAAGAACTAGGGCTATAAAACTTTCTTCCCATAGGGTTTGGGCACACTCTCACACAGCTACGCACAGTGTCAGTAGTACCTATGGCCCTAGAAATATCTCACACAATTCATATCTTTAACACTATAGTGTCCCGTTGTCCTTTGCCTTCCTATGGATTTCTTGTGCTCTTCTCTGAGTACATTGTTTCCTCAGGACAGCATCTCATTGCCTAATGGGGGAGAACAACTAACAACTATGTACAAATATATTATATATAGGAAAAAATAGGGATAAAAAAGAACACATAATGGTAAATGTTGAAGGGGATGTGGGAAAACTGGGACATTGTTGGTGGAATTGTGAATACATCCAGCCATTCTAGAGAGCGATTTGGAACTATGCTCAAAAAAGTTATCAAACTGTGCACACCCTTTGATCCAGCAGTGTTTCTTTTTCTTTTTTTTTTTAAATAACTTTTTATTGATAGAACTCATGCCAGGGTAATTTTTTACAGCACTATCCCTTGCATTCACTTCTGTTCCGATTTTTCCCCTCCCTCCCTCCACCCCCTCCCCCAGATGGCAAGCAATCCTTTACATGTTGAATAGGTTACAGTATATCCTGGATACAATATATGTGTGCAGAACCCAACAGTTCTCTTGTTGCACAGGGAGAATTGGATTCGGAAGGTAGAAATAATCCAGGAGGAAAAACAAAAATGCAAGCAGTTTATATTCATTTCCTAGTATTCTTTCTTTGGGTGTAGCTGTTTCTGTCCATCCTTTATCCATTGAAACTCAGTTAGGTCTCTTTGTCATAGAAATCCACTTCCATCAGAATACATCCTCAACCAGTATCATTGTTGAGGTATATAATGATCTCCTGGTTCTGCTCATTTCACTCAGCATCAGTTCATGTAAGTCTCGCCAGTCCTCTCTGTATTCATCCCGCTGGTCATTCCTTACAGAACAATAATATTCCATAACGTTCATATACCACAATTTACCCAACCATTCTCCCATTGATGGGCATCCATTCATTTTCCAGCTTCTAGCCACTACAAACAGGGCTGCCACAAACATTTTGGCACATACAGATCCCTTTCCCTTCGTTAGTATCTCTTTGGGGTATAAGCCCAGTAGAGACACGATCCAGCAGTGTTTCTACTGGGCCTGTATCCCAAAGAGATCTTAAAGGTGGGAAAGGGACCCACATGTGCAAAAATGTAGCAATTCTTTTTGTAGTAGCAAAGAACTAGAAAAGGAGTGGGTGCCCATCAGTTGGGGAACAGCTGAACAAATTGTGGTACATGGAGGTGATAGAATATTACTGTTCTGTAAAAAATGATGAACAAGCTGATTATAGTAAGGCCTGGAAAGATTTACATGAACTGATGCTGAGTGAAACAACAACCAGCAATACATTGCACACAATAACAGTAAGAATGTGTGATGGTTAACTATGAAAGGCTTGGTTCCTCTCAGTGCTTCAGTGATGCTAAGCAATCCCAATAGACTTTGGACAGAAAATGCCATCTGCATCCAAAAAAAGATCTAAGGAGATTGAATGTAAATTAACATATGCTATGTTCACTTCTTTTTTTCTGTTTTTTTTTCCTCTCTCCTGTGGTTTTCCTTTTTGCTCTGATTTTTCTCTCCCAACATGATTCATAAAGCAATGTGTATTAAAAAAATAAACTTACTACAATAGTAAAACAAACAAACAAACAAACAAAAACTTTTAGCGTGGAAGATGGAGAAAGAAATCCTAATTAGTCCCAAGAGTCAGAGCATTTCACTTTTTTGAACTGTGAAATTTCATGTCATGTGTATCTGACTCTTCAATATTACAAGCAGTCACACTCCAAAATTGTATTCTGCCTCAACTCTTCTCTACAGAGGTTACTTTGCTTTTTAAAGAGCTATCTGAAGAGCCCTTAATTTCAGTAGTCTTTTAGTCAGCCAAAGACTAGCTAGTTTCCGATTCTATCCACTTGACTTAAGAATTTTTTTTTTTTTTTACAAAAAGTAACATATTACAGACACTTCTTTGCACTTGGTTCAAGACCACAATTTCCATGATCTATTCCTTACTTTCTGGGGACGGGAGGGAAATAATCACTTGATCAGTATTGTCCTGCTGAACTACCTTACATTACACTAAGCAGATGGGTATTCCATTTTTATCAAACCATATGGTTTTCATTATTTTCTTGTTGGTGAGATATGAGCTTAGCTCTTTTCCCTAAAATTGAACCATTTTTACTTTTCTGGTTAATTCACTTGGTAACATTTGATAATAAAAATAAATTTGAATCTGTTGTGTGCTACTTGCCATTTTAATTTAATTTTAGCAATTATATTTCTGTTTAGTATTTGTTAATTATATTCATCTATTGTTCTTTCTCTGGTGCATTCTGTGGTTTGAGGATAAGAACCTTATTCATCCTATAGAAAGAATTGTAGAGAGCTGCATTTCTCTGTATTGTTTTTTTAAAAACTATATAGCATTGTATTTGTTTTTTCTTTGAATATTCTATAGATTTCACTCAGGAATTAATCGGGACCTGACTTCTTTTTAACATAGTGATTTGGGAATATTCTACTCCACAATTCTCATGATATTATATTGTTTTGATTTTCTATTTCTTGCTTGATCAGTTTGGGTGTTTAATATTAATTCATGACTTTTTGCATGCTCAGATTTGTTGTCATCTAATCAATTAGTCATGATATTCCCTAAGCATTATTTTATTTTTTCATTATTTTTCTTCAATCATTTGATTTTACTTCCCCTTATTTTTAGTTAATTTAGCTGATGATTTATTGATTTCATTGGTCTTTTTAAAAGAGCAGCTCTTTGATTACTCATATTTTCTTTGATTTTCAATGCTGATAATTTCTCCTTTGATCTTATTTAACTGTCTCATGTCTATTTTAGACTTCTTAATTCTTTGAACTGCAGTTCCAATTCAGTAATCTTCTCTTTTACTTTTGATAATCTTGATTTACATTATTTCAGGAAAATAATTTGCCTCTGACATCTTTTTTTAGCAGCATTCCATAAATTTCGGTATTATTATCTCTATCATCATTACCATCATCATTAGCTTTAATAGAATTCTTTTTGTTTCTATAAAGTGATGAACGATACTGAACATGAGATAACCTTCCCATGCTTTCTTGATCTATATTTTATGATTTGATGATTTTTGAAATAGTAACTTCTGTGTTTAATTCTCACTTCTGGCTTCTTCCTCAGTGCCCATGTATTTGCAAGACTACTTTTTGGAGAGAATAATATTAAAACAAGCCTTCTTTAGTGAATTATTTACCAACTCCCACACTTTTATCTCTGGATGCAGATTTTTTTTCCTCTCCTTGAGCAATTCATCAAGATGAGACACCAAAGTGGGATAAGTAGTTGGTAGGAGAGGTGGTATTTGAATTATGACTCCCAAGCCATCATACTTTACACAGTACCACATTGCCTTATAACATTTAGTCTCTCCTTTCCCAGTACATAAGTATACTCTATACACCAGAGCACTGGGCTGGAAATCAGGAAGACCTGAATTCAAATCCAGTTTCAGATAGTAGCTGTGTAACTCTGAGCAAGGCATTTAACTTCTATCTCATTTTCTTCATCTATTAAATTGAGATAATAATAGTACCTACCTCCCAGAATTGTTATGAGGATAAAATGAAATGATATTATTAATCTGGAAATCTCAAAGTCTGTATATGATAATGATAATGATTATTCTTATGGTAGTAGCAAAGTAATATCATTATTACTATTATTATGTAATATATTTAACTAATGATCATTCAGGTTTTTCTTTACCATCTCCAATGATAGGAATAATGCCTTACATAATGACCTTTCTATTTTTAGGCAGTTGTAATTTTTAGGAAAAATTTTTACATTTTATCAAAATTAGATTTATTCACTGTATAACTCATACTTACTGGTCCCCGTTCTGTCTTCTGAAATGACCCATAACTCTAGTTCCTCTTTCAGAAAGCATACTTTGATTGGTCAGTAGAGCTGTGGTCTCATCAGTGCATATATTCTTTCTATAAGGACAAATTATAATTCACCTACACTTTCTGTATCCAAATTCTGTCCATGATCCTTTCATAAATGCCCTACAAAATATATACTTAGTGCACTGTATATATTCCTCTAGATATTTTAATATTCCATGGAGAGCAGCACAAAACTCTTACTGTCTATTCCTTATGCTCACTACATGACTCCTTTTATAATTGTATGTGTCCTTAACAATATCTTTTATATCATTGTTCGAATATAAGTTTTTGAAGGGTATTTTTATACTCCTATCTGCAGTTAATGTAACTACCAACCTGGTTTACTGGTCTGTTACCCTTATCAGCTAAGAAAACGTCTCTGAGCTACAGAATCAATGAAACATATCAAATTGATGTGAACAATTGCTAGACATTTCTACTGAATCAGTCAATCAAAGACATCTACTAGGTGGGGAAAAAAGTTTGGAAGAAGTTAAACATTTCCAGACCATTAAGATGAACTGAGAAAAGACTACAAAGGAAGTGCATTAGGGTTAATTAAAGAGAATTATTCATACCTTGAGGGGGCATTCCTTGGAAAGAAGTGGTCAGTAGTGAGTATCTCTCTCTTTCTTATGCCCCCTACCAGGGGAAAGCCATCTGTAAACTTTGAAAAGTCATAAACTTTGAACTTCCTATTGCTCATTCCTAATGCTCACCCAACAGCAGTGGATAATGATATACTTTATTTTAAATTTTTAAATTAATTTTTAAAAATGCATATTTCTTTATGAAGCATGTTAGGAGAGAAATGTCAGGACAAAAGGGAAAAACTATTAGAGGAAAAAAAAAAACAGAAGAAAAAGAAAAAAAAAGTCAACATAGCATGTGTTCTCCTTAGTTCTCTCTCTGGATGCAGATAGCATTTTCTATTCAAAATTGGGATTGCTTTGGATCTCTGAACCACAGAGAACAACCAAGTCTTTTATAGTTGATCATCGCACAATCTTACTGTTACTGTGTACACACTGTATTCCTGTTTCTACTTGTTTTGCTCAGCGTCAGTTTGTGTAAATCTTTCCAGGTCTTTCTAAAATCAGCTTCTTTATCACTTTTTATAGAGTAATAATATTCCATTACTTTTATATATCGTAACATATTCAGCCATTCCTCATGATGTACTGTAGATTCACTAGATACTTGTGTGAAATTGTGTTCCAGATTTCTGTTTACTTATGTGGAGAGAATATTGTACTCTTGTCCCTGCCCTACCTTTTCAGTAAATACCACTTTAAAATGGCTAGTTGAAAATAAAATAGCTAGCTGGTAAACTTGGAAGATATTGTCGTTCAGTCGTTTTTCAGTCATATCCAACTTTTTATGACCCCATCTGGGGTTGGCAACGATCCTGGAGTGCTTTGCCTTTTCCTTCTTCAGCTCATTTTACAGATGAGGAAACTGAGGCAAGCAGGATGAAGTGGTAGTAAAATGTCTGAAGTGGGAGTTGAACTCATGAGTCTCCACACTTTATCCCCTGTACCTTCTTTCTGCCTGGGAGCTATCAACTGGTTAAATAATATTAGAGAACACATTAAATGGAGACCTGTGAGAGACAGTAGATCTTCATGAGAGAGTTAGTCAGCTTCCCTTTGGGAAACCAGTTCACCTTTGGAAAGAATACATGTATTGAAGAGACCACAGCATTACTGACCTATCAAAGTATGCTGTGGGAAAGAGGGACTAGAGTTCTGTGTGACTTAGATGACAGAATGAGGACCAGTAGGCATAAGTTAGACAGTGAATAAATAAATCTAATTTTGAGACAACATAAAATATTTTCCCTAACAATTACAACTGCCTAAAAATGGAAAGCTTTTTATGTTATAAAGTCAAACAGGCTACTTTTTTTCCTTTCTTTGACTTATCTTTAGTGCTCATCTTTCCAAAATGGTAGTCAACTTCATTGGTAGCCAACTAGGTTTATCAGGAAAATGCCGGTGTTGTATTGTCAGTACAAGATGGGAACCTCATCTTTATCTTTTCCTCTCCTTTATCCTTTTAATCTGGTGTTAATTTTGCCCTTACTGTATTAGTAACCACTGATTTCTTATGTGATAAGATAAAATCAATTTCATTAAAAAATCAGTATGTAGCGATTGCCATTAACAATATAGAATCATTAGGCCTCTGAGTAAAATACAAGCTTTAAAATAATCCTTATTTTGCCAAATATTTTAATTGTCTTCCCCTGTGTCAGCGTTTATATTTAGGCTGCTGAGTTTCAGTATACAGTGGTCATTTAGTTATAAGTATCTTGGCGTTAGGCCTGTGTAACCTTATTCTTTTCCTTCATCCTGTGTTGGAGCTATTACCCTATCTCCTAGTGGTGTCCTGTCTATACTTAGGCTGACCCTCAGACAGACTGTGGTAGATTACTGCTAGGTTATCACTGAAAGCTTTTTTTTTTGGTAGATTCTCAACGAGTTTGCTTTCCTCTGCCCTTTGGTTTGTCTCACCTCTCCTCCCCCAATGAAGCCCCTGAACTGTATTTTTGAAATACATGATGGCCCCCATTATTTGATGCCTAAGTATTCTTTTCTCTCAGCTTCATATTCCATGCTCCTTCATTCAGTCTTTATGGGGTGAGATGTCTACCCATATCCCGGTGACCTTTGTCTGGATATGTCCACGATGTCAAGATCCCTCATAACTGACATCACCTAAGATTAAACCTTAAGGTAAGGAATCTAAGTGACACAGTGGATCATCACTGGACATGTAGTCAGAAATACCTGACTTCAAATCCTGCCTCAGACTTTCACAGGTTTTGTGACCTTGAGCAAAGTATTTAACCTCTCTCAACCTTATTTCTCCCATTTTCAAAAAAGCCCAAACCAAAACAAAACATTAATAGCACTTACTTCACAGGGTTCCTGTGAAGATCAAATGAGACAAAATCTCCAGAGCACTTTGCAAGCCTTAAACTTCTCCATAAATGCTAGCTATTATATATTATTGTTATTAAAGAAAGACTGAGTAGGAAATGTTGAATTTTCTTGGTGTTTTTTTGGTAGAGTAAAGGACCAACAATTAGGAGTCAAATATTAATTGGCTCAACTGAGCCTCCCTTAATGATTGATAACTCTACTTAATATGTTTTATCTTGCTTACTATTTATCATATATATAGTCTATACCATTGGATTTTGGCGCTTGCATATACTCAATTTAGTATTTAATCCACTTATCTTTTTGTGTTTCCTGTCTTCTGCCCAGAAAACTGTAAGATTCTCAAGGATAAGGAATATGGAATATATTTCTTTTTCCATAACCCTCAGAGACAACTATCATATTTATTGTGCTCAATACTCGTTAAATTAAATGAACTAGAGATTTTGTCTTCATATCAACTTACTTCATGGCTTAAAACTTTGAGTCAAGCATTTAAAACACGATCTCCCCATTAAAAAATCCCATTGTCAGTGCATGTCCAAAAGTTTCAACATTAGAAGTTTCTTTTTCCAAGCAGAAGTAAGACCTGTTTTCCATTGAGAACATTAACTTGTCTACCAAATCGAAAGGAACTTATTTCTGCTTCAAATTAGGACACAAGAGTCTCAAAGAACTCTAAGTGCTGTACTGAGTGTTTAAACATGGCTGACATCTGGACAACAAGCTCTTTCCTGGTATTTCCGACCCCCCTGGGAGAGAGAGTGTGTCATCTCTGTGATATACACAATAACAGTCCTGCCTTGCTGAATGCTGTGCCAGGCACTTTGTGCATGCTCAATAAATGTTTGGTGAATTAAAGAGCTGCAAGTTGGAAGGGAATTAAAGAAGTAGTGGTACCTCATGGTTCTGTTGAAATTGGTTACCTAGCTATTTGAAGGAGTTTGTTTGCAAAAAAAGTTGGTTATTTCCTGAACTCTACCAACTACTCAGTCAAGTTTCTCTACCAATATTCCACTGCGCCTTCAAAGTTACATTTCTTGGAGCATTTCTTTTTATTTTCTCATATGGAAGGAGGGAATTTTTAAGGCTTATCGACCTGCTATTTAGTTTGCTCAGAGAATTTGATTTGTCTTGATGCTTAGAATTTGCTTTCTCTTCCCTCTTTGTTTTCTTTTGCTCTCAGAGATGGAATCTCTGTAATATACCTGAGAAATATTCATACAATCTATCATTCAAGACCTCCAGTGAGGAGGGACTCATTCCTTCTCAAGGTATCCCATTTTACTAAGGAATATTCTAATTGTCAGGACATTTGGTGGTTACATGAAGCCCAAATTTACCTTTTTGTAATCTCTATGCATTGCTCTTAAGTTTTTTTTTTTCCCCCTGTGGGATCAAGTAGAATATATCTGATCTCTTTTTCACATTACAGCCTTCCAAATCCAGACAGCAATCATCACTGCTGCCTCCTGCCTGATCTTCTCTCCTTAGAACAGACTCCTACTCCTTTCACACAATTTCCCATCCACTCATCATCTTGATCACACTCTTCTTGATGTTCTCCACTTTGTTGATAACCATCCTAGAAACAAAGCATATCCTAAACTGAAATTTATCTCCCCTCATAAATCACCAGCCTTTCTATTATATTACTGACAAATCCAGCAGGCAGAGATGGAGAAATCCCACTTAAAATAACTGAGGACTTAGAAGTCTAATTCCTAAGATCTACACAGGACCTGTATGAACATATTTGCAAAACAATTTTCACACAAATAAAGACTTAGAAATTGGAATAATTTTAGCTACTCATAGGTAGTCCAAGCCAATAGAATAAAAATAACAATATTTTCTAAAACAATTTAGTTATTCAGTACCATATCAAGCAAACTATTAAAATTATTTTATGGAACCAGAAAATAGTAAAAAAAAAGTCAAAATTATTAATGAAATCTATTTAAGAAATGAAGTAAGCTGACCTAGAAGTACCAGATTTCTAACTGTACTATAAAACTCATTAAAGCAGTCCAGTAGTCCAGTAGTAATGGTTAATCATGAGAGCAGATTAGGTATGCAATATACAAAAGTAAGTGACTACAGTAACCTAGTATTTGAAAAACCTGAAGATCCAACTGCTAGATGCCAAATATAGTGATTAATTAATGGAACAGATTTGATAAACAATATATAAAATTAAAGGACTTCAGTAACCTAGTGTTTGCTAAAATCTAAAGATCCAAAGGCTATTAGGGCAAGAACTCGCTATCTGACAAATGCTGCCAGGAAAACAGTAAAACAATCTGGCAGAAAGTAAGCTTAAAACAACATCTCACACTATATGCCAAGATAAGTTTAAAATGAGTATATGATTTAAACATAAAGGGTGATATAAACAAATTAGGGAAGAAAGGGAAAAAATTACCTGCAATATATAGATAAGGGAAGAGTTTATTACTAAACAAAAGATAGAAAAGATGACAGGAGGGAAAATGGATAATTTTGAAAATTTAAGTTTTTACACAAATACATTTAGCCAAAACCAGGAAGAAAGCTGGAAAATGGAGAACAGAATTCGGTCTGCATGAGAGCCATGATCAACAAAAGAGCATAAATGTATATCAAGAAATTATCAAGGAAAACTTTTGTGATATCTTAGAACAAGAAGGTAGGAAAAAAAAATTGAAATAATTCACTGACATTTGATGAAAGAGATCCCCACATTAAAACTTCCATGAGTATTATAGCTAAATACCAGTGTTCTCAGATCAATGAAAATTTATTGCAAGTTCCTAGAAAGCAACTATGTCTTGGTGCCACAGTCAGGGTCACATAATACTTAGTGGCTTCTGCATTAAAGGAGAAGAGGGTTTGGAATATGACATTCCAGAATGTAGAGGAGCTAGGATTACACCAAAAAAATTTCTCACCCAACAAAATTGAGTGTAATTGTTTGTTTTTTTGGAGGGGGATGGATATTTAATGAAATAGAAGACTTTCAAGCATTCTTGATGAAAAGATCAGAACTGAATAGGGAATTTTCAAAAAGATTCAGGGAAGTATATAAAAATATAAATATGAAAGAGTAATCATAATTTACAATGATTAAACTGTTTACATACCTATATAGGAAGATGATACATATAATTCTTAAGAATTTTATCATAATCAGGGCAGTTAAAAGGAGTTTATGTAGACAGATGACTTGGGTGTTGGTTGATTATGCTGGGATGAGCTTCAAAAAAAGAGAAGAGGTGAGAGAGGGATATACTGGAAAAAGAGAGAAAACAGGAAGCATGGGGGAAATTATCTCATATAGGGGGATGGACTATGTTTGAAACTCATTCTCATCAGAATTGGTTCAAAAAGGGAAGAGCTCAGCTGGACAAAGAAATCTATCTTATCCAATAGGGAAATAAAAGGAGAAGGGGATAAGAGAAGGTAGGGTGATAAAAAGAAAGATTAAGGGAGTAGTTAAAAGCAAACCAGCCTTTAGTGAAGGGACAAAGTAAAAAGGGAGATAGTGAATAATAAAACAGAAGAAAATAATATGATTGGCCATGTAGTTAAGACAAGTAATTTTAAATGGGGGTGTGCATGGTTGAATTCATCCATAAAACAGAAGTAAATAGCAGAATGGATTAGAAATCAGAATCCAGCAATATGTTGTTTACAAGAACATACTTGAAACAGAAAAAACACACACAGTTTAAATAAGCTGCTAGAACTGAATCTATTATGCTTCAGCTGAAATACAAAAAGCAAGAGTAGCAGTCATGATTTCAGAAAAAATAAAAGTCCAAGTAGCCCCAGTTAAAAGAGACAATCAAGCAAACTATATTTTACTAAAATATTCAATAAACACTGAAGTAATATCAATTATGTATGTGTGCTTATATACCAAATGTCAGAGCATCCAAATTCTTAAAGGCACAGACAAAATCAATGCATCCAAAATTATAAGGAAAATAGGAAATTGGGGAAAATGTTTATAGTAGGTTTCTCTCATAAAGGATTCATTTCTCAAATATATGGGGACCTGAGCCAAATTTATAAAAATAAGTCATTCCCTAATTGATATAACAGGATATATACCATTTTCAAAAGAAAGAGGTTCTCTAAATTACTGTTGATAAGAATGCAAATTTAAATAACTTTGAGATCCTACCTCACACCTATCACATTGACCAAAATGACAGAAAAGGAAAATGACAAATGACAGAAGGAATTTGGAAAAATAGGTAGACTTAGTCTTTGTTGGTGAGGGGCTGTAAACCTGTGCTTACATACCCTTTGCCTCAGCGAAGGTCTACTACTAGGTCTACTTGCCAAAAAGATAGAAGAAAAGAGAAAATGATTCAATTTAAAAATAAGAATATTAAAAGTAAATACATTTTAAAAAATTATTTCAATGGTGGGGAAAGGTATCACTGAAGAATTAAAAGAAAAGTATTCTGTAAAGTGAGAGTAGAAGCTTACAGTGGATCTTATTTTTAAGCATTTATTACTTGATGATACCATATAGCCTGCCTCAGGAAAAGGGAAATAAGAGATCCTAGGAGCAGCTGACACCCAGAAATGGAAACGCATGTACATAGTCAGAGAAGAGATTTAAAAGAAAAGGAAGGGAGAAAGGGAGGGAGAAAGAAAGGAAGGAAAGAAGGAAGGGAGGGAGGAAAGGAAGGAGGAGGGAGGGAGAGAAGAAATCTTTCCTATAATTCAAACTGTTCCAAAGTAGAATGGACTGCCTTTAAAGATGCTGGGCTACCCCTCATTGGAGAGCTTAAAACAGAAGCAGAATGGCCACATGTTCTATATGTTGTGGTGGGAATTCCTTTCCTATAGGAGTTGTATTAGGTCGGCCGAGAGGTTCTTTCCACTTGATAAATTCTGCGATGCCAAGATTCTGGTTTTCCCATCTGTAATATGGGATTTAAAAAGCATTTGAACCATCTACCCTTTATCATTGTTACAGTTGGAAAAACACTTTGTATCAGGTTAAGTACTAATGCACATTTGTCTTAAAGTTATGGAAAGATCCGTACATGGCATTAAAAACTTGGAATGTACATTAAGGGCAATAGGTGTATAGTTTGTGATCTGCTCGGCTGTGGAGGCTGTGTAAGTTATGGGTGAAGTCTGTGTCACAGGATGGCAGAAATCAGGATGTTGTTTCCAAGTGGCTAAGAAGAGTTTAGGAAATGGTTGGTGGAGGAGGGAGAGTGGAAGAGTCACATGTTTATAAAGCTATCTGAATTTGTTTGGCTTTTAATTATTTTCCAAAACATAATATTTTAAGCTTAATACTATTTACTAATATGCTTTTATGGTAATAGAAACACCATTCTGTGATAAAGTGCCAGCAGCTCTCTGTGCCATGCGTTTGCCCACTGGATTAGAGCAATCTTCCTGGGCTCTGATCTTCCTTCCCCCTCCTAGGACTCCAGAGATAGCCAGAGCAGGGGAAAAAATCAATTAGTTATTTTTTTCCCCTTTTGACTACTCTGGACACTTAATTTTCTGTCAAACCACCTCCTTCCATAATATGTAACCCTGGAGCTCTGTTTAGCATGGACAAGGAAGATAAATAATATTAAAATTTTATATTTTGAAAGCAGGCACTTCTGGTGACCCACCCTTAAACTCTGCTTCTAATGCAAATTGTGAGGACAGCAACACAAGGATCAGTTGAGAGCAGGCTTTTTTAGCCAAGAAGATAAGAATTTTTAAAATTGTTCTGTATTTTGGGGTCCGTTTAGAAGGAGCCTTTTGCAAAATCTGTATTTTTAGAATCTTGTTGTTAATATTAAAATAGATTGTTAAATTTCAGGGATTTTGTTTTCATTTTATTTTATAATGTTCTTTATGACTGACTATTCAATATGTTTGCCTTAAAAAAAGAAATTCCCTGGATACATACCTCACTGAAAAGTGCTTTTCACGTGCCATGATAGACATGCCAAAAGCTTGAACATATTCTGATTATTATCATCAGAATTCAAAATTAAGAGCCCAATGCCTCTTCTGTCTTCTGATTATTTTCTACTAGTTCTTTGTTTTCTTTCATTTTATTCAGGGAAGGAAGGGTATATGCATTCATTAATTACATATTATGTACCAGGCCCTATGCTAAGCGCTTTATGAATAATATCTCATTTGATAGCGATTGAAATTCGATTCCCATTCCTTCTCTCTCTTCTCCATGCCCTTGCACATCCTGGCTCTCATTTGACTCCTTCCTCATCCCTGCCTCTTAGAATATCTAGGCATCTTCTGGACTCATTTAAAATGTTTCTACATGAGGCTTTGCATGATTCTGATCTCTTGCCCCCATTGTTTTTCATTCTGTCACATGAAAAAATTTTCTATTTATTACATGTGGGCGTGGATGCATAGAATGAATTTTCAAGTTCCCAAGAAAAGTTTGTATATATATAGCATGTGTTTATAGGTAATAGCAAAGTAAAGGTTATCAGATAATGCAGTTGCAAACTTTCATATTGTTTTAACAGTGATGTATGACTACAAGCCCTGAAATATTGCAATCTCAGAAAAATTTAAAATGAGCATCTTTCAGAGGCAGTACTGAGAAGAACAGTAGTTATAGGAGTAGGTTCTATTTTATCACAAATAAGGTGTTATGAAGGAGAAGTGGAGAGAAGGATATCGTGAATGAAATGAATCAGCTACAAAGAAGATGGACTGGTCAAGTGTCAAGAGTGAAAGATGAATGAATGGATGAAAAGTGCTCTTTGGATACACATATAAACATTAGATAATCTTTGTCTCAAGTTCAAGGATTTTATTTTGTTCAGTCATTTTCAGTTATGTCTAATTCTTTATGACCCCATTTTCTTTGCAAAGCCACTGGAGTTTTCCTCTCCAGCTCATTTTACAGATAAGGAAACTGAGGCAAACAGGGTGAAGTGACTTGGCCAGGGTCACACAGCTAGTAAAGGTTTGAACCAGATTTGAACTTCGGACTTCTTGCCTCCAGACTTGACACTCTATTCACTGTGCCACTTAGCTGACCACGTAGCTAATAGGAAAGACAATACACATAGAGAAGTGGTGGCTCGGGCAGGGAGTTGTGTTCTGAGGAGCCGCAGGGCAGGTTGTCACAACCTCCCCAATAACAACTAATATGTAATGACTGTCCTTAGAGCAACAGGTGGAAATTAATGACATCATAGGTCCATTGGTACTAAATCAGCCATTTTCTTCCAATATATTGAGCTGTTATGTCATACATGCAAATAAAGCAAACATATAAGAATATATGCATAAGATGAATGGTTTAGCAATAAAAGAAATTATCTCAATGGAACCTTTAAATCATTTTTTACAAGATCTGTTTGAAGGAGCACCACTTCCACCAAATTTGAATTGTTTAAAAAATGTAGATGAAGTTGTTTTCCCTTAGGGCCAATCAGATCAGTCTCTTGAACTCTTTCATGTATTGAGAGGCAATACAAGAAATTTACGTTCCCTAATACAGAATTAATAAGAGACATATTCCCTCTTCCTCTGCCATCTTCCCTCTTCCCTCTTCCCTCTTCCCTCTCCCTGGTCCTCTGCCCTTCTTCCTTCTCTCACCTCTTCAAAGCTACATTACCACACAATGTCTTGGTTCCACTTCATGATATTCCCAGCTATCTCAGCACCTGGACTTGCTTTAAGTGTCTGAAACAATAACTTTACAGAAGTGTAGGGAAGTGGGGAACTGTATTTGGAGCATGTCTGGGATTAGTGTAAGACCATGCACAGCTACCTATGCGGTTTAAAAACTCTGATTCCATTTCTGACACATTATTTTCTTCTTTGAACACAGGAAACCATCCCCCATAAACCCTCGTCTCTTTGACAGTCCAATACATTTCAGGCATGATTACAGATTGAATTCTTTTATTATTTTCTCAAGTGAATTAGGTGCCTGGTTGACAGCAGTGGAAACTGAAATATTCTTCCCTCTCATATCACAAATTCTACTGTGGAATCTTCCCAACAGTATCCCACAACAAAATTGAAGAGATCTATTCTAGTTGTGGCATGACTTTTTCCTTCATAAGTAGTAGTGACTTATCACTAGCTTCTCTTTTGAAAATTCTATATTGAGTTATAGTTACTTCCAGTTAAATATATAGCTATATAAAGAAATATATAGGGCCTGTTGTGAGAGTAGAAGAGCTGAAAATTGGACTGTTATCAAATAATTTAAAATTAACCATATGAAATGATTTTGACTTTGAATATGATCATGGAGAGTATTGGTTTTCATATTACTAACTCATTCTCATCATGGGGCTCAAACCAACAGAGGACAGGCCTGTTCTTTTAGTAATATTAGAGGATCGGATAGCTTTATCATGTCATGGTGCTGTTGTTTTTTTACTCCTTTATACTTTATTGATTCCAAGAAAAATGTTCTTGTGTTTTAGACAACACTTTGGTGGTCAATAATTGGGTTCACAGATTCGAGCATTATTTTCCAGGACAACTCCATTCTTTCTCCATGTCTCAATTACCCATAAGAACATCAATTTATATTGCCAGTTAAAATGTTGCTTTTATGTACAGTTATATAACAAAATAGTGTACTGAAAAATGTCATATCTTACTCTTTGGGGAGAATTACAGAAGTCCCATATCTGATGTTTTCACAATAATTATAGAAAATAAGCTAGAGTGTTGTTCTTAAAGTTTCTCCTAACTTTCTGTAACTCTACTGAAAATATTTTTCAGACTACCAAAAGAGCAACTCTGATATTCGAAGACCATTGATTGAATTTAATTGGAGCTGAGCTTTTTTCCCATTTCCATTCATTAGTAAACAATGATAAAAATCAAACATTCAACTATGGCATGTGCCCTGATAATGAAAAATAATGTGACTCTTAATCCTTCTCATCCATGATCCTTGGATCTGATCTTCCTATAGAATCTGTCTAAATCATCAGACCAATAATATAGAACATGTTCGGTGACACTAAATGACTTGGGATAAAATAAGAAATATAGTTAACGAGTACAGGAGAAAGAATGAAAACCTCTAAGGCAGTATGCACATACATTATTTATATTGAATTATGTATGCATATATGTATCCATGTGTGTTTAGATATATCGATATAAAGAGAGAGATTTATGTATAAATATGTATGTATTATTTTACTAAAGTTCAATTCTAATGAAGATTTGGAGCTGTTGAAAGCTGTCAGTGAAGTATAAGTGCTAGAAGCCAATATCAAGTTGGAAAAGCTTTAAATATTGTCTCAAAAGCAGATGGTTTCTCTTACTCTGGGACCAACCTAGCTAAGTTCTGAAAGTCTCATGATCAGATTTGCTACCAGATAATCAATAATTTTAGCCATAGCAAGTCATGAAGTAGTTTACTTAAAAATAACTAGGATTTGTATAGAACGTTAAGGTTTGCGAACCATTTTATATCATTATCTTAATCTTCCAAGGTAGTTTTCCATGATATCATCAGTTTTAAAGTTGAGAAAACTGAGATGCCAGAGAACTTGGGTGACTTGGCTATGGTCAAATAACTAGTAAGTTTTAGAGGTGAGAGTCAGACACACATGATCTTGTCTTCCAGTCTAGCATTGTGGACACTAATCCATAGCTTGTAACAACTGTGATATGCCTCAGTGCAGTGAGAATATATACACTATAGTAATTAAGGGTCTATTAAATATTTAATTAACTATATGTGAGATATATGTGTGTGTGTTTGTGTGTGTGTGTGTGTGTGTGTGTATGCACATAAACAAACTGGCCAGTCCATTCTCAAATTGGCCCAAATATTCAAAGGGTTAATCCCTATATATATGTGTATGTGTGTATATGTATGTTTAGATTTATTCATATGCATACATATGTATGTGTGTACACACACACACACACACACACACACACACACACACATATTCCCTCCAATTAGTCAGATTGTAGCTTACCCTTACCTGCCCACCTGGTGGGCTGCTTGTCCAAATATTCCTATAATTTTGCTACAAGAGGTCTGCCCCTACACCAAAGGCATTCTTGATTTTCCCTGATTATTGCAGGAATATTAGGAGAACACTTGGATTATCTGCCTCTAATCCCTTAACCTCTTCTTCACCAAATGAGTAGCTCATCTTCTCTTCCTGTTGTACATTTATTGAACAAAAGATGTTTTTCAACCAACTGGTCTTTCAAGCTTACAGGTGGTCCAGAGTCACATTAACTTGGACAATATTATAAAAGCAGGGTTGAAAAATCAAGGTGAGGACTCACTTTTTATTCAGTAATCTTTACAGAGTCAGTTAATTTTTTTTAAAAAGGGAATGGACATTCATAGAAATGTTGAAAACGGATTCTCCACCAAAAAGTACAGTCTGCATTGGGAAGCTACAAACCAGATACTTCCTTCATTGAAGGCCATACTGGGATTTACCATGAATAAACATCATGCCTAGACCTTGTTCACCTGCTGAAATAATAAGGTGGTAAGTCTGTTAGAATAAGCAAGTTCCATTGGCAAAATTGTCACTCCTATTCAGACTCAGTTGCAAAATCCAATGTCCTGAAGTTATAAGTAATGAAGGGGGAAATCATGTCAATAATCACCGTCATCAACAATTTTTTTTTATTTGCAAAAGTCTCTCACTTCATTCACCTTTGAATTTAAAACCCTAATTTACATATAATCATCATTTTGTTTTTGTTTTTTTTTTTTTTTTTTTTTTTCCTTTGGTTTGTTTGTTTTTTTAACCACCAACCAGTAGAGCCTATGCAGTCCTAACCTCTGGGCCATTCACTCTCTCTTATCTGTCCGTTGTAGTTGATAACAAACACAGTGTATATAATTGGACTGTGCTTTTTAAAAAATGTGTTGACTTTTAACCTGGGATAAGCCAGCCACAGTGATTTTTTTTTAACCCTTTGTACCACCTTATATTAGTAAAAACTTTTTTGCTTAAAGATGGATAGGATATTTAGGTAATGGGAAAGGAGTAAAATTGATGACTTCTCATAAAACCTTTTAAAGTAGTCCACCCAGTAGACTTCTTCTTTCATGGCTGCCAGTGCAGTATCTGGGTCATCCATCAATTATCCCTTACTCATGCCACAAGACTAGCTTTAGCTATGACCAAAAATATAAGCTGCACATAAAATGATTTTTGATAGATGTATCATTATCTTTAATGGGGATAATAATGAGAGTTCCACAGAATACAGTTTGGAAAATGCTACTCTTGGATGTTTACTACATGGTGGCTAATTACAAAGAATGGCACCTTTCAGTTTGTAGGAAATCATCTCAGGAGAAGCTGAGAAAATCACCCACAAAAGAAACCTATATAAAACAAATGAACAAAATGGCTTTTCTTCCATTGTTTAGCATTTTGTTTTCCCCCCAATTTCATGTTAAACAATTTTAACATTTGTTTGAAAAACTTTGAGTTCCAGATTCTCTCCCTTTCTCCCTAACCACCCACCCCCCCCCCATTGAGAAGATAAGCAATTCATATAGGTTTTATACATGTGTATTCACACAAAATACATTTCCATATTAGTCATGTTGTAAAAGAAAATACAGACAAAAACTCAAAAAAAGGAAAAAGTATAGTAAACTTCAATCTGTATTCAGACACTATCACTTCTTTCTCTGGGAATGGGTAGCATTTTTCATCCTAAATCCTAAGTTATGTTGGATCACTGTGTTTCAGAGAACGACTAAGTCATTCATTCATCACTGATCATCTTACAATAATGCTGTTACTTTGAACACAGTACTTGTGATTTTGCATCAATTTCTGTAAGTCCTGATTTTTCTGAAAATATCCTGCTCATTATTTCTTATAGCACAATAATATTCCGTCACAATCACATACTACAATTTGTTTAAGCCATTATCTATATGATGGCTATACCCTCAATTTTTAACACTTTGTCACCACTAAAAGATCTGTTATGAATGTTTTTGTACAGCTGAGTCATTTTCCTTTGTGCCTATTTTCTCTGAGATACAGCCTATTAAGTGGTATTGACAGCTCAAAGTGTAAGCCTGGCTTTATAGCCTTTTGGGCATAGCTCCGAATTGCTCTCCAGAATGGAGGAATCAGGTCACAATTCCACCAGCAATGTATAAGGGTCTCATTTTCCTCTCATTCCATCCAACATTTGCAAAATGACTATTCTTGACCTCACTTTCATTCTCTTCCAATTCTGTCTTTGAGATTCTTGGGATCAAAAATGTAGATAAACCATTTTTGTACAAAGTATGATTTGTCAATGATCAGGCCTGACAGTGGACAGGCTGTCATTTCATATTTTATAGATCCTTTGTTATAGAGCATAGTAAAGTATTACTAATCAAAAAATATTAAATGTCAAAGCAGTATTGTTTGAAACATCAGCAGATATTTATAATAGGCTTTCTTTGTCCTGTTTTTATTATTAGATCAGATATCTTTTATTTAGTCCAATTGAATCCAGTAAGTACTTGATTAGTATCTACTGCACGTGAATCCATGTATATACAATATACATGTAATGGACATATAAACACAAAGTGAAAAACAGACATCGTTCCCCAGATAATCATGGTTCTGTACTTAAAAGCTGCTAGGTTAATTTGTATGGCTGAAACTTCTGTTACTCTTATTTATTAACTATTAAGATTGCTTTAGTTCTTATAAATTTTTTCAATCATTAAATAAACTTCAGCTTACAAATTTAGAGAAGCCTCATTTTAAATATATTCCCTGTCTTATTATTGACCAACCACTGGAATATATTAGTTAGGCCTTCAGTTGTTAGTCCCACTAACATGAGTTTGGGTATCTATTAAGAAATCACAATCAGTATCTTTAGATGGCATATTCACAAACCTGACCCCCTACTCAGTTGACCCCAGACATCATGTACAAATTCTAACAGGTCTTTAGCTAGACTTAGAACTAAATATTCAGATATTTATAGTGAAAGTATACAGGGGCTTAATTTTCCCCTTTTTGTCTTTGGGTTTGTCCATAATCTTATTATTTACAGATTTGTCTTGGCTCATTAAAACATATCAAAATATGAAAGAATAACTTCAGTGTTGAAGCACAATGATTTCCCCCAAATCTTTTTTCTTTTTACCTCTTTCATCTCCTTTTCTAAACATGAGATAAAACTGGAAACCTACATTGGCCTTAGAAAAACTACCTACAACAGGGCAGATTTATTTGAAAATTTCAGGATGGGAATTTATTCAAATTTTCTTATCCTCTTCACAATACTGTGAATAGATTGTTAAACTTAGAAAATCCCACCATTAAATTTACTGGTTTTGTGACCCCAGGAAATACCTCATCTCAGCCTCAGGTTCTTTCAACCTCTCATTCTAGCAAATGGGGTTAATATCAACAATACCCCAAGCATATGAAGACTTCCCCCAGAGTAATGCACAAATGAGAACAATTTTTGACACAGGCCACGAAGGCAGCTTGAAGAAGCTTTGAAGTGCTTAGATGCTGATAAGGTATTGAAGACACCAAGGTTATCCACTTCATCTTGGACCTTGGTCAGACTTCTTGACTTCTGTCTTGTCAATGGATTTTTGATGCCTCTTAAAAAGAGAATGAGGCTGACAATTTTGTGCAACTCTCCCTCACTTAAATCCAAATTCATGCACAAGTCAAGACATCATCCAGTGATGTTATTGGCCCTCTTCAAAAACAAAGGAGGAAAAACAATCATAGCAGTGGTACTACCAGCCAGGATTATTGTGAGTCTCTGATGAGATCCTGTATGCAAAACATTTTACAAATTTGAAAGTGCTGTATAAATGCTAGTAGTTGTTATAGTCATTTTATGAAGATCTAATATTGCTGATATTCAAAAGAAATGAATCTCACTTCTTTCTTGTCTTTGAGTGAAAAGTACACACCAAAGTTACCTTAGAGGGTATCTGAATTAGGTCACACATGGCCAAAGTTGTCACATCAGGCTAGTTCTTTGAGTGTAACCTGTGGTTCTCCTTAGAAAACATAAACCAATGCCATTCGACTAAAACCATGAATTATATATTTCCTTTTGTTCTTACTGTTTCTTTTAGGGAAAAAAAGTTACCTTGCCATTAGTTTACATTGACTATAGACATTTCTCATTATATTAGTCTATCCTGGGGATCCAATTTGCTCCAGTCTATGCCTATGACACATTTTTCATTTCCCCCCCATAAAGCCATGATTTCAAATTTTGTCTGAAGCTTTGGTGCTTAATAAGATTTGATTTGGAATTTGCATCAACAAGAAAAGTAATGGCAGCTAAGTGCATTTGCATATGGGCAGTGAATAAACAGTCTTTCATGTTGAGTTTAGTGCAAGCATGCAAAACTAGAAGTTCCATCTAAGAAGTGGGTAAAATGCCAAGTACATGCAAAACATTACAAAAGAGCTTTTGTGGAGCAGGACTTGAATATGGCTTTGAAAGTAGAAGATTTGGAGTTGGCACACTGACGGTGTACCAGTTAGATGATGAGTAGAACATGATTTAAGGGCTCTCCACCCATGTACACCATGTCCCAGTGGTCCAGTAACAGCTGGTTACTGTTTCCTTCAGATGGATGACAGAAAGTAACTTGAAACTTAGCATGAGCTGTTTGTAATTCATTAAAACTCAGTTTAAGGAACATGGGTAACCAGGCAGTGTCCAACATTAAGGATTCAGTCAGTCTGCTCATGCTCCGTCTGCAGACGACAGTTGAGGACTTTTATTCTTGAACACTTTTTAATCACGTTCCTTTTTTGCCATTTACATGGGAACTAGATCATCTACACCTCCACTCTCTAAATCACACTTGACCAACTCAGCCCTATGCTTAATCCAGCTAATTTATCTATTTCCAGTTCCAGCAATGAATCCCAGGGAAATACATTTTTTTTCTTTTGAATTGTGTTGTTTTTGCTCTCACTGTTATGTAATAAAGCCACCTTCATTGGAATATAGGAAACCATTTCTTGCTTTACATCAATCTGACATAATTTTTTTAGTTGCAGGATCAGACAATTAAGTAACATCTAGTTTGGCCTTCCTTTAGTAATGCCACAGAAAAGCCTCTAAATTTTTTTGTTCAGGATATGAGCCTATCCCAAGTCTGGTCTTTGGATTGGAATTTAAAAATGTCTTTGCCATTCTGTACCAATTACCTTAAAATTAGTGTTAAATTATCCCTCAAGTGTCGGTTAAGAAAAAAAAAAAGTCCTTGATTTTTCAAAGGCATCATTTACCCTTTTGCAAGTCTTAAATGGGTCCCAATAGGATGCAAAATTATTTATTCTACATTACAGGAGGCTTATTTTTTCATACAAAAGATGCCAACATCTGGTGTTTCATTTACGATTAGTTCTAAAACAAAGAAACTAATTTACTGTGATGACTGAGACAGTCATGCCATACTGTATCAGCACTCATCCCTTTCATTGCAGTCTCCCTAAAGCACTCTAAAAAACTGCTAATGCAACAAACCTTTAATGGGGAATATAGTGACTGAGATGACTGTTCCTCTTTTTTGGGTGCTAAATGGGCAGTCTTTAAAAAATGACTTGGAGTTTTGAGGTACTTGTACTTGTAGTTAATTTTCTCAAGGTTCACAGGTTTTCTTCAGTGTTTGTATTCTTCAACATTTAAACCTCTCGTCTCAGATTTCTAATGCTAGATTGTTAGAGAATCTTGGCTGTCATTCTCTGAAGCCACATGAGGTATGGGAACTCTTTTGGGGTTCCAGGGAACCACGGGGTAGGTTATAGTTCATGGTCAATAAATAACATGCTGACGTGAAAATTTATTAATCTCACACGGACAAACATTGGTCCCTCAGGGATTCTATGGTCACCTCCTTCAATAGAGACTTAAGAAGTGATAAATAGCCCAGGTAGAGAAGTAATAACTCATTAACTTATTCTAAATTACCACATTACCAAAAGATCACTTTGGTTGCTCTTGGTCCTGTTGTCCAAATTTATTCTTTTCTAGATGAGTAGGTCTTTCTTTCAAAATAAATTAGATAATCCCAAATTTCTCCCTGAAAAAAGAAGGTAAAACTTAAATTCGATCAGTGTGGTTAATATAGCTGTGAATCATGGAATCCTAGATTCTCCAAAGAATTCAAAGTGAGGATCATCCAAAGGAGAATAGGGAGGCACATGATGAACACGAGTAGGCTACAACACATCTCAAAAACTACAAAGAAGAACTAAAGAAAAAGAGATCATCTAGGCAACATATTAAAGATAAAGAAGGTAAGCTAGTCACTTGGAGAGAGTAAGGGAGGGATGAGTAAGGGACAACCATAATGTTACATACAATGATATTGTTGTGAGGTACAGAAAAATGATGAATACCCTAGAATAACAGGTAGACCTCAAGGACAAGTTGATGGAAGAATATAGGCGAGTCACATTGGATGGACAAACATGGATGAGTGAATGAATTGCCCTTTACTTGGCTAGAAGGAGAATCCACATTGATGAAACCATAGATTCATTAACTCATGTTGCATATTTAATTATGAGTTTAAAGAACTAACAAATTCTGATGTTCTTTTTTCAATTCCTTTCATTTCTCTTCTATTGAGGAGAGAAAAAAATGAAAATCTTTATAGGAAATCTGTATAACCACGTTAAAGAAATCCTAACATTGATCACATAAAAATGTATGTCTCATTCTTCATTCAGAGTTCAACACCTACTACTGGGCTTATATCCCAAAGAGATATTAAAGAAGGGAAAGGGACCTGTATGTGCCAAAATGTTTGTGGCAGCCCTTCTTGTAGTGGCCAGAAACTGGAAATTGAATGAATGCCCATCAATTGGAGAATGGCTGAATAAATTGTAGTATATGAATGTTATGGAATATTATTGTTCTGTAAGAAATGACCAGCAGGATGATTTCAGAGAGACCCGGAGAGACTTACATGAACTGATGCTGAGTAAAATGAGCAGAACCAGAAGATCATTATACACTTCAACAACAATACTGTATGAGGATGTATTCTGATGGAAGTGGATTTTTTTCAACAAAGAGAAGGTCCAATTCAGTTCCAATTGATCAATGATGGACAGAATCAGCTACACCCAGAGAAGGAACACTGGGAAATGAGTGTGAACTGTTTGCATTTTTGCTTTTCTTCCCAGGTTATTTTTACCTTCTGAATCCAATTTTTCTTGTGCAACAAGAAAACTGTATGGATCTGCACACATATATTGTATCTAAGATATACTTTTAACATGTTTAACATGTATGAGACTGCCTGTCATCTAGGGGAAGGGGTGGAGGGAGGGAAGGGAAAAGTTGGAACAGAAGTGAGTGCAAGGGACAATGCTGTAAAAATTACCCATGTATATATTCTGTCAATAAAAAGCTATAATTAAAAAAAAATTGAAAAAAAAAGAGTTCAACACCTTTCTGTCAGAAGCTAGGTAGTCTACTTTATCATTGGTTCACTGGCATCATGGTTGGTTATTGAAGTGGATCAAAGTTCCAAAGTGTTTTTTCAAGTTGTTTGCCTGTAACACATTGTTGTTACTCTATAAATTATTTCTTGGTTCTGTTTGTTTTACTCTGTATCAATTCATTTAAGCCTTCCCAGGTTTCTCTGAAACCAGTCTCTTCATCATTTCTTTTGGCTCATTAGTATTTCATTATTCCTATAATGTATTTTTTAGGTCTTTTCAATTTTTCAAATTTCCCTTTGTTTCCAATATCTACTAATACTTTCCAATTCTACCACAAAGAACCTGCTACAAATATTTTTGTACATATGGGTTACTTTTCTCTTCCTTTGTTCTCTCTGTGGGTATAGACCTACTAGTGATTGTTGCTGGGTTAAAATGTGTTCATTTTAGTAACTTTGAGACCTTGATCCAAATTGCTTTCAAGAATGGCAGCACCATTTCACAGCCCCACTAATAGTGCATTAGTATCTTTCTTTTCCTATTGTTCTCCAACATTTATTATTGTCCTTTTTTCTCATATTTCGCCAATCAAGCGACAGAAACTCAGCGTTGCTTTTCTTTTACACTCTCTAATTATTAGAGATTTGGAACATTTTTTCATGTGGATATTGATAATTTGGTTTTCTTTCTTTGTAAACCATCTGTTTTTAACCCTTAACTTTTTGTTAATTAGAGAGTAGCTCTTATAAATTAGAATCTGTTCCTTATATATGTCTTATAAAGGAGACCTTTGGCAGAGAAATTTGTTGCAAAGATATTTTCCCAGTTAACTGTTTTCTCTTCTAGTCTTAGCAGTATTGGTTTTGTTTGTACAAAAACTTTTAAGTTTTTTGTAATAAATTGTCCACGCTGTCTTCCTGATTGTCTCTATTATTTCTTTTATTATGAACTTTTCCCTTATCCATAGAAGGAACATCTATTTGTAAGATCATTTTATCTCCCTCTTTCAGTGTTTCCCTTAAATAGAGATATTCATTTGCAGTTTTTTTCCTTTATTGAGCTAAAATTTTATCTCAGCACACAACATTTTATTGCTCTCCATTACCCAGAGAAGTAACTCAGAGAAACATTACTAAAACTGCAGTTTTTTCCACAACAAAATCTCCCCAAACTGACCATTAATAAGCTAAGATGGAAATACTAAGTGATAGTCTTAATTTTTCCTTTTCTGGGAACATGATTTGGAGTGTGTTATGGCGTCTGGGCCTACTAGGCAACGAAACTTGAAGTACATTGACTATTCCTAAGTTGACTAGTAAATGCCCAAAATTAATTTTTTTATTTGCTACTTTTCCTGTGCCGAAAAATAATTAACGTACCCTTTTGTGTGCTTTGTTGCCGTTTCAAGCTGTTGAGGTAATTTTGTTCACACTTAGGCTTCTTGTGGTATAATAGTTTTGAAAAGATGGCCAAGAATAGGAGAAATTAAACATTTCAACGAAAATTGAAAATCCCCGCGGGCGTTTGTGTTCCAATAGAAATGAGTACCTTTTCTTCATCTTTCCATCCTGCCTCAGGAGGTATTTGGCAGTTTTGCAAATCCCTCCAACGTATATTTTAACAGTAGTTAGGCCTATTTGAATTCCCTCTTTCCCTCATGCTACTTGACCTTTTCAGAATAACCATATACGGAATGAAATTGGTCCAAGATAAAATGTAAAATGTATTCACACTTGATTATACACTGTGATAACTCCTGTTGCCCCAAAAACCTGGGGAAAGAGTTAGCTCAAATATAGATAGAGGATGGAGGTGAAACTGGAAACTCCCTTTATAAACAGTTGTATGCTTCACTTCAAAAGGAAAACAGAGGAAAGGGATGGGTGCCTTAGACATGTTAAAAGAAGTTGCCAGATGCGGTATTTTTAGGTTGAATTAAGTGAAGTGAAGATTCAACACATTATTTTCACCTTGAAAGATAAGTGGGCTCTTCAAGTGAAGAAAATGGTCCCCTTGTTTTCAAAGCTTTTCTCATGTCACTAGAAACTCAAATGAACAGCTCCATGAAGAGGTAGCCAAATCACCTATCAGACAAAACACAGCATTGTGTATGGGTCTCACTACTGTGTACTGTGATGATGTGCATTTCTGGCATCCATGCAGAACTAACTTTGCTTCAGCTGGGGAATATATTTTCCTCTCTTTCAAGCTTGCCTACCTCCCATATGTTTTTAAAATTTCCTTCCCTGGTTTGCTTTGGCCTGGAAAAGAGGCCTCCTTTCTATGTATATTGGAGAGTACAAGTTGACAGCTGTGTTTCCCTCCCCATGCAGTGCTAACTGCTCAGAGGTCGAACATAACACAGGGCCACGTTGTGCTTGGCCTTTTTGCCTACTCCATTAGGCCTCAGCATAATGGTAGCACTTATCCCAAGGTGGTAGGTAAAGAGTTGTGTTCTCTGCCCCAGTGATACTCCCTGTTCTAATGATTGGAAGATCATAAAATGGCTTTTAACAGGCTCTTAGTGCCACACAACTTTGACGTTGTGCTGCCCCCATAATCACCATCACAAAGGGCTTGGTTATAAAGATAAAAGCGGCCAAATCAATGGTGAATGTATAATTAATACATGAAGACAAAGTTAATACTTAAAGGTTCACGTACTTTGCAAAATTAATTATGAATTTCAACATAAGCTGGCAGGTTGTGGAGTGGAGTGTTTGGGATGATTTTAGATATCTCTCAGGGGCTTTGGAATATGTGGATGTTTCAGAAAGAGATTTCATCCTTATCTTTGGAAAATGCCAGACTTTTAAAAAAATCATACATATAACTCCTCACATCTAGGATAAAGACCTCAAAAAGGTTACAATTGCAAAAAGAAAAACAATCAGTGATCCAATCAATTAACCATATTTTAAGCATTGACTATGTACAAGTCACTATGCTAGGTTCAGTGGGTAGAAAAACAAAAAAAAAGAGGGAAAAGTCTCGGTCATCATAAAGATTGCATTCTGATGCAATTTCTAGGTATTTTTTAGTTTTTTTGTGTTTTCTAATTGTACAGATACTCACACTCACCACCTGATAAATGGTCAAAAGATATTGTCCCTTACCAAAGGAAGAAAAACAAATTTTCAACTTCTACATGACAAAAGACTCTAAATAACAATTAATTAGGGCAACACAGAGGAACTCTGAAATATTCAGAGATTATATAGATATATGTGTCTTAATGAGTTTTAGGATACAGTTCCAAATTAGTTTTCAAAATGGTTGGAGAAATTCAGAGCTCCACCAATATGACATATTGTACCTGTTTGCCCATTTTATCATTCTCTTCTTTTCTTGTCTTTGCCAATCAAATTGGTGTTAAGATAACCAAAAAGATAAAAGAAATTTAAAAAGAACCTATACACACAAAACATTTGATAATAGGCCTTTTTGTAGTAGCAAAGTAAACAAAGAAACCCTGGAAACTAAGGTGCTGCTTGTCACCTGAATAATGGCTAAACAAATTATGGTGTATGAATGTAAGAGAATACTATTATGCCATGAGCCATGATGAAAAGAATGCTTTCTGAGAAACCTGTGAAGAGTTGAAATGACTTAAGAGCTCTGATCATTGGTGAAAAATGTTACTTATCTTCTGACAGACAACTGATCGATTCAAGATGCAGAATAAAACCTCTCTTTTTGGACACAGCCAGTGTCACAATTTGTTTTGCTTCACATTTGGTAAAAGAGTTTTCCCTTTTTTTCTAAAGGGGGAATGAGATTTAGAAAAAATAAATATTTAATAATTGCAAAAATCTATTTTAGAAAAAATTGCCCAGGTGTCTATTAATGTACTAACTCTTTTATCTGACAACTAGCCTAGCTCAGACTAGAGATGCTTCATTGTAAGTTTATTCCCAAATGATGGCTTTTTCATTCATAACAACTCTGACAACTGTAACTTGGGTAGGAGAACTGAAGCTTTGCCTCAGGGTTCTGAAATAGAGAAAGCACTATGACAAATATGTTCTTAAGCAGCATAGAAACAACTGAGCTTAATAGCTAGTTAGCAAGAATAATTAGTAATGTGGAGTGCTTCTTCTTTTCTCTGCCACAGTACTCTAGTCTGGCCCTGCCTCTGACTTCGACAGTAATCACTCCAGAAACTCCATTTACTATATCTGGGGCCATGAAAGCCACCCCATTTTCCTTTTGAATTTGTCATCAAAAGTTCATCTGTTAGAATGTTTTGTGCTGTTTGCCTCCAGATATATTTTGTATCTCTGACCTCAAGTGTAAAAAATGGAACAATATGGTCGTGGTAACTCTGAAAGATCATCTATTAAGTTGTAGAAGGATTGGGATCTGCATTGGTGAGGAAAGGGCTTACTGATAAAATGACAGATTCCTGAAATATTAGAAACCCAGTAGGAAAAGGGCTAACTTTAGAATGAGAAGTATCAGAGAAGACTCTGATACTTATCCCTATGACATTGGGCAAATTGCTTAAGCTCTCTGGCTCAATTTCCTCATCTGTAAAAAAAAAAAAAGGGAGTTGGACTAGACAATCTTTGAAGTCTCTTCTAGTTCTAAATTTAGAACTAGAGTTCAATGTAGATACCATGCTCCTGCTTATTGGATTTTGTTTTACTTTGAGGCAGAAGTCACATTATAAAGATGAAAAGAATATGAACTACTTATTCCAATTTAGATGTGAGGCTGTATTTGGGCTGTTCATTGTGACAATTAATTAGTGGGAATGCTTAAAATAAAAAAAAAAAGTGGCCATATTTTCAATAGAATTTCTCTTCAGTTCCAAAAGCTTTATTTCCTCTCACCTCTCTGTTCTCATAGATTCAGGTTTAAATCATAGAGATTATTAAAGTATTTTGCTCTGTGGCTATTTCTCAAGCCTATGTGCTTTACAAACTAGATGGAAACCAAGTCTTGGAAGACATACCCCTTTCATGCCTAGAACTCTTACCTTGGGGACTTCCAGTACTGATTGATGGTTACTCCATTTACTTGCTAAGCCTTGGATTAACTCCATCCATACATTTGACTCTCTATCAACCTAACCAGCTTCCATATTTCCATGCATGTAATGACCATCCACTCCTAGTCAACTCCTTCCTATCCAGTTTTGAAACCATAATCAAATCAGTGTTGTCCTTGTTCCTAAAAAGCATATCTCACTTTACTTCCTTATGGCTCCCTTCACCATCCCTCTAACTTCCTTCCTTCTTTCCTTCCTTCCTTTCTTCCTTCCTTCCTTCCTTCCTTCCTTCCTTCCTTCCTTCCTTCCTTCCTTCCTTCCTTCCTTCCTTCCTCCTTCCTTCCTTCCTTCCTTCCTTCCTTCCTTCCTTCCTTCCTTCCTTCCTTCCTTCCTTCCTTCCTTCTTTCCTTCCTTCCTTCCTTCCTTCCATTAAGGGACTTATCAAGGGTCACACAGCTGTGTCAAATGTCTGAGATTGGATTTGAAATCAGGGCTCCTCCTGACTCTAGTGCCAGTACTCTGTCCACTGTGCCACCAAGCTGCCCCACCTATAAGTTTCTAAACCACAGTTTCTTTCCCTGGCTACCACTTCATTATCATTACTGTTTTTACCTGTTAGAATTTAAGTTCCTGAAGACTAAGAGAATCCTCAATGCATAGAACACTGTGTGACACCTAGTCAACATTAATTAAATGCTTTGTCATTCATTCATCCATTCACCTATCTTGTCTCACTCACATCCATCCAACTGGAAAAATAGGTACTTCTGAAATTAATTCAATCCTACATATTTGGTCAAATTCCATGGGCCCTGCTAATGGAGCCAAGGGTCCCACTACTGCTAAGTGTATAAGGTAGCATCAGATCTCTAATCTCCCTGACTATAAGTGTGCTGTTCTCTTCACAGTGTTGTACTGCCTTGAATGTGAAGAAGATGGAACAGATCAGTTCTCTTGGGATAAACAACAACCCTCGGAAAACCAACCAACAGAAACTCTTGTACGTAAATTATGATTTTACATTTTAATAATTAATGCTAAGGAAGGTGTCTAAAGTAAAGAACAGATATTTCTGTGTATTTTTCAGTATGTTTTGAAGACAAATCAAATACAAGATACAATTTTAATTTGACTCATGCTTTTAAATCCATAAGAAAACCAATGACCACAAGTTCCAAAATCACTTGGCTCGAGTAGGTCTTCCTTAAAAACCTAGATGTGAGATTAGATGAAGATGAGAAAAGGAGAGAGATTAGATCTATTTTTTAATTATTCTAAGAAATTCCTAGGTGGGAAAACTAACTAGCTCTAATATTACAGGTTGGCAATCCTCTCAAATATGTAGTCTTGAGAGAGTATTCTGGAGTACTAATGCCCTGCCCATGGTCACATAGCCAGGGCATGTCAGAAGTAACTTGAACCCAGATCTTCTGACTTAGAGACCTACTTTCTATCCCCTATGCACATCGCTTTTCTACAAAAAAGTTGTTACCTTGATTAAATGGGAAAATTTCCCTTTATAGTTTACATTTTAAAAATGACTAAAAAGGAGTATTACTTGAAGTTTGAAGGCATGAAGAGATTCTGTCCCATCCCATTTCTAGCCCTCAACTTTTCCCTATAACACGTACGCAAGCATACATTCAATTTGATGTTTGAATAATGTTTCTAGTAGGGTAGCTTCTTGTATTTTCTTTGTGTTTTCCTACTGACCCACTCTTTTCAGATAAATAAATGCAATGTCACCTTTGAACTCAGTGCTCTGGTATTGCTGCTGAGTGTTCCTGGTTGAGTCTATGTAGAGATGTATTTAATACATATTGCTGTAGAAACGAAGTATTATATTTTATTATTATTATAATATAGTGAAACAAGGTAGGAGGAGCATCACTACTTACAAGGTATCTCAAGCAAGCCTTCTGTCTGTTGAGGACCGTGTACTAAGCTTATCTACCATTTAAAGGGAAAAATGTCTGATTATACTCTCTAAATCACAGGCATCTCATTTGCCCTGGAGAAAAGCCACCAGAAGATGATTTTGTGGGAAAAAATGTGAAATCTATTTTTCAGGGACATCTTTGTAAACTTTGTTGGTAGTGCATTCTCAGAAAGATTAATCAAGATGTGCAGGGACAGTAACATTTCAGAGAAGGAGGTCTTACCTTAAATCAACAGCTTTGCCATTTGGTCTTTGAGCCCATAAGTCTGCAAAAACTGATGTTTTGGTTACCATTATGGTCTGGTAAAGGTTTACCAAGTAATATAGAAGATGCTAAATAAAAGTTTTGATTTCTATGACAGTTCTTTCAGTTCCTGTAAATGAAGAAGTGAGTAAATCCGTGCTCTAAAAATTATTTACTTGTGCCTGCATGCACATTTCATTTCCCACTCAGCATCCTTCCTTTTGACTTTACCATCATACCCCAGGTAGCTCATCATTCTGCAAGATTAGTTCAACCCTGGAACTCACACTTCCTCAGTACCGTACCGTAGGGTCTCTCCTGATTAGAGAGTAGTTAGATTGAAGAGTTCCTTTCTGAAGCTCCATTTAAGGAGAGTACTCAGGACAGCTCCGTCATCATTTCCTACCGGGCTATGCTCCTTTGACCCTTGCCATCAGGCCCTTTCCTGGCAATTAAAACAGTTGCCTCAGTTCTCTGCATTTGGTCCTTCTTTGTCCTGAGAGAGAAGCGGCTCATTGAGCTCGTATTCCATTTTGGATTAATACCTTTGAACTAGAGAACCTTAGAATGTCCTTTTCCTGGAATCACTGGCCAGTGAAGTCCAAGATGTCATTTGGGAATTCCATAACAGTTTTGTGAAGAATACTTGGATTGATATTTACTCTTGTGTGTGAGCCAAGCTCTGTGAATAGGTCCAGTTCTAAGCTGGAACCTACATCCTCTACCACCTGGAAGGGAATAGCCTCCTTTCAAACTGACTAGACTAAGCTAATCAAAGGGGAAAGACTGTCCCTCTGACTTATTTCCCTTTTACCCCAGTTCCCAGAAATGGATCTGGGGATGTTTACTTCTTTTCTGTATTATTTGTCCTTCTCGCTTTCCTGTTTTAGAGGTGATCTTCATGGGACAGAAAGTTCAAGTGTCAGCCATCTTGGTTTCTCAGAGTGTTCATGCCCAGCTGGCTGTTGCACCACCCTGCCTCCCAGACTGGCTCTGAAGTTGCCATGCCAAAGCAGGAAACCTCAGCTCCACCAGGCTTAAAGACATAGACAACTAAAGAAAGGAAGCTCCCCCTTCCCATGTGGTAGGGGATGTAGTTGGGCTCATGTAAGAATTGAGCATGCTCAGAGAGCCCAAGTTATATCAGAGTTCATAACACCACAAAACTGTAATAGCTCCCCCATGACCATCGTCAGCTGGAACCCGGTAGATCACTGAGCTTTCATTCCACAGATTCGTCCCAGAGTGCTGAGAGAAGGCTCGACTAGCTTCTTCTCATTCAATTGACATAAACACCTAGTTAGCTGGAATAACTAGTTAAAAGATGAAGCTACCCAAAGACACATTCCTCTTTCCAGCAACCACAAGCCCATGAAGTTTGTCTTTTATTTGGTCTGCTTCACTCCATCTTCCAGCATTTATCTTCCTCTGGAATAGCAGTTTCCCATTATCCTGGGGGTCTCTTCAGGGGTGAAAGGAGCAGAGGAGGTGCAAGGCCCCTGTTCTCTTGTCCCTCTCTCCTTCCCAAGACAGTGTATCTCCTGTCATAAATCCTTGTGTGCTGAAATTCTCTTTCCCATCAACATTTCTCCCCAACCATTTGCCTCCCCCAAATATTTTGTCCCCAAGGAAGAATTTGTAATTATAGTACCGTAGAGCAAAACCAAAACCAAACCAAAAAAACCACTGCAAATATGGAAATGAACACTAGTGATCCAGAGTTCCATGTCTTCCCTTGTCTTCTTTTTGGTATTTGCCCTTCGACTTCTGAGTAGGCATAAATCATTTTTAGAATCCTTTAGTAAATTCCACACAAGCTGCCGAGGGAAAGAGTCTTCCATACTGAATTCCCCTTCGATATTTTTTTCTTGGGTGGTAGGTTGGAGGGAACAGGAATTGGAACTACACAATACCATAACAATGAAATGCTTTCACACTTGGAAAATAAATTTAATTCTTTACATTGCCTTGTTAATTTATGTATGAGTCTAATTGCAGCATACAGGAACCCAAACAGTGAGAATATAGACTGAAAATGTACAGCCATGCAGAAAATCCCAAGTCTCCTAAAGTAAATTCCTCCCTTTAATTAGGAAAAGAAATGTACATTCTAATTACTCTCTTTTCCCCTAGTAAAAAGCCATCAGTGATGCTGGCTCTTCGATTTAAAGCAGATCACTGAGAGGACTTAGTCACGGAATTGTAGTAACACCTAAGACCCAACAGCAAAGGCCCTATTAGCTGAAGGTCTTTTTTTTTTTTTTTAATTTTCCACACCAAGAAGGAATGAAAAAACTTAAAACAATGAAAAGGCTCTAGTGGGCCCTGGAAACTTCCCAGAATTGCTGCCATTGACTTTAAGGATCCTGGGTTCTCTTCAAAAACTGGGATTTTCCCCTCTGTTTCAGTTGGACTGCAATATTTGATTGCAAGAAAGATAATTAAGAATAGAAGAATTGACATTAAAAGCTGAATTTTGACACAGGATTAGTAAGTTTCATTATATTGTGACTTGAGTTGAAACTCTTTGAGTACGGGTATGTAGTGAATGGAGTACCAGGATGACCTGGTTTCAAATATCACATCACGCTCATTAGCGTCATAGGTGTGGACAAATAAATCATTTAACCATTATGCATTTCTGACGACTAACACGCTAGATATGTTAAGTCATAGACAGGCTGCTCTCTGAGTTAGTAGAGGGAATTTCCTCTTAGTAACAAAATCATGGATCCTTGGCAAAATTCCTTCAACTAATGAAAGCTCATCAGTAATTCTTCCCTAAGAGAGTATAGCGTAAATTCCTTGAGGGCTCTTTTTCTGCGTTGTCTTTTTTGTCTTTGTATTCTCCGGTAGTAAAACAGTGCCTGGCACATTGTATAAATGTGCTTACACAATTTTTGTCGACTGGTTGATGGAATGAATGAGTGAATATTGGTCACTGAAATATCCAAGGCAACTTCTCTGGGTCATTGGGTCCCCTTTCTTGGTATTATTCTTGGTATTCTTAAGTATTATTATGTTATAGAAATGACTACTCTCATTAATAACCCAAGTAAGGGATGGCTTGAGGTGAAACAAAGTCTGAGTTCATCTTCCAGCAGCATTCTAGAGTATATTATTAAAATCGTGATTTTTGTGAACTTTGGGTGGGATCAGAATAGGAGGAAGTTAATACAGGAGGTTATACCAGCCTTAGCTTAATTCCTAGCTTGATGCTTTACTTTACCTAGGAGTTTGGGAATGCTGTAGGCATAGTATTATTGATACTTAAGATACAAATCTGCCAATAGCTCTCCCCTTGCTCCTTATTGCCACTTCACCCTAGCAATTAGGCCCTCCACAGCCTGCCTCTAATGTATCTTTATAGCCTTATTGTATCTTATTCTTTCCTACGTACTCTTCATTCTCTTTAAGCTCCATGAAGAGCTGTTGCCTGAATTCCAAGTCCAAGAGAGAGCCACAGATCAAAAGAACATGTATCTCTACTGTTCCACTTCCTTCACAGGCAAACTGTGATATGGGACCCTAGGGAGAATCATTGAAGGAAATAATCCAAATCTGCCCAAATATTTTAAGGCCTGCTTTTCATAACATCCTAGATTTAGAGTTGTGAGCGATGGGAGAAGCCATTAAATACGACTTCTTTGACAGATGCAGAAACTGGGGCACACAGAAATTAAATGACTGGCCAAGGGTCCCATAGTTAGTAAGTGGGATTTGATGCCACATCCAGACTCTGTCCAGTAAACCACATTGCCTCCTTCAGAAATGTTTCTTCTGAACACAAACTGTATCTGACTATGCTATCAAGAACTCGATTTCAGTGTATGTGATTGACTTGTTAGTATTAACAGCACTCAGCAAGGGAGAGCTAGAGTCCTGAGATAGCAGAGAAAAATGTGGGGTGTGGGTTTTCAGCAATCTTCTTGATTTGTTGCATTGTGCTTACCTGAATATAATCATTTTCTGAACAAACATTTTCAGCTTCAGCTAGGGTCTCTTCACCTAAATATGCTTTTAAATTCATCCCTTGGTTTACTCGAAACTATTGACATAAAACTCTGGATGTGAAAATTTACAATACGTGCTAAAAAAATATTGCTCTCCATAATACACTATACTTTGAGTCAGAAGTCCTTAGGTCTAGACAAGACTAGAAAGACTATTTACAAAACAAATTGCAGCTGAAGATCTCAGACCAAGTAAAGTCATAGGGTCATTTGTAGAGGCCAGAGAAAGAAGAGAAGAGAAATCAGTAAGATTGCCATAAGATTTTCAGGTCCATGGGATATCTTTCCTTGCAATGAAAAATATCAATCCCATGACTTAGAGGTTTGTTTTCTCAATAGCAAATATATGGCTCTCTCCTCTTCTGGTGATATGTCAAGGGAATGATAATATCTGGTAACTTTTTGAAAAAGTATCACGGTAGAGTGGACAGAAACTCTGCCTTTGACTTAGGAAGACATGGCTTCATTTACTGCCCCTAGGTCAATTAATCTCCCACTGCCTACCTCTTAAAAGCTCAAAGTTACAGAAGAGTTACTTATCTGCATGGAGGGAAAGACTTACTATACTGGGGGTTCTGAACCCCTAGATACTTCTCCATATTGCAAACTTCTATGGGAATCTGGAATGTTCCAAACAATGTCACATGGCATAATGGATTCTAACATTGTATCTTTATATCATTGTATAAGTTGATTAAGGTATAACTATGTAGATCTGTTTATAAGGAAATCCTAAAATTGCATTTTTTCAAAGGGAGCAAGCATTAAAGATCAGGAAACTCTTTGGGTGGGTACTATAGAGATGATATTCTGTTCTCTTGAGTGTGGATCTGGGCTGTCAAAACCTTTTTCTCCCCCTTGGATAATATCGTTCTGAAATCTGTCAGAGTGAAGGATTATTATGGAACTTTTCTTTCTTACTGATACCAGGTCAAAGTGGGCATTCTTTATAGGCAGGTTTCTATTTTCAAAAACTCCAAGTTTCAGCACTATGTCAGTAGCTTTCATTGGTCAGAGTGCCAAGCTAGGTGTAGACAGTGATAGGCTGGGGGAAGGGAATGGGTGGTGGATAGATATGGAGGCCAGAAAAGGAGGAGAAGTGATGACATAATAACAATTTGGATCAACCTGGGCCAGACCAAACTCCCCTCCTTTTTGCATTCATTAGGCACTCTCCTTACATGTTTTGTGCCAACGGCCTATCTTCTGAAATCCCTTGCCATCCACACTTATCATGACTTGTCATTTCGCTGAAACCAATCTGCCCAACATGGCCCCCAGTGACAATT
This sequence comes from Antechinus flavipes, assembly GCF_016432865.1. NCBI lineage: Eukaryota > Metazoa > Chordata > Mammalia > Dasyuromorphia > Dasyuridae > Antechinus > Antechinus flavipes. Next base: position 68,900,892 of record NC_067404.1, on the reverse strand, counting down.
TCTTAATAAGAGAATTCTGATCATCTTCCAACAGGACCTTAATTTCCCATGATACATTCATTTTAAACTTTTTGCTAATTCATTTTTTTGTTTGTTTTTGTCCAAGTCTGTGAATGTATCACTGTAGAGAACTTCCAGTGTTTAGAAATCCTTAATGATACCAGTAAGGCAACTCAACTCTGATTATAATATTAGAAATTTGCATAGGGACATAGCAAGATTGAGTGACTTGCATATGGTCACCCAACAAGTACATTTTAGACACAGGATTTGGACCTGGATTCCATACTGATATCAACAGGAGTAATTTTAAATCAGCTCAGAGCAATCATGATACCACTTTAAGCCACTAGCCAACTAGTCCAATGAGTAAAGAAAATAAACCCCACAAAATTGTGGTTTTTCTCACTTTCAATTTTTACCAGTTGTTATATACCCATGAGTCCAGTTTCCTAGGAAATGAAAGTGAGTATCATCTAGAGGAGAACAGACAGGTGCACAGTGGCTGGGTACAAATTACAACATGTTACTAAGTAGAAATTATGAAGGAGAAGTGAAATAAAAGATATTAGCAAAGAAATGTATGTGTGAAAAAGAAGATGGGACTGGTTACATCTCAAAACCCAGGGATAATTAGTGGACAGCCTATATAGTCCATTGATATCCTCAAAATAGCAAAAAAAAAAAAAAAAAAAAGAAGTTGAGTGGCAAACTTATAGAAAGATTGGGACAAGAACCACACAAGACAACCATTGGAATATCTTGGTCTCATATAGACCCATAAAGCCACTAGTTGCTTGAGAAAATTGAGAAGCTAGCCAAGGGATATTATTATTATTGTTATTGTTATTATTATAGCTTTTTATTTGCAAAACATATGCATGGGTAATTTTTCAACACCGACCCTTATAAAACCTTCTGTTCCAGACCCCCTCCCTTAGGTAGCAGGTAGTCCAATACATGTGAAATATATTAAAATATATGGTAAATCCAATATATGTATATGTGTTTATACAGTTATCTTGTTGCACAAGAAAAATCTAGCCAATGGATCTTTAACAAAAAGAATAGACTTTTATGGTGTGGGGTAAGTCATTTCCTAGATATCAGTATTTGTCTCTGTTTATCTTAGAGTCTGAAGGTAACTGTTGAAAGATTACAAATAGCCTTGAGTCTTCAATGAGAAGAGGTGTCTCAAGACATACTATTGGTGTTGTAAAAATCAAATAGCATATTGAGTGGGAAAAATTCACCTTCAGATTTGGGAGCCTGCCCATTTTTGTTTAAAACAATTTTAAAATGTCACCTTCATTTCCGCTATGCATTTTAACTTAACAAATTTCTATACTTGATCTTTGAATTTCCTTTGTCCCCCCCCCCCCCCATTTTTAAAGCTCTGCTGGTATAAGTATATCTTATTTAATTTGGGGCTGTCACCACTAACTTGTAGGATTTCTGTGATGTGTGAAGAAGAGAACTGTCTAAACCATGAGATTTTCCTTGAATTAATGTCTTAGTTTAAGCTGTCATCGCTTGGGAAATTTATAACTACAGTACAGCAGTCTGAGAAAGACAGATTCAAACACAAATATAACATTCTGCTGCTATTCTATCTAGTCATAACACGTTTTATAGCACCAAGGAGTGTAGATTCAATTTTCATGGCATTACCTACTTTATAGCAGATGTTATTTAGAACAATGAATTGATTTTTAATCACATTTGAAGGCTAAAGGTCATAGTCACCCTTTTAATATGTGCTACTTAATTGATCACCTTAGTAGATTAAATAGATATTTCAAATAGGCCCTTGTGCCTATTTGAAGTAGAGAATTTAAATGAGTTTACTCCTCTATCATCTGAGGTATGAATGATCAAAAGACATATTCCAATTTCTGAAGTATTCTGAAACTTCTCTCAGCTCTGGAAAATTAATAATTGTTTTAAAATATTTATTTTTCGATTGAATTTGGAACATGCGTCAAAAATAGAGAAGTAATTGGGGTAAAACAGTTGGAACTTTGTTTCAGGACATGGACATTAGGGAGTGTTGAATTTTGAGGGTGTCGGCAGTACCCAACAGAGTCAGGGAACAAAGAATAACCAGTTAGGTACAAAGCTACTAGATGTTGGACTGAGATGCTTCCCAGAATTCCTGGCATAAAACATTCTCAGCAATAGCCTCCTGCCAGTGTCTCAGGGTCCAGACTCACCACTTTGACTCAACTGAGGGTGGCTTTGTGCAACATGCTTTTCCATTAAACCAGATTAAAGGGTAAAAAGATTTGGGATTAGTCTCATCAGATTTGCATAATCTAGAGAAACCTTGGCAAAAACTGTCAATTCACCAAAAAATGTTCTCATTGTTGATGTAGGGAAAGAGGAATATAGTCATGTCATCAGTAATCATGCCACTATTATGCAAAAATAATTTTACTTACCATCAAAAACACATTGTGAATTTTTGTTTCTATAAAATTGACCCCACCAATGTGATTTTCAGAAGCTAGAATAAGGATTAGAATTAGGAGTAAAAGGAACCTTCTAGTCTATCATAGGCAATGGGTAATAATATACAGTCTTTTCATACTCCTTTTCCAATCTTTTTTTTTTTTTTTTCCTGGGGTAAGCTTAACTTTTATTTATTTATTTTATTTTTTAAAATAACTTTTTATTGACAGTCTTTTCCAATCTTAAACCAGTTTTTCCATGTTTGGTTTTAACTGATGTTTCTTGGCCTGTATACATGTTCTTCAGGAATCAAGTGAGATGATGTGATACTCCCATCTCTTTTAGGACTTGTCACATTTTGTTGTGATCCTCATGGTCAAAGACTTTAGTGCAGTCATTGAAGCAGAAATAGGTATCGTAGTCATTGTTGTTCTTGTATTTTTCTTGCTTTCTCCATAATTCAGAGAATATTGGCAATTTGATTTCTAGTTCCTCTGCCTCTTCAAAAATCAGCCTGCTTTTTTTTTTGGGGGGGGGTAATTCTAGGTTCATATATTGCTAAAGCCTAGTTTGCAGAATCTCAAGTATATCCTTCCTTGAATATGAAATGAATATAATAGTTTGGTATTTTGAACTTTTTTTTTGTTTTTTTTTGTTTTGGCATTGCTCTTCTGTAGGATTGGGACATAAACTGATCTTTTCCTATTTAGTGGCCCCTGCTGAGTTTTCTAGATTTGATGGCATATTGAATAATAGTATCATTTAGAGCTTGAAATAACATGACTGGGATTCTATCACCTCCACAGACCTTATTGTTAGCAATGTTTCCTAAGGCCCACTTGACTTTATTCTCCAGAATGTCTGGCTCTGGTTCCATAACCACTCCATCATAATTATTGGTGATATTAAGATCTTGTATAATTTTTTTGTGTATTCTTGACACTTCTTCTTACTCTCCTGCTTCTCTTAAGGCTCTACCATTTTGTCTTGTATCATTTTTGCATGAAACATTCCTTTTGATATCTCTAATTTTCTTGAAACAATTTCTTGTCTTCCCCATTTCATTGTTTTCTCCTATTACTTTGCATTTGTTCATTTAAGCAAATCTTTCTGTCTTTCTAACCTAGTTATTCTCTCGAATTCTGCATTCAGTTGGTTATAGCTTTCCCTTTCTCCTTATCTTTCCATTTTCCTTCTCTTCTCAGCTATTTGTAAAACCTCATCCCATAGCCATTTCACTTTGCAAGGCTATTAGTATGAGCAAATGCTATAACATTGAAAGCAAAACGTAAATGCTACTTATTATTTGCTAACAGTATAACCTCCGGCAAGTCATTTCCTCATTTTGGAAATCTGTTCTTTCATTTGTAAAATGAGTGAAGTTCAACTGTGTTATCTTTGAAATCCCAGGATCTGAGTTTGTGTCCCAGCTCTGCAACTTATTACCTGTGTAATAGCCATTTATTGGATAAATCATTTAATGCTGTGGGCCTCAGTTTCTTCATCTGAAAATAAAAGAGTTGGACAAGAAGACTTCTAGGGTTCCTTCTTTTCCCAAATATATGGTCCTATTATCTTTGCAATTCTAACTTTCTGTGGTTCTAGGTGATTTAATTCCTTTTTGGTAAAGACATTCCAAATGGAATATTTTAATGATCCTTCAAGAACTTTGCAAGGATCAGATATTTTTTCAATTTAGTGATGAGGAAATTCACTCCCAGGTCATTACACTTTCTTTTTATCAAACTGTACTTTATAACCTGTAACTCAAAACTTCCTGTGAATTACACAGATTCTGAATTTTATGGAAGTCCATCTTAATGCTTATTGGTATTAATAATGTTGATTTGCTTCCATGAATATTATGCTTTTGTCATCACTGAGTAGACAGAGAGTTTTATATTCTCCTGAATGTGCAATGTTTTAAGTAGATGATCTGGGTGAGTGCATAGAATTATCTTATTAGGATATCTTTAGCACCCCTTGATTCAAATATTGTTTGAGAACAATCCAGGATGAGGTCTATAAAATTGATAAGCCTAAGTTATTAGGCTGGATTGTCCATGGATTTGCTGTTGGAAGATGAATGTTATTCTCATGTTTATAAGTTTTATTTGCTGTCCTCATGACTGTGCTTGTGTGATGTTCCTTTATTAGAATGGTTTTGTTTTAGAAAAGTTCATATGAAGTAAATATTATAAAAACATATTCATTTGGTGCATATTCCTACATATTGGGGAAATAGAGAGGAAAACTATAAGGCTGCACAGATGAGTAGATGAGGTTAAAGACTGGACCCTTGGTAATTCCAGCCGAGATATGAAGATAATTATGGGAGACTGATGAAGTATTTGACCTGATATCAGTTAGACCTGAATTTATATCTTTTCTCTGGTATTTACTTGATATTTGGCAAGTTATTTAACCTTTCTTGCTTTTACTTTCCTAATCGGTAAGAGGTGTATACAATGCCTATATTGCCTATTTAATAAAGTTATTATGAGGTTTGAATAAGTTAATTTGTGTAAAGTATCTTCTGAACTTTAATGTGCTAGGTACATATTAGGCATTATTTTTATCAATAAGAAAATATTAATAATAGAGATAATGTGATAGTGAATGTGAGGTGGTCAAGTATCAGGAGAAACTAGATTCAAGAAGTACCTCCATACTGTTTCGCTGAACCTTGATAAGTAGTGTCGGTGCTCTAGGAAACTTTTTTTATTAAAACTTTTTATATTCAAAACATAAGCATGGATAATTTTTCAATATTGACCTTTGCAAAACCTTGTGTTCCAAATTTCCTCTCCCTTTCTCCCCACATCCTCCCCTAAATAGCAAGTAATCCAATATATGTTAAACATATGCAATTTTTCTATACATAGTCATACACAAGAAAAATCAGATCAAAAAAGAAAAAAAATGAGAAAGAAAACAAGAGGCTAACAAACAAAAAGAGTGAAAATGCTATGTTGTGATCCATACTCAGTCCTCACAGTCCTTGCTTTGGTGCAGATGACTGTCTTCATCACAAGATCATTGGAACTGTTCTGAATCATCTCATTGTTGAAAAGAGCCACATCCATCAGAATTGATCATTGTATAGTCTTGCTGTTGCCGTATACAATGATTTCCTGGTTCATTTCACTCAGTATCAGTTCACGTAAGTCTCTCCAGGCATCTCTAAAATCATCCTGCTGATCATTTCTTATAGAATAATAATATTCTGTGACATTCATATACCATAATTAATACCATAATTACAGATTAGGAAAGTAAGAGCAAGAAAGATTAAATAACTTGCCAAATATCAAGTAATTTCAGCCTTTCCCCAACAGATGGTCATCCACTCAGCTTCCAGTTTCTTGCCACTACAAAAAGGCTGCACATACATTTTTGCCAGTAGAAACACTGCTGGATCAGAAGGTTTGCACAGTTTGATAGCCCTTTGGGCATAGTTCCAAATTGTTCTCCAGAGTGATTGCATCAGGTCCCAACTCCACTAACAATATATTAGTGTCCTAGTTTTCCTACATCCCCTCCAACAATGGTCATCTTTTCCTGTCATCTTAGCCAATCTGAGAAGTGTGTAGTGGTATCTCAGAGTTGTCTTAATTTGCATTTCTCTGATCAATAGTGATTTAGAACACCTTTTCATATGACAAGAAATGGTTTCAATCTCTTTGTCTGAAAATTGTCTGTTCATATCCTTTGACCATTTATCAGTTGGAGAATGGCTTGAATTCTTATAAATTTGAGACAATTCTCTATATATTTTAGAAATGAGGTCTTTATCAGAACCTTTTAGTGTAAATTTTTTTTTCACTTTATTGCTTCCCTTGTAATCTTGTCTGCATTGGTTTTGTTGTACAAAAACTTTTTTTTTTTACTTTATATAGTCAAAATTATCTATTTGGTGTTTAATAATGAGTTCCAATTCTTCTTTCATCACAAATTCCTTCCTTTTCCACAGATCTGAGAAGTAAACTGTCTTTTGTTCTTCTAATTTGCTTATGATATTACTCTTTATGTCTAAATCATGAACCCATTTCAACCTTATCTTGGTATATGGTGTTAGGTGTAGGTCAATGCCTAGTTTCTACCATACTAGTTTCCAATTTTCTCAGCAGTTTTTTGTCAAATAGCGAGTTCATATCCCAAAAGCTGGGGTCTTTGGGTTTGTCAAACACCAGATTACTATAGTCATTGACTATTTTGTCCTGTGAACCTAACCTATTCCACTGATCAACTAATTTATCTTTTAGACAGTACCAAGTGGTTTTGATGACCACTGCTTTATAGTATCATTTTAGCAATATCATACAATGATCAATTCTGATGGGCATGGATCTTTTCATCAATGAGATGATTCAGAACAGTTCCAGTGATCTTGTGATAGTGAAAGCCATCTACATCCAGAGAGAGGACTGTGGGAACTGAGGACGGATCACAACATAGCATTTTCACTTTTTTGTGGTGGTTTGCTTGAATTTTATTTTCTTTCTCTTTTTTTTCCTTTTTGATCTGCTCTTGTGCAGCAACATAATTATATAAATATGTATGCCTATATTGGATTTAACATATATTTTTACCATGCTTTATATGTATTGGATCACTTGCCATCTAGGGGAGGGGATGGGAGGAAGGGGGGAAATTTGAACACAAGGTTTTTCAAGGGTCAATGTTGACAAATCATCCTTGCATATGTTTTGAAAATAAAACCTTCAATAAAAATATAATATAGTTTTAGGTCTGGTAAGCTGTGCCACCTTCATTGGCAGTTTTTCATAAATTCCTTTGATATTCTTGACCTCTTATTCTTCCAGATGAACTTTGTTATTATTTTTTCTAGATCTGTAAAATTATTTCTTGGGGATTTGATTGGTATGACAGTGAATAAGTAGATTAATTTAGGTAGTATTGACATTTTTATTATATTCTCTCAGCCTACTCATGAGTACATGATATTTTTCCACTTAATTAGATCTGACTTTATTGATGTGGAAAATGTTTTGTAATTGTGTTCATATAGTTCCTGACTTTACCTTGGCAGATAGACTCCCAAATATTTTATATTATCTACAGTTATTTTAAATGCAATTTCTCTTTGTATCTCTTACTGCTGGATTTTGTTGGTCATATATAAAAATGCTGATGATTTATGTGGATTTATTTTGTGTCCCTCAGGTTTACTAAAAGTTGTGGCTTATTTCTAATAGTTTTTTTTCTTGATTCTTTAGAGTTCTCTAAGAATACCATCATATCAACTGCAAAGAGTGATAATTTGGTTTCCTCATTACCTACTCTAATTCCTTTAATCTCTTTTTCTTCTCTTATTGCCAAAGCTAACATTTCTAGTACAATATTGAAAAGCAATGGTGATATTGGGCAACCTTGTTTCACTCCTGATCTTATTTCTAGTTTGTTCCCATTGCATATGATGCTTGCTGATGGTTTTAAATAGATGCTACTAATTATTTTAAAGAAAAGTCAATTTATTCCAATACTCTCTAGTGTTTTTAATTGGAACGGGCATTGGATTTCATCAAATGCTTTTTCTGCATCTATTGAGATGATCATACGATTTTTGTTATTTTGGTTATTGATATAGTCAATTATGCTTATAGTTTTCCTAATATTGAACCAGCCCTGCATTCCTGGTATAAATCCTACTTGATCATGGTGTATTATCCTAGGGATGATTTTCTGTAGTCTTTTTGCTAATATTTTATTTAAGATTTTTGCAACAATATTCATTAGGGAAATTGGTCTATAATTTTCTTTCTCTGTTTTCACTCTACCGGGTTTAGCTATCAGCACCAAATCTGTGTCATAAAAGGTATTTGGTGAGGAGTCCTTCTTTCCCTATTTTTTCAAATAGTTTGCATAGTATTGTAATTCATCATTCTTTAAATGTTTGGTAGAATTCACATGTAAATCCATCTGGCTCTGGAGATTTTTTCTTAGAGAGCTGATTAATAGTTTGTTCAATTTCTTTTTCTGAAACAGGGCTATTTAAGTAATTTATTTCTCTTCTGTTAATGTGAACAATCAATAGTTTTGTAAGCATTCCTCCATTCACTTAGATTATCAGATTTATTGACATATAGTTAAGCAAAATAGCTCCTAATTATTGCTCCTAATTCATTGGTGGAAAGTTGTTGGAATCCTTACAAAGTGTTAAGTCATTAGAGTTGATAGAGACAATAATTATCTAATTTAGCATGGTTCAGTATGATTGTTCTGATCTTACAAGGAGATGTTATGGGCCAGAACTTGAAACAAGGTACTAAGTAGAACTGATAGAAACAATGCTTGTGTTCACACCTTTAGAGAGCTCATATAAGCAAGAAGCTCTTAGGGCCAGAGAGCACTCTGGGAGGAAACCCATAATCCCACTCTCGGATCCCACAATCCCACTCTCGGAGAAGGAGCATAACTAGAGCTTCAGTGAGCCAGTCAAGTCAAGTTCAGGAGAAGCCCTCTCTCGGAGGTGCAACCAGATTCATTCATGCCACCATGGTGGCTAGCCTCCTGCACTTCCCCCACTGAGACCAAGGCTGGTTTGAAAGGCTCTCCAGAAAGCTGCCCAGCCCAAGGCAAGGAGACAGGAGATTCGTTCCATTTTCCACATTTGTGCTGGCTGGAGGCTGAAGGACAAACCTTTGGATTTGGAGACATTCGGAGGGAGCTCTTAGAACCAAGCAGAGAGATAGGTCTCTAAGAAAAACTAACCGGCTATTTTGGAGGAAGCAATAAAAGATCTGAACTTTTAACACCTGGCTGCATTTGGAGTAATTATTACTTTTAACTGAAACGAATGCTGCCTCCAGAAAACCTCCCCAAGAAACCTGCTCTCCCACAGAGAGAATCTTCATATTATAAAAAAAGAAGAGAACACCACAGAAAGTTCTTCCTTTTCATTTTTGATAGTAACAATTTGATTTTCTTCTTTCCTTGTTCTAATCAAATTAACTAAATGGATATGTATTTTGTTGTTTTTTCAATAAAACCAACTATTAGTTTTGTTTATTAATTCAATAGTTTTCTTACTTTCAATTTGATTTATCTCCCCTTTTATTTTCAGAATTTCAGATTTGGTATTTAATTGGGGGTTTTAAATTTGTTCTTTTCCTAGCATTTTAGTTGCAAACCCAATTCATTGATCTTCTCTTTCTGTATTTTATGCAATTAAGCACCTAGAGATATAAAATTTCCCCTAAGATCTGCTTTGTCTTCATACCATAAATTTGAAACTTTCCAACAAGTTGGCTCTGTGCATAGGAAGGGGGAGTTTCCTCATTCAAGATCTCTTTGTGCTGATGAAGTTATAGGTCAATCCTTAGTTGAATCCTTATTCATAGATATTCTTTCCAATCACAAGGTAAATGATAATGGTTGCCACAGTGATTTGTCCAAGATTCTATAGCAAGATAGTAAAAAAACAAAATCCAAACACTCGGCATTAAAGTGTATTGTCTCCTTAATAATGCACTACTACTTTACCAAATCACAGTCATTTTAATTTCTGTAGCATTTTAAGGTTTACAAAGCATTTTTCTTATACCAGCACTGTAAGATGCTTATTTTAAGTATGATCTCCATTATTTAGATGAGGAAGCTGAGGCTTGATGAAATTACTTTTGTAAAGTAAATTGAAAATGATTTTGTTATTGAAGTTCTCTCTCTCAAGACCAAGCAGTCTAAATCTCTGCACTCTGAGTTCCAGAGTTCTTTGGGGCAGCTTTTTCTCTATTGCCAGTGACTGGAGTCCACATTTCTTGCATTGATAAAGACTAAGTGACTAACATTCTATTGATTTGCTTATACAAATGTATATTTACTTCCAAAACTAGCCAGAAGAAACATAAAGACATTTTTCTTACCATATTCAGGCATACTCTCCCCTATACCATCTTATTCTCTGGGAGAGAATAGGCCCAATTTATCTCCTTTCCTTTGCTGATCCCACAAAATTTATGTCCAAAGCCAGCATCTTCATCTGAGGACTCCTCGGACCTTAGCTTTTTTCTTTATAGGGAGCCTAATAGTCCTCTTTAAGAAGACTTCTTGCTCCTTAAAACATCTATTCTGTGCTGGATTCAATACTTGACTTGGAATAAGTCTCCCAGATTCCTGTGGCTTGCTTTCCCAACCCTTTGAAACTATCAAGATCAGAGATTATACTCTCTTCATTGGACCTCATAAGCAAAGGAATCTCATATATGAGAATTCTTAAATGCTCCTTTTTAAATTCTTAAATATCCTTCCATATATAAAAGTAAAAAAAGTGGATGAAAAAAGGGAAAATATGGGTGTTTAAGGAGCTCTAGCATATGAAGATTTCCCCTGACAGAATGGGTGTGTGAGAAATTTGTAGTAGCAGCCAATTTGGCTAAAATAGGTTTTGTGGTGCACTTAGAGCTTGCTCAATCATCGAAGATTCCAAGGTCATTCACTGCTTCCCAAGACACCTCAAGTCATCTTGACTTTTCTCTTACTTTTGGACATTGATGTCTCTGGACCAGGTAGGGAGGCTGATGAATTTGTGCAGCTCTGCCTCACTTAAATCCAATTTATGTGTGCGCCAAAAGACACCACCCATACCATTATATCATTTTAACTTAACACCTGTGATAGAACCTTCCAAACTCATATTGGTCTGATCAGCCACAGTTTGAACACACTTTATCCTGACCTCAGCTTTGTGATGTCATTTTGGTCCTCTTCAAGCATAAAGACCTACAGCCAATTATCAAGCAGTAATTATTTAATACGTGCTGACAAAATTAAAGGAGTAAATCAGTGGTACAGTCTAAATAAATCTGAGTGAGAGGAAGTCAGGCAAATTACTGTTCAATAAATTCAAGGACCTCTACTACTTAGGAAAGAATTCCCTATTTGCTACCTGCTGGGAAAATTAGAAAGCATTTTGGAAAAGTAATAGTTTTTGAGCAGCATCTTATACCATGTGTCATAATAAGTTAATAGTAAAAAAGAGTACCTTTTACAATTGTATTCCTAATCAAAAAATAAATTGCAATGACAGTTTTGATTACTTAAAATTTTATAAGAAAAAGTTAACGTTAAATGTGTTAAAGTATAAATCAAATACAATATATGTATACATGTCCATACAGTTATTTTGCTGTACAAAAAGAATCAGACTTTGAAATAGTGTACAATTAGCCTCTGAAGGAAATCAAAAATGCAGGTGGACAAAAATAGAGGGATTGGGAATTCTATGTCGTGGTTCACACTCATATCCCTGAGTTCTTTCGCTGGGTGTAGCTGGTTCAATATATTACTGCTCTATTAGAACTGATTTGGCTCATCTCATTGTTGAAGAGGGCCACTTCCATCAGAATTGATCATCATATAGTCTTGTTGTTGAAGTACATAATGATCTCCTGGTCCTGCTCATTTCACTCAATATCAATTTATGTAAGTCTCTCTAGGCCAGAAAGTATATTCTTAATGATTAAATAAAATTTTAAATGCTTTAATTGAAAACCAATGATATTTATTTCACTTTTGTTGAATTTCCATTTTGCTAATATTATGGCTGCTATGATAAGGAGATAAAACTATTATATTTCTTCCTTCTCTTCCTTCCTACTTTAAAAAAATTACCGAACCATGACTTCTTTGTTGATGAAATTCCTGGTGTGGAAATTCTTTTCACTAATGCATACTAGCAACTCAAAATTAAATTCTAGTCTTAGAGTTTCTTGAAACATTGAGAGGTTAGATGTCTTTACCATGGTTATTCAACCAATATGTGCCAGAAGTGTATTTAAATGATTTGAATTCAGATATTTATAATTCCATACCCTTTGTTATAATACTTCTTAATCTTTAATGGTAGCCCTTTATTATTATTAGCACTAATACATAATACTCCTGATATAAATTACATAATGCAAGGAGTTTTATTTTTTCATTCAAAAATTGTATTGCTGAGGATAAAATATCCTAGCATTCTATATATGTACATATATTTGTTATTGATTGTACATGTAGCACTAAGAAGCTTGTTGATTACCTCAGTCTATTCCTGAGGTGACTCACAATAGACAATTATATGCTTGGTGCACTCAATTAAATTTCTTATCTGAATTTTTAAAAGAAATTTAATTTCTTTATAAGAATAAAACCATTGAAAATAACATACAGGCTAAAAAACTGGGTGGGCCAAATAAGTTAGTCCTTCATCTTTCATTATTTTCTCTTTATTAGCTTTCCTAAATATTCACATTGTTCCTGTTGTCATGTGATTAAGCAAGGCAGCATGTAAAGTGTTGTTTTCATGTACTCTATAAAATGACTTCAATCAAATCCACAGTTGAACTGATATTGTTTTTAAAATAAATTCAAAATAAGCTAAATATATTTTTGTGACAGATTCACACCTTTTTTGCATTTACACTAGTTGACAAATTCCTTCCTGCAGGCTTTATATTTTTTATGGGGAATTTATTGAACTCTTGACATATAACATAATCCCCAGTGAATTGCCAGATTTTAAATGACTTTTAGTTGAGTACTAAAAAACAGAAGACGTTTGCTGTTTTTTCTTGAACTTTTATCTGCCTAGACTGTACTTATCATTGTTGGTAATAACATTATCAATAAAACAACTTTGCTTCATGATGAATGGTGATGCTATTTATGATAGATTCTGTACAGCTTTATAGAAGGAAATACTAATTCTATGATGTGATACGCATACACAGAATAAAGCAGTGTTCCTATTCTTTTACTATGCCATGGTTTTTCAAGTATAACTCTAGTTTCAAGCCTGGACTATTTGCATGAGACTCTGCATATTGGTTGAGAAAGTGATGACTCAGTGCTTCAAGCCTGTATGAGAGCTTTGGAAAGGGAGACAATGTTCTTCATTTCTGCCTTAAGGGAGAATATATATAGTCTCGAATCTGTTCATGATATTATTTGGAAGGCAGACTTGTAGGAATGAGCTGGTTTCTCAACATGTCTCTGATTTCTAGCTTTCTTCCCTAGAGATTGTGGAGTATTTTTTCCAGTGAGGATAAAGTGTGCGCTTGTGCCCTCTCTCCCTCCCACCCTCTCTCACCGTCTCTGCCTCTCTCTGTGTGTCTCTCTCTGTCTTTTTCTCTCTGTCTCTGTCTCTCAGATATATCATTTCCAATAGAAATGCTCATTTATTCTATTTTCTGGCATATTCTAAACAGTGTAACTCCTCCAATTTCTGTTCATTTTCTGATTTCTTGAATTGGTTAGTCATGATTCACTATTTGTGATAATCTTTTGTGTAAATAGTATTTAATAGGTAGAAGTCATTTCTATGGACATAAAATTAGGGATCAGGTAAACTAGTTTGAAATTTAACTAAAAAAATAGAACAGAGCAAAAATAAAAGCAAAATAAAATTTCTCCTAGACCAGCAATATACTTAGGGAGGCAGACAAATAATTCTAGTCTGGTACTCTTCTGTCTCGGAGAAGAGCATGGCCCTTTCTCTTAAAGAGGAGTGAGCAAGATTCAAGTGAGCAAAATTCACTTATTAGTGCCTCTCCCAGAGATCCATTTAGGTAACTCATCTGGATATATGTTATCCATGTCAGCATCATGCACACCTTATACAAGCAATTCACATAATAGAACAATGCAGTATTGTCATTCAAGATATTTGGTTGAGCTTGTGGAACTTGCAGACCCTTCTCTGTTTATAGCTCAAATTATTTTGATTAGAACCTCGGGGATTCCAGTAGTAAGGTTACAAACCTAGAAGAAACAAAAATGCTTGAAATACTTGTTTGTTTTAACTGTTAATAAATCAAGAATAGTGTTGAAGCTGAAATTTGCCATTTATTTTCTCTTTAAATTAGAAAACTTAGGATTCTCAAGATATAATCCACAGGCTACAGTCTCAAAGCAATAGGTAGTAAGGGAAAATTTTTTCAAAATAATTTGGAACTTTGTTTAGAATGGATGGTTTCCCATTCCTTTTGTAATGAGAGGCATTTATTGAAAGTGGGCAAAATAAAGGACACCTGGAGATGATAAGAGAGAAAGAGAGAGAAGTCAAATATCTAGATATTGGTAATGGATTTGACAGCAAAGAAAAGAAAGGATCAATTTTGTATGTACCTCCAAAGATATTTTCCTCATAGTGTAAATACTAAACTTCATAATCAGAAGATGAACTGATAAATCTGAAGACAAAAAAATTTGTATACTCAAAAACATTGCCAGCTATTTCAATTGGAGGGGCAGCTCTAAAGCAAAAAAAAAAAAAAAAGCAAAGCTATTCAGTTCACAGTATAGTAAGTGATCCATTTGCTATACAGAGGCAGAAATGGAAATGTCTTCTGGCTTGGAGAAGAACCTCTCAGAGACTGGCATGGCAAACAATTTCTGGTTTAGCCTGTCTCCTAGACAATAAATAAAATTTATAACCAATAAATTGTTCATAATGAATAATCCTGACACTTTGAAGTATACCTGAGTAGGACACAAAGATATTGGTGGGGTGGGGAATTATTTAGACATGATCAAGCCATTGCAAATACAAAAAAAGGCAGAACTAGCAAAAAGAAGTGGCCAAGGAGCAATGGGGAAGAGAAATAGAAGTGGTCATTTGGTAGTTTCCTCTTTTAAGCAATTATTCTTACTAATTAGGTCCTGTTAAAGGACCTAATTTTTTGTCCTGTTAAAGGAAGAAAGGTCTGTTAAATGCCCTCTAAATTTTGGAACCCTAGAGAAAAGGTGTAATTTTTTGCTAGAGTTTTACTCCATCCACAATTCTGCTCAATTGCATTGTCTTTTTTTACCCGCTGCTCCCCATTGCACATACATTTTCCAGAGGTGATTGCATTATTGCATCAAACATTATCTCCACAATGTTTCTTTTTCTGGTCTGATGTGCAAAACACAGTTGAAATGTTAGGGTTAGGTGGCTGTGACAGTTATAACTCTCTGGTAGCTTCGAATGGACACCGAAGGACAGTCATCAGGAGATGGATAGTGTCTGGACCTGGGATGTCATTGGTAAAGAAAATTCTCAGAACCCAATGCAGCTAAATTGGAAAGAAAATAGTTCAAGAGGGGCAAAACTTGTTTCAGCAAATTTTTCTGATCGTCTTTATTTCCAAATATAAAGGAAATTGATCCAAATCTATTTTAAAAGTTTATTTAACTAAAGCTTTTATTTCTTTTTAGGGCTTTTTAATTGTTCTTCAGTTGTATCCAGTCCTCCATGACCCTATTTAGGGTTTTCTTGGCAATTACTAGAATGGTTTGCCATTTATCTTTCCAGCTTATTTTACAGGTGAGGCATTGAAGCAAACAAGTTTAAGTGACTTGTCCAGGGTCACACAACTACTAAGTATGTGGGGTGGAATTTTAACTTAGGTCTTTCTGACTCTAGACCTGGTATTCTATCTACTCTACCACTTAGCTTCTCCCCAAATCTGTAAAAATATGAACCAGCGCCCAATTGATGGCCAGAGAATATGAACTGGTAGTATTCAGAAGAATACTCTTGTAAAAATGCTCTGAATCTTAATTATTAGAGCAATACAACTCAAAATAACTCACCTCATATTTGTTAGATTGGCTGACATGAAAGAAAAAGAACATGGCACATCTAGAAGGGATGTAGAAAAATAGGTACATATAATATATTATTGGTGGAGCTGTGAAGTGGTACAATCATTCTGGCGAACAATCTGGAACTACGCCCAAATGTTAATAAAATTATGCATACTCTTTGACCTAGCATTGTCACCACCAGATATGTATTCTAAAGTAATCAAAGAAAAATGGAAAAAAATTATCTATGTACATAAATATTTTAGTAGCTTT
Source organism: Antechinus flavipes (assembly GCF_016432865.1). Lineage (NCBI taxonomy): Eukaryota > Metazoa > Chordata > Mammalia > Dasyuromorphia > Dasyuridae > Antechinus > Antechinus flavipes. The sequence continues at coordinate 68,884,593 of NC_067404.1, read as the reverse complement.
ATTTTTAGTGTCAAATAATTAGAAATAATAGTGATATCCATTAGTTGGAAAATGACTGGAAAAGTTATGGTATATTGTTTTGATAAGAATATTGTTGTGTGATAAATGATGCTGAAGGGGATGGTTCCACAAAAATCTTGAAAGAATTATATTTACTGGTGTAAACTAAAGAGAGGAAAACCAGAAAAACATTGGTTATAGCAACAACGATCTTATAATGATGATCCATTGAGAAAGACTGTGTTACCATGATCAATACAAATGACCCAAGACTAATCCAAATAACTAATGATAAGAAATGCTATCCACCTCCAGAAAGAGAACTGATGAACTCAGAATTACGATTGAAGCACATTGTTTCTTGCTTTTTTATGTTTTTTTTTTTTGCTTCTTTTCCCCCCTAACATGGTTAATGTACAAATATATTTTGCTTGACTTCCCATGTGTAATGGGTTTTATACTTCTTGCCTTCTCAATGAATAGACAAGAGACTGCCAGGAGAGAATTTGGAACTCAAAATTTTATTTTATCTTATTTTATTTATTTATTTTTTGCTGAGGCAATTGGGATTAAGTGACTTGCCCAGAGTCACACAGCTTGGAAGTGTGAGGTGTCTGAGGCCAGATTTGAACTCAGGTCCTCTCCTGCCTTTAGGGCTGGTGCTCTATCTACTGCACCAACCAACCAGGTGCCCCCACCCACTTTTTTTGCTGAGGTAATTGAGGTTAAGTGACTTGCCCAGAATCACACAACTAGGAAATGTTAAGTGTATGAGGCTGGATTTGAACTCAGTTCCTCCGGACTTTAGGGCTGGTGCTCTAACCACTGTACCAATTAGCTGCTCTTTTTTTTTTTTTTTTTTTTTTTGCTAAGGCAATTGGGTTTCAATGACTTGCCCAGGGTTACACAGCTAGGAAGTATTAAATTTCTGAGACAAGATTTGAACTCAGGTCCTCCTGACTTCATGGCTGGGAACTCAAAATTTTAAAAAATGGATGTTAAAAAGAAAAGAAAAAGAGTAAAAAAGAAAACTCCTAGGCATAATAACACTCTTTTAGCACAAGTAAGTAACTTCATTGTCACCTACAGTTACCTATAGTTATAAGGGATTAAATGACTTTCCCAGGATCACACAATCTGTGTTTCAGACAGGACTTGACCCTAGATATTCCTCTTTCAAAACCAGCTCGCTACCCATTAAATCATGCTTCTTCTTTGAAATTGATTTCATTTTTTATAAATAGCCTAGGAATTCAGGCTTCTGACTTTGAATCTGTAAGTTACTGAATCATTTGAAATTTTCAATAAAATATTAATAATAATAGCTATCATTTATATAGCACTTACTATGAGCCAGGCAATGTGCTGAGTTTTGACAGTTATTATTTCATTTGCTCTTACATCAACCCTGTACTGTAGGTGCTATTATTATTTCTATTTTACATATGAGGAAATGGAAGCAGACTGAGGTTAAATGACACAGACAGTAAATATCTCCGACTGGATTTGAACTCAGATTTTCCTGACTCCAGATCCAGTGCTGTTTTCATTATGCCAGTCAAGTGCTTCATTATATTGCTTGTTCTTGCTCTTGTTATTACTATTAAAATAATAATTCTATTATTTTTATTAAATTATTAAAATAAAATAATGACAATAATAATAATAATAAATTTAGCACTTTTGTGTTTGCAAAGCTCTTCACTTAGTTTCTCTTTTTTGATTCCTACAATAAATCTAGGAGTTGGGTACTATTCTCATCAGCATTTTAAGGATAAGGAAACTGAGGCTGAGAGATTTAGTGTCTTGACCAGGGTCATACAGCTACTGAATATCTAGGGTTAGATTTCAACTGAGATTTTCTTGATTTCCAAATCCAGTGTTCTATGCTTTGGGCTACTCCATCCTTTCACCCAACAAATGAAGACTCTCTTTGTTTAGAAACTACCTTATAGGAAATATGGGCACTTTTAAATGTAGAATTTGTTTGCATGTCACTATGTTCTTAAACTTGGGACTAGACAGCCTTGGACTTTTGTGACATTTATTTTTCCAATCAAATTCATTGCAGTCGTTTTTAGTGTTGAAGACAAAAATATGCTCTATGGAAATAAATTGCAGTTAAAAATTTCATTCAGCAATTAGCTTTTTCCAGTATTATTTTCTGATGATAGGAGCTGTGTAGTCAGCCAGTCTGACTTGCAGCAGCAATTTTCAAATATAATGAAGTCAATTATAATGTTGGTACAAAGTATTTTGGAAGTAAAGGTCTGTAGATCCTGTATGGAAGTTGAGAAATGTTTATTGCACTTTGTCATTTCTTTGTGTTCAGTTACCTTTTCCCTCATCACTTCTCGGCCTCCAGGTCTAGTTCAGTTACTTTTTTTAAAAATTAAAGCTTTGTATTTTCAAAATATCTACATGGATAATTTTTGACATTCACCCCTACAAAATCCTGTGTTCTACTTTTTCCTCCTTTCCCCACCCCCTTCTTCCATCGCCAAGTGATCCAATATAGGTTAAACATGTGCAATTCCTCTATAGATATTTTCCACAAATATCATGCTGCGCAAGAAAGTTTGGATCCAAAAGAAAGAAAATGAGAAAGAAAACACAATGCAAGCAGACAACAACAAAAAGAGTGAATAGTTCAGTTACTTTTAAGTCTAGGCCAAAAACAGCCACTAGTGTTTGCTAAGTGTTATTTATCAGTGAGTTACAAGAATCTCTGTAACTAAGAAAGGGTTTTAAAAGGACAAATCCCCTACTTTTTGTGGCCCAGAGAGAGAGCAAGTTCCCTTCCATTTACAATGATAGAGCCAACAGTGTACATTCTATCCCATGTAAATATATATATATGTATATATATATATATATATATATGTATATATATATATATGTGTATATATATATATATATGTATATATATATATATATATATATATATATATATACACACATGTATCTATAAGCTCACAGAAATTGACAGGGTGGCACAATGGATTGGCTTCGGAGTAAGCAAAACTTGAGTTGAAGCTTTGTTTCTGATCCATGCTAGCTGTGTGTCCAAGGGTGAATCATTTAACCTCGAAGATCTTAGGCTCTTCCTTGAGAGCAAAGCAACATATATATGAAGATTAGCAGAAAGTAATACATTGATCCATGATTACTCTGAAGGACTTATAATGAAAAATACTTATCAATACCCAGAGAAGGGTATTGTGTCTGAATACAGATTGAAGCATACTCTTTTTTAACTTTATTTTTCTTGAAGGTTTATTTTTTTGGAGGGGGAAATCTATGTTTTCTTTCATAATGTGACTTTTATAAAAATGTTTTATATAACTTCATATGTGCCTTCTCAATGGGAAAGGTGGGAAGAGGGAAGCAGGGAGAGAATCTGCAACTCAAAGTTTGAAAAATAAATGTAAAAAATGGTTTGACATGCAACTGAAAAGAATTATATTTCTTCATTGACTTCAGTATTTTAACCATGTTTTCATTGATCAGTTTTCTCTAACAAGATGCTCAAGATCATATGAGAGGTCTAAGATTAATGTAAATGTCTGAAATCTACCTTCTGCTGGTCACATAGTAAACCCTCAGGAAATACAAGATGATTTTTTTTATGAAGGAAACCAAAAAGTTCCTAGGAAAGTTTTTTTCTGGGGAAAAATTGGGGATGGGTATGATGTTGCTTTTAATAATTCGAAGAGGTGTCCTGAGGAAAAGTCAAATCAAGCCAGAGGGATGACAAGCCTTTTTCTTCTTGACTTTAAGGATAGACAGTACTAGAAACAATGCGATGAGATTGATAGAGTTGTTAAGAGGTGGGTTTTTGATATACATAAAGGAAAATACCCTAAAAATTCTGATTTTCCAAGATTGAAATGGAAGAAGAATACTGAAAGATGGTGGAATTCAAGGTAACATAGAGGTAATTTTTCCTTCATTTTGTCATTTAGTTGTTTTTAGTCATGTCTCTTTGTAATCTCTTTGTAAGTTTTCTTGGCAAAGTGGCTTGCCCTTTCTTTCTCATTTTACTGGTGAGGAAACCGAGGCATGGAAAGTTCTATAAGAGTGCTTGCTGTTTCATTTACTGTTACATGAATGAATATAGTAACAATAGTGAAACTCAGTTATCCCAGTATTCCCAAGAATTGTCTCTCTGCTTAATGCAGAGCAACTCATGACATTTTCCCTTGCTTAATGATAATTCAGTCCTTAAAAAGATGAAGGGACAAATAAGGGAGTATTATTTTGTGCTAGATCTGATTTTTCCCAACATGGGAAAAACTAGTTTCTTGGATGGAAATAATAGAAAGTTTGATGGGGGAGTACTCAGTTTCTTTTAGAGTATTTAATAGAGAAAAGGAAAGCTAGACATAGCCTGACATAAACCATAGATTTTAGGAGAGCAGATTTCAAATATAAAATGATAAGTTCATAAAAAGAAAAAAGTAAATTCCATCAACAAAGATTCTACAAGTGGAAATCAACTTTCAAGACACAAAGAAGAAAAATTCAGATAGAGAAAAATATGTTATCCCAAGAGACTATTATATATTATGAATGTACAGAAAAATCATAAACTTAAAATTTTAAAATATGCACAGAATATGGAAGCATTCAGGATAGTGAAGCACCTTGAATATATAATGTATGAGGGTCCATTGAAATAATGTTTAACTGGAAGAAGAGAAAACTTTTTTTTGCCCCCAGAATACAAAACTCAGAAAAGTAGGCGCAAGTTGAAAAGAAAGTAAATTTAGACTTGATATCAGGAGAAAATTTCCTATCAATTAGCGCTGTCTAAAAATTCAGCGTATGACTTTGGGAATGGTACCCTCCTTCTTAGAGTTTTCCATGCCAAGGCTAGAAGACTATTTGTTGGACATGTTGAGGTAGGAACCCTATTTCTAGGTAAATTGGACCAAATGGCTTCTGCAATTCCTTTCAAGTCTGAAATGATGATGATGATGATGATGATGATAACTAACATTTATATAGTGCTTGCTGTGTACCACACACTATGCTAAGCACTTTACAAATGATGTCTCATCTGTTTATGTGAGTCACAAGTGGGTTGTAATATGCATTGGTAGAAGGGGTTTCCTCACACTGACAAAACCATCAATCCTTTGCATAATTGTATAATTAACTCTTATATTAATTGTGAAGGATTATAATGTAATTATTGCCTATATTGTCATTTTCTATAATAATGTTTAAGGAATCATCAGTTTGGGGGAAAGAAATCAGCTATGTAAAATGAAAAATATTTTTCAAATCCTAAAATAATGCTAACAAGGGAGAGAGAATTTGGAATTATATTCAGTTTTGAAATTTCTATCCTTGACTCATGTGTCAAATTTATTCTCCATGTCTTTGCACCATCCATCCAACTGTCAGTGTGCTCTGGTAATATTATTTGATGATGTTTTGGGGTAAAATATCATCAAGGAAGAAACTCATCTAAATCAACTGTGTGAGTGCTTTATTGCATGTGTATATATGTGAGACAGACAGTAAGATAGAGATTGTATGTAGATTATTTCCAAAATGATTTTGCCTCTGTGCCTAAGCTTCTCTAATGGAGTATTCTGTAGGCATCTCAAAATCAGTGTCTAAAACAAAACCCATTGTCTTTCCACTTAAATCTTAACTGGCTCTTTCTAAGAAAGATACTACCATACTTGTAGGCACCAGGTTTGCAGTCTCAATATCATTATCAACTCTTTATCTTTCGCCAGCCCCCTGTGCTCCACATCCAGTTTCCAAATCTCTATAGTGTCTCTTGCATATTCAGTTCCCTCCACTCACAAGGAATCGTTGTATTTCAGGCTCTTGTCACCTCTCACCTGGACTGTTTTCGTCTTCTCATGGGACTCTCAGTTGCCAAGCTCTTTCTCTCAATAATGTCTCCTCCACAGAAATTCTAAAATCAACCTCTTCCAAAAGCAAAACCTGTCCCTTCTCTCCTCAAGAAGCTTCAGTAGCTTCCTCTTGCTTTTCAGATAAGAAATCCCTTTGTTTAGCATTTGAAAGACCTTCACAGTATGACTCCAGACTACCTTTCCAGGCATGTTGTGTATCATTTGCTTCCATGAACTCTACAGATACATGAAACTCGCAGCCTATAACTAGTACCTTCAAAAGTCTTAAATTTGGTTCGGACCAGATTAAAATATAATTAGGAAATATTTAACAAAATCAATAAAAACATAATAATAATATAGATAATAGAAAACATAGATAAAATAAATAAGACATAAATAATGTTAATTTGCAGTTTTCTGAGTCAATAAACATCAACTCTCTTTGAGTTTGATACCACTGCATCATGGCAAAACTGATCTAGACAGTGAGGTGGAAAGGTGGATAAACTATTAGGCCTGGAGTCAGAAAAACTTGAGCTCAAACAGCCTCAGATACTGATTGCCAATTGTGTGATCCTCAGCAAATAACTTAACTCCTGACTGTCTTTTATTTCCTTGAATGTAAAATTGAGATATCAAGAATAGGTTTGTTGTGAGAATCAAATGAAAAAATATTTATAAAGCACTTAGCACAGTGCCTGGCATATAGTAGGTACTTAATAAATGCTTACCCAACTTCTTTTATCCAACTTTGACATTTTATCTTATAAGATTATGGGTTTAGTCTCGTAGAGGAATATGGAGATCATTCAGTCCAACCTTCTTATTTTATAGATGAAGCAAATGAGATCTATAGTGGTTAAAGGATTTGGCCAAGATCATAGATCATTTGATTTGAACCTCCTATCTCCTGCTTCAAATCCATAGCTCCTTTCCATTGTACTACACTGTGCCTTTGAAAAGGAAAATAGCTACACAACAATTAAAAGTATAATCTCAGAGAAGAAAACGGTTTGGCCACAGGTATTATGTAAACACCTGAGAGAAATGAACTGAGAAACTAACAAGAGTAATTGGAAATGAAATGAGAATAGTGGGAAAAAGAAGGAACATTAATGTCTTAGCAGAAAAGGTGTTCAATCTTCTTTAAACTTCATCCTGAAAATTAGATTGAAAACAGAAATCAATGACTTTCAGAGATTACAAGAAATATTTAAAGTGAAAACACTGATAAAATAAAAGAAAATGTCAAATGTCTATGACCAAAAACAACTGATGCACAAAAAAGGTCTGGGAGAGGTAATCTAGGAATCATCCAAGTGCTTGAAAACTATGACCAAAGAGAAAGATTAAATACTGTATTTTTATCTATCTATCCATCCATCCATCCATCCATCTATCTATCTGTCTGTCAGTCTGTCTATTTATTTGTTTGTTTTTATTATTATTATAGCTTTTTATTTATAAAATATATGCATGGGTAATTTTTCACCATTGACCTTTGCAAAATCTTCTGCTCCAACTTTTCCCCTCCTTCCCTCCACCCCCTCCCCTAGCTGGCAGGTAGTCCCATACATATTAAATATGTTAGCATATATGTTAAATAGAACATATTTCACATATAATCTTCTTTTATATCTCATGTATATGGAAGCACTCATATTTGTTGATGGTTGTAAATATGAGAGTTGAAAAAATACAATTAAAAATTTAGAAGATAGATGGGAATATTATCTGAGATTATTTTAATCAGTTGTCATGGGGAAATCCCAAATCATTTTACCTTTACCAGATGCATTTTTGAAAATCTAAAGGAAAAAATAAAATCCTTTCTCCATGTTTTTTAGGGGGGTAAATTCAAAGTTTTAATGATTTCTTCATGTTCTTCAATCAGTGATAAAGTTCTGAAACAGGGGCCAAAAGTGTGAACCACACAATACAAATTAAGCATCATATTTCTAAATAGACTGTTACTTCCATATTTTATTTTGTTCCTAACTGGCAACCAAGGTAAAAGATTTACCATTGACTTTGGGAATATGAATGCCAGCGACAGAGTTTAGAAATTCAGAGTAGAGTAGGAGAGTCAATTTCTCTGATTTTTCTAGATTTCTCTTCTTTTGCTTCTGTTCCCCTTTTTTTCTCCCTCCAAATATCAAATTATCATGTACTTCAGTGGGAAGAAGTAGGATAGTTCATAAACTAGTTCATAAATAACTTTTATGTAAAGCATATTGTGGAAGAAATTTTTAAAACTATGTCACAACTAGATAACTTATAATTTTTTAAACCTTAGATATAGGGCTCTAATTATCACTGTCAAAATCATCAATTATTTTCTCACTCTACCTATATCTTGGCAAACACTCTTCTTGGTGTAAAGAAGACATTACCCATTTGTAGCATTTTCACCATCAGAAATATTAATCTCCTAAGGTGCTATGAGAATAGAAATGAGAACAACTTCTGGGAAAACTGAAAAACAGTATGACAGAAATTAGCCATAGACTAGCATCTTATACCATATGCCAAAATAAGTTCAAAATGGGTATATGATTAAAACATAAAGGGTGATACCATAAAAAAATTAGGAGAACAGGGAATAATTTACCTGTTAGATCTATGGAGAAGAGAAGAATTTATCATCAAACAGCAGGTAGAAAGTATTACTAGATGTAAAATGTACAATTCTGATTAATATTAAATTAAAGAGGGTTTGCACAAACAAAACCAAAGCACCCAAGATTAGAAAAAAAAGCAGAAAGCTATGAAATAATTTTTCAGCACCTATCTCTGTCAAAGGCCTTCTTTCTCAAATATATAAAGATTTAAGTCTAATTTATAAGAAACAAGCCACTCCTTATTTGATCAATGACCAAAAGATATGCACAATTTTCAGTTAAAGATATAGAAGCTATTTACAATCATATAAAAATGCTTTAAGTCACTGTGAGTAGAGAAAACTGTGCATAACCTTTGATCCAGCAATAGCATTACTAGACCTATATCCTAAAGTGATTAAAAAGAGGGGGAGCAGCAAGTTCCTATTTGCTGCCAAAAACATTTATGGCAGCAAAAATTATAAATTGAGAGTATGCCCATCATTTGGGGAATGGCTAGAAAAAAGTTGTGGTAAATGAATAATCAAATAAGAGTGGGATATTACTATACAGTGAGAAATGATGAACAGGCAGATTTCTGAAAAATCTGGAAACCCTTATATGAACTGATGCTGAGAGAAGTGAAGAGAACCATGAGATCTGTGATGTTCACCTGTGAATGACTGTTTTTTTTTTCCTGCAGTACAATGATAAGACAGTTCCAAAGTATTTATGTATAAAAATCCTGTCTCCAGAGAGAGAAATGATAGAGTCTGAATACAGATCACATTGTTTTTTCACTTTTGTGTGTGTGTGTGTGTGTGTGTGTGTGTGTGTGTGTGTGTGTATGTTTCCCCTTTGGGTTTTGTGACTTCTTTCAAAACATGACTAATACAATAATATCTTTTGCCTGATTGAACTTGTATAACCTATATCAGATTGCTTATTGTCTCAGGGAGAGGGGAGATGAGAAAGGGAGAGAGAAAATTTGGAACTCAATTTCAAAAAAAGAATGTTAGAATTGTCTTTTCATGTAGTTGGGAGAAAATAAAATATTTTTAAAATTCCAATAAGAATTGTTTAAGGACTGGCATATATGGGGGTACTAACTAGAAATCCTATCTTTTCCCTCCATCAAACTTGATGAAGACTGAAAGATGTAAGAGGATAAATGAGAACCAAAGAATTATAGACTCAGTAACAACTTTCCAGAGAAAGGTTTTCAGAATTACCAGTTCTAAAGTAGGCAAAGTTACATATGCATATAATCTCCCAAACATCTTCCAAGTCAGGATACACACCATTCTTTTGAAAAACAATGAACTAGGCTTGTGTGTTTTTAACTAAACAGTTAACACAGTGCATTTTTCCATTTAAGCAGCTCTAGAGATGAATAAAATTCTTGATTTTGTTTTCTAATGAGGCATACAACTGGTTATTGCTTTTCTTTTTCAGAAGTAAGTTGTGAAATGTACAATGAAACTGCTTCTTTTTTTTTTTTTTAAAAATCCAGACCTGTGCAAGACAGTGGTTAGAAAGTTATTTTCAAAATCTGCCTGGGAGAGAATTGAATAGACAATTTTATAAAATTCGTAGCAAAACAATTACATTCCAGTTAATCATGAGATTCAGGGAAGTTTTAAAAATGGATGTGTATCTATTTACTTTGTGTAATTTAAATTCTAGGAATATTATTCAAAAGGAGGATAATTATTGATCAAATAACAAATGGTTATTGACAGTACTAGGATTGTTGTATGTTGGGGATAGAAATCATAGTATTATTACTTTGGGGCCACATGAGACCTCCCAGGTTAGCTGTTCCAGTTTCTTCTTCTTATAGTTGAGAAGACTGAGGTCCAGAGAGGTTATGGGATTTTCCCAAGTACATACAGGTAAATAAATGGCAGAGCCAAAAAAAAGAAAAATGTGAAAAAATTTGCAAATAAACTCTGTTCTCAGTAAAACATGAGGTTACCTTTTCACAATTCATTTTAAATTACAGACAAATTAAAAATATGTAACTATAATCAATTTGGAATGAAGTATAATTTCACTTTCAAATTTCTATCTGGGGCTTAATAGGCAGTTAATCCTTTCTCCCTCTTTTCTTTCATAGAAAAATGGAGTAGATTTTACCCCATTAGGACAACACTTGAGGCACCCTGACTTTATGTGACTTGCCCAGAGTTTCACAACTAAATGCCAGAATGGGAATTCCAATTGAGTCTTAAAGTCAGTAACTTTCCACTGCTCAGCCCTGTTTCCTTCAAAATCCTTTCTTACCCTCCACAATATAATAAGAAACCCCTCCCAATTAATAATTTACTAATAGCATTTTGATGCTTTCCATTAGGCAAAGTAGGATGAGTAGAAGATGTATTTGGTGAGCCTGCTTAAGCAGTCTTTTCCTTATAAGGAAGACTCATTATAAATCATAATATTTATGTGGGGCTATCAATTGCATGCCATTTGGTTAGTTTTTTTTTTTTTTTTGTTGTTGTTGTTGAACTGACTTACATGCCATAATCAATTAAATAATACCAATCAGCTATTAAAATGCCAGATTTAGTTTTTTTAACTCTCTCTCTCTCTCTCTCTCTCTCTCTCTCTCTCTCTCTCTCTCTCTGTGTGTGTGTGTGTGTGTGTGTGTGTGTGTGTTTTCAAGTTTAGAAATCTCTTTCAGGAAGCATTCTATGAAACCCAGGTACTCCCAAAGTTAATGTACTAAGTATTTCATTGAAATAGTCTATTTTACTAAGGATATCCTTTTTAGCATGTCAAAATACAATATTACTCTTTTTGAACTGCAAAACCAAAAGCATTTCAAACATAGATTTGCTAGGGCAGTTTCTCTCCATATTGGCTTAAATAATATTTTGCTCCTCATCTAACTTCTGTCATATTTTTGTGCTGTTTTTCTAGAGACAAAGCCTTTGAGCAAGTGGGAAGGAGAAAAATCAGGAGGAGGGATCACAAAGATATAGAAAGTCAGATATGATGAGATACTTGAACTTAGTCTTACAAGGGACATTAGGTGGTGTTTTAGGATTTGGTTTATCCTGTAAATTGGATGTGATTTGAAAAGACAAATCGGATTTGTGTAAATGATACTGTGATTTTAGGATCCCTCTTGGAAGGTACCTCAAATAATTCAGGGAATTCCCCAACATTGGTGATTCTTGGAATTCAGTTCCTGTGAAACGATCGCTGTGAAACGATTCCATGTCGCCGTGCAGGATGCTTCTGGATCTGCCAACAGGAAGCACACATGTGGTCTTGCAGATCTGTGGAGCCCCGGGCAAACCTCTTCAGGCATTAGCATGCCTACTCTACTTATTGGTAAAACGGGATCAGTGATAGAGATTTAGGGGAGAATGGCTCCTCAGAAGCTATTAGTCCAACCTGCTCATTTTAGGGATGAGAACCCGAGTGCCGCAGCTGAAGTGTCTCGCCCAAGACTGTGCACATTGTAAGTGGAGAAGTTCAAATTCGAACCCAGGGCCTCTGATAACTAATTCAGCAATCGTCCACTTGCTCACATGAAATAATTCATGCAACCGCATTTTTGCATATTTTTGATTATTAAAGTCTTTGAAGTAAACATTTCTGTGTGAAAGTTAAGCAGAACTATGTCCTATTTTGCCTCCTGTAAGAAGGGCTGTTCAAAAAAAAAAAAAAAAAAAAAAAGGCTGTCCTTATTTTCCCTCACCCATGGAGGGCGAGTCATTCTATTCTTTTAGAGGGGGATTTTCAATCTAGTTGGGTACGTCTGCCAGGCGCCCTCCCCTTATGGTCTTTGCAGTATATCGGGAGCATTTGCAGAGACCCTTTGCCTTAATGTTCTTTGTGCTTTTCAAGGGTTACAATGCAAAAGTCAGTCCTTGCATTTGAGGGGTCACAGACAAATGGCACATTCCAAAAGAGCTGGGGAGCAGGGTGCAAACATTTGCAAGTAGCTAAAGCCCTTGGAGCGTGTGGTTGGTGAGAATCTTCCCCTAACTGCGTCTGAGGGCGGGGAAAAGCCGCAAAGACCCTCTGGGTTGTGCCATGTGGAGGCCCTTTCTAGCAGCCTGCTGGTGCAGAAACACTTGACCAGGAGCTCTTGATCCTGCAGAAGAGTGTGTGCACAGGACGACTTGGGGGTCCTCAAAGTGATCCTGGGAACTCAAAAACTTTCTGTCCTGGGCTTCCGGGAAAGCAATCCTGCCTTCTTATCCCACCGGTAAGACCTTAATCCTGCGGGACGGCCACCATCCTTTGGAGGTAGCGATTTTGCCGAGAAGGCCAGAATTCCGCCATTATGCTGGGGTGGGGGGGAGGCTGTTATCTTGCCGTTCTGCTGGGGGAAGGCCGTAATCCTGCCATTGTGCTGGGAAGGCAGTAATCCCTCCGGGAAAGTCACAGTCCTGAAGAAGTGGTGATCTTGCCGGGAAGGCAGTAATCCTGCCATTTTGCCGGGGAAAGGCCGCAAACCTGCCACCCCACAGGGAAAGCCATAACCCTGCCATCCTGGGTAGGGAGGTCGTAATCCTGCCATCCTGCCATCCTGCCAGGGGAAGGCCATAATCCTGCCATTTTGCCGGGGAAGGCCATAATCCCTCTGGGAAAGTTGCAGTCCCAAGGAAGTGGCGATCTTGCTGGGAAGGCAGTAATTCTGCCGGGAAGGCAGTAATTCTGCCGGAAAGGTGGTAATCCTGCCATTTTGCTGGGGGAAGGCCGTAATCCCGCCACCCCGGGGGGGGGGGGGGAAGACCGTAATCCTGCCATCCTGCCAGGGGAAGGCCGTAATTCTGCCATTGTGCCGGGAAATGCCATAATCCCTCTGCGAAAGTTGCAGTCCCAAGGAAGTGGCGATCTTGCCGGGAAGGCAGTAATTCTGCCGGGAAGGCAGTAATTCTACCCGAAAAGTGATAATTTTGCCATCTTGTTGGGGGAAGGCCGTAATCCCGCCAATCCCGGGGGAAAGCCATAATACTGCCACCTTGCCAGGGGAAGGCCGTAATCCTGCCATTGTGCCGGGAAGGCCATAGTCCCTCTGGGAAAATTGCAGTCCCAAGGAAGTGGCGATCTTGCCGGGAAGGCAGTAATTCTGCCGGAAAGGTGGTATAATCTTGCCGGGGAAGGCCTTAATCATACTATCCAAGGAGGAAGGCCATAATCCTGCCATAGGTGGGGTCGTAATCCTGCCATTGTGCCGGGAAGGCCATAATCCCTCTGGGAAAGTTGTAATCCTAAGGAAGTGGCGATCTTTGGGGGAAGGCGGTAATCCTGCCATCCTATAGGGAAAGCCCTAATCCTGCTGGGGAAAGTCACCGTCCTAAGAAAGTGGTGATTTTGCCCAGAATACTATAATTCTAAGGAGGTGGTGATCAGGCAGGCGGCCCTTGGAGATCAAGGTGCCGAGTCCTTAGCCATCCCTCAAGCATCCCAAAACCCAGCTCTCCCTTCCCTTTGGCAAAATGAGTTACCAACCCACTGGGAAAATATTCTATGTACTTGAGGCTAAACTCGGTACTCTCCCCAGAAGCCCCAAAGACGCTTCAGCCAGATCTGGCTCACGGGCCGCTGCCGCGTGATCGCGCTAAGTAGTTCAAAGGGCGAGACTGATCTCAGAAGCGTGTAAAGTAGACGGCTTCAGCCTGCCTTCCTGTAACCTGACTAGCTGTGACTTGGTTCCCTGTAAGCCGGGCTTCAACCTGACCAGCTGTAGAGTGGTGGGTGCTTTTGATGTGGGCACTTTGGATATAACCACTCCCCCGTATAGGCGCTTATGAAGTGGCCACGTGCGATATAAGTACTTGAGCTATGAGCCCTTGTGATGGTTGCGAAAATGGGCGCGAAAATGGGCGCCTGTGGCCATAGGGGCACTTGTAATATGGAGCCTCGTGATGCAGGTAGCTGCAATGTTGAAGGCTGCAGTCTGGTCCCCTGCAAGCAGACGAGCTGTAATACTGCTCACTGTGATGTACCCAATTGTGCTTTGACTGGGTTTGGAAAAAAGGCCTTCTCATAATCTCCTGTGGCTTTGGTGCAGAATATGGAAACTAACGCTGGGAGCAGCAGTGCTGGTGGCAGAAGAAGCATGAAAAGGATTGAGCAGATAAAAGTGACCATGCTGGAGCCTGGGCAGATGGAGAGGCTTGTGCTGCAACCTGGACAGCTGGAGAGGCTTGTGCTGCAACCTGGACAGGTGGGAGAGCTTGTGCTGCAATCTGGACAGATGCAGGCTGGACAGAGTGAGAGGCTTGTGATATATCCTGGACAGGTCGGGGGGCTTGTGCTGCAACCTGGACAGAATGAAGGCCTTGTGCTGCAACCTGGAGAGAATGAAGGCCTTGTGTTACAGCCCGGACAGGTCAGGAGGCTTGTGCTACAACCTGGCCAGAATGAAGGGATTGTGCTTCCACCTGAGCAGATGGAAGGTTTGATGATGCAACCTGGACAGGTCAGGGAGCTTGTGTTGCAATCTGGACAGAATGAAGGACTTGTATTACAACCTGGGCAGGATGAAGGGTGTGAGCTGCAACCTGGACAGGATGGAGGGCTTGTGCTGCAATGTGGGCAGAATGAAGCGCTTGTGCTGCAACATGGGCAGAGTGAAGCGCTTGTGTTGCAGTGTGGGCAGAACGAAGGCCTTGTGCTGCAACATGGGCAGAATGAAGCGCTTGTGCTGCAGTGTGGGCAGAACGAAGGCCTTGTGCTACAACGTGAGCAGAATGAAGGCCTTGTGCTGCAGCATGGGCAGAATGAAGCGCTTGTGCTGCAGTGTGGGCAGAATGAAGCGCTTGTGTTGCAACATGGACAAAATGAAGCGCTTGTGCTGCAACATGGACAGAATGAAGCGCTTGTGCTGCAGTGTGGGCAGAATGAAGGCCTTGTGTTGCAATGTGGGCAGAATGAAGGCCTTGTGCTACAGCCTGGACAGGTTGGAGGGCTGGTGCTGCAACATGGGCAGAATGAAGCGCTTGTGCTGCACCATGGACAAAACGAAGGCCTCGTGCTACAACATGGGCAGAATGAAGCACTTGTGCTGCAACATGGGCAGAATGAAGCGCTTGTGCTGCAACATGGGCAGAATGAAGCGCTTGTGCTGCACCATGGACAAAATGAAGGCCTTGTGCTTCAACATGGGCAGAATGAAGCGCTTGTGCTGCACCATGGACAAAGCGAAGGCCTTGTGCTGCAACGTGGACAGAATCAAGCGCTTGTACTGCAACATGGGCAGAATCAAGCACTTATGCTGCAACGTGGGCAGAATGAAGCATTTCTGCTGCAATGTGGGCAGAATGAAGCGCTCGTGCTGCAACCTGGGCAGAATGAAAGGCTCGTCCTGCAATCGAGACAGACCGGTGGGCTTGTGTTGCCACCTGGACAGAACGAGAGAATTGTGCTGCAGCATCGGCAGAACGACAGGATCGTGCTACAGTCTTGGCAGAATGACAGGATCGTGTTGCAGCCTCGACAGAATGATAGGATCGTGCTGCAACCTCGGCAGAGTGACAGGATCGCGCGGCAGCCTCGGCAGAGTGACAGGATCATGCCGCAGCCTCGGCAGAGTGACAGGATAGTGCTGCCGCCTGGACAGCTGGAGGGGCGTCTAATGCAGCCTGGACAGGTAGGAACCTATTTGGTGCAACCTGCACAGATGGAGGGGCCTGTCCTGGAGCCTGAACACCTGAAGGAGCTTGTGCTGCAACCCGGACAGGTGGGAGGGCTTGTGCTTCAGTCTGGGCAGAATGAAAGGCTTATGATTCAATCTGGACAGAATGATGGTATTATGATGCAACCTGGACAGAATGAGGGTATTGTAATGCAGCCTGGACAGAATGAAGGTATTATTATGCAGCCTGGGCAGATGGAGGGGTTTATGATACAGTCTGGACAGAATGAAGGGCTTATGATGCGGTCTGTGAAGATGAAACAGATTATGATGCAGCCTGGGCAAGTGGAAGGGCATATGATGCAGTCTATGAAGATGGAGCAGTTTATGATGCAGCCCGTGCCGATGGAGGGGCGTAGGCTGAAGCCTGGACGGAATGCGGGGCCTATAATTCAGCCCATGAAGATGGAGCAGTTTATGATTGATCCTGGGCAGATAGAGGAGCTTATGATGCAGCCTGGACAGTTGGAGCAATTTATGCTGCAACCTGGACAGAATGAGGGACCTATGATAGAGCCTATGCAGGTAGAAGAGCTTATGGTGCAACCTGTGCAGGGGGAAGGGCTTGCGCTGGAGCTTGGGCAGATGGAGAAGCCTGTGGTGGAGCCTAGACAAGTGGAGAGGCCTATACCAAAGCAATTAAATTTACCACACAAGCAAAAGTCCAAGAGAAAGTTTGCCAGGAGGAATGACAGAGGTGGATCTCTGGTGTACCTGACTCAGAAGTTTGTGGATATCCTCAAATCAGTTCCTCGAGGTGTCATGGACCTCAATGATGTGGCAATGAAGTTGAATGTCCACAAGCGGCGTTTGTATGATATCACCAATGTGCTGGATGGCATTGGCCTCCTGGAGAAGAAGGCCAAGAATCTTGTCCGGTGGGTAGGGTCTGAAGCAAATATCTTGCCGGCCCTTGAACAGGTGACCCAGTTGGCAGAGCTGGAGATGATCAGTGAGAATCATCTGGATGAAATGACAGAAACAACAGAAAACCTAGCCAGCTTCTCAGATGGCTCTGAAAATCAGCAGCCAGTCTTCATGAATGTTGAAGAGCTCCAGGCTGTGTCATCCTTGAATGAGCAGTTTTTCTTTGTGATCAAGGCCCCAGAAGAAACTGAGCTAGAAGAACCATCCCCAGATACCGCCTGTGCATCCCCCTATGTAAAGAACGATCAAGAAGAACCCTTTTGAGGCCTACTGCTGTAAAGTAGATGAATAGAGCACAGGTAACAAAGTTTGGAAGACTTCAAGAAGCTCTTATTTGAAAGTGAAGTCCCCACCTATCCCTAGTCCTTCCCTATCGATCTGCAATCTTTAGAGTTTCATCTAAATGAAAATTTCCTTGATTTGTTTTGAACAGTTTACACATTTCAGAATTGTTTGGAGTTGTATTTGTTATGTTGACTTGAACTTTATGCTCAGATTTATGGTTTCACTTTTGAGAGTAAGGACAAAACAAGACTTCCCATGAACAGTTTGCCTTCATCATCCAACTGTAGAAGAGCTTATATGGACTTACTCCTGTGGGGACCAGTTTGGTTTTTAGAACATTCATGAAAATGGTGTGTTACTGACTTTGTATATTGACTTAAGTGAAGATCTCCTGTTAAAATAACTTCTTATTCTAGAAAATAAGTTTTCTTTTGCTGCTAAAAAGAGTGAATTTGGTGGTTGATTTCTCCTTTTGGAAAAAAATTACATCTTGAATCAACCTAGTAGAGTTTCTTTTTGAAGCATTTTTAGTATAATTATTTTATTTAGCAAATCATTCTTTAGCTCTTCGCTGTTTAGATAATGGATCTGAAATATGAAAAGGTCTTTAGATTTTCATCTTGTACAGCAAAAAAATGTATGTATGAAAAAATTAAAGACGGGGCTTTGTTATAGATAAAAATGTATAGTATATGTATAGGTGTAGTATATGTAAATTTATAGTATAGAGTAAATGCATAAAAATATAGATCTATTTCTGTTTCCTTCTCCAATACTCATGTAAAAACTCTATAAAATGGTCAAGACAGATTCTTTACTCTCAAAGAAACACAGACCATATCTATGTTTAATTCAGTCTTATAAATAGTGATTTTTTTTGGGGGGGAAACATTTTACATTTCTAGATGGTATCCCAAAAGTTTTCATTTAGTCTAAGGCTTAAGGCTTAGGACATCCTGTACGCTGTTTTACTACCTCTCTATTTTTTTTTTTTCTTGCAACCGAATACTAGTAGAATAATTCCCATTTTCCAGATTAAGAGCCTTACATGCAAAATAGTTAAGTATCCATGATTCACATTCAGGAAGTAGTGAAGTGGAGATCAGAATTTGGTGTTCTGATTCGAAGTCTTCTTCAGTCTATCTCACTGTCCCCCTGTGATATTAGGACCCACTTTGTATATGAATTAGAGGATCCTTTGAGAACCAATAAAATTAATTAATAATTAGATTAAAGTAATAAAAATTTAATAGAAGTGGCACATACTAGGCACTTAATAAATGTTTATGGATGATAAGTTGAATGAGCAGTACACAAAACAAAATATTACATGTGACTTTGTTTCATTAAAATTTTTATCTTTCAAACAGTTGTGTTTGTATTGTATTATCACAAAGGATACTACATTAGGCTGTTCGTTAAAAATTTGAGGAAAGTAGGTGAAGGTTGTGTGCCTGGATTGTGGGGCTCTGGCATATAAAAGATAGGTGACTAGATGGTTTGTTGTCTTCCTTGGTACTGATGAAGGGAGGGGTGTCAGAATGTGTCAATGAATGTGGTCCATTTAACTCTATAGATACTCAATGGAAGCCAGGCTGAAATGTCTAAACCAAGACTCCTTAATTAAAAAAAAAAAGAACAACAACAAATAAACACATAACCATAACTTTGAACTGAAAAGTTAAGAGAACAATCCCTGGTATATCTAGAAACTCATAATAATAGTTAATTCAAAGATTTGCCACAATAAAAATGATAATAAAGTTAACACCTTCAAAGCCCTTTTGTTTTCAAGTTCTGTCTCACTTGTGGATGAAAGTTTTCTCTGGACTTTATTTTCTATTAATCAGCATTTCTATGTCCACTTGGTAATATTGTACAACCATTTTAATTAGCATGAATTCAAAATTGCTGCAGTTAAGGGACTACCTCATTTAAACTTAAAAAAACTTAAATCTTAATATTATAACTGCATTTCTCTGTAACTCAATTTATTATCCTGTAACCTGGTTATGTTTTATGTACCTTTCATTATTACTTGAAAGTTATTAGCACAAAATTTATCACCAATTTAAAAATTCCATTTTGTTATTAAATTTTATCAAATGCAAAATGCAGAAACTAGGAAAAAATAGCCAAGATTAAGAAAGAGCTATTTCCTAATGGCAGATCTTGGCTTCTTAGAAGAATAAGTAAGTAATGCAGTCCTCAGATCTGTGACAAGTCAACAGTGCCATTTCAGAAAGAAAAGAAATTCCATAAGAGAATTTGTCTTTCAGAAGGTGGGGTTTTTTTGGCCTTCCCTTGTGAAATTTCATATCCCCAACCCACACCCACCTTTTTTCTGTTTCTTCATTTCAGTTCAGTTCATTGTTCATTTGCTAAGTGCTAACTGTATGTTCAGGACTGTCTGGTCTAGTTTCATTAAAGCCAAGAGAAAAAGAGGGTCACCATTCCCTACATAAAGATGCCCTCGTCTGCTTATTTGACTTAGTTTTAAAGTATGCTGTCATCTTTGTTTTATTATATTTTTATTTATTTTGTTAAATTACATTTCCCAAATACATTTCAGTCTGGTTGGGGCCCTCTTGCTAGTGTTGGGACTAGATGCTGCCTGCAGGCAGTGTGTTTAACACTTCTGATAGGGGGCTCATACACTATTTTGCAACTTTCCATTGGAGTTTCCAATCTGTGTTACAGAAAGACAAAATTTGTGGGGTTTTGAGACATAAAAATGTTTCTGCAAGAAACTTCTGTAAGAAAAAATTCTGCAAGAACTAGAGAACTACAATGAAGTAGGAGCAATGAGTCTCAAAGGAGTGAGTCCTTTGTGAAGTCCTTCTCTCTTCTGACCTTGACACTTCATTTGTAGCCAACTGTTTCTTACCATAATTTGGAAGGGCAGTATTTTGTGGCATCTTGGCCAAGGGTCAGAGACTTGGGCTCCTCTCCCTTACAATGTGGAAGGGGCTTCAGAATGCTTTACTGAAAATCCTCTTAGCACCATCCAGATTATTCTAAAACACATACCCATCCCAGTTTTAAGACTCTTCTTTCCCCTTAAATAGTAAAGACAAAGAAAAAAAATTCAGTCTGAAAATTCATTCTTATTGCTTTTACAGGTTTCCTTATCAGCTTTTGCTCATTCTGATCTTTAACACTCCAGACAGAGTACATATCTTTGAAAAATCTCAGGTACTCAGGATATAAAAGTAAGGTTCTTCCTATCTTCTGTTAGAGCATGTTCTGAAATAAGTAAATATAAGAAATTGACAAAATCAATACTACTAGTAATAATAATAATTAAAAGTCACATTTCCAAAACAGTTCAAGGACTGCCAAGTACTTTAGTCCTCAAACCTAATTCTCTACCTAAACCTCAAACCTAAATCCTCAAATCCACCTCCTGAAGCAGGTATTGTTTTTATCCCTAATTTACAGACAAGGAAACTGAGTTTCAGTGTGGTTCAATGACTTGACTGAGGTAAACATACTAAGTGTGTGGAACTGGGGGAGAGTGGAATTCCAAATCTACTTCTTCTTGACTACAAATTCAATTATTTATATACTCACTTTCTATAACACACAATAATTCTGTTTTTTTTTTTTTTGGTGGGGTGGGGGGACACTAAAAACTGAGGGGATGAGAAAAGTCCTGTTGAAGGAGATAGAGGGAGAGGGACAATTGATAACCAAATCTGGCATTATTATAACACTGTAGGTTATACAACACTTTCAGCGATGGAGGGTGGGAAGAGAGAGAGAGAGAGGAAAACAGAGAGGACAGAGACAATAGTGGGAAAGAAAAAAAATTTCTGCTTATATTAGAAAGAAAAAAGAGGAAAAAATAGACTAATAAACAAAAATAGTAAGAAAGAGAAACCTGACATTTATTATGTGGCTAAAATGCATGAGAAATAGGATTTGCTGGTATCAGGTTCACTCAACCATCCATCTCTTGGCTCTGTGTCTATTTTATTGCACATTAGTGTTACTATGCCTTTGGCTTAGTATTAGTAGTATTATAATAGTGATAACAACGCACTAGTTGTATGAAATCCTAAAACACTGAAGAGCTTCTTCAAAGGTATGTATGATCATTTGAGAAAAATAATATGATCTAAAATTTATGCAGGAAAGTAGAGTGGATGAAAGATGTCTGTCATTCAAATCATTGTGCACAAGTAAAGGTAAAGCCTATGTAGCTCAGTGTATACAAACATCAATGTGTGTGTGTGTGTGTGTGTGTGTGTGTGTGTGTGTATATGCACATATTTATTCATTTATATCATTCATATTTATACACTATATATTATGTATGTGTGTATATGTGTCTATGTCTCAATCATGGCAAACCATTGAACAACTTATGTAGCTTGCCCATATCATTCATATAAATCAATACATGTGTGTATATATATATATATATATATATATTATATATATATATATATATATATATATAGGTATATGCATATATATGCGTTAAATATATCATGCATAAATGCATGCATAAACAAACAAACACATACATACATAATGACAACAATGAGACAGCACCACCAGAATCTGGGGGATGTATCCAAGGTGGTCCTTAGGGAAGAATTTATATCTCTAGCTTCTTTTATCCACAAAGGAGAGAAGGAAAAGATCAGTGAATTGGGATTGAAACTCAAAAAAAAAAAATCCTTGAAAAACAACAAATTTTTAAAATCCAGTTAAATAGCTGAGTATACATTTTGAGTATGTGTGTGTGTATATAATACATATATATATGTTTATGTATATATATATATATTATATATATATATATATTATTATATATATATATTTATATATGATGGGCAAGCTCTCCACAAATATATCTATATAGTATGTGTGTGCTTGTGTAAATTTAAAAATTTAAGAGATATTTGTGTAAATTTAAAAATTTAAGAGGAATTTGTATAAATTTAAAATTTTAAGAGGAAGAAAAATCCAAGCTATCTTTAGCCGTATGGGGGAAAAATTGCCTTTGGAAGCTTGCAGAATTCCTTTCTGATTTCAGACCACTTAGAATCTTTTTTGTAGCAGTATTGTACTGTGATGTTATATAACTGCTAATCAAGAAACAATATAGTTTCAAAAAATTGAGAATGACTACCACATAAAGGACAGTGGAGAAGTGCATGATATAATTAGATTGTAGCAAATAATAAACTAGGAACCCTGTCAGTGAATTAGAAGTAAAAGATTGACAACAGGGAAATGTGTGATTGAAAAAAATGACAGGTGAGTTTCATGGTCAGATAGTGAGGAATAACAGCAGGTGGTCTGAGTGTTCCAATAATATCCTTAGGATAGAAGTAAGGCAGTCCATCAGCTTGCTGAGTAGACCCCTGGACAGAACTTATGATAGGACACATATAGATATTCTTCTATACCCTTTTCTATAATTCTCTCTTATATTGATGGCCTGGGTTCCCATAATTGTGTATTGTAGTTTCTCATTATTTCCTTCATTTCATATTCATTTGTTCTGAAAATAATTTTAAAATAATTGAAAACTTAGTTCTAAAGAAATAGTTAAGTCAGTGTAATAGAATCAATAGTTAATTTCATTAAGGATAATGGCAATAATGAGAAAACATACCAGGATTTTGGAGATGCAAACAAAGTACTCCTCAGGGGAGAATTTATATCTCTAGACCCTTAAACAAAAGAGAGAAAAATGCTGATCAATGAAGTGGACATTCAACTAAAAAGCCCAATAAAATAGAAATTCTGAAAATGAAGAAGTTAACAAATTTAATGCAGAAATAAAACTAAGTGCTGCTCAAAAGAAACACAATAAGTTATTAGCTTATCTAATTAAAAATAGAAAACAAAATTATCAGCAATGATAAAGAAAAACTTGCTATTATTTTTGAGCATTTATTAATTGGGAAACATCTTTTATTCTTATAAATTTGAATGAATTCCTTCTGTATTTTATACATGCCACCTTTATCAGAGAAAATTATTGTGAAGATTATTTTTTCCTATTTAACTTTTTTCTTCTTAGATGTATTTGGATTTGTTTATGCACAAACTTTAAAATTTTTATATAATCAGAAGTGTTCATGTTATCTTTGCTGATACTCTGGATCCCTTGTTTGGTCATGAACTCTTCCCCTATCCAGAAATCTACAAGGTAATTTCTTCCTTATTTTTCTAACCTGCTCATGATGTGACCTTTTATAAATCATGTATGCATTTGAAGTTTAACATGGTATTTCATATAAGATATTGGTCTGCCTAATTTTCTCAGCAGTTTTTTTTTTTTTTTTGCAAAATCATGAAACTTTACCCATAATAGCTGGGGTCTTTTAGTTTATCAAACACTAGACTACTAGGTTTATTTACTTCCATATGCTTGCTGTCTACTTAATCTGTTCCACTGTTTGATCTATTAAGCAGTACAATTATGTCCTTATGATTGCTACTTTCTGCTATAATTTGAGAGAGACCTGGTGCTCTTGGACCCCTTCCCACTTTTTTCATTATTTCCCTTAAGATTCATGATCTTTTGTTCCTAATGATAGGCTTTGTTTTAAAAAAATCACATTTGATTGGTATGGTTCTGTGCATGGAAATTAAATTAGGTAGTGTTTTCATTTTTATTATATTGATTCAACCTTGCTTTTCAGTCATTCAATTGTGTCCTACTCTTAGTGATCCAAATGGACCGCAGAGTCCATGAGGTTTTCTTGACAAATATATTGGAGTAGATTGTTATTGCCTTCTCCTATGGATTAAGGCAAACAGAGCTTAAGTGACTTGGCCAGCTTCACACAGTAAATATCTGAGGTCAGTTTTCAATTTGGGTGTTCTTGATTCCAGGACCAATATTTTATCCTCTGAACCATCTAGTGCCTCATATCAAGCTATTGATGAGTAATTAATATTTTCCCAACTATTTAGGTCTGTAGTTCTTTAAACAATGTTTTGAAATTTTTATTCCAATAGTTTCTGTGTGAATATCAGAATACAGAACACAATCCCAATGATTGATACATTATGTTGTTATTTTAAATTCCTTTTCTCAAGCTTTCTTTGAAAACTGGAATTTATTGGTAACATTGAAGAAGCTGATGATTTATGTCAATTTATATTATATTACCTAACTTTGCTGAACTTATTAGCGCTTCCAATTTCCTTTTGTATTAGGCCTTTGGGGGTTTACTCAAAGTACACCATCCTATTATCTTCAAAAAGTAGTGTTTGTGCTGCTGCTTTGCCTGTGCTTATTTCTTCCATTAATTTTGCCTGTCTTGTTGTTATAACTAGCATTTCTAAGGCTGTGTTTAAAAGTGGTAGTTACAGTGTACATCTTAATCTTTGATCTTGTTGGAAAGAACTTTCTTTTATCTTCATTACTTATAATACTAGACCTTGCTGTTTTTGTTATTAAAGACAATTAATTATGTTTAAAGTTTTCCTCATATTAAACTAGCACTACATTACTGTTCTAAATATTGCTGTAGCTTCTTTGTTGACAGTTTCTTTTGGGATATTGGTCTGTAGTTTTCTTTCTCTGTTTTGACTTTGTTTCAGGTATCAAGAACATTTTGTTTCGTAGAAGGAACTGAGGTAGAATCACTTCCTTTTAAAATTTTTGCAAACATATTGTGTAATATTGAAATTAACCACCTATTGAATACTTGATACTTTTTTGTGAATCCATTTGATTCCAAGAATTTTTTCTTTGGAAATTAATTTTTGGCTTATTTCGTTTCTTTTTTTGAGACTGATTTGTTTAAAATCTCTATTTCCTTTTATGTTAATCTGGTTATCTTATATATAAGTATCCTTCCATTCCATTTAAGCTGCTCGATTTATTGGCATCGAATTTGGCAAAATTGTTTCTAATAATGTGTTTTATTTCTTCTTTATCTGTTGAATATTCTTATTCCTCTTTAATACTTAAAATTTGGTTTTCCTCTTTTTAATTAAGTTAGCTAATGGTTTCTCTTTTAATTTTTAAAAAGTTTCTAGTTTAATTTGAAATTCAATGTTATTTATGCTTTCAATAACTTGAGTTTCTTTAGGTGTCACCATTTCTGTTTTGATGTTTCGTTTTATTTTTAGTTTTGCTAATTTGATTTGTTTTTTAATTGCATGCTCGATTCTTTAATCCTTTCTTTCTGTCTTTGGTTGATAAAAGAGTTTAGAGATATAAACTCCTTCAGCAACATCCTCAACATTTTGTTTTATTGTCCCTAATCCACTCCATTTTCGAATGGACTGCTGATTGCATATTCCATTTATACAAAGTAAGTTCTACCTACTTTGCCTCTCCCCCTCGTTTATTCTTTCCCCATCTTTTTCCTCTCTTTTTTTTAACTTCATCAAAACATAAGATAAACGTGCCCAGGCTTACTATTCTCTATGACCTCCTATTACATTCAGATTGTAAAGAGACCCATGCAATATCTCTCCATCCTTATACATTATTTCTTTCAAGTTGTTCACTTGTATTTACTTTTTTATGTTTCTGGTGATTTGTGTTTGTATTTGCATTTCTAAGTTTCTACTCAGCTCCTTTTTCTCTGTATAGAATTATACTAACTTTTGCTGGAAATGCTATTTGGTTTTATGCTTCTCTCTCTTGCCTTTTGAAATATCGAGTTCGATGTTTTTGTTCCTTTATTGCAGCAGCTACTGAACCATGGGTGATCTTGACTGTGACTCCTTGGTATCTGACTTTTTTATGATGTTGGTGGTGATTTTTTTCTCTGATCTGAGCATTTTCTGTTTTTGCTGCTAGATTCCTAGGAGTTTATCCAGCAAGCCTCCCCCAAAAGGTCTTAGTGTAGTTTTAAGCTTTAATAAGCAGTAAAATTTAAATCCTAATTTTGATATCTATTGAAAACTTAAAACCAAACTAAAGCTTTTAGAATATACTGTATTTTCTTAGGAAGAAATGAGAGGTAGCTATGGGGTACAGTGGATGGAGCACTGGCCATGGAGTCCGGAGGATCTGAGTTCAAATCCTACCTCAGATGCTTGATTATTACTAGCTGGGTGAGCCTGGGCAAGTCACTTATCCTTGATTGTGTCAAAAGAAAAAAACAAAACAAAACAAAAAGGAAGAAGAGGAGAAGGAGGAGAAAGAGCAAGAGAGGTAATGAGTATATACTTTCATCATCCTCTGGTTCTCTGGTTCTAATAGGTTTGAAAAGTTTCATGATTTCTTATAATATTTCTAACATTTTTTGTCATGATTTTCATGCAGCCTAGTATTACTAGTAAATTACTACTAAAAAAAAGTAATTATTAAATTATTTTTCCTTGATATGGGTCGATTCATTTTTATATCAAATACCTTATATTTTCTTTTATTTTTAATTCTTTTGATTTTATATTCGTATTTCTTCTAACTTTTTGGAGTCATCAACTATTCGTTCAGATTGCTTAACCATTTCTCTACTGATGAAAGGATTTTGGAATTATATATTTCGGTCAAATGCCTATATATCTTGGATTTCAAATCTTTCCCAGATATATTTAACAGAGATATATTTTCCCATTTGACTACTTTCTTTCTTATCTTAATTTTTGTGTAATACATTAATTTTGTGTAAAAAGTGTTTCTTGTATATTTGAAATGATCTATTTTACTTTGCTAATTGCCTCTATCCTTTGTTTTGTTAAGAATTTTTCCCCTCTCCATATGTGTGACAGGTTTAACATCTCTATATAATTTTTAATAGTGTTATCTTTAATATTCAGGTCATTTTCCATTTCAAAGTTATCATAAGATGGAGTATAAAACACTGGTCTAATTGACCAGTGTTTCTTCTAGATGACTTTCTAGTTTTCCCAGAAGTTATTATCAAGTAATTCATATTGTTCCTAGATAATTTATATTTTTATGTTTATCAAACATTATTCTGATTCTCCTTTAGCTAGTTTGTTCTATTGATCTACTTTTTCTATTTTATAACCTGACCATACAATTTTGATGAGAGCTGCTGTATGATATACTTTAAAGTATATAAGTACTGTTCATCTTTATTTCCCTTCATATTTTGGGTCTTTTGTTCCTCTGTAGGAATTTGCTGATTTTATCTAGCTATGTAAAATATTCTTTTCCTAGTAGGATTGGCATAGCATCAACTCTGTAAATGAGCTTTTCTGAGGTAATCATATATTGGCATCTATCTAAATTTTTTATTTCCTCTCTCTCTCTCTCTCTCTCTCTTTCTCTCCATCCTATCTATTCCTACTCACCCAGAGATACCTCCTACAGTGTCTTCTGGTTGTCACTACTTCTTTGGGGGAGTCAGCTTAAGCAGAATTAATTTTATTCTAGTTTCTCCTCTAATTCCTTAAGTAGCAATAGTGGATAGAGCACTAGGGTTGGAAACAGGAAATTCTGAACTGCAATCTGGCTTTAGACATTTACTGGCTGTTTGACCCTGCCAAGCCACTTCACCTCTTTTTACCAAAGTTTCTTCACTTGGAAAAATGAGGATAATATTAGCTACTAGCTCATGAGGTTGTTGTGAGGATCAAATAGATTATATTTGTAAAGTGCTTAGCATGGTTCTTGGCACATGGCAGGGCTATGTAAACATGAGTTATATAATTCTTCTTATTATTGTATTTCTCATATTCAGAAAATTATGGTGATATTTGATAATCTAGTCTGAAATAGTTTTTCATTTTTGTAGATAAGTTTATTCTCCTGGTGAGACCACATCTGGAATATCATGTTCTCATTGCTCTGTTGTAGGTTGTATATTGAAATGGGAAATACTGGGCAGAGGAGGACAATGAGGATGATAAAGAGTCTTGTGTTGTGAGGTAGGAATATTGATATAGGACCTCAATATTTAAAAGGGTGTATCTCTTGGAACACGGATGAATCTCGTTCATGATGCCAGACGCCTGGATTATTAGCAATGACAAAAATTACATTAGTTTCTTTTAAGTTACGTCAGGAGAAATTGACTAACAATTAGAACTACCCCAAAGTAGAATGAACTCCTTTTGGAGTTAATCAGCCATCTGCTATCAAAAGCTCTGCAATTAAAGAATGGATGACCACTTGGTTATGAAAAAGAAGGAAAAGTATGAATTCCTTTTTAGATATGATTTGGACTACAGAACCACAGTGTTTTCTTCTGACTCTGAAGATGTTAGTTTTGTTTAAAATGTGATGGAACACTTCTTCAACATATTTATCAAAAGCAAAAATGACCAGGAGATAACTTGAAAGGAGTCAGTGTTATACAACATAAAAGGGATTGGACTTAGATTATTTTGTAAATCATAACGTCTGAGTTTCAGTCGCAGTTCTGCTATTTACCTCCGTGACCTTGGTCATGTTATATAAATTGTCTGAGCCTTGGTTCTATTGTAAAATTAAGAGGATAAAGTAGATGCTCTTTAAGATCCTTAGGCCACTTTTATGCTTCCATGCTTACAGAATGTTATCTTGCTGAATCTAATGTGATATTAATGAACTAATGAAAGGGAAAAAAAAAAAAACTTCTTTTAGCCCTTATTATGTGCTAGCCATCATGATAAGCCCTGGACTCCAAAAAGCAGTACTACCCTCTTCCCTCAAGAATTATGCACTCTAATTGGGGAAGTAACACATGGCAGAGGGTGATGGTCAAGGATGAGAATTTTGGGTCAGGAATATCCAAAGAATAGTGAACGGAGCCATAGAGGAATAGATCAACACAACCTCTTCTGAAAAAAAACTATCATGATACTAAATTAGCAACTGGAATAACTAATTTGTTACCTTCTCAACTCTTTAATTTGATGTCACTTTGAAAGGTGGCTTTCTATTCCTGTGTCCTAGTATAAACCTTTGAGGGTGGAGTTCAAGGGAGGGGAAATCTCGAAGTAAAATTTGAGAGGAAGGAATTGTCTTTTATTCCTTCAGAAAGAGGATGGATACCGGGAAGGTACCTTTAATGGTATCCAAGGTACACAAGGTCTTTGATGATGAAGAGGAAAGATAAAGGGAAAGAAACAGAAAGAATGAAAGGAATAGATGAGTAAAGATCTTTAAGAATTGTTGCTGTGTAGAAGAGGGCAGTTTGTAGATGCTAGATGGCCTTAATATGCAATTTAAGCAAAGCGGGAATGATCAGGCCAGAGCCTGGGGACTTGAGAATGGCAAACATTCCAAGTAGCCATTGCGGGGAAGATGAGAGAGAGAGAGAGATGAGGGGAAACCTTGCCAGGTAGCATTGAGGACCCAGGGGAAACCAGAAAATCTGATTTCAATAACGCTTTGCAGGATTCATCTCCCAGTCAGTTTCATTTACTATGTTCCCTCTATTCAAGGAATGCACATACTTTTTAAAGGCAATTGGAGTTAAGTGACGTGGGCAGGGACACACAGTTAGGAAGAGGCTGAGTTCGCATCTGAACTCAGGTCCTGTGGATGCCTGCACTCTTTCCATGGCAGCTGCCTCTGAATTCATACACTCTTAAATGTTTAAAATATTTTCTTTTGAAGGTGATTGCCAAATCATATTGTTAGCCCTGCTTTTCTTTCCTTCTCTAGTCCCTTCTGGACCGTTCTGCCAGCTATTTCCACATGGAAGTCTCAGCCCAAGTTCACCATATCTAAAAGCAATTTTAGATTGATTATTTCCAACTTTTCACAGACTAACCCATTCTCTTGATAGGCCACGTTTTCTTCTAGACCATTTTTATTGGAAACTTTGAAATTGTCTTTGACTTTTCCCTTTCTTTTGGCCTTTTCCTGTCCTTTTATGTGGCCACTCAAGCCTACAGATTATTCTTTCATGTCTCTTGTCTCTGTCCTTTCCTTCTTTTCCTTGTGATACTTCTTCATGTCTAACCTCTCAAGAAAATGTTACTTGCCTCCTTTTTATATTTATTCATTTTATTCCTTTTCTTGTCTCCCTCTAGACATCTGTGCCATATTTACCTTCTTAAAACACCATTTGTTTCCTATCAGTTCCCTATTCACAACTTTCCATCACTTCCTGTTGCTTACTTAGAATAGAATTCAGTTCTCTCTCTATCTCCTTTAGTCTACTTTTCTGACTTTACCTCCAACTATTCCTTGGCATGAACTCTAATTTCCAAGTAGCCTGGTCAAGTCATTTGCCCCAAAATTACAACCTTTGCCCCTTTACATATTAGAACTTCCCAGGGTTCTCCTTTGGCATTTTGGTGAAGCCCACGGCCTCTAACCTTTCTCAGAATCATGTTTGAACATCTACATTTCATTTGGGGGAGGGTAAAGAAAAAGAAAACTATCATTCCCCCCCCAGGTTCACAGACCACCTGAACTCTATCAAATTAAGAATTTCATCCTAGTCTCTATTTATCCAAATATCACCCATGTTGCAACTGTCTCAAGGCCTTCTTATTCCTTGAAGCTTCTAACAACCATTCTAACCTATTTCAATTTCTCTCCATCCTTTCATTTCCTTTATCACTTCCTTTCTGTTCTTTTCACATCCTGCCTTGTGTTATCTAACTTTTCATGTATGTGTAGCTTATTTTACTGACTAGATAGCAAACTTCCCATAAGCCACAGTCATGGTAGAGTCAGAGGGTTAGAGTTGGAGACATCCCTATGTCTTCACATGGTTCCTAGTATAATGTTAAACACATAGTGAGTACTTTATAAGGGTTTGAATGGTTGAGTTCGGAAACACTACTATAGAAAGAGAAATAATATAAAGACTAGGTGGTATATAAAACAGTGACACCATCTCCTGTTTATTTGCTTACTGGCCAATTCCTGGGTAATTAAAATATATAAGTGGAGCAGTAGTAGTAATGGTATTAGGACCGGTGTGATTACTTTATTATCTTTTAGTCTAAAGCTCAAAACAGACTTACACAAAAGCTATTACCTAGAATCCTCTAGAAGATGGTCTAAGTGGTTTGACTTTGGAGGTAGAATTGGATTGAGTGAAAAGTCAAAGCAGTCTCTGAATTTCTTTCTCCCAAAGCCTGTACTAATGTAAACCTTAAGGGTGTTAAGATAACGTTTTTCAGTTGTTTTAGACAGACCTTTGGCCAAGCAATCCTAGAAGCATTTAATTAGTGCTCTATAATTTTCCAAGAGCACCTAGTAGTTTCCATTTCAATGAATATACTTTTTTTTAAAAAAAATTGGAATGATAATGAAGTAATGGAATAGAATATTCTGACTTTCTCCCTGTGGCTTTCCTTTCACAACTGGGTATTATAACTAGGCAGTTGAAATTAAGGACATATTCTATTAATGCTCTTTTTATAAAACTCTCTCCATATATTCCAGGGCCATCTATTTACTACCAGATTGACATTATCTTTATCATCTGGGACAAGCCACTTATACTTCCTTCGCCCAAAGTTTCTCAGCTATAAAACAAGGGGGTTCAACTTGGTGACCTTTGAGGTCCATTCTGGCTCTTGATCTAAAGTCCTACCTCATAGTTAGGACTCTCTGATGTTATGGTCCTCTCCAGGGAACAAAAGACAACAGCTTCTGTGAGTAGTAGGAGCTGTCCTATGGGGGATTCAACTGGAATTGACCAGTTAAAAAACATAGCTTCTCCTGTCTTCTCCTCTCTGAGTAAATATAAATAGCAGTCTTTTCTGTTTTTTTTTCCAGAAACCCCGAGGGTCTTCCTTCCCCAGGTTTATATACATACACGTGTGTGTGTGTGTGTGTGTGTGTGTGTGTGTGTGTGTGTGTGTGTGTTTTGGAGGAATGATGTTCCTTTTGTTTTCTCTCTGAATTTCCATTTTATCTATCAGGTTTGTTCTTTAGAGGTTGAGCATTACTCTTCCCTTCATGATTTTAGTGTATTCCATAGGATTGGGGACTCTCATCCTTCTCACATACTCCTATCTGGGCTACTCCACAATATCGATTAATCAACTGATATTTCTCATTATAAGTCAAACATCACTTAGCTCTGATAAAGGCATATTTGCTGAGAAGGTATAGCAGGAACAGAAGTACAAAAATATCTCCCAAACTGGGACACACTTTCTCCTTGGCTCATACTAGGTCTCTGCAGAGTAGACTCAAGCTTTAAGCGGTAGATGTAAAGCATCCCCATACTAATGTGGGGTACACATCCTTTCTCCTTTATAAAATGTCCCTGGGGAAAGTAGGCTTGAAGCAAAAGGTACTAAAATACAAATCTTACATGTGACTGAGAATTGTCCCCTGGCCCTGGAAGCTTCTTCTCTCCCTTCTTGGAGTGTCATCACTCCAGTTCAGGGTTTGACATAGTCACTCATCACTGGATGAGTTCTTTCCTTTGCTTGTAGGCAGCAGTGTTGGCTGGAAACTGGGCAGGGGCTATTATACCTCCTCCAATCATTAGGCCCTCGTTTTTCCAGCCCTTTATTGAAAAATTCTTGTTCTAAGTCAGGGATTTTTTTCTCTTTTAATAGATGGAAAAATCAAGTCTTCACTTCATAACTGTTCCCTTCTTCTATTAATAGTACTGTTGGACTACAGTAGTAGGGGTTTTACTTTTTTTTCCATTTGGTTTTCTGAGTTAGCTTTTTTTTTTCTTTCAGAGCATCCTTCCTAAAATGTGTTCATTTCTCCACAGTGCTTTTCCTCTGTCTCTCTCCTCTTGGACTGACCTGACTATCATTCCCTTGAGGACCCAGGGCCAAAACAGTTGGAGCTTCATGTGGTATTTCTTTTCAGTCATGTGCACTGCTGAATCCTAGTCCCTAGCTAAATGTATAGTTGATATTATTTCATTGGCTTTGTTAATGCATTTATGTAGTCATTCATAAACCACAGTGCTATATACATGTGAATAATTATTGTTCTGCCTTAGAATTTTTTTTAATTATAGCTTTTTATTTACAAGTTATATGCATGGGTAATTTTACAGCATTGACAATCGCCAAACCTTTTATTCCAGTTTTTCCCCTCCTTCCCTCCATCCCCTCCCCCAGATGGGAGGTTGACCAATACATGTTAACTATGTTAAAGTATAAATTAAATACAATATAAGTATACATGTCCAAACAGTTATTTTGCTATACAAAAAGAATCAGACTTTGAAATAGTGTACTATTAGCCTGTGAAGGAAATCAAAAATGCAGATGGACAAAAATAGAAGGATTGGGAATTCTATGTAATGGTTCTTAGTCATCTCCCAGAGTTCTTTCACTAGGTGTAGCTGGTTCAATTCAGTTCTGCTCTATTGGAACTGATTTGGTTCATCTCTTTGTTGAAGAGGGCCCCGTCCATTAGAATTGATCATCATATAGTATTGTTGTTGAAGTATACAATGATCTGGTCCTGCTCATTTCACTCAGCATCAGTTCATGTAAGTCTCTCCAGGCCTCTCTGAAATCATCCTGCTGGTCATTT
Source organism: Antechinus flavipes (assembly GCF_016432865.1). NCBI lineage: Eukaryota > Metazoa > Chordata > Mammalia > Dasyuromorphia > Dasyuridae > Antechinus > Antechinus flavipes. The sequence goes on along the minus strand of NC_067404.1, from coordinate 68,850,873 downwards.
CTTACAGAACAATAATATTACATAATCTTCATATGCCACAATTTGTTCAGCCATTCTTCAACTGATGGGCATCCACTCAGTTTCTTGTTTCTGGCCACTACAAAGAGGGCTGCCACAAACATTCTTGCACATACAGGTCCCTTTCTTTCCTTTATGGTTTCTTTGGGATATAAGCCCAGTAAAAACACTGCTGGATCAAAGGTTATGCACAGTTTGATAACTTTTTGAGCATAGTTCTAAATCTGCCTTAGAATTTGATAGTGCTTTTTAATGGTCTCTCTTTTCCCTGGAGTTCCTACAAAATTCTCGGGGAAAGAGAAAAAAGCCACAACTATTGGGTCTGAAATACACAAAATGATCAGTAATGATTAGACTGACAAAATCCCACATGAACCCAAACCAATTCATTTTGCATTAGACATAGTCTAGAACTGATGATATGCAAAAAGGAATCTTTTGCTCATCTTATTACCGGTCTTCAATTCACCACCAGGACCTCCAAGGCAGTACTGTCTAAGCACTCAAGAAAATGATAGCTTATTACAGCTTCAAAGGGAGGATTGACTGTACTTTTCAAACATTAACTGGACCTTTTTCTATATGCCGGATGACCTGAGATTAAGGCCCACAGATATCAGATTTTTTTTTTGATGGGTGGCAGTCTTAAAGGTAAAAAACAAAAACAAAAAACCCCCACAAAATTGTCCTACTATATATTATTCCACAGTCACAATCATATGCTCATGAATTTATATCAGTATAATTTATTTACCTTTCAATACACTGCCTCTTCACAAATAGCAGTCTGATTCCAGGATAATGAGGTATAATCTGTTAACATACAGCGTAAAAGCCATCACATGGTGGTGATTTGCTAGCGAGATCAAAGAAGTCATCTTACCTTTGAAAAGGCAGTGGAAAATGTGAGCTGCTAAAATGCCAACTGTATTAAATGTAATCAACATTCAGTTAATGAAGGCCTAATTAACTCTTCTGAGATGGATCCCAAAGCTATGGACACAGGGCATTGGAGATGGCAAATCTCTAATTTAGTACTGACTTTTTGGGAAACGTGCTTAGAATATCTTCGACATTTTGCCCATCAGCTGTGGAGTCCTTTATCTTCAAAATAGGACTTCATTCACTTTTGGTTGTTCACTTTAGCTATTTATACCACATATTTTGGGGGCAAATAAAACATTGGGTGTGCTGCCAACTTTAGAAATTATATGGCTTAGTGGCTTCTTATGGATGCACCGTAAGTTATCAATAACCTTGTGTTTGAAATATTTGCTTCGATTCCACGTCACCATTGAACATTTGAATCAATAGTCTTTCCAGCCCAAAAGAGAAAAGTTAATGATCAGGCGTTATTTTTATGGGGTTGGGTGTGTTATATTGAAATATATATCAGAGTAGGCAAAATTGATCTCAGATTTGATTTATGGAAAAAAATTGATTTATGATTGGGAGTTCTATTAGATACTACATTTATGTATCAAACATATAGGAATTTATACTGGATAGCTTCCTCTTGTCCAGTGAAAATGAGATGAGGAATAGGAATAAAATTTTGGTTCAATAAAGCCTTTTCTCGTGGCCCATCTTCAATTTACTTGTGATACTTCTCTTTTAGAAACATTCCTTAAAAGTGACCTTGCTTCTGGGAGAGAATTAGACAAGATCCTGTACAATAAAATGTCTTATATTTATATGGCAGTTTTCAATTTGCAAGTTTCAAGGCAATGCTTCACCAAACTTTATTTCAAATCTGTACCAAGGAACTTAATATTATGATCTCTGCTTTTACGGAGAGGGGAGATGTGATGGAGAGATAGAAGAAAAAGCCTATTCTCTTTAGTTTCTGGCTGGTCAACTTTCTCTCCAATCATAATTCTTTGTTAAGACATCACCTAAGAAACCTTTTCCCCTCCCTAACTGCTTTAGCTTCCATGCCTTTTTTGGCTGTACCTGGAAGCATGAAAAGTAAATTGCCTCTTTGCTGTATTATAGTTAAACAGACAACTCAGGGAGCTAGAGTAAAGAAGGAATGATGTTGGGAATAATGCTGCTCAAGAGTTGTGCTCTTCCTAAGGTGAACATGCTATTCACGAATTCGGATTCCAGCTCAGCCACATTTTTTTTTCATCTGCTTCATAAGCTCTTGTGCATAGTTTCTCCTAAGTCCTTCATCATGGATATGTTCACCAATGCTAAAGACCTTCCTCAGGGACTTTGAATGTTTGGTGTGTTACGTGATTCATAAACATAATCATAGTGTTGAAAAGTAGTTGTTTTTTGGCTAGAGAACATCTCAGGATAATTAAAAGTGCTGCACAATTTCCACAAAACAATTCAATTTTCTTTCTGGCTCCTGTTTCATTTTGGACCCAACTGTTTATCCAACAGCTGTTTAATGATAGATTATCTCATTGGAGTTCCCACCCATTCATATCTTAGTATTAGACCAATGTACTATAGATTGTTAGATTGCTGCTTATAGACCCGTTGTCAATTATATTAAGCAGGTCTGGAAACTTTCTAGGGCTTGATGCCATCAGCTCAATGTTGTCTACAAACAGAAAGCCTCCTGAGGCTGTCACCAACTAAAGAGTTCTGTTCAGCTCATCTTGCCTGCATATGCTGAACAACACACTGTTGGTAAGTATGCATTTCCTTGCTCTGTGTTTTGTTTGACTTGACATTTAGAACCTGTAACATTCTCTCTAAAATGTAATATTCTCTGTTGAGGTTTCTTGGGGTCTCTGGGAGCCACCTTCGTTTCAGTGCAGTAATCGCCATGTGAGTAGCCAGAGATTAAAGTCCCAATCCTTTATTGTCTCCTTCAAAGTCTTATCTCCTTCATTTGGGACCCGGCTAGTTTTTCTGGAGGCCTTCCGGATCTCAGTTTCAGTGGAGAAATGAAGGAGGAAATCCTGCCACCACTTCTCTGTTTTCCCTAGTTCTGATTCTGGGTGAGTTTGTCTGAGCTTATATGCTCTCTTATCAAAAGTGTGAATCTTGTGGCACTATATTAAGTACTAAGTACATATACTGAACTAGAGAACTGTTAAATACCATGCTAAATAACTATTGTCTCTATCAATTCCACTGAGTTAGCACCTTGTAAGAATCCTTGTTTCAGATTCAGAGTCCTGTCCTGTAACAAGAACCAATGGATCACTAATAATAATAGTAATTATAGCTAGCACTTTGAGATTTATAAAGCACTTTCCAAATATTATTTCATTTGATCCTCACAGAAACCCCTGGAGATAGGTGATATTATCATTCCCATTTTACACTTGAAGAAACTGAGGCAAACAGGTTAAGTCAGTTTCCCAGAATCATGAGCTAATATGTGTCTAAGGCTGGTTTTGAACTCAGATCTTCCTGACTTTAAGCTTAGCACTCCATCTCTTTTACAATTTAGCCAGACAGTGATATTTATGTTTGTATCTATGAAGGATACACTAATGAGCCCATTGAAATGCAATCTATTTTTAAGACCCAGATCATATACCAACGCCTGCAGGAAACTCCCTCATGGCTTCCAGATGAAAGTAAGTATTCCTTCAACTTGGGCACTACTTTGTGATACTTGGTGACTTCAGTAGATTTTGAGCAAGTAGGCTGTGAGGGTGATAATTTGAGTTCAACTCATTTGGGGCATTGCTTTTTAAAGTATATTCATAGTATTTCTGTTGAATGATGTAGGTATTGCCTTTTAAATCTCTAACAATCAGAATATTGATTGCAAGTTGCTTCATCAAGCATTTATCAAACACCTATTATATGCCAGGCATTGTGCTGAAGAGTGAGGATACAAAGAGGAAGGTCATTTGGGATGGAATTGGTGTAAGTCTTTTTGTGGCCTTGTTAATGCTGGATAGTGCCAATTATATATATAAAGTGAATTTGGAGACCCTAAAAGCTAACTTATTTTCAGCTTCTCCTTACTTAGGGCTAGTTATAGATTTCATAACAAAGGAGGGATGGAGAGAATTTGAAGAAAATTTTATGATGTTACTAACAACTTATCCATACTAAGCTCATCATTTAGAAATATAATAGCTTTTTATTTTTCCAAATACATGCAGAGATAGTTTTTAACATTCACTCTTGTAAAACCTTGTGTTCCAAAGTTTTCTCCCTTCCCCTCCCCCTAGACAACAAGTAATACATATGGGTTAAACATGTGTAACTCTTCTAAACATATTTCTTTATCTGTCATGTTGTGCAAGAAGAATCAGATCAAAAGGTAAAAAAAAGAAAGAGAAAAAAATCTGAGCAAGCAATCAACAACAACACTAAAAAAGTGAAAATACTGTTAATCCATGTTTAGTCTCCCCAGTCCTCTCTCTGGATGCAGACTGCTCTCTCCATCACAAGTCTATTGGAATTGGGCTGAATCACCTCATTGTTGAAAAGAGACACATCTGTCAGAATTGATCATCATATAGGCTTGTTGTTGCTGTATACAAAGTTCTCTTGGGTCTACTCATCTCATTGAACATCATTTCATGTAAGTCTCTCCAGGCCCTTCTGAATTCATCCTGCTGATTGTTTCTTATAAAACAACAATATTCCATAACATTCATGTACCATAGCTTATTCGGCCATTCTCCAACTGATGGGCATCCACTCAATTTCCAGTTCCTCGCCACTACAAAAAGGGCTGCCACAAACATTTTTGCACATGTGGGTCCCTTTCCCTCTTATAAGATCTCTTTGGGATAGTGTCCCAGTAGAAACACTGCTGCATCAAAGGGTATGCACAATTTGATAACCCTTTGGGCATAGTTCCAACTTAGTCCAATAATAATAATGAAATAAAATATACCAAATAAAGGAAAAAAGAGTTCAAGAGGAAAAAAATATCATTGTTTATGTCTAAATTATGGATCCGTTTTGACCTTATCTTGGTACACAGTGTTAGGTATTGGTCACTGCCTAGTTTCTGCTATAATGTTTTCCAGTTTTCCCAGCAATTTTTGTCATATAGTGAGTTCTTATCCCAGTCTTGGAAGTTTTCAAACACTAGATTATTATAGTCATTGACCATTGTGTCTTGTGAATCTAACCTGTTCCACTGATGGACATACTCTATGAAATATCCTCAGAACTGCTTGCCATAATCTAGATAATAGATATATTTGTATCCCTCAGTCTTTCTTTGAGATCTAGCTTACCTTTTTATATACCACATATTATTATTATTATACCATATTTTATTATTTATACCATATATTATTATTTTTATGTTGTAATGACTGAGTCACAGGAGACTATAATCTCTGAAGAAATGAAAGTGAATATCACCTCCATGACAATTGAGAGGACACAGTCAGAGGAGGAGATCTGAAGACAGAAGGGACCTCAGAGATCTTGTAGACCTTCTAGTTCTTCTCATTTTACAGAGGAGGAAACTGAAACTCAGGGAGGGGAAGATACTTGCCCAAAGGCACAGAGGTAGTGGATATTTGAACCTATGTCTCCTGACTCTACAATGTTCTTTCCACTACACCATAGTGTCTCCCTTCAACTGGTGAACTTAAAACCAAAAGTGACCTAGCTGTACCAGATTTCAAACTATATTATAAAGCAGCAATCATCAAAACCATTAGGTACTAGCTAAGAAATAGAGTAGTGAATCAGTGGATTAATTCCCATCATTGCCTAGCCATTCCAACACTGACCTAAACTTTGAGATCAAAGAACCTAATTTTGATCACCAACTGAATGGATTTTGTGACAAATGCATTTAGGAAGTTGCAGAAGCTTTCCTTATGGAGGCAGCCTAGAACAAGATCTCTCCATGCAGGCAAGACAGCCATTAAATCACTGTTGCCTTGTGTTCCAAGAGGCTAGGAGGGAGCAACTGCACCATGGCTTGCAAAGATTCTTCCTTATGCTGCAGACCTTTTGTTTGCCCTCAAGTCAGACTATCTTATCTCTCCCCCTCCAGGTAGTTCAAAAAGCCCTGGGAATCTTAGTGGCTGAAATGTCCTTCAGATTCAAATGTTAGCCTTACTTTAACTTGTGAAGACTGAGCCTTCACGGAATGGCCTGTGCTAGCATCCAGACCTAGTTTTCCTAGAGGCCTTTTGGCTTTGCTTTCCCCAGAGACCATCTGCATTATATCAGCTCCCCTGATTCCAATGGCCCCAAGACATGTTTGTTTTTCCCTTTGAAATCCTTGCCCAGCACTGGCCCACACAGGAAGAAAGTTGTGTTGTTTGCTTTTGATTTGTTTTTCCTATCTGAGAGCTGCATCCAGCTCTTAACTAGATAGTTTCTCTGATGAATCTGTGCCAGAATAGTTTTTCAGGATCCTTTTCCTACAGCTGTACTGTAACATTATTTTCCTTGAGCAGTACTAATATGTGACAATTGCTATCAAAAGTAAAAGAAAAGAGAATTCTCTCCAAAAGAGAGTGAAATTTTCCAAATGTCAGAGGGAGCAAAAGTCTTGTGGGCAAAGAAGATTCCAGAAACTAGGATTATTCAGATTAAAGAGGGGAAGGCCAACCGATGATTTCATGACCATTTCCAAATTTCTACAGGGCTCTTCAAAAGCCACGGATGGCTGTCTGGCCTTTGAGATTTCCAGAAAATTAAAATAAACTTTTTTTATGGGATATTGGATTTGACATTTAAAAGAATTGTCTGCTACAGGAATTACATTTTGTCCCTTGTCCAGGTGTACTTTTAAAAAGAAGATGACAGGGGAAAAATTGACAGCCAATGTTTATGATAAAGGGCTCATTTCTGAAATATATCGAGAATTGTGTCAAATTTATAAGAATACAAGTCATTTCTCCATTGATAAATGGTCAAAGGATATGAACAGATGATTTTCATATGATGAAATTAAGGCTATCTATAGTCACATGAAAAAAATCTAAATCACTATGGATTAGAGAAATGCAAATTAAAACAACTCTGAGGTGCCACATCACACATCTCAGATTGCCTAAAATGACAGGAAAAGATGATGAAATTTGAGGCGATGTGAGAAAACTGGGACAGTGATACATCATTGGTGGAATTGTGAACTAGTCCAGCCATTCTGGAGAGCAGTTTGGAACTATGTTCAAAAAGTTATCAAACTGTGCATACCCTTTTACCCAGCAGTGTTTCTACTGGGCTTATATCCCAAAGAGCCCTTTGTGGCAGCCCTTTCTGTAGTAGCCAGAAACTGGAAACGGAGTGGATGCCCATCAGTTGGAGAATGGCTGAATAAACTGTGGCATATGAATGTGATGGGTTATTATTGTGCTATAAAAATGACCAGCAGGATGATCTCAGAGAAGCCTGGAGAGACTTACACAAACTGATGCTGAGTGAAATGAGCAGGACCAGGAGGTCATTGTACATGGAAATAGCAAGATTATATGATGATCAATTCTGAGGGACATGGTTCTCTTCAACATTGAGAGGATTCAAATCAGTTCCAGTTGTATAGTGATGAAGAGAATCAGCTACGCCCAGAGAGTAAACTATGGGAAGGGAGTGTGGATCACCACATAGCATTCTCACTCTTTCTGTTGTTGTTTGTATTTTTTTCTTTTTGATCTGATTTTTCTTGTGCAGCAAGATAATTATATAAATATGTATACATATATTGTATTTAACATATGCACTGGGACATAAAGTCCTCTAAAACAAAGCTTCTTAAACTGTGGGTTGTGATCCCACATAAGGTCAATATAACTGAATGTGGGGTGGGGGTCACAAAAATTTGGCAGTAGTAAAAGGTATCAATTATTCCACCAAGATTTAACCCTTGCTATGTCATGTCAGGGTATTATTTTTACTAACTGGAATGGATGCAATCGGTGCATCTCATGATAGCATTTTCTATAGCTTAGTGCTGCTACAGCTGGTTGGGACATATAGAGAAATATGGTAGGTGCCAAGTGCCAGATATAACCTTCAACAAAATGTATTTTTCCTTATCCCCTTAGTTAATTTTTTTTTTGTTAGGATGTTTGAATTCACACTCAACAAAATGAAAATCTTTGTGCATAATACTGAGCTTTCCGAACTGGAAAAATGGTGTTTGTTTCCTTTTGTTAAGAAGAAAGTGTTTCACAAATACAATCCTTGAGGAGTGAGAGAGTCCTGAACGTGAATAATTCAGAAGTAAGAGGACTGAGTTTTTTGGTTTGTTTGCTTACTTATTATCTCGTGAGACAGTCAGGGTTAAGTGACTTGCTCAGGGTCAAAAAGCAAGTAAGAGTTGAGTGACTTGAGGCCAAATTTGAACTCAGGTTCTCCTGACTCCAGGGCTGGTGCTCTCTCCACTGCAGGGCTACTTATCTGCCCCAGGACTCAGTTCATAGCTATGTGTTAAACCTAAAGAGGAACTCTGATAGTTTCTTAGACGTAGCTGCTAGGAGAACCAAAAAGAAATTTCTAGTTAAGTATCTGATGCTATAAACCTGTGCGACCCAGCAAATCCATGTGGTTTTTAAGCAACACTAAAGATACATGAAAATATTGCATATTTCTTGAGAAACCTTTTAGGACATTTTTTCCAACAATTTCTTTGGAATTTAAAGTACATTTGTTTTCATATAGTGGAAAGACAAATAAATTTGGAGTTCAAAGACCTGGGTTCTAATTCCAATCCTGGCTGTGTGACCTTGAGGAAGTCATTATTTTTCTTTTGGGCTTCAGTTTCTTCACCTTTAAAATGAGATGGTTGAACAAAATGGCCTCTCACACCCTTTCCACTGGTGAAATGGTCAATGCCAAGCTCACCCCCATCAAAAGGTTTTCTTATTCATTGAATGCCGATAGGTGTGCCCAGCCTTGCATATGGAAGAAGTAACATTGGTACTTTTAGAGTCCAAAAGTAGGAATGGGTGTGTTCAGAGCTGGCCCAATTAATGTAGGATCAATGAGTGAGCAGTTGGCACCTTTCTAGCCAAGAAAAAAAAATCAGTGGTGATGAATTTTCTTGGAGAACACATATGGATAGGAAGTGAGATACTGAAGACAAGGAAATGTCACATGCAGATATCTGCCCACAAGAAAACAGAATCTCATGCCCAGGAAACTTGGAAAGTTGTCATATCTGACAGTTCTTAACATGGCAAATTAACCTCCTATGAATATTTGCCTGTCATTTGAACTCAGAGAACAACAGCAATGGTGCTTTGATACAGTCCTAAAAGGTGAAGCATCACTTAAAAACAGATGCTCAAAAAATTGTACTCTTCCTAGTGGGGTTCTTTTGGGAGGTTGGGGTACTCTTGCTGGATAATGTCTTTGTGACATATGTTTACAAAATCCGAGAGCTTGTCAGAACGGAAATGTTGAAGCTTACTCACTTTCTTTATGCCCTTCAAGAACGCTTGGCATTTGCATTGAGCTCCAGAAGCTCAGCGTGATTGGGAAGCCATTTACTGGTATTCGCAATCCCGGGCTCCAGACAAATGTGGCAGAATCGTGAAACAGTTTAGAAGACGGTACAAAAAACTTCTGCTTTTGATGAAACCAACATGCACTTATTAAGCATCTATCACATATCAGTCACTGTGTTAGGTATCAGGATATAAAGGATATAAAGATAAAAGTGAAAAAGTCCCTGACCTCAAGGAATTGAAATTAAAAAGTTCATGAGTGGGAGAAATACAAAATCAGCTTTCAATGAAAGACCAAATCAAGGAATGAATTTAGATTTTACTCCATAGGTATGGGGATATGATTTAGCCTTTATGATACAGTATTTTATCATCGAATTGAACCTGTATGTTGCACAGATTAGGGAGAATAAAAACTGGAGAGAGGGAAACAGATTAGCAGGCTTTTGTAGTAATTCACAGAAGAGGTGATGAATACCTGAATTATAATGGTGACTATGTGTACAAAAAGAAGGGGATGGACAGGACCAGCAGTAGGGGGAGAACTGAGAACTAATAAGACTCAGCATTTGGTATGAGAAGTGAGTACAGAGGAAAAATGGAGGATGATTGCAAACTCTGATGCCCAGAAGAATAGTAGTACCTTCAAGAGAAATGATGAGGTTAGGAAGAGGGGTTGGAATTCATCTTCAGACATGTTGAGTCTAATGTTTAGACTTATGGAACATCCAAAGATTTCCATCCAACTGTTAGAGATGTGTGACTACAGGTCAAAAAAGAGATGCAAGCTGTGGGTGTCTATATTTGGGAGCCAGTTGCATATAGGAGATGGTTGAACCTGAGGGAGTTGATGAGATTTCTGTGAAAGAGGAGAAGAAAAGTCGGAAGGAGCCCTGGCTACACCCACATATAGAAACAGGACGTGAAAGACGACCCCATAGTGGGGTGTAGAAGGATTGATAGCAAAAGAAACATTACAGAGAGCTATCCAGAAAACTTAGGGAGAAGAGGATTTCTAGAAGGAGGGCTGCTCAGTGCTTTCAAATGGTGCAGAAGTAACTTCTGATAAAGATGAAGACTGAAAATACTCCCATGTATTTAATAATCAAGAGCTCAGTGATGACTTTGGAGGGAGTAGTTGCAGTCATAGAAGTAGACATCGAAGGCAGATCACAAGAGGGTAAGGGATGAATGGTGAGAAAGTAAAGGCGATGAGTCCAGACAGCTTTTCTGAAGAAATGGGCTGTGAAGAGAGAAGAAATACGGATAAGACAAGGTGGTAGGATCAGGGGAATTTTTTTAGAGGGGTGAGACAACAATCTGAGCATGCTTATAAATAGTGGAAGGAAGGAACTAGTGGCTAAGAATTTGAAAATTAAGGAAATGGGACAATGAGAAAACAAATTCCTGAAAGAGAAGAGAGGGGAGGGGATTTAGAGAACAAACTTCCTTCTTTCCTTCCTTCCTTCCTTCCTTCCTTCCTTCCTTCCTTCCTTCCTTCCTTCCTTCCTTCCTTCCTTCCTTCCTTCTTTCCTTTTTAACTTCTTTCCTTTCTTTCCTTCCTTCCTTCCTTCCTTCCTTCCTTCCTTCCTTCCTATTTGAGCTGAAAAAAGCATATTATAAATCTCAAATTACTATATATGTGTGTGTGTGTGTGTGTGTGTGTGTATGGGGATGTATGTATATATACACATAGATAGAAAGATGCAAGCTCTTATTAAAATGAATAGTATTTAGTACCTTAAGCTCAGCATTGGAGTAGAAAGAGTTCTGGCCTGAAAGCCAAGAGCTCTGAATTCTTCCCTCTTACTCTGTGGTAAGGAAGGCTTGAAGTGACTTGGGTAAGTGACTTTGCTTTTTTGTACCTCAGTTTCCCAAACTCTACAGTGAGAAGCTAAGGGTGATGATCTATACAGATGATCTCTAAGGGGCTTTCTAGCCCTCACAGTCTTACTCTAAAACCCCCTCATTAACAAGTGTTAGGTATAGTCCTTGCTTTTAAGGAGGCTAAACAGCCTCCTCTTATTTGTGTTTCCATGATTACTTTGCAGAGGATATCCTTTCCTTAGAGTTCAGAGACTAAGTTCAGCTCAGCCAGTCTTTGAATGATTACAACTTTGGAATGAATGGGATCTGAATAAATGAGATTTTTATTGCAGTAAGTTATATATTTAGGTTTTTGAATGCTGCTGCATCCTTTGGGCTATTCTAACAGGACTGACCACTGGAATTAGAAATCAGCCTGAAAGGAAGAAATCATGTCAGGAAGAGCCATTCAGGAAGTATTGTTCTTCTGGCGCTTGATATTGATTTTTCAGACACATCATCCCACTGACACCTCTAGCAGGGAGAAGGGAGGATGAAAATGCATGAGCGGGTAAAGCTATATAAAGCTATCCCTAAGGTTGAATTAGTGCCTGAATCACCTTTATGACATATCTAGTACCAATTAACCAGCCCACTGCCCTGAGGAAATCAGGCGCCATTCTGATTTTCTGTTCTTCATTCTCAATAGGATTGCAGAGGGGAGAAAAAGGTGCCTTTAATCTTTCTCATCTGCTTATGTGCTTTTCTTTCCCAATGAAGTGGGAGGTGTGAACATAAAATGAGCAGAGAATTTGGTCTTTTAGAAGAACACTGTTTATAACTTAGAGAAAATGTCAACTAATATGTCCTCTAAAAATATCCAATTATCACTATAGTCACATTTACCACCCTTCTCCCTCACTTCAGTAGGGTTCAACTAGTGGTGCTGCTTTTGGAGAAAGTGGAAAGAGTTACCAGCTTTGGTGGACTGCTAGCCTTACTGCCGTAGCCTTTCTGGCTTGGGGCCTGTCCAGCCCCTTAATGCCTGAAAGCTATGACCAATAATACTGCCCAATCCACTCCCTCTTCCTGACCTCTGAGGCTCCATTCTAAGTAGATTTGTGGTCCAGACAAAGAACCCCCTTAGGTTGCCAGAAGTTGGTTGTGAAAAAGATAAGGTATACGCAGTAGGAGGAAGAATGTTAGGAAAAATGAGGGTCAGTAAGCACAAGTATGCTTTGTTCCCTCAAATCTCTGTGTTTTGCCTTAGCTTCTGTTTGTGTGACAAAATATGGTAGATGACTTGGGAAGAGACCAAGCAAAGAGAGGCTGGATTTTTTCTGAAACATATCATATTCTTTCATGATACTGCCTTTGAATGTGAAACCAAGAAGCTTCCAATGAGTCTGATTCTCACTGAGTTAATGAAAGGAAGGTGCTTCCTGGATATTAAAGCACTTGAGGATTGTTCTTGTTGTTTGAGTCATTTCAATCCTATGTGATTTTTCATGCCCCCTTTTGGAGTTTTCTTCACAAAGATATTGGAGCAGTTTGTAATTTCTTGCTCCAGCTCATGTTACAGATGAGGAAACTGAGGCGAACAGGATTAAGTAACTTCTCCAGGGTCACACAGCTAGTAAGTAGCCAGATTTGAACTCAGTCTTCAAGATTCCAGATCTGGGAGTCTATCCACTGTTAACCTGCAAGGGAAGGTCTGGTAGAGAAAAGAAAATTCTCTTTAAGTTTATCTCAATTTTCCCTTCCCTTAAACAGGACTCAAACTATCCCTTTAGGTATTAGGTATGTCTTTGCTTGGCATCTTCCCATGAGTGCCGAGAAATCCTGTAAGTTCTCTCAGCTCATGAGTATTCTTGGGCCACTAGTTTTGACATGGCCTTGTCTTGGCCCTGAGGACATTCTTCCTTTCACGAAAGCTCCGGGAACCATACCCCTCTTCCTTTTTGTTTCCTTAAACACTGCTGTTCAAAAAAGTTCCCATGTTGTTGGATAATGCAGGAAGCTCTATTCTATATGTTGTGTTCTTTACATATTCTGTGTTCTAGCTAGACTGCTATTAGTTGTTGTGTGCATTTGTCCAAGCTGTCCCCAATGTCAGGAATACCTTTTTCTATTCTATATGTTTAAGAATACTTATTTTCTTTTCAAGTTCAGTTCGGGTGCTATTTCTATATAACCTTTTTTGGTCCTTCTACCTCTTGTCCCAATCTCTGCCTAGGGAATAATGGATATGTAATATGAAATGAGATAATTCCTCCTTAAATGTTGCTAGAGCATTCATTTAGGGTTTCTTCTATACCTCAAATCAATTTCCATTTTGTATTCTCATCTTTCTGAATATGCATCTCTTGCCATCCCACCCTATTAACTCCAAAATGTAAGTTCCCCGAGGTTAAGGACCCAGTGCCTAACTTAGCACCTTGCACATACCAGGCACTTATAAATGCTTGTTAAATTGAAATTGTAGACATATGACCAAGCAGACTATGACTTTAAACTGAAGAAAAGTAAGCACAAGCTGTGAAAAAAAGGACATAACACCTAGAAATAAGAGAAAAACAAATAATGTGTAGGTCTCTTTTTACTGAATGGTGTGAAGAATTGGTCCAAAGATACTTGAGGCAGAACTCATTCTGAAGGTTGAAAAAAGTTTTCCTGTGGTCTTTGTGGTGCTGGTAAATGCAGGGAAACCTCTTTCTGTTGGCGTGGAAGAGCAGGATGAGCACCTGTCTTAGTGGTGAACCATTTTGATGGCAGCTACTAGATGTGAAATAGACAGATCTGATTATTGGAGGGTTGTGATTTCACATCTATCACAGTAAACTCGGAGAGAGCATATTCCTAATATAGATACACACACTTGAGCAATCTAAGAATAGGGACTAGAGATAGTCAATCACTAGAGAGAGTCCTTAACTGAAGGAAGAATATCCATTTACTTCTAGTCACATAAACTCTACTTAAGATTTTCTTCCTGCTACTTAACAAAGAGAAGGTTAGTTTTCACTCCTCTATGGCTTCAACTCGATTTCTTGATGTTGGGTTATTTTTGGATTTGTCAGACTTGGTATAGGGGATAGGATGTTTTCTCTGGAGTTAGGAAGGCCTAGATTCCCACCTTATCTTTGACAGTGATCTTTGTGGCTAGTAGAATCATTTCTTTCTCTACAAAATGATATGCTTGGACCAATGACCTTTCCAAGGTCCTGCCGGCTACAGAACCATGAACTGATAAGTAGCCATTCCATGTCTCTCTGCCTCTCACTCGTGAATGGGTCTCACTAGTTGGCCTTTGAGACTTTCCAGTTTTAAAGCAAGGTTCCTCATTTTGGGCACAGTTTTTTTTTCCTTCTGGAAAGAAGCAGCTGGTGGCATAATGAATAAAATACTGGGCTTGGAGTGAGAAAGACCTGAGTTCAAATTCAGCATTAGCTCTTTTCTAGCTTTGGGACCCCAAGCCAGTCTTAAACTCTGTTTGCCTTAGTTTCTTCAACTGTAAAATGGAGATAATAAAAGCACCTATATCTCAGTTATTTTGAGGATGAAATTATATAATATTTGTAAAGAGCACTTAGCACAGTGGCTTGCATATAGTAGGCACTATATAAATGCTTGTTCTCTTTCCCTTTCCTTTCCTCCCCAGAAAGTACATCTCCATGGCTGTGTTGGTATCACTGTTCAGTACAAGGAGTGCAAAAGTTCCATTGTTTGTGCAGAAACATTAGAAATGCCATCGGCTTTCTTTGTTTGAATGCCATATTTTTTCTACTCTGAAAGTCAGACTTGTTCTCATTGATTTGCTTTCATCAGAACTAACTAATGGAATATTTCCTAACAGAAAGGAATATTTCAAAACTGGACATATTTTGAAATGGGAGTGGAATACATTTGACTTAAGGGTCCGCAAATGTAGCCATCAATCACCTTCTTCCCAATCCCAATTTAAAGCTGTCTGCATAACAAGAAACATTACTGCTCTTGGTGATATATAAAGAAAAAAGTTAGTAAATGCCCCAGAAAGCTGTAGGTCCCCCCCCTTCTTCATCTTATTGCTCAGTCATTAAGGATTGCTTAGGAGGAGGAGATGGGAAAATTTTAAAGTGGAAGCTCCCATTAATCCCATATATCACAAGTTGAGAGACATGAAACTCAGAAAGCAGTCTAAATTACCCTCATAACCTACAAAAACATAACTCTTATAGTCATTGGTTGAATGCAGACTAGTAGAATTCATGGGGATTTTTTAATATTACATCAAAGTAAAATTACTATGATTTTTTTCTAATAATCATGGTGAAAGAAATGGATCACAGTTGGTCTGCTTCTCTCTTGCTTATGAATGAATGTGTCATGTAGCTAATAACATTTTATCTCAGCATGGAAGGCGGATGGTGTCAGGATGGATTTCTGTCCATTTTGCTTTCCTGCAGTCACATTTCTTTTTTAAGAGTTATGTCTTTTTTAAGGGTCACCATCACAGAAGTCTGGCAATTATGCCTTAATGGAATGCCATCTCATTTAGGAAGCATCACATTCCCGTTTCATTGCACAGAAGCATAAGAAAACAAAATGCAGCGTGATTATTTAGCACCCCAGTATGGCCTCTCCTCTCTGAGAACCTTGCCTGGCCAGGAATTGAGGCTAACCCAAATCTACCTTCTGGGATGGCTTTCAATAAACTTCTTGGTCCTAGAATTTGCTCTGTGCTCTTCAGCCCACTTCTCTGAATCTCTTGTCCTAGACCAAGAGCTGCTTCTAGGTTCTCCTCCTCCTTCACCTCTTCTCTTGGCCCTCAATGCCTGGCAGGTTTCAAAACTTGCAGGGAGTATGAAGTTGAGCAGTGAAATGAAGTGATGGGATATTACCTCTTTCTATTCCTGTTCCTAGTCCTTCCTATCATATCAGCCTGTTTAACGTTTTGCAGGGAAAGAGAATGTAGGATTTTCATTTACTTGTTTCCTAGGCAAGAACAACGTTACAAGCCGCCATTCCATTCAGCACGGGATGGTTCAGAGTTAAGAACATAGCAGTAGTTGACTTTGCCAGTGCCACCAATCATCTATCAGCCAGGTGACCTTGCTAAATCCCTTAACAAAATCATGTATTTTGTACTTGAAGGTTTACAAAGTACTTTTTTCCTTAAAAAATGTGTGAGACAAACCTGAAAGTATTCTCTCTCTCTCTCTCTCTCTCTCTCTCTCTCTCTCTCTCTCTCTCTCTCTCTCTCTCTCTCTTTTTGATACGAAAAACAAGGCACCCACACCGGAGTGTAGCAATTTGGCTCGAGCCACCTAGCCAGGAGAATGTCATAGGGCTGACATGTGAAACCAGCTTTCCTCACTGCAATTGCAGAATTGATGTTGCTGCTACTCTTGCTGTTCTCTCCTCCCCCTAATCCCCTACTACTCCATGCTTCTCCCTTAACCTCTTTGGGATTCAGTTTTCTCCTCATTAAGCAAGAGGGTTGGATTATGGAATCTTTTAATATATCCTCTGGCATTCTAGAGCTCAGCTTCATAAACTGGTTCAGGATTTCACATGGAGTCTTGTAACTGAATGTGGGGGGTTGAAATTATGATTTATTATCAGTAAATATTGGATTTTTATACTGATCTTACAGACCTATATACCCAGGGTCACATAAAAATTTCTTGAGCAAAAAGGGGTCAAGAGTGGAAAAAAATTAAGAAGCCCTGATCTGGAGTTCCTGTGATCTGTTCTGTATTCCCAGCCATCTAGGGAAGGATATAACAATGTGTCCTTCCTCGTTTCATTCTAAAACTGTGACTATAATTCTATCCCATATTACATGAAACCAAGGGATCATCATCAGCACTATCCAAGTGGGCTTCTCAACCAGGCATCCTCTAAAAATATTTACTAACTTTTTTCTTTATATATCACCAAGCGCAGTAGTGTTTCTTGTTATGCAGATGGTTTCAAATTGGGATTGGGATTGGGAAGGAAATATTTTTCATTTCTTTGTTCAGTTTAATTGGTTTCCCACTGACCAGATTTTTTTCATAATATATTGTTTTTTTTTGATCCATTGTAATTTTCGTTATCCACTTACTTTCTAAATGTCTCTAGTTTAAATCATGCAAATGTATGTCTTTGGAAAAGAAAATAATATTCCTCATTTTAAGGGCTTGGTTGTCTTATAGTATCATGGATTAAGTTTCCCTTCCTTTTAAATATATGAAAAAGACCCTTTAAATATGTGCTGCTATATTAGTGATTTGGGTATCCCATCCTTAGTTCATGGTCATGTACCTGCTAAGATTCCTGGAGAGAGTTCCCAGGCACTGTGTGGTGCCTTCCATATCACATAGGCTTTGGAGAGGGTGGGGCCAGTGAATGGAATGGGCTTGATTGCCTTAGGACATGGGAAAGGGATTGAATGATTTGTATGTATGGATTCCTCTTCTGTCAGAGTTGGACTACTCAGGTCCTTCCCAGCTTGGAGCTTCTGGGATTATTTTAACTCTTAAGTTCATTTTTCTTCTCCTCTGTGTAAATCTTCAGAATAATTTTCTCCAAAGATTGAAATAAATCACCTTATTCTGAAAATTAGCCTCATCATAACCTTATAAATAGAAGACTGAAAGTTTTTTAGTTTAATTTAATATTAGATGTTTCCTCCAGTACTTAACTGAATGTGAGGGTTAAGAAGCATAGACCTTCTGTTCCTTCCATCTTTTCCACTCTTATATTTTTCATTTCCTTGTTCAGTTTAATTGGTTTCCCACTGACTAGATTTTTTAATTATATATTGTTTTTGATCCATTGTAATTTTCATTATTCACTTACTTTCTAAATGTCTCTAATTTAAATCATACAAATGTATGTCTTTGGAAAAGAAAATAATATTCCTTATTTTAAGGGCTTGGTTGTCTTATAGTATCATGGGTTAGGTTTCCCTTCCTTTTAAGTATATGAAAAAGACACTTGAAATATGTACTGATATATCCACTATGCTCCCAGAGTACCTCAAGGGGATTCGGCCATAAATTCAGTCTATTTTTTTCTCCTTTTGAAAACCTCTCTTCTAACAGTCAGAAGTAATAGGAATCCTAATTCCATATACACCACTGTTTGATTCAGCTCTACATTGTTTTTTTCTGTCCATGTCTCCAAGAAGACAAAACTCCAGGACTGGGAGGCAGAGCTAGATAGTTCAGAGGAGCCAAAGATGCTCTTTTCTTGGCTCTATGTTTCCATGGAAGCCATTCTGATTTGTCATTGCTTGGTAGAGGTTTAAATTAGATCTTTTGGCACAGTTGAAGGGTCACTGTTCTGAGCAAGGAGATGCTCTTGTGGGATTCCTGCTGAAAGATAAGACTGTTTGTGGTTGCATAGCATGGCCACTTTTGCCAACAGGGAGTACACCCTCAGGAAGTGAGTCTTTGGGCATAAACCCAGTTATTCTAGGCAACAGAAGTGAGCTGGGGGAGTTTTTTCTGTCCTCCCTTCCTAGAAGGGCATGTGGGTGGTGCCCTCTGGGCTGACCTGAAAGCCACTAAATCCAGACAGTCTCATTTCAATGTTATTAGGCTAATGCCAGTGATTATCAGAACATTCCCACTAAAGGGATGGATGAGTTGGGCTGAAAAGCAAAGCCATATGCCCATATGAAATATTTCACTACATATAGTGAAGACAGAGAAAGAAGAACAGGAAAATGCATCTTGGGACACATAATTTTAAGTATATATTCAAAATTTTCATAGAGACCCAACTTCAGGAGGAATGGTTTTAGAAGCAACATCGAACTCTGATTTAGTCCAAGTCATCAAATGGAATAAGGAGACTCTCTGAGCTGGACATACACAGTCCCCAACCCCAAAAGCAAAGCAAAGCAATATTCTTGGTGCAAAAACAGGCAAGGCAAGTAAATGGGATATTGTTGATTTTAGAAAGACCCTTGTCCTTCAAAAGTTCGAATATTCTCTCAGGGCTATTTGCCTTGTAACCTTCTCTAGATGTGATTGCAAACATTCAGTGTAATATGTAAAAACTTTCAAAGCCCAAGTTTTGGTTTTCTAAGGGAATACAACATAGCTACACCATTGATTCCTGTCTAATTACATTGATGTCCCCCCCCCAATCAAATGCAAAGCTTAACAGAAATTAAGACTATTCAGTCTTTTCAAATTTTATATATTATTTCTGTCTGCATGGATTTTATCAAAGCTTTTTATCTCCTAAAAGTTATCCAGCCTATCGCCAAGTACTAATTTACACTTATTATAAAGCTGATGGTAAAATCCTGGACGTGGAGCAATCAATATTTGATTCGGTTAACATTTCATAAAGATGAAAAATCACCTTCAGGAGGGAGATCTTGGGGAGTTAGAAATTTAGCTTCAGCAAATGATTTTTTTTGGTTGTTTTCATCATTTGTAGCTTGCTTTATAGTTCTCTTCATTGACAGCTTGAAACCTTTTCCTCTTCTAGCTGTATATTTTAAAGTAGAGCTTATAGTCCATTGTTCAGTTGAAGAAAAAAAAAAACAGGTTCTAGAGTCAGAAAGTGTGGGCTCACATATTTCCTCTAATGTTTACTATCTCTTTGACCTTGGGCAAATCATATTACCTTCTCAATCCTCAGTTTCCAAAACTGTAAAATGAGGGGCTTGGACTGTTTGACCTCTTGGGTTTGTTCCAGCTCAATCTTTGTGAAAATGAAGACTTTTAACAAAAGATTGAATGAGGGTTAATAACGATTTTCAGGAGCCAAAAAGTAAAATGTGTATTGGTCGTTTGTCAGCCAGCTTGGTTTTGCTTTTGGTCCACCTTTCGTTTCCTGAGTCTTATCTGTCCATTCTTTCAGGTTGAGCACTTTGGAGGTTTTAAGAAAGGAAGTCTCAAGTAATTTTTGAAGTAACTCATGAGACTATGACTCATGTATTAGAACAGTCTGGGCTCAGTCTACTTGAATATGTGAATTCTGGGATTTTCATTGTCTATTGTTGCCATCTCAAAATAACTGGAAGAAAAGAATCTCCAAAGAGAAACCCATAAATCTGAAGACTGCTTCAGTGCTTCCTAAACCCCAAACTTTTTAGCCTAATGAACAAAACAGTGATAGCCTGTGTATTCTATTTGTTGGTCTTCTCTAATCAAGGATAGAAAAAACAAGGCCTAGAATGTGTTCCTGGGTTGAGCTGCAAAAGCTGAGAAGCTTCTTATGATGGAATTAAGGCAGAAACAAAGGATGCTAGTACCCACATGCAGACCTTTGCTTCCTCTCAAAATCCTTTCGTTCTTTCCTAGAATACCCAGCACCTCACTTATTCTCTGGCTCTTTCTTCCCTGCCTCTCCCCTTTTAAAAAGAATAAATAACCATTACATAGTGCTTGCTATGTGACATACATTATGCTAAATAGTTTTGTTTGCAATTTTTTAAATTGAAGCTTTTTATTTCCAAAACATATGGAAGGATAATTTTTCAACCTTGACCCTTGTAAAACCTTGTGTTCCAGTTTTCCTCCTCTTCCTCCCATGCCCTCTCCTAGAGGGTAAGTAATCCAGTATATGTTAAGCATGGGAAAATGTATGTAAATAGAATATAGACATACATATTTATGCAATTATCTTGTTGCACAAGAAAAATCTGATCAAAAAGGAAGAAAAATGAGAAAGAAAACAAAATGCAAGTAACAACACAAAAAGTGAAAATACTATGTTGTGATAAAGACTCAGTTTCCACAGTCCTTTCTTTGGGTGCAGATGGCTCTCTTCATCACAAGACTATTGGAACTGGCCTGGATCATCTCATTGTTGAGAAGATCCCCGTCCATCAGAATTGATCATCATATGATCTTCTTTTTGCTATGTGCAATATTCTCTTGGTTCTGCTCACTTCACTCAGCATCAGTTCATGTAAGTCTCTCCAAGCCTCTCTGTATTCATCCTACTGGTCATTTCTTACAGAACAATAATGTTCCATAACATTCATATATCATAATTTATCCACTCAGTTTCCAGCTTCTAGCCACTACAAAGAGGGCTGCCACAAACATTTTTGCACATGTGGTTCCCTTTCCTTTCTCTAAGATCTCTTTGGGATATAAGCCCTGTAGTAACACTGCTGGGTCAAAGAGTATGCACGGTTTGATAGCCCTTTGGGCATAGTTCCAAATTGCTCTCCAGAATGGTTGGATTCGTTCACAACTCCACCAACAATGCAATAATGTCCCAGTTTTCCCACATCCCCTCCAACATTTGTCATTATCTTTTCCTGCACTCTTAGACAGTCTGAGAGGTGTGTAGTGGTATCTCAGAGCTGTCTTAATTTGCATTTCTCTGATCAATAGTGATTTGGAGCACCTTTTCAGATAACTAGAAATAGTTTCAATTTCTTCATCTGAAAATTGGTCATATCTTTTGACCATTGACCAATTGGAGAATGTAAGATTTTTTTTTTACAATTATTGTCTTATTTGGTCCTCACAACGATCCTAGGAAGTAGGTGCTATAATTATCTCCATTTAACAAATGAAGAAACTGAGGCAAACAGAAGTTAAGTGGCTTGCCTAGAATTACATAGCTAGTAAGTATCTGAGCCATTTTCTTCTCCAACTCATTTTACAAATGAGGAAACTGGGGCAAATAGGGTGACATGACTTGTACAGTCACAGTACTAGGAAGTGTCTGAGGCTGGATTTGAACTCAAGAAAATGAGTCTCTGATTTTAGATCCAGCACTCTTTTCACAAAAACTATATTTAAAGATATATTCAATCGTGCTAAGAATTCTCTTTTCTGTGCTGCCTCATACTTTTTCACCCTGATCTAAACCAATTCATTCAGTGCCCTATGGACTTTCTTCATTGTTCAGGATAACTTAGCTCTTTACCGTTCCCCTTCACAGACTAGACAATACAACCACAGCGGCCTACTTAATGTTTGTTGCCCATGGCACTCCAGCTCCCATTCCCATGCCTTTCTGTTGACTATCCTTCCTCCTGCCTTTCCATGCTGTTTCATCAACCCTACCTCCTAGAAAATCCAGCTTCTTTTAATACTCAACTCATGTTAGCTTTTCTTTTGTAGGAGGCCTTATCCTGTCCTCCCACTAGAGAGAACCTTGCTCTCTCTCTCTCTCTCTGCCTCTAAGAATATGTACTTTGTGTGTGTATATACATATATTGTATAATGTATACTGTCTTACCTATTAGAATATAAGCTCTTCAAGGATCATCCAGCATGTCCTCAAAGTCTTGGTGTAATTTTAAGCAGTTAAAACTGCCATGACTTAAAGCTGCCCTAGGACTTGGGGCCTGCCTGCATGCTTGCCTTTTATATTCCCTGTGCATGCATGGCATAGGGCCTGGCACGTAGAAGTAGCTTAATAAATCCATATTGATTGGTTGTGATAATGGTTGTGAAATCTCTTTTGGAAATTCTAAAGCACTGGTAAAAAAATTGAAACGGATTATAAAACCACAGATTTTGAACTGGAAGAGTCCTTAAAAGTCTTCTAGTCTAATCTCCCCAATTTGTATCTGATGGGACTTGCCCTGAATCCCAAAGTTATCAAGCAGAACCAAAGTTGGAAACTATGATCTCTGACTCCCAGTTCTGTTCAAGCCACTTGAAATTGTTATTTAGGGTTTTGTCATTTCACTGGTGTAGGTATTTTCCATAAGGACACTTCCTCTCCCTATGCAGCTGGTTACTTCCATTGTAATTATTAGCTTAGAAAGTTGCCTGTGGCACTGAGGTATTAAATGACTTGCCTAGGACTACTCAGTCAGTGAGTGTCAAATATGGAACTTTAACCCTGTGGTCTAACCGCTGTTCATAAAGTATTATGTTAACTAACATCCTCTTAGAAACCCAATGAAAGACTCCATTTGTCAGCATCACATATAGGCGCTGCAGAGACAGTTAAATGTTATTTGATAGTTACAGCTGAGGGAATATGGTAATTATTCTGAAATGAAGTTCTGTTATATGGGCAGATCATTTAAATTACATAAATTATTTTGACCTGACCTGCCTTCCCTCCTCCTTGCCAACAGAACAACACTAACCAAGAGGTAAGTGAAGGAAAATCCATTAAAGTAATTGCTTCCAATTGTTCTTCATACACAAAGTCCCCAATCTATAGTTTACTCCTAAATTGATATCATGGTAATTCTGCTGTCATCACTTGTACTGAAACAAGAGTAGGCCTTGGACTTGGTGAACATATTATTGGGTTCCTCAGACTAATTCGGACATTCGACGTGTCTGACTGCCAGGAACCAGATTCAGTTTTCCAGTTAAGATATCAACCCACATCAGCAGGAGGAGCAGCAGCAGTCAAAACTCCCAAGGCCCAAGGCCAAATAATAACACCCACAAAGATCTTGTTTGATTCCTGTTAACTCACCGGTCTTTCAAGGCAAAGCTAGCCCTCCTCTTCTCCACAGGACTTTGCTACTGAGTGAATCGATGAACAAACGAATGAAAAAGCCTTTCTTAACTGCTTTCCATGGGCCCTGCCTAATTTGTTGTCTTTGAATGTCCTTTGTTCTCAGGTCATGTGGATATGCAAACATAGTAGAAATAAGCAAAAATAGCCCCTGTCTTCAAGAAGCTTAGTAGATGACAGAGTGCCTCACTTGTAGTCAGGAAGACTTGAATTCTAATTCAGACTCAGAGATTTGCTAGTTTTATGAACCAATTCTTTCACTTCATTTCTCTAAATATCAGTTTTATCATCTGTCAAATGGGCTTACTAAGAACCACTACCTCTCAGGGTTGTTGTGAGAGTAGTAGAATGACATATGTAAAGTAGTTTGAAAATGTGAAAGAGCTGTATAAATGCCTGCTGTCATTATTATGACAATAATAAGGAAAGACTACCCATATGAGGGAGTGGTGCCCTGGGAAGAGTATTGTAGTATTCTTGATTTGATTAGATTACTGTTTTCAGAGAGTGATGAGAACTTACTCAAATCTACTAAAGAATGAGAAAATACCAGAATCATAAGCTCTCAGCTGGAAGAGACTTTGGGAAGCCATCAGATCTGATGTGTATCTGAACAAGAATCCTTGTATCTCCATCCTCAACAAGTGGCTCTCCAGCCTTTGTTCGAAGATTACTAGTGAGAAGCAACCCAGTGCCCTTCAGGGTAGTCCATTGCACTGTTCAAATCAAACGAATGCATAGGAAATTTTGCCTCATTTCAAATTTAATTTGCCTCTTTGCATTGTCTACCTCTTATGCGTAGATCTGTTATGTGGAGCCAAACAGAAAGAAAGGAAAGTCTACTTCCTCATGCTCTTCCTTGATGCTGTCATCCATAGCACCTTATATCTACATTTAAATAACCCTCAGTTTTTCATGCTTGCTAATTGTTGATATTTCATCCTTTATCCTAAATTTTGATCTAGAAGCTCCAGGTTCTTCTTTAGAAGAAATGACTTTGTGAAGTAGGATTATTTTCCTTAAGTAACTGAGGAATCAGAGAATTCATCATACCGTCTATTGTCTAAAGTGGATCTCCTGTGTGTCCACAGAGGGCTGGCTAATATAAACTCTGTACTCAAACACTTGAAGCTGAGCTTGGGGTCCTAAAGGGGAATGTCAGAAGAACTTTGGAGAACTATTAAGGACAGATAGCCTTCTCTAGTGCCAGGGAAAGGAAAGCCAGGTGTGCTCTACTCTTTCAAAGAATTCAGAAAAAAAGACAATGCTGTGGAGTGAAGTTGTAGAGTTGGAGTCAAACCAGGAGAAATGGGAGCCACTCAAAACTAAAATCTCATTCTAACGAAGAAGAAAACAGAAAGTTGTCCAAAGTGGCCACAGTTGATGTATGGACAACTCACTGAGCACCTTTGCTTTTAAAATACAGGGACAGAAGAAAGACGTAAGACAAAGCAATGTTTTGTCTGCCTAGGAGAATCGACTTTCCCTAGAAAGGACAGAACAGAATGGCTAATGGGAAGTTAATGTTCATTAACCACCTTCTATATTCTATACTTTCTAGTTACCGTGCCCAATTAAACAATATTCTTGAGTCCTAGAAGAATTGATAGATAGATGATTCCCAAGTCACTAATGATGATTTTTAAAAATATATATCATTGAGAATAGGAGAAGAACTGTAGTACTGGAGAAAAACAAGTAGTTCAGTTTGCATGAAAGGGAAGAGAAAAATGTCTACAAATTATAGATTAGTAAACTTGACTTTGGTTTTTAGTAAATTTGTAGAACATAGTATGAAAAGCATGATTAGTAAATATCTAGAAAAGGAGAATGCAGTCCTAGACACCTAGCTTGGTTTCATCAAATGCATGGTAGAGCAGAGTAACCTTGTTTTCCATTTTTTTGACTAGCCTAGATTTTAGCAATATATTCCACAAGCATGCTCATGATATACATGTGAAAATGATGGAAGGATATGGAATATATTAGCATACTTAGTTAGATACCTAATTTCTGAAATGAAGATGATAATGGAAACAAGCATTTATTAAGCACCCGCTACGTACTAGGCACTGTGTTAAGTGTTTTACAGATGTTCTCATCTGATCTCATCTTATTCTCACAACAACCCTGGAAGGGAAGTGTTGTTATTATCTTCGTATTATAGTTCAAAGGCATACAGAGATGAAGTGACTTACCTATGGTCACCCAGCTTTGAAGTATCTGTCCAACACTCTGTCCGCAGCACCATGTAGCTGCCTGCCAAAATGAAGTAGATTCATTGGTGATTTAATAGCAACTGGGAAAGAGGTCTTCGGTGAAATGCTTCTGAAATCTGTGTTTAAAATTGAGCCGTCCAACATTTTTACTTAGGACTTGGATGGACATAGATTGAACATTTATCAGATTTACAGGTGATACAAAGTTGGTGGGCTTAAATAATACATGGCATGTCAAAATAATGGGTCTTGACCAGTTATGACATAAAACTGAAACTAATGAGACAGAGCATTTCTTAAGCACTTACTGTGTTCCAGTCACGTGCTAAGGGATACGAACAATCAAAGCAAGACCTTCTTTGCACTTGAGAAGCTTCCATTTATATGGAAGAAAAAAGCGTATGAAGAGGAGCTAGAAAGGAGAAGGGAAACTAAGTATGTGCTAACGAGGTATAGAGACAGCTGGGAAATAAAGTAGAAGCCTGGATCTGGGCAAGACTGAGCGAAAGATCTTTTATGGGTACTAGATGCGCGAGTATGAGGTTCTGAGGTAGGAGAAGGTGGGGATGATGGCTGAAATAGTAGGTTTGTGATTCAGAGAGGTGGAGACCACATCATGGCAAGATATGACAGAAACTCATTTATCAAAACCTAGAGTTAAATTTCATCTTTAAAAGATTACATTTGGCAAGGCTAAATGTAAAGACTTACTCTTGGTTTCAGAAACAAGAAAAGCAAACTCGCAAGGAGATGACTAAGAGTCATAGCTAGATGATACTTCCTCTGAAACAGATCTTTAGTTTAGTGAGTTGTAAGGCACTTAGATGGCTCAGTGGATAAAGAGCTGAGCTTGGAGTCAGGAGTAGCTGAGTTTAGATCAGGCCTCGGACATTTATCCGGGCGAGTCACTTCACCTGTGTGCCTCAGTTTCCTCTTCTGTAAAATGAGCCAAAGAATGAAATTGTGAACCACTCCAGTACCTTTGCCGAGAAAATCCCAAATGGGGCCATGAAGAGTCACATACAAGTGAAATGACTCAATGGTAGCAAAAGCCCAATATGAGTCGGTGTGATTCACACAATAGTGTGATAGAACAACCACAAATGCATTCTTAGGGTACATAGAGGGGTTCAGTGTCCAGACCACTTATGGATATTTATCTCTGGACATTCCATGTACATGGAGATTTAAATGATAGAAGTGGTGAGGAGCCTGAAGCTCTGGAGATGTTTAGCCTGGAGAAGACCAAAGAATGGCTTTCACGTATCTTAACATAATTGTTGTCATGTGGGAGAGTTATTAGGCACAAAGTGATATAATACAATGATTTGACGGGCCTACTTTCAAATCTTTCTTCTGAAGCTTATTACTTGGGACAACTTTGTTACCCTAAATTTCGTCATCCGCCACAACTCTAGATCTGTAATATTATTAATTGATTAAATGTAAAATTTTATTCCAGATAGCCTGATGGGGCAGAGGCAGAAGCAATGAGTGGAAGTTACAAGAAGACAAATTTAGGCTCAATGTCAGGAAAATATTCTAACAACAACATGAATCAAACAGTGAAATAGACTGCTTCAGGGTGTGTTAGTTCTCCTTCATGAAGTCTTTAGGCAGAGCCTGGAGATAACTTTGTTGGTAAGTGGGAAAGTGCATTCTTGGGCAACAAGTACAACTTGGTCTTGGTGACATTGGATGGCTTCTGAGGTTGCTTCAGATGGTCTGGGAATCCTATCATTTATTCCCTTAAAACTGAAGTTGCCTGGGCCCTTGGAAAAATGTACATGGGCTCCTTATATTTAAAAAGTGAATGCAGAGGGATTTTTTCCTAGAGGCCCCATCAGTCTCTCTTGATGGAATATGGCAATTTATATCCTTTATCTCCAGTTTCTCTTCTTTTTGGGGTTAAAGAATACCTATTTCCAAAATTAGGAATGAAATGAGTGGTGGAATGAGGGGCACTGACTGTTCTTTCCCAATTGTTCTTTCTATTGATCCAAATTTCTGCTTTTCTTATGAAGATGATTGAGCTAGTTTTCCACAGTGAATTATTTTTCTGGGAAATTGGTCTTTTCACTCTGTTCTTATGAAAACCTATAAGCATTCTCCCCTACTCAACTGCTCCCTTTCCTCCCCCATTCAATCTAGTTTTCCATTACAATGCCAAATAAATAAGGTAGATGGTACAATATTGGGTTGAATTTCCAGAAAAAAGGCATTTCTTATTGAGTCATTCGTGAGTGTCCAGTACTTTCTAGTTATATGGCTGTCAATAGAACCTTGACTGGGGCATCTTAGATCTGTTGATAATTCAAAAACAACCAATTCTAAACTCATTCTTAAGATGAATTTTTTCAAAGGTCAGTAGAACATGTCACTTGTATGTTTTTTGAATTCTAATTATTTTTTCCTTTTAAAAGTAAGAATTAATTTCTTCCTTTTTAAAAGTTTGTTTATATAACTTGTTGCAGAAGTCCTATTTGATTTCTCAGAGCTATTGGCTAGTCTAACTTAATTTTTAAAATTCCTTGTCAAATGTTATTTAACATTGGAATGAAAAGACCATGAGAACCGTTTCACTATATAAAAGAGAATTTTTCCTAAACAAATGATTCTCTCTATCCACTTTCCTTGGACAGATGGTTTCCCTGTCATTCAGATCATAAGTAGGGATCTTAGTTTCTAAGCTGACTGGGGCATTAGATCTCATCCAGTCTGATTACTCATTTTACACATGAGGAAACTGAGGCTCACCGAGCCTCATACTGGTCATATTGGTCCTGGTTGAGGTAGAATTTGTTTTATATAAATATATCGTTCAGCTCATTTGTTGAGTCATTTCAGGGATATCCAAGTGAATATGGCTTCAAGAAAGAGCACATATTCTTTCTTTCATTTTTTCCTTTCCTTTATCACTAGTACAGCACCATCCTTACATACTGGTGATATGTTAATGTAATATAATCATTCATGAATACAATCTGAGGGAGTTTAAGATGGATTGTTTCTGAATTACCAACAGTCTTAAGATGTCCCAGTCAAGGTATTTGCATTCTTACAATTTTTACATTCATTCAAAATGAGGCTACTGTAATAACTTTTTAGCTAGCCTTTCTGCCTCCAGTCTCTCCCATCTGCACCCTCTTTCATCGCCAGAGTGTTCTTCTAAAAGTATAACTTTGATCTCTTTCCTGATCTTCAGCCTTCAATGGCTCCTCATTGTCTGTAAACTAAAGCCCGGGTCCCTTACCCTTGCTCCATCATAGATTCCTATTCCATTTGATTCCCATTTGCTTTCTTAGCCTTCTTTCTCACTATCTCCATTTAGGTGCTCTATTCTTTAGATCACCCAGATGAGTTACCATTCTCAGAGTATTTCCCATGTTTTTGTTAACATCTGCTTCAACCAGTCAGTAAACATTTATGAAGTTCCAACTGTGTGACAGGTACTGTGTCAAGCTCTGGAGATACATAGAAAAGCAAAAGACAGTTCTTGCCCTTAAGGAGCTCACAGTCTACAAACAATCATGTACCACCAAGCTTGAGACACAAGGGTATTAGAGGTGATCAGTAGAGGGAAGACACTAGAATTAAGGGAATTGGGAAAGGCTTCCTATAGAAAATGAGATTTGAGCTGGAACTTGAAGGAAGTCAGGGAAGCCAGGAAGCAGAGATGAGGAAGAAAAAAGTTTCAGGCTTGGGGCACAGTCGCTTGAAATACTCAGAGCTGGGAGATGGTATGTCTTGTTCCTCATACATACCTATTGATGTCTTACCCATCCTGCAGCAAGTCCCAGCAAAGATGCTGCCTTCTCCAAAGACCTTTTCTTGGGTATCTTAACATTGTAGTTTTCTGAATACTCTGGTGCATCTACCACGTTCTATTTGGCTTTGCTTCTTTGTGTACAAACTAGTTGATATAGTCTCCTTTTATTCATTTTTCTACCTTTCTCAGGACCTAACATAGTGCTTGTAATTGTAGTTGGTGCTCCAAGGATATTGAATAGATGAATGAATCAATCAGTGGATAATTCCAATTTATCTACTATAAAATAAGTCAGAATTAAAATATAGTTAAAGTTGCATTATTCATCATTTTACCAGTCACTTCAATAATAAAGAGAAATTGCATTTATGGAATACTAAGGTTTAAAATGTTTTTTGACATTTCTGTTATTCCAATTCAAATGTATAATCCTGCATTTTTATTGGGAAGAATGAGATTTTAAAATTGCTTATACAAAGGCCTGAAAAGAGAGATGGAGGGAAGAAATATAAAGGAATGTGTAGTGAAGCAAGAAAAATTAACTCCCTTAAAATGTTTTTTATATATACCTTCTGTCTATTCATCACAATCAGTTCTTAAAATATCTACTCCTCTTCCCCCCAAAACTGAGCTCTTCCTTGTAACAAAGGAAGACAATTAAACATAAATATCTGATAGAGTGACTGTATTTGACAACGTACACAGCTCTCAGTCCTCACAGTTCGTTTCTCTGCCATGAGAATGGAAGAATATCTGCTCTCTGGGATATTCACTGGCTTTCAATTTCCCCTTTGTTTCCAGTCCTTTGCTACCTCAAGGAATTCCATTATGAACATTTTGGCAGAGTTCAGATTTTTGTTTTTATCTTGGAGTATATGCTCAGGAACGACTCATGTGATTGGGACAGCTTAGTCACTTGCATAATCTCAGATGGCAGCTCCACCAGTAGTGTATTGGGGTAACCCACTATCCATTGTGGCAGTCCGTTACCCTTTGGGGAAGCTCTCATGGTAAGGGAGTTGTTTCTGACCTAGAGCATAAACTTACTTCTGTGCAACAACCACTCCTTGCCTCTGGTTCTGCCTAGTGACTCCAAATAGAACACGTCTAATCCTTTCTTCACGTTACAGGTCTTCAGATACTTGAACACAGCTCACAGGTCTTCTTTTGCCCAGGCCTTTAACTGTCCTTTAGCTGATATTCATAGGCTATGCCTTCAAGGCCCTTTAACATCACTTCCTTTCTCAAGATACTCACCACTTGAGTATCCTTCTTAACCTGAGTTACCCAGAACTGCCCCAAATACTCCTGATGAGATCGCATGAGAGCAGAGTGGAACGGGCCTATTGCTTTGTTTATTGTTGGAGGACATGCCCCTCTTAATGCAGGCTAATAGCTTACTGGCATTTTTGGCTGCCCCATCATGCTGCTGACTCTTATGGAGCTTGTAGTCCGCTAGAAACCTTTGGATATTTTCTCTAACAACTCACCATACCTCCTCCCTCTCTTAGCAAAATACCCTCATTTTATAGATGTATAAAGTGGAGATATAGAGAAGTGACCTCTCTAAGATCACATCACTAGTTAGTGAGAGAGTTGAAACAGGAATTCACATCTTCAGACTTTTAACTCCAGTGCTTTTCCCACTATATCACATTTGCATTTCATGACCACAAATTTACATGGAATACATCATAGAGGAAAATTCATGTTCAAGGAAAAAAAAAAAACAGATGTCCACGAAGTGCAAAATGAGCTTAAAGAGAAAGTTATCTGGAGCCTCTTTTTGTTGAGTCAGGTTTCAGGCACCGAGTCCTCCTTGGATGGTTTTGTGTGATGTAGACATAATCCTGGATCCTCAAAGGCTGGGGCTAGTGGTTTGTTAGGTCTTGAAGCTTCAGTTGAGTGAGGAAGGTCTAATGACATGGTGACTGCTTGAGATATCACCCAGCTGAGTATAAAGGAACCGGTCCCCAGTGTAATGTCCCCTACGTGACGAACAATGAGAAATAAAAATACCAACATGTTCTTAGTTCCACAAAGTCCCATTGCCCATCTATGAGGACCAGGCTGGAGGGATAGAAAAATAGAGAAAGTTCTAGAATTTTTGCATTGTAGATTTCAAGCTAGAAGGGATTTCAGAGTCAATTAATATAAACCTTTCCTTTTTCAGAGAAGAAAACCAAGGCCCTAAGTGGGAAAGTTACTTACCTAGCCTTAGTGATACTAAGTGTTGGAAGAAGGATTCAAACTCATATCCTGAATCCAAATTTGCCATTCCATTCATTATACTATACCATTCCTAGAATTGCAGAGGTTTCCACTGTCTGTGCATCTTAATTTAACTTTTGGGCTTCTGAATGTGAGATCCTGCTAGGGTGACCAACTGAGTAAATACATGAATGTCAACTTGAAAAATAAACCACATTAATGCTTATCGTCTTGTTCTATGGGGAACGAAAAGCTGGACAAAGAGTATGTAAATAGAAGGATGGCTCCTTGGAAAGGAAGTTTTTAAAAGTCCAGCAGAATTGGTTTTAACTTGTATCCAAAAGCAGGGCCAGATACTCTTGAGGACTCATTGTCATCTCACACCAGTAGTCATGATGAGTTTAAGTAAAAAGACATAAATGATGGTTTTTACAAAATAAGCATTGTGGTTTGTTGCAAAGAAAAAGTAGGAAGAGAAAAACCTGTAAGGGTCTCAGCAAGATTCTCCCCAAGTCAATATAAACATTACTACTCAGTGATTTCAAAGTATCAATCGACTCAGGTGAGGATGCCATAAGGCACATGGGAAAACAGTTTCAGGATGAAAAATGCAAAAGGCCATTAGAGTCTCACTGTGTCTCCTCTTGAGTGAAAGCTCTGTCTAAATTTGAATCCATGTTGCTTAAATTTTGTAACAGAAAACAAATCATTAAAATGAGTAGTTGTGATGGAGAGGTAGTATGGTGCCATGGAGAGAACATTGGACCAGAAATCAAGACT
Organism: Antechinus flavipes; assembly: GCF_016432865.1. NCBI lineage: Eukaryota > Metazoa > Chordata > Mammalia > Dasyuromorphia > Dasyuridae > Antechinus > Antechinus flavipes. The sequence continues at coordinate 68,818,273 of NC_067404.1, read as the reverse complement.
TATCTGAATTGTGTCTGCGTTGCTGCCATCGGTAGAACTGATGCCTTTTCGTCCACTCTATGAAGTATGTGATCTTGGGGAAGTCACTTCACTTTTTCCTCATCTGTCAAATGCCAGGGTGAAGTGGATGGCCTTGGATGCCTCTTTCATCTCTAGAGATATAATTTATGATTTGGTGATTACTGAAGTTTCTTCTAGTTTTTAATTACATATCATTAACCATGACACCCCAATCCTATGTATACTATTTCTGATGTAAAATTCTCAGGGTTTCTTTTTTGGCACTGTTAAACAAGAGCATCCTTATCACATAGAACAAATTTAAATATCTTCTTCTGGGGGAAATGGAGAAATTGGGAAGTAAATGTTGAGGTTTTACTAGCCCTGTGAATTTGTATAGGGCCTTTGTCCCCTGCTCTCCAAATGGGCAGAAACTCCACTTTTCCCCATGTTTAGATCTTTTGGAGTCAAGATTTTCTGTTGAACAGGCCAATACTGTTAAACATCGATGCCTGATAAGAGAACTTTGGAAATAAAGATTTAAAAGACTTATTGGGCTCTTTAGTCCATTCTGCCATTAATGTATCTTCTTTCCCACAAATCACATATTTCAGCTTTGTAGAAGGAATAGAAGAAGGGGATTTTCTTCCTGTAGAAATGTTCTCTCTGTATCTCATTCATTTTAACCCATCAGACTTTTGCATTGAAGTGATAAGTTGAAAAGAAGGATAAAATCCCAGGTAACTTTTCTATTTTTCTGTATAATTTCTTAATAAATGTCTATCATCTTAAATAATTCATTAAGAAATTGTAAAGCATCTTCTCTTCTTCTTACATGAAGAGATTATCAAGAAGAGGCTTGAAAATTCCCTGGTATACCATGCCTTCTTATTAAACATGTTGGCATCAAACCCAGCTAGTCATGGAGGAAATAAACAAATGGGAAGCAGTGCTTGGCCATGAATCCTAGGGACCAAAACGACACAAAGGTCATGCAAAACAGGCAAAGGCATTCAGTTATCTCAAGGTTATCTTATCCCCATTCGGCATATGTAGTATGCAGCCTTCTCTGAAACCATTTCAGTTCAGCTTAGTGCCAAGTACTGGACTGCAATTAAAGGATTTTTAAATGTCAATCTTGGTTGGTTAAGAAACAGACCCCAAAGAGAACTGCAAAATACTATAATAATTTTAGGCAGTATTTTGAGGGACTTAATAGAGCAAGTCATGCTCTGCCCTTGTCATATCATGTTCATTTATGAGTGCTATGGTGTAGGAGAAACATTAATTAGTTGAAGAGTGACCATCCCTGGGCAACCAGGTTGATGAAGGGCTTTGATTTCATGTTCTATGGAAATTACTTGAAGAAAGTAGGAATGGTCACTTTTAAGAAGAGAAGACTAGAGGGAATAGGGCAGGTAAAAGATTTCTTTTGCTTCATTCCAAAGGATACAACAAGGAGGAAAGGGAGGAAAAGAGACGGTGCTGATTTAGGCTGATTGTAAGGAAATGTTTCTACAATTAAAGTGTAACTCAGAATCATTGTTGATGTCAGAGAAAGACTTCAGTGGAAGACAAACTAGAGCATGGATATATGGTTAAGGAATATCATATTCTTAAAAATACAAAGAATGTTGAGAAAAGTCATTATTTGCTTTGAATCTTGCCTTGCTATGTAACACCAATTATTTTTATGTGGATTATGGACTTTGTCTCTTTTTAATGAGGACCGTGTTTCCAAATTGATCGTGAAAGTCTCTTTTCAGCTTTTGCCATTCTTCCAGTCCCCAAGATGATGAGTGTACATGCTGCCTGAACTCCTGCTTTGCTGTTATGTACCCCTTGGTTCCAATTATCATCTTCTCCTGGATTCTTTCCCCAGTGGTTTGCTGGATTTAATTGTATACTTGGTTTTTACATGATGTGAGGCAAAGAACTCTGGATTTAGAAATAAAGGGAGCTTTTTTAAAAAACTTATTACTTTATTAAGAAGATAGTTATTCAACATGTAGAAATGGATGCAATATTTCCCGAGACCTAATGTGGTTGCATCTATGACAGTCCATACTATACCAAACTAATTTCCTTTTTTGACAGGTTTATCAAAATGCTGTAATTATAGTTTGTCTATATTATAGGTAAGCGTTTGAGAAAGACTTAAGTCATTCTTTAGAAAAATATGGACATTTGTTGGCTACAGGATAATATAATGAGCTAGATTCAGAATTAATTGAATCACTAGATCCCAAGAATTGTCATTAAAGCTCTTTGGGCTCTTTTTACATTCTCTTGCCTTTAGCACAGTGTCTGGCACATAGTAAACACTTAATAAATCTTTATTGAAAGAATGAACGGTGTCTACGTGGAAGGAGGTCTTTCATACATTTCCCCATCTATCTGTAGTTAGTCCTGTGCTTTTTAAAATCAAGAATTAAGAGAAGAGTTATGGATGTTACAGAGGTAGGAGAGAGAGATAATACTCTCCAGGACAATGGGAGGATTCAGAATGATCTCAACAGGCTGAAATGACCAAGATCAAATTTCATAGGGTTTGTAAATACAAAGTTTAACATGGACTATATTGACTTTTTAAATACAAGATGGAGGAGCCATGGCTAAATCGCAGTCTGTGTGATTCACGTCCACCAAAGTTCATTCACTCTTTGGTTGCAGTAAGAGAAGCTGAGCTTCCAGGAATGGGGAGGAAAAAGTCAATTATGTGGGATAATGGGGATACTTAATCTGGAGAAGAGAAGACTTGTGGAAATAGTAGCAGAACTCAGGCATTTGAAAATATGCCATATGGCCAGGAGAGAAGAATTGTTCTCTTTTGTCTATGAGGGCAAAGCCAGGAGCCGTGGGTGAAAGTTGGAAAGCAGCTCATGTAGGCTTGACGTCTGCATGAAGCACCTGCCGATTAGACCCATCTCAATGTGGAATGGTTACAATAAAGCCTTCTCTCACAGTGGAGTTTGAGGCCTAAAATTGTTTCCACATGTGTAAGCTAGACCCAAAGTTTCTTAAACTGTGAGTTATGACTCCACATGAGATTACATCCCTGAATGTGGAAGTCACAAAATTATGATTTCTTATCCGAAAATGTTTGGTTTGTATACCTGTTTTATATACCTATATAACTGGGGTCAAGTAAAAATTTCTCAGGTAAAAAGGTGTCACGAGTAGTTTAAGGAGCCCTGAGCCAGATAGTATCTCTATTGTTCACCAGTGTAATTGCATATAACTTGTTTGTGTGTCTTTGTATATCCCATATCCACAAATACTGAATACAATGAGGTCAGATATTATCAAAGATGTCCTGGCCTCATCTCTGTGACTCCAAAGAAATTGTACTGGGTGGAAGTGAAATCACAGCAAAATGGGCCCTGGGTAGAAGCATTTCATAGATTTATAAAATTGGCCCCAGTGTCTTTGCTGACTTTGCCGAGGGGAAGGAAGAAGAAAACATGCATTTATTAAGTACTTTCTACGTGGCAGGTGCTGTACAAAGCACTTGCCAAATATTTTAAATACATAGTGATCATTCATTCCTGCATTCAGTGCCCACTGCACTAGGTAGTAGGTATAAAATTTTGCTAAGACAGTCGCCACCCTCATAAAGCTCATCCTCTGCTAGAGAGCTATGGCAAGCAAACAATTATAATAAATAATTATCAACAAATAATTATAAATAGTAAGTCTACTGGGACTACAAAACAAAAGGATCTATGAGTACTTGAGATGGAAGATGTCCCAGAAAAGACAGCATTTCAGTTGTTCTTTAGAGTTGGGAATAGGGGGAAAGAATATTTCTTAGAGAATCAACAGTGGGAGCTACATATAGGAATGGGAGAAACCCTGTTTTGAGAAAGGAGCAGAAGGAGGGGAGTGGTTTTGGTAAAATAAAAGAGAAAAGGTAGAATGACAATAACATATGTGGGACCTTTAATTTCTGGCTAAAGAGTGTAGTAATGGATTTAACATTTTTCAATCTCCTTATCCCAAATGCATGGAATGAAAAGCTGTTAGAGCTGTAAGTTACTAAGCCTCAATTTCCTTAGGGATGGGGATAGCCTACTTCACAGGGCTTTCTGAAGCTCAAATGGGATGGTGTATATAAGGAATTTGGCAAACCTTAAAGTAGTATGCAACTGTAAGCTATTATTATTATCGATAGGACTTGTGATTTCACTGGGATAAGGAACTCCAGGTGAGAATATATATATATATATATATATATATATATATATATATATATACACACAGACAAGTAGAATAGCTTAGAAAATAATGTTTTGAATTCCTGATATATTTTTTTAAAAACACTCTATATAATACTCATTTGTGTTTTCACAAATAATTTACTTTGTCCTATTTTGTATATGGAAATGTTCTCTGTCTTATTTTTGCTATTTATTTGGAATCAAACAAATTTAAAAGGAAAAAAATACTCCAACCAATGTAAAACAGCCTTGCTCTGCAATTTGGGATCTAGAAGAGTTCTATGGGGCCACTTAGATGTTATGTGGTTTGCCCAGTGTTAAAAATGAGACTTGAAGGGAAAAGTTATACCTGATAAAGACTTTACCTCGAAAAGGCCAAGTCTTCCCACTGCATCCAGGGCCATTTCCAGTCATCCTAGATATGACCCCTGCACCCAGATGACTCTGGAGGAGAATGTGCTGCTGTTAATATTAAACAGCCCTCCTTCGCTTAAATCGAATTAATTTGTATGTCATGGCATCATCTCCTTGATGTCTTGGAGGAGCTAACAACCTTTGCCTTAAAAGCAGTAAGCTTATTATTGCACCATATATCCTTCATGATTGTAGTCGACATCCATTTCTATTTTTGGTTGCAGTGATACAAATGATTTAGATTATAAGGCTTTTTTGCCTTTTACCAACTTCGTATAGAAGCCAGAGACAGTTTAAGGGTATCAAGTTTTAAATTTCTTATTTTTAGTAGATTTCCATATAAACTCGCTCTCCCTGCTAACTTAAATAGCTGATTCCTTATCTGTTTATTTAGAGCAAGTTGCTCTTGTTACTATTCATTTTGTGAATTAAGAATGTAGTTTTTTCTTTTTCATTGACCTAGGCTTTCATATAGACCATATCAACAGATAGTTTGTTTTTTCTCATTTTACAAAGGTACTGCAAATGAATAAGTTGATATCATGAAAAAGGATGTATAGCCCATTAAAATCATTTCATAGCATGTTCAAAGCCTAACTATTATTATTTTTGTTAGTAAGCAGGGTGTTTTTTAAACCTTTTTGATCTGCTTGGTGTAGATCAGTTGTGTCAAATTCAACTAGAAATGAGAGCGGGCAATAATCTGTGCATAAGAGTCCTTTTGGGCCACATATTGATTTAGTTTTAAAATGGAATATTATTTCTGTTTTACTATATTTTGATTTATTTAGTTAAAAATTCCCCAGTGATATTTGAATCTGATTCCTGTTCACGTTTTGGTCCTGGTTCTAGTGCATGTTTGACACCTCAGGTATAGGGAGCTGCCAGTGATGAACTCTTTCTTTTCATTTAAATTCATACCTATCCTGCACCTTAAAGTCTTTGAAAGTTGCCTAGGGCACTGGAAACCATATAATGTTTAATATTGCCACTCATAGGGAAACCAAAGTGTCTTTTAGATTTTAACAATTTCAGTCTTCAAATATGAAGTCAAATAGACCATTTAGAGGTAACATCACCTTTTGATTTTTTCCCCCTCATCTAAAAATCCTCCTCTGGTGCTTCAATATGGTCTTCTCTAAGACATTTCTCCAGAGAACAAGAACTGGCAACTACCACCAAATAAAAAGGCAAAATAGGATGGGTCTGACAATGGGCTGCTAGAGGGCACCACAGTACACAGAGCACTAGGCTTGAAATCAGGAAGGCTCATCTTCCTGAGTTCAAATCTGGCTTTAGATATTTACTAGCTGTGTGATCCTAGGCAATTCACTTCACTCTATTTGCCTCAGTTTCCTCATCTATAAAATGATCTGGAGAAGAAAATGGCAAACCACTCTTGTATCTTTTCCAAGAAAACCCCAAATGGGGTCATAGAGAGTGGGAAATAACCAAAATGACTGAATAAGAACCACCAGTGGATTCCTATCCAAGATGCTTATCACTGAAATGCTGTCCAAAAGCTGATGTTCACTCATAAAATTATCTACATCAGGGTATAGAAGCATTGCAGTTTGCATTGATGGAGGCAGTACCATCATGAGAGAAGGCAGATCTTTTTCAGACATTGAAATATTCAAGGTCTTCATGGTCATCAGAAAAAAGAAAATGTTTTGTGCACCTGTCTTCCATTCTTCCATTGTCTTAAAATAGGCATAATAATTAATTCTAAGGTGAAAAGTTAGATTTCTGAGCATTAATTACTTTTTTCACCCACAAATCTAGCCCATACATTCTAAAAATTTTTGTCACAGTAAATAAGATGTTAGTGAGCAAGTAAATGAAATTTGGCACCAGAGTCTTAGTCGTGAACAGATCAGTACCTGTCAAAGTAAAGTATTTGGAGACTTACTTTTGGAAAATCTTCTGCTCAGCTCCTTGGGGGTATGCCTCAGGACGGTGTAGAAGTACTTTTCACTCTTAGAGTGGAAGCTCTGTCATGCTCCCTGAAAATGGAAAGGCTTTGAATACGGCAAAGAAAATTTACAGACTCAGTGCTGAAATCTGACCACCAAAGGATGATTTTTTTCAGCCTCCTTCCCCTTTCATGTCTGTTTCTAACCACTCCGTATATAATTTGTTATGCACCTAGTTATTTACATGTTGCCTCCCCAGTTAGAATATGATCTTCTTGAAGACAGGAACTGGTTTCGTATATTTGTTTGCATGCACATGTATATGTTTAATTTTGTTTTGTTTTTTGCCTTGTCTTGTATCTTGAGCACTTAGCACAGTGCCTAGCACCTAGTTAGCATTTACCAAATATGTGCTGACTGATCATATTATATGAAAAGCTCCTGAGTGAAGTCTAAGAGAGCTCTACAAAAGTGAATTTTTCAATTTACTCTTTTGACTTTTATTGCTAGAAGGTGATGGTTTTCTGGTCATAACGTCCTAGGAAATGAACTTGTGGTGGTCTTCAATAGTGTAAGGTTTATTTCTGTGGTGACAGTAGGGAAAGGGCTACAAAAGGGGGCAGAAGCTGCTGATAAGTCACACTGTTCTTAAGTCATCTACAAACTCTAATCAATCCTTGTACTCTCAAGGTACAATATTTGCCCAATGGCTATTGGAGCAACTAAGCCATATCATGGTTGCCAGCCATGCTCTAAATGTCTTTGTGAGACTTACCAAAAGATGACTGCTAAACAGAAGATTAGTTCTTATGTTCTTCTTGGAGAAACAATAAAGCAGTTGCAGGATTTAATGTCAAAATGTTCCCTAAAGTAACAGAAAACATCAGTTTCTTAGCTCCTTGATATTGTAGTAGTCATGTAGAATGAAAGCAAACACAGCAGATAGTTGGAGCTTACTCCCCAACATCTGGTGCAATGAATGAAGAGCCTGGGAAGGTTTACAACGCAATTGACAAGTTTTCCAAACTAACTCGATGAATAATCTGATGTTCAGTGACTTCAGAGTGAAAGCAGGCACAGAAAATAACTATAAAAAGTACTTGAAAAATATGGTAATGGACATAGAATTGAAAGAGGTCACAGGCTGGTAGACTACTTAGAAGACTCATGCCTGTACATTCCATATGTTTCTAGAAGGGAGTCAGAAGGTTCTTGATCAGGAGAGCACTTAACAAGCAGGAAGCAGCTGGTGACAGCTAGTAGTCATTTCACAATCAGCTGTCAGATTATCAGCTAAGAGCAAAAGTCCAAATAAACATCAAATTAGAAGAAATGATAGAGGTGACAAAAATCAGAAAGCAATTGCAAGAGTTAGAACTAAAGAGATGAACAAGACTTGTTAAAAAAAATAACTTCTAATTCCATGTCAGTAATCACATGGAAGGCCCTCACTAAAGGATGGTTCTCCAGATGTCCTGTTCTGTAATATTTGTATTGCATCAAGCACTAGAAAGCCTTCTGAGTAGAATCCATAACAATGTGAAAGAGATTGGTTTAACAGCTACACTGTGAAAAATGAAGTAGGTTAAAACCACATACTGCCCCAAACTTTGATATGCAGGAGGGTGGAATGGAATTGTTCCATAAAAATATCTTTCTTGAAGAAGGGATGCAGATGATTGAGCTAAATCTAAAACTGGGTACAAGAAGATTTTAATACATTTGAGAAATTGCTGTTTTCAGTGATCACAAATGCAAAAGCCTGTGTCTTTAGGAGCAATACTTGACTAACTGAATCCAATCAAGTGTATTACAAGTAACTCTTCTGTACAAGGTACTATACTAGGCCCCCTGAAGAAATTAGACAGTCCCTCTTAGCCGCGTCTCCAACTTGTTCCCAGATTGGGGTCCCCTCCCTTGCTCTAATACCATCTCCCACTAAACTTTGACTTTTTCTGATGCTCTCCTCATGGTGAGCAGCACTTCCTTCCTTTGTCAGAGTTCTTATTTTTAATCTTCTATGGTCTGGAGCAGTAGATAATCTAGCTTGTTAAAATAATAATAAATAAAGGGAGAATAAGTAGTTTCTCAGTGAGAGCCTAGGGAGCTCTCTTTGAGTAAAGTATATGAGCTTTAGTTCATCAATTTTATACTATGTTAACTACTCAGAGTCCTTTTTATTTCTTCTGGTTCTTGGATATGTTCTAAATGGCTGAGAATACTGATTTCTGTACAAGCAAGCTATTGTTATTATTACTGATATGTTGGACAAGATTTGACTGAAGAGAACTGGTTGCTCAGTGATAGGTGTACCACCATTTGTAATGAAGGGCCATTGGACTACCCTGAAAACAGTTTGTGATAGTGTACTAGGACTTTCTTTGTAATCAAAGCTGAAATGGCAGACCGTTTACCTTGAAGGAAAGTTGATGCCTCTCATTTGTATTCCTGAACCTGTGAGCAGTTCCTGTATGTCAGTATAATAAGCAACCTTGGCAGGAACAAGACTATTGATCTGATGGATTCTTATTTGCCCAGAAAAGGCTTTTTTTTAAGCCTTGACCTCTCCCTGCTTTTTAAATATGTTTATGAATATATTCAGATTGACACCAAGCACTGTAATTTATTATCTTATATCTGTATGTTTATGTATGTCATATTTACATAAATGGAAGTAGCTGTGTATATATACATCTCTCTCTCTCTCTATAGGGCATATAACTTTTATGCAGCTAAAAGCTTTATTCAGATACACTTGCTTTTATTCAGGGACCTGTACTTGATCCTGTGTCCTTTAATATTTTTAATACTGCCTTAGAGCATGTCCTCATAAAATATGCTGATAAGATAGAAGCTAGGAGGGATAGCTTAAATGTTGGATTCTAGAGTCAGATTCCATAGTGATCTTGACAGATGAGAATATGGGGTAAAATTTTAAGATGATGAAGTTGAATAAATAAATGCAAAATTTTAGGCATTGGTTCAAAAATCAGCTCTGAAAGTACAAGATGAGTTAGCATAGAAGATAGTTCATCTGAAAAAAAACCAAACTGGGCTGTTATTATGGCTCTAAGTAATGCAATGCCATGGTCTATAAAGAATTAAATTTTGGTGATAATGGAAGAGTTGCATAGTGAATGTGAATAGGCTATACTATTATTGCCAGTAACGAAATATGCAAAAACCAGCAGAAATTAGGTGAGAGACATGCATGATCTAGAATCGAGATAATCGTGTAGCCAGAACAGATTATATACACCGAAGGGTCTTTATGTTCTCTTGTATCCATGCAGTGTCAAGAGATAAGGAAAAATACTCCTGGCACATTGCTTCTAACTCCAATGGAAAGTTTTAGATAGAGGTTTATGAAAATACATTGTATAAAAGAAATAGGTACTGGCTTTGAAATCAGAAGACTTGTTTAGTCTTCTAAATTCTGCTTTTGCCTCCCTGGATTTTAATTTCTTCATGTCTAATATGAGAGAGTTTTACTAGATTCCCTGTAACACACTTTCCAGCGCTAAGTCTGAGATCTTGTGACCAGAATTGTATAAGATGAAAAAGTACAAATCATTTGCCATCTATTCTATTTGAAAGTATTGATAAAATGGCACAGTCATAGAATATTAATGCTAAATGTGAGTCAGTAGTGTTACATGGAAGCCAAAAAAAACTTATGTGATCTGAGTCTGAACTAAGAGAAATATAGTGTTCTTGACTAGGCAAGTGATAGTCCTCCATGTAGATAACCCCCAGTTTTTGTCATTAGCCCTAATCTCTCTCCTGGCTTCTGTTCCTGGATTACTAACTTCCTGTTCAACATTTCCATCTTAGTATTTCATCAGCATCTTAAATTCAACCTATGGAAAATGGAACTCAACAGCTTCCCCTCTAAACCCATGTATGCCTCACCCAGAATTCTCCTGGCTTTTTCCAGTCAGTAAAATTTGCCACCTTAGAATCATCTTTGATTCTTCCATCATCCTTACTTCTCATGGACAGTCGTCCATTAAATCTTATGGATTCTGCTTCCACATTTTGTATATTGCATGTAACTTCAATTTGATAGCTACTGTCTTAGTTTAGGCCTTCTAATCTTGGGCTTTGCAATAGTCCTTTCATTGGACTGGAACCAGGAAGTTCTAGTCTTACCTCTAATTTATCATTCATGGAGCTCAGTTCTGTGCCTTTGTGACGATTACCCCTCATACTTTTCCCTCCCCATATACCTAGAATGCACTTTTGCCTAATTTCTGCCTCCAAGAATCCCTTATTTCCTTCAAGACACAACTCAGCCTCCACCTTTTACATGAAACCTATCTTGATTCTTCCTCCAACTGTTAGTGCCCTTCCTCCTTAAACACTTTGTATTTCTTTTGTTTTATTCTGTATATTTATGTATATACATGTTGTCTCCATCGTTGAAAATAATCTCCTCGAGAGGAGAAATGTCTCTCATGTTTTTGTCTCTATATCTCTGGTATCTGACAAAAATCTGTGGTACAGAGTGGGTGCTTAATAAGTTTGATTGATTTTTCATATTAATTTTCTTAAAACACAAGTCTGATAATGCTACCACGTTGAACAGAAAATCTTCAATGACTACCTATTGCATCTGGGATAAAATACAAACATTTCCTGACATTTAACACACACAATTTATCTCCCACCTACCTTTCAAGGTTTATTTCTTATCATTCCTCTTCATGCCCTTTGCATTCCAGCCATACTGGGTTGCTAGAATCCTCCAAATGTTACAATACTTCTTCCTTCTTCGTACCCACCCTGTGCTTAGAATACACTCCCCTGTAATCCTCCCTCTTAGAATGCTTAGCAGATATTTAAGCAATATTTCTTCAGTAGCAATTATCCATCTAACAAATAGTTTTTGACATTTACTGACATCTTCCTTTAATTATCAGCTTAGGTGTCACCACCTATGTCAAATTTCCTGACTCATCCACCCCTGTTCCCCCAGTGTAATGCAGTACAACAGGAATTTATTAAGATTTCTCCCTCATTAAGTTATTTTGTATTTACTTATTTTGATGGCAGCTATTTGATGGCAGTTTCATTTTTGGCTGTTTATTCCCATACTTAGCACAATTCTTGCATGTAGGTTTTAACCTAATAAATGGTGGTCAAGTTGAGTAGTTCTATGGTACTTTGGTGAGACAACTTCTAGGATATTGTGTTCTGTTCAGATCACCAAATTTCTTGCAGGACATTGATGAACCGAAGAGCATCTAATAAAAGGCAACTGGAAGGTTGTGGAAGGTTCCACAGGCTCATGTCATTTGAGGATCATTTGAAGGAAGCAGTGATGTATAAAAACCTGGAAAAAGTTAAGGCTTAGTGGTGACATGATAGTTGTCCTCAGTTGTTTGAAGACCTGTCACATAGGAAAGAGACTAGATCATTTCTGCTTGGCTTCAGGGAATGGAACCAGGAGTCATCAATAGGCATTTCACAAAGATGGCTATAGACTTCATATCAAGAAACTTTTCATAACAAGCACAGTTCTCCAAAAGTTGAAGATACTTCCTCAGAAGCTTTTTAAGCAAAGGCTGCATGACTTCTTATTCTGATTTTGTGGAGGGGATTCTTGTTCTGTTGTAGTTGAGAAAGAGATGACCTCTAAGGTCCCTTTCAACTCACAGTGTCTGTAATGCTTTCTGGAAACTTTTAATTTTTGAATGAGTCTCCAAAAGCCTGTGCTTCTTCACTGTGACCATGTAATTCTCTGTGTAAAGACCATTTATCTGTTTTGGATCATTTGGTGTCTTTTACTATTTATGTACATTACTATTGTTATATCTTTAAATCTGTCAAGAAGAGATAAAGAGATTTAAGGAGAAAAAATCCTTTTTGTCTTTTTAAATTTCTCATCTCATAAAAAATTATTTTTATGAATTTCTCCTAAAAAGTTTAATGTCTTTTGTAGACATTACCACGGACAGTGACATCAGTAGCTTTCTGTAGTCCTCAGTGTCCTGATAACACTCAATACATGTACTCATAAAGTAGGCTACTGCTGATCACACAGGCTCTCATGTTGTTTTATAAGAGAAATGTCCAAGATTTTTATTCATTAGTTTCAGGTAAAAGTTGTCGTTGTCATCTAACTTACTTATTGCTTGTCTAACATCTTTCATGTATCAGTGAAGCCATGTCCGTGTGTGAAAGAAAACAGGTAACAGTGACCAAGAGGGATAAAAGAAATATCATTGATACTATCCTTCCATGTATCAATAGGAAGAAAGTGATTATGATCAAGCTGGTTCTTGGTTAAGCGGAATTCTTCAGATCTTCCTGGAGATCCACATCTTTATCCTTATCAGCTTTTCTGGCTGTTTTGTCCTTCTCTAGTGGTTTTTGGGTTTGTCTTTTCCAATATTACTTTTAAACTTTTTTCTTTTGCATTAAGGAATCTCTTTTTCAGGCATTAGTTTAAACTTTATTCCAGTCCCCCAAGTGCTATACTTTAGAAAAAGTTCTCAATTAGAATATATTTCTTTCACCTCCCTAAAAGGGAAACTAGGAAGCAGATCTTTAAAACTTCTTTAATGGAGTGTTTTGAGAAAGTTTAAGAAATTATTTAGATTATCCAGTATATACAAAGCTATTGTAACTCATAGAGAAATGCCATCAGATATTATGAGTTGCATATCTTGAATTGTAGGATATTGGACAGATTGGAAAGAAAACGATTCCCCTCACAGTTTTTCTATATTTATTTCTGAACACAGAACATTATTTTGTACACTGAATTGGGATGAATCTCAAGACAAAACATATTGGGTTAAACATTACATTATATAGAAGGGTTTGAGACATTTTAAAAACATGTAAATCCATCAGAAAAAAGTATTGGCATCTACTATGAGTAAGATACTGTTCTAGGAAGCAGGGAATAAAAGAAAGTTAGGTGGCATGGTCCTTACTTTTGTGGAGGTTGCAATAGAGTCACAATAATGTGATATGAAACATTTAGCTAGTTCTGTAAGGTTATGCATCAATACCAACAAATACTGAGTGCTTGCTCAATGCTTTTTTTTTTACATAAAGGACACAGAACTAGATACCAGACAAGTAGACTGGAAAATAAATGCTGTTAAGTTTTTAGAATGCATTGAGCTCATTACAAGTTTGAGCAGGTATCCTGTAAGATGTGAGAATGACCTTAAAGCATGGTTTGAATAAGTTGAGAGTAGAAAGGAACCACTTCCGGAGAGCTTTGTGAGAGGAGGAAATACCTAAGTCATGTTCTGGCAACAGTAACAAGACCTCTTCTAGAGTGGTTAAACATAAGGAATACTGGAAGATAAACCCAAACTGAATGCTAGGCTAAGAAGGTTAAAATTTATCTTGTTGGTAACACGTAGTCTTTGAAAACATTTTGAACAAGAAAGAGATAAAAGGGACATTTTATGAAGTTAGACTTGGTTAAGTTGAGATTGGATTGTAGGGCTTATTGCTAAATACCACGAGATCCTTTTGGAGGATTCTGAACTAACCGGAAGAGAAATAACAAGGTCTTGAACTTGAATGTTGGCAGTAGTAATGAAAAAGACCCCGAGAGAAGAATGATTGTAAAGAAATAATTGACACTAGTTGGTGATTGATTAGTATTGGGGACCAAAGAAATTGAATCAAAGATGATTCTGAGGATTTGAGGAAGAGTGGTGGTGGGATGGTAGTGTTACTGACAGTAATAGTACAATGGAGACGGGGAGTTGGCTTTGGGATCACAATGATGATTTGGGCTTTGAACTTTTCTATCTGAAGTGCAGACAACTTATAATTGATGATGTTATGTCACCAGCTGGGAGTTCACTATTGGAGTTTAGGTGATGGGCCAAAGCTAGAGAAAGATATTTGAGAGAGAAAGAGCATCAGAGGGGAAATGATTGAAGTTGTGAACTATATGGGAAGGTGGGAAAAGTAAGTGAGGCAACTGACTTGCCCTCTCATGTCCTATTCATAATCACGCATGTCAAGATAAACCCAGAATGGTAGAGAGATCAACAATTCACTAGGCTGAGGTTTGAAATAGGGGGCAGAAGATATCTACACAAAACAAACCTAAACATTTCACCTCATAAATGCTTACTGCATCAGAATTACATTATTTCTGTTATGAGGGCTTGCTGAGCCTTTTTGGGGCTGCTCATTCAACTTTGATGTCTCTCTGATTCACCCAGTTCTTACCTGTGGCTACAAAAAGTCATAGCACATACAGCATCCTAGGAAGAAGGGCTAAATCAGATTGAGGGTAACTGACAGGCCTCACACCTATTGGTGAGTTAGGAAGATGTCTTCCCCAAGCATGTGAAGGCTTTCCCAGCGGAATGGGCAGATGAGAACATGTCCCAGTCGCCATGAAGCCAGTTGAAGCAGGTGCTGTGGAGTGCTTAGAGCTTGGTCAGACAAATAAAATGCAAAGGTCATCCGCTGCATCCCGGACCATTGTCAGGCTGACTTTTGCTTGCCGCTGGACTTCAATAACTCAGGAAGAGAGATTGAAACTGATGACTTTGTAAAATTCTGTCTCATTTAAAACCAGTTCATGTGTAAGTCAGTCCATCACCTGTGATGTCTTTAGTTTTCTTCAAAAATGAAGGGCGAAAAGAACATCTATCTCCAACTTATCATTATATATTGATAAAAATGATAACTGAGACTCTTATATCTAGCAATTTGGAGACTTGAAATTTCTGGAGCAAACCTTCATTAATTATATAAACAATCCATTCCTCTAAGAAATTCTGAAGACAGGGTACAAGCCCTATGCCCATTCAAAATCAAATCTTTACCTTGGCTTTCTACTCTTTTCCCCAGAAACATAGATTTGTGTGACCACTTAATGGACCTTTCCAAAAGGAATACACCATAAAGGAAAGACTCAGTAATGAAGGGAAACATGGTGGAGTGGGTCAATTCCTAAATTTGTACCAAGGATATTTGGGTTGGAGTCCTAACTTCATTAGTTAATATTCATGAGATCATGGTTATGGCACTAAATTCTTTTGGCTTCAAGTTCCTCACCCATAAAACAGTGGGGTTGAACCAGTTATCTCATCAAGTTTTCAATCCTTTGAGACTATCACATTGATCTTGGAACATCCCATAATTTTCCAGAGATCAACCTGATCCTGCTCAGATAGCCTAAATTGCCCACAGAGTTGAAGTATTGGAGTTGAGATTATCTTCCTACTTCATTTGAAGCAACTATGTTCACTTGAAGTAGTAGGAGCTGAGCTAAGTTCCTTATCACTTCAAGAATTGAAAAGCATCATTAAATTACTTCAAAGTGTGTTAAGTTATTGAAGACATCCACTAACAATGCCTGTAGTATGTTAGAGATCTAAAATGAAATGATAATATAGGCATGAGATATTAAGTTTCTCAATACTATGAATCTAAATTCAACGTTAACTATTTACAGAGATCTTTTATCATTAATAGGAAGCAAAATAGATCATGGAAACTATGCCCCAAACAAAGATCTGAACCACTAAATGAGGATTAATACCTAGAGCAAAATATCTAGGAACACAAATTAGCCCCAGGTCTAAAGCCAAAGCTAATCTCATGGGGCATATCATTTAAATTGCATTGAATCCCAAAAGCATCTAATGAAAACAAAGCCACTTCTCTCTCTTTGAAAAGACATTATTAAATGTGTCTAAAACATTGTTTATGGAAATTTTTTTTCAAATCCATGCAGTTCACTGTATTTCTAGTTAAATAAGGTCGCTAAAAAGCTTAAATAAGGCTCTTTGCTGTAACAAGGGCAAAATGGGATACTTAACACTTTACTTGAAACAGTGCTGATCTGTAAATGGGTAATTATTAGGTTTTTACCTGAGGACCACAGTATCTACACTGATCGGCTATATTATTGTACTAATAAAAAGGAATGGTGAAAGCTTTTTTGTATATAACCATCTGAGGGCTTGAAATGGTTGGGGAAACCCTTCAAAGTTTCCACAACTTTGTTTTTTAAATTTATTTTTTAACTGAGACTTTTTCCCCTCCATTTTCAAATTCTCTTCTTTCCTTCTCCCCCTTCTTCTTCAAGAAGAGAAGAAAACAATTTTTTTTTAATTTGTTTTTGTTTTCTTATGCAAAACAAATTTCAACATTATACATATTCAAAGGAAGGAAGGAAAGGAAGAGGAAGGGAGGGAGGAAGGGAGGAAGGAAAGAAGGAAGGAAGGAAGGAAGGAAGGAAGGAAGGAAGGAAGGAAGGAAGGAAGGAAGGAAGGAAGGAAGGAAGAACAAGAAAGAGGAAAAAAGCAAGAAAAACAATTAGGCCACATTATGTGAGTTTGTCAATTCTCCATTTGGAGATGGATAGATGGATATTTTTTCATGAGTCCTTTGCAATTGTGGTGGATGTGACTGGTTTAGTCTTTCACAGGTGGTTTCCCTTACAATACTACTGATGTTGTGTACTTTGTTCTCCTGGTTCTGCTCACCTCATTTCAAAGATCTCTTCTAAAATTTGAGTTGATTGTGATACATTAATCATATTGAAGACCAAAAGCCCTCAGAGTTAGGTCAGTGAAAACTTTATTCATGGCTCCTTGTCTGCTGAGTGGAACCTCAGTTACAGTTTTTCCCTCTGTTGCTTAAAGTCATTTTCTAGCAGAATATGTAATATGTCACAGATATTTCTTTTCTTTGTAAGTCATCTTTAATTTTCAAAGAAAGAGTATTGAAGTGTTTTCATTTTTTTTTTTTTGGTGTGAGTTTGCTTTTGGTGAAGAATAACATGACATATGGTCTTAGAAAAAGCTAGTTTTGAGAACTAACACATGTGGTATTTTTTACCTTCCCTATTTCTACATAAGTACAGCAGAATTGGCAAGGAAGCCAGTGTACCTGAGATGAACAAGTCTGACCTTTGTTGCCTTCATGGCCTGCTTGCTCATGGAGGCCCCTTCACTTGGTACTTCAGAGAAGTTGATCTCTGCCTTCTTGGATATAAACCCATCTTCCTTGAAATTCTCCAGTTTTCCAGGCACTTGAAAGAGCTCTTGTGCTGAAAGGAATGGGCTTGAGGAAAACATAGCAAAAATGTATTCTCTTTTCCCTTTTTTCTTCAATCCGATTTCTCTTCCATTCAATTCAACAAGCCTTTGCTTGGACCCTACCTGCCAAGGTTCTGAGCTAAGTCTTGAGAACGACAGAAAGATGAATTAGGCCCAGTCTCCATCCTTAAAGACTTTGAAGTCTAGTAGGAAATATTAAACAAGTATAAAAGCAATTATAATACAAAAGAGAAGTCAGTTGAATAAAAGAAATATAAACCAGTAATCTAAAAATTTGAGGGGGGGATCATTTTAGACTTAGGTCCTTAAGAAAGACTTCATGGAATAGATGAAGTAAAAGACTTCATGGAAGGCCTTGAAGGAGGAGGGTCACCATTACTTCTATTTATAGTTTTCCAACCTGTTTTTTATGTGCATTTTTATATCCTGCTAATGAATGGTCGATAAAAAATTGTGGCTTCTGAGATAAAGTTAAAACAACAAATTCCCTTCTCTTTGATTAACTATAAAATAAACAGATCCTTAATTCCTAATACTCTCACTGTCACATAGGAACTACCCAGAAGTATTTAAGCCTTTGGTGAGGAGGAAAGAAGGCACGGGGAAGACAATTTCTCTCCTCTTCCCTCCTTCTCATTCCAGTTTGCTTTCTTTTCCTTTTTTATTACCTCATGAAGAACAGAGACATGAAGAATTCACTTGTAATCAACCAAGACAAGATATCTCTTGTGTTTTGAGAAAGTTTACATTGTACAGGTACCAAATGTAATGTTAGCAATGGGGGACTACTTAGAAGGTCTGGTTTTAGCTCTACTAGTAACCAATCATGGAATGGTGGAAAAGTCCTGTTACTGGGTTTTGAATCCTCTGGGAGAATCAAGTTGAGATCTTTGTGCAACTCTGCCTTGCTTAAGGCCAGTTCAATAGGAATCAAGACATCACGCCGCAGTGTCATTAGTCCTCTTCAAAAATGAAGGGCAAATATCTTTCTGAACACCACAGCCCAGTGGGTATTGATATTGAATGTGATGGTGTATTTCTCTTCCTGTGACCTCAGATTGAAGTTGTAACTAGAATAGAGTTATTAGGGATTTGTTCTGGGGGAAATCTGTTTGAGAATGTTGACAATACTTGTAGTCATTCATTGGTACAAAACCAATAGCACTTAATCATTAGTTGAAAAAGGTAACAAGTGGTGAATGAGATTCAATTTCTTTTTCCTTTTCTTTCTTTTCTTTCCCACTCCATTCCCTCCACTTGAAGTATTTGCCCTGGGGGCAAAATTTTCCAGTGAGGACTGTGCTCTAGATGATCATTTTCCTTGTTATCTCTCTACTTCCCTGCCTCAGCTATCAACAGTGGAGTCCTGCCAAGTCCTAAGAAGAGGGGAAGAGGAGTGTTCCTGGGAATGTCCACGCCCTCCCCCTTCTGTAGTTATCCCAAGGAAAATGGATCAAGTATTAGCCTTTTTGATGGCTCCTATTGACTGAGATATTTCTGAGAGCCACCTGAAGCTCAATACACGAGAAGGAATCACCCAGACACACCAAAAATGAAATGATGGTAGTGGTAAATTTGGTTTTTTGAAACTAATTTTTGTAACTTAACCGTCGTTCTGTTTCACTGCTCTTACTTTTCTGGTCAATTTAGATGATTACATCCTGTATGCTCTGAAAATGGAGCATATTTACAACGTTCAGATTCTTGCAAAAGATGTTGAATTTTCATCTTAGCTTTAGCAATTTTGTTGAGCAGCAATTGGAAAATGTGGTCACCCTTAACCTTCTACCAGCTGCTGAGTTCTTGGCCTAATCATAAGCTCCAATAGTACCTTATTCCTTTTGTTCAACGAACGAAAGAATAGGCTCTGAAATTATTTTTAGGCATATCTGAGCTGTCAGGGGAAATGCTTGGTACCAGATTATTGCAGAGTTGCACGCAGAAGCAGTCACTGACAAGTCTGGTGAGAGGTCCCTCTCCTCCAAAGCAAACACCTGCTGCTCCCTCCAACTGTCACCTCCTTCTCTAGAGCCACAGCCACCTGTCAAGCATCCCAGATGACACCTCCCCCTCCGTGGCCACCCGTGGCTCTTGCCAACTGCCTCCTTCTCTCCCTCCTCAGGAGAAGCTACCTGCTGCTTTCTCCCACTAGGCAGAAACATGTGAGGGAGCTTGGCGTTTCCTTGGCAAGTGAATTTACTGCCTGCCGAAGCAAGCCACATCTCTTTGGAGAAACGGTGTCAGAATGTTGTGTACCTTGAGATGATGTTCTCCTTGGAGAGTGGCATCTATTGGTTTAGGTTGTATTTAAACTTGCTAACTGATAACTTTTCCAGAGTCCCAATCCAGTTTTGTTTTTTATTGGATCAGGGGCCAAATGACCCATTGAACAGAATTACAGGAAGACTTAGGTGTAGGTGAATAAAACAAAACAACCTCTCCACAAATGCACATGCCTTATTAGATATCAGGATCAGGATTGTGCCCAAATTGAAAAGTTAGTTCAGCTAAGATTTTATTTTAATTTAGAGATATAAATATTCATTTAATTAGGCTGAAGAAAGGAAGGGCTGATTCACCAAATAGTTTTAGCTAATTAAATTCTGGGGAAAACGCATTTTGAAGCTTCATCTTTTTTTTTTTTTGTAAGATTTATAACTTCCAGATATGTGGTAATTTCACTCATATTTTCATTAATTCATTACTTTAGTAAGGTTGATTAGTGAATACTAGATGAAATAAATACGAAGAAGAAAATACACATCAGCGGAGGTATTTTTAACTCCTTGGTACTTCCTTGAAAATGGAAAACAAACAAAGATGTTAGACATAAATCTTTGAATATTTAATAAGATATAATCATATTTGTTTTGAAAGAAAATACAAAGCAGCTTAATACAAAGTAATGGAACAGAGAAGCTAGTTGATAGTTTGCTTCTTAAGGCATCTGATTATCCATGAAAATTGTGAATATTTTTGTAGTATTATTAAGGAAAAGAAATGAGGCCATTTTAGAAATCAGGTACTGTGATGTTTATTTCCCTTCATTTGAATTCTAAGGATGCAGTCACCCTTAACTATGTCACCTGTAGCCTGGTTTAGAGTAATTTTGGCTCAGGTTAGGTAGGCTTTCTCATTGTCATGGTGTACGCTATAGGCAAAACTAAACTGAGTTCTTGACAGTATAAATCCAGAGTAGGACAGGTCTACAGAATTTATGTGAAGTCTAGAACTCTTTCTGAAAGCTCATCATGACATGTCCTGTATAACTCTTCGATGAGATATTGTTTTGGTGATGGTTTCAACAAGCAGATTGGGTTTATGGACAAAGAATCCATTTTTTTAACCTCTAGTGTTGGAACACAGAATTATGGCCTACAAAGATAAAGGCAAGATTTGACTTCTGAGGGAGGGTTTTTATTTTTTAATCTTCACTAGATGTTTGGGAAAAAAATAAGACAGACATCTGCAAGTAATGATTTGTGAATAGCTTAGTCTAAAGATAAGAGGATGATCCAGGAATTGGTTGATAGCCTTTATACAAGGTATCCACACGTCATGTCCTAATGGATAATCTTAACTTAAAAACAACATCAAAAAATAAACT
Source organism: Antechinus flavipes (assembly GCF_016432865.1). Taxonomy (NCBI): domain Eukaryota; kingdom Metazoa; phylum Chordata; class Mammalia; order Dasyuromorphia; family Dasyuridae; genus Antechinus; species Antechinus flavipes. Next base: position 68,797,056 of record NC_067404.1, on the reverse strand, counting down.
CACTAAAAAACTTTGAATTGTTATTATCAGTTCCATGCCAGGAAATTGAATTGCTTCCATATGAACTGTCCTAGGAAGATTCTAAAAGATCACCTAGCAAGAGAAGGTACCAGACACTGTGATCCTTTCTTGAAATAAACTATCAGGTATACTCTACTGTAGTGAACATAACTCCATTGGGTTGGCCACATTATTTGAATGCTACATATGAGCTTGCTAAAAAGATAATTTTATGGAAAACTCACACAGGGCAAACTCTTACAAGGTAGTCAGAAAAAAAAAGTGATACAAGAACACTCTCAAGATCTCTCTTAAGAACTTTAGAATCAATTGTATGATGAGGGAGACGCTGACACTGGATCACCTAGCATGGTGTGTCCTCATCAGAGAAGGTGCTGTGCTGTATAAGCAAAGCAGAATTGAATGAATTCAGAAAAAAAACTGAGATTAGCAAAGTTCAAGAAGCACCCCAAATATTCATAGGGACTACTTGTGTCTAACCTGTGGCAGAGCATTCTGAACTCATATTGATCTGATCACCCACAGTCGAACACACTCCAAATCTACTCTAACACAGTGTTGTTATTTTGGTCCTCTTTGAGAACAAAGGACAACAATGTCTTTTTATTTTTATTTTTTAAATAATAGGTTTTTTATTTTCAAAGTTGCATGCAAAAATAGTTTTCAACATTCACCCTTGAAAAATCTTGTGTTCCATTTTTTCCCTTCCCTTCCCCCTATCCCCGTTCCTTAGAAGGCAAGTAATCCAAATACAGGTTAAACATGTGCAGTTCTTCTAATATATTTCCACATTTATCATGCTGCACAAGAAAAATCAGATCAAAAAAGGGAAAATTGAGAAAGAAAAAAGCAAGCAAACAACTACAAAAAAGTGACAATATGGTATTGTGATCCACATTCAGTCCCCGTAGTCCTCTTTCTGGATCTTTTCTCTTTTCTCTCCATCACAAAACAACCAAGTCTTAACATAATTGAACATGATAGATAAACTTTAACTGGCAGCCATTATAAAGCATAAGAAAAGTTTATGGATTTGACTGAAAAAATACTAACTTCTTTGTTTTAAGTTAACTAATGCTTCGACTGTAGCTCTACTAGGGCACATCCTGTCAAATGCAGCAAAGCCATGGTCTGGACAATAATTTTCCTCACTAAAATTTCTTTTGTGGCTTTGTTGGATGGCTGCGGGAATGGATTTTTCTTTTTGTAACTATCATTTGCTTCAGTTCCTGCCACACTTCAGTGAGATTGCAGCTCCAGTGCCTCTGGCTGGCAGAGCCTAGGACAATGTGGCTTTAAAGGAATAGCCAGACATGGAAGCTGGGGAAAATCATTGTCTAAAGGCCTGAGAGTCAAAACGTCAGTGCTCTCACAGTCTTTACAAGCCTTGACAACAAGGAGTCTTTGAGTCTTTTTCTTTCGAGATATATCCTTGTATGAGAACACTCAGCAGAAGCAACACAATTTATTTAACATTTCCCTTCTCATGAAAATAAGCTTCTACTGCTGTCTTGTCTGAGCTTGTTTCATCATATTGTTGTAATATAGTGTGGTTTAGTTAGGGTTTTGAGTATGAGCTGTGAGAAATCAGTTCAAATATAAAAGTTTATTTGTGGATAAGTAAATGCACATTTTCCTTGAGTTGGCGGGGGGGGGGGGGGGGGGGGGGGGGGGGGGGGTGATGGCATATCTGTACTTGCTTCTTAGTTTGTAAGATAAAAGCACACTGTTCTCAAAATCCCCATGAAAATGGCCCATATTCCTGCGGGCATTTTTAATTTAATTCTATTCTGCCAGTAATTGAGTACTTACTGTGTCATAGGAGTGGTATAGAATATGAAACATTTAGAAGATGTGAACTGTCTCCACAAGGAGCTCCTCAGATTCTGGAACTTTGAAAAGTTACTGGGGTGACAATGTTTGAAGATAATGGCTGATTGAGAGTAAATGAAAAAGTCGATCATGGCCTATGTTATTATGACAGCGAGCATCTGTTGGACAGCTGAACGATGAAATTGAGTATCCAGAGGTTTTGAAACGTCAGGATGTTTGAAGTTATAGAAGAAAAAAAGAACCCAAGTAGTTGACAAGAATCTTTTTCTACAAAATTTTACATATCACAAACCATGACAACGTCTAAATTGCCAAAGTACCCCTTCTACCACAAGTCCTAGTTCCTCTTCTTCTGTACCTTCTGTACATGGACTTCTGTAATTCATATGACCTCTGTTAACTCCTATCACCTGGACTCCTAATTAACTATTTCATGCATAGATGTATCCTAGAATCTCAGAGCCAAAATGGATTATAGATGTCATACCTGAACAAGTATCCTTTCTAACATATTTGTTACGTGGTCATCCAGCCTTTCCCTGAAGTCCTCCTGTGACATAACAGTTACTACCTACTTAGGCAACCCTTTGTATTTTGTGATATTTCCAACTATTAGGAAGTTTTCCTAACATCAGGTCTAAATTGGTCTCTTTGAAACTATATCTCTTGTTCCTAATAGTGCCTTCTAGGCCAAGAACAGTTGTAATTCCTTTCTTACGTGAAAATCCTTCACATACTGCAAATAGCTAGTCTTTTTCTCTTCCAGGAAAAAAAAGTTTCCACCCCCCTAAACTGATTAACATGTATAAATATCTGAGCCATCTGCTATCTAAACCCACTATCCTGAATACTTCCAAAAATGCGGAAGCCAGAACGCCACACAGTAGTCCACATGTGGTCTGACACAGTAGACAACAGTACTACCACTTCTTCAGTCCTGGGCACCACCTCTCTGAGTGTACCCTAAGGTTACATTAATTTTCTTTTGCCACCATATCACAGTATTGATTCATATTAAGTTTACATCCCACTAAAAAAAAAAACACCTAGATCTTTTGCAGACTCTCGTCTAGTCATCACTCGGTTATCAACTTATGAAGTGGATTTTTGCACCAAAGTACTGCACTTGAAATTTAACAGAATTAAATTGTCTCATTGTATTCGACTTGGCCTCTAGACTTTTTGGGTTTGGCTTATGAAGGTCATTTAAGTGCTTCTTACCTTTTTTTCTTAAATCATCTTCTTACTATATTAGAAATTTATTTCTTTCATCTCTAGTCCCAAAACCATATTTTTTGCTAGAGAAAACAGAAGAAAAATGTTGTGTATTTCTAACTTTTCTCTGTTGTCATTCATCCTCATCAATCATACTGTTCATTCCAAGCAGTCTTTTTATCCTTGATTTGATCTTCCTTTTTTCCATCAGTATAGCTTAAAAACAATCTTTTTTGTTTTTCTTAACTTTTCTCACCAACTTCAACTCATTTGGGATTTTAGCAGTCTTGATACTATTCTTAAAAGATCACGCTTTTGTATTTATTTTGTTATTTGATCTTGCTTCTCTCTTTTTTATGTCTTTTTTTTAAAGTTTTGCTTCTTTTTTTAAAAAAATCACTGTTACTTCCCAATACAGCACTCTGATCAACTTTTCTCTTGTAACATGGAAGTGAGGTTCAACAAAAGAAATTTAGCTCTTGGCAATAACAGTCTATATCTTTTTCTTCACCTTTAGTTCTCCAATTCTTTTCTAAGAGGAATGAAGTATGTTTCATCATGAATCCTTTGAAATACTGGTTGCTTATCTTTCTTGTCTGAATTGTTTTGTGATTTTAAAAAAATTATTTCCATTTTCATTATTGTTGATGGCTGTTTATAGTATTTTCCTGATTCCTTATTTCTCTTGGTTCATCTATGTCTTTCCAAAGTTTCAATGAATTCCTCATATATGTCATTTCCAAGTACACAGTGATGTTTTATTATGTACATACATTCATCAGTCAGTGAGAACCCACATTTTTGCTACCTCAAGAAGGGCTACCATAGAGATTTTGACAAATGTGGATCTTTCCCTTTTGTCTCTAATTAATGGCAGTATTTCTAAGTTAAAGGGAATGAATAGTCAATTCTCTATTTCAATGTTGTTTCAAATAGTTTTTCAGAACAGTTAGACCAATTTATAGCTCTTCCAGCAGCGGATTAGTGTGTTTGTCTTTCCAGAGCACCTACACTATTAACTATTTCTGTCTTTTGTCTTTTTTGCCAATTTCCTGGCTATGAGATTAAACCTCATCAATGTTTTAATATACATTTCTTTAATTATTAGTCATTTGGAACATTTTTTCATATGGTTGTAATAGTTCCCATTTTTATTTTTAGAACTGTTTATTCATATGTTTTGACTACTTATTTATTGGGCTGTTCTTGCTCTTACATTTTTATATAAATCTATCATATTTTTCTGATTCTGTATCTCTATCCATGACTATTTTATGAGGTTTCTCAATTGATAGTTCTTCTTTTTACTTTAGTTATATTAGTTTATTTATGCAAAATCTTCCTAGGTTTTTATAGGAATGTTTTTCATTTTTGTCTGTTGCGATCTCTATTCTTTGGTTTTGGATTTTCTTCAAAACTTTAGATCTGAAAAGGCACCTTCTTCCATTGTGCTATCATTTTAAAAGTCATGGGACATTTTGTCATCTTATGATTACTTGTCCATCTTGAGGTTATAGTGGTAGATGGTATGAGTTGATAGTTTATATTCAGTTTTTGCCCTGTTGTTTTTTAGTTTTCCCGAACTTCTTATCAATTAGAGAGCTGTTCATGTTCGTACCTTTTTGCTTTTGGCCCTTGCTTCTCTAGTTGGTTCTGCTGATTTTTTCCTATGTTTTAGTCTGTTCATTACCAAATAGCTTTGATGATGTACTTTCAACGTATTTTGAAATCTGATATTGTTATCCCCCACTTTGTTTTACCTTTTATTATCTTCTTTCAGATTTTTTGTTCTCTTGCTCCTACAGATAAATCTTGTTTATTTTATCTAGCTCTATAAAGTAACACCTACTCCCAGTAATTGGCCACAGTGCTAAATATGTAAATACATTTAAGTTATTATAATAATGTTTATTATATTGGTACAGTGCAAACATGAATGGGTTTCTTGAATGTTTTGTAGTTGTATTTATGAAAATTCTCAATGTAGGTAAACATTCTTTTTTTTTTTTGCACTTTGTAATTATTTTAGATGGTGCGTCTCTTTCTGTTTGCAAGATGTTGATAGTAAGTTGTCTCCTGATACTTTACCACAAAGTATTTGTTATTTTAATGCTTTTTGATGTTGATTTCCAGAATTTCTAAGTAAATATATATCATCTACAAATGGAGATGATTTTGCCTCTTCTATACCTATATTTATTCCTTTAATTTCTTTTTCTTCTAACTATAGCTGAAATTTCTAACACTATATAAAATACTATTGGAGCCATTGGCTATCCTTACTTTATCCCTTATCTGGAAAGTTTTTGTTGATCGTGGGTTGCCTCCCACATTCTTGGTCCACCCTCACTTCTCTTCCCATATATGAATTCTTTGGTGCTAGTTCCCCTTTCTTGTAAGCACTTTAGGGACAGTGATTTTCAAATCTAAATACAACAACTGTAATTGCTGTAGCTGAAATAGAATAGTTGTCACAAATCTCTTGGCCATTTTTCCTCTGTTTGTTGTTCCACTACTTTTAAATGCTCTTAAAATGAACTAGGCACCAAAATAAATAGGAAAGAGCAAATTTGTTTGCCTTTGAGAAACTATAGGTTACTTTTAATGACCCCAAATTTCTCCTTTAAATTAAATACCATATTTTAATATTGGTACTTTTCTAGTTAATGTTCTATGGCTTTAATTCATGGAATACCATAATTTCCTAAAATTAAAAGTTGTGGAATTCCTAGCAGGGCAAAGAAGATGTATCTGCTAGCTATGAGTAGTCCCCAGCATATTATCAGTTAGAGATTATGTAGAAGGACTGGTTTAGAAGATTTCATGAGAGACAGGTCTCCTTGGAAAAGAGAGTCGATTGGTCATAAGGACAGAGCCAGAAATACTCCAGTGGCCAGTCTCTGTGTTCCATTAGCACCTATATAGTGTCAAGAGATGGGGAGAAAGGCTTTTGGTATTTTGTGTGGCCCCCAGAAGGGAATTTATGGGAGACCCCAAGAAGGCCTGCATTGAAAAAGGGAAGGCCTTTGTCAGTGAGATTATAGATCCATCAAAATAACAAACCTTCATGTGGCTCTCTTCAACAATGAGATGATTTAACCCAGTTCCACTTGTTCAGTGATGAAGCAAGCCATCTACACCCAGAGAGAGGACCATAGGAACTAACTGTGGACCACAACATAGCATTTTTACTCTTTCTGTTGTTATTTGCTTGCTTTTTGTTTTCCTTCTCAGGTTTTTTTTTCTTTCTAGATCTGATTTTTCTTGTGTAGCAAGATAACTGTATAAATATGTATACATATATTGGATTTAACATATCTTTTAAATATTTAACAAGTATTGGACTACCTGCCATCTAAGGGTAGGAGTGGGGGGAAGGAGGGGATAATTTGGAACAGAAGGCTTTGCAAAGGTCAATGTTGAAAAATTACCCATGCCTGGGTTTTGTAAATAAAAAGCTTTAATAATAATAAAAAAAAGAAATAACAAACCACATTAAAGGTTATGGTCATTACCAGTAAGAAACAGAAGATGTGGCTTTGCACTTGGGGCTGTTGATGTTGCTCTCTTTTCCAAGGAGTCTGTGGGATTAAATTGCTCCTTGTAGGAAACACATTTCAGGTGTATATAAGCATAAAGGAAAAATGCTTTAGATTGAAACTTTGTCATTTGACTAAACCATGGGATCTTTTGTTAAATATTTTCAGATTGTTCTGTAAATAATTTCACAAGGGAGCTGCTTTGTATCAGTCTCTCAGCTAGTCTCCGTGGCCTTAATAATGACTTCTTTATTATTGCCTTAATGCAGGTCCAGAACATATAATTGTCCATAACAGTGCAAAACATAAAACAAAATTTCCGTTCAGGTGAGAAATAAAATAACACACAACACCAACTTATCCTCATCTCTTTTGTGAAAGAAAAAAGAAAAGCATGGCTGAGTAGATTCTAAATTCAAATAAAACTGATTCTGAGTTGGTTTACTTAAGGAAAAATAAAATTGCTTTTGTAAGCAGGAAGAACAGAATTCATATGGACCCTAATGAGATGTACGCCTTCTTGCTGTTGATGTTCTTTGTCTGTATCACAGTCATTTCTCACCCAGTACTCTAAATTGAACCCTTTTTTGACCAAAATAAAGTTAGACAAGTCTGATTCATTGCTCCTATCTGACACTGTGTACAATATTATGACCCAACAATCCTCCACTTTTGCTCTTGAGCAAGGGTGGGTATTTCTGGAACCTTTGTTGTTGTTGTTTCTATTTCTTCAGAGTTCTTTACTTTAATGACTTTTCAGTTATGTGTTATTCATTGGATGTATTGTTCTCTTGATTCTGCCCATTGTGCTATACCTCACTTCCTTATCTTTGCCACTTTGCATGGTGTGATGCGAGTTCCTGTTTCTCTTACTGTTATTCATGTGATGCTTAAATTCTTATAGTCATGTATAGTTTATAATTCATTTGAAACTCTTCACAATTCTGGTTACTTATCTGCTGTATGATGATGACTCATTCCATCTTTATGGTTGCTATTTTATTTCATGATATCTATCGAGGTCCTTCAGAGACATGGAGAAATGTAAATGTTGCTCAAGCGGGAGAAAGAATCAAACTTTGATAGGGCAATTTGGGGGGGAAAGAATTGGTGGAAGCGATATTTGTTGTGGATCCCATTTCTTCCATTAAAACTTATGAACTCAGCCCTGTGTACAATGTATTTCCTATACCACTTGCGAATATTTATATTGTTTTCCAGCTATTTTAAAGGTACCAATAAAGTCACCTTTCTGCTCAACTAGATTGTAAGCTGCTACAGGTTAGGTGCCTGCTGGTCCCAAAAGCAGTATTAGCAGTCTGGTGAGCTTGTGTTAAAATAGATGTCAAAAAACCTTAAAAAGATAAATATAACCACCACCACCCCACCACCCCCATACACAAACACAGACACGCATATCCCTCTTTTAGTAGATAAGAATAAGAGGACTAGATAAGTGCAGACACTTCATAAGGATATGTACTAGACTGTGGAATGTTTTTCTCTAAGTCCCCTAGTTTCTTATGATGATATACCCAGTTCAGGAGCAGCAGCAACAGCAGCCTTCATGGAACTAAGGTCCTAAGAGCCATACTTCTTTCTCTGACGTGACTTATATATGGTTCCTCTCCTCATCATGGTTGAGCTTAGCACATTTAGCCAATCAGTGAATCAGCTTACAGTCTAATTGGTACCTATGAAACAATTAGAAACGAAGTGAAATGGAAGATTCATTGTTCACAGAGCTTAGTACACAAATTTTAATGGAGGAAATGGGATTCACATCAAATGTCCCTTTCACCAGTACTTGCTAAAAATGATTCAAATTGGATTCTTGTTCCCACCTTAGCAATACTTAGACAACAGGCTTCTAGTGTGTACTTTAGGACTTTAGAAGGTTATGTGTGTTTGATGAACAATACCCTCTTTTGGTGCCATCAGCATCATTGTTCTAGATTTCTATGTTATATAAGTATAAGAAGGGTTACATATCTAAATGGGCCATGCAGCTTAGTAAGCCCCATCAGGCCCAGGATCAGAGATAAAAATGTTGTGTCCACTACATAAAATGTCTCAAGTCATGGGAATTATCTTTTACTTCTCTTCTATAAGGTTTAGAGTACATGGCAGGTGTTTCATGAACTGTTGACTGATTTTTTAAGCCGAAGTGCTTTGTATGATTGTGGGAAACGTAGATAAGGGAAGGTAGATAAAGTATCGTTTAGGTTTTCTATTTAGAGCACGATTTATCTGTAAACTTTTTTCTCTGAGGCAATTGGGACTAAGTGACTTGCCCAGGGTCATACAGCTAGGAAGTGTTAAGTATCTGAGACCAGATTTGAACTCAGATCCTCCTGAGTTCAAGGTTGGTGCTCTATTCACTGCAGCTTCTAGCTGCCCATGTAATCTTTTAAAAAAAAGTTTTGATAACTGAATTTTAAAATAACTAGTTTTCTTTGTAATATTATGTATTTTATTTTATTTCTTTAAAAAGAAAATTTTGGAAAGTTATCCATCCATAGGCTTCCTAGAGGGATGCATGGCAGGAAAAAAAAACAAAGAACTGTGAATTTAGAGATTAAAAATAAAAAATGGATCCTTTCATTCAAATGTATGCGTATTTTGGGCTTGTTTAGGTTGGGACCATATGTGCTAGACTCTGAGAAAGGATATTGTCTTGTTCTTCCCTGGGAGAGCACAGTTCTCTGTGATCAAGCTGCTCTTTTACTCATAATCATTTAATGACTGCCTGCTGCCCAAGGTTCAAATTCAAGATTTTTATTAGTAGGCCATTTGCCTTTGTACTCTTATTCTCACTGTTCCCCTACATATACATTATGGACTATTTCCATAACCATGTCCCATACTTTTCTACTCCCATGCTTTTACTAATGTGATTCCTCTAATTTGAATATCATTTTCAACTTTGAATAATCCTTTCTGCTCCTATCTCCACCCATTTTCCAAAGCCAGTCACAAGTGCAGATGCTTTCTGTGATTCTACCAACCAGAAATGATGTGTTTCTGTCTCTTTCCACCTCACCCATTCTCTGTCTGTTTGTCTCTATTTCTGCCTCTCTTTCATAAGAGGGCTAGGTTTCATTATCATTCAATCATGTCAACCAATTTTTCTACAAATTAAAACATACTAGAAGAGTGAAATAGGGTATGTGGCCAAAAGCTGACGGCATGTCACACTCTGAGGGTAGCCATGATTGACCAATGTTGGCCTTTGGCAGAGTTTCTCTCTCTCTGTCTCTTTGTCTCTCTCTCTCTCTCTCTCTCTCTCTCTCTCTCTCTCTCTCTCTCTCTCTCTGTCTCTCTCTGTCTCTCTCTCTTTCTCTCTCTCCCCCTCTCTCTTTTTCTCTCTCCCTCTCTCTCCCTCTTTCCCTCTGTCTTTAGCTCCCTCTGTCTGTCTGTCCCTCTCTCTATCTGACTCTTTCCCTGTCTCTTTCTGTCTCTCTCCGTCTCTCTTTCTCTGTGTGTCTCTCTCTGTGGCTGTCCCTCTCTGTCTCTCTCTGTCTGAGATCCTAAATTACCCTTAGAACTCATTGAGTCCACCTCACTTATTGTACAGATGAGGATAATGCAGCCACAGAGGAGAAATGACACCTACTTTCTCTCTTACTCTGTTCTCTCTTTTGTATTTTATGATGCTTGTGGTCTTGTCATCTGTCCACTTTGTTATTTCATTTACTAGGATGATGTTAGTGAATGAGTATCAAGAATTTAATTTAATTCAATTAAGAAAGCATATATTACATGACTCCTGTGGGTCATGCTCTATGCTTTGGACCCTCTGGGTCCATACATTAAGGTGGAATTGCTTTCTGGGAATGGTGTGCTGTGGGCAGGGACTGACTCAGTGAAATGTGTGGCGTCCCCATTGCACAGAACAATGCCTGGTGCCTGGCTGACATGCCACAACAGTGGGGGAAATGCATTCTGGGTCCTACCTCCGGCCCTATTCCAAATGGAGGTTTGGGGGACAAAGAGTAACCCGAGTCCAATTTTGCAATCTATGTCCTGCTTCCAAATCTAACATAAGCCATGCTATTCTCAGAAAAATTACTGAAATCAATGAAGTGATATAGATGAAGTATGTTGAGCATCCCATGTGAATGGTGGTAGATACATTCAAGGACATTTTTTTTGAATCCCAGGCAATATTAAGGCTTACCGTGATTTGTTCATGTGTAACCAAAAACCTTGTGGAAAATTAGTTAATGCTATTTTGAGAAGCCTTTGCTAAGGACATTAGTTTCATGATCTGGTGACACATGATATAGGTTACGAGCCAATATTTAAACAGTCTGGCCCATTTACTGAACACGGGGGTGTCATTGATCTAAAGACTCCACTTAGGAAGTGCAGTATCTCCAGATAATGGCTGGGACCCAGCCATTATTTTCAAGCATTCATAAAATTTCATGTGGCCAACATTCAAGTAAAAGAGAATGAGCTTCGATATGCTAGGTCAGAGAGGCCTAACAAGTACTTTCTGATTTTGCTTTCCCATCCTTGCCTTTTAATCGTATCTCCCTTTTAAATTTAATCAATTGATTTAGCAAATTAAAACCAACCATGAAGGGGTAAATTAAAACCAACCATGAAGGGGTAACTGCCATTATGAGCCAACCAAAAATGTTCAGAGGAGCATAGAAGGTACCATATTCTGTTGTCACTCTTGAATTGCCCAATTCAACCAATTGTTGAAAACCTCTTGGTGCAGAAAGGAAGTTAATATTTCTGTGAAATACCTACAGAGAAGCATCATCATTATGTAGTAAAAGAAGTTCTGGCTTCGAATTGGAAGGTCAGCTTTGCTTCCTGACTCTGCTGCTTTTTGCCTGCATGGCCTTGGCTAGATTAGTTGACATCTCTGGGATTCATCCACAAAATGAGGAGATTGGACCATTTGCTCTCTAAGGAACTTCCCAGCTCGAAAGTCTATGATCCTGTGGCCTGTTTTATACTTTTACCGTTCTCTCAGTCTCATTTACAAGTAAAAGGACATAACTATTTTTTCCTTGCCTTTTCATGTACCCCAAACTTTTCATATCCAAGTGTGTATAGGTTAGTACAAAATAATTTCTTGTCTTATGAGCTTGGTGCCTTGAAAGAGATCTACTGAAATACAGAGAGTACTTAGGATCAAGCTTGTGCATATTGTTGTTATTATTAAACCCAGGATGCTTTATAAAACGTCTTAAGTAATAAGTGGTTTAGGTTGAATCATCATTCAGAGATGGACACTAATTTTTTGTACAAATAAGAATATATTGGAAGAGTGAGTCCAAATATTGATGGCACATCAGACTCTTAGGGTGGTCACGATAGACTTATGCTATCCCTTGGCATTCTTTTTGTACTGAGCAGTTTGAACAAATTCACACGGGATTCTTGAATTGTTGTCAAAACTGCTTTTTTTTTTTACTTAAAATTACTTTATTTCCGTAGCAAAATTTGAGAGTTTTTGGAAAGAACTTTATCCACATAGAAAAATGACCTTGATACTAAAAAGGACTTTTAACTTGCACATTTGCCAAGAGCACTGCAGAAACTCATCAGACAAAATGAAAGCCTTATCCTTGGCCCTTAAAACAGTCCAGCTTTTCATATGGTCATAAGATTATAAGATCTAAAACAGAAAGGGACCCCAGAGCCTGTCCAGTCTAATCTCCAGAACCAATGCTAGAAGTTTCCTCTACTCAAGTGAATTTGTTTACTTTCTATAAAGGCCCATATTCAAATAAGTACAAGTTTAAAAAGAGGTACACAATGAATTTCCTATTTGATTTCTGAGAAAGATGATCACGTTTTTGTAGCCCTTTAAATGTTAGCTTGTGATCTACCATGGAGAAGTGGTCTTCCTTAAAGAATCCTTTTTCTATTCTTTTTTTCTTAAGTATTAAGATGTCATTTTTAAACCTCCCTGATAGCCATTCAGTGGATAAGCTGGCTACCAGGTAGAATAGACATCAGATTGGGGAACCATACGGCTTCAGCTGTAGTCTTAGTTCTGTGGCTGAGTGGCCCAGAAGGTGTTTGTACACAGTTTCCCAAGCCTCTGCTTTCACATCTAGAAAAGGAAGCTCCTCCAGGGTGATCCTCTGCCTGTGAAAGATTTTGTTTTATTCAAACCTCTCTTTGCAGATGGGAGTTGTGATTGGTGAACGGAGAAAGGGGACGATAGCCAAATCCCTGACTTTAAGAGGCTTACGCAAACTACCGCCCTGTTTCCTGTCAAGCAGACATAAGCTAGGCAATGTGCTCTGATGGAGAGACTTTGGTTGATTGGTATGCGTGGGCTGATTGCGCTGATTGAGCCTGTCACCTTGGTCTCATTAGGACCATATTTTAACCAGTTGAAGGAACCGGTGATATTGACAAGACTACGGTGGGCTTGATGTAATACAAAACAACCCATCAATCAAGGGGCCAAAATCAGAGGGAATGTTTGTTTGGCTTGTTGATGACACAACAACTACCTGATTACTGAATTCTTTGCTTTTTAAACTTTTGCATATTTGTCATGTGTGACTATAACCACAGGCGATGTAATAATAAATATTTAAAGATTAAGGAATGGTGGTCTCCCGTGAGACATATGTTTCAGATGGGGAGCTTGGTGGCTCTGGAGAAGAAGGGAAGGGGAAGCCATTATGGATGTGCTGATGACCTTGGTCACTTTCAAAGTTTTCTGCTTCCAACAATCCTGGAAAGTCAGATATGGAAGTATCACTATGTCCATTGTAAAGACCGGGGAAACCGAAGCTTGGAGAGGTTCTGTTGTTCATGGTCACAGTCAATAAGGGGCAGAAGTGAGACTCAAAACTCAAGCCTTGTGCTGCCCTACCAAGCATTGCTTGTAGACCCCACATCTGCCCAAAGCTCTAACCGCAAAGAGAAAGTGAATAGAAGCAAAGTCAAGAATGAGTCCTAGCATTTTAATGAAGTGGTAAGGGAACATTTTGGGGTTACAAGCACCATGCTTCTATTATGCTTGAACTCCCATTTTCTTTTCTTCCCAGGTTGATTGGGGAAGGAAAGGGAAAAAGCAATTATATACTACCTATGTGGCAGGCACTGTACTAAGCATTTTCTGAATATTATTTCATTTAATTTACACAACCACTCTGGAAGGCAGGTGCTATTATTATGTTACAAATGAGGAAACTGAGGCAAACAAAGATTAAGTCACTTGCTCAGAGTTACAGACTAGTAAGTTTCTGAGGCTGAGTTTGAATGGTCTTCCTGACTTCAGGCCTGGCTCATTATCCACTGTTCTCCCTGGCTGCCTCCACTTAGGAGAAGAAACAGACTTAGCCAGCCTTCACAGAGTTAGCCACTGTGGACAGAAACTAACAACAGTGGTACTAATTGTGTTTCTGGAGGCAAAATAATGTAGTATGATAAGGATCACCCTTGGAGTCAGGAAGACCTATATTCACACACTGCCACGTATAAAGTAATTGAGAGACTATTGACAAATCACTTCATTTCTTGTTGCTGTTCTTTATATGAATTGAAAATATTGGGCCAGCTAGGTGGCACAGTGGATAGAGCACAAGCCCTGAAGTCAGGAGGACCAGAGTTCAAATCTGGCCTCAGACACTTAACAGTTCCTGGCTGTGTGATTCTGGGCAAGTCACTAAACCCCAATCTGCTCAGCAGAAAAAAAAAAAAGAAAAAAACATTAATGCTGGGGGTTCCCTATGAGAGTAAAATCAGAGATGGGTTTCTACCTCCTCTTCTTTCTCCACATTTGTATTGTGTACCTGTGTGTGATGTTGGTGCTTTATTATCATATTACATATTACAATATTTTATATAATAACATAGGAGGGCTTTGAGCTTCCACTACTGTTCCAGTGTAGACACTGGGAAAAAGAGTAGGGTATTTTATAAAAGGCCTATGCCATGCTCATAAAGAGAATCTCTGAAAAGAGGGAGTTTAGCTGACATCCAGCTGACCAGGAGTCTGGAGTTAAGGATGACTCAAGGTTTAGTGAGTTTGGACACCAACCAGGTCATTCATCTGCTCTTCTGATACACAGATCTAGACATGAAAGAGCCTTGCCTTTGGAATCCCATAGAGTCTAGATGATTTCTCAGAGCCCTTCCAGATCTTAATCTCCCTTCCGTTCTCCATATCCTAGATGAGGAAATTGAGGCACAGAGATTAGCCTAAATCATACAGATGTAATAAGAAGCCAGGCAGAATCTGAATCTTGGTCTTTTCACTCTTTCCTTCTATAGCATGCATGCTGCGCCCTCGCCCCCACCTCCCCACGACTGCTGTCTCTGGGTGTGTTATATACATTTCCTCTCTATGTTCCCACATATTTTCAGTATCCCAGTGGCTATGCACCTAGTAGATGTGGGCATTCCCTGCCCTGCCCCAGCACCCAATTCATCTACCTCTCTTCATCTTGGAAACACCTTGACCCTAGAATACAGAGTAAGGTTTGGAGGTTGGGTGGGAAAGGAAAGTTCAGTGAGAAGCTGAGGCTGTCTGCTTTCAGGGTGATAGTTTCCTCAGAATTTAGTAATCCAGCAAAGATTTCTGGCAAGCATCCTATAAATATTGGGTGAGCCATCAAATATAGAAAAGCCTGACATAGGTCTAATTTATCTTTGTATCTCCCTCAGAGCCTAGAACTGTATATTACATAGAGTAGGTGCAATGAATACATGAAACATTTGAAATTAGTCGTTACTTCAACACTAGAAGAGATAGAGGTATAGCTAAATTACCTTGAACAGCCTCTCTATAACTTTTCCCCCCTCCACCACCCCCTGCTTCCCATTATATAATTCTGGGTTTTTCCAGATGTCTAATTAGGGGGTAGAAGTTATGGTAGGTCAGTGGAGAGCTCAAGGAGCCAGCTGCAGGATTAGATGGAAGCATGTTCCCAGGCTCTGTTCCCTAAGACCTCACTGTTCCAAAAAGCATTTGGGGGTATTCCAGAGAATGTGTGGCCATGAAAGAGATATTTAATTGATGTCAGTTCCATTGTCCATGGCTCCTATTGCATTACATACAAAAAAAATAACCCCAGAGAGTTCTATAAATTTGAGGAAATTGAGAGGCAAAAGTATTCAATATACTCAGGACCTAACCCTTTGGCAAAATTTAACCAAAGGGGATGTTTAAAAACAGATCTATTGGTTCTGGAATGGTTTACCTAAGGTCTGGTGAATGGCGTAGATGTGCTCGCTAAAACTTTGTGTTAACTTTATCTTGCTCTGAAATAGTACAAAGTAGGATCATTAGTGGCCACAAATCCAGACTTGGTGATTTTCGAAGTGAATGTAGGCGTTTTGATTAGTTTAAAATTTTCACTCATAACCATGTAGAGCACTTTTGTTCTGGTGTCAGAATGTGAAGCTGGAAAATTGTGAAATTGCAGAAATTTGCCTTGATTCCTCCTCCATCCTCCTTCTGGGGCTTTGTATTCCTTTGGAAATGCCGTCATGCACTCCCTGGTTGCTAGTGTTTTTATGTTGCACGTTTTTTTAACAGAGCCCTGGCACCCTGAGACCCCACAGGGCTGGACTTCCTGGGTAGCTCATGGGTTCTTTCTGTCCTCTCCCATCCTAGTGAGACCCATAGCTCTTACTTCTGTGAGGAAAATGGCTATTTATATATATATATATATATATATATATATATATATATATATATATATATGTATGTATGTATGTATGTATTATATATGTATACAAACATATATATATATATCAATATATGTATATCCAGATTTGTGTGTCTATATGAAATCTACACATACGGATCTATATACATAGGCTAGCCCCATCATCCTAATCACGCAGGTCTAAAGTTCAATGTCATCTTTACCTCCTCTGTGTCAGCAGTTAGTCATCCTACAGTTCCCTCATATCTCTGCTGTTGCTAATTGCAACCTTTATAGCATTTTCCATATGTTTTTCTTTTGTCTCTGCTCACACAATTAGGCTTTCTTCACTTTATGTCTGGACTTTTCTAAATTTTCTTATTTTTCTGCCATTCTCAAACTTCTCCCCACTTTAATCCACCCTTAGCAAAACTCCCAAAGTGGTTTTCCCAAAGAGCTAGTCTGATCATATTGGTACTCCAACCAGTCAATAAACTGCAATAGCTCCTGGTCATCTCCTCTATCAGCTGACTGAATAAAATCAACACAATCTTTATTAATAATAAACATGGTGCTAAGTCCTGGGGGTGGAAATAAAGGCAAATGATGGTCCCCAGAGTCCCCTTTTTGGCCTTAAAAACCCGTCATATTCTGTCCTCTTCCTAGCTTTGCAGTTTTCTCATACTTTAATTTCCCTTTCCCCATCCTATGATCCATCTACACTGGCTTAGTTACAGTTTCTGGAACTCCATCTCCAAATCCCATGTCTTTATAATGGTGAACCCTCATGTCTGAAATACTGTCTTACTTCCATCTCCTAGCTTCCCTGGCTTTCATCAGGACTCAGTTGATGTCCCACCTTCTTCATTTTCTCATTCCATCCAGAGCAAAATTGAGAAGCTCTCCTGGAAATATAAGTGATTACTCATGTCAAATGTGTTTTTATTTCTTGGGAGCAGATCTTTCTCTTTCTGTTACTAAAACAGGGACCCAAGTAAGATTTCCAGGGTGAAGTCAAGAGGGAAATGCTTGATGTTCATGGTGGAAAATTTTATTGAATTAAAAAAGTTTTCTTTTCTCTGGGAAAAAGGTAAAAACAAGTAAGTGCTCTTTGGCCTTTTGCATATGGCCCGAAAATCCCATTTTGACCTAGATATTGCTTTAATAAACTTCTTTGTAACTTATCGTGCTGTTTTTGACATCAAATACCCTGATGAATAAATAGTAAGGCTGAAATGATTCTAACAACCAAGCTGTTGAAAAGCCGAATATTTAAAAATTGTAAATCCTAATTTGAAGCTAGAGAGTGAATGAATCCTCAAGGAAACATTTTCTTTGCACATTATTGCTGTAAAAAATAAGATCTGAATGTTGGATAAGATGTTCCATTGGCAGTGGTTTGCATCAGTTGACAGAGCTTTGGTTTGTTTTGTTTTTTAACAAGAGAACAAAATTAGGGATTCAGCCAAATTAATTTTACTTTATAGCTGGGTCATCCCTGACAGCAAATGTTCAAAGGAAGAGGATACTGGATAGAAAACATGTCAATTAGAGGGCAGGAAAAGGAAATCTAGAACAGCTTTTTCCCCTAAAGGGAAGGAAGGGAGTTTTTAATGTATGTACTCTCGTTAAAGTTATTTTGTTGTTTTGATAAAAATAATACAGCTTTTGGAGAAATGCCTGAGAGACCTATCTCCTAGTCTTATCACTACCAGTCATCATATTGCACTTGGAACAGACCTAGATTTGCAAAACAAATAATTTGCAAAAACAAAAGGAAAAGGCAATTTTTTATCTTCAGCTATTGGAAAAGGTTAATTTTTACTCCTCCCTTCTTACAGACAGTTTTCCTCTGACATTGTAGGATAGTGGCTAGGATGCTTCTTAGGAAGATCTAAATTTGAATCCTGCACGTGACCTGACCAAGTCATTGTACCTTTCCAAGGTCACATTTTTTCCCACTATAAAATAAAGACCCTATAGGATTTCCCTCACAAGGCTTTTGGGAGCTTCAAAGGACCTGGCATAAACAGGTTGCAAACTGTGGAATGCTATACAAATGGCACTAAGTATTACCTTCTCCATTTTTCATGTGTGAAAGCTGAAGAAATGGCTGTTTGGCTTCATGGTAAATCATTTGCCCAGAGAAAGCAGTAGTGACAGATGTGGTTCCTTTTTCATGGCTGCAAATGGAAAACTGGAAACAGACAAAAAGAATGCTTCCAGTGGACCCCAGCTGCATTTCCTGGAATCATTAGTTTTGGTAGGACCTCTTATGCCATCTCATTTAGCCTCCTCAGCCCCAAATGCAGGAATAGAGAAGAAAAAGGGAGGAGACAGTGACTTAGGAGAATCGGGCAATATCTAAGACAAGTTACAGAGCACCATTATTTGCAGTGATAGAGGGCATCCCTCCTGACCTTACCCCAGCGAGGTGCGATTCCAATTCTAACTATATGTGTGGACATCAACATATACTTAAAGATGTTGGTTGATTGAGGTAGCTACAATCAAAGAAAAGAGGATAAAGAATAATAGTTACTACTACCACCACCCTACCACCATTACTACTACTACTACTACTACTCTTCATTCAGCAAACATTACTATGAGCCAGATACTATGCAAGGTGCTGGATATATACAGATAAGAAATAAACAATATTTGAACACAAATCCCATCTCTAATGTAGGATGCCACTCCATTTTTCTGCTTAAAGACTTCTTCTCATCCTTCCTAAGCTAGCCCATTACACTTGTTGCTTAGTGACTTTTGTTAGTAGAAAGATGGTTTCCCCCACTAAATTTAATTCTTTGCAGTTCATTCATTGCTCCTGATTCTGCCTTCTGGGATCAAGCAAAACAACCATGAGACAGCTATCGTGTCAGTCACCAGGCATGTATTAGACACCTTCTATGTGCCAGTCGCTGACCTCATTTCTTGAGACACAAAATTGAATAGTGTCTCTGCCTCTCTGTTGAGAGAAACAACATGGAGACAGATCATTCAGAGGCTGAGAAGAATCAGGAATGACCTCATGTTGAATGTTTGGCCCGAGCTGAACTTTGAAGAAATATTTGGGGTAGAAGTGAAAAGGGGGTCTCTGTTCCAGGCATCAAAGATAGATAGCCCTGAACAATTCTTCTCTAGAACAGAATCCCCATTTTGTTCAAAGAGTCCTCCTATAAACTTCAGGGCCTTGATCATCTAGGTCCTTCTCCAATGGATGTTCTTTATTCAGCATCTCACAGATATAGGCCAATGTTTTCACCTGACCATATATTCTAAAATTCAGATTCTGTTCTCCATTGTATTACCTAACCCTCCCAGCTTGTGTCTTCCACAAATTTTATGGGTATACATTGCATGTCTTTGCCAGATTCATTGATAACAACATGAATAAACTCCAAGAGATTGAGCAGACATTCTGGTGCATTCTACTGGAGACTTACTTTTAAATTAAAGCCTTTGGGTCCATCCATTTTTTCATTTCAAATCTAAATAAGTAGTGAGTCCCTTTTTTCTCACAAGAATAGCAAGAAAAACTGTTAAAAAGCTTTATTAAAATCTTAGTGTACTCTATTCCATTCTCATAATTAGTGACAATATCAACAAAGGAAATAAGATTTATTGGGCATGACCTTTTTAGGAACAAACTAATACATCTCTGTATGAACACTTTCTTTTACAGATGTTCCCTAGTTATCCCTTTCATAATATATTTAAAAATTTGGCTGAAACAGAAGTGAAGCCTAGTGTTTGCAATTCCCTTCCCTCCTCTTGTTTTTTGCAAAATGTAGATATTATCCTTTATCTCTAATCCTGCTATACTCCTTCTGTTCCCCACAATCCTTAGAGATTCCTGATAGCAGCTCAGCAATCCCATCTACCAATTCTTTTGGGCCCCTCTGATGTACTCGGTCTAGGCCCTGCAGCTTGAACTTGTGAAAGACTGTTCCGTGATCTTTCACTGTTTCCCTGCTTACACGAGATATCACTTCTCTAATAGACATTTTGGCTGTGGCCCTCTCCTTAACAGAGAAAACATCCAAAAATAGCATCTTTAGCAGCTCTACCTTCTTTTCATCTTGATCATTTATTATACACCTCTACCCCCTTAACAAGCATTCTACCTATTCTTCAGTTCTTCTTTGACTTCTATTCTTAGCCTGTCTGGTTCCAACATCCCAGTTTGGAAAAGGAAAGACCTTTGGTTTTCTTTTGCTTTGCTTTTTTGGGGGGATTGGTTTTTGTTCCCGAAATGCACTGAGAATTTTCTGAGGCCACCATTCATAAGTAGAGTGAAACTGTGAGTGCTTTGCCTGGGATATCACCCTCAGGGAGCTGTTTCCTCTCTCTGATGGTCCCTAAACTATTCTCCTGATCTCTGTGCCTGCTCTAGTCTGTAGCCAAATGCTGGAGCAAGTGGTAGGAGAAAGGTTGAAGGAGGTTGGAGGAGAAAAAAGCAAAGAAATCGTTTCCTTTGCCTACAGGCTACCCTCTTTCCAGCTGCTGCCACTGCACAGTAAGCTATCCCCCAACTCTTTTTGCTCCCATGGAAAAAAATTCCTAGTTAAGTGTTTGATAAGGAATATGGCAGAGCGGTCTAATGACCAGTGGCCCTGGAAAGAGTTTCATCGTGCAGATCAGGAAGTGGAGGTGGCAAAAGGGAGCTATGAAAGAATCGAATCTTAATGTAGTGCAAAAATAAAAATGAATTTATGAGCCTGAACAAGGGGATTTACTGTTTGAAGCAAAATGAGTGGAAGATTACTTTGGTGAGGGATTCTTTTAACTGCTTCTCAGCCATCCTATAAGACAAGTTAGATGGATGAAATAGGGTATACTATCACATTCAGACTGTAAGGGGAAATGATGCTCATAGAGAGAAGTAGCTCACGTGGAATATAACCTGGACAGTAGAGTTATTAGCTCTGCTATTATATGAAAGACTGCCTGGAATTTAATGCCTCCACATAGTAGGGGCTAGATGAGCTTTGCAGCTCATCTCAAAGACAATCAGCACCTCATTGTGGGACTGACTCTGCCAAAATCGGCCCCTTAGGCTTCAGGCTCCCCCTTAGTCTTCAATCAGAGCCCCACCCTTCTATACTGAGCCATTTGAAATTCAGCAAAAGACATCTTGATGGTATCTCACGAATTCTAATTAAAGTATTAGGAGGAGAGGATGCTGGGCAGGAGGAAGATTTATTTTTAGTTGTCTTGGGAATCATTTCAGAATCAGAATATTGGTTCTAAAAGCCATGGGACCAGGAACAGCTGGGTTTGGGACCATGGAGAATTCCCTGACATCACAACACCTCTACAACATAGGTTATAGGGAGAGTCAGAGGTGAAGTGGGTTACAGTTGGAGGCAGAGTTGGAGGTGAAGGGTTAGGGTTAGAGCCTGAGACAAGAAGAGGAGAGGAGGAATTCTGAGTCATTTACCTGTGCCGAAAGGTCAGTTGCCCCACATAGATCAAATGTTAAGCCCAGATCAAAAAGAGGTAAAAGAAAAAAATAAAAATACAGACTTCTCTTTGATGAAGCATAGTCCTGGTCTTTGTGTGTGTGTACATATATACATATGTATATATAAAAAGCAGGCAGCAAGGTGGTGCAGTGGATAGAGCAGTGATCCTGGAGTTCAGAGGATCTGAGTTCAAATTTGGCCTCAGACATTTACTGGCTATACAATGTTGGGCAAATCATATAACCCTAATTGTCTTGCCCACTCCCCCAAATCAAATAAACAACATTAGAAGTATGGAAAAATGAAGATGAAAGGAAAAAAAATCTATGGGATGAGCAAAGAGGTCCACAAAGCTGTTGACCAAGGGTATAAGAAAAAGCTGATTGATAACGTTGTATTGATTTATAAGGGATAGAATTGTTTTTTCAATTGAAAATTTGATTTCCCCATATCACATGAAACATGCGCCTTGTCTCTGCATTTGGAAGAACATGGTGGGCCTCTTGGGAGTAAAATGTGGTTTGTACTGGCAACTCAGGACTCTGTGGGACAGAGAGAATTTGATTTTAGAATTGTGAAAATTCTTGACTGTGGGCTACTGGCACTTGTTGACAGGAGTTTCTTCCACTTTTATAATCTGGATGCAGTGGGCCGGGCATGGTGATGGGTATCTGAATATAATATTGAATGATGATACCATCTGTGGTCAGATCCCTGGATGCCCTGCACATGTTGTGGCTCCACTCTAGGAATTGTGTGCAGATACTGACGTTTTTCACCCTAAGTATCGCACGTGCTCACATTAGTCTAATGTCCAGTTTTCCATTGCTGTGAATCTACAAATGCAGGTTACAGCTTCTCCTGTCATCTTGGGAATACCATGGAGGACTCTCTCTACCAGGCAGCTCTCGTTTTTGCCATGTAATGTATGTATTTTCTTCTTGTTATATACTTTCTTGATGATATCTTTTACTTCAGGATTTCTCTGTTGGTTATTTCAGCTAGTTCATACACACCATGTATACCTCTTCAATACCTTATACGATACCTATTTTTGATTCTTTTTTTTATTTTAACTTTTTATTAACAGAACATATGCATGGGTAAATTTTTTACAACATTATCCCTTGCATTCACTTTTTCCCTTCCCTCCCTCCACCCCCTCCCCTAGATGGCAGCCAGTCTTATACATGTTAAATAAGTTATAGTATATCCTAAATACAATATATGTGTGCAGACCCCAACAGTTTTCTTGTTGCACAAGAAGAATTAGATTCAGAAAGTAAAAATAACCTAGGAAGAAAAACAAAAATGCAAGTAGTCCACATTCATTTCCCAGTGTTCCTTCTCTGGATGCAGCTGATTCTGTCCATCATTGATCAATTGGAACTGAGTTAGATCTTTACTTTGTCAAAGAAATATACTTTCAACAGAATACATCTTCATACAGTATTGTTGTTGAAGTGTATAATGATCTCCTGGTTCTGCTCATTTCACTCAGCAACAGTTCATATAAGTCTCTCCAAGCCTCTCTGCTGGTCATTTCTTACAGAACAATAATATTCCATAACATTCATATATCACAATTTACCCAACCATTCTCCAATTGATGGGCATCCATTCATTTTCCGGTTTCTAGCCACTACAAAGAGGGCTGCCACAAATATTTTGACACATGCGGGTCCCTTTCCCTTCTTTAGTATCTCCTTGGGGTATAAGCCCAGTAGTAGCACTGCTGGATCAAAGGGTATGCACAGTTTGATAACTTTTTGGGCATAATTCCAGATTGCTCTCCAGAATAATTAGATTCGTTCACAACTCCACCAAAAATGCATCAGTGTCCCAGTTTTCTCTCATCCCCTCCATCATTCATCATTATTTTTTCTTGTCATCTTAGCCAATCTGACAGGTATGTAGTGGTATCTCAGAATTGTCTTAATTTGCATTTCTCTGATCAGTGATGACTTGGAACATCTTTTCATATGTCTAGAAATAGTTTCAATTTCATCATCTGAAAATTATCTGTTCATATCCTTTGACCATTTATCAAATGGAGACTGGCTTGATTTCTTATAAATTAGAGTCAATTCTCTATATATTTTGGAAATGAGGCCTTTCTCAGAACCTTTAACTGTAAAAATGTTTTCCCAGTTTATTACTTCCTTTCTAATCTTGTTTGCATTAGTTTTGTTTGTACAAAGGCTTTTTAATTTGATATAATCAAAATTTTCTATATGGTGATAAATGATGATCTCTAGTTCTTCTTTGGTCACAAATTCCTTCTTCTCCACAAGTCTGAGAGATAAACTATCCCATGTTCCTCTAATTTATTGATAATCTTGCTCTTTATGCCTAAATCATGGACCCATTTTAATCTTATCTTGGTATACGGTGTTAAGTGTGGGTCCATGCCTAGTTCCTGCCATACTAATTTCCAGTTTTCCCAGCAGTTTTTGTCAAATAGTGAATTCTTATCCCAAAAGTTAGGATCGTTGGGTTTGTCAAACAGTAGATAGTTATTGACTGGTTTGTCCTGTGAACCTAACCTAGTTCACTGATCAAATAATCTATTTCTTAGCCGATATTAAATGGTTTTGGTGACCCCTGCTTTATAATATAATTTTAGATCAGGTACAGCTAGGCCACCTTCATTTGATTTTTTTTTTTCATTAAATCCCTTGAAATTCTTGACCTTTTGTTCTTCCTGAATTTTGTGGTTAATTTTTCTAGGTCATTAAAATAGTTTCTTGGGAGTCTGATTGGTATAGTACTAAATAAATAATAGATTAATTTAGGGAGTATTGTCATCTTTATTATATTCCCTTGTCCTGTCCAAGAGCATTTAATACTTTTCCAATTATTTAAATCTGATTTTATTTGTCTGGAAAGTGTTTTGTAATTTTGCTCATATAACTCCTGACTTTACTTTGGTCGATAGATTCCCAAGTATTTCATGCTATCAACAGTTATTTTGAATGGAATTTCTCTTTTATCTTTTGCTGTTGGATTTTGTTGGTGATGTATAAAAATGCTGAGGATTTATGTGGATTTATTTTGTATCCTGCAAATTTGCTAAAGTTGTAAATTATTTCTAATAGCTTTTTAGTAGAATCTCTGGGGTTCTCTAAGTATACCATCATATCATCTGCAAAGAGTGATAATTTGGTTTCCTCATTACCTACTCTAATTCCTTTAATCTCTTTCTCAACTCTTATTGCCGAGGCTAGCGTTTCTAATACAATATTGAATAATAACGGTGATAGTGGGCAACCTTGTTTCACTCCTGATCTTACTGGTAATGATTCCAGTTTTTCCCCATTACATATGATGCTTACTGACAGTTTTAAATATATGCTCCTGACTATTTTAAGGAAAAGTCCATTTATTCCTATACTCTCAAGTGTTTTTATTAGGAATGGATGTCAGATTTTATCAAATGCCTTTTCTGCATCTATTGAGATGATCATATGGTTTTTGTTAAATTGGTTATTGATATAGTCAATTATGCTAATAGTTTTCCTAATATTGAACCAGCTCTGCATTCCTGGTATAAGTCCTACTTGGTCATAGTGTATTATCCTGGGGATGATTTTCTGTAATCTTTTTGCTAATATTTTATTTAAGATTTTAGCATCAATATTCATTAGGGAGATTGGTCTATAATTTTCTTTCTCTATTTTCAACCTACCTGGTTTAGGTATCAGTACCATGTCTGTGTCATAAAAGGAATTTGGTAGGACTCCTCCAATCCCTATTTTTTCAAATAGTTTTTATAGCATTGGAGTTAATTGTTCTTTAAGTGTTTGGTAGAATTCACATGTAAATCCATCTGGTCCTGGGGAATTTTCCTTAGGGAGTTGATTAATAGCTTGTTCTGTTTCTTTTTCTAAAATGGGACTATTTAAATAAATTATTTCCTCTTCTGTTATCCTGGAAAATCTATATTTTTGTAGATATTCCTCCATTTCACTTAGATTATCAGATTTATTGACATATATAGTTGGGCAAAATAACTCCTAATTATTGCTCTAATTTCCTCTTCATTGGTGGAAAGTTCTCCCTTTTCATTTTTGAGATTAACATTTTGATTTTCTTCTTTACTTTTTCTAAACAAATTTTCTAAAGGTTTATCCATTTTGTTGTTTTTTTTTCATAGAACCAGCTCTTAGTTTTATTAATTAATTCAATAGTTTTTTTTTTTACTTTCAACTTTATTAATCTCTCCTTTTATTTTTAGAATTTCAAGTTTAGTTTGAGTGGGGTTTTTTAATTTGTTCCTTTTCTAGCATTTTTAGTTGCAAGCCCAATTCATTGACCTTCTCTTTTTCTATTTTATCCAAGTGGACCTCTAGAGATATGAAATTTCCCCTTATTACTGCTTTGTCTGCATCTAACACATTTTGGTATGACATCTCATTATTGTCATTTTCTTGGGTGAAATTATTAATTATGTCTATGATTTGCTGTTTCACCCAATCATTCTTTAGTATGAGATTATTTAGTTTCCAATTATTTTTTGGATTATTTTCCCTTGGCTTTTTATTGAATGTAATTTTCATTGCATCATGATCTGAAAAGAATGCATTTACTATTTCTGCCTTTCTGTATTTGAATTTGAGGTTTTTATGTCCTAATATATGGTCAGTTTTTGTATAGGTTCCATGAACTGCTGAGAAGAAAGTGTACTTCTTTCTGTCTTCATTTAGTTTTCTCCAAAAAATGTATCATATCTAACTTTTCTAATATTCTATTTACCTCTTTGACTTCTTTCTTATTTATTTTGTGGTTTGATTTATCTAATTCTGAGAGTTCAAGGTTGAGATCTCCCACAATTATAGTTTTGCTGTCTATTTCTTCTTGCAACTCTCTTAGTTTCTCTTTTAAGAATTTAGATGCTACACTACTTGGTACATACATGTTTAATATCGATATTGTTTCATTATCCATGCTACCCTTTAGCAAGATATAGTGCCCTTCCTTGTCTTTTTTGATTAGATCAATTTTTTCTTTTGCTTGATCTGAGATGAGGATGGCTACCCCTGCTGTTTTGATTCCACCTGAAGCATAGTAGATTCTGCTCCAACCTTTTACCTTTACTCTGTATGTATTTCCCTATTTCAGGTGTGTTTCCTGTAAACAGCATATTATAGGATTCTGGTTTTTAATCTAGTCTGCTCTCTGCTTCCTCTTTATGGGGGAGATTACCCCATTCACATCTATGGTTAAAATGACTAATTCTGTATTACTTGCCATCTTGTTAACCCCTGCTTATGCTTTTCTCCTTTCTTTCCCCCTTACTCTTCTCCCCAGTATTAAACTTGTGAGCACCACTGCTTCTCACAGAATCTCCCTTTTTAGGATCTCTCCCTCCACCTTAGAGTTCCTCCCCCTTTCTTACCCCTTTTCCTCACAATTTCTGTATTCCCTTCCACTTCGCTTACTCCTTCCCTTTTCACTTTTCCCCTCCTACTTTTCAGTGAGGTGGGAGAAGTTTCTCTGTAAATCGAACATGTCTAATATTTTCCTCTTTAAGCCAGTTCTGATGAGAGTAAGATACACACTATGTTCATCCTCCTCCCTTCTTTCCTTTCTTTCTCCCTGCTGTGCTCTCACTGCCTGCCTTCAGTCTGCACCTGATCCAATCGTCCCCACCCATGAGCAAGAACAGACCTTTTCTGGAGAATTTCAAGGATATCTTCTGTTGGTAATTATTTGTGGGTTTTTTTTCAGTCAAGCCCTAATTCTGAGTCCTTGTCATGAAATAAAGTATTCTGAGAGCAAGAAGGAGCTTAGATAGATGTACGGGTCCTTTCTGCCATCTTGGCCAGAAGTCCCCATTTTGGATTCTTGCCTTCTTAATAGGCAATTGTATCCATATTTTTATGCCATACTACTATATTTCTTTTGAAAATATGTGTCTTTATTTCATGGAAGGCTTGGAAACAGTAAAAGGAGCTTTGCAATTTCCTGAAATCAATCTAGTCCAGTCTCCATCCCTTCTTCATCTCTGGGCCCAGTTCATTGTACATCTGTATTTTTTGTCCCACATGTACATACTGTTGGCCATACTCTATAAGGTATTCATCCAAATGCATGTTGAAATCTGGCAGTAGATCTTCTTCATCTAACCCTTCCTTCCTGTGCAGATAAACAGGCCCCACTCCTTTGAGTGGTTACAGATTTCTTCCAGGAGGTTCTGCAATGCCTTGGAGCTTGCTGTACTCCCTGCAATGTCATTTGCAGAGTAGAGCATCTGCGGGACTCCCTAACCAAAAGATACAGGTCCTTTTCCTCATGTCTTCTCTGGGGACAAAATTGGTCATTACAATTACTCAGAGTCTGGCTAGATATGAAACACATGATTCTTTGTTTTATATGATCCTATACATTTCAAATATTCTTTTCCTTCTTCTGTTGATTTATATCAATTACCTGTGTGCTTGTCCCAAGTTCATATAAGCATTCCCATGTTGTTTCATATTTCTCATATTCTCTTTTTTTTTCATGGCAATGGGCATCTACTTTGTTTCCAGGTTTTCACTACCACAGAAAGTGCTGTACTAATATTTTGGTGTCTGCAGAGGTTCTGCTTCTGTTCCACAGTATTGAGATCTCTAGGTCAGAGAGCTATACAACTTAGTGACTTTTCCAGATTGTCTTCCATAGCAATTAGACTAATTCATAGCTCCACTAACAGAATGTGACTTGGCCTAGTTTTAATAAAGTTCATTCAAGCTTGACTGTTCCCATCTTTTTTTTTTCCATTTTTGTCAATTTCCTGAGTGTGAAGTAAAACCAGAGATATTTAAAAATTTGCATTTCTTTTATAAGTGATTTAGAGCAATCTTTCATATGATTTTTGATGCTATTAATTTTTTGAAAATTTTCTTCCTGTCCTTTGACCACCATTTTCCTTTGGGAAATGCACTAGCAGAAGCAGTATAAAAAGAGGTAGGAATTAGGATTGTGGCCTGAATCTGGTAAGATGAAATTCAGCAAGATTAAATATCAAATCCTATAATGAGGTTCAAATTAATGACCTCTTCAAGCACAGAGTAGGGAAGACGTGCTATAAAACACTGATGCTGAATGGTTTTAAAACCACTCCATAGACAGACCAGTTAAAGGACATAGTATTGTTTTTGATTGAAGAATTAAAAACTTGGAGAGTAAAGACTTGCTGCATTTGAATATTATTTATGGCACACTTTTGCTTTTAATCTGTTAACTAGCTAAAAACTGACAGTTAAAAGTACAACAAAGAAAAAGTTGAAAAAGTGTGAATCTTACAACACTGAACCACTTGTAATGGTTGTTACTATTTAACATATTCAAAGAATTAATGAATCCTTACATTCATTCAGACTTTTGTGCCTTACCTAGATTACATAATTACAAAAGATTGTAGATCCTGTTAAAAGCTTGGAGACAGAAGGTACTTGATGAAGTTACAAATCACATGTTTGTTTTGTGAGAGAGTATAAGAGCCCATATGCTGATGAGAACCAATACAAAAAGATTGAGTTTTGTGATAAAGTGTTCAAAGATGTCATGTTGAGGAGGGGAAAAAAAAGCTTTAATAATGTCTCCTTAGTTATAAGAAGCATTTCCTGATTCTACTAATGATGTATTATTGTTCTAGAAAGGCATCTCCAGATAGTTATGGTTTGTTTCTATTTCTCTCCCTACATATGACTACCTCCTCTTCTTGAAACTTTATATGTGCAAAGTTATCAAAGATTGAGGTGGTATGTTTGAAATTAGCAACTATTTTAAGCACTTGCTTAGCTTTTCCTAAGGGCACCTCTTGAGTGGCCCTTGAATAGGTAACTAGTTTGTTGTCATTATTTTCCAAAAGAATATACCACGACTGATTACTGGGGCCATCTTGAACAAAGGTCCATTTCATATCAGACTTGACCTTCCACTCATCCTGAGACCAGCCTCTAGCATATACAATGTAATTCATAACATACATCATCTCAACCACTCGACTAAAGTGTCCACCACCATTCACCCTGAAAAGTCAATAAAGTGGACTTTAACCATTCCAAGAACAGTAAGGTACATCTAAATGCTTATTTTCATAGGATAAGGTGGCAGGCACTGAGGTCATTTCTCAAGATGAACTGCCAGGCTCTACTGTAGAAAGTATATCTTTGATGAGCTGGCCACATTGTTTGAATGTCAAATATATATTTGCCTAAAAGACTATTTTATGAAATAAATCACATAAGACAAGCACTCACAGAAGCAGCAATACAAGGGCACTCTTAAGGTCTGTCTGAAGAACTTTGGAATCAGTTGTGAGCCATGGGAGACACTAGCATAGGACTGCCCAGCAGGGCATGCCTGTGCTCTATGAGCAAAGCAGAACTGCAGTAGCTCAGATGTGCAATGGTCAAACTATTTGCCTTTGACCTGTGGTAGAGACTTCCAAATTTGTATTGGTCTGATCAGCTGTAGCCAGACATACTATACGTTGACTCCGATGTCCTGATGTCATTTTCATCCTCTTTGAGCATGAAGGACAAACAACAACCAATACATTCAGTACTATGCCAAATAGATCATGTTTATCATCTTCAGAATGGCTTTTGATTATAAACACACATCTTTTCTTCAGGTTCCAGTCTAAGATTGTTGGAGATCATAGTTATTTATAGCCTTTAGTTCTGCCAGCGCTAGATGTTCTTCTACTCTGGTTTGTGAAGGACTGACAAGAACAGCCTTTTAACTGAAGTTTTCACCGCCTGCTCTGGTGTTCAGATTGAAACCTACTCCTCTCTGACAGTTCTGCAACTCCTGCAGTTGCTTCTGCTCTACTCAGTGAGTCTGAGCCTAGGGCTGAGGTCTTCGTTGCAGCTGTGGTTGTGGTAACTGAGGCTGCTGTTGGTGTCGCTGGCTTTGTACTGGCGGTAGTGGTCAAATTAATGGCCGATGCTTCTAGATGATAGTCTGAAGAGGCAGAAGAACCTGCTGGTTGGATGAAGCTTTTACCACTGACCCTTTGTCATTCCAAGTTCCAGGAGTCATGTTAGGTTTTATAGGAAGTGGTGTTATATCAGCTCCCCCAATTCCCAATTCCTTGGGTTTAAGTTTTGACTGAGGTCTGGTAGACTTTCTGACAGTGGTAGAACAAGAGGTTGGTGTTGCTGCTGAATTACCAGGAAGAGGGGCACTATTGGCTGCAAAGCTTATCACACCTGTACTGCTCATAGTGGAACCCACAGTTTTTGTCATGCCGGCTCTCACATCACCATCAATTTTCAGTTCAGTCATGCCTTGTTCAGTACTACTAATGCCGGACATCTTGCTCAAAGTTTCAGTGTCAGATGTAGCCAGTTCACCAGTTATGTCTCCCCAAGAGAGCTGGGTGGTAACTATACAAACAGAACTTTGGGTTGATTGCCTCTGAGATCCGCTTGTCTGCCATGTGGAGAAATCTGCATTCCCAGGACAAAGGTTAAGTCCATGCTGACCAAGGAATAGGGGAGAATTTCTTAAAACTCCAGGTTGACTAAACACACCAGGAGGTATATTAAGATGTTCCCCATTGCTTATTTATCCATAGGTTGTCAAATGTGGCATAGGTGACTCTTCAGCTGTGGACCCCGGATGGAGCAAGGTAACTAGACAAGTGTGGATCCGCCCTGGTTGGATTGTCCAGCTGTTACTTTGATTGGGCTGGCAACTTAAACGTGGCTCAGAATCATCCTCATTCACAGCATCTTTCTGGTGAATCAAACCATTTTGTACCGGAACCCTTTTCCCTTGCCCTTTAGTTCTGTGGTCCTACAGCTAGCCATTCTCTCCACTTTAGCACCAAACACAAGCTCGTTGGCTCTACATGCAGCTTGGACCCAATTTCTCTGCTTCTGCTGATTCTGCCCGGAGCTGTGGCGCTACTGGAGTATGCTTGCTCCTGATGGGTAGACCAACATCACCTTTATGGGGCTAACAGCAATGAGGAAGAGATATTGATCTCCAGGCAAGGATGGAAGTCCATCAGGTCTCATCCTGGCTGAGATGTTACCTTCCTTGCCTTCCTGATCCAAGCTAGTGACTGATATCCTTCACCGTGACCCAAGAGCTGCAGTTGCTTTTGCCACGGCTACCTGCTAGGCCTCTTCCCTTACCTGCATTTAACTACTGGAAGAATTGTCATATGAAATGGAGTACCAGACTATCTTAACTTGTCTCCTGAGGAACCTGTATGTGGGTCATGAAGCAAGACTTAGAAGTGAATGTAAAACAACTGATTGCTTTCAGATTGGGAAAAGATAGCTGTACACCGGCACCTTATTTATTTAACTGATATGCAGAGTATGTCACATGAAATACCAGGCTGTATGAATTAAAAGCCGGAATTAAGGTCGCCAGCACAAATATCAACAATGTCAGATATGCAGATGGTACCATTCTGATTGCAGAAAGTAAAGAAGAATTAAGAAGTCTCTTGATGACAATGAATAAGGAAAGTTGGCCTGAAGCTCAACATCATAAAACTAAGATCTTGGCAATTCATCCCATCACTGCCTGGAAGATAGAGGGAGAAGCAGTGGAAGCAGTGTCAGATTTTATATTCTTGGGCTCAAAGATCACAGCAGATAGCAACTGCAACCATGATGTTTAAAGACATTTGTTCCTTGAAAGAAGAAATATGGAAATTCTGGCAGAAATATGGCCAAAAAGCAGAACCTTCACCTTGATGACAAAGATCTGAATAATCAAAGCTATGTTTTTTTCGTTAGCAATGATGAGCTGTGAGAGTTGGACTATAAAGGAAGCCTAGTCCTACAGAGTCCACACTTTTGAACTGCGGTGCTGAAGAAGACTTTTGAGAGTCCTTTGGACATCAGGGAGATCAAATCCATCAAAAGTTAAAGAAATCAATTCAAGCTGTTCACAGGAAAGTCAGATACTGTAACTGAAGCTGAAATACTTTGGCCATATAATGAGAAGACAGAACTCACCGGAGACTTCCTGATGTTGGGAAAGATTGAACGCCAAAGGAGAAGGGTATGGCAGAGGATGAGATAGGCAGATAGTATCATGGAAACATGGACCATGAATCTGGACAGACTTTGGGAGATAAGGGAGGATAAAAAAAAGCCTAACATGCCGTGGTCCGTGTGGGCATTAAGAATCAGTCACAACTGAACAACTGAATAACAACATCATGTGAAAAAGAGAATAGACCTAGAGTGGGCTCCAAAGGACAAGAACTGTGAGCAGGAGTCAGAAATTGCACAGAGGCAGATTTTGACTCAATATAAAGGAAAATCTTGCTAACAATTATAGGTGGCTGAAGATGAACTAAGCACCTGGGGGCAAAGAGTTTCCCATTAGTGGAAGTATTCACTTGGTGTCTGGATGACCTGGTCGAGGATATTGTAGAAGTTCCTGCTTGGGAAGAGGATGAACAGGGGACAGGTTTTAGGAAATTTTGTCTCCTTTTTACATCAGTTGAAATCCTTCATGTATTCTTCACTTTATAAACAGTGGAGACTTCAAGCGGGTTATAAATTGTACGCAACTGCATTTGGATGCTTCTCTGAAATCAACCTAGGTTATAAAGTTCTACCTCAAAACTTAAAAATCTTTTCTGTTCTGGAATGTTTGAGGAAAACACAAGAGAATTTATTCTTATTTCTATCCTCAATAACATTGTTTTATCTGTTTCCTTCAATTTTGTTTTTCATTAGTTGGTGCTATTTTCTTCTATAACTTATATCCACATTGGGGATGCATAATTTTGTTGTCTTTTCCCTTCCTTCACTATTAAAACGGTTCCCAATTATATCATTGTCATTATCATATTCACTGGTGTATTCGACTTCAAAATATATGAAATAAAAATGATATCATTATTTCCTTTTGAAAATAAGAATACAGTTTTCTACCTGTCAGCTTTTAAACCATCTGTTTTGATTTCAGGTAGTGAGCTCGTTTGCCTTCCTACTTTCCCCCACCTGCTGGTGATTGCGCATTTTGTTCCCCAACCATTGGAAACATAAGTTCTTTATGTGAGACTCCCCTTTTTTCTTATTATTTTAGTTAAAGGTTTCGTGTAAGGTCTGACCTACTGATTCAGTGCTAAAGCTACACCCCTTTATACATCCAAAAGAATATAGGCTTCTTCCATGTTTATTTCAGTTTTTGTGAATTAAATGTGAATATTAAAAGAAAATATTTAATTCCATCAAGGATTTATTATTAAAACTTTTCTCTTGACTGAAGGTAGTTCCCTCCCTATATTGAAAATCATCAAATACTTTTTGTATGTTGTTGTTTTAAGAGACTTTAGCTGTTTAATAAACCAGGCTGCAAGCAGAGGCTATAAACTCTTAGGCATTAGCTCTGAAAGAAATTGCTAAAGCTTCCTTATCATTGTAATGTGTTCTGAGTTTTCTCCCTAACTTGTACTCAGATTCAGTTAATTACAGGGCTGCCATGGTTGGTGGCTTCCTCGGTCTCTCAGTTGGCAGTAAATAAATGTTGACACATACGTGTGTATGTGTGTGTGCACGCACGTGTGCCCGAATGTGTGTGTGGTTATTTGAGATGGGAAGCAATGGGAAGGGAAGTAGTAATTAGATATTTCAGGGGGACTTTTTATTATTTATTTAGCAAATGCATTGCTGAACTAAA
The DNA here is from genome assembly GCF_016432865.1 of Antechinus flavipes. Taxonomy (NCBI): domain Eukaryota; kingdom Metazoa; phylum Chordata; class Mammalia; order Dasyuromorphia; family Dasyuridae; genus Antechinus; species Antechinus flavipes. The sequence continues at coordinate 68,762,679 of NC_067404.1, read as the reverse complement.
ACTTGCCTTGTGTAAATATGCGGTAATCAGACGAAGCCTCCTTTTCCAGACAGCAGATGTAAATAGTCGTTTGATCCACAAGGCAGGCACTATTTTGGTTAGATAGCCTTTAGTCAAATATGGACATCAATTAAAATTTAGTCCAACACCTAGAATTCTGAGCCTAGCCCCCCACAATTAGCTACCACATTAAGTGGTTTATACCTGAGACTTAATGAGAAACTCCCCACTAAATATAAATCCTATTCATTTCCCTCTATGACTAGTCTATTGCTGGGTAAGGGGCATGTATGCCTGTGTGCGTGTGTAGCTTACTCTTTGGCCTCCCAAGACCTTAATGACCAGCTGGATTTATAATTTGCTATATGCAAATTCCTTTCCACATGAGGAAAATCATACTAGAGTTCTCAGCATGTGTTATGAGGGTCAGCAAAACTAAGCCCTGATGCTGTGAATTTCTTTTATATTTTGTTCCCTAATACATAACATTGTGCTCTCCATGAAGCGCAAAGCAGTAAGGTAGAGTTTTCAATTCCCTCTGGGTAGTGAAACTGAAGCAACTTTCTGAATTACTGGGTAGTTCTTCATATATTTGAGCTTTGGGACATGCATTTAAATGCAGTGACTTTTTCCTTCCCCAGAGCTACCTGGGTAGAAGGCTGGGGGCGGTTAACAAGGAACTCTTAATATGTTAGGATTGACAGAGGGAATGCCTAGCTTCTTGGATATCTGCATTTCCAGATAGATCCCTAAGAACTTGACTGTTTAACCTCCCCTGATAACAGTCATAACCCAGTAATAAGAGCTGATTTTGATATAGCTCTTGAATTTTTGCAACATGCAAAATATTCATTATGGCCCTGGACTCTTATTACAACCCCTCAAAAAAGATTCTCTAGATGTTACTGTCTCTATTTCAGAGATACAGAGACTAAGTAGACTCTTTGTCTCTAGTTTCCCAAGTTGTGATATCAGAATTGAGATTTGGACCCAGGTTTCTTGTAACCTCAAGTCTTGTATTTTTCACTGGTAGTTTATAATGAATTATCTTATTTGTTATTTATGGAATTATTTTTCTTTTGAAGTTGGCATTCGAGTGAAAGGCCATTCTTTCCTTTACCTGGAATGATAAGCCCATTAGTTCCCTTTTGTTTTCTTGACAGAATTGCAAGCCAGGCCTTTCTGATCTTTGTTGCTGCCTAAAAAGGAGCTGCAATTACTTATCACCTCTTCCCTTACTCCTCCTAGGTTTTTAAGGCACTATATGAATATAATGGAGTCCATTTGGGAATTCATCCTCTTTTCCATAGATCCTAGATCTTTTATCCTAGGCAGAAGCCTACTAGGGGAATGGAAGAACTGGAATGTGTAAACCTCCCTAAATCTTTTGGTTCTATGACTTTTTACTCCTCTATCAATCACCCATATCTCCTTTCACTTGTTCCTCCACCTATGGCCTTGGGTGTTCTTTCACTGTAAGGCCTTTCTTGTGAATTTTATGTAAAAAGACAATCTTTCATTCTACACGGTCATTTGAAAAGTTGTTTTCTACTTGGATAAGAGAAAACTACTGTAATACAAAATGAGATACTGTTTTTACATAGTTCTCTTGATCTTGAAAGAGAAGGGAAAGAGTGATTTTGTCATCAAGTCGCTTTAATTTGTAACTCATAGTCATAATAACCTGAAACTTTTGCAGCATCTGCACATAAGAAAGTTCAGTAAACAGTGTTGCTTAGTGATTCTGCTAGTTGATTCTTGCTGTTTGGGTCCCCATTATAATCAGATTTTAAAATCAAGATCCCCCTTCATCTGCATTGAGTTTCTTTAGATTGTCAAGTGCTTTTCTAAATAGGTTGGTGGAGTCGAATGCTTTCCTAGATGAAGCCATGACCTAGTTTTCCAGGAACATAGATTGACCTTGTCCCTACTGAGTGCAGGAAGCTCCCCACTGGGCCTCTCTCATCTGGGAACACAAAGGTTAGGATCTCCCAAATTCACTCATCACCTGAAAAACCATATTCCCCTCTTCCCTCTGGTTTTTCCAGCATTTTGCAGATATGTGATAGTAAAATCACACTGTAGACAAGTCTAGGAGAATTGTAGGGGCCCCAGAAATTTAAATGGGTAAGGAAAGTGATTTCAACATCATGACTACACAGTAATTAATATATCATGCTGAATGTTACTCCTTCATAGAGTACATATAAATAACTATAAAAGCAAGTGTCTGCTTATAAAGGGACCAAACATCACTTTGAAAACAATGTATAAGTCCCAGTAATTTCCAATAGCATATGACTTCCTATTTAATGAGATTCATATGCCTTTAGTAATTTGGTAGGAATCAAAATCTCAAAAAGTTTAATTTGCTCATTGAAGGTTCTGGAAGTTAGCGTCAGTACTTGTCTCTTATTGATTAGTTTGACTCTAGGTTTGAGAATAGATGACCATCATTTTAAAATTCCAGTCTTAGAGGCAAGGTGAATAATGGATCAACCTTCATTATCACTGCCAATATTGATTTTTTCTCCCTAATGTATGTAATGTGGAGGACTTGATTGAACTAGCCTAAGTTGTGTTCAGGATAGTCTCAAGAAACCTGAGGTCCCAAGTTTTATGTCTGATATCAAGAGAAGGGTAGAAAAGCAGAAGTTGGCGTGCTAAATGTAGTTAAAATGAAAAGCTAGGAGTATTTGGAAAGAACTATGAAGAGTAGGGCTTCCTGAGAAATAGAATACTCAAGAAGCTTGCCTAGAGTATTTAGAATGTTCAGAAATCATTGTCAAGAGAAGATTTTAAAAGGTCCTAGTTCCCTTTTCCAGAGAAACCTGAGAGAAACCAGAAAATCAGATGGCCAGAGGGACAATTTCAAAAGTCGCAAGCATTTCACAGTGGCATTGCCCTTTTGGTTTCAAAGACAATAACAGAGTGTTTGAGGGAAACTTATTTTACTACTCCATCTCCTCCACAGCCTCTCCCTCTTCCACATACATGTTGCTGCATGCTACAACCTTGGTTTAAAGATTCTCCCGTAGTAAAACCTGATAAAATTGTAAGAAGTCATGTTTGCTGCCCCTTCTCTGTTGGTTCAGTTATAAGGGCTCCTCTCTTTACCTGTGTCCATGTATTCCTATACTAGGCTATTTGTGCATCCATAAAAATGACAAGCTGTCAAGCAAACCAGTTACAATGACTGGGTCGTTACTACCACATGTGAAGCCTCAGAGCAGAGCTCTTGTCCTCCTCATTTCCTGGAATTGGCACCAACAAACCAGAACTAGCTAAGTTCTCACCCGAGAAAATGTCCAAAAGGCTTCATCGTTCTTTTGTAACACTTTCTTCCATTGGAACAAAACGGTGAGAGATTGTTCCTATGAGGAGGACTTTTGCTTTTGTTGCTTCTAAATCTATTAAATATGAGTGTGCAGATTTGTAAATGGTCCATGTTGCCTGAAAAAGTGACTATGATTTTATCTGGTGCGTGATGTTTCCCGATGTTGACAGTCCATAGTGGAAAAATACCTTGAACCATGAAATAATCGAGGAAATAGCTGACATGTCAGGTTTACAAAGGATTTTACCTACATTATTTTATTTAATGCCTGTAGCAACCCTGTGGTACAAGTACTAATATAATTATACACACACACACACACACACACACACACACACACGCATGTGTATATTTCATGACTAGAGAAATTAAATGACCTCTCTAGGTAATTCTCATAGAGACACAGTAGGGGGATTCTAGCCTCGGTCTTTTCTGAGTCTAAGTCCAGTACCCTTTTCACTAGATTGGATTGTAGCCATGTTTAATGTGCCATGAAGAAAAAGATTTTTGTGATTTTCAGAAATTGACTCCATCTCATATAGGAAATAACTAAGATTAAGTTAATTATATCAGGCAAATAAAAAAAGGTATAGATTTAATCTAGGCAACTATTTTTATCTAAAAGAATGTAATCTGAGGAAGAATATAATAGTGTAAGAAGATCTAGTTTCTATGGAAGGTAAACCTCAGCAGGGTATCTTGCTCTTTTTAAGATTCAGAAGGAGCAGATGAGGGAGGGAGGGAAGAAGGGAGGGAGGGAAAGAGAGAGAGAGAGAGAGAGAGAAAGAGAGAGAGAGAGAGAGAGAGAGAGAGAGAGAGAGAGAGAGAGAGAGAGAGAGAGAGAGCAGAGCCCCAAATCGAATCAGGATTGGGACAATAGGAGCTCCTAAGCTTGAGGCCATAGTAGTTAGTTATTAAGTAAACATTTATTAATCACCTACTGTGCATCAGGCATGGTACTAAATCCTGGAGATACAAAAAAGAAGGGAAAGACAAGTTGGGTGCTCAAGCCATTCATAATCTAATGGGAAGACAACAAGCAAACAAATATGTACAAAGATGCTATATATAGGAAAGGAAATAATTAAAGAGAGAAGGCGCTAGAATTGAGAGGGGTTAGGAAAGGTTTCCTGTAGAAGATGGGATTTTAGGTGGAATCTGAAGGAAATCAGTGAAACCAAGAGATAATCATGTGTTGGGAGAACATTCCACACATGGGAGCCCAAAAAATGTTTCTAGTTGAGAGCCAGAATGTCTTTTTAATGGATCAGCTAGGAGACCGATGTCACTGGATTTATTGAAGAATACATGACAGGGAGGAAGGTGTGCCAGGAGTGGCTGCAAAGTATTTTGTGTTTGATCCTAGAGGTGATAGGGAGCCACAACAGTTTATTGAGTAGGAAAGTGATAGCTTGGACTTGTGCTTTTGGACAGAGGTATCAAATAAGCAGAATAAACCATGTATTGCTCACTGTATTCCTGAGAGAAGGAAATTAGATTAAAATGTTATTCAGATACGTTTAATAAAATAAAAATACAATAAAACATAAATAATAGCCCATTTTAAAATTAAATTGATGTTGTCCATAGGAATTCTTATATGTGGATTAATGAATTCTGTTCTCTTTTTTATAATAATACCTTTTTATTTTTCAAAATACATGCAGATAGTTTTCAACATTCATCCTTGAAAAACTGTGTTCCAAAATTTTCTCCCTCCCTCCTGCCTTCCCATACACAGCAAGTAATCCAATATAGGTTAAACATGTGCAGTTCTTCTAAGCTTATTTCCACATTTATCATGCTGCACAAGAAGAATCAGATCAAAAAGGAAAGAAAAATGAGAAGGAAAAAAATAACCAAGAAAACAACAACAGAAAAAAGGTAAAAATACTATCCTGTGATCCTCATTCAGTCCCCATAGCCCTATGTCTGGGTACAGATGGCTCTCTTCACCACAAGATCATTGGACCTGGCCTGAATCATCTCATTGTTGAAAAGAGCCACAACCATCAGAATTGATCATTGTATAATCTTGCTGTTGCCATGTATAATGATCTCCTGGTGCTGGTCATTTCTTATAAAACAATACTATTCTATAACATTCATGTACCATAACTTATTCAGCCATTCTCCAGCTGATGGGCAGCCACTCAATTTCCAGTTTCTGGCCACTACAACAAGGCTCCCACAAACATTTTTGCACATGTGGGTCCCTTTCCCTCCTGTAAGATCTCTTTGGGATATAGGCCCAGTAGGAACACTGCCGTATCAAAGGGGATGCACAGTTTGATAACCCTTTGGGCATTGTTAATGTCCTCTACTTTTATTTGAGTTTGATATCACTGCTTTAGGAAAATCACAATTCCTTTTTTTTTTCTGAAGCAACTGGGCTTGAGTGACTTGCCTAGGATCACACAGCTAGGAAGTGTTCAGTGTCTGAGATCAGATTTGAACTCAGGTCCTCCTGACTTCGGGGCAGGTGCTCTGTCTACTGCACCACGTAGCTGCCCCAGAAAAATTACTTTAATGGCTGAATGGAAGATGTACTGGCGTGGGAAGAGACTTGAGGCAGGCACACCTACCAGTAGTTATTGCAGTACTTCAGGTGCGAGGTAGTGAAGGTCTGCACCAGGGTGTTCACAATATCAGAAGTGAGAGAAGAGGCATATATGAGAAATGTTGCAAAAGTCAAATTGGTAGGCCTTGATCATATGCTTGATTTGGGGATAAGAAACAATGAGGAGTCAGAGGTAACATAGGTTGTGAACCTGAAGTAGTGGAGGATGTTGTGGCCACCTGCACTAATTGAAATAATAGAAGGAAGTCAGAATTTATGGGAAGGAAGTTAAGTTCACTTTCGGACAAGGTGAGTTTGAGATGTCTTCTAAGCATCCAGTTTGAGATGTCTGAAAGGCGGTAATATAAATGAGAATGGGAATCAGTAGATCGAAAAGACAAAATAGGGAGATTTGAGAATGTCAGCATGGAGATGATAGTGGCCTTTTTCATATAAATTCTACGTAAATGATATACTTGCTATTGTAGAAGTTTGGCACTATTCTTACATATAGTAATTTGGGAAATTCCAGGTGTGCTTGTGTAGAAAGCTTTTTTCTAAAAGAAAATCATTTTATATTATTGGATAAAGGGCCCAGGTATAGTTGGCGGATTGTTCTTATGGAATCAGTATAATTATTCCACAAGGCATCTCAAAATTCTTACAATATTTTTCACATATTTAATAGATTTCATTCAGAAGATGTCAGAATTAGAACATCCACCAAAGCTGAGCAAAAGCCAAAAGGAAAAAGTGACTATAGTTCTAGATCACTTGAATTATCCAACTGTATGTGACTCTTGTTTCTACCTAGGATAATACTTTGTGAACCACATTTAGTAGGGGGTATCGGCAAATAGCAGTGTTGTGATTAAACCTCCCCTCCAGGGAGGGATTTTATTTTTTTCTATATAGAGGACAATTTAGATAATGACTAACAAAGCAGTCTTATCACTTATAAAAGTATACTTACTAATATTAATAAAGATTCTGAGCTTATGGTACTTGATATTCTGTTACAAATAGTTGGTACTCTGAAGAAATTCAACCAACGTGTGACTTGAGTTTATGATGTATAGCTTAGCCTCCATTTTCCTTCCTTTCTTTTCCCTGTTTTCTGTCTTCCTCACCTTTCTCTCTTCTCAACTCAATTTTCTCCTGCCTTTTACTACTTTGTTCTCCTTTCCTTATTTTCCTTTTTTCTTACTTCTCTCTCCCCACATTTTGCTTTTTCTTCTGTCTTCTCACTTCCCTTTTTTCATATTGCCCATCTCTCCTTTTTTGATCATTTTAAATGTGAATTTTTAACTTATTTTTCCATTTATTTTTTACTTTATTTTTCACAATTATATATAAAATAAATTTTAACATTTGTTTTTAAAACTTTTAATTCCAGTTTCTCTCTGGAATCTGCCAGAAGGCAGATGTGAAGTTATGTGAAACATTGCCATAAAAGTCATCTTGCAAAAGAAAATAGGTAGCCCCCCAAAAAACACCAAAGAAAGAAAGTTGGAAAAAAAAAGTAAGCCTCAGTCTATATTCAGATACAATCAGTTCTTTCTCTGGCTATGGATAGCATTTTTCATCATAAGTCCTTCAGAGTAATGATCTGCTTGGCTTGAATTTGTACCGTCAACAACTGATATTGTGTTACCACTTAATAAATGCTCTAACTTTACTTGTAATACATATTATATTACATCCGAATCTGTATTCTGCATTTTTCTGATGGATGTTGAAAAGTTGGAATATGTCTAGAGGAAGGCAACCAGGATGTTGAGGAGACCAAGCCCCTTAAGAACTAAAGGACCTCTGATATTTATTTAGGCCAGAGCTGCCTTCAAGTATTTGAAGGGCTGTTATATGAAAGAGGTATTAGACTTAATCTTTTTGGTCTCATAGGGTAGAACTAGAAATATTTCAAATTTGAAAGGAACAGAATTCAACTTAAAACAAAGATAAATTTCCTAACAATTAGTGCTATCCAAAAATGATCACTTACTGATAATGTCATGTGTTAGACTTTTGTTTGGTGAGGGCTGAAGGGATCTTTGTTTCCTTCCCTTATTTAGGTTGGTTATTCACTCTTCCTCACATGGGATGATTACTTCAAAAGTTATCTGAATATTATTCTTTTTTTAAAGCACAGCTCATGTAACACCTGTTCTGGGAAATATTGCCTGTTACTGAACTCTAGCCCTTCTACAAGATATATTTCATCACTGTTATCTTTATATGCTTATATTTAGTTTATCTGTTTTCCTTTACATCCTCTAATGTTAGTAATTTTGCCATGTTATTATTTGGTAATCTGAGGGATATAAAATTAAATGTCATAGTTACTTTAATTTGTTTTTTTTCTAATTTTTTTTGTGATCTGAAGTATTTTTTTCCATGTAGCTATTGATAGCTCGATCAGTAAATGATCTTTAGTGTTTCTCCTTTTCTGCATTGTGTTGATGGTTTATGTCCCCAGTGCAAAATTCCAATATATGATCAGTGTATTTAAAGGTGCCATGCATGGCTTAGCAGTCTGCAAACTCATTCCTGTTCCCATTCAGTAATTGTCAGAGTTGTACTATCACTATTTTTTCTAAAGTTCTGTTTAGATATTTAATTTCTTTTTCATTTCCCTTTTGGTTAGCTATTTCTATGTGTGAAAGTGAAAGAGGTACATTACTGTCCTCCCTTTTATAATTTTACTATTTCTCCCTGCTTTTGATTAATTTATATTTTAAGTAGTTAGATACCATGTTATTTAGTGCATATATATTGATTGTATTTATATTGACTTAACATCAAAAGTGCTTTTATACATAATATAGTTTCCTTATTTATCCCTTTTCAAGATATCTGTTTTACTATAGCCTTATCTGAAATCAGTAGCTGGTCATACTTTTTGGAGTTTACTTGAACTCCAACCCCTAATTGTAAATTTTTATGAATCTTTATATTTCGAATATATTTCTTGTAATCAAAGTAGCGTCAGATTCTGTTTTCTAATCCATTTTCCTATCTTATTTCATCTTATGGATGAATCCAACAATTTGTGTTCATAGTTATTATTATTACTTATTTATTTCCCTCCATCCTGTCTTCTTGTATGTTTTTCTGTCTCTCTTTACAAATAAAAAAGTGATAAAAATGAATCTTCCTTATAGTTATCAATAAACGAAGCAATCTGTTTCTGCCATGATTTAGCTCTTCCCTTTGCCTCATCTCCTAGCATAGGTTTTTTCCCCCAATTGTTCTTCATTTCATTAATAACCTCTTTTTGCTCCCCAGTCCAACACTGGAGTTTGTTTCACTCATGACTATTTCTTCACCTATCTTGTGTTAAAGATCTCTCTCCCCATCTCTTTGCATGATGTACGTCTACATCATGTTCTATGTGTGTTTGTATGCAAGTATACATCAGAGAGACATAGCCAGACATAGACACTGAAAGACAGACAGACAGATATGAACGCACAAAGACAAAGAGACAAGAGACAAAGACAGAAATACAGAAAGACCAAAAGAAACAGGGAGTGTGTATTTTTCTTGGAGACTGTGCTTGGATTTTGTGTGGATATTCTCTGATTCTGGGCTTACTTCTTCGGCTTCTTCTTGTATAAGGGATTTTCTCATTGTGTTTTTTCTTCTATTTATTCATATCCCTAGCTTCCTTGTGCTTGGCTCAGGTTTCATGTTCATACTGCTAGATGATATAGGCATGCCTACCTTGGTACTGAGTTTAGTGACTAAGATGAAGTTCCACCTTCTATAATAACACTCTGGCCTTGGTCCCTGCTGATTGTGGCCCAGATTTCTTGGACTCGGTTGATCAAAGGCTACCTGGATGATTCACCAGACTTTTTTGTGCTGTGGTTAGTCATCTAGGGTCAACCTTAAGTGGACACTGTCCCCTTACCTCTGGCTTTTTGTTTGCCTAGCTGTCTTCAGAACTCAATGCTCACCTTCTACAAGAGGCCTTTCTCAATCAGGCCAGTGTCTACTGCTTTCTTCTGTTAGATTTTTTTCCCTCAATATATCTTGTATATATGTCTTAATTTACATTTCGTCACCTCCATTAGGAAATGTGCTCCTAGAATCTAGGCACTGGAGTTAGATTTTTTAGGCACAATGGATCTCTGGTTATCTCCTGCAGTCCTGTTATTTTTTTTTGTAGATAGGAAACTGAAGTGTAGATACAAGTTTGCACTGGTTATATTAGAAGCTCAATTCAAACTGAGGAACTCTGATGATGGATCTAATATTTTTATTTATTACAAGGCTGTGAAGATTAACCTCATTAAGTTGCTTTAATAACATATCTATATTATTGTCCATAATGAGTCACTGGACAAGGATCTTATGTTTTAAGTATTAACATCCAAATTATTACTTATAGACTATCTAGAAACTATGAGATTCTAAGCACTCTTGACCCTCTTTATCATCATCATGGAAGAATACACGGGATTAAGGGTCATATCTTACTTTTTTTTTAATTTCATGGCTTACTGTAGCCAAAAACAAATGGATAGCTGATAGGTGATGTGCCCCTCTGTACTTAGCTGAGCAAGGCCTTGCAAAGTGGACACTCTATTGCTGGGAGTACATTTGAATCCTTTCCAACATTGGAGAGCCTGCCAGGGACTCCACTCTGCTGGCACAGTCTTTGAGAACCCAGGGTCATCTTGATGTCACAGTGAAGCTAGGGAATATATAATAACATAATTAGGTCCTTATAGAACTTATAGGCTTTTTTTGTGGAGATAAAATTTGATTTAATTCCTAAAGAGAGTAACAGAGAGGAAAGATGAGGTCATTGTAGATGGAAATAGTGTTCTATACAAATGCTAAAGCTTTCGAAGACTTACAATTTTTCACAATAAAAGTTGTTCTAATAGACTTAAGTTTTTTGAGAATGAAGTAAAATTCAGAAAGGAAAAAATAAAAGTATCAAATCATTTCTAAATCGAGAAAAATAGATGTTTCAAAAATATACAATTTAGTATATATAACTTTACAGGAATTCTCCATGCTGCTGAGATTATTGAGAATTCAGTTTTTTTAAGCAACCATTAACTGAGATATCACTGTATCAATATGGTGTAAAGATGGAGGTTTTTAATAACTCCATAGGTTAGAAAGAAAGCTTCAGTAGTCATTTTTCTCTTATTGTTCAGGCAGAAGTGTTATCACATTAATATAGTTAATTTGAATTCCAGATTAATTATGACAACTTTAGAATTATGAAAGGACCCTGGCTGGCTGTGTGGGTATTAAGATTACTGTGTGGGTTGGGACTCATTAGCCGATTGTTACAAAAATACTGCAAAGAGCATTTCGAGAAGTAAGAACACTTCCAAAAAAAAAAAATGGAGCTTCGCTTCAGAGGAAGTGTGGCCTAGTGGAACAGGCATAAAAATAGAAAAAAGAAATCCTGAGTTTTCCTCTTATTACCACTGGCTCTCTACAACTGTAGGCAAGTTATGTAACCTCTTCATCTCTCATAGCCTTCCTCACTAGAGCCTGGCAACTTGAATATGTTTCAGAGATTATAGAGAATTATTCATGAATACGACAAGGAAATCTTAAATTTTTGCAGTGTTCTAGTCCAGACCTGTTATTTCATCAGTGTAAGGAACTCCCCAGGGAAGGAACTCCCTCTGTGCAATGCAGATCAGTGCCTGCCTCTTCAGTCTTAGAAAATGATGTAGGCACTGAGAGGATATGTGACTTGATTCAGTGCCATAGAACCAATATGAATTAGCTAGAACACAGACCCTCATCCTGACAAGGCTGTTAAACCTCTCTTCAACCTGCAATCTTTGTTGATTGCTTGACAAAAAAAACCTGTGCCCTCCCTCCTAGTAATACTTCCTAAAATTAAAACAAAAAAAAGACTTTGTACATCTACATCAATTATCTGTGGAGGCCCCACCTTTTTATTCATGCTTAAGTTTGGAGGGAGAAAGCAGATCCAGAAAATCCAGGTGAATTATGGTGGAATTGTCCTGCATCTACTCTACTACACGTTTGGTGCTATCCTTCACTCTACTAGCACTAATTCTTAACACAGAGGTACCTAATTATATGTCTGACTTAAATTCCAAATTATAGAACGGATGGGTTTGAAAACAATGAAATGCAAAGATTTACATTACAAAGATATATCAGGAGAACATATTACTAAATAATAATCTCTTTTATCAAACTTTTTTGATTTCTTTGGCCATTTTATAAAGCCAGAGAGTATCCCAGTGTAAATATAAGTTGGGGAGTTGTAGATTTGCTTGAAGGAGAATATTCTTGTGTTATACTATTCCTATTACAACTATGACTATGACCATGACCATGATAATGAGTACTACTACTACTATCACTACCATTGCTGCTGCTGCTGCTGCTGCTACTACTACTACTACTACTACTACTTTGACTAATTCACATTTATATGGCAGGTTAAGGTTTACAAAGAACTTTTTTCTATGTCAGTTCATATGGTCTTTATATTATAGTATATTGTCCATAATGAATCAGCAAAACTAGTGCCATACTAGGCCACAATGAGAATGGTACACTATAGATCAAAGGAGGTGGCAGTCCTGTTAGATCCTGCACAGCTCAGATGTTTGTTCTTGGATATCTCATTTCACCTACTCAGATACACAATCTCTTTTTTTAGGGCCCTTAGAGCACAACTATTGAGTCCAACCTGTGGCTAATCAGTATCCCCAACCGTATATCCAACATATCACCATCCCCAATACTTAGCACAAAGCCTGGCGCATGGTAGACGCTTAATAAATATTTATTGGCCAAATGAATCCATTACCTCATGAGGCACAATGATGAGGATGTTAATAAGCTGAAGCACATAAAGAAGAGGGAGGTGAGGAAAGCAAGGACTTCACTGGACTTTATGACTTATAAGCATCATTCACAAGGGAGCGAGGATCTTGATCACAGTATCAAAGCAGAGAGGAACATTGATACTTCTGGAGTTGAGGGGCCCTTCCTTTATAAAGACTAGAGCACAGACAAGGAAACAAGGTGACCATATCTGTCCCAGGATCACACCACCTTGGAAGCAACAAAAACTTATAAACCCCCAGCACATTTCCGTAGTATTTACTGTGTGCCAGGCACTGTGATAAGCACTTTGCAAATATTATCTCATTTGATCCTCATTTTGGAGTTTCTTTGAGGAGGTCAGCAGTTGATTTTTTCCTATTTCTACTTCACCCTCTGATTCTAGGAGATCTGAGGACCTTCCTTCTTTTCTTCTTTTAAAATAACTTTTTATTCATGTTTTCTGTTTCTTATATTACCATAGTATGCTATGTGTCCCTCCTCTTTCCTCTCCCAGGGAACCATGGGAACTCTCTAGCATGTCATTCAGGACTTGGTCCACATTATCCTCCGCCTCATAATTCTGTTTTCTGACCAAAGTAGCCTGCCTGATGTTACTTATTCACAACATTCCACCTCTCATTTCTATGTGTTTATATAACACTTCTTCATGCTTGGAGTATTTTCCTCCTTATCTTAACCTCTTAGAATTCCTGGCACTTTTTAAGGTTCAAATTAAATGTCACTTCATATCTGAGGATTTTTAATTGGTTTTCCAAGTTGCTATCCCTATTCCCATGAATCAGTTTGTATTTATTGTGCATAGATCTCTAACTTCAGTAGGATCTTCCTAATAGAACACAATCTCTCTAAATATCTCTACTGTATCTTCTGCATCTAGCTCAATGTTTGTAAACATTTAATAAATTCTTATAGTTGATTAAGTCCTTCTAAATAAACAGATTTTTTTTTTGGTCCAGAGAGAAAAATTTATTGAGGCTTACCAAATGACTGAAATGATGGGGGAGGAGGGCGTGATGCTTAACTTATCAAAATGACTGTACTAAAGGTTGATAATATAATTTTAACAGTAACCCTCACACAGTGAAACATTTTTGACAAGAGAATGGAAATCAGTTATTAGTCATTGTGTTCTAAGGCCACTGGCAAAAAGAGCAAAGTCCTGATTTTGTCCCCTTCATAAATCAGAAACATATAATTTGAGAGATTGTCTCATTTTTAGTTCATAAAATGGTACTCCAACAGTAATCAGCTCTTCTAAGAGAATTGTGAAAAATCAAGAAAGAAGGAGATTTAGGAGACGTGTAGATACCTATCCTTTTGGCTGCTTGTAGTATCATCATGCAGGGACCCCAGAGGAAACGAGATTGATTTTTCTCAACTTAAATCACACAATTATGTAGGGCAAACTGACACATCTTAATCTGCATTTCTATGTGGAATAGAAATGATTAAGAAGGAAAACAATCATAATTCTTAGAGAACCCACTTTCATTGTATGCTAAATAAAGGTAGGTTTAGAAGAGAGGCAGATGATATGTTCCATGTATCCTTTTTATGAAAATGGATCCATTAACTATTGAAGAGACTTTCTGATTTTTAATGTACCTTATATACTATGGCACCAGTAGTAGTAGACATTTCAGAATCATAGAATTTTGGAATCTCAGAAATCAGATACCGCCGAGGTCATGTAATCCAACCCACAACAAATATGGTATTATATCAACACCAGCTCTGGCAAATGGTCATCCAACCTCTTTGTGAAAGCCTCCATTAAAGAGGAACACACTACTTGAGGAAGTCTGTTCCACTTTCAGACAGTTATGAAATTTCTTATTATACTTTACCCCAATCAATCACTCTTAATCCTCTAGCCAGTATTCTTTGCTTTAGGTCATCTAACGTAGAACTTATTTCTATTCTAGAATGGCATTCTTTCCAATTCTTGAAAGCAGCTTTTCATTTCCACCCCCACACCTTCTTGTCTCGAGTTTAAGTTCCTAAATTCTGCCCATGCATGCCTTGACTTTTATTTCCTTTACCATCCTTATCATGACCATCTGGGCATATTCTGAGCTATTAGTCTCCTTCTCAAATATGGTAGGCAGGAGTCAGTGTTATTTCAAAGGGAGATGGCATTGTGGCTCCATGAAAGAGCTGCCACTCTACAAATCTAACTAATCTACAGATCATTTGACTTCTTTGGGCCTCAGTTAAGAGAGATCACATGTTCTCTAAGGTCTCTTCCAGCTCTAAATCTATGATCCTATATTATGTCCGTCTAGAACAGGCAACTACCATCTCCTCTTCCTTAATAGTAGTCCTCTTTTAATGTAGACTACAGTCACTATAGCTGTTTTGACTGCCATATCAAACCATTGAGCTTGTATTACACTAAAATGCCAAGAGTTTTTTCTTTATTGTCCTGTCATACCTTCCCTGTGTTGTACTTATGGCCTTTATTTATTTTGGATTCCATTTTTTAATATAAGTAGAAGATTGTGTTTATCCCTATGAAAAAGTATCTTGCTTAATTCAGCCTACTGTTCTGATCTTTATAGAACTTCAAGATTCTTGACTCTGCCATCCTGTGTTAGCTATTTCTTTAAAAAAAGAAAACACCAACATAATTAAAATATATTTTCTTAATAGGTTCTCCCAGATGTTTGCTTAAAGTTATAGGCCTTTTTTTTTTACAGATGAGAAAACCAAGGCCTGAAGAAGTGATGTAATGTCCCCCAAATGACACAGCAAACATTTTCCAGATGAATTCTTCAGAATCAGTTTCATTACCAAAACAACAAGAAACCCAGAATGAAATACAAACATTTACAAGTCTAATATTAAATTCAAGCCCAACAGCTGTTTGGCAGACACCTGCTTATTTAACAAAGGTCTAAAGTACTCCCACCTACCTTCATGAGATCCTTAGCACAGTCCCAAAGGGCTGTCTGGTCAGGTCTGTCAAATGTTGGACAGGGATCTCTGTGCTGAGGATCTTATGGGAAAAGTGCTTTAGACAAGTGTTATCCAGCTCATATAGAAATGGATCCCTCCTGATCACATATTGACATAGAAAACCACAAGTTAATATTATATATTTTATATCTATGTATTTTCCAGTTAAATTTTAATCTGATTCAGGATGCACTTTTGCAGTTGGGTTTAGACCTTTGTTATACATATGGGGTTTCATCAAATGACTTATATTACAACAATGTGAAAGCATATAAAGCAGGGCAAGATTAAATATAATTTTCTGATATCAGCAATTTTCTGATAAGCAGAGTTGTCCAAAAATGGAATAGGTTCCCTTATAAAGTGATGTTTCCCATTTTTGGAAGATTTTCTATATTTCTACTTTGTGGAAGACATTATAGAACTATTTATTATTATTACCATCATTATTGTTGTGGTAGTTATTATGAACACTAATAGCATTATGATTTACAACAATATAAAATGATATTAACAGCAATAATAATAGTTAGCATTTATGTAGTGCCTTCTATGTTCCAGGTACTGTGCTAAAATGCTTTACAAATACTGTCTCCTTTGATTTATGCAGAAAGTAGACTTTGAACCTGATAACCTCTAAGATTCATTCAGACTTGAAAATGCTGGAAAAATCTATGATTTATGTACTTTCTTTTTGTTCCTTTAGTATGTTTTGAGCGTTATCTCTTTTGTTCTATGATACTGATGAATGAGGTGCATTTGACTTACAGTAAGTATACAGCATAATTTCAGAAGACTTATTGGACACTTTCTGAAGCTTCACCAAAACTTCTCTGATAATACTGGTTCACTTTTAGATATTTTTTTCTAACTTGTGGATATTATACATTAGATCTCACCTCATTGTTTTAATAGATATATATTCCTCTTTGGAATAACAGCTTCGATTACAATAAAATGCATTATAGCTTCTCTTTACATGATTATCGGTTGACTTGATATCCTTGAGATGTTTTTATTTTTCTTCAATCAGAGATAGCATTAATTTCTCCAATGTACCCCCCCCCAAATGGTATTTAATTAGATTTAGGCAAAGGTTTGATATTATACCAGATATCATCTGCATCCTTAGATGAGTTTGTCTTACTCTCGAATGGAGAAGAATTTTGAGAAATGGATTCTAATCTCCCTACTAGTCCAAGAACTATTTCATCCTTTTAGATGGTGTCAAACCCATGAGCTAAAATGATAAATTAAGTATGCCATTTTTCTCGGCATACTTCTTTGGAAGTTCACATTATTAGCAACTCTTTTGGCATCTATATACATTTGGAAGTAATTTTATGTTTAACTCAAATTGGAATTTATGATTCTTTTGTGGTACTCAACTTCCTTAGAAAAAATGATATCATTTTGGTCATTATCTCTATGGGAGCTCAGTTCAAGCTGTGTGAAGAAATGATCACCTTTTGTAAAACCAGTGTTATCAAAAAAACACTAAAAACTGGGAACTCTAAATTAGTCTTAGATTTTCTGTATTATTCTGTTACTTTGAAAAGGCCTTTTCGCAAGCTACAGCTGCCTGTCATTTTAGCTACAATTGCATGCCCACACATACTCATGAACAAATAATGCATTTGGATTTAAGGATCTTTCACCTTAAATCTTATTTTCTGGATATAATGTGTCCCCTAGAACATTCAGTGACCACATAACCTAAAAAAGAATCATTGAGTGATTTTATGCCAGCTCACTCTTAGACCTATTGATTGAAAAAATAGGATACAGAGAAACTATACGATTTGTACAGAAATAAGAAACTTTAACAGAACTGTCTTCTGATTGCCTAGACCTTTATGGGCAGGCTCGTTTTCCCAAAAGGGAAAAAGGGAGAGGCTTCAAGTGAATCAATTAGCTTGACTGTTGAAGCCAAGTTGTAAAGAACTTTCAAAACAAAATGGAGAAGTTTCTGTTTTATCCTAGTGGTAACAAAGAGTCACTATTGTAGAATGAGGAGTGATATGCTTAGATCCGTGCTTAAGGAAAATCACTTTGGCAACTACATAAAAAGTGAGTCAAAGTGTCAAAAGCCTGGAGGCAAGATTGCCAACACAGAAGCCATTGAATTAGTAGTATAGGAGAGAGGCCTGAGCACTAATGATGAGTGTGTATACGTGTATGCATGTGCACATGCGTGCGATGAAGGCAGAGTGAGGGAGAAAAGCAGAGCAGAGGATTGAAGAAAGAGTTGAATTGAGAGATGGCAAGACATGGCAAGTGATGGGATATGTGGCATGGAGGAAATTGAAGAGCTGAAGATAAAGCTGAACCTGGGAGCCTGAAAGAAGGGTGGTCCTCTTTATAGAAATAGGGAAATTTAGAATGGGATCATTTGGAAGAAAATCAATGAATTCTCTTTTGGTCATGTTGAGTCTAATGTGTTTTGGGGACATCTGACAAATGTACAAAAGGCATCGGGTGATATAGGACTAAAGCTCAAAAGAGAGAATGAGTCTTGAAATATAGATGTTGGGGGCATTTCCATAGAGATGATCATTAAACTCATGAAATCTGATGTATAGAAAATGAAGAGTTCTCAAAATATCATCTCAACCTATATTCAGAAGTAGCAGACTGAATGTCTACGGAACCAGAAAAGGAGACTGAGGAGTATTCGGACACTTTGAAGGAGAATCGGGAGAAAACAGTATTGTGAAAACCAAGATTGGAGAGAGTAAGTAATAGTGTAAAATCCAACAGAAAGGTCAAGAAAGATGAAGACTGAGACAGGCCTTGAGATTTGGCAATTAAGAAATCACTGGAAACTTCAGAGAAAGCTCTCCTAGTTGAATGATGAGATCAGAAGGAAGCCTCATGCAAAAAGGTTGAGAAGTGAATAAGACATGAGGATAATTAGGAAATGAATGTAGATTTACCCTTTCTTAGTTTGAGAATGAGAGGAGACAGTAACTTGAGGGAAGGCAGTGGTCAAATGAATAATTTTTAGGATGGAGGAGACTTTCACATATTTGAAAGCAGAAAGTAAAAAACTAGTAGATGGGACAGGATTGAACACTGGGGGCAGAAGGTGGTTGAAGGAGTAGTACAGTGGAGAATATGGGAGTGGACAGACTTTAGGACATTTCTTAAGAGGTTAGTCTTGGTACAGAGAAGGGCTACTTAATTATAGAAAGTGGAAGAAGGGAAAATATAGGGAAGGGAGGAAGTTGATAGAATTTTGAGAGGAGAAAAGTTAGAGATTTTGCTTCACAATGTCAGATTTAAAAGATTACTTAGCAAAATATGTAGCTCCATTTTCAAGGCCAGCAATTGAGTTGTGATCCATAATCAGTCTATCCCAGAATTCATCAGGTCCTGAAGCTGAATTTCTCTGAGGAATCTGAGATACATGAGTTCACCTGCTAATGCCCAGGTGACAAATAAGATTCAGTTGAATATTTATGATAACTTTCAACTTGGTTCAAGACACAAATGGAAAAGTTCATAAAATGAGATCAGATTTACGAAGGATATTTGTATGCATATCCCACAAAACAAGGTTTAATCAGATCCCATGATGTTAAGGTTAGAACTTAACTTGCATTGCAGCGACCTAACTAGAGGATATGAACAAATTAATCAAGGAAGTCCTGATTGAATAGACGGGTCTTGCATTTAAATATGAAGGCCAAAATATCTGGATGTTATTCAATACTGAGAAACAATCAAAAAAGGATGTTCCATAGAAAATATGCCATATAATTGAAGATAGATGAAGACTCAACAGCCTTGGAGTTGAAATATCATCCCAAAAGGAATCCCCAGTACAATATGTCAGACAGGCAGTCTTCTAGCATCTGCCTGGGGACAGAAGAAAATATCATTGGTAAACATAGCCCTTTTTACTCTAGGACAGTGTTTTAGTCTAAAATCTGTTTCCATATATTTGTCTCTTTGCAATTCCTATCCATTGCTCTCAATTTTGCCTTCTGGAACCAAATAGAACAACTCTAATACTTCTGCCGTCTGATAGTCTTGTTAAGCTCTTTAAGATAACAATCACGAGCTTTCTCTTTTTCAGAACAAATATCTTTATTTGCTTCAATCTCTCATCCTGTAACACAATTCCCAGTCTCTTCAGTACCGTGCTTGCTCTCTTCTGGACATTCTTCAGCTTATTCGAGTCCTTTCGAAACTATAGTGTACACAGCTGAGCAGAGATTTGCTGGGATGGCCTCATGTGGGCAAAATACAGTGGAATGATCAGTTCCTTATTCTTGGAGCCCATGACTTTAATAATATAGCCCACAACCCAATTAGCTCTCTTGGGTGCCAATCCCATTGCTGACTCACATTGAACTTGCAGTCAACTAAAACTCCCAAATCTTTTTCAGGGACACTTCTAAGTATATATAACTCTTTCATCTTTAACTCTGGCTGAATTTTTGAACACAAGTGCAAATCAGAATATCCATCCTTAATTCATTTTGTCTTATTAGATTCAGTCTAGTGATATAGCCCATTATGGTCTTTTTGGATTTCAAATGCCTATCATCCAGTGTACTCTCTATCCCTCCTAATTTTGTGGCATTTTCACATTTCATATATTCTGGATATTCATCCATCCTACTTATTGTTAAAACTATGACTACCTGTCTCCTGTCTTCTTTTTAATTCAACATCAGTAATGTAAAATAACTGCTAGGATATATTGTAAAATAAGCGATAAACCACATTTTCTTTTTCCATAGGACCTGGCTTTATGACTCTCAGAACTGGAGGAAAGAAAGTCCTTTACAAAACTTGCATCTGTCATGATAATCAAATAAGGGAGGGAAGAAGAATATGTTCATTAGAGGCTGCTTCCAGTCTCTTTGTTATTGTTGTTCAGTTGCTTTTTTAGTCATGTCCAACTCTTTGTGATCCCACTTGGGGTTTTCTTGGCAAGAATACTGGCAAGGATACAAGCTATTTCCTTCTCCTGCTTATTTTACAGATGAGGAAACTGAGGCAAAGCAAACAGGGTGAAGTGACTTGCCCACCAACAATGTCCGGCAGCAAAAGATACAGAGAGAAATTCCATTCAAAATATTTGTAGATCCCATAAAATATTTGGGAGTCTACTTGTCAGGAAATATAAGAAGGCAATTACAAAAGACTTTCCACACAAAGTCAGATTTAATCAGTTGGAAAAATATCAAGTGCTCATGTGTAGGCTGAGCTAATATAATAAAAATGACAATTCTATCTAAATTGATCTATCCATCTATCTAAATCTACTTATTCAGTGCCATGCCAATCAAGCTCCCAAGAAATTATTTTACAGAGCTAGAGAAAATAATAACAAAATTCATCTGGAAGAACAAAAGGCCAAGAATTTTTAAGGAATTGATGAAAAAAAAGTGCAAAGGAAAATGGCCTAGCTATATCAGACCTAAAACTATATTAAAAATCAGCATTTGGTACTGGCTAAAAAAGTAGTTGATTGGAGGGATGGGTTAGGTTTCCAAGACACAATAGTCATTGACTATAGTAATATAGTGTTTGATAAAGCCAAAGATTGCAGCTTCTGGGATAAGAGCTCACTATACAAAAATTCCTGGGAAAATTGGAAATTAGTATGACAGAAACTAGGCACCAATGCACACCTAACACACTAATACCAAGATAAGATTGAAATGGCTTCATGATTTAGACATAAAGAGAGATATTATAAGCAAATTAGAACAACAAAGGATGGTTTACCTCTCAGATCTATGGAGAAGGAAGGAATTTGTGGCCAAAGAAGAACTGGAATACATTACTGAATGCAAAATGGATAATTTTGATTATGTTGTTAAAATTTTTTGTAGAAACATAACCAGTGAAGACAAGATGAGAAGGGAAGCAATAAACTGGGGAAAACTTTTACATTCAGATAGTTCTGAAAAAGGCCTCATTTCTAAAATATGTAGAGAACTGACTCAAATTTTTAAGAATTTGAGCCTTTCTCCAGTTGATAATTGGTCAAAGAATATGAATAGACAATTTTCAGATAAAGAAATCGAAACTATTTCTAGTTAGATGAAAAGGTGCTCTAAATCACTATTGATCAAAGAAATGTAAATTAAAATAGCTCTGAGATACCATTGAATACCTCTCAGATTGGCTAAGATGACAGGAAAAGATAATGACCAATGCTGGAGGGGATGCGGGAAAACTGGGACACTACTATATTGTTGGTGGAGTTGTGAACAGATCCAACCATTCTGGAGAGCAATTTGGAACTGTATCCAGAAGGCTATCAAACTGTGTATATCCTTTCATCCAGCAGTGTCTCTATTGGGCTTGTATCCTAAAGAGATTAGAGAAAGGGTCCCACGTGCAAAAATATTTGTGGCAGTAGATGCCCATCAGTTGGAAAATGACTGAATAAGTTATGGGATGTGAATGTTATGGAATATTATTGTTCTATAAGAAAAGATCAGCAGGATGATTTTAGAGAGGGCTGAAGAGATCTACATGAACTGATGATGCTGAGTGAAGTGAGTAGAACAGGAGATCATTATACATGGCAACAACAAGATTATATGATGATCAGTTCTGATGAACATAGCTCTTTTCAGTAACGAGTGGATTCAAGCCAGCTCCAATGGTCTTGTGATGGAGAGAGCCGTCTGCACCCAGAGAGAGGACTCTAGGTACTGAGTATGAATCACAACATAGCATTTTCACTTCTTTTGTTGTTGATTGCTTGAATTTTGTTTTCTTTCTCATTTTTTCCTTTTGATCTGATTTTTCTTGTACATCATGATAATTGTGGAAATACATATGGAAGATTTGCGTGCTTAACATATATTGGATTACTTGCTGTCTAGAGGAGGGGGGGAGGTGAAAGGAGGAAAAAAATTTGGGACATAAGGTTTTGCAAGGATGAATGTTGAAAACTATCTATTCCTATGTTTTGAAAATAAAAAAGCTTTAAAAATAAATAAGTAAACAAACAAATAAAAAGGAAAAATGGAAAAGAAAAGAAAGACTTATCAGGCAGATTTCAAAAAAGCCTTCAAAGACTTACATGAACTGATGCTAAGTGATATTAGCAGAACCAGGAGAACATTGTACATAGTAACACTACCATTGTGTGATTATCAGCTATATTGACTTAGTTCTCTCAGGAATACAATTAAGACAATTCCCAATGAATTGCTCATATTCAAAAATGCTCTTTTTTCAGGGAAAGAACTAAAGAATCTGAATTCAGATTGAAGCTTGCTATTTTCACATTTTTGTGCCTTTTTTAATGGCTTTTCCCTTTTGTTCTGTTTCTTCTTTGACAACATGACTAATGTGGAAATATTTCCATGGTTGCACTTGTAGACCCTATATCAGATTGCAAAGACCTCCTTAGATGGAGGATGGGAGAGGGGGGCGGGGAAGAGGAAGAGAGACAGGGAGAGGGAGAGGGAGAGGGAGAGAAAAAATGGAACTAAATTTTTAAAAAATGAATGTTAAAGACTATTTTTACTTTTGATAGGAAAAAATAAAATACTGTTTAATAACAGCAAAAAACATACAAAGAACAGCAAGAAGGCCAATTGTACATTTGGAAAAGAGTGAAGTGTAGGAAGTTTTGGAAAAGTCAGAAGGCCCAAGTTGTAAAGGACTATAGAAACCAAATAGAAATATTTTCCTTCCTAGAGAAAAATATTGGAAATGATAAATTTCATGTTCAGTTGTATCTTTTTTGAAATTATGGAGTTAATACTTCCTTTATAACATGATATTTCTCAGTTACATGGAATCTCAAGGTCAATCTATTCTTTGGTATTCTTACCCCTCTTTCTGTAAGAGTATTCTAATCTTATATTCAGTTTCTGCTTCCCTTACCTACAGTTGATTCCATATTATGAGATAATTTCTAAAAATTTGATTTAGTTACTGATTTCTTGTGGTCAGGTCAGATTTATTTTACCCTACTTGTCATTTGACTTCTCATTGAAATCATTTCTGTTTGGGTTATTTGCAAGTAGTTGTTTATCACTGTTGGTAAAGCTACAAGTATAGAATATTAGATAGCTGAATCTTCTATCTCTTTTCTGATTTTTTGGGGAAATCTATTGTTCCACATTGATTTTATCTGGCTTGTCTTTCATTCTTTCTTATTAAGTCCATGATGGAAGTCACCTAGGGAAGCCCTCAAAGATCCAGTCATTTCTCCTTTGACAATGAATTCTTTCTTATTGGTCAAAATCATGTTTGAAATGACATTTATCTTTTTCTTTTCCTCTGTTTTTTCATGATGAAATTATTGAGTCAAATTATGTCATCTCAACTTCTCTGCCTAAAACAGAGTTCTAGTAGATAGCTAGATAATTGAAGCCCCTGTCACTACAATATTATAACTTTTATTTATTCATATCTGGCTTCCTACTTTTTCTTATAACAGGGCAACCCTCTTTGCTCAGATACCTATAATTACCATATTCACATCATACCTAGCACAATTGAGAAACCATGCCAAAAAACAGAAACCCAGTTATCTAATTAGATATATTTACTTTGTTCCTCCTCAGGACTGAAACCCAAATATCTCCTTTTACTTTTTTGGTCCTGTGTTTCTATGAACAGAATTATTAATTCAACCCGCTCCACATTTTGATGGGTCCAAGGTTGTTCTTCATCATTTACAACATTCAGTTTCTGTTGCTTAATGATTATTATTGTAGTGTTGTGTATATTATTTCTAGGTTCTTCTTAATTCATTTCAAAACAGTTGTCCAATTTTTTCTTTATCACATGTGTTGTTTCTTACAACATAGTAATTATCATCCTTTGTCTTCATATACTGCACTTTGTTTAGCTATTCTCTAAGCAAAAATATTTTCAATTAAAATCAAAACTGTCAGTTTTATCTTTTGTAGTTGCCCCTCTCTTTGGCTCGATAAAAATTCATTTTGTTCCCAAAGTTATGAAAGATACATGATCTGATTCCCTTCTAATTTTTACGTTACAATCTTTAATATACTAGTCATATATTAATCTTGAACTTATTTTGGAAAATGGCTTAAAACTTTGATATAAACCTAATTTTTCTAGACCACTCATTCAACTCCAATAATTGATTGGAAATTTTCCCTCATATCAAGCCAACATCTAGCCCTGTCGTTTGTACTCATTGCTCTTAGTTGTCCCCTCTTGAGTCTTTTCTCTTTTCTACTTAACAGATATCAAAAAAATTTAAAGCAATTTTACCATGACTTAGCCTCAGATACTTCAACCGATTCTTATGTATGACATTTTTGAGTCTCCTTTCTATCCCCTCACCTCATTCTCCTTAGGCAGTAATTTTGTTTTTTGGTCTTTGTTTGTGTTTCTTACAGAGTAGTTCCCCCAACTGAATAGAATACTGGAGAATCTGTCCTGCCAGCACAGAGTTCCCCTCTTAGTAACAGTTCCCTGACCCATTCCAGATACCACACTTCTGTCAATAAATGTTATAATTGCATTACCTCTTTTGACTTCCATGTCAGTGCTCACTCATGTTGTGCAGTCTACTAAACCCTATGACCCCTTTCTTTTGTATGATATACTAAGGCTGTGTATTCTCTTCTTGTACAGTCATTAAAAAAAAAAGTTCCTCTGTTGGACTTTACTGGTTTCTCAATTAAGATTCATCATGACAGATATCGAGGTATATAATTCAGTCCACAAGTATTTATTGAGTTCTTACTCTGTGCCAGGTAGATGCTAAGAATTCAAGTGGTTTTTTTAAACTATCTGTTTAAACATTTGTAGGGGGTGAAAACTCACTACCTAATTTGGCAGGCCTTTCCATTTTGGGACCAAAAAAATGTCCAGCACAGTAGTTCTTGTTGCTTCCTCTATCTTCTAAAACAAATTTTTGACAAAGCAAGGCAAGAAATTATCTAATTGTCTTCTTTTAACAGAATGAGACATCAAACATCACAAAATAGGAATATTTCAAAATACACATATATGTACATATTCACACATGTATATATGTATACATGTGTATATATGTATACATGCATATGTGTATGTATATGTATACCTACATGTGCATGTGTGTGTGTGTGTGTGGAGAGAGAGAGAGAGAGAGAGAGAGAGAGAAACCGACCTAGATCTAGATATATAGATTATATGTGAGTATATTGAAAATGACAGAGTATGCCCTATGCCCATAATTAATCTATTTTCTGCAAGTCCAGGGCTAAGGATGCCGAATGAATGGTCATTCATCTTGAACTATACTCCAGAGAAGTCTACACGGCTCCTTGAAAGGCTCATCAGTTAGGTCCTAGTGACATTACCCTTTGATTTTCTTGACTCCTGGTCTAGTGCCCCATTTGCTACACTCCGTATGATATTTGGTAGGGAGTTTAAGAAGCCATTATAATGAAGTTAGAGAGCTCAGGACTGACACAGAATTCGAAATTCTCTCTGTCTTAAATATGGTCGCAAAGAAAAAGAAAAGCTCCTGTCTTTAGAATGCTTATGAAACCTATATCAAATTGCTTACTTACTATCTCAGGGAGGGGGATGGTGAGGGAGGAAAAACGAAAAAAAAATTGGAATTCAAAAAATTTAGAATTAATGTAAAAAATTGGTCTTGACATGCAATTGTGGGGGGGGGGGATGAAATACTCTTATTAAGCATGCGTATTAGAAGCTAACCCAGTTCCCTGTCAGATCCTCCAGGGAGGTAGATAAAAGTTTCTAGGTGCTGTTCGATTCTGGAAGCCTTCAGTCCTTAACCCAAGTCTTTGAGGTTTGTAGTTGAATTTTGCTTTGGGCAGGAGGTGATCCAGAGGAGACACTTGAGTGAATTATACCAATCGGTCTATTGAATTGGTGCTCTAGTCAATTCATCCTGTATGTAGATGAAAGCGTCCCCAGTAACTCTATGCAAAGTGAAATTGACCTGTATAGACTTTCACTCTAACCACTCTGACCTATATATACAGAGATGATCTCCTTATCTGCGGGTAAAATGTAGCCTACTTTCACAAGGACTTGGTGACATGTGGACTAAATGGAATGTCCTAGATATAAGAAAGAGATGCAAAAAGAAATGGCAAGAATTCTTGTGGGGTGTAGGCTTTGATTGTGTATAGGGGATGTCATAAGCACTGACTTGTTTTCTGGCGATACATTTTGACAAAATATGTTCTGTATGATCACAAATTG
This sequence comes from Antechinus flavipes, assembly GCF_016432865.1. Taxonomy (NCBI): domain Eukaryota; kingdom Metazoa; phylum Chordata; class Mammalia; order Dasyuromorphia; family Dasyuridae; genus Antechinus; species Antechinus flavipes. The sequence goes on along the minus strand of NC_067404.1, from coordinate 68,735,767 downwards.
CCCTGATGTAAAAAGATGTGAACTCAGATGATGTAACTTGTAGCCAAAACTCTAAAAAGCTCTATTTTACTTGAATGATATTTCACTAATTTCTTTCTGCAGTTCTAAATGTGGGTCTTTACTCTTCCATATCTCCATTCTGCTTAATAATTAAGATTATTATCACTGTCATTGCCCAGAGGTGGTTACTGCTATTGCAGCTAGCTTGCAAAGCTGAGTAAGGTGAGTGGTTTAGCATACTGCACTAGATTTAATGGTCAGGTTTATGTTCGTAATCAAAATTACCTTTATCAGAAAGATCTATATTAGAATCTAGTGGTGGACCTATAGGAGAGGTTGATAACTCTGTTATACTTCAGTTGGGTAGTTCCGAGGCTTCCACATCGTATCTTGCTGATCTTGGGTATCTTTTTTATTTTTTATTTCATTAAAGCTTTTTATTTTTCAAAACATACGTGTGGACAATTCTTCAACATTAGCCCTCGCAAAACCTTGTGTTCCAATTCCCCTCTTTCCCCCACTCTCTCCCCCAGATGGCAAGTAGCCCAATATATGTTAAACATGGTAAAATATACGTTAAATGCAATATATGCATATATATTTATACAATGATTGTGCTACACAAGAAAAATCAAATCAAACCAGTTTAAAAAAAACAGGAGAAGCAAAACAAAATGCAAGCAAACAACAACAGAAAGAGTGAAAATGCTATGTTGTGAACCACACTCAGTTTGGGGTATCTATCTTAAAGCTGAAAGTTATAATTGACAGTTGCTTCTTTGCATAGCTGCCTTTGAAAATATTTAGCCCTAGCTAGGTCCCTAAAGTGGAAAAAATTCTGAACTTGCAACAGAGAGACTTGGCTTTGGGTCCTGATTCCATGGCTAACTAGCTGAAGATCCTGGCTAAATTGTTTTCCCTTTTTAAGTCTCAGTTTCCTCCTTTGTGAAATGAAAGTAATGATGACCTATCTTTCTCAGATGCTTCTTGGGAGGAAAAGATTTTATGAACAGTGAAAATAGTTTAAGATGTTATCATCATCATCATCATCATCATCATCATCACCATCATCATCATCTTCATGACTTTGGTACTCTGACAAAGCTCTGTTTTGATGTGACATTGCACACTCAGCATAATGGTCGATCGAGGTCATTGAAGGCTACAGCAGTGTAGTCCAAGCTCTCCTGAGCCCCAGCCTAGCCAGTTAGCCTCAGCCAGATGGAACATCCCAGCACACACATCATAGCAATCCAAGTTGGTGCCTATGTCAACCAGGAGCATTGGTCACTCCAATCTACAGAGCCCACAAGGCTTAGCGGGGCTGTAGTCTTTCTTTACATGTGCACATGTACCCTAATCTTTTGAGGTATTGTTCAAGGTCAGAGTTCAGGGAAGGGTTACAGCATCTGTGGGTGCTAGAGGACCCTCACAGATGAAATTATGGATCCGTCAATGTCAGTATATTGAAAAAAGGGATTTTTAAAAGAAATTGCAATAGAAGTCCATGCTTGCATTTTTCCTTTTGTTGTTTTCTCCAGATTTTATTATTTTCACTGAGCAAATACACGTGTAGCCAAAATTGGATGTGCAGAGCTCTTTCTCCTGACTATTGCAGTTTTGAGGTGGGGATCAGCTACCATTTCACAAAGAAAAAGAAAGTAGTTGCTTTCTACCTGAGTCTGTAAGCTGCCCAAATGGTGCCCTGTAGAGCCATATGAAGCCAACTTCCTCTGTGAAATGGGTGGGTACCTTTCTTTGAAAGACTTACTTCCTCTCCTTAATGAAAAATGATGGCATCTTGTGCTATATGAGTGCCGATTTGCTCTGTAAACCCTATCCTTTCTGAAGCAAGGAATAAGGCAATCAAAATAATTTTTTTTAGCTAGAATTATGCTTAGTCAGAAAAGTCTAATTTTAACTCTGCTAGATAAGGGAGCAAAGAGTTGAATATCAATGAGGGCAAAAATACAATGTTCTTGAAGGAGATGACTTAAGAAAACAGGCTCCGTTTCACATTAAGTGGCATTAATTAATACTGCAACTGTCTGCTAACATGCAAGCGCTCAAAATCCTGTCACATTGTATATTCAGAGTCTTGGCCATTGTAAATATATAGATGCAGACATATGCTACACTGAAGAGAATAAAAGATTTCCCTACTTTGTAAGCATATTCTTCCCAAGGTAGATTTCTCATTCTAAGACAAAGCATTAGGTAATGGCAATTATTGGAACTGTAATGGCTAAGAGTATGGGACTAGGTGCAAAGGTTCCATCCAATCTACAATCTCATGTGATACGTGACAAAGATGAAAATGAAGAAAAAGATGCAGATAGTACCAGTGGAACATGATAGAAGCACTATCCTTAAAGACAAGCACCTGTTCTTGACAGCAGTGAATCCTCCACTTCTCTCACCTCTCCGCATCTTAGGAGTTAGCTACTTTATTCATTGTTTCACTGAAGAAGTTCTTTCTGGCAATCTACCTGCAAGCTTGTGAAGATTCATAGCACAAAGGACTGAGACTCCTTTTTTCTCATTCCCTGCCCCTCTTCCTGTTCTTTTTTTCCTCCCTATCATTTTTCCTTTCCCTCTCCCTCTCTTTTCCTTGGTTTTCCTTCTTTCTTTCTCACTTCCCCTCTCTTTTTCTTTTTTTTCTTTCCATGAAGCAAATTCTGCCACTTGCTCAGGTAAAATTGGAGAGATTTTTTTTAATGAAAGCTTTTTATTTTTCAAAAGATATGCATGGATAATTCTTCAACATTAATCCTTGCAAAACATCATGTTCCAATTTCCTCTCCCATTCATCCCCTCTTCCCTACATGGCAAGTAATCCAATATATGGTAAAAGTGGTAGAAGTATGTGTTAAATCCAATATATGCATACACATTTATATAATTATCTTGCTTCACGAGAAAAATCAAATCAAACTGGAAAAAAAATGAGAAAGAAAATAAGATGCAAGCAAAGAACAACAAAAAGAGTGATAATGCTGTGATCCATACTCAGTTCCCATAATTCTTTCCCTGGGTGTAGATGGCTTTTTCATCACAAGATCATTGAAACTGGTCTGAATGATCTCATTGTTGAAGAGAGCCAAGTTCATCAGAATTGATCATTGTATAATCTTCTTGTTTCTGTGTATACTGATCTCCTGGTTCTGTTCATTTCACTCCGCATCAGTTCATGTAAGTCTCTCCAGGCCTTTCTGAAATCACCCTGCTAATCATTTCTTATAGAACAATAATATTAATTGGAGAGTTTCTAATAGATTTCCTCCATCCTTCAATGCCATCTCCCCAGTGTAAGCTGAAGACAAAAGCAAGTCCCATTTTCATTACCAACACTCTACTCTTCTTCCTTTTCTAACTTCTTCCTTTCTAAAGATTCCACCCAAGCCTGAATGACTAGTGCAAGGTGTGGACGTTGTGAATACATTGCTTCAGGTTAAATAGGTCTTTTTGAACAGGGATATGGAAGAAAAATAATGATTTCTAGACTAATGTACTTTTCTTTTAAATTAAGTGGCCATTTGTATTATCCCCACCCTATTAGACTTCCCTGAAGTACTTGATAGATTTAATAAGTTTTTAATCCCATGGTTTCCATGGAAATGTATGTATGCATTTTCTTCTGCTTCTGACTGTACCATCGCATTCTTCATTGTTGATTCCTCATCTTCTTCCTGCCCCTTGAAACATGGATGTCCCGCAGTATTCTGCTCAGCCCTCATATTCTCTTTCCATTAACTTTCATTTGTGCTGACATCTATCCTCATGGCTGTATTTATAATTTTTATGAAACTTACTCCCCAAACCTTATCTCTGCCCTCACTTTTCATCTTGTACCTTCAGTTGCCTACTGAGTATCTGTACCTTGATGTCTCCTTGGCACTTCAAAGTCATCGTGTCAAAAAATGAACTTACCTTTCCCTGCCAAACCTCCATTAATTTTATTGCCTTTCATGATAACACCATCTTTATAGTTATCTACAATTCATTAACTTCGGAGTCATCCTTGCTCTTTCCCTCTCCCTTATCACTCCCTTCCCTGTATTACCATATTCACTCAGTTTCTAGGTACTATTGTTTGCACCTTTTTCATATATATTTGCATCCATTCTTTCGTAGCCATGTCAACCTCATTTTACCTTTATTTTTTTCTTGTTTAGGCTACTTAATAGCCTACAGATTAGTCTACTGCTTCTATAATCCACTCTTCATGTTAGTGTCTGAGTGTAGTTCATAATTTACCACTCTGATTATATCAGTCTTCTACTCAGAAGTCTTCAGTGATTCTTCATTGGCTACCAAAGAAATTATAAAAATCCTTATCTTGACAATCACATCTCTGCAAAAGCTATTTTAAATCTACCTTTCCAAAATCATCCTATTATTAATCCTTCTTGCAAATTTTGCATTCCTTATAAACATGCCTATTTTCTGTACCCAGTTCTCATCTTAGACTCACCCATGGCTGTGATTTCGTTCGTCTTATTATCCATTCCTTCCTTATGCATGTATCGAAGCCCCTTCCTTCCTTTCAAATTAAACTCAAGCTCAGTCGGTAACTACTTCTTGAATTGTCCCGGATTTCTTTCAGCCAGAAATATTCTGTCACTTTTTTCCACGTAGTACTTTGCCTTGATGTTTCTTTTGCACTTATCACCCTCATCTCCTATCATTGTCATTTGTGTATGTGTCCCCCAGCCACCCCTACTATCCATCTTCCTGGAGAAGAAGTTGAAGTCTAGGGAATAGTTGCCATCTTTGAGCATATGAAGTGCTTTTTTGGTGAAAGAAAGATTAGACTTATTGTTCTTGTCCTAAAGAACAAACCTTTCAGAGTGAAATGGGCAGCCTCCAAAGGCAGTTGGCCTCCCTCTCAGGAAATCTTCATGCGAAGGAAAGATGACCCTTTTCCAGCATGTTTGTTGGAAAAGGGGAGTCTTGTACAATTATATATTAGAGTATCTGGCCTTGGAGATTTTGTGATTCTCTAACACAATCAGGAATTGGAAGATGGATATTTAAAATCCCTGAATCCCCAAAGAAGCCAGGTGCTGCTGGGGTGGATGTGACCTGCCTCCATCCATAAAGCAAAGGTCATAAACAACAAAGATGACATTTTACTTCCAAAGAGTCTATTAAAAAATCCTACTTATTTTTCAGTGTCATACTTTCACCATGATACATGGAGCCAGACTGGTGTTTATAGCATCTGCTCCTAAATGGAAAGAAATTTCATGGGGATGAAATAATGAAAGCCTTCTAAAATTAATTCTGGAAACCTGGTGGGACTTAATTGTAGGAATTGTATCTACAGCTCTGTTAACAAGAAAGGAGAATAGAGACAAGACCGGACTCTGAGACAATCTGATGGCAGCCTCAGGAAGTAGGGACTAAGAAGCAAATAACCCCAATGCACAAGAGGCTGTGAGTCCCAAACAGGCTCAGTTCTTTTCTTCTTCTTTTTCTTCTTTCCCTTCCCCTCCCTCTCATTTGAATTCAAATATCTTTCATTGTTTTTCTTTAGAGCATCGTTCTTATTAAATCAGTTGCTTTCTTGATTCTGATTACTTTATTCCATGTCGACTTCTACAAATTTCCCCAAGTTTCTTTCTGTTTCACCCCCACCATTTGTTACAGCTTAGTAGCTGTCCATTATAATTCACAGGAGCCAAACTCCCTGTCTGGAAGCCACAAGCTTCTTCTCAGGGCAAGAATCAGTTTTTGTTGTTCACAGGTTCAGTGGTGTCCGACTCTCTGTGATCCTATGGATCGTACTATGCCCAGTCCTTCTAATGTCTGTTATTTCCCAAAGTTCCATATTTCCATGATGCCCTATATCCATCTCATCCTCTGCCATCCCTTTTTCCTTTTGCCTTCGATTTTTCCCAGCATCAGAGTCTTTTCCAGTGAGTTCTGTCTTCATATTAGATGGCTACAGGATTTAAGCTTCACTTTCAGTATTTGACCTTCCAAGAAATAGTATTGACTGATTTGATCTCCTTGTTGTCTAATAGACTCCCCCAAAATGTTGTTGGGAATGTTTAAGAAAATAAATTAAAAACATAATATGACATAGATAATGTTCGTTTGTAGTTTTCTAAGTCAGTATGTGGCCCTTTGATTTGAATCTGGCACTCCTGCATCACATTACATTTGCTCTATAGTTGATAAAGTACTGGCATTGAAGTCAGAATGAAGTGGGTTCTTACCCTAACCTTGCTCCATGCTGGCCGCATGTCCCTGGGTCAGTCTCTGAACTGCTATTAGAGTAGAAGTGCAGAGAATATCGATTTGCAGTGCTCCAGGGAATTTCCTCATCAGGAAATTCCTTAGATCAGAGAAATCACAAATGCGGTTCTTTTCCTGACATTCTCGTTGCATTTTCTTCTTTCCAATCAATGAGTAAACTACTATGTTACTAAATTTTTCTTGCCACAAACAGGACTTGATGCTCTCTGCATTTTGGTATGTATAACATCTCATCCTCTTCCTTTGACTTCTTGGGGGTAAGTAAATTCCCCATCGCAAACTTTGCCAGCGTCATTACAGATTATTTTCCAGATGGTCGGTCAGATTCACAGCTCGCCAACAATGTATGAGCATGACTATCTTCCCAGAGCTTTCCTAACACTGACTATTTCTACCGTTTATCATCCTTCCTCCGTTTGATGGGTGTGAAATTAAGCTTCAGAATTGTTTTAATTAGCACTTGTCTTATTGTTAGGAATTTGGAATGCCTCTCCTATGGTTGTTTATCGTTTGCATTCCATCTTCTAAAAATGTCATACTTTTTGGCCATTTTTGTCTGGGAGAATAGCTCATGTTGTCGTACGTGATTGTACCAATTACCTGTGTATCTGATATCAAAGCTTTATTAAAGACATTTGATAAATTGATTCCCCCCCCAAGTCATTAGTTTCTCTTCTTATTCTAGTTACCTTGATTGTATTCATGCAAGAGTTTTGTGTTTCACAGAATAAAAATCGTCTACTTTGTCTTTTGTGCTCTCTTCTCTCCTCTGTTTAGCTTTGAATCTTCCCATAAAACCACAAATCTGAAAGGGCTCTCATTCCATTCTCTAGTTTTTGTTGTCTTATGTATTTTCTTTATGTATCGAAGGCATCGGTAAGATCCAGTGTGGATTTATACCTAATATTCTCGTGAGGTCTGGGACCAAGAGTTCATCCTCTCTATAAACAGCGGGAGCCGGTGTCCTTTACTTACCCTGGCCAGAGGATATATAGCCACAGAGCTCACTCCTTTTCCCTTGCCAACTATAGAGGAGAAGGCTAGCCTCAGAATTGTTTCATTTTTTATACCTTGCCCAGCCATAGCATGTGGTATCCCCCTTGATGCTTACTCCTTGGTGTCAAATAGTGGCACAAAAGGAAAATCAGACTGTGATTGGTCAGAATTTCATGTCAGAAATTGGAATGCCCCTGGCCCTTAAGGATGTCATGGGCTGTCCTTGTCTGTTAGGGGAACTGTTTTTGCTGAGGTAGCGTAGCAAAGAAAGAAGTGTGTGTAAGAAAACAGCGTGCAAAATGGGACCACCATGTTCACAATGGAAGCAATCCCGTTCCTTCTCTACCTCATCTCCTGATGCCGTCCCTCCCTTTCACCCATCCCAACACCCCCCCACATCTTTTTAGAGCTAGAAAGGCTATCATTCAAGTCAAGCACCTTGGGCTTTTGATGGTCCAGGAATATCATGATACATTGAATAACATTTCACACTGTGCAGTGCAATAAGATAAAGCCTAGATTTGGAGTCTAAGGACCTGTACTGGAAACCAAGATTTGTCATCTCTTCTCTGAGTCACCTTAAGTAAGCGGTTTTGCTTTCTGAGCCTCAGTTTCCTCATCTGTCAAACAGAATGGTTAGACTAGAGGAGCTCCAAGTTCTCAAAAACTATGATCTTGTGATCTTCGGATATTAGCTTTCAAGAGAACAGGTTCCTTAAGGAGTTTAAGCTTTGTGGTATGGAACCTTGAAGCCCAGATCTCCTCAAGCAGAGTGTTGGCTCCTCCGCATTGAGGATTGCATCTTCAGAGTTCTCTTTTCCCTCCCTCAACCCTTAGTCCAGTGTCAGTCTATGGAACACGTGGTCAGAAGTCATTCTAACCATCTGGACTGATGGGGCTTTTGTTGGGGCCTCTCCCATCACGTACAGCTCATATCCACTCCGAATCAACCAAAAAAGTATTTATCAAGTGCCTCTTATTTGTCAGTCACTCCGGGGCAACTCCAATTTTTCATGGCTCGAACAGAATGGTACATTTTGTATCTTAGACTTTTAGTAAGTTTGATGGAAGCTGAGCTTGAAATCTTATACTAGATTTTGTAGTGATGTAGAAACTTTCCATCTCTATGCCTTCCCCTGAGAGGTGAAAAAAGCTTAACTTGGCTCCCAAATGCTATAGCATGGTCCTCAGTAGAGAAGACTGCCAGATCTCCCAGGGCAGTCATAAGGCCAACAGCAGCCTGTCCTGTTGCGTGCTGTACCATGAAGGCCATCGATAATCTGCAGACAAGCTGTACTGTGTCTCTGGGAGGAAAGCGGTCATAAATTGGCCGATTAGGAGGCTAAAGCATAGATGGGGAATAACTTGTTCCTGGCCTGAAGTCAGTCCTGAGCAGCATTGACAGAGAGACAGATGCATCCCTTTAAATCAAGCCATTTCAACAATACTTGTTTTAAGATCAGCTTGCTCTTCTCACATCTCCATTGCCTTCCATTCCATGTACATCCTGTGCTGGATGCGATCAGTTATATCATCTAAAGAGAAACAGTGAATTTCCCAATAGAGGTGACTGGGAACTGGGCAATGTTAAGGTCTGAATTGACTTCTCTCTTTTATTTTATTCATTTCATATTGTTGACTAGTATAGTGAAGCTCATTTCTGAGACTACTATGAGCTGAAGAGTGGGAAAATGCTTTAAAAAATGACCCTTTGGTCATTTTTTAGTTAAGCCATGACTGTTAGATTGCAAATTAACATTTTGTAAAGGAACCAACCAGTGCCTGTGGGGATGAGCAGCAGTGTTTTAGTATGTAAAACAGATCCATATTACAGGAGAGAATTCATGACAATGAAATTCCTGGAAATTGCACAGCTCTTCCGAAGGCCCCCAAGGTTCTTCCTGCCCCCAGACCCTTTGTGTAGCACTAATATTCTCCCAGCTATGCTGTCTAGCTGCGTACCATAAAATAACTCCCACCTCAGGAGAATCTCCAATTCAGAGAGTCCCAAAATTGGAAGACATCTTCAGGACCATCTAGTTGAAGGTGACCAGGAGTCCCTTCTACACTTTTGTTATTAAGTAATTATGCGATCTTGAGGGAAAAATATTCACTGAGGGGAACTGTGATTTGCAGGTATGACCCATCCCATGTTGGGACACTTGGTAATTAGGATGATTTTGCTGACATTGATCTGAAACGGGCATCTCCACCACCTCTGTCTTGCGCTTCCTTCTTGGGCCACCCAGAACAAGTCTCTCCTTTTGTTCACGTGAAAGTTTTTCAGGTTGTGGGAGGCACCCATGTGATTCTATGAAACATTCTCTTCTTCTGAGAAATGTTCCTAGTTCCTTCCAGTCATTATTTATCCTTTGTTTTCAAAGAGGACCAACCACATCATGGAGTGAAGTCTTGACTAGAGCATGAATTGGATTTAAGTGAGACCGAGTTGTACAAGGTCACAAGCCTCACTGTCTTCCAGTCACAGAAGAGCAGTAGCAAGATAAAAGTTAAGATGACTGGCGATGGCTCGGGATGATGGCTTTGGTGGTTTTGATGTCTGACAGAGCTCTATACTCTGCACACCTCCTGCTTTAGCTGCTTTCCTGGCTGTTGGAACAAAGGATTCTCCATAGCCATTCTGCCAGGACAAGTGTTGACCGGCTTGAGGTAGATACTTCCCTGACCGGCAGGTTTCTTAGTTACTCTCACCTGGCTTGGACCATCTCCAGAGAGTTTTCCTGGGGTGTGGATGCTGCACAGTGTGCAGCTTCTTAGAGTCTCGGGAGAGAGCTGGGTGCCAGGTAGATACCAGAGGTGAATGAACTGCCGTCACAGCACAGGTGCCGGTCCTCCCTGAACACCCGTATTTCCCACTTCTACTTACCACCTACCTTTACCTTACCACTTCCGCTTACCTTTGTATAGATTGTGGTTCAGACTTCTTCCCGTCAGAGTCTCCCTCTCCTGTGGTAAGTCACAGCTTATCAGTGTCTGTCCTAAAATGTCACTCCTACAATAAGACTGTCATCTGCAGTCAAGGAGTGAATCAGTTCAGGATTTGGTTTTGTTCAACTTACAATCTACTGAAAGCACAGTTAGCTATTAATTCTTATGAAGCCTTTCTGAGGTCTTCCTTTTTCTCCAGTTATTAGCACCTTAAAAGGCTTTATATTAGAAGTTCTTAAGTAGTACATAAAGGCACCAGACTTGGAGTAAGGAAGACCTGAGTTAGAACCTTACTAATTAACACTTACAACATGTGATCCTGAGTAAATCACTTCATTTCTGTAGGCCTCGATTTTCCAATCTGTAAATTGGGGTTAATAATATTAACTAACTCAAAGTACTATGTAAATGTTAGCTTCTAATACTATTACTTATGTATGTACATGGTATCTACTCCACACCCCCCACTAGGTTATAAGTTTCTTGAGGACAAAGATTATTTTATATATCAGACATGTAAGAAACAGGGAACTGACTTGAATTCTTGACACTTTCTAAAGCCTAGCCACTGCCTAGGGTTATTAGGAAATAATAAGGTCTTCTCTGGCGTTAGTCTGAATATTACATTTGCGTTTGTCTCCGATTTTTAAATTTCCCAAGTATTTTCATATCCATTGTTTATTGAAGTTTGACCCCGGCTGCTCCTGATCCATCTCGCACCAGTTTTGAACAGCTGGAAAGCCAGTGGGATACACCGTCTTGTAGTTTCTGTTAGCTCTTTTCTCTGTATAGTTGAGAATAAATATATGTGCTGGGAAGATCAGGGAGAGAAGCGGAACACCTTCTAGGAACTGAGATGGGAATTGGGTTCCCATGCATGTAGTCCTGGGAAAGCTCCCTGTCAAGCAACTCCAGGTGTGACATTATTAAAAAACCAAAAAAAAAAAAAACCCCAAAAAACAAAAACCAAAAACAAAACAACGATTGTGCTTTATTTGGAATCCTAGGAAAGAAACCTGTTTCACATCTAGTTTACATCTTGAAGAATCCTATTTGTCTATTGTTTAGAACTTGCTATCTCTATTTTTGTAATCGCTATAGCCACATTTATTAGCATGTTTCAATGTCTCAAGCTGACTTGCCAGAACAACTCCTACCTATGTTAAAAATTATCAGCGGGTGGAAAAAGGGGGAAAGATTTGACCCAGCACAGCAGAGGTCAGATTGACTTTCTTATGGGGTCCTGGCTTCCCAGGGCCTTCCCTCTAAAGTTCTGCTCCGCTACCCACTTTCCCTATGTATTACACCCCCAAAGCAGTACTGGCTGCTTCTGGGAGCTGAGCTGATCTTTCTCATCTCAGAGTTATTCCTCCTTGGCTCGAGATCCTCACTCAGAGAAAGGAAGTCCATGTGAATTTTGGACAATGGCCCTAGTTGAGCATTGGACTGGGTATTGGTTTCCACAACTACTTGCTTAAGCCATGGAAGATGTGGCCACTTCTATTTCCGTGACTTCATTTCTAAATTGCTTCAGTGTCATTTGACATTAAATTGTATTATAAATTCAAAGCAACTTTTAAAATCCTGGCACCAAATGAAAGTTCTTGCTTTGTCAGTTAATGTTGAATAAAAGAAAGTAATTAACTTTAAATTAAGTGGTACATTTTATTATGTGACAGTATTAGTTTTATTAGTTATAATGCAACTTTCAAAAGACACTCAAGTGTAAGGAATAAATCAATTAATTAGACACAAAGAGTCAAACATACCTACTTTTTTTTAAAGCAATACATTCTGCTTTTAAGCTTTGTTCCCATATAGATCTCATCTGGCCCTAGATCACATGGATTTAATTTTATAATGCTCTTGTTGATGACACAATTTTTACTAAGTTTTCCAAATAAACACATCTGATTTTGGTGTTTCTCTGTACCTCTCTGATTCAGTTAGGACAAAAAACAGAACTTGCTTTAAAAAAAAAAAAAGACCTGCGAAAATGTGTGGGTTTTATGGGATTTCCAGGACCACCTAGTAAACGTTACCCTGACAATCTCCTGAGAAGATTTCTCAGAGTTAAAATGTCCTGACCAATTTCCAATACAAGAGAACTGAATCATACCCAGTTAAGCACTTGAACATCTGTGTACCATAGTGATTTGAGCCAGTGGGTCATTTTTTTCAACCCAGATAGATGTTAACAGTCTGAGAGGGAAAGAGTCCAGAATTCGGAGTCCCCAGAATGAGGTTGGAGCCTGGCTTTGTGGTATTTGGGGCAAGTCACATCTCACTGAGCCTCTCATTCCTGTTCTTCACTGTGAGAAACTAGCTATTCTCTAAGATCTCTTCTGGTTCTAGGTATATGATGCTAATGTTTAATTGTAGTAAGTACAATTCTCTTTCTTGAGACCTCAGTGGAACTTTTCTAAACCTACAATAGGAAACTTTCACAGGATGATAGTCTAGCTCTTCTTCCTCAGTTGCTCTCAAATTCCACTACACCTATGAAATGTGCCATAGATCCTATAACCTATTCTAGAGCTGTAATAATGGTATTTTCATATAGGCTGCTCCTTTGGTGTTGTTCTCTAGAGCTGTGACTAGGGCAGAGCACTGGGACCTTAGACCGAGAGCACCAGATTTGGAAGGTGTTGAAAACACGTCCAGTTCTTCAGCAGAGGAGACCCGAGCTTATTACTGAGTTAACAAGTAGAATTAGTTGAAAGAGGAAGCTACCAGCTGTCCTGCTACTCCCTATGGCAGCCAAATCTATCTTGTATTAAGCTATTAGGCTCCTCCCTAGTCTTATTTTTGAACTTCCTCCTAATTGGATTCTTCAGCAGCAGCCTATGGTGTCTTGGGCTCTCTGGTTCTGAGATCCTAGTGTTCCGACTTGAAAAGTTGATTTGAAGTCATTTTGGACCAACTGACCTGGTCCCAGTCTGTGTTGCCCCAGGTACAAACAGTGCTAATTTTAACTTTGCTGTTCTTCGACATTCACAAAACAAAACTAGCCAGACTCTAAGCGTGTGGTACTGACTCTGGTAGAGTAAATCTAGTCTCAAACTATATAGCTAATTGAGCAAGGGAAATGTTGCCACTTTTCTCATTACCACTATGTAGCATAGTGGAAACTGTGCTGTAGTTGGACCCAGTAGAAAACTGGATCCAAATCCTGGACCTTCCTAGCTATGTGACTATGGATAGTTTTTCTAAAGTATCAGAAGGAATTGGTATTACCACTATTACTCAGCTGCTGCCCTTGAGGGTATCCTGGGGAGCTACCCTGCAGCTCTTCTAAGTCTCCTGGGAATTTAGAAGCCATTCTGCATCTGCCTATAGAACCCTTCATGTTGCTATGAACTTTCTTCATTTGGGATTATGGTTGGACACTTCCTGGGAGTCTGTAGAAGATATAAATGGGGGATTTTGTCAACCATGACTGATGTGTGTTCTGTCTTCACTGAGGAGTTCATCAGCCTAGTGATTTGAAAATATGATTTTCACTTGTTATCTTACTCATACATTAGCCAGAGCTCAAGTTTCTTATATCAATGAAATTATGATGTTCAATGAGCCCATTTTTATTCTCTGAGGCTCAGCCTATTGCTTCCTTTGCTTCTTTTGCCCTAGGATCTCTCGTGTTGCTTCCCGATTTCACCTTTCAGTCCTTCAATTCAATCCAGTTAAACAAATATATATTCACTGTCCATCCTGAGTAAAGTATTATAGGAGTTGCTGGGGATACAAAGACATAGTGAAAATCAATTGCCATCCTCAAGAAGCTCACATTTTACTAAAATGAAATAATGTGCATGCTGATAAGTAAATGTATGTGTGCATACATATATATCTGTATGTATTTAGTGTTTATATATATATATATGTATATGTATATAAACATAGTAAATATAAAGTAATTTGAGAAATATATGGATTTTAATTGGGAAGATCAGGAAAGGACTGCTGTAAGAGGGAGAAGAGCCTTGAAAGACGTTAGTAATTCTAAGAGAAGTGAGGAGTGAGAGCATTCCAGGCTGGGAACAAGAGATGGATTGTGAAGTCCCAGGAATTAGTGAATTTATTAATTAATTGATCATAGCTCTACATTCTCTATAAAATGAAATAATAAAATATGCAGATAGTAAGTTATGACCATTTACAATATCTGTTATAGTCCATATTCGGTAGCTGACTAGCCCATTTGCAGATGGATTATAGATAGAAGGAGCCATTGGATTCCTTCTGTTTATTGGCTCAGATCAGTTGCATAGGAAACACCTGCTCATGTGACATTTTGCTCTGCCTTTGGAACTGAAAAAAGCCAGAATGGTGAAGTCCCAGAAGTATCACTGAATGGGCATCATTATTTGGTTCCTTTGTCAGGTCCTTTTTGCTAAGAAGTTTAGGCATCTTCTTATTCTATTCTTCCATGTGTCTCTTTCCAAGAGTGTTGACATTTCCATTCTTTCACCTTTCAGGGAGAAGGGAACAAACACAGCCAGTCTTGGAAAGGGCTGTGAAGACAAATGAAAAGGACCTGTCCTCCTTACCTTTACTTAGAAGAGTGACTTAGATGCTATTTTTTCTTCACTTGATAAAAGTGGTCCCGAGATTAGATGAGTCCCTTTGGAAAGAAAACTGAAAGTTTTCTCATTCCTTGGGGTCACATGCAAAATCCTGCTGCTGCCTACTGAGGAAAGTGAAGGTTAAAACCATTTTATTTTGTTTTGTTCTTAAGAAAAGCGTAGCAAACACATGGATCTGATGTGTTACACAATGATGACATGTATTTAAATTTTCCCTCTCGTTTCCCCGTTACTCCACAGTGATCACTCAAGCATGAAAAACTCAGTACGGCATCACATATCAACAAGTGTCAATTGGACCTGGAAGTCTTTCAGGATGAAAAGTTCTCTAAATTACTATTATGACTCATGTGATGAGAAATGATTGTTCCCTAAAAGCATTCATCTGTTCTTGAGGTACTTTGGAGTGCCAAGTAAAAGTGATCTAGCCTGTTATACAAAAAGTTAACGTTTTATAGTAATATCTGCATGTTATTTCTTGAGCACTAGTTCAGCAGCTAGAAATTACAAAGCCAGACCTCAATGCCAACAATTCCTCGAATAGGAGCATTTAATGAACGAAGGGGAAAAAGCTTGCTGTACAACAGTCTAGCAACTGTGTTCAAGAGAAGATTGTTGGAAAGGTTAAATGTATCCAAACTCCCCCTCTTCTTTGCTTGGCTACTTCCAGAGCTTTGGCTTTTGATTTCCATCATTACATGTGATGACGTTCAGATCACATGAGAAGGCATCCATTCTGTCTGTCCAGTACCTGAGCCATGGCTGCCATTTGGAAACATTAGGTAAGGTTTTAGGATGAAACTTTGTGTCTGCAAACATACAAATGTCTGTCCATCACACAATCTCAAAGTTGGTGGGAGACTTTTAGGTCTTCTGGTCCAGCAAAAAATCTTCTCTACACCTTTTTGATAACTGATCATCTAGATTTGGCTTGAAGAAATCTAAGGAGGGGAAAGACTACATCTTCAGAGGCAACGCATTCCATGTGGATACTCCTAATGGGTAGGTGTCAGCTCTCCCAATACTTCATTCATAGAGGCTAAAACTGAGTCCTGGAGAAGGGACGTCCTTAAGGTCCCACATGTTTTCTAAGTCAGAGGTGGGATTATTCCTACAGTGTGAATTTTCAATGACTAGGAACACCATTGCTGCTTATGTTGTAGGAGTACCAGATGTTAAAAGAATTTTGTGTTTTGCCCCACCCTCAGTTGACCTCTGCTAAAATTATGACTCCCGTTCTGTCTGTTTGCCTACATACAGTTTGGGGCCAGGACTTGGTATCATTTCCTTTTTGTCTCAATCATTTATTAAGCTCTCGCTCCTGACCTTGCCCTCTTCTCTGAGTTTCCAGAGCTGGACTAGAAAAGGTACACGCATAGATGCAGAACATAAGGCTCTGAAGTGCTCAAGGGACGGTGGCATTCTTAATGGAGTTTTAAGTGTTTGGCATGAGCTTTAGTATGGTGTTAATGTATAGACATTTTATCTGTGAAGCACAGAATAGGGTACTTGAGAGGCCAATTTCCTCCAATGCAGGTGATTGTCTTACAACTTTTATGGGCCTCCTTGGCAAGCTTTGAGAAGTATGTTCTATTAATTAGTGGTAGCAAGGTTTGGGGAGAAGGCCAGTAGTTGCTCACGTCCAAGGTCGCATTTTTAAATCAGCCAATCATCAAGGATTTTTAAGCCCCTGATACCTGCTGGGCGTTGCACTAGACCCAGAGAATGAATACAGGAATAAAGGGTGCAATGATCCCTACTGGCATTGGGCTTACGTTCTTATGGGTAACATTAACTGCATAGGAAAATAAAGATGGCAAAAACCAAAAATACTCAAAGTAATGAAATATAATGTAGTTGGAGGAGGAGAGATGTAGTATTTGTGGGAGATCAAGAAAGGCTTCATGTAGAATATGGTACTTGACTATAATTGTATAAATATGTATACATATATAAGATTTAACATATTGGATTATTTGCCATCTAGGGGAGGAAGTGGAAGGAAGGGGAGGGAAATTTGGAATGCAAAGTTTTATAAGGGTCAATGTTGAAAATGTATCCATGCATATGTTTTCTAAATTAAAAAAAACAAAAAAGAAAGAACATGGTGCTTGAGCCGCGTCTTAAAGGAATACAGGAATTCTGTGAAGTAAAGCAAATCAGATTGGATAGATGGCAAAGTGTGAGAAAATGGAACATTGTCCACTAAGGCTAGAAAGACAGTTTGGGGCCAGCTTGTAAAGGGCTTCAAAAGCTAAATAGGAGGCTTTATTATTTGATCCTAGAGACAATAGGAATTCATAAGAGTTGACTGGGTTAGGGAACATATGAACTTAGGGAAACCTCATTTGGTAAATGTGTGGTGGAATGGAGTAGAGAAACCATTTAGGACATCACTGCAATAAACTGAGAGGTGATGAGGTTTTGAATTAAGGTGACACCTGTGTGAATGGAGGGAAGGGCTGCAAGGCCTATAGTGAGAGTGCAAGATTTGGCAACTGATTGGAAACATAGGGATGAGGGAGGGTGATTCTGTGGAGACTGGAAAGATGGTGGTGTCTTCCATAGAAAAAACAGAACTTGATAAGAGGGGATAGGTAATGAGTTTTATTTTGAACATGTTGAATTTAAGATGTCTCCAGATATCCAGATTCAAATGTATCATGGGTCATTTTTGATATGAGACTGAAGTCTGGAATAATTAGTGAGGCTGTATACATGGATCTAGGAGTCATCTGCATAAAAGGAACAGTTAGATAAATGAGAGCTGATCAGATCTCTAAAAGCTTTTAGAGTACCAGATAGACACACTCATGCCTAAGAAGTGTAATGGAGCATCGAGCCAGCAAAGGACACTGAGAAGGAGGGGTAAGACAGGGAAGGAGGCAAACCATGAGAAAGCAGGGATATGAAAACTCAGGGATGAAAGAGTAACCAGGAGGAGAGAGGCATTCAGCAGTATCAAATATGGCATAACGTTTGAGAAGGAGTAGGACTGAAAAGAGACCATCACTTTTGGCAACTGAGAACTCATCAGTAATTTTGAAACAAACAATTTAAATTGAATGGTCTGCTCAGAAACCAGAAGAACAAGCTTGAGGAATTAGAGGAAAGCATGAGTATAGGTCACGTTTTCAAATTTAGCTGGAAAAGGGAGGGAAAATACGAGGTAATAACTTGAAGGGATAGGTAAAAAGAAGGAAGGAATATCTGAGGATTCTGCAAAGCAGTAGGAAAGGAATCTGTTGATAGGGAGAGCTTGAATATGTGAGAGATATAGGGGGAATACTTGAAGATGGATGCCATGATGTGCCGAGGAAGACAAAAAGAGATGGGATCAAATGACCTTGGCCACCTCTGTCAGAGATGGGGGGAAAAGTGGAGAAAGTGGCAAGTGATGTCACAGGATCTGAGATGACAGTGGATGAAAAGGGAGTTCACTTTCAGAGGCCTCGGTTTTTCTTAATCAAGTAATTGCAAAGGCCCTCTATTGAGAGAAAGGAGGGAGTAGTATATTTGAGCAGGGAAGAGAAGATTTAGGATCGCTTCTGTGGAATAGAGAGAATCAATAAGAAAAATATAAAAGGACTTCCTTGTTGCTATGAGGACCCATTTGGGAGTGGAGAAAATCAATGTGTATTGTACCAAATGACCAAATCTATATACATCATCTATTAGTCAATAAATAGATTTGAGCTCATTTCTTTGGCCTTTTAGTTAGTATATTAGTCCTGTGGTGGGTTGAAGGAATTGAGGATGCTTAGCAGGGGTTGTTTAGCAGGGGGTAAATGAAAGCTGCCTTCATGTATTTGAAGAAGAGGTAAGCCTTGTTCTGTTTGGCTTCTGAGGGTGAAACCAAAAGCAAAGAATGGAAGTTGTAGGGGATAGATTTGGGCTTAATGTCAGGAAAAAAACTCCCTAACATTGAGTATTGTCCCCTCCTAAAATAGTGAGAGACAGAAGAAATAACACAAATTTATAGAAACTTCGGCATGAGACTCAGTTCCTCTGGATCACCCTTGGAGGATTTACAGTAGAAATTGGAACGAGGACAACAATAAATGTGTGGAATATCAGAAGTTCAGGGAGTTATATGTTCATAGATTGAGAACTGTGAAGAATCTTAAAGGACATTGAGTCCAGTTTTCTTAATTTACTAATGAGGGAAGTGAGGGCCAGAGAAGCTAAATGACTTGCCTAGAGTCATACGCTTAGTAAGCAAAGAGACCAGATTTCTACTGAGGTCTTCCTGACTCCATGTCCAGCATGGAAGAAGGAAGGATGTACCACATCAGTGCCCCGACGGGTTCCACATCGGTAAATTCCACATCGGCCCTTTTACATTACAGATCCGGAATATGCCACGTGAAGAAGTAGAAGTATCGCCAAAGAACAAAAAGATGGAAAGCAAAAAGCTGGGGCAGACTCAGTATGCCCAGAGAAGGTCTCTGCCAGAGACAGTGCTTTGGGGAGGATGTTGAAAGATAGGAGAGAGATTGTTACTGTTAAAAAAAGATGGCATCTCTGACCACTAACCCATATCTTCTCATCTTCACAAACCAAGAATGATCTGTGCTCACGTTAGGAAATTTTTGATGAGAAGGTGAGGAGAAAGCAGGTGCATTTTGTCAACCATGTCTTTCTTTGGTCTTTGTCTGTTTTGTCTGTTTTTGCTGGGGCAATTAGGGTTAAGTGACTTGCCCAGGGTCACCAGCTAGGAAGTGTTAAGTGTCTGAGATCAGATTTGAACTCAGGTCCTCCTGACTTTAGGGCTGGTGCTCTATCTACTGCGTCACCTAGCTGACCCTTCATTTTTCTTTGATCTTTGTCTTTTTTTTTTAACCATGTCTTTCTACAGCAAACCGTGTCTTTATAGATAGATGGTTGAAAGAGTAGAGAATACAAATGCTGGGCAGAAGCTCTACTTCACTGAACTGATTTTGTGTCCTGGAGCCCTTTGGCACTTGAGTCAAACCTATGAACCTTTTTGCAAAATTTTTAAAATCAATTCGACAGTATAAAATAACACCATAAAGCGCCACATCCAACAAGGTATCGCCCCTGGTTAGTTGTCAGTGAGCTACAAGGTTGCAAAGGCCCTCTACTAAGAGAAAGGGAGGAGGGCATTGGCTCTGAAACCAGAGGAGCTAATTCCACATCATCCCTTTGACCCTACTTATGTGACCTTAGCAAGTGTCCCAGTAGTTTAGTTTCCTCATTTCTAAAAAGGACTAGATGGGCTCAGAGCTTCTCTCTGTCTCTAGATCTAATATTTCTAGCTGTTAAAATCATACAAGATGCCTCAAAAGATATAACAAAAGAGATCTCCTGGATAGTCCTTTGATATTCCTTTAAAATCATGCTTGAAAAGAGGAGAGGTAGGTTCTAAAAAAATCTGTCAGTGGCACAGAGGAGGTCTTGCCCAAAATCAGTTTGGAAGGAGGGTTTCTTAGAAAACAGGGGTTCTTATCCTGGGATCTTTGAATGGAAATGGAAAACTACACATTTTCATTAAACTTTCACTGAAATTTGACATTTCCTTCTGTCTCCAGAAGTTAGTTCTGAGAACAGGTCCATGGGCTTTATCATACTATAAGAGGGGTCCATGACACAAAAATGGTTACCGGTACTGCTTTGCACGTTCAGGCTCTCCAGTTGTTTCTTTTGGTGGATGTGTTTGTGTTGATTACAGCAATTCCCCACGATATCTCTGAGCCTCCCATAGGAGATGCAAAATCACTCCAAAAGGTTTCACCTAACTATTCATTCAACAGTAATCAAGAAGCTTACCTAATAAAGAGGTCACGCTTGATTGTGACATTTATGAGCCTCCACATTCTACTCCCTACTTAACTTTCCCCAGCTTATCCTAGACTACTGCATTTTCTGCCTTCTCCATTTCAGTCATATTGATTATTCACCCCACATTTTTATTTCCTCTCTCATTATGAGAGGGAGTATGATGTCAACAGGGCTCTGAGTTTGGCCCTAAGATGGCCTCAATTCAAATCCCACTTTACTAGCTGCAGGCGTGTTCTCCAAGTTTTTGTTTCTTCATCTGTAAAAAGAGGGAGCTGGATATAAATATTGCCTAAGATCTGGAAGTTTTCATCTGATGATGCTGACCTGTATCTGGACTTCGAATCACATCATTTCTAATACTTCAAATGGATTCTTCCTACTCACATCTGTTGAAGTTCCCTCTAGGATCTAATTCATGTCTCTTCCCCCAAATGTCTTAGAGCGTTTGCCTTGGCCATTGTCATACTCTACCTCATCCCATAATTCTTTCTGAACATTCATTTTTTCTCAGTCCTATCACAATGGAACTTTACTAAATGTCAGACATCTCCTCAGAGCCTCAATACTCAGCATGAAATAGATACTTGAGAAGTGTCCATGGAATCGTTTCTTGATTTGACTCGTCCCAATTTCAGAAATCAGAGACGTATAGATTGGGAGCCTTGAGAATTATAAAGTGTCTTAATTCACTGTGATGCACAAAGGTTCATTGTACTTTAGCTCTATTAGTCTATATCTGAAATCTTCAAGAAAAAGTCAAATGCTTGTATGTAATCAGAGCCATCTACTTGGACACAGATATATAGATATGTGTGTGTGTGCATGTATGTCTGTACCAATCACATCCATCCCAGTACAGAAATGCTGGGGGCATGGGGTACATCTCTTGAAACCCTTTATAATAGCACCTGACAGGGTTCCATTTGCGTAAATGTGTTTAATGAAGATTATTTGATGATAAAATGAGTCCTTTAAGATTTTCAAAGGGAAGTTCTTTTAATTGCCTGTTGCCCCCATCAAAGTTGCTCCTGGGATATAGCATTATTCATTTTTCCTGGTATGATTTGCCTCCCCCTCATTCCAATTTCACTAGGGAAGTCAAGGTTAAGGTATGACCAAGGGTCACCAAGGATTAAAGGCCAATGGAGGATGTGAGTTGGCCCAGACTCACAATCTATGCTCATATGTCAAAACAGATCTGCTTAATTTTCCAATCCTCAGCTCCCTGGAATGAATGAAGGGTGATTACTGTCTCCTTCCTAGTTGGAAGAATTAAAGCCCTGTCACTCCTGTGGGGCCAAAAGACTTGCCTAGAGTTAGCTGCCCTAGGCAAATTTCCATGTGCAATGTTTAAGTTAATAAAGTTGCAATTTAACAGTCTTTTCCACTCAGAAATCTCTGGAGTCATTCGTGCTTCAGGGGCCTTGGCATTAGCATAGTTCCAGTTTTCCAAAGGGTTATGCATGTCCCAATCTTGAGGGTTATCTAGAAGGAAAGGAAATACAATTAGGAGGTGGGCTGGGTGGGTGTGAATTCCCACCTTGCTATTCTTTCGGGCCAAATTAGAGAGCTCCTTTGCCTGACCTTGGGTTCCATGACTTGATGATGTGAATGT
The DNA here is from genome assembly GCF_016432865.1 of Antechinus flavipes. NCBI lineage: Eukaryota > Metazoa > Chordata > Mammalia > Dasyuromorphia > Dasyuridae > Antechinus > Antechinus flavipes. Next base: position 68,713,555 of record NC_067404.1, on the reverse strand, counting down.
GAACTTCAAGGAAATGTCTATTTTTGACTGCTTTCCTTAAGAAAGCATCTCGCCCCTCCAAACTGCTGCATGACAACTAGATTTCAGTCCAGGTGCTTCCATCTGTCCTCATTCATCTGGATTTCTCTCTATTTTTGTTCATTTGTGTCTAAATGAGAGGTATTAGTTTCATAGTGAAGGTACAGTGTGAACTAGTAAAGTTGTGGCACTTTAATGAAAAAAGTCACCCTGTTTCTTTTTCATTTGAAGAGAATATCCCAAAACATGAAGAAGATGAGGAACCATAGCTAGCGAAATGACAGGGTCTTTTCCCAAGATACCCAAACTGATGAGAATCTGACAGCAAGTTATACTTCTTCAAGGGCAGAGACACAACAGTTGAGCATCTAATGAGCGAGAATAAAGATTTCAAATTACAGATGGTGAGTTTCTGTTCCCTGGAAGCTAGATTCTGGCTAGGTTTTCCTCCTTCCCTGTCTTGACTCCCTCCGTAGTGACCGTGCCGTGTTGGAGATTCTCTGCTGCTTTAATCCCAACTGAGAAATGGCCAGGAATATTGATGATTTCAGGATCTTATATCCTGGAGTCTCGATTCACTCAGAAAAAAATAATTTTGTTTTTAAAAAAGTAGATTTTCTGAATTTATATGCCAAGGAGGTTAATGAAAGTCAGAAAATATTATTGTATGAACAATATTCACAACATCATTTAAAAAAATAACCTAAAAGCTGAGGGAAAGGCATGCCCAATAATTGTGTAATTGCTAAAAGAACTGTGACATAAGAGTATAATACAGTATCACTGTGCCATAAGAATGATAAAATATGAAGAATTCAGAGAAGCATAGCAAGACATATATAAGGATGCCAGAGAAAAGAAAGCAAAACAAGAACATACAGCAACCATGAGATAAATCAAGGCAGCCCTCTAAAGCGGCATAACTACGCAAAATTAAAGTCTACCTCCTCCTATTAACTACAAAAGGGCAGAACAACATGCTCTTAGTTGTAACCAGGCTATTCTGCTTAATTCACAGAAGAAAAATTATAAGGGATTTGAGTGTTGCTTGTCAAGTGTCACATTAAAGCAAAATGTATCTAAAAATACATATATTTAAATATATAATGGGCAAAACATCAGATAATAAATGTTCACTAACTCTTGACAAAAGTTGATTTGAAAGGGTTCTTCACATTGCTTCTTCCATGAATCATTTTTGTGAATGATATTCTGGTCTTGAAAATCACTAGTAATAGCTCTGGTAGGGAGAACTCAGGCTTATAAAAGTGCAAGCTGCCCAATTAATAAATGTGATGATTGGGATTCTTTGGTCAACAAAAGGATATGGGCAGATCAATTGTCCTGGCTCCAAACTCCCTTGGATAAATTGGCCAATCGGGGTAGTCTGTGAGATAGACCATGGAGATTATAATTTAAGAAAAACCAGATGTTAGAGAGAAAATGGTGGCTGTACCAGGTGCGGTTGTGGATTCATGTATGCAGACTTAGCTTTCAGGCCTCCTCTCATGCTTCCATACAGTCATTCAGGCTGTACCTTTTGCTCCCCTTCAAAGCTGTCCTCCATATTTATTTCACCTAATTGAAATGTAGAATCTTTTAGAGCTACAACATGTCATTATACTGAAATGAATTATTCAAAAACAACAGGGTCTCCTTTTTCCTCATATATTTTGGGGAAATTAGATCTTTTACTACTAGATAAGGGCAAGGGGGCAGAGAGGAAAGCATTTATGTAGCACCTACTAGGTGTCATCCACTAGCTAAGCGCTTGTGCAAATATTATTTCATGTAATGCTCACAACAACCCTGGGAGATAGATGTTGTTATCACCATTTTATCATCGGAGAAACTGAAACAAAGAGAAGTTAGAGTTGCCCAGAGTGACGTCGTCAGCAAGTGTGTAACCCAGGTCTTCAAGACTCTGCGTACTGCACTGCCAGCTGCTTCCCAGATAATGTTTGAACATTGGTGAGGCCAGGCTTCTGCTTTGGTTAGAAAGATCATTTCCTCCTCTTTGCTGTCTTACTGAGGCTTTTGTTAGCCAGAGGCCTTTGCAGGATTGACCCTCTAACCCTTGAACCTCCTCTGAACTTGAGAAGAACACTTGAAGAGGTAGAATCTGAAGTAGGCCTTCGTTCAACAAATGTCGATTCATCCCCGTGTGAGATTGAGAATGAAACAAGAACATGTGACACCCTGGAGGAAGGAATTCTTTGGGACCAATATATCTATGACTTGATAAAGAACTAAAAGAATTCCTGGGGCACCCAGAGTATGAATGGCTTGACTAAGGTCCCTGAGCAGCATTTAAACCCCGATTCCTAACCTAGCATGCTAGTCTTTGTACCATACTCTGTGTGTGTGTTTATGTGTGTATCTGTCTCTCCCTGCTATGCATACGTAGGCATACATAGACACACAGACACACATACTTATACACACACACACACACACACACACACACACACACAGAACAAACACAGATCTAGAGTTTAACAAAAGCAATTCACATAATAATTGTGTCTCTGGAGAGGTGAAGATTCACCAATAGGGCCCAGGAGAAGCACATGATCAGACCACACAAGATAGCAGATGCTGTGTTCCACAGGACAACTTCTGTTAAGAATGAGTTCAAAAAAACGTACAAATAAAAGTGATCTGATCATGGGGAAGGTCAATCGATGAACGGTCTCATTTATTATGTAATTTTAGAAAACTGCAAGGAAAGCCCCCACCCAACATCCTTCATAGACATCCATGAAGAATAGAGACAACACGGACCCAAGTCCCATAAGATGCCATGTATGGACAGGTAATAATTAGAGCTTTTCGGGAGAGCAACCAGCTCAAGATCACGCATGTACTGTGATTCCAACCTTAATACTCCTCTTATGAAACCTTCAAGAGTTTATTTAATATCAGTATCACTGACAGAAACATTATAAAACAATTAATGTAAAATTATAAATCTTTATTATAAGTAATCTTTGAAAAGTTGCTATGAAATCAGAGCAGTTTGGAGGAGGTATGATACATGAGGAACAATTATACATTTTCTTTCTTAATATACTGTATGGTTGTCTTTCTAGTTAATGTAATTACTACTAAAGTTACTGGAAATTGACTTCATAGATTTTTGACATAAGTTTTAGAAGGCCCATTGCCTGGATGACATTAGCCATTCTGCACTTAAGGTCCATTGGACTTCTTGGCCTGAACAGCAGACATTTTTCCTTCAGTGGAAGAAAGGACCATGGGTAGTAGTATTGGTGGTGGTAGTGGTTGTTATTGTTATTTTATTTTGTTTTATTTTAAATCATCTGGGAAGTGCCTTTGTAGCCTGCACAACAAAGATGAACAGCAAACAAGTTCTAACCACAACAGAACCCTAAACACAGTCCATTATCTTTGTGCCAGGTTATAGAAGAGAGCCTAAAACTGATCCTTGGAAATGAGCACATGAAATGAGTGGCTTATTAGACACCAGATTATTCTCTACCTCCTTTATCAGCAGGCTTAACCCAGAAAATATATGCAAATTATTCCCTTTCAGCCTTTACATCAGAATGTGAGAAACATCTTGAAGTATCATAGGAGACTAACAAATTACAGTGGTGCTCACTTAAATGAATACCTGTTAAAGCCTGAAGACAGTTCGAAGGCTTACTTTTTTCTGTGAGCCTAGCAAAAACATACATGAAAAATACAAGTAGGTACTTTCAAATAAATACTTGAAAAAAGCAGTGGCTTAAAAAAATTCCTGACGACAAAAAAGCTAACAACCCCGCCCCAAAGGGTAAGAAAGGCACAATTTCTCAGTCACCCTGTGAAAGAGAGAAAGTTAATAAAAATCATTTTTTGGTAAAAAAAAAAATTATAGTAACTGTACGGCATTGGAAAAGTCACATAGCTTCTTCTGGGCTTATTTCAGCCTCTTTATTTTTTAAGATGAGGGAATGGCAGCTAGAAGGGATTAAATGACTTGCCGAGGGTCACACAGCTGATATGGGATAGAGCTGGATCTTTTCTCTTCAAATTCAGTACTCATTTCACTACATAAGACACATCCAGATGGTGGATCAATAGCTTGATTCATGTCTGCATATGGAGGGAAAGAAAAAAAGAAAAAAAAAAGGCAGTTGTTGATTTAGTCAAGGTCAAATCGAAAATCAGTGGCAGAGCAAGATTCCAAATTCTTTAATCATTAACCAAGCCATTACTCCTTCCCCATGATCTGCAGCTCGAGGCCCTCCACAAAGGACATTTTGTTAGAGTTTTTAATAAAAAAGGAGGTTTTTTTAAGAAATAAAGTAAACAGATGTGACTGCATGGTTATTGTTGCTACAACATTTAGGGGGGGATAAAGGGAAGTCCATTCATTGACCCAAACAAACCAGAACTCTGTGTGTCTTAGATACAGATTTCAAAATAAATTCAGTGTCTGTGCCAATGAAACAAGGAATCGAAGAAATGAAAGGATCAGCTCAGCAATGATACAGAGATGAAGCTTTCCTTCTGACCAGTCCCTACTTTTTCACTGGTAATGAAATTTTAGAGAAAAATGCAAATTTTCCACCCTGTTGCTATGACTATTTACATGAATGAAGACAAATGGGTCATTTCAGTCCTGGGTCAACTTTAGTCTCAAAGTTAGAGTTAGCAGAGTTTTTCAGAGTAGAACCTGGAAGTGCAAATGAGGTTTTGAGATATTCCAAGTGGGTCACAGAGATTAGAGAGGCAGTTTTTTGGTACGACTAGGGAACTGACTTCTCCAACCTCTTGACCAACCCTTCCCTTACATTGCTTAGTTCTTTGTGTCAAAAGACCCCTTGGCCTATGGATACATACATATTCAACCAATTCAACTAGTTAATGATTTTCAAGAGATCTGGTGGTAAGAAAAATATTCTGTAGCCAATCTTGTGGTGATGAGCTGCTCCAAGCTGAGGTAGAACTGCTGCCTACTCTCAAGGAGTGATCACCTACTGACAAAATGAATGGAACTGGGTACTTTCAAGAGACTATTTGTTCCGAGTAACAATTGCAAAGTGAAAAAGATGCTTTCCTCAGTAAGGATGTGGTCTACCAAATGGCATGGAATGAAGAGATCTATCCAGCAGCCTGATGACAGCATCAGAAACAGTTACATGCCCGTATCTCTCCATTATTTTTATTGTTTCAAAAGTACAGTTCTACTAGGAATACAAAAGACTCTTCATCATTAATTTCAGGAGCCTCATGTTGGCATGGAAGGGATGCATCCACCAAGGTAATCAAGTTCATTTCCAGTAGGCCAATCGGGTTTGTCAGCAGCATGTCCTAGAAGCCTCCAGCTGTTTCTGATCTGGAGCAGCATAGTGGAGTGGAAAAATCCCTAGGATCTCGTCAGGACCTGGGAGTCACATCTTAGCTCTCTATTTATACCTGTGTGACAGTAGACAGGTCACCTCACCCCTCTGAAATGAAGGGATTGGACTCAATGGCTTCTTCTGGCCCAAGATCTATTAGACTGCGATTTTGTCCATTTTCTAAAAGCTTCATTAATTTTTCCAATTTATAATTTCATTTGTATGAGAACTACTTCCTTCGGTGTACATTAATAGCTAGAATTCATATAGCCAGACTCGCAGAAGACTTTATATATGCTAGGGAGGAACTATTATAACCATTTTTACATATTAGGAAAAAGAGGCAAAGAAAAGTTAAGTGACTTGCCCAGAATCACATAACTAGTAAATATCTAAGGCCAGATTTGAATAAATAACTTCCTGACTCAAGTCCAATACTTTATCCATAGAATCTCTGCTCTATAGGTAGAAGGCAATTGTTTTTTGTTTTTTTCGTGATATGTTTTTGTTTATTAATTTTTATAAAGATTTTTATTTTCAAAACACATGCATAAATAGTTTTCAACATTCACCTTTGTAAAACCTTGTGCCCAAGATTTTTTTCTATCTCCCTTTACCCTACCCCCCTCTTAGATGACAAATAATCCAATCTATATAAACCATGTGCAATTCTTCTATATATATATATTTCCAAAATTATCATGTTGCCTAAGAAAAATCGGATCCAAGAGAAAAAAATGAGAAAGAAAAAAAAGTAAGCAAACAGCAATAAAAAGAGTGAAAATACTCTATTGTGATCCACTCTCAGTTCCCACAGTCCTCTCTCTGGGTGTAGATGGCTCTCTTCATCACTGAACAACTGGAACTGGTTTCTCATTGTTGAAGAGAGCCACGGCCATCAGAATTGATCATTGTATAGTCTTCTTGTTTCCCTGTACAATGATTTCCTGGTTCTGCTCATTTCACTTACCATCAGTTCACGTAAGTCTCTCCAGGCTTCTCTGAAATCATCCTGCTGATCATTTCTAATAAAACAACACCATTCCATAACATTCATATTCCATAACTTATTCAGCCATTCCCCAACCGATGGGCAGCCACTCACTTTCCAGTTCCTTACCATTACACAAAGGGCTGCCATAAACATTTTTGTACATGTGGATCCTTTCCCTTCTTTAAGATCTCTTTGGTATACAGGCCCAGTAGAAATACTGTGGGATCAAAGGGTATGCACAGTTTCATAGCCCTTTGAGCATAGTTCCAAATTGGTCTCCAGAATGATTGGATGAGTTCACAACTCCACCAACAATGTAGTAGTGTCCCAGGTTTCCCATGTCTCCTCCAATGTTCATCATCTTTTCCTGTCATCTTAGCCAATCTGAAAGGTATGTAGTGGTACCTCAGAGTTGTCTTAATTTGCATTTCTCTAATCAATAGTGATTTAAAGCATTTTTCTTATAACTAGAAATGGTTTTAATTACTTTATCTGAAAAATATCTATTCATATTCTTTGAATATTTATCAGTTGGAGAATAGCTTGCATTCTTATAAATTTCAGTCAGTTCTCTATATTTTAGAAATAAGGCCTTTTTCAAAACCCTTAAGGTTTTCAAAAACCCTTTGATGTAAAAATTTTTCCCAGTTTCTTGCTTCCCTTCTAATCTTGGGGCATTGGTTTTGTTTGTCCATGATATAATCACAATGATCCATGTTGCATTCCATAATGTACTCTAGTTCTTCTATGGTCACAAATTCCTTCCTTTTGCATAGATCTGAGAGATAGATTATTTTTTGTTCTTCTAATTTGTTTACACTGTCACCCTTCATTCTAAATCATGAACCCATTTCAACCTTATCTTGGTAGAGGGAATTAGGTATGGATGAATGCCTAGTTTCTGCCATACTGATTTCCAATTTTCCCAGCACTTTTTGTCAAATGATAAGTTCTTATCTCAGAAGCTGGGGTCTTTGGGTTTAGCAAACATTAGATTACTATAGTCATTGATGATTGTATCTTATGAGCCTAACTTATTCCACTGATTGATTACTCTATTTATTAGCCAGTCCCAGATGATTTGGATGACAGCTGCTTTATGATATAGTTTTAGCTAGACCACCTTCATTTGCTTTTTTTTCATTAATTCCCTTGAAATCCTTGACCTTTTGTTCTTCCAGATGAAGTTTGTCATTATTTTTGTACCTTTATAAAATAATTTCTTGGGATTTTTCTTGGACTGAATAAATAGATTAATTTAATTAGAATTGTCATTTGTATTAAATTAGCTTGGCCTACCCATGAGCACTTGATATTCTTCCAATTGATTACCTCTGACTTTATTTGTGTGGAAACTGTTTTGTAATTGTATTCTTATAATTCCTGACTTTGTCTTGGCAGGTAGATTCCCAAATATTTTATGTCATCTACAGTTATTTTAAGTGGACTTTCTCTTTGTATCTTTTGATACTGGACTTTGTTGGGAACATATAAAAATGTTGATGATTTATGTGGATTTATTTGCTAAAGTTGTGAATTGTTTTTAGTAGTTTTTTAGTTGATTCTCTAGGATTCTCTAAGTATATCATCATATCATCTGCAAAGAGTGCTAATTTGGTTTCCTCATTACCTACTCTAATTCTTTTAATCTCTTTATTCTCTTATTACTGAAGCTAACATTTCTAATACCATATTAAATAGTTATGGTGATGGGGGCAACTTTATAACTTGATCTCATTGGGAATGGTTTTATTTTGTCCCCATTACAAACGATGAACCAAAGGCTATATTATTTAACTTCTTCATTTGAAAAATGAGAAGACAGAGTTTAAAAAGTGAATTCATTTACTCAAGATCAAAGTAACTGAATAGCAGAGTTGGTCAGGATCTGAACCCAGACCTTCTAACTTCATATCTCTATCTTTGTATTGTATCATTAACTGCTTTGGCTAAAACCTAGCGCTTATCCAACATCTACAGCTGCTGTTATTTATACCTGATGACTTCCAAAGTAATACAGTGTACTTAAATAATTATTAGATAAAATATAATTTTGTAACAATGCAACGCCTCTGGATGATGCAATTAAATACAGGCTAACGTCCATTGAAATAGGATGAAATCCAATGAGGGCAGTCATTTATTTGAAAGCATCATAAATGCTTTTGGCCTTAACAAGTGATAGTGACTTAATCTATTGCCTTCAAGTACATTCTCTATACAGAGTATGTCTATTATTATTTTATTCTATTTTCTCTATTTTTTGTTCCTTTGAGAGTTTCCATAGACACTGTATTCAAGGAGACATAAGCAGTGTTCTGTATTAAAGGATATGAAACACTGTCAAAGCCAGACATTTTCTACTGGATTTTCAATAAAGCATAATATTAAGAGGTTGCAGTATTCATCTGTAGCCAATAGCAACCCCCTGAATGCCTGGCTAAGTACTGCCTTCTCTGCCATTCCTGTGACCCAGCATTTCTGTTTTCACTATTAAAAAATTCATTCACCTCCCTTTGGGATAGGGGAAGGAGACAAGTATATAAGAAGATAGAATATAATTCCAAATGTCTAAAGCAATACTAGATCAAGAGCTTTATGAACATTTATTTAGCATAAATATTCTCTGCTCACCATGATGGATGCTGCTGGGTCATTTTGCATACATATTCTGTTAATTTTCAAGAAAATCCTTTCCTAATATCATTATTATCCAGGAACATTGATGAATTTTGCTAACAGTTTCAGGTAGTTTGTTGTAGCAGGGTTTACCAAAGGAAATTCTCAGGCATTAAAAACTATATTTGGGATCTCTTTTGCCAATTAACTGCTAGTCCAAAGAGCCGTTACAGATAGATTATAATTTGGTTCACAGAAACTTGTTTTTGTGGGCAGGCTAAATAACAGACTTCATTTGTATTCAGTGCTCCCTTAAAAAATAAAAAGTAATAATCAGCCTAATATTCCAACATTATTAGGTTTTATGAAGACCATTTAAGATATCATTGCAGTGAATATAATAGCTGTATATTACTTCTTGAAATGTAACAACAGTGTGTCTTAGTCGTTTTTTATTTTTATTTTTATTTTACTTTCAGTAGAGACAGTATCTCCTAATGGTCATTAATCAGTCAGTAATCTCTATTTAAATTCTGTGCCCATAGCCTTCAAAAGAGCTATTATCATGCTTCTCTCTCTGAATGTATGCTTCATTTAGTAATGTTTAAGGTATACATGCACATGTAGGTATATGTTGGTGTACATATACATTCACATATACCTCGTTTTAATTGTGAAATTGCTGGATATCATTGTCGTCCCTATTTTCTTATGGCAGAGATGCATTCAAAATCTTCTTTGTTCTGTCATTTTATGCTAGCTTGGCCTGATAAATATTTGTTTTAATTAAATATATATACACATCCACATGCATACATGCATACACTCACACACACACGTGTGTGTGTGTGTGTGTGTATACACATAGCCATTTGGCTACTTATACCAATGATTGTTATAGAGAAGCAAATATCTTCTTCAAGGGCTGGAAGGCAAAGAAGGGACACTCTATTGGGATACTTTTTGAACTATGTTCTTCCACATTTTGGAAGAATAATGCTTACATTTAGTGAGGATTTTATCTGAAATTGTCATTTTTTCTAAATATAGATCATTTTTTTTCCTTTGTTAAAATTTTGTTTTAATCCTTGCTAGAGTGTGATACTTAAATTGCCAGTTCATATTTCTATGCTAACCCAATCCTGTGATCGGTTTCCCTCAAAAGAAGAAAACAGCGGGATCTCATAGGAATCCTACTACCACTTTCTACAAGCTACTTTTTCAATCATTTCTGCTGCTCTCAGGGATCTACCTGTGATCAAGGCAACCATTATATGAACCAGTTGGCACCCGTATTGTAGAGTCTGCCTGTCTTTCGTGAATGCTCCGATAAATAACATTCTGACAATCCATGAAAATATTTTCAACAGCAAAATAAAGTTTAAGTTAATATACCTCTATTTGCCAAAAAGCAGCTACCTCCTCCCTTGCTTTATACTTTGCTTTTTAAAATAGAAATTAATATTATTGGAAATTCATTCATTAAAAGTTGAACTGCAAATGACTAATCATTAATTAGTTCCATCTCATGGGGGAAAACCATCCCCTATCTCTGACTGAAATGACATTCCATAAGTGAAAAGAACTTTAAGAGAGGGAAAAAAAAGATGAATGCCATCCGAATATAGTGGAAATTGTTACGTAAACAAACTATCTAATGGGCTGACTGTGGATACATTATTTATTTCTACTGGTTATTGATGACCTTTCATAAGTCACATAGATCTGCTACTTGTGAGTTATTAGGTTATCAATAACTCATGAAAATAATTAATGTATCCCAAATCAGTCCATGGGTATCAGAGATGAGTTATTTTTCATTCAAAAGTCTGCTTACAAATTAAAAAAGTTGGCACATAGTCCATTCATTTCAGAAGCTTTCCCTACCTATGAATGATGACTAGGTAGATAATACCCTGAACTTGAGAAGACTGCATGGAAATACTGGCTTCATTTCACAAAACAGAAAGACAAACCTGGAAAATATTTACAGCTGAACTCAGCTAGGAATTCAAGCTTCACAATTATACCACCCAGTATAACTTCAACTTTTAAAATAATGGTGTCTCTGAGTTCTAGAAGCAGTTTTCTATTTAAAATGATATGGTCCATTGCTAAGGGACTTGACTACTTGACCCTAATGTGGCTGCTCGCGGTTTCTTGCTACTGTCCTTAACCATCGTGGCTTACTTTGGAGTAGTCAGTTGGAAAAAGACATTTTCTATGATTCTCACTTCATTGGAGCCTTTGCAAAAGATCTTGCCCTGTTAAGAATAATCAAATCCACCCGATAAATCCTAGTGCTTTTCCTGTCATGTTTCATGTCATTGTAGCAGTACTCAAGATCTCATTCCTTTGTCATTTACCAACCTCATGGGCCAAGACTCCTAGGAGCCGGTTTCTTGCAGCTTCCTTTATTTATTTCTATTAGATTTTTTATTTTTTTTCAGTGAGGTGCTAAGGGCTTTGATGCTTTGCTTCTCTCCAGGACTTATTATTAGAAGATTTTCTTGTGCTTGTAGCTTACCTTATGTAGATTCATTCCTTATTTTCAAATGTTACCTTCCTCTATGCGATCTTGTCATTCTGTCAATGTTCTTTACACATTTTGGAAAGATTAATTCTTAACACATGATCTATATGAAGTGCTCCACCACTATGTCTTATTTGTCTAATTCAAAAAGACTGTTAAATCTTTGTTAGAGCTAAGGTGCAGAGAAATTCTGAGCAAGTAGCCCTAGCCTTTTGTCTCTTACTCGCACGATCTGGCAAAGCCCCTTTTCCTTCTCTGGCTCTCAGTTTACTCATCTGTAAAATGAAAGATGAACCTGCATAATCTCCAAGGTCCTTTCCAGCACCAACAGTACATGCTTCTCTGATTCAAATTATAGTTAAAATTTGCTGCCCTTAGGGGAAGGGGGAGCTGGTTTCATTTCTGTGAATCATTGGCCTTAGAAATCTGGCGAGGAAAAAACTGTTCTTTGCTAAATGCATATTGATAACTTTTGAGCAATTTAGAGTCTTAAAAGGTTGTCTGGAGATTTTGAGAAGTTGGGTGACTTGGCCAGAGTCACATAACCAGTATGTATGAGAGGAAAGACTTGAATCCAGTTCTTCTGACTCTGAAGCACTTGACACTTTCTCAGAATCCTATAGCCTTTATACAGCAACATCATCCTTTTCCTCATATATACTCTGTGTACCAGGGATACAACTGATCCCTGGATGATTGTGAACAGTGATATATTTTAGACAGGTCTCCGTGTCCAAAGGAAAATTTGGAACGAAGGCTGTCTTTTGTTTGTTTTCTGTTTCCCCTTAACAAGGGGTCTGGTTCAAATGTACACCCAAATCTTATATGGTTTCTGGAAATAATCAAACATTAGCACAAAAGACTGGAAATACTTTCCAGAGCAATTTGCTTCCATTGTATTTTGGTGACTAATCACAGGCGCAAATGTTGTTTTAAAAGGAAAAATAGCTTTTTTGAATCAAAGTAAGGTGAAATTCAGCTTATGTTGAATTTTTGTATGTCTTCTGCACTAGTTTGCTTTATTCTAGTGGCTGCAAAGTGGACGCAAAAGAATACAAAGGGGGGAAAGAAGAAAATATTGTAATTTCAATTTTGATTTTTTTATCTCACTAATAAGAAATATATTAAGTTTTTGTTGATAGGCATGCATGATCAAAAATACAGAGACTTTTGCTTTATATGTGCCAGCATCTCAGGAATTTGATGGTCTTAGACCCCATGGGACTTGTCTGTGAAAATGAGGCCCTGATAGGTAATTTTTTTATTATAGCTTTTTATTTACAAAACATCTGCATGGGTAATTTTTAAACATTGACCCTTGTAAAAACTGCTGTTTCAACTTTTCTCCTCCTTCCCTCCACCCCCTCCCCCAGATGGCAGGTAGTCCCATACATGTTAAATATATTAAAGTATACATTAATCACAATATATGTATATATATTTCTACAGTTATCTTGCTGTACAAGAAAAATCAGATTTAGAAAGAAGGTTAAAAATAACCTGAGAAAGAAAACAAAAATGCAAGCAGACAATAACAGAAAGAGTAGAGATGCTATATTGTGGTCCATACTCATTTCCCATAGTTGTTTCGCTGGGTGTAGCTGGTTCTCTTCATTACTGAACAATTGGAACTGATTTGGATCCTCGCTTTGTTAAAGAGAGCCCCGTACACCTGAAATGTAATTTTAAAAATGTTTTAGAACTGAAATTTGTAAGGTTTTTGAATGGTTTGGGTAGAAATAAGAAATGTACCTGTGGTCTCAAAACATGGTAGGAATATGTTCACTGATGGCATGAATCAGTCTATTATTAGGCATTTATTAAGTGCCCACTTTGTGCTGGGGGAAAAGAGGGATAGGAGAGAGAGACATAGACAGGAACACACAGAGACAGAGAGAGCAAAACCCTGCCCTCGGGGATCTTATGCAAAAAACAACACAAATAGGGCATTGGTGGCTAGAAGAGGGAATTTGGGGAATGCTGGTGATGGGGTCATTAGACAATCACTTCTCATGTTCTTTCCAGGAGCAATAACAATGTTGATGTAATTACAGTTCCTGGGGCAAAAGGTGGAAGGGAGTGCAGTGTGACAGGAAAATGTCTGAAGGATATGTGAGTGTGCCTAAAAAGGGTGAACTCATGTCCTTGTGGCCAGGGGAAGAACTAGAGGCCCAAGTGAGTTGTGGCGGTAGCGTAACAGGAGTATATGGGGCCAGCCTAGTTTTTAACACATAATTTGTAATGTAAAATGTAATCATGTTATCTCTTTGGGTATAGGTTGTTACCAAGCTTGGATTTTGTCAGCCTTCACTGTTTTCATTGATATCTGTTTTTTTTTTCCTTTTTTCTTGTTATATATTCAGTAGCTTATACCACTTTTAGGACTTTTTGTACATTTGATTTGTACACAAAGTGTAAAAAGAGATAATCTGACTATGGGAAATGCAAAATTAATTAAATATCTAAAACTCTTTTGGTAAAACAAAGTTGGTTCAATACATTGAATACTGTTGCAAAGTAGATTTGTAAATTTGGGGGATTTGTGTTCACAGATTTCTTCATTGTATCTTACAAAAAATCTCCTTACTGATAGTGTGTTAGGATACTTCTATTTGTGGGAGAAAGAACAGAATGTTACCTAAAGATGGCTGGCTGGTAACAGTCACAGGCTCTGAAAATTACACCGAAAAGATCTTTTAAAACTATTGCCAAGGCTATGTCACGATCAGATAAAGCCACATGCCTATTCAAAAAAGGCAACATCTGATCATAGACTGGGGAATGATGAAACAAATTGTGCTACTTGAATGGATTGAGATATTACTACATTCTAAGAAATATTTAATATGAATGATGAATTCGAAAAAGCATGGGAGAGAAGTAATTCATTTTGTACTCCTACTCTCTTCCATTCAGTATTAATCAATTTGATAGAATCATATCAAAGGTCTCTATATAAGGCCCCAGGGCAGTGAGCTGCACTTGCTTAACTATAGAAGGTTAACTACAGGCCCTCCACCCTTGTTTTGCTTTGTGATGATGACTACGCTCAGCTTGGCAAAGGTGAGCATCACATGAAGAGTCACCCAAGATATTTTTGTACCTCACTTGTCCAATAGGAGCAGAAGACCGTTTTAGGATCACTCAGGTCACCGACTGTGATAGCTTGTACCATTTCCCCCTGCCCCAATTAAGGAAAAGCCTGTCCATCTTATATCAAGATATTCCTTGCTTCACTCAATTTGTGATCCTGTTGACATATTATTTTGCTTATTCACTGGAATCATTCTGTATGTGGCAGAGCTATTCCATAATGATTGGACATCTAGTCCTATAAAAATAGGGCCCTAAAAGGAAGGGGCATCTCAGATCATGAGGAAGATCTGAGGTCCACTTTATTAAAGGGAACCATGGACCCTTTAATAAGGTACCATTACCCAAGAGTTCTGCCTTAGTCTCTTTTATTGGAAGTGGGATAATTTTAGTCTCCATTGGAGACGTATTAATGGATACAAATTGTAGCCGAACTAGGAAGATGGTAGTTATGACAATGTAAATAAAAAAAGCAATCGCAAAACAATTGAAATGGAATATTGTGAAATTTTAATGTTCAGGTATAGATGCAAAAGTTAGAAAAGGCAGCCTTATCCTTTTTTTTACAGTATTATGGGGATGGACCACCACATCTAGCATCAGATTTTTTTCAATCCATTGACTTTTCTTTCTTTTTTAATTTTTTTATAACTGTTTATTGACAGAACATATGCCCGGGTAATTTTTTACAACATTATCCCTTGCACTCAATTCTGTTCCAATTTTTCCCCTCCCTCTCAAGCAGTTCTATACATGTTAAATATGTCATAGTATATCCTAGATACAATATATGTTTGCAGAACCGAGCAGTTTTCTTGTTGCACAGGGAGAATTGGATTTAGAAGGTAAAAATAACCCGGAAAGAAAAACAAAAATGCGAACAGTTTACATTCATTTCTCAGTGTTCCTTCTCTGGGTGTAGCTGCTTCTGTCCATCATTGATCAATTGAAACTGAGTTAGATCTTCTCTTTGTCGAAGAAATCCACTTCCATCAGGATACATCCTCATATAGTATCGTTGTTGAAGTATATAATGATCTCTTGGTTCTGCTCATTTCATTCAGCATCAGTTCATGTAAGTCTCTCCAAGTCTCTCTGTATTCATCCTGTTGGTCATTTCTTACAGAACAATAATATTCCATAACATTCATATGCCACAATTTACCCAACCATTTTCCAATTGATGGGCATCCATTCATTTTCCAGTTTCTGGCCATTACAAAAAGGGCTGCCACAAACATTCTGGCACACACAGGTCCCTTTCCTTTCTTTAATATTTCTTTGGGATATAAGCCCAGTAGTAGCACTAATGCAATGCATTGACTTTTGGTTTTTTCTTTTATATGCTTTGATTTTAGATGTGGCTCCAAGTTTAGAAAAGGGAAGTCTAGGTAAACAAAAAGCAAAATCTATTTTAAAAAGCGATCAAATATATTTTAATAGGTATCATCACTGGGAAAATATATTTAGACCTTCATCTACTTTAGTTTGTGAAATTATAGGTCCATGGTATTTGAAATCTGTCATATCTCCATACTTCTCATCCTCATTAAACGTGTCTCAGACTTTGGGGGTCAAGAAATCCAAGGAAAGACGAAATAGCCCCAATAACAATTCACTATATAGCACTTTTACATATTAGGATCACAGCGGGTTCTGGGAGGCACTAATCCAAGCAGAAAAAACTTTGCATCTAGGTCCAGTGAAAAGGTATATTTCTGTCATCCATGCCCCAGCCTGGCTGTCTGGAGAGACTCATCCCCAAGGGGTAGGCTGCTAGCAATTCATTAAACCAGATACTGAAACATGGATCTGTAGCTGTATATGGAGCAGAGGTGTCAAATACATGGCCCACAATGCTCCCAAGTGGCACCCAACTAGATTGAAATGTAATTGGAGAATACTTAATAAAATAAATACAGATACCATGCGACAGATAATTTTATCTTTCAAACCTGTCAGTATGCAGCCCGTAAGGATCCTCATGTTAAGATTAGTAGTCCCCATTTCTAATTGAGTTAGATACCACTGCTATATAGTACACACCCTATTGGAATTTCAAATCCTTAAAATAATTGGTTATCCAAATCGTTCTTGGACTGGATAGGAGATAATCTTTTGTAATAATAATGATGATGATTATGACAGTGATCAAATGAAGAAGCAGCATAACATGGAGTAGTGGATACAAGGCTGACATGAGAGGAAAGGAGACCAAAATTCAAGCTGTCTCTTGGTCATTGGCTGGATAACACAAGGTGTATTAAGTAACTTTTTGGTTTTAAGAAACAGAGACCAAGTTGCAAATTCATTCTGGTAGAGGGAATTTCCTCACAAGGAGTTCTGTAAATCAAGGAAGTCACTTGCTCTGACATGGACAATAAGCTTGGATTATTCATTTAGTGGTTCTTTGGCTGAGTGGCATATGGATATTGTCATCTCATGATAGGATGATGGATTTTGAAGAGGTCTTAGAGTTCATATTCTTCAATCCTTTCTTGTTTTTAGGTGAGGAAACTAAGCACAAAGAAGGAAAAGCCACTCAGGAAAATAAGCGTTTGGGCTAGAATTGAAGCCAATAACTTCTAACTCCAGATCCATTTTATCTCCTGTGGACAGCTTATAAAATTTCCCTGAGCACAGACTTGGGGTGCTTCCATTGTAATGAAGTCTCCCCTCTCCCAACTTATTCTACCCAGATGGTGCTTTACCATAAGTACAGGAAGAACAGAAAACTCAGCAAAAGCCATATATTGGTGTGAAGCTCTCTGCCCGAGTCCCTGCTAGGTCCCTTGAGTCTCGACTAGGACACTAACGGGCAAACAGCTGAACTTCAGAAGACGGCTGTAATCTGTGGTTTGGAAAGCCGTTCTGAGCTGCAGGTGTGGGGCTGCGAGGATTGGCCGTTGAAACATTGGAACACTATGAACATTTCATCCAAGAAGGATAAACACCCGAGGAGGCTTTCGGCTTTCTGCCTTTTGGTTCATAAATGCAGTCTAGGAATTCATTGTAGGAAATGTTGCCAACAACCCCCAATTTACTAGATGGCATTCACAATCAGGAAAGTTTACAGTATCTACTGAACCGATTTCCATCGGGATGAAACAGTCATTAAATAGGACCTTTTGTGAAAACAAAATAGTTTTAAAAGCATAAATATTATTCATAAGCAAACTTTTTTTTAATGGTTTAGCTTCAAGTAGCTTTAGAAAATTCTCTGCTGCTGACCTCCACTTCTTCATCTGGTGTGGGTAGAATTTAGAAGGCTGGCCAATGAGTGGGGCATCATGTAAGTGAAGTCACATCCTACCATGCAAGAATGGTTCCCTTGGGGCCTGTTGAGGCTATTCCAACATCAGTCACACTAAGGTCAGAGAGATTCACCACCAAGTTGGTCCCACACTAATGAATTTCTCAGTTCCATTCCGTTCCACGAAGACTTATTGAGTATCAAGTGTATCCAAAGCTTGGTGCTCTGGATACAACAGTGCACAAGAAGAAATGGCCCCTGGCCTCGTGGAGCTTAAATTCTGCTGGGATAAAGAAATAGCTCAGGGAATAGAGTACTAGATTTGAGAATTGAGTTGTCTGGGTTCAAGTCTTCTCTCTAACACTTATTACTAGTGTGATCTCTCCAAGCTTCATCTGCAAAAAGGGGCTGATAATAGCTGCAGTACCTTTCTCTGGTCAGAATGAAGGCCCAGGCCCTCTGCTCCTTTGACATCTTTATGATAGCAAGAGAGCTAGAGAAAGGCATTTTGGGTACATCCCCCTGTGGCAAGGAGCAGGAAAGTGGCTGGGAGAGTTTCACAGAATAATCAGACATGGATTCAAGGGAATATACCTCTGGCTGTTGAAAGGTTAAGATAAGATTATCTCTTTAAGTGCTTTGTGGACTTGAAAGTGTTTCTCTGTGGTAATCATTACTTACTAAAAACAAGACTGATCTCTAGAAATGCTTTATAGGAAGTAATAGAAAGAAAACTGGGTTTGAAGTGAGAGAGGACTTGGGCTTGAATCTGTTCCTTGTTGCCTGTGTGACCTTGAGCCTGTCATTGATTCTGTGTGGGCCTCAATTTCTTCAAGTGTACTGAGAGGGGAATGTGCTTCAAGATCGTACAGGTCCTTGCTAACTGTGATTCTATGACCTGTTTAGAATGTGATATAATGATAAAGCCTGTCGGAAGAGGACCCTAAGGCCAAGAGCCTCGGGAATAGCCATGCCCGTGGCCCTTGGATGCCATTTCTAGGGAGATGCAGCCTAATGATTGTTCCTGCTCTTCCTAAAGACCCAGAAAAAAAAAAAAGTTCTCATCTCTAGAATCCTGGGTGCTGGCAAATGGTTCATCATCAGAAAAGGACATGATTCTGTTAGTGGAAATGACATTGAGTTGGAGTAACACTGCTTTGTACCCCAAGGATCCTGGGAACTTTCCATCAGACTTAGAGAGAAAATCTTCCATGTGTTTTTTCCCCTGTTCAAGTGGAGAACAACTGTCTGACTTTTCTCTTTGTATCCTCGTCCCTTAGCACAGTGCTTTGCATGTAGTAAGGGTTAAATAAGTGCTTCATTCATTCATACATTTATTCATTCATGACTTTGTACAAAATTGCCACTGCTGCATTGTTCACCCAGTTCTTTTGTGGATATCTTATCAAAACTCTGAGTTGGAGAAGAGTTTCTTTGTTGCGTCTTTGGAAACCACCGAGCGTTCCAGTTGTCACAATTGTATCGTCTCCATCTCTTGGCCTTGAAATATTATAGTAGTTACTGTGTCTACTTATTACAAAGAGAGTCATTAAACATTTATTTCCTAACTCACATCCAGGGAAGAGCCAACCAAGCCATTTTACAACATGTTGTCCAATTTTATATTTCTATAAAATTCCCTATCCACAAAGCTCAGCCTCATGCGCCTGTATCTGTATGTGAGTGGGAAAACCAGCACATCCTGCCCAAGCTCAGTCGGAACTGAATTTTTGATTACCCTTTTCCATTTTCATTTGCATCCAGTGTCATTTAGACAGCCCTGAAAACAAATCTAGGATGTGAGGATATGGAATAAGGGTTGTTGTCATTTTCCCCCAGGATAACATGACGACTCTTGAATGTCGAGCAATGCCTGGGACTCGGATAAACTCTGCCTGGAATGTTACAGGCCTCAGATACTAGCATCTCCTGGCTCTCTCTCATTCCAATCACAACTGTAGCATTTTAAGAAAGAGAAGATTTACTACTGAGATAGGGATATTTAGGGAGGACTAGCAGCTCTGCTGCAGAGGGGCGCATCCAACCATGCTGTCCACCTTTGTTGTCTCACCCGGGGCTCCAAGAAGCTGTAGTATGCATGGAGGCTATATTCCGGTAAAACTCTTTGTGCAGATGGGCTAAAGCAGCTTGAGGAGAACTAATAGGCCTCAAACCCATTAGTGATGTAGGGGGAGATCTGTCCCAAGTATGTGAAGACATATCACCATTGGATTGGGTGCACGAGAATGATCTGTCCCAATGATCACGAAGGTGACTAAAGCACTGCTTAGAACTTGGTTGGGCAACAAAGCTGCCAAGGTCATCCCCAGGTCTCCATGGCCTACTCGATTTTCATGACTCTGAAAGAGAGAATGAAACCGATGACTTTGTGCAACTCTGCCCCACTGAAATCCAATTTACAACCCAGTCAAGACATTGCTCCGGGATGTCATTGGTCCTCTCTGAAAACAAAGAATGAACTGTACAAGTTGAAATTTTGATGCCGAACGGCCACGTGTAACCAGGAATGAGGCTTTTTACGGGCATCTTTTCTTTGACTAAAAAGAGCTTGCTTCCCACTAAGGCTTCACAGATCTGGAAACAGGAATTTTGGGGTCTGGAGCTGGTGGTACCAAATACATCATCATCTGCGGAAGGAAGTAGAAACCCACGGAAGGAGTTCGGTTCAGCCTTCTATTGCCGGCACTTCCTATTTTAACTAAATCTTCTATCTCAGTCTCTGTTAAGCTCTGCAGTTGCTATTCTGGTGAAGGTCTGTACATGCTGAGTGCGCCATTGAAATTCAGCATCCTAGAGGAAAAACCCTAGTCACTAGAGATTAGATGTAGCCCTCCATACGGTATTTTTTTTGGTCTATTTGTTATTAATGAAGTCACAGCTTACAAATGTATTTTAGCAGACGTGTTTTGGGTTGTTGTCGGCCACCTTGGGGAACGATGTTTTTATGATCGTTCATGCACTAGTAGACTCTGAATCTGGATCCTAGGCACTGTGGCATAACAAAAAGTGTTCTAGATCTTGAGGCAAAGGCCATGGGATCAAATCTTGACTCTACGACTTACTACCTCTGAGACCTTACACAATTTCTTTTCCATCTGAGGACTTTAGTTTCCTGTATTGTCAAGTGAGGGAGTTTGTGCAGATGATTTCTGAATTTCCTCCAGATCTAAATATGAGCATCAGAGTCCTCAATCCTGTCTGTAATATCTGTGACAAGCAGTGTTCTTGAGATGGGGGTTTTACTTTCTCCAAAGTGAAGTTATCCTATTTTTGGGATGGTCTTAATTCATATAGAATTTTTCTTGATATGTGTAAAATTCTCCCTTTCAATAATTTCCTCCTATTGATATTAGTTCTGCCTTCAGAGACCATGGAGAAAAATCAAAAAACCCTATTTATTCCAAACGGAAAGTCTTCAGATTCTTGAGACAGTGTGGCATAGTGGATAGAATGTTAGACTTGAACAGTCTAATTCAAATTATGCCTCTGATATTTATTGGCTCAATGACCCTAGGCAAGTCATTTAACCTTTCTGGGTTAGACTGTCCTTACCTGTAAAGTGGGGTAATAACACAGTGAATTGTTGTGTCTCATGAACTGATGTACACAGAGTATCCCCAAAGTTTTACTGTAAGATTTTGGGGCCACTCCATAAAAGGTGAATTTTAAACGTTAAAGCCTTGTATGAACAGCAGTGACTGTTTTTATTCCAAACTGAAGACAACTATCATTGTGTCCCATCTCCTTCCTCCTTCTCTTTTTGGGATAAATATCACCAGTAACTTCAGTTGATTCTGGGAAAAGGCGGTTTCAGGTGCCCTGACCATCCTGGACACCGTCCTCTTTTGGAACTCGTCAGTGTCCTTTCTATATCGGAACTTCCACACCTGAACAGAGTACTTAAGGATGAGTCTCTCAGAGGAGAAAATATATGGCAAGATCATCACTTCCCCTGATGTGGATGGATTGTGCCTCAGTTTTAAGGCAGCCTCGGGTAGCACTGGCTGGTGGGAGCTGAGAACTTGACTTCCCTTGACTCTGCCGTCTGTATTGATGCTTACCCAAGAGTTTGTGTAATTGAAAAGTGCATCGTATAAACTTGGAAAGAAATTGTGCCAGAGGAGCAAAATCCATTTCCACATGGACACGTGGCAAATGCAGCATTTCAAAAACAAAACGAACAATAAATACGATAACTAGTGAAGCTGGAGTTAATGACTTTAGACGATTGACTTGTCTCTTACAGTTTGCCTTCACAGAAATGCATTCCCTGATTTTTGAGCCCTGGCCCTGCTTGTCCATCACCGTTCAGATATCATATGTTCATCTCCAGCAGCACATTCAGAAGGTGGGATTGCTTCGCCCCACTTCCCAAGTTGGCATAAAGAGGAGGCAGCCATCATCGTCTCTTCTAGTCATTATTATATCTCTTACTAAAGATAGAGTCTTCTCCATAATGGGTGAAATTCCATTTACTTTTCAATAGTTTAGGGGAAGGACAAGATGGTTTTGCTGTCTAAGAAGTACAGACTCTCTCCTCAGACTTCAAAGAGTTCTTCTTGCCGGTTGTATGCAAAGGTAAAGTGCAAATGGGGTGGAGGAGAGGGACATTTTTAATCAGCATATATTTGTCAAATTCAGGACTGTAGCTGGGAGCAATCTGCTTGTTGTTGCTGCCTGAATATAAAAGTAAAATTTCTACCTAAGTTAAATGTCTGAGTACTTTCAAAGTTCACACTGGCAGATTGGCAGTTTGGAATCATTCTTCCCCAAGGGGACTTCATGGGGACGCTACAGAAATTCTTTCAAATTTTCCTATTTGCCAACCCACAGTTTGAGAGACAATCAGCTGAGCTTGGCTTTTCCGTTATAGACTTATCTACTATCTTCTCAAATGTGAAAAGGACCCTCTTGGAAGTAATAAGATATTCATACAGATTTAGGAAAAGTATTTACTCTGTGTGTGAATGAGTGTGTGTCTGCGTGTGTGCACACATGTAAAATGACATTTCCACATGATTTGAATAAAAAATAGACAACTGAATTCACCTTTGAGAAATCATCCTATTTCATTTTTTACACAACCCATGATTTAAAGTAAATTTTCTTACTGTGGGCTAAAACTATGACTCTCTTCTGCGTACGCCCCTATAAAATTATACTTAAATGCAGCTGCACTTTACAAAAGATTCAAGTAAGCACATCGATTGAGGTAATTTTAAGTATGAGACAGGTTATTCCTTCATTCTAGAAACATTTAAAAAGTGCCTGCCGTGTACCAGATATCATGTTAGATACTAGGTATGTCAAAACTAAATCTCTACTCTCTTATATTCCATTGGCAGGAATCCAGTATGTACAAAAATAAGTCGCTATAAAATATGGACAGGGTAAAAAGTAAAGTGGGAGGGTTTTTTGGGGCGGGAGAGGACACGGAAATTAACATTATCAACAAAGGTCTTATGTTAGAAGTGGCACTTGTGCTGAGCCCTCAAGGGAGCGGGCTTTCAAGGAGGCAAAAGTAAGGAAGGGGCAGTTGTGCAAAGGCAGGGAGGTGAAAGACCAAATATCATATGAGAGGAATAGCAAATAGGCCATTTTGGCTGGAAATCCATGAGAAAGGTAAATTGGAGCCAGATGAGGGACTTGAAATGGCAGTAAGAAAAATTTTGCATTTTGTCCTGAGAAAGAATTTGCTAAGAAATTCTTAACCTGTGGTATATGAACTTGTTCTGTTTTATTAAAAAAATAGCTTGATGGTATATTTTATATAATTGGCTCATTTTGTAATCCCATGCATCTTGTTTTATGCATTTAAAAGCACATTATGGGAAGTAATTCTTAGGCTTCACCAGACTAATGACTACAAAGGTCTATGACACATACAAAAAATGAAGAATTCTTAATCTAGAGATAATATGGAGCCACTGAAGCTACTTGAGTAGAATAGTGACATTATCTCAAGGCATTAGTGACCAGTTGAAACTTAAGTACCAGCTTTAACCTGGACCGAGGGTCCAAGAATTACGACAATGTGAAAATACCTTTGTTTGCTCTCCAAGGAGTCGAAAATATTGACCAGTGACCCACCTGTTATTGAAAGTTGTGAAAGAATTAAAATTTTCATTTTTGTAGCTTCAGAGAGGCATTTTATTCCCACTGATTTCACCAAAGTATGATAGCACCTTCTCAGGATCACACACACACACACACACACACACACACACACACACACACATATTATATATATATACATACACATATTGTGCAATTTTGATCTAGAATTTAAACCCTCCTTCTTCCCTACCCCCATCGTCCAAGAACCTTGTATTCTAGCCTTGAAACTACCCTGGACTCTGACAGCTGAGCTTTTACCTTATTTTGCCAGAACCGGGCCTCTAGAGCCCCTTTGCTGCAGAATAACTTCTCTTCCTTTCTCAATACTACTTTTTAGTTCTCCTTTGCAGATTGTCTTCCTCCATTAGAATTTTAGTCCCTTGAGTTCAAAGATTGTCTTGCTTCCTGCACTTTGTATCTCCAACCCTTAGCACAGTGCCTGGAAATTAATAGACAATAAATACTTTACCATTTATACTTATGAATTTTGGACCAAGTAAGGCCCCCTGCTCACCATTCCTGAAATCCCACAATCTTCTGTTAGAATGGTTAGCTGAAAAAGTGGGTTTAGGGGAAATAAATATAAGAAGGACCATGGAGGTGTAAAGTGCCAGGAAATTCCTTAAGAAAATCAGCATTTGTAATAACAACAACAACAACAACAACAACAACAACAACAACCAACTCTGTTATTTTCCGGTTTGGTCATGTATACTTATTGTGTATCTAATTTATATTTTAATATATTTAACATCTACTGGTCATCCAGCCATCTGGGGGACGGGGTGGGGGGAAGGAGGGGAAAAATTGGAACAAGAGGCTTGGCAGTTGTCAGTGCTGTAAAGTTACCCATACATATAACCTGTAAATAAAAGGATATTAAAATTTAAAAAAACAACAACTCTGTTGTTTTCTAGTATGTGCATATGTATGCATAACTGCATCTTGAACACCTTAACCTGGTGCAAGAGAAATTGTGAGAAGATCTAGTCCCATCACTGACAACTTTGTGACTTTGGGCACATTTGAATAATATTCACGGTACTAAAAATGGCTAGCATTTATATAGCACTTTATAAATATCTTCTTTGATAATATGTCTGCCCATATCATTATTGTACCAGGGAGATAAAATATGTAAAAGTCTTATATGCTATTAAGTATGGTATAGATAGATATTGTTGGGATGATTATTACTTGGATATCTTTTATGTGAAAGGAATATTAGAATGTTCAGAGTAACTTTCCTTCCATAATACCCCTAAATAACAGCATAGTCTTCCATTTCATCACATGAGTTCTCACTCTCACTGCTGAACTTCACAGATTCTTAGAGCCGAAAGGAGCTTCAGGGAGCATCTGGTCCACCCGGCGCCCGAACAAGAGTCCGTTGCTATCCAACCACAAAGGGTTAACCCATCCTTCCTTAAAGATCCTGGTTGAGTGGAAGGCCACTGCATCTCGAGATAGCCTGTCTAGCCCATTCTGGAGAGCTTTGTGACAGCTTAAGGTAGAGTACAAATTCTGGTCATAAATAAATGGCTCTTGATCCAGCAAAGTCACAAGAGTTGCATGTTTCCATGCAAAACTAGGGCATAATAAGGGAAAAATGAATCCAGTGCACTATCAGAACAGTTGCACAGTTGTGATAGGAAGAAATTGAATTGGCAGAATCAAGAGCTGAATAAAGTTTTGGATATACAGCAAAGGTTACAACTCACACATGAATTTTTTTTTAAGGAGAAGGCATTATCTCCTTTTTAGGTAGATTAATAAAATGAGGGAAACTAATGTATTATGATAAACAAGTCAGTTTTCATTTGAGCCAGTGACAGGCACCCAAATACACACTACACACATACATAAATCATAGTTTTGCATCTTGAAGTGATTCCCATATAATGAGAAGGCCCAAAGCTTTTGGCTCATCCCGCTTTCCAGTTGAGTTTAGCTACAACACACCTATCGGATCAGCTCCTCATATGTGGTGCACATGAGTTTTTGTTTCCTAATAGAGGAATTCATTTTGTCTATTTTTAACAAAAATGTCGAGTCTAGAATCCTCTACAATATCACATCCCTTGAGGCTTCCATTATGTGTAGGAATATTATCAATTCCATTTACTGCCATCCAGACAGCAAAATGTTACCACTGTTCAGTGTTCAAACCACTATTTATAGCCAGTTTACTATTTCTGTCATTAAAGTCTAAATGTGTGATTTAACTATAGGTCCCCAAACAAATGCAATGCTGGCCTCAAAGATTCCGGTGTCCTTGACCTCCTCTGAAATCCTGAAGTTTTGCCGAAGCCTACGTAGCAGAATAACATCATGTTATGTTTTGTGGTCATATTGTCTTAGACATGATTACCGTCTCTCTTAATGTTTCATAAAGGAAAAAAGATTTGAAGCGCCAAGGGGAAAAAGACAGAATTTGAACGGGTTTTTGAGAAAGGATCTCATATCAGGTGGACTACTTAAACCTGGACAAATTGATGCATGAGGAATTCCAGGCGGTCATAACACACGTGTCTATGGGAAGCAACAGAAAATCATATAGAAATAAATAAATTTAGTTTATACCATCTTTTAGAAATAAAATATTACGAGCTCTGTTTAGAACTGATGACTGCTCAAGAGTGCCTTAGGTTGTAATTTTACATGTCTATAGAAATGAATTGATTTCATTTCAACAAACATTTGCCTCATCCTCTGAATCCTTATCTCAATTCAGGTATCACTTTTGAGAAGTTTCCCCTACTTCCAACAGTGGTTGGTGCTCTTTCTTGCCTCAGTTTCTCTTGTACTATTCTTATTTGTCTCCATATCGTTTCTTCCCGGAATGTCAGCTCATCTACGACAGTAACCATATTTCTTTGCTCCTTCAGTCCCAAGGACCCAGCACAACCCCTTGCACATAGTAGGCAATTAATAAAGGTTGAATTTCAGTGAAATGAACTGAAAGATGCTGGCGATGTGAAGAAAAATCAATAGTCTCTTACTTCAAGCCCTTCTGTTCCATTGAGAAATACAATATTTCTGAGATGTACAACAGCTCCTACCGATGAGAACATCAGGGAAGGCTTCTCTGAAGAACCATAAAGCAAGCGTAGAATTTGAAGATGATGAATTAAAATGTTAGTTCATTACAGACCTGAGAGGAACCTGACTGCCAGCAGTAGAAGTGAAAGAAGCTATGTCAATCTGAGGGACCCACAATATGATGTGTAAGGGAGGCGACTGAGAGGGTCATCAGGAAGACAAAAGGTTGCCCCAGTCGCAAACCCAAACGCATTTCTTTTTGTCTGGGAGGACTTGCTGAGCTTTTTGCTCAGGTTTTGCTTCTCTCTCCACTAGTCAACCCCTGTAATTCCTTAGTAGCACATACATTTTCTCTGGGCTGAATTAGATGCTCCTCCTTAACATTATCCTTGTTATACAGGGAGTGCCTGAGCAGAATCGCAAAGCCCATTATCTATATTTGGGGGAACCTAGACATGAACTATGTCTTACATTTATTTCAAAGATTTTCCTGGATTAAATCCAGGTGAGAACAACAAACCAGAGAGAAAATGACCTTCATAGGCCCTGTCTTCCAGGATTGTGGCCAGTCTTTATGAGTCCAGAGTCTTGTGGAGAGTGGAAAAGGAAGGACTTCACCATATACGCATATCCAGTTTGGTTGGATGACATAAGGCCAATGGATAAGAAGACATTTTAGGGAAGACCTTGAGTGTCAGACTGATAAATTTATATTTTGTCCTCAGGCAGAAAATATTCCTCTTGGGTTTAAGGACTCTAAGCTCCCTATGAGTCAAGTGTGGAAACAGAATAGCAACAGAAAGAACTATGTGATCTTAGGCTGTGTTAGGGGAAGCTAAGTTGCAGAATGAGGGGGGTTGTACATAATCCCTATGTGGTTCACTTTGGCCAAAGCTCACATAGATTGGTCTCTAAAGCAATATCTAAATATATGGAGAATCTTTGTGATGATGATGATGCATGTTATCATCTGTATGGCATATTAAAGGTATGTATATCATACTATATAATGATTATATTATTATAATTAGTGTTATAATAATTACAATTAGTATAATTTATTATCGACAGTACTCTTATTTCGTTCTTATTATGTCCCAATCACTACGCTCAGCCCTGAGGATATAAACACATACAAGTTAGCGTTCTTCTTGGACAGAAACAACATATATGGGGAACTGGAGATAGAATGGAGAGATAGAGCATAATGGGAAGATGTCCTGGAAGTGGCGCGGAGCCCTGATTCCAGGCAAGGTGAGGCAGAAGCCACTTCTCAGAATCAAGGGACCCAGGGGCAGAATCCCCCAGTGGGATATTCTTTGAGCATAGGATTCATTGTATAAAACAATCCTCAATTTAGTAAATGTACTGATACGCTGGAGTGGATCTAGAGAAAATTCTGAAAACACAAAGAGGCCGATGGATATGGATACCCACTCGGTGATTTCATCCACTGGCTGAAGTTTGTAAAAGTTCTGTACGGAAGATAGGAACAAGGATGGGCGGTGCAGGGGGAATAGCAAAGTGTAGTACGGTCTTGTGGCTGGAAAGTCTGCAGTTGGTGGGGAAGGTTTAACACATATGATAAAAAGAACTTTTTAATTTTCATTTTAAAGTTATGGTGGACTAAGTAGGAAAAGGAATGAAAAAGTGGTCATTACTTACCGAAAGGAAGCAGAGCTACGCAGTCCATTTTTGTTGCCATTTCTCTCCCTGACAAAGAGAAGGGTCCTTGGAGTTGAAAGGGCAAAATAGAAATGGAATAGGGAATTGGCAGGCAAAGGTAACAGCCAGCATCCCTCTAATGCTCTTAGGATTACAAAACACTTTATAAATATCATCTTATCCTCACAACACTGGGAGGCAGCTGTTGTTATGCCCATATTACAGACGAGGCACAGAGAGGCTAAGTGATTTGCCCACTGTTACACCAGACATCGTCTGAGGCTCCATTTGAACTCAGATCTTCCTGACTTCAGGTCCAGTGTTCTATCCACTTCTATCCTAGCTGCTCTGAACAAACTATAGTGCTTTAAGTCTTGCAAAGTGCTTTATATATTTAAATTCACTTGATCTCTCAACAACCCTGGCATTATTATCCCCACTCTACAGATGTAGAACAAAAGTGATGTGCTTCAGCGGCATCTGAGGCCATAGATGAACTGTAGTCTCCCTGACCCCAAGTTCTCCGCTCTATACATGCAACACTTTGCTGATGGAAAGAGGCATAAGTGGAGCCTGCTGCCTGTAACACACACGTAGCAATAGGTTCAAACGAACTAAATCCCCCACCTGCCGAAAGAATGAGAGCATATAACTGAATTTTGCCAGTGAGCACTGAAAGGTCAAGGGGACTTGGGGAGTTAGCCCAGGATCAGAGAAGAAAGGTAAATGATCCAGTTTTAAAAAGAAAAAAAAAACCAAGAGAATAAAGTCTACATAGGAAAGGCTACTGAGCTCAGTTTTCATTTACGTAGGGGAGAATGAAATAAGGGATGGCTTTTTCAAATGCCAGCCAGTAAGCATCCAGGGAAAGGATTGGTGATCTTTGGCAAGTAGGTGGCAGGGTTATGTCTAGACTAACAGAGCAAGGAGCACTGCAGATCCAATTGACCTGCATTTTAGTAAAGTATTTGATGAAGTCTCTCATACTATTTTCCTGGAAAAGATAGTGAAATGATAGTGCCGTTGGATGCATTGAACCCAAAGAACGGTCATTAATGGTTACCTGTCAACTTGATAGGAGGTTATATTCATGCAGGCCTATGAAGGATGGCTCCAGAGGAATACCTTAGGTCTCTGTGCTTGTCCCCATATAGTTTTAGTAATTTTTCAGTGACTCGGATAAAGGTGTATATTATGTGCTTATCACATCGTCAGATCGCACGAAGCCAAAGGTGGGGAATTGGGGCCGGTGGCAGATACCTTAGATATCAGAGTGAGATTTTATAGATTTGACCATCTGACTAAATCTATCGAGATGAGGAAATATCATATGGATGAATGTAATGCCTTTTACCGGATTAAAAAATCAACAGAAGTACAATATGGAGGTGGTATGACTAGCTAGTCGTTAGTCTGATAAAAGGTCTCTGTGTTATAGTGAACAGCAAACTCAACGTGAGCTACCAGTATGATATAGTGGCCAAACTACCTATTATCTTAGATTGCTTTTAGAGAGGCAGAATGTTCAAAACGTGGGAGGAAATCATCCATGTGTTCTCTGGCCGTATCCAGAACATCACGTTCAGTTCTGGGTGCTACATTTTTGGGAGGCCATTGGGAAGCTAGAAAACATCCAATGGAGTATGACCACGATCATGGAACACTTCAGGATTGGCCCACACGAACATTGGTTGCTAAAAGAACAGGAGACATATAACTCCTAAAGAAGGCTTCAGGATTCTCTTCAACTGCTCAAAAGACCAGCAAGTGGCAGAGAAATTGCATTCCTTCCTTTGGCCCCACAAGGCAGGACCAGGCGCGTTGAGTGAAAGCTGTAAAAGGCAAATTCAGGCTTGAGCTCAGGAAGAAACCCTCTTAACACTTTAAACTCTCTGGAAGAAGAATGGGCTGCTTTAGAAATAAAAGGAACTCACATTTTTAGAGTGCCTGCCTTCATGTTTGCAAAGTGCTTCTGTGTAAGGATATCCCTGGTTTTCCCTCCCTGAAAGACTTAGAGCAAAGCCGGCTCACTGTTGGGTGTATTGCTGGTTCACGGACGGTCAGAACTGATGTCTCACCAGGCCCTTTTTGCTCCGAGATCTTGGATCTTAGCTATATAGATTTCTTGTATCTTTGGAATAACAGCTTCTACATGCAAGAAGTGAGTGGAGTTCAGGATGTTTGCTTAACTGCAGAGCCCAGTGGTATGAAAACAGCCTCTGTTTCTTTCAAAGCTTCCTCTGAATACTCAATAGCTCTTGTACTCTACCTTAACCCTGGATGGAAATGTCTGTTTCTACAAATGAATAGTCAATCTGGCTTGGGGATAGAAGATATAGGAGAAAAGCAGAAGATGGGCAATAATACAAACTGCAGCAGGAAATAAGTGAATGGTAGTTCATTTACTGAAACACCAGGTAGAAAAGCTTGAGAAAGTCATCTAATCAGGATTATTAGGGAATCATATTGAGAAAAAACATTAATTTAGGACTAGAAGGAACCTTAGAAGTCATCTGTTCCAGCATACTTCACCCACGTAGAATGGGTCATGACAAATACCTTGATGGATCAGCAGGTCTATTAAGTGCTTACCATGTGCCAGATATTGTGCTAAGCGGGAAAAATAGAAATACAAGCAGAAAAAAGACAATCTTTGTCCTTGAAGAGCTTACATTTTAGAAGAAAGGCAGCACATAAAAGGAAGGTAAAAGGAGGTACAGGATGGTAGAAAAAGTCCGAAGTATATCCTGAAGACTCACGCTGAGACATCTGGCCAATCAGAAGAAGAGTCCATGGGGACAAGGGTACAGAAGTTTCTGAGGCTAGGTGGAGGAACTCCGGAGTGCAGCCTGGAAAGAAATGACTTATGAATTCTCTATTTGATGTTTGTTTTCCTTTTTTTCACAGAGGGTTCTTCATAATGGAGTTTGCCCGTGTCCGAAAGCCCTGGTGTTTTCTAAATGGGAAAAACATTCCACAATCAAGAGTCTGACACCTCAGAGGACTTACTTGACCGTCATGTCTCAGAGAGGTTAGTGGGAAGTTTTATAATGAAACAGGGTTGTCTTGTCTTAATTGGTGGCTTTTTCGAAATCGGGGTGATTACAAAATTGCTTTATCAGATTCTGTCAAGCTCTTATGTCACACTTCATTCATTTCCTGATGTCCTGTACCCACATTCCTCTCTGTTCTTGTGCATTTGGGGTGATCTAGTTAAAGGCAGAGGGCCACCTAAAGCAAAACATTCCTCTTTGTAATTTGAGATGTTTCTATTCTGTGGACTAATGGACTAATTGTGGTGATGAAAAATGAATACAAGACAAGTAATGATTAGTAATAACTGCCTGTGGTGAGCAGAGTGCTGGGCTAGCTAGACCCTGGGGAGGTGCAAAGTTGAGATAAGTCATAGACTCTGCTCTCAGATCAGCTCTCAGATCAACATGCATTTATTAATGCTAGAAGGAACAAGTGCGCCACTTGACACGATTTAAAAAATAATTTTGCTCTCATTTACTATAATTTCTTCTATCTGTAATTCTACTTTAAACACAAATAAGTAGAAGCAGATATCCCATTTTGACTTTGAAATACAAGTTTTCGTCCCACGAGATTAAATTTCCTCTGAGGCTAAAACCAAATATGCTGTGTTACTCAATCTAGCCTAGCCCTTCCAAGTGTTTTTCAGTTCTGCTTCTGCCACTAAAGTGTGCCCAGATATTGGACCAGACATTGGGAACGTAGAGACAAAGCTCGAATGGCCCTTCTCCTCCTGGGCTTTATAGGTGGTCACAGGAGTTTATGGCCTAGTGTAAGCCAAAAAGCTTTAGGTTGGCCTAAGCTGAATGACTCATGGCTTGCCTTAGTTAAGTTGTTTTTGCTCAGTCCTTCTCCGTGGTCTTGTGGACCATATCATACTAACATTGTTCAAAGGTGTTTCTTGGCAAAGAGACTAGAGTGGATTGCTGTTTCCTTCTCCAATGGATTAAGGCAAATGGACTTAAATGATTTGCCCAGAGTTATACTAGTCAATGTCTGAGACTGAATTTAAACTCAGTTCGTCCCAACTCCCGGCCCAGGACGCTATCCACTGAGTTATCCTAGCTGTCTTCCTTACAGGACCTCCCGATTAGCCTAATCCTTACCCTAGTATATTTGAACCAATATGAGTAGTGATGGTAAATCTCCCCAGGAGAATCCAGGAAGCGTAACTACTTGGAAGGGACATCACTGCCAGCTGGATAAGCTGCCCATTTAAGTGGTATAATGAGATTTTTACGTATCTATTATTTACCATATGTAAGTAGGCTTTAACAGCTTATTTTGTATCAATAATTAATCAGATGACAGAATTCTCCAGTTTTTGACTGAAGGACAACATTGAGGTGGACACTTTAACAAAGGGGTAATGCATTGCTAGTGCAAAGTTCACTGAAGACCCCAACCTGGGCCCTTGCCATCACACACACACACACACATCACAAGGAGTAAAGGTTCTCCTATTGTTTATCTGTTACAATCTTCAATGCTAATGTAGAAGAGCTGAAAATTTGTGTAGTATGCTGTGTTTCAAATCAAATGTATTATTGCTTCATGCATAACATATGCTTTCATCTAAAGTACAAATGGGCCCATATGTTTCAATATCTTTTACATTTAAAGAAATGAAGAGATGATCATAAGAGAGGGAAAGGGCTTTATTAGTTCATCGAGTCCATCTGCTAGGGCGCTCTATTGTCTCCAGACTGATGATTTTTTACTTGAGTTTAGTCAAAAGGCCAACAAGAAATGAGCTACTGGAAAATTAATGCTATGTAAATACCAAATCACAAGGTTTAGTGATAGGGAATAAAGCATATATCGCCAACCTCATATCTTGAACATGGCAGTAATTAACCTTTGGTTAATAAAATATGGCTTTGCAGTCATATGGCCGATCTAGCCACTTACTTAAAACGTCCTATTTTTTAAAGCAATAAAAAATAAACAAATATAATCAGACAGTTGGGGTAATACTCTAGGTTATCCAAGCTTTAAGGAAACTGAGAATCTGATCCATGGCTGTAGGCTTCAGGGCCTGGTGGATAGAGTTAGTGTGCTGGGCTTAGATCTAAGAAGACCAGATTCAAATCCTGCCTGACTTTACTATCTGTGTGAATCAGTTCAGCTCTCTCAACTCCAGGAAGTTCTTTAAAACTTTAAATGATGGATGGACTGCAAGTTCTGACAGAAAAATTTGTGACACAAAATAGAAAGAACTCTTTCAGTGAAAATCCATCACTACACACACACACACATACAGACACACACACATACACACACACATATACAGACACACACACACATACACACACATATGCACATACACACCAGTTGAAACAATAGCAGCAGCAGCAGTGGCAAAGCTTCCTTAAAATTGTTTCATCTTTTCTTGTAAAAACTTTGAATAGATCCACAACATTATTGTCTGAACTCACAAGTGAATGGTAATAATTACCCCTTGTCATAGTTTTGTGATTTTTCAAGCACTTTCACATACTTTATCTCAAATAACACTGACCTTGGAAAATTGGCAGACCCCAGGCTTATTAACACCATTTAACAAGTGAAGAAAGAGGGGTCATGCGAATAAGAGGCTTGCCCCTAAATCGAATGATTATGGAGTGTTGAAATCAGAACTCGTGCCCAGGGCACAGAATTGCAGGATTTCTAAGTTGGAAGCTCAATGGGTGTCAAATGCAATCTGAATCCTTCCTGCAATACCCCTGACACAAGGTAATCCACTCTGTAGTTATAGAACTAAAGCTGGCTGACTGTTTGCTTGGTGTGGTGCTGGGGAGATTTTTGGATGACCTTAAATATGGAGCATAGGATAATGATAGGCTCATCTAAGTAAAAATTTGATTTCTTTACTCTAAGAAGGCCTTTATTCCATTTTCCAGTCTTAGTGCATTTTGCTATGTCCTGTAATACCCAAAAGACTCCATTGCATCCCATGATTGATGGCATATATGGTTCTACCAGATTTAATTGGGGCTTTAAGATTTCTAGCATATCCCCAAAAGATTGCTTAGTACCTTGCCCTGACCTGTGATATCTGCCCCTATGTGGTGAAAGATAAGTAATCAGGGTAGCGCATGAAGCAAATAGAGTAGGTATTCTCTTTTTAGTCTACTGAGGCTGTAGGCTAAAGGAACTGTGAAGACAACACTGAGGCCTTAGGCATCTTCATCCAATTGGTGCTTATTTGAAGATTTCAACAATAGACAACAAATGGAATGATAGCCCAGGATGGAGTTAACAATCCCAGATATGGTCTGTTTTTTTTTTTTAATAACTTTTTATTGACAGAGCCCATGCCTGGGTAATTTTTTTACAACATTATCCCTTGCACTCTCTTCTGTTCCGATTTTTCCCTTCCCTCCCTCCTCCCCCTCCCCCAGATGGCAAGCGGTCCTATACATGTTAAATATGTCACAGTATATCCTAGATACAATATATGTGTGCAGAACCGAACAGTTCTCTTGTTGCAC
Source organism: Antechinus flavipes (assembly GCF_016432865.1). Lineage (NCBI taxonomy): Eukaryota > Metazoa > Chordata > Mammalia > Dasyuromorphia > Dasyuridae > Antechinus > Antechinus flavipes. The sequence continues at coordinate 68,678,319 of NC_067404.1, read as the reverse complement.
AGGAAGAATTGGATTCAGAAGCTAAAAATAACCCAGGAAGAAAAACAAAAATGCAAATAGTTCACATTCATTTCCCAGTGCTCCTTCTCTGGGTGTAGCTTCTTCTGTCCATTAGTTAAGTTTCTTCTCTTTGTCGAAGAAGTCCACTTCCATCAGAATACATCCTCATACAATATCGTCGAAGTGTATAATGATCTCCTGGTTCTGCTCATTTCACTCAGCATCAGTTCATGTAAGTCTCTCCAAGCCTCTCTGGATTCTTCCTGCTGGTCATTTCATACAGAACAATAATATTTCATAAAATTCATATATATAGTCTGGTTTTTGCTAGCCGTAGTTGTACAAATTCAGTTGAAGTCAGACTTGCTCATCACAATGCCCATTCTTGGCATATACTACTTCAAAAACTCAAAAGCTATCCTGATGCAGGAGTTGGATGATGACTGGAAGGCCTTGTGGATATGTGGATATATATATTTATGATGTGTATATATTAAATTATATATGTATTAATATGTACACATATACATGTGTATGTATACTCTATATAGAGAGAGGAGATGTAACATCCAAAGTCATTTCCTAATAAGTGATCAAAGTATAGGAACAAGCAGTTCTCAAAAGAAGAATTTAATGCTATTAAGGACATAATTGAAGAATATTCCAAATTATTACTAACAGGACAAATGCAAATTTCAACAGGCCAGAAGTTTCACCTCACATCCAGCAAAATGGCAAAGAAGACAAAAGATGAAAATAGGCAATGTTGGGGGGTGGGGTTGTGGAAAAACAGACTAACGTAGTGGTATCAGAATCAAATAGAAACGGATCCCTATGGCCCGCATACTGACTGTAAAAGCCACAAATCACAGGCAGCTAGGTGGCGCAGGGGACAGAGCATCAGCCCTGAAGTCAGGAGGACCTGAGTTCTAATGTGGCCTCAGATACTTAACACTTCCTCGCTGTGTGACCTGGGCAAGTCACTTAAGCTCAATTGCCTCAGCAAAAAGAAAAGAAAAAGAAAAAGAAAAGCCATAAGTCACCATTATCTATGTTCTAATTTGTTTATTGCATTAAATACTTCTTAATTACATTCAGATCCAGTTTGTACAATACTCAGTTTTGTAGGTCAGTTACAACAAGGGCCATGAGTTTGACACTTCTGCGTGTATACATTATTGGTGGAATTGTGAATTTTTATGTTCATCCTAGAAAACACATTTGAATTATATAAGTAAACTGATTAAAATGTCCACGTTCTTTGATACAGAGATTCTGTTGCTAAGTATCATGTCACAAAGAAGTCATCGATAGAAGCAAAAACCCCACGTACACCAAAATATTTATAACAAAGAACTGGAAACAAAGCAGATGGCCCTCTATTGAGGAACGGTTTAATAAAATGTGGCACATGAATGTAACCGAATATGACTGAGCTTTTAGAAATGAGGGATATGATGAATACAGAGAAGATGCAACGATTTCCATGAAGTGATTTATGTAAGATAAACAAAGCAATGACTAGGGCAGGATAAATGAAAATGACAACATCCCCCTAAAGAACCTAGGATAAATGTTGCACATTTATAAAGAACAAGCTTGGCCCCAAGGGAGAGATGCAAGAATTCATCTCCTCCCAACTCCTTTGCAGAGGTGGGGAGGGTACCTCAGTATGGCATAGTCCCTGAAATGTACTTTATTGAAGAGTTTTGCTGACTTGTATTTCACTTCCTTTATTTTTTTAAAAAATTGTGCTGGAGAGGATTGTGGAAAGATGGCCAGAGTAGGTCAGAAAGTTTCAGACTCTCTAGATTCCCTCCCACAAACCAAACAGAGTTGCGCCTCGGGGCAAACGGAGAGCGTGAAAAAGAAATGAGACTGGGCTGGAACAGAGGGCTTCGGGGTCAAGCCACAGAAGAGACTCCAGCACAGCCTTTCACTGGGAGGAAAAGCCAAGAGTCCAGCTGGCTAAATGCCAGGGCTGAGCATCACTTTAGATGGTCACGTTAGGTCAGAGGTCACTTTAGGTCAGAGGAAACTTCAGTCTGACCCGCAGGAACTTTCATCTCTGGGGAAAGGGTTTGGGGAGGGGAAGAGGCGGGGTTTGGGGCTGAACCTGGGCAGACTGAGGCAGCCGCAGTCCATCAGCAACACCGGTGCCCGCAGAGCCAGGACCCTGGGCCGGAAGGAGCCCGCCTGCGGTGAGTGCAGAAGCAGGGGGAGGGGCAGGGGTGCTGCTGGCTGATGGAGGGGGGAGGTCTGGGTTTGGGGTTCCAGGTCAGAAGCACCCCCCTAGCATTAGAGGTGCATGCACTGATAGTTTTCATGAAAGCAAATGAGCAGACTAAGAAGAACACCACCACAGAAACTTCCCCTGGGCATGAGAAAGGGGGGTTCAGAAATGAGAGGGCAATTCTGAAGGGAAAAAAGGCTTCTTGTATCCTCGGAGAGTAGTTAAATGGTCACCTGCCCAAAAAGAATTTGGAAAAGTATGCAGAAAAGACTTTAAAAAGTCAAATGAGAGAGATGGAGGAAAAAACTCCCCCAAATAGAAGAACCATCAGAGAAAAACAAGATTAGGGGGAAAAGAACCCATTAGAAAAGGAGATCTCAAAAGAAGACCATGCTTATTTGAAAGTTCGAATGGGGCAAGGGGAAGGCAGCGAAGCTATAAGAGACCCAGAACAACAAAACAGAATGTAAAGAAGGAAGAAAATAGAACAGAATAGAAACCTAAGAAAAACAGATGTGTTGATTTTTCTTGTGCAGCATGCTAAATGAGGAAATGTGTAGAGAAGAATTGCACGTTTAACATATATATTAGATCACTTGCCGTCTAGGGGAGGGGGGGGGTGGAGGGAAGAGAAGGAAAAAATTAAAACACAAGGTTTTGTAAGGGTGAATGTTGAAAATTAGCCATGTAGATAGTATGAAAAGAAAAAGCTTTAATTAAAAAAAGAAAGAAGAACAAATCTGGAGAACAGATCAAGAAAAAGAAATCTAACAATGATTGGACTACTTGAAATCTGTGAACAATAAAAGAACCTTGACGCCATGATAGAAGAAATAATTTTTAAAAATTATCCTGAAGCGATTGATAGGACAAGAGGGGGAAGTAGAAATACAAAAATCTTATCATTCACTAGATCAAAGAGATAGTACACAGAAAACACAGGGAAATATTATTACCAAATTTCAAAACACCCAAATCAAAGGGAAAATTTTATAAGGAACAAACAATATACAATTCAATCACACCGCAGCTACAATTATAATTGTACAGGATTTATTAAGAGACCACAGGTCCTGGAATATTATATATGGACAATCAAAAGAACTAGGCCTGTGGCTGAAAAGATTATATCCAGCCAAAATAAATATAATATGAAATGAAAAAAATTGGCCATTCCCTGAAATCTCAAATTTCTAATATTTTGCTTCCAACAAACCTGGACTCAAAATTTAACATAGAAGAACCAACATCAAAGGCTAGTTTCCTCTATCTAAGAAAATTTTCCACATTCACGCAATAGAGACCTATCGGGGTTTTTGCATGGGACCAAGAGGATATCTCATGTTGTCCTTGAGGGCAGGTAGCTTAAGTCACGTGGGCTAGGGTGAAATAAGAGTTTTCCTTTGGGGCCCCTGGAGTTTTGCTGTACTTTAAGTTATCTAAGCGTCCAGAGTTAGGCAAGGGTTAGTTGAGATGTTGGGGTGGCACTTCACTAGCACCCTCCAAAATCTATAAAAAAATGGGAGGGGGCAATAGGATAAATTGAGATAGAGAATGATATGTAGATTTAGGGGGATTTATGGGATAAGGTGTGTAGATTAATGGGAAAAGGTTAAAGAGAGAGGCAAAAGGTAGGATAAGATAAAGTGGGATACAGCAGTGGTGTTTAGATTAACAGGAGTGAGATAATGTATATAGATGAATGGAAATGGGTTTAAGATGAAAGAAAAAGGTAAGGGGAGAACATGAGGGAAAGAGCCATTAGTGGGGGAAGGTTAAGTAATGACAAGGCAAGTTAAGGAGTAGAACTAAAGTGGAAGAATTAGCAGGGATAGAAATCCAGACATATATACAAATAATAACAGTGAACAGGAGTAGAATTTATTAGAAAAAAATTCAGGATAGCATCATTGATCTCAAAAAAAATCAAATTTAAAAATTCAACCAAGGGAGAAAACTACATTATATGCCAGCCCTATTAATATTGTTTTAGGTGCATGTCTTTGTATGCATATATATGTATGTGTGTATGTATAGTATGTAGGTATATATATATATATATATATATGTTTATATATAAATATATGTGTATATGTGTGCATGTAGTTTGCTTGGGGAAAGTGGGAGGGATGAAAGGGGGGGAAATAAAGTAAAAAGTACAAGCAGAGAACAAAAGAATAACCTCCAGGGAAGCAAAGAAAAGATGGACAGTCATGAATAAATTCTCCTCTATACAATAGTATGTGCTTTCTTGAAGTGGAAATTGATTGTTACATATTTCGAATCCTTCCTGATGTTCTTCTGGGCACAAGAGTCATTTTTATTTTGTCCTTTTTCTGTCTTTTTAAATTTTTAAAAAATTTTATATTTAAGTTATACATAAATTTTTAAAAGTATATTAAACCTTGCATCTCATATGAGAAAAAAAAAACATTCTTTTTTAAGAAGCAGGACTGCTTAACCTGAGGTCTACAAAATTGGTTTTAAAATACCATATGCATAGATATGCATATATAGTGATGATAATTGCATTTCACTATAATTGCTTTCTTTTTCAATCCATTTGTTTTATTCATTTAAGCTTATTTTTCTGAAGAGTCCATAGGGCTCACCATACTGCCAAAGGGATCCACAACACAAAAAAAAATCTAGAGACCCCTTGTAATTAGGGATGCTTCTTTGAGATTAGGGAGATGGATACAGTGAAAATATTGACCGTGGAAAAACAAAAGCTATCAATGAAAATCTATTTTTACCAAGAAGGAAAATGAACTTATCCTATCAAGTATCAACCATTATTACATGAGATTTTTAGCATAAAGAGTTACTGATAGTTTTTGGGTTTCCATTGCCTTACATTACTGCTGTAGCTCTCTCTTCTCCATCCCCTCAGAATCAGATTTTTTAAAAATAAGATCAGAAAAACTACAATAACAACCACAGTCAAACCAATCAGTATAGCAAAAAATTGGCAATATATGCAATGTTCCACACTTAAAGACCTCCATATTTGCAAAGGATTAGGGGTAGGTATCTTTTTTATATTTTTTCTGTGGGGCCAACTTTGTTCTTTGTAACTTTGCAGTATTCTTTTTCAATTTCAACTACATTGTTGTTATTATTTGGTGTTGCTGAAGTGGATGGGGCAGTAGGCCTGGAGTCAGGGTCATCTTTCTGACTTCAAATCTGACCTGTTCAAATCTAAGCCAATTTGCCTCAGTTTTCTCATCTGTAAAATGAACCGGAGAAGGAAATGGCAAACTACTCTAGTATCTTTGCCAAGAAAACCCAACTGAGGTCCCAGACAGTCAGACGTGACTGAAAACAATTGAACTGAACGGTTTGATGTGCCAGTGACCATTCCTCTATGTCTTTATTCACTAGCACTTTCTTATTAGGAAGCAAGTAGGTGGCTTAGTGGATAGAACACTGAGTCAAGTTCAAATATGGTCTCAGAGACTTATTAACTGTGTGACCCTGAGAAGGAAATGGCCAACAGTTCCTGTATCTTTCTCAAGAAAACCCCTTATATTCATGAAGAGGAGAAACACCTGAACGACATCAACAACTTCCTTATTAAAAATTTTTCCTCTCAGTGTGTTTTTGAATTATTGTATATATCAGAGAAGTCTAAGACTCAGAATATTGAAATAAATGTAGGTTTATTTAACTCCATAATTTATAGCTCAGCGCCTTCTTGATTGTTTTCCTGTGTTGGTGTTCTCCAGCTGGTGATCTTTCAATTAAAACTGCCGGCATACCCTATTTTTCCATTATCTAGATTTAATTAAAATTCCTTGAAACATAATACGTGATTTTTTTTTGTGCGTCTCTTAGAGTTGAACGAAATTAATTTGTATCCACTTTTTTCAATTGGTGTGAATGTGTAATAATTACATGCAAGGCATGTGGTAAGGAATAGCTTTATAGGCTAAGACTCATTATTAAGGGGAATTTATAAATTCTCTGGTATGATTGTTGTCTTAGGTTGGAGGGATTATGTAGCCAATTTTGCTGCTGCTATTGTAAAGAATAAGGATATGTATCAAATCAAATGGCTAAATTGGGCCGTTTCCTACCAAGATTTGAAATGGATGATTATAGATTTTAATTTCCACTTATTTATTTTTTCCTAATAATTGATAATATCACAGGATTATGGCAGCAAAGAAAAACAGCTATTAAGACTGCGGACAGCAGTCCACAAAGCTTAAGAGTGAAGCAATTGTACTGATTTGTTTTGATTCCAAAGAATAAATCATAAAATACGCCTCCCTCCTTTTGGCTAAGAGGTGGGTGAACCAACTAAACAGAGCATTGCCTGCACTGTCACGCATGATCTATCTATCAATTGTTTTCTGGTTTTTCTGTAAGAATGAGTTCGATGCAGTGGTAGGGGGATATAGTTGGAATTTACTAAGATATAAAAAATAAAGGACAACTTTTAAAGAAACAAATGTATTTAATAGGGAACAAAGAAAGCCCAAGTGTGAAAATGATAGGGTGCTATGGACTGAATGTTAGTGAGACTTAAGAGTTAGGAAGACCCCCCCAGTTTGCATCCAGTGTCTAATGCTTGCTGTGTGGCTTTGGCAAATCATTTAACCCTCTCTAAATCCCATCCTTTTAGGGTTAGTAAGGTATGCTTCAACAAAATACTATATTTAAAGCATTTGACAAAGCCATAAATGCTTAAACTCCCAGTATATTCAAATGGATTTGTTATTGCATCAATGAATGTATTCCTCTAATGATGGACATCCATGACTGTCCACCCTTAATGTCTCGTGTTTGTGTCTTCCCAAAAGTTCCCCACAGAAAGACCACCTATGGGCACCTTCCTGGAACTCTCTTGATATCATCAGTTAATTGCACCATGGAGCACGTGACCCACTAGTTTACCCTTTGCTTTTACCTGGGACCACTTCTCTTTTTCAAACAGGTATTTCTTGGTTGACTTCAGTTTCTCTGATTATCCTTCATAATTCATCATTTCTAATGTCTAAAGGCCCACTCGTTCTCACTATGGATTTTTCCCTTGCCCTTTTAGTATTTTGAATTATTATTTTTTGTCAAGGAAATTCTAGGGTTCTGTGACTCAGCATACCATGTCACTTGATGGATTCTAGAGTGTTTTTAAAAGCAGGGTCTTTATTTCTGGGAGAAGTTTAAGTCATCCAAGGATGTCCTTGCATCCTTTGCAATTTCCCAAAGGCATTTGTTCTGCAAAATCCCTTGCTCAAATCCTTATGCATTTTTTACTTTCCCCTCCTCAGATAGGGTACATGTATGAGATAATGAGAGATTGACGCATGAGCCCTCTAGGTTTTCCATCCACGTATCCAGGTGGCATATGGAAAATAGGTACCCTTCATCCATTTGTTTTCCCCTATCTGGATAGCAAGGTCAAATGCTCTTGAGTGATTATGGATCTCTTCTAGGAAGCTTGACAGTGTTCTGGAACTTGATGCGACTAGAACAAAGTCATTCCTAAATAAGAACATGTGGAAAAAGCCTGTTACAAAGCGTTATGGAATGCTTTGTAAACTTGAATTGTGTGTTGGACCTCCTCCATGACACTGGCAAACAGATTTGGTGAGTATATGACTTCCTATTTTATACTTTCCTTGACATTAATCATTAAAGGGTTTATTAACAAGTTTATATCTGTCATTACATCTTTCAAGAACTTTTGCATACTTCATAAATATGTGTGAGATAGATCTTGGAGGAAAGTTTTTAAGCTGATGTTTTTGTCTCCTAAGTCACATACTGTGTTTGATCAAACAATAAGAATGATGATTGTGTTTTCAATACTTTTAGTCACTTACATAATGGTACAGATGTAGAGTACAGCTTTCCATAGCTTACCTACTCCTTTCTTATATTCTCTTCAAAAAAGTCTTCAAAGCACGCACATATGTGTGCGTGGATTAGTTTTATAAAAATGTCAAATATATGGGAAAATAGCCTTTTAGCTCAGTATTGATATCCTCTTAGTCACAACTTTTTTATATTAATGAGGGCCACAATATTTCTATGTCTTTGCCCTGTGTCCTCTTTCAAGTACCTTGAGAATTAAATCTTCACTTTCATACAATTATTTTTGTCTTCATTACAGACCTCTGGGCATCCTTAGTCTAATCTAGCTGCTTTCCCCACTTTTGTTGTCTCTGGTGCCACTTAGATCCCTTCCATAAGGACATCTGGAACTGCCGTGCTAGAGTTCATATATATTGGCTCCCCTAGCCTCGGTGCTAAAAAGACTTTTTTGTTAAGTGTTTTGAGATTAGTTTCATCTTTCCTTTGTCCATCGTTCCCTTTCAGTTTTATTCTTTTTTTTTTTTAATTGAGGGAATTGGGATTAAGTGACTTGCCCCAGGGTCACACAGTTTAGGAAATGTTAAGTGTCAGATCAAATTTGAACTCAGGTCCTCCTGACTTCAGAGCTGGTGCTCTATCCACTGTCCCACCTAGCTGCCCCTAGTTTTGTACTTATTTATACAAAGTCATGATGACGTTGCTTTCCTGGATCGTTCACTAAAGTTTTGTTAAACTGATTTTTCTCTCCAGTGTTTCTTGTTGTTTTATGAGATGATCTACTTTGTTGTGTTCCATTATCTTTCTTGGTGAGTTTTTTTTTTTTTAATAGTTTCTATTCTAAAATAGAGATGTCCTTAGTTGCTATGTCTCTTCAACTTAACAAGTAAATGTTTGCTGTCTAAGCTGGGTTTTAGACTCTTGACCTCCTTAATATGCTAATTGATTTGCATCAATGACATTTCTCTATAGAATAATTAATCTCCTTTCATTTCCCAACTCTTTGCATGTTTTATATTAGTCAGTACTTTCCATGACCAACATTCCCTTCCCTGCCCTACCTCTCCTCATTGTCCCTATCCCTCCCCTCTCCTCCCTGCCCCCTGCCCTCACCTCCCCTCTACTCCCTGGCCCTACCCCTGCTCTCCTTGTTCCCTCCCTTCGCTCACCTCCTTGACCCTGCTCTCCCCTTCCCCTCCCCTTTTTGCCCCTGCCCCTCATTTATGCTACTCTAACTTTGATGTATTCATTTCTTCACTTTTTTTTTAGATGACAGGAACTTTGCTTACACACAACCACTTCTTCAGTCATCTTGTTAGTTGTTTTTTATACCTGTGTTTTTTTTTTCCTGTGTGGATTGGTAGCTCAGTCACTTTCATTAGGGCTACGGATCTCTTTGAGAAAGTGCTCTAGTAATTTGGAGGTTGATCAATACAATATCTTCTGTAAATAGGAGTACTTGCAGAACCTCACTTTAGCCAGTATCCTACATCGCTTTAGATTTTGTGATGGCTGTCCCACTTGATAGAGTTCAGGATCTTTGATGATTCTATCTCCCTATTTAATATGTCACTTGATACTGATCTCCAGAAGACCACTGAATAATAGTATGATCTCTACGGTTGCATTTATCACAAATTCTCGCGAGGTCACAGCGATACATGAAAGACACCATGTTGAAAAACTCCTGTTAAGGTTTCATTTTACGCTATTTTGCCAAAAGCTTCTTTATATTCCACAAACAAAAAAATTAGAGTTGGATTCTTTATTCTTTGCTGCGAGAGCTTCTATTTTCAGATGTATTACTAGGAAAACATAATCAGGGGTGGAGTCATCTGCAAAAACCTGTCTGTTTTTTTCTCATATTTTTCCATGAGAATATCCTTAATACGTGCTTAGAGCATTCTTATCAAGATTTTGGAGAAATGAGAAAGTCTATTATTTGGTAGTTCTCAGTAGTGTTGTGGCCACCTCTTGATGGGGATATGGGACACGGTCATATTACTTTCTGTGATCTTTTCCATCCTTTTTTGACTCTTCCTATGTCTGAGGTAGCTTTCAAATTGATCTGTTTAAAATTGTATCTCCATTACAGCTAGCTTCTATATAAATTTTGATCGCCTGCTGCTTTTCTTCACAATTTTGTTTTATTCCATTTCCTCACTAGAGCACATCGGATTCTGATGTGTTCAAGGCCTGGGATAAGTTATCTTCGTGGTCAAAAAAGGATGAGAATAGATTATTATAGAAACACCAAGAGTTCTATTTTACATCTCTATGGTAGCCTTCTGCTTTCATCTCTGGATCGTCGTTTGATTAAGCTTACTTGAGTCTCATGCTAAGCTTTTGGTATCCAAATACAAGTGAGTTTCAAATGTTTTCTCTTCATTGAACATTTGAGTATAGTAAAATTTCCCAGAGAAAATCTTTATTACTGAAAAAGTGCCTCACCATAATCAATGAGGAAGACAAGCCTTGGTTTTTCTTTTAGGAGAAGATGTCCTATATCAAAAGTAAATCATCTCATGCTGCAAAAAGATATAGAAGAAGGACTCTCTGATTCTGATTTCTCAGAACATTTGATTCATCATTCTCACCACCAGTTATATTTGTAAAGGAAAATCTCTGTTCTAGGGGTTCTTCACCTTTTTGTGTCATAGATTCCTTCGGCAGTCTGGCAAAGCCTTTAAAGCCTTCTTAGAATGTTTTTCAATACATAAAAATATATAGGATTATAATGGGAATCACTGATTAATAAAATTAGATCTGTATTTTTCCTGTTCAAGTTCACAGACTTCCTGAAACCTTTCCACAGATTCCCTTGGATTCTGTTAAAACTTGCCATTTATCCAAATGGTACAAGAGAATGGGATCATTAAGTTTATAGGATTTTAGAGCTTGAATGGAACTGTACTTTGAGTAAAACTGGACATATGCTGAAGGTCCTATGATTGAATAAATGAGCTTGTTAGTTTCTTCCTCCACAATGAAAAAAAATGGGAGGCATAGGGCTAGAAAACAGGCAAATTGAAATTTCTCTTTTCTTAGTTTCTTAGTAATCAGAATTTTACTGCCATGGTGTAAAGCCCTGACATAATGCAGCAGTCCGTTTCCCTCATGTCCATACGATCTGGGTCACTTTGCCTTCATCTGATACAACCTGGAGCAAAAGTTAAATGTAGCCAGGCTAGAGGGCTCTAATCAGAGGATAATATAGGCTAGCTAGCTGCCTATGAACACCTGAGAGAAAACAACCAATTCTGTGCTTTCCACAAAATTGACTTCCAGGAGAAATTACATTCCTGGAATCAGTTCTGCTTTCCTATACATACCATGTGGATGTTAAACCAATTAAAATTTCTTTTATTTGAGTTATTCCCTCAATTTTTATTTTCTTTAAGAAACCATATGCCTAGATTCTAGTGGTATAGCAAGATTGCTGAAGCAGGAAATATGGAATGAGAAGTCCATTGGCTGGGGTACTGGGGACTGGGGTTCCAATCCTACAACTCTAATCCCCACCCTGGACCAGTTCCTCAGTCTATCTTATTGTCAGTTTCCTCACCTGCCAAATGAATATAGCGATGCTTATATTTCCAAATTCAGGGGGGTAATTGTGAGGAATAAGCTGCCCACTTCATAAGCATGATTGAAATCTGCTAAGATAAACAATAGTCACAACTCACTTTAACAAATCTTCTTAAGTTCTTTTCTCTCTCAAAGAAGTAATAATAAGTATTTCTTTTTTATTATTCAGGCTTTTTAATTTTCAAAAGATATGCATGGATAATTTTTCAATGTTAAATCTTGCAAAACCTTGTGTTCTAGTTTTTCCCTACCTTCCCCCTACTCTTTCCCCTAGATAGCAAATAATCCGACATATGTTAAAAATGGCAAAAAAAAGTTAAATTCAATATATGCATACATATTTATACAATTATGATCCCGCACAAGAAAATCAAATCAAAAGAAAAAAATGAGAAAGAAAACAAAATTCAAGCAAACAACAACAAAAAGAGTGAAAATGCTATGTAGTGATCCACTCTCATTTCCCACAGTCCTCGCTCTGGGTGTAGATGGCTCTCTTCATCACAAAATCATTGAAACTGTTCTGAATCATCTTGTTGAGAAGAGCCACATCCATCAGAATTGATTGTCATATAATCTTGCTATTACCACGTTCAGTGATCTTCTGGTTCTGCTCATTTTACTTAGCATCAGTTCATGTAAGTCTCTCCAGGCTTCCCTGAAACCTACTGATGATCATTTCTTACAGAACAATAATATTCTTTTTTTTTCAAAATAATGATAGTGTTTTATTTTTCCAAATACATGCAAAGATAATTTTCAACATTCATCCTTGCAAAACCTTGTGTTTCAAAATTTTCACCCTCTTTCTTCCCCTCCCCCTTCCCTTAGAGAACATGTAATCCAATATAGGTTAAATATGTGCAATTCTTTTAAACATATTTCCACATTTATCATGCTGTACAAGAAAATTAGTTCAAAAATGAAAACAATGAGAGAATAAAAACAAGCAAGCAAACAACAACAAAAAAAGGTGAAAATACTATGTTGTGATTGACATTCAGTTTCCATAGTCCTCTCTCTGGATGCAGTTGGCTCTCTCTATCACAAGTCTATTGGAATTGTCCTGTATCACCTCATTGTTGAAAAGAGCCATGTCCATCACAGGTGATCATCACATGATGTTGTTACTGTGTACAATGTTCTCTTGGTTCTGCTCATTTGACAAATGTTAGTTGAGTTTAGTTGAATTATTTATATGTCCTCATCCCTCCTAGTTCAATGGAAGGTGGAGTCTGATGTGCAGACATGGCTACAGCGGAGTATGTGTTAGAGGCAGGAGGCTTGGGCTGCAATTGTCCTGGCCCTTATTGACAGTATAGTGCTGTGGAAAAGCTCAGGATGTCGGGTTCAAGTCCCATCTGTACTAAGAGCTAACAATGGTTTTTAGGCAACTCTTTATCAGCTTGAGTCTGAGTTTCCAAGTTTTCAAAATCAAAAAAATTGTCCTAGAAGTTCTAGAAAGGCGTCTTCTGACTCTATCAACTGTGGACTTCTATTCCCTGAGTCCCTGAGGTTTTCTTTTAGAGAACTATAAGCTAAGAATTTCCAGCCACTGGTTTGCAGAACTTTTGGTACTCAAGGCTTTCACCTCAATGAGTGAGCACATTTTGGAATTGTGGTTTTTCCCTGAGCTCTGCGCCTAACTAATAATGGTATTTTAAGCAAGTCCAGGCCTCTTTCTTGAGCCTTAGGTCCTTCAATTATTAAAGAGCACAATGAGGGATTGTGCAATAGATAAATGGTTTCAGAAAGACCTATGAGCAGCTTCCACCTCCCTGACCCATCCTGGCACCCGGGATCATAGACCGAAAGAGAAGAGACTCCAGAGATCCTTTTGTCCAACTCATTGTCCAACATTTACATTTTACAGATGAGGAAACAGAATCAGATACATTGAATAATCACCCTAAGTTCATACAGTCATCAAGCCTCAATGGCAGGATCTGAATCCTGATTCTTGAATTCTAGAACCAGTATATATTCTATTGTACCAGATTTCAGAACATGTTAGTTACCTTCTCAGTTTGTTTAAGCTACTCTAAGACTCTTAAGTTGTGTAGCAAATGTTACTCTGTGCGTTGATAGAAGGAATTTCCTCAATGGGAATCCCCTATGCCAATGAAATCACAGGAGTAGTCAATATTTATCCATCTACTTCATTGTGTTATTTTGAGGAAAACACTTTGAGCCTTAACTATTGAAATGAGAGTTTTTATCACTGTAACATGCTGATACAATAATTAACTCATTTTAGGCTTAGGGGCCATATGGTACCTATCATCGTGGTTCCCTCCTCTCTGATTTTAGAAAGTTTATTTTATATGAAAAGTAATGAATTAAGGGTTTTTTTTAAATGTGTGCAGAACCGAAGTTCTCTTGCTGCACAGTAAGAATTGGATTCAGAAGGCAGAAATAACCTGGGAAGAAAAACAAAAACGCAAACAGTTTACATTCATTTCCCAGTGTTCTTTCTTTGGGTGTAGCTGCTTCTGTCCATCCTTGATCAATTGAAACCAAGTTAATTCTCTTTGTTGAAGAGATCCACTTCCATCAGAATACATCCTCATACAGTATCGTTGTTGAAGTGTATAATGATCTCCTGGTTCTGCTCATTTCACTTAGTATCAGTTCATGTAAGTCTCTCCAAGTCTCTCTGTGTTCATCCTGCTGGTCATTCCTTACAGAACAATAATATTCCATAACATTCCTATACCACAACTTATTCAGCCATTCTTCAGTTGATGGGCATCCACTCAATTTCCATTCTCTGCCATCACAAAAAGAGCCGCCACAAACATTTTTGCACATGTGGACATGTTTTTCCCTCTAATATCTCTTTGGGATATAAACCCAATAGAGACACTGCTGGATCAAAGGGTATACCCAGTTTGATAGCCCTTTGGGCATAGTTCCAAATTTCTCTCTAGAATGGTTGGATCTGTTCACAGTTCCACCAACAATGCATCAGTGTTCCAGTTTTCCCACATTCCCTCCAACATTTGTCATTATCTTTTCCTGTCATCTTAGCCAATCTGAGATGTGTGTAGTGGTACCTCAGAGCTGTCTTAATTTGCATTTCTCTTATCAAAAGTGATTTAGAGCTTCTTTTCATATGGCTAGAAATGGTTTTAATTTCTTCATCTGAAAATTATCTGTTCATATCCTTTGACCATTTATCAATTGGAGAATAGCTTGAATTCTTAAAATTTGAGTCAATTTTCTATATATTTTAGAAATGAGGACTTTATCAGAACCTTTGATTGTAAAAATGTCTTCCCAGTTTTTTGCTTCTCTTCTAATCTTGAATGCATTAGTTTTGTTTGTACAAAAACTTTTTAACTTAATATAATCAAAATTATTTTTGTTCAATAATGATTTCCAGTTCTTCTTTGGCCACAATTTCATTCCCTTTTCACAGATCTGAGAGGTAAACTATACTTTATTCTTCTAATTTGCTTATAATATCATTCTTTATGTCTAAATAATGAGCCTATTTTGACCTTATCTTGGTATGCGATGTTAGGTATTGATTACTGCCTAGTTTCTGCCATTCTAGTTTCTAATTTTCCCAGCAGTTTTTGTCATAGAGGGAGTTTTTATCCCCAAAGCTAAGGTTTGTCAAACACTAGATTGTTATATTTATTGACTATTTTGTCCTATGAACCTAACCTATTCTTCTGATCGACTGCTCTAGCCAGTACCAAATGCTTTGGATGACCACTGCTTCATAATATAGTTTTAGATCTGGTACAGCTAGGCCACCTTCATTTGATTTTTTTCATCAATTCCCTTGAAATTCTTGATTTTTTGTTCTTCCAGATGAACTTTGTTATTATTTTTCTAGATCTATAAAATAATTTCTTGGGCATTTGTTTGGCATGACACTGAATAAGTAGATTAATTTAGGTAGTATTGTCATTTTTATTAGCTCATTATTATTTCTGTTAATATATATTATTATTATGTCATTTATTTTAGCTCAGCCTACCCATGAACACTTGATATTTTTTTCAATTGTTTAGACCTGACTTTATTTGTGTGGAAAGTGTTTTGTAATTGTGTTCATATAGTTCCCGACTTTGCCTTGGCAGGTAGACTCCCTAATATTTTACATTACCTACAGTTATTTTAAATGGAATTCTCTTTGTATCTCTTGCTGTTGGACTTTGTTGGTAATATATAAAAATACTGATATTCTCTCTTTGAGCCAGTTCTGATGAAAATAAAATGTACACAATGGTCATACCTCTTTCTTCTTTTCCTCAATTGCAATAGTTCTTTTTTGCCTCCTCATAAGATGTAATTTGCCCCATTTTAACTCCATTTTCCCCTTCTTCCAGTAGAGTCACTGTTCCTCCTCTAAATTCTTTTTGTAAATCATCACAATAAAATCAAATTATATCTGCACCCTCTATGTATACCCATAACAGAGATACAGATCTCAAGAGTTAAACATATCTTCCCATATAGGGATATAAGCTTTTTAACTTTAAAAGAAAGTAATTTTTTTCTTTCCTTTTTATCTTTTTCATGCTTCTCTTGAGTTCTGTATTTGAAGATCAAATTTTCTATTCAGCCCTGGTCTTTTCATCAGAAATAGATGAAATTTAGCAGTTTCATTGAACCTCCATCTTTTCCCCTGAAAGATCATGTTCAGTTTTGCTGGATAGTTGATTCCTGTCAACAATCTAAGTTCCTTTGCTTTTTAGAATATCAGATTCCATGCCCTTTGAGTTTTTAAATTGAACCCTGCTAGGTTCTAGGTAATTCTCATTGTGGATCCTTGATATTTGAATTGTTTCCTTCTGATTGCTTGATTTGATAACTCTGAAATTTAGCTAAAATTTTCCTTGGAGTTTTCATTTTTGGATCTCTTTCAGGGTGTGATCGGTGACTTCTTTCAATTTCTTTTTTACCCTCTGGTTCTAAGACATCTGGACAGTTTTCCTTGATGATTTCCTGAAAGATGATGTCTAGGCTCTTTTTTTATCCTGGTTTTCGGGAAGTCAAATAATTCTTAGATTGCCTCTCCTAGATCTATTTTCCAAGTCAGTTGTTTTTCCAATGAGATATTTTCCATTTTCTTCTATTGTTTTTCATTTGTTTTTGTTTTGTTTGACTGATTCTTGAAGTGTCATTGAGACACTCACTTCCATTTGTTCAAGTCAAATTTTTAGTGAATTATTTTCTTCAGTTAGCTTTTTAAATCTCCTTTTGCATTTGGCCAGTTGAACTTGTATATGAAGTGTTTTGTTTTTTGCATTTTTTTTCCATTTCACAGATTATGTTTTTCAATGAATTGGTTTCTTTTTCTTATCTATTTTGTAAGGAGTTATATGCTTTTTCCATTTCATCAGGTCTATTTTTAAGGAATTTTCTTCAGATAATTTCTGGTTTTCCTTTTCCATACCCTCTTACGAAGATCTCATTTCCTTTCCACAGTTTTGTTCTAATTCTCTTTTAAGATCCTTTTTGAATTATTCCAAGAGAGCTTTGTGAGAGGGGGATCAATTTCTATCATCCTTCGGGGCTTCATCTGAAGCTGGCTTGCTTTTAGGATCCTCAGGATTTGGGATCTTTTCTTCTCTTTCTCCATAAAAGCTATCCATGGTCAGACTTCTTTTTGCTTTTTTGCTCACTGTTTTTTAAAGGTTGTGGTCTGCTTTTAAGGCAAAGACATGACACTGGCTTCAGTTTGCCCTGGGGCAGTTCTGCTGACTGACTTCCCCGGTTAGGTAAGAACAGCCAAGTCTAGTGTTTTTCCAGGCCTCAGAGGCTCACAATTTGCCGTTTGTATTGGTTTTTGGGTATCTCTCAGAAAATCTGTTTGACTACCAGGTTGCAAACAGGATAGAATAGCCTAAGAGACTCACAGAAGATTTCCCCAATGGTGCATGCTGAAGAACCTTGGCTCCATGCCCTGGCTCCCCATCCTGGTTCCCTGCACTGCAATCTGGACTTGGTAGCCTCTCTCCCTGCCTGATCGAAACAGACCTTTTCTTAAATTCTTCCAAAGTATCTTCTTCGGGAAATTTGTTGTACTCTAAATATTTATGGGTTCTGTCACTCCAAAACCTGTTTAGAGGCTTAATCTGCTGTTGATTTGAGGGAAACTCAGAGGAGGTCACAGAAATCCACGTCTGCTCTCCCCCATCTTGGCTCTGCCCCCAATAAAAAGTATTTCTAATTTTGTAAAAATATATTTAATTCATTGGTATCTTGGTCTATTGATTCTATAAATGCATTTGAATGAGGTCAAAAGGTTTCCCTGATGTAATGGTACTGCATAAAACTATTTGAGAAGTTAGGTTACCTCATGGTCATAGGATCATAGATCTAGATGTTGTTCTTTTATTTCTTATAGAGAACTAAATTTAGAAGTTCTCTAGGGTTACAAACTGCTAACTCATTAGAGTTGATAGATTACTGATCTGATCTTACAAGAAGATGTTTTGGGCCAGAACCTGAAACAAGGTACCAAGTAGAACTAATTGATACAATGCTTGTGTTCACACCTTTACTCATTGGAGTTCACAATTTCTAGTCTAAGCTCTTTATTTTATAGAAGAGGAAACTGATGTTGGGAGTTGTTAAGTTTGCATATGCAAGTTTACACAGGTAATAGGTGACAAGACAAGAATTTGAACTCGGGTCCCTGCACTTTTTCCACTGTCTCATGTTGTCATGTGAAAAAGAGAATTTTGTTAGTTCTTGGTTCATTCTGCTTGTCATTCTCTCTAACATGGTCATACTAGCTCCTTTGATGAATTCACCCTAATTTCTTCTCATGGCCCTCAATTAATCTTGTAGAGATTCCCAAACCAAGCAAGTCTTCTTATGTTCTGGAATACCTAAAATCCTTACATTATCTTTTTGTATCCTCTATATAATCTGAATTTCCTTGGTTTGGAGAGATCTCAAAACTTCCAACTTGCTGCTATTGTTTTATTTAGGTATTCTTTTTATACTTTTTGTGTTGGGGGGGTGTTCTCATTAAGCAATTAGCTTTTTCAGAGTTTATTCTTTTGTAGAGTCTTTATCTTTTGTTCCAAAATTACTATCACTTTTTTTTCTTTCTTAAAAACTGTCCTCAATGAAAAAATTACTTTCCAAACTTTATTTCTTCATATTTATCTCTCTTCTGAAGCATTCTAGAGCCTTTTATGCTTGTTGTGTTACCATTTCTGGGCCATTTGGATACTATATTGTAATATTTTCCCTTTCATGATGGATTTTTGCATTGGTGCCATATAATTTATTCATTGTTATTTGATCGGGGGACCATTTCCTCTGGTGTTTGTTCTCTGATACTTTCCTCCTAAGGAGGAGGTCTTTTCCATTGCTCCTTTACTCTTTGTCCCTTACTCTAAGATTTGAAGCATTTTGGCTGCTCTGAGGTGAAGGAGAGGCGCTCTGCTGAGACATGATCTCTCCCTCAGCCAGATTGTTGAAAGTCTTTCTCCTTTGTCTTCTTCCATCTTTTTTTAGTGTCATAGACACATAAGAGTGATGGCCATCCCTTTCTGCCTACTAATCACTACTGCGTCACAGCAATTACAAAATGAATTTACCTAGACAGCTTAGATAGCTTATTGGTGTGGTCAAATAGGGTGCTGTGACTGAAGTCAAAAAGACCTGAGTTCAAGTCTGGCCTCTTTCACCAGCTGTGTGATCCGAGACAAGCCATTTAACCTCTTTTTGGCAGCCCTCTCCTGTAAAATGGAAAATAATACTGACTGCTTAGGGTTGTTGGGGCAATCTAATGAGATAATTTTTTCATAAACCATTGAGCACAGTGCCTGATATAGATTAGGTGATTAATAAATGTTTACTTCTTTCCTATCACTTAGCTCCTTTCTTGTTATTTGGGAATATTGGGCTTCTCTCTACCTTCTCACTTGGACTTATTGCTTCAAGTGCCTTCCTTTCTATTCTAGATAGTGCAGGAGGAAGCCCTTTTTCATTCATAGACAGTTTCTCTCTTCTGCCCATGCCACTGGAGTTAGACACATCCCGGAAACTCAATCTCAATAAGAGGTGCTGGAGGCATCCATTTGTTGCCCTCTTTTCATTTTTATCCTCAGATGTTCTCAGAACAATCTTACTTCATTGACTGTTACCAAAAGTTGTTTTTTTATGAACTTCCTTTTTCCCTTCTACTACTTCTCACTAATTTCTTAAGAATTTCTGTTCATAATTTTCCACCATTTTCAATCCTTCAACAAGTATTTCTTATTTTATAGTAGCTTTTTTATTTTTCAAAATCCAAAGATAGTTTTCAACATTCACCCTTACAAAACTTTGTGTTACCTATTTTTCTTCCTCCCTCCCCATCTCCCCCTTCCCCTAGATAGCAAGTAATCCACTACAGGTTAAATATGTGCATTTCTTCTATACTTATTTCCATAATGATCATGCTGCAAGCAAGAAAAATCAGCTCAAAAAGGACCGAAATGAGAAAGAAAACAAAAAGCAAGCAAACTACAACAAAAAGGTGAAAATATTCTGTTGTGATCCACACTCAGTTCCCATAGAACTCTCTTGCGTGCAGACAGCTCTCTCCATAACAAGTCTATTGGAATTGGCTTGAATCACCTCATGTCAACAAGTTATTTCTTAAGCACCTACTGTATGCCAGGCAGCGTGCTATAATCTTGGGACAGATTATATGAAACAGGCCCTAATTCCAAGGGGTTTATATCTTGACAAGGGAGACACAAATGACTTTACTGGTAGGATCGTTGCCAAGGGGAAGTTGAGAAGCAGGAAAAAAAAACTTGAAGTACATGATAAGTTCTGGCAGCACTATCTGGTGGAGTGCTGAAGTGGTCATTGGTCTTTCTGTTGCTTTTCTGTAGGAATTAGCTTGGAGAAGTTATTTCCTTTTTCCTCTTCATGTTCTTTTTGTTACTTTATTTGTCACGTATATTTATGTCTTGCTCTTCTTTTTTCCCCCTCTTGATAGTACTTTATTTTTTTCAATTACATGTAAGGTAGTTTTCAAGATTTACTTTTGTAAGACAGTGATTTCCATTTTTTTTCTCCCTCCCTCCTTCTCTCCCCTGACCCCTCCCCAAGATGACAAGCTATCTGATAGAAGGTATATGTATTACTCTTCGAAGGTAATAGGAGGCTTATTACTGACTTGTCTCCCCCCTCCCCAATTTTATTTTATCATTTTTCCATGATAATAAAGATTTATTTTCCCTTTCTCCTTTTTCCCCTTTTTATATAAGCAATAACAAAAAGCAAACCCTTGTCCAAATATGCCCAGTCAAATAAAAAATTTCCCACGTTGAGCATGTCCAAAATCATATGTGCCATTCTGCATGGCGAATCTCTCACCGCTCCGGCAGAAGGTAGCTAGCATGCTTCATCTTTGATCTTCAAGGATTTTGCTATGTCATCGCCCTGATCAGCATTCCAAAGTCTTCTAATTTCCTCTGCAACCGTCCATTTTATAATATTTTATGGTACTATATTCCCTTTTAATTAATATGCCTCAGTAGATGGAAATTCCATTAAGTTTGGGCTTTTTGCTACCTTGGAAAGAGCCACTAAAATATTTTTGTACAAATAGTTCCTTTTCTTTTCTTTTCTTTTCTTTCTTTTCTTTTCTTTTCTTTTCTTTCTTTTCTTTTCTTTCTTTTCTTTCTCTTTCTTTTCTTTTCTTTCTTTTTTTTTTTTTTTTGATTTTTTGGGGCATATGATGAGCAATGGTATCACTAGGTCAAAGGTCATATAGTTTAATGACTTTTTGGAAATAGTTCCCAGTTGTTTTCCAGGGTAACTAGGCCAATTCCTAGTTCCACTCTCAGTATATTAGTGTGACTAATTCTGAGTCAACTGGGGGCACAGTGAATAGAGCTGTAGTCCTAGAGTCAGAAAACCTTGAGTTCTAATCCAGCTTTAGATTTGAACTAATTCCATAATTCCCAGCTGTGTGATCCTGAGCAAGGAAGGTCTGTTTTACTTGGTTTCCTCAACTGTAAAATGAGAGGAATAATAGCACCCGCCTCTCAAGGTCGTTGTGAGGATCAAATGAGATAGCATTCGTTTAAAAAAAAAACCACATACTTTTCATAGTGCCTTACACATAGTAGGTGCTATATAAATGGTTATTCCCTTTCCTTTTCCTCGCCTTTTCCTGAAGCCACTTCAACCTTCAATTTAATTCAATAAATATAGGGCTACAAATAAGAAAAAGACAGCTCCTGACTTTAAGGAACTTGCCCTCTAATTGAGAAAGACTATACAAAAAAGGAAACTGATACTCAGTATGCGGACATAATGTTCTGTGGAGTTGAATCCAAGCAGAACTGTTGTGGCAAAGTAGAAAATTACCATTTGTACATGAAACATTGTTAATTAGCATTAACATTGCCCATCTGATAGGTATGGGGTGGGCCCTTAGTCAATCGGATCTCAATCTATGTGCTCTTCCCATATGGGCTTATTTTTTGCAGTTTGTGGCAGGGAGATCACAGGCCTTCAGGGAAAGAAAATCTATAAGATGTCTATTATGTGGAAGTCACTGTGTGAGTTACTGGTGCTACCATGATAAAAATAAGTCAGTGACCTTCAGAATGTTATACAGGGAGGAGAGAGGGGAAAGTACAGATCCATCTATCGATGGATATATATGTAGGAAGATAGAGATGTATCTTGCTACTTCAAAGGATCTAGAGTCTTGTTATATTTATCCCTTCCTGAATTAATGTTTTCAGTTTTCTACCATATAAAGATTTTCTGTAACAATTTAGGTATATATGAGGCCCTTCTTAGGGTAAATGGCTATCAGTGGAATCCCGGAATCACCTCATCTAATCAGGAGGGTACAGATATTTTTGTCACTTTCTTATTTAAATTCTAAATTGCTTTCTAGAATGGCTGGATCACTTCACAGCTCTGGCAGCATGACTTTAAGCCTGCCTTTCCACAGTCCCCCTAAAACTAACTATTCACATTGTTTGCCGATTTGATTGGTATGAAGCCCCTGGATTTTTTTTTCACACGAATTTGCCATCAGTGAAGATCCCTTCCATCCCCTTATTATCATCGATTGTTTCCACCTAAATGTAAAACTTTAATGCAATTTCTGTTAAAGAATTTTTTTTTTGTGCACAGTGGATAGAGCACCAGCATTGAAATCAGGAGGATCTGAATTCAAATCTGGCCTCAGACACTTAACACTTCCTAGCTGTGTGACCCTGGGCAAGTCGCTTAACCCCAATCGCCTCAGCAAAAAATAATAATAATAATAATAATTTTTGTGATAATCTGGCATTCTATCTTATCATGATCATTTTAAATCCTGATCATTTCATTGTAAGCACAGCCATGAAATCTTGCTTAGTTTTTACAAAGTAAAAACAAGACAGAACTTTCTCTGATCTAGCTGTCCAGTTTCTAACTTACAGATCCAAATTATGCTAAATTGTTTCCAAGTGAGACATTGAACACTTCTTTTCCTTGGGGAAAAGGGTTATCTGAAACCCATAGATACAATGAAAAGACTGTTTGCTGCAAAAGACAATCAGTACTACTGTTATTTCCACTACTAATAAGAAGCAGCATTGTGAAGTAGAAAGAAGGCCAGCCTTAAGATCAGGAAGGCCTGACGGTAAGATAGCCTCTGACACGTACTGCCTAGCCCCTAAGACTACATATTGCATAATCCTATCATTGATCAGTGTTGGATAGAGGAATTTTTTCTCATCTGGACTTTTTTACATGGATGAAATCACAGGTTTGGACAAAACGCTATGAATAAGAGGACCTTTATCACTGAATGGATATATAGGTGGTCCTGAAAGAAAGCAGAATTACTTTTCAGCATTTGTTGTATGATATTTAATTGCGAATCTCAAATCTTTCTGTCTTTTTCCCCCTGATCTTCTGTTAAATTCAGTCCCATAGTTGTGTAGTTGATCTTTTCATCCTGAGCTTAGGACTTTACATTTATCTTGATTGTATTTCTTCTCATTAAGTTTGACCCATTTTTTTAGCCTGAAGATATTTAAAAATTCAAATTCTGTCACCCAGTTGATTAATGACACTCACAGGCACTGTGCCATCATCAAATTTGATAAGCATGACATCTACAACTTCATCCATGTCATCGATTAAAAAATGTTGGCTTGGACAGGGCTAGTAGTTGCCACCCTGTGACTCGCTTTTTTGCATTATGGCTCATATCAGTCTAACAACAGTAGATTTGCTTCTCTTTCTGTTTCAAAACTGGTGTACCTAGTTTGGATTTAAGTTCTTACTTTCTAGCTGAGAGACAGCTGCAATTGTTAGCTAGCTATATGAGCTGCAAGAGGCCTTTGATAGCAGGTTGCCAGCATACCTCCTTGTTCAGGTACTCTTCCAAGACTCATGTCACTCTAGATGAATGATCTCTCAGAACCCTCTCCTTACAATTTTACCTTGAAGAAAACACTCAAAAAAATTGTTACAGACTGAAATCACACTTTTTGTTCTAACGGTAATGATAGAACTTGCATGATATCTCCTCTTTTGCAAGCATGGTGCTAAGCACTGTGTGTCTCATTTTATATTCATACCAACGTTAGGATGTAGATGCTGTTGTTGCCGCCGTTTTACAGTTGAATAAACTGAGGCAAAGAAGCTTAAGTGACCTGCTCAAGATCATACAGCTAGTAAGTGTCCGAAGCTGGATTTTAACTCAGGTCCTTCGTACTCCAGGCTCAACAGTCTCTCTGCTGTGCCACCTGATTACTTCTGATAAGATTAAGAAGACTGAAAAGATAATTCTCAGATGGTAGATACCTCAGATGGTAGGTAGGTTTCCTAAGAGACATTATTTTCTCAGTACTAGGCCAGTCTTTTCTATTCCTCCTCACTCTGGGTCTCTCTTCTCTTATCTGGGAGCTCATGAGAGAGTTCCTGGTACAACCACATTTTTTTCTTTAGATCCTTTGCTTTTGCTTCTTTATTAGGCTGTTTGCAGTGCTATGGTGTTATCAGAATTTCATTATTTATGGCTTCCTATCTCTCTTCAGTCGTCTTCCATTTGGAGACTCTTAGGCCTGAAGATCTTACCTAATTTTCCCCTGGTATATGAAGTCTCTCTTTGTAAAGGCTAGGGTATGCATCTGGTTATGCTTTATATGCTCTTCCTTAACTTTTTATAAATCTGAAGATGACATGATCATTGTTTCCTGAGGTTCCTATTATTTCCACCTCACTGACCAGTTTTTCAACATTTGAATTAGGTCCGTTTGAACATTTCTCCTCCCCGTTCCTCATCATTCTGAGAACTGGACTTGTCAGCAAGGTACAAGTACAGGCTATAAGCTGCCCTGCTTTTAGTGGAGGGAGGCTCCCAGCATGCGGCCAGGTAGCTGAAGTGTGCCCTCCCTTCTCCCCCTTCCCCCCCAGCCTTTGTTCCAAGGATACCTCACCATTATGCTGATTCTGTGATTTGCACTTTGAAAATATTAGGCAAGTGGAACTGTTATCAGTATCACTGATAGAGTGTTCCGTGATAAAGAGGGACTGTCATCTCTCCTTTGGTTTCATTAAAATTTTATAAAATTCACTCTTGCATGATACTTCTAATAATGACTCAGGGATGGAAAATGTCCCTTTTTTCTGATCTGGGGGATTGTTAGACTAGTTCCTGGAGCTGGTGGTACACGGTGGGATAAAGGCTCTCTGGTTAACCCCTTCCCAGTGGGAATGGCATACAGATCAAGGGTCATTTCCAAACCAAACTGCCCGTATTATCCAACCTCAGCTTTCAAGGAAAAGTAATTTGGAAAGCAAATAGAGAGAGGGGTATTTGTTTCTGTAAATGTTGCTGTAAAGATGCGTAAATGACAAAACATTACTAATGACATTTAAAGGAAATTGTTTCCAAATTACTTCATTAACTACCTTTTATCTTTCTGGTTTTCTCCCTTTCTCAAATTACACCACAGCCTTTTTTCTCTTCAGGGATATCAGAAATGTTATTTGTAACGAGATCAGAATCTAAGAATTTCTAATGGAGGACATAATGATCTCAGAGGAACCCATTTGCAGATAAAAAGGATTTTTTAAAAAATACAGTGTGAAGTTACATTGTATGCAATTTGAAAGGCTCTATGTGGGAGCTCAGTACAAACTCCTAAGTCTGACCATAGGTCTACACCTATTGCACTACCTTCTCAGAAGACCTATAAATCAATTTGGAACCCAAGAATGTTTTTCTCCATTTTGAACATCGCTGTTAAGTGTGACCTTTTTTGTATTCATGTAAAGCATGAAATATGCAAGAAAGTGTAAGAATAAAGACTTGTGCAGAAATGAGAAGACCTGAGAAAAAAAAGTAGACGAAGCCTATGAAACTGCATTCTTTAAAGTTGCCTAGGATTTCCTAAGAGAACCTTAATTCAAATCTTGTCTCTGATTTCTATTATCTTTATGTCCTTAGAGAAATTACATAAACTTCCTGGATGTTTTTTTCTCCATCTGTAAAATGAGAAAATTGAAATAGATTATCTCTGAGGTCTCTTCCAGCTGTAAATCTTATAATTGTATAAACTTAAATATTACTGTCTTTCTCAGTTCTCGGCCCCCTTGTCTTCTGTATGGCATTAAGCATTGGCAACCACTATTATTTCCTTGATACTCTTTCTTTCCTTGGCTTCTCTGTTCACCTAGTTCTTTGTTATTTAATCATTTCTTTTCCCCCAATTAGCTGTAAGAAATTTTTTTAACATTCATTTTCAAAAGTTTTAGAGGTCCCGGTTCCTTCCTTCCCTCCTTCTCCTGCCTTCCCTCCCCCCCTCATTGACAGGGCAAGCAGTATGGCCCATGCAGTCATACAAATCTTATTTCTAAATCGGTTGTGTTGGGAAAGGAAACAAACAGACAGAAAAGCAAAGGGAAAGAAAGTCAACACAAAGTGTGCTGCAATCTGCATTCGTGCTCCATCAGTTCTTTGTCCTCTCCCGGTTCTTAGTCGACCTGGGTGACCTCTCAATACATGTTTTTCACCGATTCATCTTCCACATCCGGTCCCTTAAGTGTTTTCTTTAGAGACTCCCCTTTAGCCTGACTTATCTTTTACTGCTCTCAGGGACTCGCAGTTCCACCACAGAATTTTAGAACTGGAAGAAATCGCCAAGATTGCCTAGTTCATCCCCTGGCTGAGCAAGCATCTATGGAAATGGTGGCCATCTAGGCTCCACTGGAACACTGCCAGTGGAAAGGCAAGAATCTGTTTTCTCCTGAGGCAGTCCATTCTCTTTTTGGATGACTGTCATTGAGAGATGGAGAGGAGGTTTTTCCTTGAATTAAGGACATATCTGCTTTGCTGGAACATCTAATCATCCCTTGTAGATCTTCCCTTAGGCCAAAAAAGAAATCTAATTGCATTTTCACTAGTTAGCTAATTTGAAGACAGCTATCTAAGTATGTATGCTCTTCTCTGGGATATCTAATCTTATCTTCTTGACTTCCTCAGCCAATCTTTCTGTGGCAACTTTACCTTCCCTTCAAAAATTTGTATTACAGTTATAGACTCTCCCTTCTTCAAAATTGGGACAGAGCCATCTCCAAGCCTATAATGCCTCTCCTATTCTCCATGCTCTTTAAAAAGATCATAACCATCCCGTACAGCAATGTATCCCACTTATGTTAGAATCCTGGAAGGTATTTGGACAAAACTGATGAACTGAACTCATTGAGCTATCTCATTAAGGTTATATAGGAACATAGGTCAGTCAGTCAGTAAACATTTATTAAGTGCCTACTATACACCAAGCAATGTGCTAAGCCCTGGAGACTTTAAAACAGGCAAAAGACAGTTCCTGTTCTCCAAGAGCTCACCATGAGGGGATCAATGTCTACAAACCAGCTATATCCAGAATTAATAGGGAAGAACTAAAAGAGAGAAGGTTACTAAAAGGCTTCCTGTAGAAGATGAGGTTTTGGCTGGGACTTGAAGGAAGCCAGGAGATGAAGGTGAGGATCTAGAGTGTTCCAGTCATAGAAGATAGCTTGTGAGATTTCCTGGGACCCAGAGATGGAATGTCTTATAAGTGGAAGGCAAAACTAGGTTATGAAGGCCTTTGGATGCCAAATAGATGCTTTTGCATTTGATTCTAGAGTTGAGAATCATTAGAGTTTGGTGCGATCATCAAGGAGAACATGGTGACCAACACTGCCAAAGGTTGTAGAGATCAAGCAGAATGTGGATTAAGAAAGGGCCATTGGATTTGGTTTTTTAGATATCACTGGTAACTTTGGAGAGAGCAGTTTTACTTGAATGATGGTGTTAGAAGCCAAATTGTAAGTGGTTAAGAAGATAGTTGAAAGAAAAGCAGAAGTGCTTATTGTAGATGGACTTTGGGATTTAGGGACAATGGGCAGAAGAGACATGGGACAATAGTTCATGGGGATAGAAGGATCGAGTTGGGAATTTTTTGAGGACAGGCAAGACAGGGTTGCATTTACAAGCAGTAGCTGAAAGATCAGTGTGGAAGCAACAGGTCCAAGTGGCCTTGTGTTGATCCAGATGGATGTTGCTCCTTTGGGGGACACCCCATGGCAAAAGAAAGAAGGGGCCTCTTGCTGTTCTTCTTACCTCAGAATGGAGATGAAGTGGGGCCACAGAAGGTTGAAGTCTCATATTCTGAGATATAAATATGAGTAGGAGGAGGTCGCGTTGGGCCATGTGGAAATCATCTAAGCCCCTTCCCGCCCTCCCTCTGACGACTTGCTCGGCAGGTGTTGGCAGGTTCTGGGCTTTTCTCCTATATGTATGTGCCTCTCTGTCTCCCTCTGTTCCCACATATGTATTTCTTTATACACTAACCTCTATGTCCATACACACATGTGCATATGTTCATGTGAATATTATATAAGTGATACATATGTTGCAAAGAATATAGTGACCGGTATTGCTATAAGAAATTTCTTCATCTGGTAATTAACACACAGGTTCCATCCCTGTGCATCTATGTATACATGTATCTCTTCTTACTTCCCTTGCTCTCAACTCTCCCTAACCCTTTGTTCTATCCCTCCTGATCCACCGATAGCATTTGTTGGTGAGAAAACAGAAGACATGTGGTTGCTTTGAACATCATCCCCAGTAACATTCCCCTCCGTTCTTTTCTCTTCTCTCGTTCCCCAGCATATACAGATACCTGTATACATGCATGTATGCACATATATGTGCTTACGCAAACACATATCAATATACACACATATGTACCTATATAATATGTAGATATACATAGACACATGTTTACAAGCATACATACATATTTCTTATTATTTTTAAGATTCTTTAGTTTATCTGATGGACATGACTCCTTCCAACAATGAGATGATTCGGGCCAGTTCCAATGATCTAGTGATGGAGAGAGCCATCTGTGCCCAGAGAGAGGATTGTGGGGAGTGAATGTGGACCACAACAAAGCATTTTCACTTCTTTTGTTGTTGTTCGCTTGTATTTTGTTTTCTTACTCATTTTTTTCCATTTTTGATCTGATTTTTCTTGTGCAAGATAATTGTATAAATGTTTCCATATATTGGATTTAACCTATATTTTAACATGTATGACATATATTGGACTACTTGCCATCTAGGGTAAGGGGTGGAGGAAGGGAGGGAAAATTAGAACACAAGGTTTTGCAAGGGCTAATGTTGAAGAATTGTCCACATATATGTTTTGAAAAATAAAAAGCTTTAAGAAAAATAAAGAAAAAAAAAGATTCTTTAGTCTAGTGCTCTAGACAGGTTTCTTCTAGGAAGATGAATTCTTTTGTACTCATTTGATCTTATTTCCCCTTGCTCGGTTCTCCCTTTGCTTTTACAAAATCTCAGTTGCCTGATGCATTTGCCATGTGACCAATTGGCCATCAGCGTTATTTTCTTTTGGGTCTTTAGCACTGTATCTTTAGAGCCTCTGAGCCCTTTTGGGTGTACAACCCTGGGCCTTGAACATTCCGTCCTCTTCCTCCATGCATA
Source organism: Antechinus flavipes (assembly GCF_016432865.1). NCBI lineage: Eukaryota > Metazoa > Chordata > Mammalia > Dasyuromorphia > Dasyuridae > Antechinus > Antechinus flavipes. Next base: position 68,648,684 of record NC_067404.1, on the reverse strand, counting down.
TATGTTCACTTCTTATCAGGCTGTTTTAAGTGTTACATGTTTTAGGAATCTAAGAATTTCTCAGGCTGGACTTAGGCCAAAGAAGCTTCTTAGAAGTTTGACTTTGAGCTGCTTCTTATGAGTTGAACTCAACTAGAAAAAGAAGGTAGAGATTGAATTGTTTTCAGAGAAGGCTCATTTTGTACCACATTCCATTGGTTCTCCTGGCTTGCTTCTAATTAGCCAACTGAATCCTGTGGTGGTATATTTTTGCCTAGGCTATCTATATCCTTAAAACTGATTTAAAAAAAAAAAAAACAACTGCCTGATGATTTGAATTTCATAGGTTACAGTACTTAAATACCTAAATGTTTCATTGATGGCTGTGTGATCCAATAATTAAATAAATAAAACAAATACAAAGCATGCCTGAGAGGAGTTATAATTGTGTAAAAAGCACAGGAAAAATTTAAAAATGCAGCAGTTTGTAAAGATCTCCCATCTCTGGGTGAAATAAAAAAAAAAAACTAATGTAAATAAATGATCTCAAGGTATCTGCCAAAGGCAAATAGATTTCAGTCTTAACTTGAAATTTTTTAAAAAGTGAAATAACAATTGACCTGTAGGTCCAGAAAGCATAGACACCCTCTGAGCAGTTTTTATTGACCTTTCTTTTTGTTACAACTCCATGGCCTTCACGGATTCATTGTCTACTGAGCAGGTTTCGATGAGCATCTTTTGACTTTGACCTCCTGATGCTGATTTTAAAAAATTATACGCAGCTAGAACCATAACTAGAGAGGCAGCATGGATAGAGAGATGACCTTAGATACCGAGAACATCTGGGTTCAAGTTGCACACACATACACGCACATGCACATACATATATACAGAAGTGGGCAAAGCATTTTGCCTCTTACTTCCCCAGAAGGGCAACTCTGAATAGCAGAGAGAATGCTCAGGAGCATTATTGGTTTTTCTCACCCAGGAAGTTTCTTAGATCAGTGACATCATCGGACCGATCCCTATCCCTACCTGTGCAATCATTAGTTGAAAACAATGTAAACTGAGACTTCTGTACTGTTTAGAAGTTGATGAAATGCTTTCCATGTATTCTATTGTTTAAACCTTTTAGCATCCCTGAGAAATGGCTATTATTATCCCCATTCTACAGCAGAAAAAAACTGTGAGACACTGGAATTAAGTCACAAGAACAGGGTGACTCAGCTAGGAAGGAACAGACGTGAGATTTGAATCTAAGACTTCCTGACTTCAGATCTCTCCACCTGCCCGCTGTGTCACAATGACCCCACTGGGTAGGATTCTGACAACCAGCATTTTAAGTCTTTCTCGTCCACCGTAGGCTCCCAAACTGGAAACTTGGGGGAACTAGGAGGAATCAAGGATGTCTTCAGGTCGAGTTGTTTCAGTCCTTCATCATTTTTTAAATCCTCATTACTTGGTGTGGGAGTTATAGAAATAAATACAAAACAAACCCTGCTCCCAAGAAATTTACCATGTAAACGTGCAGAGACAAGTTTCACCGTCTGACCTTTGAGCCACTCTGTGATTGTAGCAAAGTAGCCAGTAGGCAGAATACCTAGATGTGGATTTGCGGGAATATTTCCTCTAAAGATGGGACTCTGGCTCACATCACGGTTCTAGCATGGAACAAGCATCCATGCACCACCTTCCACTCTCTCTGAGTGGGTTGACATACACACTGAACAGGTTTAATTATGTGCTTAGTAATCTGCCTTTAAATATACCACGGAGATTTCTAAACCAAATTCCAAATATAATTAAATTGTTTCTGAGGGATGGCAAATGCCCCGGGGGTACAATTCAGCACCTTAAGTGCATGCAAATTAAAAATGAGATTCAGACCACCCAATTTCAACCCATATCCTCTATGGATGATATGTTTACGCATCTGATTAACCTTTGGGGACACCTGAGCTAGCTGCCTGTTCAGCTAACACTGGTTACATCAAACATTATGAGATGACTCCAGCCTAGGAGCAAACTTTTGAGGTCATTAAATTCATCCTTCTGCTTTCAGGAGGGTGTGCATGTATATGTGTATGTGTGAATATATATATATATATATATATATATATATATATATATATATATATATATGTATATACATACACACATGTATATACACACATACACACTCACGTATGTGTGCATTCATCGTAACTTTTCCATAGTTCCTTCTATTTCAAAAGATTTTTGCCTCAGGGAAGATATCACACAGACTTTAAAAAACAATCACGTTCTATCTTTTCACTGAAGACTTCCTCGTTAATTTTGTTTCCTGAGCTCCAGGTCTTAGCCAGTACAGCTACTTGAGTCGCATGAGTTTGTGTGGTCAAAAAGATACATGACCTGCTGGCAGACTTTCCAAACTTAACTAGGCTGGGATTAGGACATCGGGCACTGAGATGCCCGGCCTTGATGCAGTTCTTTGCTAGCTCTTTTGTGACATGGTCTACAGCCATGTTGACTCTTGAGCCCCTAAGTATGACAAAGTGCTGCTGCCACAAGCGAGGGATACTCAAAGGACCCTTGTTTCCCTGGGGATAGATTCAGGAATGGTGACCACCTCTAAAATTGAGATTTAATAGGAGGCTAGGTGACCGGTACCTGGGGATGTTTAGTCACCCTCAGGTCCTGGGTAGACCCGATGGTCTCTGAGATTCTTTCCAACCCTGACATTTTGTCAGTATCGGCAGCAGGCAAGAATAATAGCCAAACTGTTGTTGATTAGGGTTATATTTTAATTTCAATTCATAACATTAATCATTTGTTCTCAAAATAGATGTTCTGCTTTAATTATTTAGTTATGAATGCCTAGGAGTAGATAAAAATATGTTTGAGTATCTGAACATGTGTAATTTCCCAACAGGGATACATATTAAGTGTGCAATTTTCATCAATGAAACAATTCTTTAAGTTGTAAAAAAAAAAAAAAAAAGCTTCACAACCAAAATACTATATACATAGATCCTGATTTGTGAACTTTCTAATTATTCTTTCCTGCTTGTGACATTTTAAAATATTTTGTTGTTGGCTATAGCATATGTATTTCTTTGTCAGTGATGGCCTCCATTTTGCTCTTCCTGCTGTTGCTTCTATTATCTCAAAAAAGCCTCTGTCATGTGTTTATACATCTGCCTTTCATATTTTGGAAAACTGAGTACATCATTACCTGCAAATACAAAAAAAAATGTATTTTTTAAAATTCCTTTTTGCTTGACCTATGTTTCCAAAATATTTTAGTGATGTCATTTTTCGCAAGTAATGTCCCTTATTAAAATATCAGTTCCTTGGAGCCAAGAACTTTCTCACTTTGTATTTACATTTATATCCCTAGAAGTTAACACAGTGCTTGGAACATAGAAATGATTTTTAAGTACCTTTTCATTAATTCATCCATTTGTTCGTGTATCATTCATTCATTTAATCATTCAAGTAGCTTAGTATCTGAAGGTGATTCCTTGGTTTTGGGGTGGCAAAATATATTTACATTTTTAAAGAATAATATGTAAGACAATAATTTTATATTCAGAATTTAACTGCTTTCCTTTTTAATCATAGATTTTTTTGCCTAGAAAAAATTTTTTTTCACATATACCAAAGTTCTTTTTTTGGGGGGGGGGTGAAATGTTTTAACATTTTTCTTTGTAAAAGAAAATTGTCATTCTTTTTCTCTTACTCTTTGCATTATCCTCAGAATTAATTTGCTGATTTTTTCATTTTCCTAAGCACTAAATAATTTGCTGATTTGCTTAGTTTGGGGGGGGTAGTAATGAGGGGAGGGATGAGGAATTGCAGGAGGGCACTCCCATATGCCCCTTCCTCATATACGTGGTTTCCTAATCTTTTTCTCCAGTGGCCGATCCCTTCGTGGCCAACATTCTTTTATAGTTGCACAGTGTCAGAGCAGATGTTTTTGCATTTCTGGAGCTTCCCACTCTCCTCTCGAGCACATTTATTCCCTTGACCTTTCTTTGTTTTATATGTGATGGATCATAGGCTCATTGCAAAATGCAGGTCCCAATGCTTTCCTTTTCCTCTAATTCTTCTCTTTCTATATTACCTTCATTATTTATTCCATGTGTAGACCACAACATAGCATTTCCACTCTTTCTGTTATAATTTGCTTGCTTTTTGTTTTTCTGCCTGGGTTATTTTTACCCTCTTTCTAAAAACGATTTTTCTTGTTCAACAAGGTAACTGTATAAATATGCATACGCATATTGATTTAACATATACTTTAACATATTTAACATATATGGGACTACCTGCCATCTAGGGGAGGGGGTAGGGGAAAGGAGGGGAAAAGTTGGAACAGAGATTTTTGCGAGAGTCAGTGTTGAAAAATTACCCATGCAGATGTTTTGTCAATAAAAAGCTATAATAAAATTATTTACTCCATTAGACTTTATGCTGGCCCTTTTCCTTTTTTTTTGAGTCCTCCAATCTTGGCTTCTATAGAATCATCTTTCAGGGTACTTCTTTTGATCCATTCTTGAGTTCTCGCTCCCTCCTTGCCCTCTTTCAAGAACTTCAAAGTAATTTTTCCTTTCCACTCTAGTTCCCACCCAGCTATCACATCTCCCCAAGCTGTCTTCCCTATTCGGTCTGTACATCCCGATGACAGAAAAGAGATATAACTAGTGGGGCTCTTTGCCAGAGATCCTTGACAAATTCCCCCACACTGTACAATTTCCTCCCTTTCTTCTTTCGCATTCCTTCGCTTGTTATTATCTTCTCCCATATACGCATTTTGTAGCAAAGCCATGAGTTTTGTCTACATTGTAATTTGTGTCATATTTTGTACATCTTTTCAACATTATCAGACAAAATACAGAAGGCTGATGCAGGATAGTTTAAGTCAGAAAGTACGGGATTTGGAGTCAGGAGATTTCCAGTGTTACCTCTGACACTGACTAGCTGTGGGGCTAGCAATGAATGATTCATTTAATGTGAGCTTCACTTCCCTCCTCTATCTCTAGGCACGATAGTCCACACTCTTTATACTACTGCCTTTCTAGGTCTTCATGAGGACCAGATGAGGATGATCTCTGGAAAACTCTATGGAATTCTTACAGTACTATATGAGTACAGTGATCAATGATTATCAAGTAAATCTCTCTGGGGACCAGACCTCACCAAACATTGAAGCTTCTTAAGTCTGCCTGGGCAGCCCACATTTGAGTGATTTTGTGTCCTCTCGGTTTTTGAAAAGTCCCTGTAGCTGATTCAGTGGGAGTTTATTTCCAAGTTGAGACTTAAGCAAAATGAGTTTTCCATCTTTTCCCTTTGACATGCAGGAGGAGTTCTGTTAACATCGCCAGACAGTCTGCTCTTTGCCTCCTGTTATGGCTAGCCTGCGTGCCTCCTGTCTCCTTCTACATACCTTCTGCTAACCCCTGTACCAGAACCCTCCCCGAAACCCAGCTGGCTCCAGTTCCTTATATCTTCTTTTGTCTACTTGGTGGTCTCTCTGTAGTGATTACAGCGTTCCCTTTCCATCCCCATATTTTATGAAAGCCCTTTGCCAGAGTTTCAGGGTGGCAGTCTTTGAGTTCCCTCGGGGTTTGGGTTGGAAGGCCAGCAGCCATCTCAGCGGCAGTCCTTTCTAGAAGCTTGGTCAGGTTTCCCACCAGGTTCCGGTGTTCAGATCATTAATTTCCTTCTTTTTCCAAAAACTTGTCATGAACTCACTGCTCTCCTAATCCCTCTGCTGCTTTCTTGGCTTTTGCAACAATCCTGAGCAGAAACTTCCATAATTTTTTCATTTCCACGTTGACTTCCAATCCTACATTGACTCTTTAAAGAAATAACCTACTAGTATTAGCAGAGAAATATTTTTCAAAGTCTCTCGGAAAATTCCAGCAAATGTCACTCACTGGTCCCCTTCATCTCCATATGACCATTTGTTGCCCCCAAAGGACTTTTCATTCATTTTTCCAAGAATGTATTAAGTCCTTTCTCTGTGCCGGGCCCTGCGTCAGCCTCTGGCAAATAACTAGAAGTCAAATTGTTTCCCAACAGAAAGTAAGTTAAGTTGAAATCACCCCCCTCCATGGTCTATTTTGCTTTGCCCAGTCTGGAAGGCGATATCCCCCAATTACAGGTCTCAGAATTCCCTCAGGAATTAGTGGGAGTCACACTGAGCACTGTGTTTGTACATATGTTTGAGGGGTGTTGTCAAGGAGGCTGGCTCTGGGCAGAATGGCAGATATTTCAGCTACCTTACTCACTCTGACCCTGGACTCCTTCAAAGTCATCGCCATGACCTTGTGCTTATGGTTCTATGTCTAGGTTTAGTAGCAGTTACGCCTCTTAGCGCCCCATGGTAAGCGAACGCTGCTCTTGACCCAAAGGGATAGCTGGTGGATCTCATGGCATATTTTCCATGTGTTGCCTTGCACAGAATAGAGAGGGAAATGGAAAGGGAAAAATACTGATTACATGCCAAGCTCTGTGTGCCCATGCGTACACACATACACACACACACACACACACATATACACACACGTATATACACACTTTCTAAATATTATCTTATTTGCTCTTCACAACTACCCTGGGAAGAAGATGCTGCTATTATTCCCATTTTACTCTTGAAGAAACTGAGGCAAACAGAGGCCGTGTGAGTTGCCCAAAGTCACACTGCTAATAAATAAATAAATAAATAATAAATATGTATTCCAATAATCATTTGAACTCAGGTCTTCTCCATTTCAGGCCCAGTGCCCTAGCCATTGCACTGCTTCATCCTAGTGCCTAGGCATAAGTAGGCACTTAATAAATGTTCACTGAATCTTATAGAATTGTCCATATTAGTATAAGTAATACCTGCAAGTCTTCCACCCCGCCTTGGTGTAATTGCTAGCAGCCTTCTCCCACCTCTTTCCTTCTTTCAATCTCAATGAAGCTTCCTCATTCCTAGCCTGAAAACCTCAGCAGGCCTGCTGGTATTTTTCCCTCCCCTCTCTCCTAGAACTTCCCCAGCTCAAAAGCTGCTATCATCCCCCACCTGATTCTCAGCAGATTAAAGGTACTCTGGCCCAAAGTCTCGATATTCTCTAGGTTACAGACCTGGCCTTCCACACAAAGTGGGCCTCCTCTGGTCACTCTCCCTGCCCTCAGCCTCTCTTTCTAGTGTTTCCTTGCCCTTGTTGGGATGTCCCTTCCTGTGGATACCCACAATCTCTCAGGCTGCTGCACAAAGTTCATTTCTTTTCATTGTATTTTGGTCCATATGGATCTCAGCTATTCATCCTTTTCTGTATAATAAGGGACTCTTCACAAAATCGGTGCTATCATTACGCATGTTTTTGTTCTGATCTTTTGAAATAAATTAACTTATAAAATGAAAGTCTTTTAACAAGGCTGAAATAAAAAGTAAAGAGCTCAAGTTAAAAACAGAGCAGAACTTTTGGAAAATAAGCACTCCAAGAGTTTTAATCTCACATGTAAGAAGTATTAGACTGTGACCTGGTAGCAATAGGTGAAGGTGCATGAGGGAATGGAAAAAACTCTCTTTCTTTGCCTAGAATGCAGCTTCAAGTTGGAGGTGACTACTGATTTTCCTTTGCCATGATATGGAAAAATATATTTCTAAGGGGGAAAATATCAGAGTAATTAGACCAAGGAGGAACAGTCTTTTAGACTCAGTTCCTAAAACTCTGACATTTCCCTTCTTGGCCCGATGTAACATTTTTCTTCTCCAAAGTCTTTTGGTTGTCATGGGAGTCCTGAGATGGATGCCTTCTGGGATCAACTTTATTTTAGTTTAAGGAAAATAAGTTACTGATAAGAGAAATGAGGAGAATAGAGATTCTGCCTTGGACTTGTTATATCAGACAGAACACTGCAAGTAGCTAGGTTTAGATTAACTCTCGAAATAATAGCACAGAATGTAGGGAGGGGCTTCAAAAATTGCCCATTGTCTCCCATCTCTTTCTTTGGCTCATAGTCTAGGCATCCAAAGACCTAGACAGAAAGCTCAGTTCTGATGCCAGGGAAACCTGAACCTTTGTTTCTTCGCAAGCAAAATAGGGGAAATCACCTGTGGCCTACCTACCTCAAAGAGTCACTTGGAGGAAAGTAACATTGGGAACATTTAAGCCTTTGAGAAATATGATGTTGTTATTATTCCTTCATAAAAGCCTCACAAAGCAACTTCAGGGATGTTTCAGGGATTGATGACGTGATGATGAATTTTCCACTCTCAGCAAGCCTTAAGCTCATCTCTTAAGTCAGAAAGGTTTGGTGGAGGGGAGTACTGAAACAAGCGAACTCACAGCCCCAATTGAGTAGCAAAGGATTACCGTTATTTCCGATCTGGATTCTTATAAAGGTCACCATGATTTGGAAAGCTGTTTCTCCAATGAATCAAAGTCAGGGGAAGTTCTAGTCTAAGCAGTTCAGATATTGGTAACTCATCAAATTTCATATTTAGAGCTGGAAGGGACTTTGGGGACCTATATCTACTCTTGCCCCTTTGTTATCTTGAGCAGTATGTAAAGAAATGACCAAAAAAATTTGAGATGACTCCAGGTATACAGGAATAGCAAATCAATATATAAATCAAACATTTATTGACAATATTAATGCCACAACCTCACGTGGAGTTGTAACCCACAGTTTAAGAAGGTACATCCTAGAGGAAGAACAGTCCCAGAGAAATGAAGTTACTTGCCTCAGGTCTTTCAAGAATTAAATGGCAGCAGAACAAGATTTGAACTCAGATCCCCTGATTTCAAAGCTAATTTACTTCCCTTGTATCACATTGCCTACCCATCCCTGCTTTGCTTTTGTTCTTTCCAATGACTGAATCGCAGAACCTTTAAATTGGGAGGGACCTCAGAGGCCCTCTAGTCCTACTTGGACTGAAGAGCACAGCCATCTGCCACAACCAGTGCGTGCTGGCAGACCTCTTGTGGCAGCCAAGGTTGCTGATAAGCTGCCTCTTCCCTAGGTAGACCTCTTGGGATCAGCCATCATGTTTGGGAAGCAGCACTGAACCTAAAACTCACTCTCTGACTTAGTCCCATCCTTCTGATTGTTGGTGATTTCTCTTAGCAAATTATCTTCTAGTTACTTCTACATGCACATGGTGTATCCCTAACTAGAATGTGAGTCTCCTGAGGGGCCAGACCTTTGGAATCTATGCTTTTGGATCCTCAGGACCTAATAATGCGCCCTTGACATTGTTTCTCTTAAGATTCTGTGATTTCTTTAATTTGGGAAACTCTTAGTATGGGATCACCCTCCCTACAGCACAAACCCTATATCCTATCGATTTCTGACTTAGAGATGTCACATTGAGTTGCTTGGGGCATATAAATATTAAATGTCTCACCCGGGATCACATAGCTGTTAAATGTCAAAAGTGGGGTTTGAACCAGGTCTTCCTGACTCAGGCCAGTACTCCATTCTCTCTATCCCGCTACCTTTATGTCTAACATTTATTAAGTGCTTAAATATCCTTTGTGGTAAATCTAGAATAGGCGATTTTCATCTGTACACTCATGGAATCATAGGTTTTCATAGCTCGAAGAGATCTCCGAGATCATTACATTTAGGCTCAATTGGTAGAGGAGAAAATGGAAAGCTACAGCACATCCACAGTGACTCATGCATGGTGCCTAAATGGGCTTTAGAAGGCAAACTTCATTCTCTCTAGCTAATTTTAGTCCCCAGATCCAGGATGTCATCAGACTATTAAATAATAGTAACCAGAATAACTGTACTAATAGCCAGATCCCGATGTGATGCTACTCAGTACAGCTTTCTTGTTCAACAGTGAATCGGTGTTGTCTTTTAGCCATTTCTATCTCATCGTTCTCCTGTTCTTCGTCACTTAGACTCGAATCTAAGGACAGAGCTTCAGTTGACCTGGAGACATCTGCCTTGTTCAATCAAACATGTGCCTGGAGTATAAATATAAATATCCATGAATATTAGGTTATTCCCAATGTGAGCTGGAAGAATAACTGAGAAAATACATTGTCCTCATTTTATCCATTCTATGTCAACCTAATTTTGATCCACATTGAATAAAAATGCAGTTTATATTTAATTGAGGGACATTGTAAAGGTAGCTTTATTACCCAAAGCATGTAAATATTGCGAATGTTCTCTTAATACATATTTGGAGACTTTATGAAATGTCTTTTTGAGCCGATCTACTTTTTGTAGTCATTATAGTTTACTATGAAATGCATTGGGTTTTTAAATACCTATTGTAAAGCTCTGAGGAGCTATACTCTCAGACCAAGGATCATTAGATATGCCATAATACATTGTTCTTATTTCTGTGGAGCTCCACATTTCCACTCAAGGTGATCTGGGCCTACTTCCTCATCATCTATCAGCGAGCTAGTGCTTATGGGGGCAATGACTTCATTATTCATTGTGTGCTCTAGGAGGTAGAAATAAATTCCCACTTTTTCTAAAGTTAATAGCAAAAATACAAAGCCCTAGTATATAAAAAACATTGAAATGCATTTGGGGATTAATAAATTGTGTGCAAGAATAATAGAAGAAATGTGTGTGTGAGTGATTAAAAAATTATAGACCTAGGTCTTGAAGGGACTCCAGCCTGTGTTCTTCAGCTAACACATCATTTCTTTATTTCCTGCTGACACCCCTGATAACTCTTTTGCTGATAATTAACTTGATGTTGAATATCCAGCCTAAATTTTGATGTATAATTGGCTAATTGGGTTATTCCTTGGAAGTAGATTTTTTTTTAAAAAATATCATTAGCATAATAGCAACTATAAATTGACTCTTACACAAGTCTAATAAATGTCATATTAGAGTTAGGTTTATGGTTTTCAAAGAGATATTTGCATTTTTTTTCTTTTGGTATAGAGATACTGATAAATGATAATACAGAAATAAACTCACATCAACTATCTTTCAGGCAGAAATGCACATAAAAATTGACATGTATTTGATTATAAATTTTCCTATTAGGTTTAGACATCCTAGTTTAACCAGTCTTGAAGCAAATGAATTCCTATAACTGCCTTTCAACCATTTCAGAGCCAGGATCATGGGGATGGCTTGAAGGACAGAATGGAAAATTCCCTTGGCCAGATTCTTATGGGGGCAAGAGACTATCCGTTGATACATTTCCATAGACCGAGTGAGATATATTTTGCAAAAGCATGAAATTTAAGAATGAAAAGTACTACAACAAATTAGTATTTTTACTAAATATGTTACAGAGTAGGAGTGGTATTATGTTTAACACCTCGCCTCCAAAGATTGAAAGTTGGAAATTTGGGACATGAGAGGAACATTCAATATGTTTTCCAAAATAATGCTACTCATCTGTTGAGCACTTTTTCTAGAAATAAAAAGGCAAGTGGCAACTTTAGAAATTCACAGTGTTATCATCCAACTAAAGATGAGGTTTCTGCTAAGTATTTTCCCCAGTAATATATGTGAAAATGCCCTGGACTTCAAATAATGAGAATTAGCCATAGAGAAAAGTTTTTTTCTTAATTGTCTTTTCATCTCAGATTTTGCTCGCATTGGTCAGTACCTTAAGATGATGGTCACACATGTTCAAATTTACCTTCTCAAAGTGGAATGGACATAGGTTTCAACTTGGAGGTTTTTACCCCCATCACTTTGGATACTTAGATGGATCTTTATGATTGAGATCACTATTCCCTTGACTGATGCAGATCACAATCCCTGTCACAGTTATCATCCTGTGTGATTTTTGTTTATGTCACTCTGTGAATATCACACGGTGTCTTCCAAATGGGAGGGAAGACTTGTTTTTTTCCTCAGATGTTATCTGCTGAGACTACAGCACTTACTCTTCTCACATGATACACATTATTTCTGCTACATGATGATACCACATTCTATGCCCGTCCAAGGTATACATTATGATGACTTGTATGGCCCTCCTTCTGTGGTTGTCATCATCATTGTTTAAATGTCGTGTCCTACTTCTATTAGGTGTCTTTCTGTTGTCCATTGGATCGCCTGGTTTCTGTGATTTTGCTTCTTTGTACATTATGGTGTTCCATGCTTTATGGCCATAAATAATGAATTAGGAGAATATCAGAGCTGAAAAAAATGAGTTTTTGGATACTATAAGTATCATCTGATTCTTTGGGTATTTTTTTTTTTTGCTGAGGCATTCGGGTTAAGCGACTTGCCCAGGGTCACACAGCTAGGCAGTGTTAAGGGTCTGAGATCAAATTTGAACTCAGGTCCTCCTGACTTCAGGGCTGGTGTTCTATCCATTGCACCACCTAGCCGCCCCTCATCTAATTCTTTGTAACACCTTTTTACCCATTTTGCCCCTGGGGAAGTGGAAGAGAACCAATCACATGACAAAGACCAAAACCCATTTTGTATCGGTATTCGTTTCATGTGTTTTCACATCCAAACCGTTAATTAGGAAGTGGGCAGCCCTCTGATGACTGTGGTTCTCTTGCTCTAGAGTAGCAGCCTATAGTTAAGGTGGGTTCATGGTTCACAAGAGTTAACCAGGTGAGTTCATGGTTCACAAGGGCCTATTTCTGAACCTCTCCTCAGAATCTTTCCCTCCTGATAAAGCATTCTGGCCTTGGGCTGAACTGGCTTCACCTTTATGGTCCCCTGGAGGTGTAGAGCATTGGAACCATACTTTGAAATACGCTTTTAATTCCAAAGGGATTTGAAGAAATAGATTGCAAGCCTGAAAATTTGGAAGGAAATTATTTGGTTTTCTTATACTGAATAGTTCAGATAGAGGATACAAACCAAATTGCGGCTCTCAGCAGAATTCTGCAGTCATTGTGGATGCCAAAAGAATGCAGAATCCTTGGGGGTTCCATCTTAATGGATCCTAGAAAAATGCGAGGAATAAATACGTGCCATTCCCTAGAACAGGGACAATAAACCAGAAAAAAAAATATTCATTTTCATAGGCTCTTGTAGGATATACCTAGGCAAGATTTTGTATAATCACAGCTATTGAAATAATTTATGCTTCCCTCACCCTATCCAAATCCTACCTAGCTTTTATCCTATGTTAAAACCAGCCCCTCTTCTAAAAAGCTTTCCTTACTGCTCTCACTCCCCACTGATATCTCTCATCCAAAATTATGAGTGCACACAGCTTTATTTGGTATGCAGATATGTATATCATTTGCACAACTTCTCTTCCTTAATGGGAGGAACCATGTTTCAGGCTCCTTTTCTTTTGTTAAAGTATTTTCTTTTTTTCCAAGTAGTTCTCAACATTTACCTCTGCCAAATCTTGTGTTCCACATTTTTCTTTTTCTCTCATCCTCCTTCCCTAAGACAGAAATCAATCAATCCGCTATTGGTTAAACATGGGCAGTTCTTCTAAATGTATTTCCATATTCGTGCTGCACACGAAAAATCAGATCAAAAGGGGGAAAAAACTAAGCAGACAGACACACGAGAAGAAAATGAAAACACTTCCTTGGTCCACTTTCAGGCTCCATGATCTCTCTGGAGGTGGATGGCACTTCCCATCACACATCTTTTGGCATTTCTTTGAATCACCGCATTGTTGACAGAAGGCCAAGTTCAGGCTTCTTTTCTATCCCCGCCATGGCAAATGACCCAGGGGGTTAACTGAATATGCGCTTGGTAATGGAGCTTGTAGCACTGCTAACTGAAGCCCTCTCTTCATTTGCCACCTGCTGTTCTGCTTGATTTCACCTCTGTCATCATCTTTATCGTCCCTCTCTTAGGGTACCATCCCACATGGTAGCATGACATGGGAGGAGACCTCTCCTCCCCCTTTTTAAATTTCCTTTCGAGTACTGACTTCCCCCTCAGTTATAAACCCCTTGAAGGCAGGGATTGGGTTTCTGTTTCTTAATTGTGTTCACGGTGCAGTGCCGGGCACACAGCAGGTATGTAATAAATGCTTATTGTATTATATCACAGCAAATGAAATACCATGATAAGAAAGGATCATTAATTGGAGAGTTTGTAGACTTTAGCCAGTTTGCCAGTAACACAAGTTATCATCCAAGAGAGTGAAATTTCTACAAAGAGAAGCTATGCAAATATAAAGGAACTACTGATACTCTACTATTTAGACAGAAAGATTGTGGACGATAATGTCATGTATTATGCCATACAATATTTATCCAACAGTAATAGTAATGATAATAGCATTTATCTCTCTACTACTATGTGCCAGGTCCTGTGCTAAATACTTTTTCCCCTGAGGCAATTGGGATGAAGTGGCTTGCCCCAGGTCCCGCAGCTAGGAACTGTTAAGTGTCTGAGGCTAGATTTGAACTCAGTGTTCAAATTTCAGGGCCGGTGCTCTATCCACTGCGGCATCTAGCTGCTCCCGTGCTAAATACTTAACAAATATTATCACATAGGATCCTTATGACAACCCTGATAGATGCTGTCACTGTTCCCATTTTACAGCTGAATAAAGTGAAAGTTAAATATATGTAAACATATATTTACAGTTAGTAAATATATGAGGTCGCATATGGACTCAGGTCTTGTAGATTCCAGGCCCAGAACTCTCCGGCCACCTTAGCTATATGTTTATATTTAGTTATAAATTATACATTTTATTAATGATTTTAATTCCCCCCAGCCCAGAACCTCCCCTCAGAAGGAAACTGACCAGTTGATTGAAACAATTCACCGTATCAGCTGTGTCTGACAAAGTAGCCTTCATTTTGAACCTATATATTCTACCCTTCTCTTCCCCAGAATGAAAGTGGTTAATGTACTCATTTTATACCTTTTTCCTGGAGAGAAGTTTCACTTTGGGGTCCTCTTGTTGAAAGCAAGTGATGAAACTTCTCCCCCTGCTAACTAGAATAGAATATTTAAAAATCCTTAAGTACATTTCATAGGAACATCTGAGTCCAAATATTTATCCTTACTGATTATATTAATAATTGGAAGGTGCCCATGTGCTAGAAGTTGTTGTTGTGTTTTTTTCCCTGACTATTTGCGATGGGTAAAGATTTTCAGGGTCAAATTTTCCATTGGTCTCTTCTGAGCAAGCAGAAGCCACAGCGCTCATTGTATAATTAGCTAATTATGCCTTCAGTTTTTCTGAATATAAATGTGAGATCCCAAATTATACCTGTGGGGGAAAAAGATGTTTTGTTCTGTCAGCTCCATCCGCGTTGGCTGAAACGTGCTCAAAGTTTACAAAATTCATTTACCACCGACAGGTCTTTACAAAATTCCCCCAGCATCAGCGTTGTGCACAGGTTTGCTTTTTGATGCCCGTGACACTGGGGAACAAGCCACCTGAAACCTTTCTGTTGAATATGTGGCAAACCTTTCTGCTTCTACCTACTTCTGATCATTTTCATCACTTTGAAAGTGCCCACCCCCAATGCCTGGAACCCTTGCCCTTCTGATTTGCTCCTCTGACTTCCATGGTTTCCATCAAGGCTCAGCACTAGACCTGCCTTTTCCCCCTCTTCCCTAAACTTTAGGCCTTCACTCTGAGCTGTACTGCACTTATCCTGTATGTGTTCCATTTATACACAGTCATTTAGATCTCATCTCCCCCATTAGCCTATGAATTCCTTGAGAGCAAGGACTGTTTTGTTTGATTTGGTTTTATTTTGGCCATTCCTTGTAGCCCTAACATGTTAGCATGATACCAAGCACGTAGTAGGTAGTACTAAATATTTGCTGACTTGACTTAATTCTGGTAATGTGGCTATATTCCAAGACCTCAGTTAATGGGGAAAGAGGAAATCCACTGAAGATCAACATGATTCTTCTAAAATTTAGGGCCTTCTCCCAGCTCTTCTAATCAATATTTTTTTCTTGCAGAAACTACTTTTGGAGAAAAACAAGTATAACAATTCACATCTTTTCTTGCCTGGTGTAGTTGATTTGGCAATAGGAGACATCCTGTCTAGAATATAAGACTTAGGTTCAAATCTTGTCTCTAATCCTTTCCAGTTGTGTGACTTTAAGTGAGTAACTTTATATCCCTTAGCCTTACTTTTCTTCTCTTTAAAATGGGAATAAGTGATACGTGGAACAGCCCCCTATCTGGGTCATGAGCTTTCATCGAGACATTGGATGTCTAAAATAATCTATCAAGAATTAGTAAAAAAAAATTGGCAACAGCTTTAAAGATAGCTGCTGGAAGGGCTGTCAACTTTAAGTATCCTGTATCAGGTGTTCAGTAGACAAAGTATTTAGGAAAAAAACATTTCTAAGTTGGAAATTGGGTGGGTAGGGGGTGAAAAGGAACCTAATCTAAGAACAGAAGTAGTAGCAATGAATGAACACTATACAAGAGGGTAGTTTAGGCTCTGATGTCAGGATCAGAAACAAATAGAGCTGTCCCAAAGTGGAATGGTCCCCCCCATAGAGATCTAGTTGGTTATCTGTACTTGTAGCCAAGTAGAGACAGGGCATGAGCACTGGGGATTCCTTGCGTGTGTGAGTTGGACTAGGTGGCAACTAATATCCTTTCTAGTGCTCCCATTTAGTTGTTATGTGATGCTAGCAGAATTCAAAAAGCTCAAAAAGTGTTTTAAGTGGGCCTTGACTAGTGGCTAGAATGTTAAAATGAAAAGGATATTTGGTTTGTATTAGAAGCAGATGCTTCATAATGATCTGTATCCATTATGGAACAGCTGTCTGTTATACAGTTGGCATTTTGCTGATGCCCAAATATTGGTCTTCATGTCCAGTCAGCCCTCATCTCCTGGCATTTCATAGTTAAACTCTGTCATGTCCTTGCTATCGTCCCCCTTCTTTACAAACATAGTTCATTTTGTGCTGATGAGACATGCTAGTTTTCATATTTTTCAAACCTTAAAATCACCTAAGAAATGCCTGAATTGGTTTTAATCCCTCAAACTTGGTTAACAAGAGTAAAGCCATGGGAAAGACATATAGTCAAATAAGGATGATGAATTAATGGGGAGCTATAAAATCTTTCATTGCTGAACACATTTTCCCTTGATTGTGATTTTGAAGTGACTGAAGATTTGATCATCTACTTATTTTAAGAATTTTAAGAATGGATTTTTATTTTTCAAAATATATGCAAAGAGAGTTTTCAACATTTATCCTTGCAAAACTTTGTCTTCTCAATTTTTTCCCCTCCCACCCCTTCTCTCCTCACTCCTAGATAGCAAGTAATCCAATGTATGATCACCTGTTTTTATGGTCTATTTTTCCCACTGGGAAGTTTCATTTTTTAAATGACAGGAGTATATGGCCATTTCATCAAAGAAATAGATTATAATTGAGTAGTATTTTCTTACTGTTCTCCTTCTAAAGATAGTTCTGTACTTTGATACATAACTTAGAAAATTAGAATTTCTTTTGAAAGGAAGGATGCTTAAATATATATATATATATATATATATATACACACATATATATTATCTGTTATATTATTGTATATTATTATATTATTGGATGTTATTGTATTATTATATATTATAGCTATATAATGAACTAAGATGCATAATGACCAGAAATGATGTCAGGGAAAACTTCTAAACAATCAGAACTATCCCCAAACTGCCTTAAGAAACATGGTGGGTTCAGGGTCTTTAAGTGAAGCCTGAGTGAGCCCTTCTTGAGATATCTAGAGAAGAGACTCGTTTAGCAACGAGTTGAGATCCCCAATTATATAAAGAGCTGGTTTGTGTATATATTTTTCAGTCAGGATAAAATAAACTGGGGCAGCTGATAATCCTTAAGGACATTTTTTTCTGAATGTTGGGAGTAAAAATGATATCCCAAAAAAGGGTTGAAGCCCACTCATCGGGGTGGCCCTTAACAGGCTAACCTAGATTTATCTTTTCTGCAGAAATATCATGAGACATTTTATTAAACCTTTTTAAGAATTGTGGCAAACTTCAGCTTGAGTATCTTTGCTAAAAAAGAAGCAAAATGAATCTTGTGTGACCTGTCCTTGATGAAGCAATGCATTTCCTTTTTTTGTGACAATTGTTTCTTTTTTTTACAGTTGTCTGCTAACCATCCCCTTCATAATGCTCTCTAGAATTTTGCCAAGAACTGATTGAAAGAAGGCAATCCTGCTAGAAGCCTTTTGCAGTGGTCCAGGAAGGAGGGGATGAAGATCTCGACTGTGATGGCACCGTCATGATTTTGGGTAAGGGGATGGAGGGAACTGAAATTGTGGAGAAAAAGTCATCACCATTGGTGATTTGATATTGGGAGACTCAGGTGGATGGCAGAGTTGTAGGTACTAGACGTATGTGTCTGCAAAGTTAAATGTAAATAATTTTAGCTTTCTTAGAGTCTGGCCAAATTTTAACATTTCAACTCGGGGATGGCCCAAATATTCAGAGTTCCTCTGTGAGGCAGAGAAATCCTCTTGGATTACTAAAGAATTGAGGGGGAAATTTGTCTCTTAAATGGCATGATAACTGTTTTGCTTAAGTTTTTGTTTTCTTTATACAGTAAACACAGGGTTGAGCAGATATTGATGGTTCATTCTCTGTGTAGGTTTAACTAAAGAAATGATGAAGGATCAAGGGTATAGACTTCTGATCTTGTTCAATACAGGGGGGAAGGAGGGATTGAGGTGGGAGAGAGACAGGGACAAAGATAGAGACAGACAGAGACAGAGAGAAACAGAGAGAGAGACTGGCAGACAGAGAGAGACAGAGAGAAAGAGACAGAAACAGTAACAGAGAGAGGCAGAGGCAGAGAGATTAAATTCTTTTAAAATCTTTGCAAAGAGTAATGAAAGGGAATGCCTTCTTTTAGGTAGTCACTGTGGCTCCTATCTCCTGACGTGGGTGCACCACAAGTATCATGTTTTTTCACTTTTTAAAGGGATGGTTGTCTGAGGAGATTTTCTAATTCAATCGATTTGTTGAAATTCTCCTCAATAGGTTGATTATGAATTTGGCACTGAATAAAAGACATTTCCATTGATAAAATGAAAAAGAAGGTAGTACATGAAATTGCAAGTATCATATGAGTCTGCTTTTGTTTTACATTATTAAAGTTGCAGGGTATTGAACTTATGAACTCTATAAAGCTATTCGTTTTTTGAAATTGTCAGCCTGGCTGTGCTAATTTTAGCTTTTCTCATCTGTTGTTGTTGTTGTTCAGTGGTTTCAGTTATGTCTGTGACTTTGTGGCCCAACTTGGGGTCATCTTGGCAAAAATACCGGATCGGTTTGTCATGTCCTTTGTCATCTCATTAAACAGATGAGAAAACTCAGGCAAGCAGAATTAAGTTACTAGCCCAGGGTCACAGAGCTAGTAAGTGTATGAGGCTGGGTTTGAACTCCTTTCTTTTTGACTCTGGGCCAGACAGAGCACATCTCTTCTTCCTGTGCCCTTTTTGAAGGAGCATTTCTCAAGTCTCCTTGTCCAGCAATCTTTCCCTTAATATCATAAGCCCTTTAAAACAACTCAATTGACTTTATCTTAAATGTTCAGAGAAATCATAGATTCTCACAACTAGAAAGAATAGGATTTAAAGCCAGATGGGATCTTATAGGTATCCTTGGCCAGTTTTTTTCTTTATACATGGGATGAGAGTGAAGACTTCCAAGATAGTTAAATTCTTTACCTGGTGCCCCTCAAACCTCTGTCTTTTGGTACAAAATCCATTGCTCTGAACATTACACCATTTTGTCTCCATTACTGTTTTGATTTGCAAACCAATTATCTAGTGACTTCTTTGAAATCATCTCCAGGGCTTATTTTGATCTCTGTTTTCTGTTGTGATTTTTTTGGTAAGCTCCCTTAGAGCCAGTTCTTTTTTCTTATGGGCCTTCTAAGTCATGACTCTGATTGTATGGCAGAATTTGAGTTATATGTGCTGATTTCCTATGCCAAAGATGTGATTTTAACTAAATTTTTAAAAGCTTCAGAAAACAGTGCCTTAGCAATAATTATGTCACAAGTTGAGCAAACTATTTTCTCCACAGGGGAAAAAATATCATAAATTAGAATTAGTACAGTTTCCCATGAACCCCTTTGGTTCATCTTCCTCCCCCCCCCCCCCAGCTTCCAGAACAGATCTTAATGCCGTTTCCTTCCGACTCCTCTCTTGTACATATACTCTCCAGCCCTTTCTCTTAGGCCTTTTCCTCACACTTTTTCTCTCAGGCCTTTTCTTCATCTATAGTTTACCTCCTTTTCCCACAATGCACCTAACTCTATGGGGAGTCTCTACACCCCCTTCCCCCAACCCATCTTTCTCCAATCCATCTTTCACCAACCTATCTTTCCTTGGATTGGGTACTTTTGAGGAGGCAACTCCCACTATTCACATGATTTATTTGCATTGGATAGTATAAGGAGGTTCCTCCCCTCACAGTTTTCTCTCCCTTTCCCACAATGCACCTAGTCGCTACCGTCCCTCCTCAGTAGCAACAGTGAGCCAATACTGTGGGAGACGTCCGCCGTAGTCGCCGTCGCCGCTGTCCTCGGAGTTGAAGTCGGAGTTGGTGGAGACGGTCTGATCAAGCTTAGAGAAGACCACAGAGACCAATACCCCAGACGCCCTGACGTTCTCTCGTATTCTTACCTGTTTTGCCAAGTGTGGTAAGTTAACCCCCTCCGCCCCCCCCCCCCATGTTTCCTCACTCGCCTCGAACCATGCGGTCAATCCTATATTTTAGGCCAAGTCCTATTTGCCACGCCCCTTCCTTTTCCCCTTTCCCTACCTCAAACCTTATGGGTCCCTGTTCACCTCATCCCCCCCTCCTCATTCCTCCTTCGTCTTATTTCTTTTTTTCCCTTTCTTCTTGTTTTCTATATCTTTTCCCGTTTCTTCTGCCCGCGTTTCCCATTGCTTTACTCCCTTATTCCTACCCCTCGGCCATAGTGGTTCAAGCTCCAAGACTGGAGTTGGGAAGAATTGAGTTCAAATGTGGCCCCAGATCCTCACTTTTTGTGGAATCTTGGCCTATCTCAGTTTGCTCAGCTATACAATGGTCCTCAGTAAGAGCACTGTTGTAGAAATCGAGTTAGAAAAATGTTTGTTGAAGTGCTTAATGCAGTGCTTGGCATGCGGTAGGCATTTATTGCATGTTTATTCCCATTACTCTACTGTGTTTTGCTCCTCTCTATCTTCCCCAGTCCCTCTTCGCCCCCTCCCCTGATTTCTCAAGGATCTGAGGCTGGGATTGAATTGAGGTCCTTGTGATCCAGGGCCTGTGCTCTACACACTGTATCATCTATCTGCCCCTTAAACCTCCATCTTTGGGCACAAAATCCATTGCTTTAAACGTTATACCATTTTGCCTCCTTTACTGTTTTGATTTGCAAACTAATTCTCTAGCGAATTCTTTTAAATCTTCTCTAAGACTTATTTAGGTCTCTGTTTTGTGATGTGATTTTTTGGTAAGCTTCCTTGGAGTCAGTTCTTCTTTCTTAAGGACTTTAGAAGTCATGATTCTGATTGTATGTCAGAGTTTGTATTGTATATGCTGACTTCCTGTGCTGATGAACAATGAGATTTTAACTTAAATTTTTAAAAAGTCTAAAAGCTTCAAACACAGTGGTTTAGCAATAATTATGATGTCACAGACTGAGCAAATCAGTTTCTCCAGAGGGTAAAAAATCATAAATTAAAATGAGCAGATAGTTTCCCATGAACCACTATGGTTCATCTTTTTTTCAACTTCCTCTGCTATCATTTTCCTCCTCTACCTTTCCCTGCTCCCTTCTCCATTTCCTTCACTCCCCATTTCACCCCTTTCTTCTATTCTCCCATTCTCCTTTCCTTCTCCCTCATCCTGCTCTCACTTTACCTCACCTCACTCCTTTGGGCCTATTCCATCCTTCCACCATCTCATCTTTCCCTGCCTCCAAATTGCTAATGCCTCTTCCCGTCTTGATCTGCTGATGTTCCCTCATCCTTCCCTGCAAAGAAAGTGATTATGGCGCCCCCTCTTCACCTGATGCTCCCCTCCCTACTCTTCCTTCCCTGCCTCATGCTCCTCCCCCTCATGACTTTCTACTGTCCCTAATCATATAACTCCATTATCACCTCCCCCCTCTTGCTAGCAGCTTCACAGCCCCTGCTTTATTTCATTGGCCTCATGGAGCCTTATACTTGTAAATGTTTTACATTTAGCTTCATTGAGTTATATATCAGACTCTGCCTTATTAACATTTTCAGAACATACTTTTAAGTTCATTTTGCATTATTAACATTTTCTTAATTACTTTCTGAAGTCAAAATAATCAAGAAAAATTCGACTGTGGTATGGAAGCCAATAAGGGATGGCTCCATCAGAGCCCTAGGCCCTCGTGCTTACTAGCCACATTGCTCGCCCTTCTACTGCTCCTAGGCTATTCTGCTCCTTTTCCACCTAGTGCTGTAGCCATCTTTTCCCTCTAACTCCAAGGTCTTCTTCCTGCACCCAGGGCTACAGAACCATGAAGCTGACAGATGTTGTCATACGGAGCTTTCGAGTAGCCAAGGTGTTCCGCGAGAACACAGACAAAATCAAGAGTTTTGATTTCAGCCCCACTGGCGAGACTGTCATCTCGAGCAGCACTGATGATGTCATCATCGTGTATGACTGTCAGGAGGGCAAGCCAAAGAGAACGCTGTACAGTAAGAAATACGGTGTAGACATAATCAGATACACAAGGGAAGAAGACACCGTAGTATATAGCTGTAGCAAAATAGATGATACCATCAGATATCTGGCTGTGAATGAGAACAAATACATTAGATACTTCCCTGGGCACCACAAGAGTGTCGTGGCCTTATCCATGTCACCAGTAGACAATACTTTTCTTTCTGGGTCTGTGGATAAAACCATCAGACTCTGGGATCTCCGATCTCCTAACTGCCAGGGCTTAATGCATCTCCAGGGAAAGCCAGTTTGTTCTTTTGACCCAGAAGGATTAATTTTTGCAGTCGGGATCAATTCTGAGATGGTTAAACTTTACGATCTCCGCTCTTTTGATAGAGGGCCATTTGCAACCTTCAGAATGCAACAAGAAAATACCTGTGAGTGGACAGGATTAAAGTTCAGCAAGGATGGCAAACTCATCCTCTTATCTACCAATGGCCACATTATTCGCTTGATTGATGCCTTTAATGGAATAGGGATACATACACTTTCAGGTTTTAACAACAGCCAAGGTCTCCCACTGGAGGCTTCCTTCACTCCAGATTCTCAGTTTATTATGATTGGCTCTGAAGATGGTAAAATCCATGTCTGGAATGCAGAAACTGGTCTTAAGGTGGCTCTGTTAGATGGGAAACATACAAATCCCATAACCTGCTTGCAGTTCAATCCTAAATTCATGACCTTTGCCAGTGCATGTTCTAACATGTCATTCTGGCTGCCTACTCTTGATGACTGATCCTTTCGTTGATCAGCGGGGTCTGCACATTGAAGGGCAGGCGGTGTCAGGATGTAGGGACTGAATCTTGGTATGATTTCAATGGCGTAAAACATTTTTCACTCAGTCCTGTTTTGTGGACGTCACTGAACCTCCTTTATCTCTTTTTCCTGCCTCCCTTCAAAACAAATCTTAATGCTGTAGACCTGAAGTCAAAACTCAGTTTTTCTAGTTAAATAGTTCATTATACTTGTCCTTGGATCTGAGCTGTGTCTGGTTTTTGAGCATAAACGTGGACCCTTGCCGTAGTCTCCTTTTTATTGTATTTTTCAATGAGGAGCCAATAAAATATTGAGCCCCCTTCATCCCCAAATACATAGTTGCACCCACACTTAAAAGACCTGGAAGAGACTTAAAAATTGCAGATTCTAACTCTTTCTTTTAAGAGAAAACCTATCTTGTTCCCTCCCCGCCCCCCAGAAACTGCTGAGGGTAAGGACTTTTGAATGCTAAATCCCTCACCTTGGGGTGAGGTTGACCTAGTTTTACAGTCCAGCCCAAGCAGTATACCCCCCCCCATTAAAAAGAGAAGAATAAGAAAGTGACTGATAAAGCTATTTTTAAGGCACAAATATGATATCAAGAGGTGTAAAGCTCATTAAAACCCTAATAACCACTTCCAAAGAGAAGATTCTAAAATTGTATAAAAAACAAATGAATACTAAGTCATCAAAAAGAAATGAAATTATACCTGATTTAAAAAAGAGAAATGAAATAATACCTGATAAAAACTACTGGGGGCCTATAGAATTCAAAGGCAACATGAACAGTAAGAGATTCCTGAATGGTTCAAAAAAGGGAGGAAATCCATAAGAGAAGATTTGAGAGATGGTTTTATAAAATCAAAATTCACTTAACAAAAATGTCATTATTTCATAGAAAGCATCTCCAAAGACATGAGACATGAACATGCTTGGCTTACAATAACACTGAAGGGAAAAAAACTGACAAGGCAAGCATTAAGTGCAAAGAAGTTAAAATAATACAGTCTGTATAAAGGAAAACCATTGACCTTGAATAGAGATAATTTAAAGATCAAAGACTCTCAGAATAACATGAAAAACTACAAAAGCTGATCATCTTAGTGTAGGAAATAATGTAGGAAAGCCACCCAGAAATTTTTAACACTGAAAATCAAGCATCAATCAAAAGCATTCACAGTTCACTTCAACAGAAAAAAAAAATCCAGGTGTACTGTGTTTAAAATGAATAGTCCTAATACTGACTACAAATGCAACATATAAGCAGGAAAAAGAACTTTAAATGTAAAGCAAAGAAAGTAATCATATCCATTACAAACTATGGATATATGGACAATGGAATAGGTTTTGTTTTGTTTTGTTTTTTTCTCTGAAAAAAAATCTCCATCTACAGTCAAAAATATTAGGCCATACAAACCTGATAGTAGCCAGCACCAGAAAGAGAAATAGTCAGCAAAAGAGACATTTGAGATATTCCTGTCCCCCTTCCAAAATCAAACTTAGTCTAGAATATGATTATGAAATGAATTAGCCTACATTTAGAGTTTATTGCATTCAAAAGAGAAAGACTGACCTGTAGGGTAGATAGCTACCACACCAAAAAAGAGTTTCATAAAGGCTGTGAGAAGATAAAGCTGGGAGCAGAGATGGCAAGAAGTGGAAGTGACAGTGGAGGAGCAGAACTGAAGACCAACGGACTGAACCCCTCAGTACAGGTGAATCCTTTTATTTTATGGGACGGAATTGTAGTGGGAGGAGGCCAAGGAGCATAGACACAAATGGGTGGGATGCCTTTATCGAGTCAATGGGAAAATATCCAAAAGATCGTGATCAACACGATGGACTGTAGGAGACTGGGAATGGGATTGAAATGGAGAAATGAAATAAGGGGTCTCAATCCTGCAAGGGCCTTGGGGAAGGAAGTATATGACTATGGTAAGAAATGAAAGATCTCACAATGTGTTGGATTTGGGGACAATTAGTGCATGATGAGAGACCACTATGCCTGCATGAATAATAACCCGAGCCAGGCAATGGGATTTGCAAACTCTTAGCAGCATCTGGTACCCAGAAGGTTGTGAAGGAACACGAATACAGAAGAGAAGGCCCCACCAGTGGAAAGGCTGAGGCTCCTAATCGGATCAGACAGTTTGGAACCTCCCACGGGGCAGTATCAGGCATCTTAACTACAATGTTTTTCTCATGAACTGATAGTTCTAAGATGGAAGGACAATCAAAAAAATGCTGGCTCAGGCTCTATAAAAAGTATTAGCGGAGGAATTGGTTAGAAAAATGAGCTCAATCCAGAGACATAAGAAGCTTTAACTGTATCAGGAATCCAAAGAGATACAGGAATCCAATGTCAATTTCAGACCAGAGAGGAAAGGAAGATAATTATTGAGAGGAGCAATGCAAAGCAAAACTTAGAAAACAGTGCAGAAAAAAAGAAGATACTAGAAGTTGAAAGGGAGGAGAAGAATTTTGAGTTAACTATTTAGAAGATAAATTTTAATTTTGGAAAAACCAAAGAGGAGATTTGACAAATGCAAAGGAAAGAAAGGAGGGAAGGGTCTGGGGAAATAGGATTGCATCATAGTGGTTTAATAGCAATCATAGGGACAAAACATTTACTTAAAAGAGTAATAAGGACAAACAGGGTTTTTTTTTAAATGCTAGACAGAGATATTGAAAAACACAAATCTAACTCAAATTAGAGGTGAATGGACTATAACCCGGCTTGGACTCAAATAGAAACAGGTCACAATGTGGTACATAAGGATCTGTGTGGGCTTCATATTGATTTAGATTTAAAATGTCATATTATCTATGTTTTTTGTATTGCTACTCATTTTGTTCATTATTCTCCAAGTACTTTTCGGTCTGGTTTGGAGCACTTAGTATTATGGGCTTGTGGACCCATCTTTTTTATACCTGTGTAGTAAAGAATTCACAATATTATGCTCCCTCTCTTCAAAAAAATACAAGTCAATACCAAAAAAGGCTACATTTATCCAAGGATGAGCCTGTTCTGCAGCTGAAGGCATGAGTGCAACTTCTTATTGATAGGATTGGACAATTGGCATTCTGGTGACACACACAGCCTTTGAGGGATACAGCATGGGGCAGTGAAACAGGAAGCTGAGCTCAAATTGAAAGACCTAGCTTCTCATTTGAATACCATTTCTGGAGCTTAATGCATCATAAGCTTAAGGAAGCCCCCTGACCTCTCAGGCCTCTTCTGTTAACATGATAGGTTTTGACGGGGTAATCTCTAAGGTCCCTTCTGGCCCTGAATTGCTGATTTGGAAGAAGTTTGAGAAATCACGAATGAAAAGTTTTCTAGGTAACTGCCATTCCTCAGTGAGCTACTAAAAGTTCTCCACACATATTTTTTTCTACCTGTGTGATCTTAGGCAAGTCAATTCATTTCTTTCATCTTTAAATGGAGGGTGTTGGACTGAATGGCTTCCATCTCCCAGCTCTCTGTCCACCTGACCTTTGATTTTTAAATGTAATATTCTATGTCATAAACTTAATTGTGAAAAAAATAGCAAAACCTCTACTTGGTCACACTGTACAAACTGTTCTTTCTACCTACTCAAATGGGCAAAAGTAGAGAACTCACTCTAGCCAAGAAAACTCAGTTGCTCTAACTAAAACTAGCTGTTTTAAGCATAACCCAGTGGAATAGCTTTGTAATCAGTCACAGATGGAAAATTTGGGAAAGGGCTGTTTTGGTCTCCTTTTGACTGGAAAAACTTGATGTTCCCAGTGCTTCTTTGAGAATTCTCTGAAATAGTGTAACTCAACTCAGGTAGATTTGGGGTGGGTTTTTATTTTTAGGGCTTTATTTCCCATTATGCTAGTTTTGCATCATTTATCACCTTAAAATAACATGCTGGGCAATTAAATATTACAATTAGAGAGCTATTAAGTGGAATAGTGGAATGAGATTTCCTATATTTTCATCCATGGTTTTCCATCTATGAATAGCATCTTTAACTAAAGGACTAAAATTCTTGTCACAAGAGTGTTCATGTAGCAGCAAGACTGTGACAAAATGAAAGCAAGTTTCCTGCAATTTTTTTCTAGACTAGCCAGGAAAGACCTCAATTAGAATTTTTGGTTTTATTTTTGTTTTGATTTTTTCCCCCTCTCCATCAAAAGGATATTGAGGGTCTATCATTTGATCTTGAAATGCCCCTGTTCTTTGCTCTCACGTGGGCTGGGCCTTTGCAGTTTTATTAAAAACCGGGTGATTAAAGGTTGGATCTTACTAGACATTTCTTCTATTGGTTCCAGTTGTCATTTTTTGAGCAATAAGTGAAGTTTTGCTCTTCTTATATGATAATGTAAATAAACCCACAAAAACAAGAGTTAACCTTCTTTGGTGAATATCAGAATTGAAGATAATGATAACACTAACTTAGTGCAGGTGTTTTTAGCCTAGGACTGGGGCAGATTTCAGGGGTTCTGTAAACTTGAATGAGGAAATGTTACATCCTTCTTTTCTTTTTTTTTTCATCATCATGTCTTTTTGATTTTTGATTTTTGTTTTTTTAATTAATAATATTTTATCTTATTTTCAATTATATGTAAAATGATTTTCAGCATTCATCTTTGTAAGATCGTGAGGTCCCTCCCAACCCTTCCTGCTCCCAAGAGAGCAAGCAATCTGAGATAAGACATGTTCAGTCATGTTTAAAATGTTTCCACATTAGTCATGTTGTGAAAGAAGTCTCAGAATAAAAGGGAAAAACACAAAAACCACAAAAAGTGAAAACATCATGCTTCGATCTACCTTTAGACTCCATAGTTCTTTCTCTGGATGTGGTCAGCATTTTCTGTCTTATATCCTTTGGAATTGTCATGGATCATTGCATTGCTGAGAAGAGCTGAGTCTATCGTAGTTGATCATTACATAAGTTGCTATTACTATGTACAGTGTTCTGGTTCTGCTCACTTAATTCAGCATCAGTTCATCTAAGTCCTTCCAGCTTTTTCTTTTTATCCTTGTTTTCATTAACAACCAATTGTATTTGTATTTCTTTCAATTATTTGACAAGTTAACTCTGTAAAGAGATCTGTCAGTTCCCACAGCCAGCCAGAAGGACCTATTATATAAAAGAGTTTCATGATTCACAACATCCAATCTAATGCAAACCAAATCTTTTTTTCTTTTCTTTTTGTTTATTAGATGAGAAGTTGCATCCAGGACAGAATAAGTGAGTGCCTTGTCCGGTATTCTTAAAGACCACTGGTGACAGAGCCCAATTTCAGAATGGATGGTTCCTGCCTGCCATTTCCAATGACTCCTACTACCACGAGTTGCCTATCAGGGGTCATAGAAACTACCACCAATGACAAAATGACACCCAGGATTCTATGCATTCGCTGCATGGAAAGACAGCCTATTTGTAAGGACCTTAAGAAAATAAAATATATTCCACGTTAGAATCCAGAAATCGATATTTTAATGTAATCAAAATATCTCCACTTTTATTTGGGTTTCAGATGCAGATCTCCTGGGAAAAGACAAATGAGGAAAAAGTAGGATAATTAAGGGAGTGAAAGCCTCAACAATGGTAAGTAAGGGCATCTAATTTCTAATGTGCACCTGAATGAGAAATTACAGTATTTGTTAGGAATTTCTATCTCAGTGCATTTATCATATTCAAAGTATGATTTAGGGGGAAAAAGCAAAGCAAAACTCCTCAGATAGAAATATGATTAGGCTGTTGTCTACTGCACTTTACCCTAACCTCTCATTATTTATAGAATACTGTAGGGTCTCTCTCTGCAAACATTATTGATCTCTCATTAGGGAGTGCTAGAGTATGATTCATGATGTGAGTCACGGTGTCCCAAAATAGCAGAGAGTATAACCTCCTCTCCTATCACTAATTTATCAGGTGTCAGTGTGGGAAGTCAGCAGCAGAGAAAAGTTGTTACAAGCTCCAAAACTCAGAAATAACTTCTTAATCAGTAAAAGAGTTTTGATTTCATCTGTGTGTATACAGCTAGACATTGGTAATGCCCAGTTAGAGAAAGTGAAAGTCAGCTCAATCTTGACACAATTTTCAAAAAGCTCCCCAAAGTCGACAGTCCTTCGCTATTGATGCACACTTGGCAATATCATAAACATCCCGCAACCCAGGCTAGCATTTCTGAAGTACCTAATGTGTGTGCAAGCCCATTGCTGAGCACTGAGAAAGAAAGGTGCAACGGTGGGAGAGACAGTGCTTCTTCTCCCAGAATTTATAAAATTTATGTTCCAGGAAAAATGAGATCTCATCAGTGAGAGTATTCATCCCCTTCCCCTGTACTCAAAAGGCCCAGAACCCATCCACATGGGCTTATTCCATACATTTCTTTTCCACATCCTTCACAAAGCACAAGACCCTTGTAGGACATATTGTCTGTCTTTTAGTATTTTGTAGGTACCAGCGTATCAGCCTTCCCGCCCATGGTGTGAGCAGCTCACCGTGTTTTCTGATCCCATACGTCTTTAATGATGCCTTTTCCATCACTTCTTGTAGGCAGATCATCGATGGTCCTGTGCTTCACCTGCTTCTCCATGCCATGGCTCTCTTCATCACCTTTTCAGCCACCGGGGACCTGAATCGTCTGTTATTCACGGATTTCTACAATGCACAGACATTCAGCTTCCGAGAGAACGCTGGAGTTGAAAAGGGACCGTTTTATGGTGGAGTATCTTGAGATCATTTCATGTACTTCCCCATTTCCTACATACATTGTCCCCTGTACTCTTTTTCCTCCTATACAACTCCGGGTATAGATCTTTGTGTATATTCAAGGCTTGTCTAAGATATATGTAGGCATCAGCTCACTAGTTTGACTATCGGACTCCTGTGAGCTGAATAATATCCACTCATCTTATTCTGCTGTCTGTATTTCTCATCGATAGGGATATTCCCTCCACTTGATCACCACTCACAGTCCATCCGTGCCTTCAGATCCTATGTGATTTGTTCATATTTTGCCAAACATCTGCTAGAGGAATTTCTCCTTGGGGCCTTTTCCAAATCTCTTTTGTGACACGAAAGTCGGTGGGCTCCCTTAATCTTAATATATTCGGTCTCTTCTGTTGATGTGGGGATGCTTATCTTTTAAAGTTCTTTGATCTCCTATTTTGACAATGTGGTATTCTGAAGCTTGGGTTTATTTCTACTTCTTCACATGGTGCATCAGATACAGAGAAGTGGGAGTTCAGATGTGGTCCTTCCCCTGCCAGTGATGGTACAAATAAGGTCCTAGAGTAATTCAAGTCTGTTTCAATCCATGTCTTTGTCATAATACCTCCCCCATTCTCTTCTGTGTGTTGTTGGGCCGATCCTGCCTCCGTGGTTTTTAATCTAAATTTGTTTCCTGTACTTCCATTATTAATTGGGAAATTGATTTTGCGAAATGATCCTCTTGGTACTTTCCTGTCTTTCTGTGCAACTTCCCAATAAAACACCTGTACGGCCCCATCCGCAACCCATTACCTGAGGGAGACTAAATATTGTGATGCCAAAAACAACAAAGAAACTTTTTCAGTGACAAGAGTGGCAGAGGGATAGATAATCGGAACAGATCCAAAAGTTCACTTGATAGGTTCCAAAGTTCAGAAATCAGAAGTAAAAGGGTAAGCTGTAAATAATAGTTTGTACATTGATACAATTTTTTGCCATTTGTAAGGAAACATATGCTTCGTGTACGATCTGTTAACTTTGTTCTTCAGAAAAATAAAAAATGTTTAAAAACAGTTGAACACAACCGGAATAGCATGCTTGCAACTGATATCCGTGTCACATTATTGATCACGAACAGGAAGAATGGCCTCTCCTTTTAACTTTGACGTTTTCCACCAGGGCACCCTTCCCCCTCGTCTTGCTCCTACACCTCTGGAAAGGGGCCTTGGGCCTCCTGGAACCTTTCACTCGGGCTGCGGGGAGTGGAGTGACTTCCTCCGTTTCTTCCCATGAACTCTAAGCCTCCCAGACTCCATGCACACCTGCCTGGCATGAAAAAGCAAAACCTCCCATGGGATACCCTTACCAGTTATCTTTCCTTCATACTTCCCTCCAGGGAAATCACCTAATA
Organism: Antechinus flavipes; assembly: GCF_016432865.1. Taxonomy (NCBI): domain Eukaryota; kingdom Metazoa; phylum Chordata; class Mammalia; order Dasyuromorphia; family Dasyuridae; genus Antechinus; species Antechinus flavipes. The sequence goes on along the minus strand of NC_067404.1, from coordinate 68,617,215 downwards.
GTACAAATCCTATCATCTTTGGGAGGTCTGGGCTGAGTTGTGTAGGCCATGGTGACGTGGCTAGTCACACTGCTTAGGTGAACTAGAGATTATCAATGGCAAGCCTTCCAGAGATGGAAGAACTCCAGCCTTTCGCGTTAGCATTTACCCTGTCAGTCAGTCAATAAGCATTACTTAAGGACTTTCTATGTACTGGACCTTATGCTGACTACAAGGGATAAACATGGTCCTTCCCTTCAGCTAGCTCACATCATTATGGTAGAGACAATGTCTTAAAAACTACATCTATGGTTTATACACTGTAAATTAAAAAAAAAAAGATCTTAGGGAAGACACTAGCAGTGAGAATGACAGAGAGATCCACAGAAGATGGGATTTGATCTGGCATTTGAAAGAAGTTGCCAAATGATAAGCAGAGGTGAGAGAGCAGAGCATCCCTGGCAAGGGGGCATCTAATACGAAGACAGAGATGGGAGATGGAGCATCAAGTTCAAAGAATTCCAAGTAGACAAGTCTGGCTACATCATAGAGTAGGTGAAGGTGTAAAATTCTTTAAGAAGACTGGAAAAGAAGGAAGATACTAGGTTCTGAAGGTCTTGAAATGCCACTGGAGTTTACTCAATGGAGGGATGACAGAAACTCAGAACTGTACTTGAAAATCTCTGGCAATTGAGTGGAGGGCAGATTGGAGTAGGAGGCCCTTAATGCAGGGAAAGCAACCATAAAACTATTGCTTGAGTTGATTAGGACCCTGCTTCAGAGTAGAGACTGAAGGGATAGGAAAAGAGAATGACTAGAAGGCTGACATAACAAGATTTGATAACAAATTGGCTACGGGGATGGGGAAAAGAGGAGAGAAAAGGGACTCTGACGTTGTGAGCCCGAGGTACAAGGAGATCGGTGGTACCTTTAGCAGCAATGAGAGGGTTAGAAGAGGAGAGGAATTGGAGGAAAAGAATATAATGAATCCTTTCAAATGAGTATGAGTTTGAAATGCTTACACGGTGCCTACTTTGAGAAGTCCAACAGATAAAGAGCAAACAGACTGCAACTTGGGAGAGGATGGGACTAGCTATATCAATATGGAATTTTCCTGAATTTTAACTGAACTCTAAGGAACTGATGAGATCACAAAACAAGATAGAGAGGGAGAAAGGCACAGGGCTTGGGAGAGATCTCTGGGGGCACCTACAGTTACGTGATGTGGAGGAAGATCCGGCCAAAAAGACAAATGAGAAATGATCGGGGAGGAGAATCGGGAGGAAGAGAATGATTAACTGTGGCCAAGGTTGCTGAGAAGCTGAGAAGAATGAGATGTGCAAAAAGACCATTGCGCTTTGCAATTAAGGTAAGTTAGAAGACAGCAGTTACAAGTGAACAAGGGAGTTGAAGCCAAAGTTCAGAGAGTTTCAGCATCAAGTCAGAGAGGATACCGTACAGGTGATGAGTATAATATTTTTCTCAATATTTTCTGACAAGGAGAGGAGAACAATACCTAGCCCAGAGGGTCAAGGAAAGAGGTTTGGTGTTTTGTTTTAAAGATGGGGGAGGCGAAGACATAGTAGAAAGCTGGGAAGTAGCCAGAGAGAGACTGATGATGAGATGTCCGGGATGATACAAGAGGCGATCTGCTGGAAAAAATTAGAATGGGATGAAAGGTACATCACAGAGGGGTTCACCTTGCCAAGGTCTACTTTGCATGACAGGCAAGAATGAAGAGACTAGCAGAGATTGCTATCTGACTGAATGAAGGAAGAGAAGAAAAGGGAGATCTCAGCAAACAGCCTCATTTTTTTAAAAAAGTGTGAATGGTGAAGATCCCGAGTTTCAGTGAAAGGCAGAGATTTGCCTGAGCTCTCCTCAGTCTCCAAGTTTCCTTTCAAATAACATCAGATATAAAACCTTAAAACAATTCGCAGAGCAGCAGAACCCACCAAAAACCATAGTGTGTCAACTTAGAAGGTCGGCAAGAAAGGTCTGTTGCAGCAGAGTGAGAGGGAAGGTAAGTTCATCCAGTGCAGGCTATGCCTCAGAAAACTAGCCATAAGCCTCTGGGGCGACTGAAACCCCAGGAGGGGCTGCTTCCTGACATCTCAGCTCCCAAATGGTAAGGAGGTCGGACCGCTGGTCAGAAGGAGATTACAGGGATTCCTTTGCTGAGACTGTTGCATTATTACTGTGTCAAATGATATATTCATATGATGGTTAATATTTTGTTGTTAATGTTGTTAATGCTAAACTTTTAAACTAGTTCCTTATTTTGGTATTCCTGGTATATATCCAACCTACCTATAATGGGGAGGGTCATGAGGAAGACAAATTTAACATATTATTATAACTTCTGTTATTTTACTTCATTTTTAGAATTGTTTAATTCTTCAATGATACTGGTCTCTGATTGGCTTTCTCTGCCTTATCGCCTTTATTTAGATACCAGGGCTATATTTTTGTCTCATCAGAGTTGACTAAAGTGGCTCTTTTCTTCATTTTTTGTGAACATTTTTAGTAGCCTAAAAATTATTCATGCTTTAAATATTTCCTAGAACTCAGTTGTAAATTCAGAAAAACTAGATTTTCCTCTTCTTTGGGACTTTTGTCTGTGGTTTACACAAGGTATTTACCTCCCCTCCCCCCATTGAATTGCACAACATCTCTTTCTCTGTTTGATCATTCATATTTTTAAGACAATAATTTTTTGGGGGTAATCAAAACCTGTGATGTCATCAGTGTAGACAGGTCTCTCCATTAATTCACATTTGCCATTGGTCTGGAGTTAGTAGTCTAAAAGGAATACTGAGAGACACAAAGGCTTACAACTATTATATATTTCAAGGCTGCCCCTTTCTCTAGTATGCCTCATTGTAATTAAGCCATTCATTTATTTAACATCTTGATCTTGTTGGTTTATAATTGGATATACTAGTTTGGGGTATTTTTCTTAATTTTTTTCTCCATTTGTTATGAATCCTTCACCTCAGTTTTGGCCTTAGTAATCATCCTGTTTCTCGGATCAAATTATCTAATGATTTCTCAATTTTAATGATCTTTAAAAATGGCTCTTTGTTTCGTTTATCAGCTCAGTGGTATTTTTTCCTGTACATTTGTTAAAACTTTTTCAGACTTTTCACTTCTGTTGCTTTGGAGTGATTAATTTGTTTTTCTCATTTGTTAAAGTTTAGTTATATAATTCAGAGCCTTATTTTTTTTCTTTGATTAATATAAGTGTTTGGAAAGATATTTTTCCTTTTGCAGAAAGAAGCAGCGTCCCATAGATTTTGTTATTTTGTTCTAATGTTCTAATTATATTCAAGATAACTTTTCCTTATTTCATTTGTTTGGCACTTTTCAGCAATGAGGTGAACTTCATATATTTTGAAAATAAAAAGCTAAAAAAAAATAAAACCATACATGCAAAGATAGTTTTCAACATTCACCTATGCAAAAACTTGTATTCCAATTTTTTCTCTTTCCCTTCTCCTCATCCCCCTTAGATAGCAAGTAATCCAATATATGTTAAACATGTGCAGTTCTTCTATCTATATTTCCACATTTATAACACTGCACAAAAAATCAGATCAAAAAAATGACTAAGGAAAAAAGCAAATACCAACAAAAAGGTGAAAATACTATGTTGTGATCCACATTCAGTCCCCATAATCCCTTCTCTGGATGCGGATGGCTCTTCCCATCACAAGTCTGTTGGAACTGGCCTGAATCATCTCATTTTTGAAAAGAGCCACATCCATCACAGTTGATCATTGCATAATCTTGTTGCTGTGTACACTGTTCTTTTGGTTCCATTCATTTCACTTAGCATCAGTTCATATGAGTCTGAAGAAGAGTTCTTAAGATGATCCTTAAAGGATGCAAAAGTGTTCAGGGAGGACTAGAGTCTCTGGTGTGAGGGCTTGCTAAGTCCTTTTCACAGCTGCTCATCTGCCTTTGGTGTCTACCTGGCCCTCAACTCTCTCCTGTGGCTCCAAGAAGCTCCAGCATGCAGAGAAAGCACCTAAGTACCACTAAATCATCTCAGCAGAGAGGCTAAACCAGGTTCAAGGTAACCGACAGGGTTCAAACCCTCCAGTGAGTTAGGGGGATGTTTACCCCAAATACACGCAGACTTCCCTGGGCAGAATAGGCAGAGAACAGTTTGTTCCAAAGGCCGTGAGGCCGGCTGAAGAAGGTACCGTGGAGTGCTTAGAGCTGGCTCAGACATCAAAGATGCAGAGATCATCCCTTGCATCTGGGGCCGTTGCCGGTCACCTTGACTTTTGTCCTGCCATCGGATTTCAATGATTCTGGAAGAGAGAATGAGCCCTATGACTCTGATTCATCAAAATCCAATTCCTCCACAAGCCAGGACATCACCCCACGGTGCCATTAATCCTCTAGAAAACAAAGGACAGATAATAAAGAGGAGATGGCCCAAGTGGACAACAGAGAGAGAGTGGAAGGCTCAGGTGTTCCGGCTGGGGGCCACTGGAGCAAGGGCACAGGAGTGAGTATAATCATCAGCCTGATATTAGCTATCACTTCCACTCCACCAAACTCGAGTTGCTAATGAGAAATTAGACTATTTCGAGAGGTTGATCTTATGGAAGTAAATGTTTTTAGAGGAAGAAATTTTATAACCTGAACCTTGATGATTTAGTTCAATTATGCAGACTGCACTTCCCTCGTAATTTGCTGTCATTGCTAAATACATATGAAAGAAGGCATTATTCAACATCTTGAATAATAAATAGTCCAATGCAAACCATGCGGCTCATCCCAAGCTCATTCAAAAGCAACTCCCCATAAAAGAGTGGAATGATTTGGCACAGCTTGCTGAACTTTCTTAGGCCATACTTTGCTGCTACAGTGATTCCATTTCCCTCCAAGTAGGTACTTTGCTGAGACATCAGTAAATCGAGTCCATGAGTAGCCAGTCTCCTGGTGGCAAGCGTCTCCATGTGAAGGCAAGCGTCTCCATGTGAAGGCAAGTGTCTCCATGTGAAGGCAAGCCAGGGCTTGGACTACAGACGCTTTAGCCAAGATATGGTGTGCTTTATGTTATTGGTATAATAGAATCTGGCACATTCATGTGTTATTAAATCTAAAAATAGCAGAATTAGAAGCAATCTAGAAAAGGCAAATACCCTCTGTATTCGTAAGGCATCCTGGAAGAGAGCATAGTATGTTGGTAGTATACCAGTAGTAGGATATATTACATCCCAGCAGCAGCAACAGGAGCAGTAGTAGTAGTCATTGTCATACACATAACTGAGAAATAAGAACATAATTTTCATAAGAATTGCTCCAAAAAGATTTATCATGTCTGTAGAACTTCATCTTAGAAAATAATTCCTTTTTGGTGACTTTGAACTTGGGAGTCAGAAGAACAGAACAAGTAACAAGTTTGGTTATCTTGGGCAAGTCACTTAACTTCTTAGACACTCAATTTCCTCTTCTGTGAAATGATTAGAATAACAACAGTTACTTCCTATCTATTAAGGTTATTTGTAACAAGTTTGATTATTCTGGGCAAGTCACTTAACTAATTAGACACTCAGTTTCTTCTTCTGTAAAAGGATTAGAATAACAACAGTTACTACTTATCACTCAAGGTTATTCTTATTCATGGTAATTATAATGAGAGGTTTCATAGTGTGGTGGATCAAGAACTGACTGTGGCTAGGAGGCCTCTGGGTCACCTGTTCCACATGTACTTCTGATACATAGAAGCTTAACCTTTCAGTGCTCTGGGAAGTTCCTTAAGACTAGAAGTGAAAGGGAAGTTTCATTGGTAGAGGGAACTAATGAAATCCCAGGTACAGCCCCATCCCAATCCAATAACTATGATCTCAGTGTCCAAATGATAGCATTTATATTGAACTTCTAGATCATTTGGAGGGAAGGTAGGTTCTGCAGGCCATTTCCTGTTCAAAACCGCATGATTTTGCACGCACATATTCCATGATCCCCGTGCAAATCGTTCCCATTGCAATTCAGTCACTATTTATTCTCTCCCTTTTATACCAAAAGTGAGCTAGGCACCCAAAGTCCCAAGCTGAAATAATAATAGCTTTCCTTTCAAAGGAAAGATGAGCCTGGCCTCTCCTTGGAGAGCCACATTAAGGAGGTGGCAGAGCCGGTGCATCCAAAGGCAACAAGAAAAATGATTTAATGGGACATTTGGGCATCTCGTATTGCAGGGCTTATGATAAATATTGGGGAAAAGACCATCGGGAAGATAATTGCAAACTTATGCAGCAATATCGACTGAAGGGAATGGAGAGGTTGAGAAATTATATGAAAAACTAGATCAAACTTTCCAAATGACAGAGTGGCTCAAGAGCAGGCCTCAGAGTCCAACAAGCCTGAGTTCTAACCTGGACTGGCTGGGGGACCCTCAGAGAGTTACATCACCTCTGAATGGCTCAGGAAGTGCTGCCTACCGACATCAGTGAAGGGAGGTTCATCCTTGGGAGTTCTACATTTAATGAAAATCTCCCTTCCCCAAATTACCTGACTAGTCAGTGATGTCACTTTAAAAGTGAGGATGAGGAAAGATGGTCAGAAATATTGAAAAATTATTCAGGGGCAGCTAGGTGGTATAGTGAATAGAGCACCAGCCCTGAAAGTCAGGAGGACCCAAGTTCAAAGGTGGTCTTAGACACTTAACACTTTCTGTGTGATCCTGGGTAAGTCACTTAACCCTAATTGCTTCAGGGGGAAAAAAAGTGGTTCAGTATTAAGAAACCTGTGTAAAAGAAAGAAAGAACTTGAGTTTAAAAGACCATAAATGGGTGGAGTAAGGAGGGAGTCATGGTTTCATCAGCTGCTTCTGGACTGTCAGACCACCAACTCCTTAGAGCCGTCATCAAATTCCATGACAAATTAGTGCTACTAATAAAAAGAAAACATGAGGCATTCTCTGCCATCAATATAATGAAGGGTTTGAACGCCTTTTCAAATGACCAATTCCTTTATCTTTGTAACCTCCCTTTTATCGAAGTCCCAACAACTTTGTGACACTTCTCACTGATAATTTGGTTCCGTGAGCACGAGAACAAAGCGGGAGCACGGAGGCAGGGTAGTTGGAGGGCCCCGACCTTGAATCCCAGCTCTGTTTACAGCATACCACCACTGTGGCCTCAGACACGTCGTTCCCCTGGGTTTCCATTTCGTTATCTGGAAAATGGGATGTTCAGAGTAGATGATGTAGGAGGTCCCTTCCTTCTCTAAATTGGCGATTCTGGGATCTGTAGTGCTAAATAATGAAGCCAGAAAACCAGAGACTGAAATGAGTGAGAGGCCAGTGTCAACTGGAAGCTCTAATGAGGATCCATCCTGAGATTTGTTTGGGGCCGAATGCTCTAATGACTTCGTCATCTCTATTTCAGCTTTACCCATAGTGCCATATTCTAAGTGATTGGTCAGCCCTCTTCTTACGATACACTGATTCGCTTGTGTAATTTTATCTTTGGAGTTTGTAATATACTATGGAATGGGGCTAAATTGGTTAGAGTTGTTATTCATTCTTTTAAGTCCCCTGATATCATTGCACAGTACCCTTGAATAAAAGTTATGAAACTCGAATGGTATACACACATATATTGTGTAAAATTTCCTATTCATTCAGAAATGAATTTCCTTCAGGCAAAGAGCAGAAAATGATATTTTGCCACGTTGTCTATTGAAATAAGTACACTGTGTTCAAATGACAAAATTGATTTTGCGAAACCCCAGAGAATTCCACTGACATCGCTTTAATTTGATTAAATGTTGTATGCTTTGATATGTTACCTAGATTTGAGTTGCTTAAACAAGCAGTAAGTGGAGCGAAATTGTCTCAGAAACAGAGCAGAAGCCCATGTTGGTGCTGTCGAAAGCGTATCCGGGATTATGCCGGGTGCATTGAATTCGCATGCCTAGGATTACAGATTGGTGGAAAGCAAAGCAAAGTAGTCAAATGGCTAGGCTATTTATTCCCTGTTTTCTAGCTCTGCTTACAGGAAACCAGTACTTCAGCCATGATTTCAAAGAGCTTAGGCTGACGATAACTGCCCACCTCTTTGGTCGTTATTACCTAATGATATCACTTCCCCCCCCCCCCCATCTGAATTAACCAAGCTTGGCATATAATTGCATCGAATTCATTTCCCACAACTCCCTCTGGTGTTGTCACTTTCTCCAAAAATTGCTTACTTTGTGAGTGGCCCAGCTGGATAACCAGCAGTATTTATTCACAGGGTTTTCCCAGGACTGAAGAAAGATGGCCCCAGATCTGTGACAACAGTGGAAGCACGGGTTCAGGTCCCAAGAAGCAGAGGACTTCTTTGTCTTAGCTCGACTAAAATAATTCAGGAGGAATATTAGATGGTGGAAAAGGAACACGATGCATATTTGGTGAGTGAGGATCGAAATGATTTCTTCAGTTCATTTTACAGGGGAAACTGAGGGCAGCAGAGTGAAGTGGATTTGCTCAGGGTCACACAATCAAGAAATGTCTGAAGCTGTATTTGAACTTAAGAAGGAAGGTCATCCTGATTTGAGACTCAGTGCTCTGTCTACTCTCCACTGCAGCACCACACAGCTGCCCTGGTAGCTAACACAGGAACTTGAATATAGCAGAAGCTTAGTAAATTCTCTGCTGAATTGAACTAAATTGTTTAAATTTTTTTTTCTTGTTGTTTTTTGTTCTCGGCTATGTTCTGCTTGATGGGATTGATAGATAACTAAGTTCTGGAGAACTGAATCCCAAATAGATCACATGTTGGCGCACAAATAGCTAAAAACACTTTTAGTCAAGATTTGATGAACTTGTTTCCAAGCCCAGCAGCCCCTTTTTAGACTGCCAGTGCTCTGTACCATCTCTGAGGGAAGGGATTTTGGTGGACGTTTTCCTCAAATCACTTTATTTATGCAGATGAGATGCTCATGTAGTAAAGTACAGTCAAAGCCAGGTGGAGTACCCAGATAGACTCCAGAGATGTTACTTTTTCTACTTTTTGGTCTGTCTCTGTTATATTATTGATCTAGGGTGAGGAAACTGCTTTGCCCAAAGCAGTGTAGCAATTCCTCTGCAACTTAGAGTCCTAGGGAGCTTATTGGGAGAACCAAGAAGTTGTGATTTTCCCATGGTCACTTAGGCAGCACATGGTAGATAGAGTCTGACCTTGAATCTATGTTGCATTTACTCCAAGGCCAACCTTCTATCCGGCACCTCTTAGCTGCTTATTCTACCATTGTCTCAGCGGTGAAAAGATAAACCGAATTTCCAGAGTAATTGTCATGAATTATACTAGGCCAGATTGGAAGCCGGAAGGGCTCTTAATAGTCAATTAGAACAACAGCCCTGCCTCCCCTGCCATTTTGCAGACAAGGAAATCAAGGTCCAGAGAGGTTACAGAGGTATTGAGCTGAAATTCATATCCAGCTCCTCTCAATCCATATTAGCAGATGAATTTGTGAGATTTTACTGTTTGAAATTAAAATATTTGGGAAATATTGAGTTTACGGAAGCTCCGTTGTATAGTTTAGACACATGTCTCTGTGGTCTTGTCTACGGGATACAAATGTTTCTGAACTTGGGCCCCAAACTCTGTTCCCTCTTTTGGAGAGTTTCTTCAAGGAGCTGGAGGACGTGTCCAAAGCAACCTGACTCATTGATGGCCGATTGGAACAACCAGCAGCTAACGGAATCAACTGCCTTTTTGCGGCCCCAACTGTTCATTTGGCGTGGCATCCACAGAGCCTGCGTTTGCTCACATTTCAACTCGACAAATTGAATTAAGGATGGTATGTTTTTGGTAGAGTCATCGAAATTTGGGAATTTCAAATGATTCAAGACAGATCTCAGAGGTCATCTAAAATATGTTTGCTGTTGAGATGAGAAAGACTTGATGTTTTACAGGAATCCCATTGTCTACCTTGGGCTTGGATCTTGGTAGCTGTTTGCAGACATGCAGAAAAAACCATATGCTGCTGGTGAAGGATTTAATGCAGAATCAGATTAGATGGGAGAGCTTAAGGAGGCAGAATGAGGTGAAATTTGAGTCTGCACCCAGAGTAGCATTCCATGCTTTGGGAATGCTAAGGCTTTTATCAGTACAGGTATTCCACCTACCATTCTGGATCACTACCAATCCATGTCTTCCTTCGCATCTCTTCCCATGGCTTTCCCTAAATCTTCCACAAAACCTCTAGTTAGGGTACGAGAGGCCTTCCTCTGGTCCTTTCATTATTTTGTGAATATTGTCACAGCTCAATCTGTCCTTCTCTGATCTGTAGCTCTTGTTATCTGAATGGCCCATCTCCTTGACTATGTCTTCTGTGATATCTTTTATCTCACCTTAAGTGGAATTCTAATGGAGAAGACTATAAAGCCATCTCTAAGTACATACAGAATAAATAGGAGGTGAATAGATGCAAATAAGTTCAAAGTAATTAGGAAGGGAGGGAACTAATTTCTATATCTTACAGAAGATATATGAAAACCCCAGGAAGAAACTGTGGGTTAAAAGGTATGCAGAAACAGAAAGGAAGGGAAGGGAAGGGAAGAGAAGGGAAGGGAAGGGAAGGGAAGGGAAGGAAGGGAAGGGAAGGGAAGGGAAGGGAAGGGAAGAGAAGAGAAGAGAAGGGAAGGGAAGGGAAGGGAAGGGAAGGAAGGAGGGAAGGAAGGAAGGAAGAAAGGAAGGAAGGGAGGGAGGGAGGGAGGAAGAAAGGGAGGAAGGGAGAAAGAAGGGAGGAAGAAGAGAAGAAGAAAAAGAAAGAAAAGTAAGTGAGGGATGAAGAGAGGAAGGGAAGAAGGAAGGGAGGAAGAAAGAAAGAGAAGAGAGAGAGAGGGAGGGAGGGACAAAGGAACACAGAAAAACAAAGAAACAAAGACAAAGAAAGAGAAAAAGGAAGTAAGAAAGGATGAATAAAGAGGAGAGAGAGTTGCTGTGTATTAGGAGTGACTGTCCTGCCCCTTCAAACTTAGGGCTGAAAGAGTTTTTGAAAAGTTCAAAAAATTACATCCTTAGAGTATGTCCCTTTTCATTTGACTCCAGTGACGTTATGCTGTTTTGGCAAAAGTCTCTTTGGCATCTCTACATTGAATCCACACAATAAACTACTTTTCCTTAATTGAAGTTCAGGGTGGCTTTGAAAGGACCTTTTCTCTAATTGGTCAAGGCCACTTTGAATTATATTCCTGCCTTCTAAGGTATCCTCAATTCCTTTCACTAACTAATTCAATAAACAGTTTACTCCTTCATGTCATTTGTCAGAGAAAGAAAGGAAACTCTCCCTCCTCTGAACCGTGAGACTCACAAAAGCATTCCCAAAGAGGAGATTTATGGCCCACACTAAGAACAGCAGTCTTATCAAATGTCATGTATAAGACATAAAATTGAAATTGAATTTTTATACAGTCGGTTTTTATAATGACTGCTAATAATGATTTTAGCTACTTTCAATTTTCATAGATAATTTCACGTTCAATTCCAGCTACATCAAAATAACATGTGTTGGCTCTGTTTACTTTCTAATTAAGGAGGGAAGACAAGACACTCTAATACGGGTAGGCATTCAGGTCAGTGTAATCATAGTTACAAATAATGAGGAAGAAAGAAATTTTAATACCATTGTACAAGATCTTGCAACTTCTTTGACCTGCTCTTTGATAAGTTGCACTTTCTCTTCTGGGAAAACACTGACAGAAATGCTGGATTAGTGATCTCAACTGTCACAGATTCCACATTCTGTTGGGGTCTGCTCTGTATTTTCTCCCATGTGGTGAAGGGGATAATTACAGACCTTGAAGTCAGTCACATCAGCTGTCCATGGCCCTTGGTGAATTTGTGAAGCATGAGAAACTTATTTGTGAAGCATGGGAAACTTGTCACCTGCATTCCAGTCTCTCCTTTCTGCATTATTCCTTGAGCAGGACCCGACACTCTAAAACCACCCCCTCCTTCCTCTCTATCCCATTCATCAGAACCCACATTCCATACCGTGGCATTAGCATATCACTTGATTGTACTAATTCAGATTAAGGTAGGTTGGAGGTTTAATGTCAAGCTTTCCTGGGAGTATTTACATGGCTCCACATAGAGGAAGGCCTCATACACATCAGAAGAACTCTCAGTGGGGGGTTTTCAGAAGGCCATGGATGAGTTACACAGTCGGGGCCAAAGTAGAAGGGTTCCAATGTGTAGAATAAGAGGAAATAAGCACACTGATGAGATTTTGCAGTAGTAAGGTAAGAAAGGGACTCTGTATCTCAGCATATGAAGTTTTTACATGAGTATCATGGTTTGTAAATATTTTTCAGTCATTTATTGGTGTATTCATATGGGGTGGACGCTTTCCTTACTGATATAAATAATTATGCTGACTCTTTATCCAATACTAAGGCAACCTGGCATTCCTGATATAAATCTAACTTGATCGAAATGCATAATTTTTGGATCTCTCTCTATAGCCTTCTCTCTGGTATCACTATTCAATTGTAAAATTGATCTATAGCCTCTTTCTCTGCCTTATCTTTTCCAGGCGTAGGTATCAGGACTATATTTCATAAAAACCAGTTCAGTTGAGTGACTTCTTTATCAATTATGAAGAATATTTTTATAGCTTAGGTGATAAATATTTGATAAGAGGATTTGATGATCCTCTAAATATTTGATAAGATTCTTTTGAAAATATCTCTGGACTCTCTTTTCCTCTTTAGTAGTTTATGATTTTACTATGTTTCTGAGATTAAATTAAAGTCCCTTTTTTCCTGTTGTGCTAATTTGTGTATATCATAAATTTTTAGGTCTTTATTTACTTTCTTTAAATTCTATTTCCTTGCATGTAGGTAGATTTAGGAGTGTCTGATAGTTTTCCTCATTCTCTGCTCATTGCTCATTCCACGTGATCATTATAATTTTTGACAATTCACTTTTCTTCTGTCTTTTGTTAAAGCAAAGTTGGCAGTAGCTTATTGCTTCCGTCGGTTTTTTAAAAACGACTTTGTTTTACCCGTTTGCTAATCTAGTTTCATTGTTGTTTAGTTCTCCTTTGATTTTCAAATTTTCTTTTCTGCCTGTTTTGGGTTTGTTGATTTATTGGTGTTCTAGTGTTTTTCAAATTGCATGTTAAGTTTTAAAATTTTTCTCCTTTTTCTATTTTGTTTCTGTGTTTTCAGAGATATAAATTTTCCTTTAATGGCTATTTAGCTACATCTCAAATATTTCAGGGTACTGCTACAAGGTTTTAATTTTCTTTAATACAGTTATAATCTCCTCTGATTTGTTTTCCCCTATTCATGCAGTATATAGTTTCTTATTCTCTAGCTAGGTGTGTATCTTTTTTCATTTTTCCTTTATTATTTTATCCTATTTTGATCTTGAAAGCATGTGATTAATATTTATGCCTACCTATTTATGTTTTTTTGTTCTAACACATAATAAACTCTTCATAAAGCTGTTGCATGATTCCAAGCAATATACTCTTGCAGTAGTACAATTCAAAAGTCAATTTGTTCCGATAGTTTTGTTTTATTTATTTCTCCATTAAATTTATCTAGCTCTGATAGAAGAATGCAAAAGTCACCTATTCTTATTGTCTTATTAATGGGACTTTTTGCATTTTGGTTTGCTTTTCTTTGAAACAGATTCTATGCCATTTTATGAATTTATATTTAGTAGTGATATTGTTTCATTATCTATGAAGCCTATAAGCAATGACACCTTATTATTTTTCTCTGTCGATATAAAACAATGTGGCTTTCCCCAAATTTTGATGCTAACATTAGCTTCAAGCACAGAACAAGCTATTCCAGTCCTTTATTTTAATTCTACATACGTCTTTATCATTTAAATGTACTTCTAGTATGTAACGAGTTGTTGGGTTCTGTTTTCTCATCCATTATACCATGTTCTTCTGGTTTATTTTCCATCAACATATTTGTAGTGAATCTAAGCCAGTTAGACTTGGATTCAGGAAGACTTCAGTGCAAATCCTGCTTCAGACCCTTAGCTGGGTATGTCTAGATAAGTCACTTTGTATCTCTCAGTCTCTGTGTCCTCATTGGCAAAACAGGGATGATAATTAGCATCTACCTCATAGAGATGTTGTGAGGATCAAATAAGAGAATATGCATATAATACATGCATATACTCTCCATGAAAGCCCCTTATAAATGTTACCTGTTATTATTTATAATTGGTCAGCTTTTTCTCTCTCCCTAGAATTCTGTTACATTATTATTGTTGTTATGTTAAGGTAATCACTATCAAATCCTTGTGCTGACATCTCTTAGAATTCCCTCTTCCTGGCTTTCCTGAATTCTTCCTTTCTTGTGTGCTTTTGTTTTCTTTCTGTGTTTCCTGTATCTCTCTCCCTTCATCTGTCCCCTCTCAGTTTCCTTTTTCTTTCTTAGCTCTGATAATAGTCAAGTTTACTATAGTTCATTTGTCTTAGATTGGAAACATTCATCTGTGGTCTTCATGCCATCAGACTTCCTAAGAAATATTAGTTCAGTTCATCCTCTTCCATATTCCTTTTTTCTTTAAAATTACTTTAGGACCAAAGGACCCTTTAGATCTTGGTATGTGTGTATACGTATACATTTGTGTGTGTGTGTGTGTGTGTGTGTGTGTGTGTGTATTACACATACTTATATCACACATATGTATTACATGCAACTTTGCTATTGTATATATATATTGTTATCATTTAGTTGTTTTCAGTCATTTCCAACTCTTCATGACCCCTTTTGGAGTGTTCTTGGCAAAGGTACTGGAACGGTTTGCCATTTACTTCTCCAACTCATTTGACAGATGAGGAAACTGAGGCAAACAGGGTGAAGCAATGTACCCATGGTCACACGACTAGTAAGTGTCTGAGGCCAGATTTGGATTCAGGTCTTCCTGACTCCAGGACACTTAGCTATCCATTATATAGATACGCATATGTATCTATACCTGTGTGTACACATCTAAGTATTTATATACATATACATATCTGTGTGTGAACGTAACTCCTTCATGTACTTCCTGACTACTTCCTGAGAAGAACTTGCCAGTTACCTTTAATTTAGCAGTAATATTTTCACAGTTTCTGCTTTCTTATGTAATGACAATGGCCATACGGAGGTAGTTCCTTTCCACCAATAATACACAATCTCATTAGTTTGAAATAAAATTCAGACATTGAGAGTAGGTATAGTTGTATTTGTGTTTTATGGATAGTTAAAGTCCTGGATGATGCTCAGCCTGTTTTCATTCCTTTCCCATGCCCCTACAACTATCTTGGTGAAAGCAGAATGGGACCATATAGAATTGAGGCTCTCATATCTTTTATCAATTTAATGAGAGGAACATGTTATAATGGATAGAAGGCCAGCCTTGGAGGAAGGTAAATGATGATTCGAGTCTGGTCTTGGACACCTACTGTCTTGTGTGACCATTGTAGAGTAATTCAATTTCTCAGGGCCCTAGGCAGTTCTCAGAGATATTAAGTGACAGGAGAGTTGGTTCTTTATCACTGAAGAGAGTTTCTACGTCATAGTTTCCACACACAAATGAATTTAGTTACACACAGAGAGAGACACACACACTCTCAGTCGCTCACCTGTTTAATTGATCACCATGGCAAAAAATATATAAAACATTCATCAGCTAGTAGATCACCTTGGCCTATGGCTTGTGGTTTTTTCATGTTGGTTGTTGGCTGGTAGACACAATTGGTGTCTGGGACCATATCTAAAGCCCTTTCACTTTGGTTAAAGCCATCAGTTGTGGTGGTGATCCCCTGGCATAGTTGGGAGACCCTGGGGGCACCTTCATGCCCCAGTGAAGCATCTGAGGAGGACTTTAGTAGAGGAGGCTCATTAGCCACAAATGAAATAGCATGGTAAAGGGAAAGGATGAATAGGCTACCTGAATGTATTGTTTCCCTGTCACAAGTGGGCAGAATAAAAACTAGCAGTCAGCCGTGCATCTCGATGACTTGCATGACGAGTGATGGGAGCAATAAAAGTAAGAAGACAAGAAACTGAGAATATTACAAAGAAAGGCATGAGGAGAAGTAGTGCCCTCAGATGAGAAGGAAGGAAAATGATCACAAGTTGGAAATTGCAAAAGAAGAGAAATGAAATGGGATGGTCATGTTGATCATGCAGTGAAGAGTGGGATGGCCTACCAGTGAGGAGTGTGGATTCTTAAATGGAGCATAAACTTCAAGGACTTGTACCAAATTGGAAAGGGTTCTGGTAACTGGCTTCATGGCTGTCATCCAAGGTTCAGCCGAGAAGCTCTTTGTCAGAGAAGTAGCCACTAGATTATGATTTTCTTTTGTGTTTTTTTAAAAATCAAAGCGACTCCTCAAAATATGACAATTTGGAATGGGGTGCTATTTGCACTGATAAATGGAGTATTGCCACAGACCAGATAATCTTTGGATCCCCAAAATTTTGAAATACAGCACCCTGAGGAGAGGAATAATGAAAGCAGGGGCATATTTGGGATAAAAGAACTTATCACCAGAATGTTACTGTGAGGGTACCAAGATAGCCTTCCCAATGTACCAAAAAACTTCACGGGGAAACATCAGAAAGCTCCCCTTTTGAGAATAGCATAGCCTTTTTTATCTAGAAAAAGAGCAGTTCTGCTGTTGGTTTCCAATTTTGAGAAACTATAATAGCCTATTAAAAAAGAATCATTCTCCATATTTAGAAGGTTTTGCCTGAATTTTGGAATGAGTTTTCTAATCTTTTCAATTACTGTTGAAATTGTTCAGGAATCCTTTAGAGAATCCATCGAAATACCTGTACTACAGAAACAGTTCATCACAAGTTAACTTGCTATTATAATTCTTCCCAAATCCACACATAGTTCTTTCCAAATAATTACCCAACGCATCCCATTTTCTTTCTCAGAGCTATAGAATCACTTGGAGATACAAAATTGTTTTCTGAACATTTTCAGTTTCCTCGACTCTGTGAATCTTCAAGATGCATCGGTTGGCAGAGATTTGAATATCTTTTCAAAATATTTTGAAATGATCAAAAAAACACAAACACAGCTGCTTACGTGTCATAAAAATGTATACAAACCTGAGCTTGTAAATATCATGATCTAATCCCAAGTTTCCTCCCCCTCTCTCCATCTGTGAGATTTTCTACAGTGGGGCATCAAGAAAGAAGCTTTAACTTTGGATACGAATTGAAAGAATCATTTACTCTTAATGTCTTTGGAGAGAAGAAGGGCATGGGAAGGAAGAGGAGGAGAACACAATAATCACGGAGACCCTAACCACTCCAAATAGCTTAGGGTATTTGGAATCAAGTCATAATCAAATGGTTAACACGCTTACCCCTGGTGTATGCGTGTTAGAGATTTCCTTCTAACTAAGGAATAGAGACAATTGTGAAAAAGCTATGCAGTGAAATAAGCTTCGCTCTCTTTTCCCATTGTATAAGTGGAGATGACTCTCTAACATAATGATAGAATAGGTAGTGTAAAATGATTTTATTTGTTCTAGAACTGTATCCTCTTCCCCTTGTTGGGCCCCCAAACTTACCTTCATCCCTTTTGCACTTGGGGCAAGAATATGTAACCCAACCTTTTCTTCCATGACTTGCAAGATCTCCTGGTCCTTTTGAAGTAGGTCATCTTTGTTGGTGATTCTGTACCTGCTTTCATTGTTTTTCTATCTTGTGATCAAAAAGAAAAGGAATACAGAGGAGTGGGAGAAGTGGGGGGAGAAAATGGAAATGATCAGGGAAGTGATGACTTGAACAAAAAACAGGGAATATGATAAGAGTGCTAGGGATTCGAGAGAGGAGGCTGATGTAGAGTTGAATTGGTCCATCAAAGGGTCAAAATGGGGAGAAGAAAGGAATGTAAGGGAGATGCCTGGAACAGAAGTGAGAGAGATTATAATGCGGATTTAATAGGATTTTGTAAGAGAAGCTAGAGGGAGAAGTGAGGAGCCAATAGGTTATGATCAGATAAGCAGTTTTCACAATTCTTGACCATAGAGTGAGTACATTTGTGGATAATGGCAAGATCAAGGGCATGAAAAATGTTTGTGTGTGATCAAGATGAGGTGGAAGACTAATCCATAGTAGATGAGTAAGGAGGTTGAGGAATTGAGTGGTTAGATTATTTGAAGAAGAAGTCCCCTAGCTATGTGATACTGGCCAAGTCACGTAACTTCTCTTAGTTTGCTCAATTGAAAAATGGGGATAATAATAGACCTACTTCCCAGGGTTGTGAGGATTAAATGAAAAACATTTGTGAAGCATTTAGCACTCTGTTTCTGGCATATAGTAGGTGCTTAATGCATGCATTCATATTTACTTTCTTCCTCCTTTCCTCCCTTCTTCCCTCCTTCCAGTCCTTCCTTCCTTCCTTTTCTTTCTCATAATGAAGGCCCTAAATATTAATGAATAAGCTATGGAGCAAACCATCCCAACTTTAGTTGATGTCTATAGATGGTCCAGCTATAACTACATTGCCTTTAATATGTTTTTGGAAGGAGTTGGACCAAAATCCTAAAATGCAGATTATATATAAATTATTAAAAATATTTGCCACAGAGGACTTCCGGTTAAGATGGCGGAGAGGAGGCTCACAGTTGCATAAGCTCCGCGCTTTCTCTCACTATCCACTTCATTACAAGCCTCTGAATCAATGCTTGACTGAAAAAAACCCACAAATAGTTACCAAGAGAAGCCATCCTTGAGATCCGCCAAGAAAGGTCTGTCTTTACTGGAGGGCTGGGGCGGTTTTAGATCGGGCGCAGGCTGAGGGCAGCGGCAGTGAGAGCACGGGAGCAGACTGGAGAGGGGGTGGGGAGTGATCGCAGCCGTCTCTGCGGGGAGAGCTTCGCTACAGGTTTGGAACCTGCAGCAAGTCAACATCCCAGCAGAGAAGCTAAAAACACCGGGGCTGAAGAACACAACCCCAAACAGCTGGAGTCTCTCAGGACCTGGCCACCCCCCCTTCCCCCCCTCAGTGACTCAGCACGCTCTGGGATCTCAGAGCGCAGGCGCAGCACAGTCCTGCTAGTGCCTCACTGCTGCCCCTGCAGTCTGTAGAGGAAGCTCGATAACACACCCAGCCCCCCCCCCAAAGAAAGACTCCAGTTTTTTCTGTTTTTCTTTGGTAGTTTGTCTCTGATTAATAGACAGAATGAGCAAGAAGCTGAAGAGGACTTTAACCCTTGACAGCTTCTACACAGATAGAGAGCAGACTCTAAATCCTGAGGAGACTAAAAACAGGCAGTCCCCAGGTGATTCCCCAAAGGAGGAGATCGTCTGTTCCTCAGCACAGATGAACCTCATAGAAGTGATTAAAAAGGCTCTCACAAGGGAGCTAGAAGAAAAATGGGGAAAGCAGAGTGAGGCTTGGCAAAAGGAGAAGGAAGCTTGGGAAAAGGAGAGGGAGGCTTGGCAAAAGAGCCTGGAGAAGTCAGTTAAAGAGAGAGTGGATAAAGAAGTAAAATCCTTGAAAAATAGGATTAGTGAACTGGAAAACAAAATTGGCGAAATGGAAAAAAATTCCACAGAACAAAAGAACTCAATTGGACAATTAGAGAAAGATTTTAAAAAAGTGAGTGAAGAGAATACTTCACTGAAAATCAGAATTGAACAAGTGGAATTGAATGACTCGAGGAGACAAGAAGAATCAGTCAAGCAAATCCAAAAAAATCAAACAATGGAGAAAAATGTGAAATACCTTCTGGGAAAGACAACAGACCTGGAAAACAGATCCAGGAGAGACAATCTGAGAATCATTGGACTCCCAGAAAAACATGATGAAAAAAAGAGCCTGGACACTGTCTTCCAGGAAATTATCAAAGAGAACTGCCCAGAAGTCATAGGAACAGAGGAAAAAATAAACATTGAAAGGATTCATCGATCACCCACTGAAAGGGATCCTAAAATCAAAACACCAAGGAATATAGTGGCCAAATGCCAGAACCCTCAGATGAAAGAAAAAATATTGCAAGCGGCTAGAAAAACCCAATTCAAGTATCAAGGAGCCACAATAAGGATCACCCAGGATCTGGCAGCATCCACATTAAAAGATCGAAGGGCCTGGAATATGATATTCCGAAAGGCTAAGGAACTTGGTATGCAACCAAAAATAACTTACCCAGCGAGAATGAGCATCTTTTTCCAGGGAAGAAGATGGACATTCAACGAAGTAAGCGAATTTCATCTATTTCTGATGAAAAAACCAGAACTTAACAAAAAGTTTGATCTACAAATATAGAACTCAAGAGAAATCTAAAAAGGTAAAGATTAATCTTGGGAACTATATTTTGACTATATAGATGCATAAAGAATACATGTATACCTTGTTCTAGAACTTGATGTGGAAAGGACATTGTACCAGAAAAAGGGTAAAGTGGGGGTAGTACATCTCATGAAGAGGCATAGGAAACCTATTATATCTGAGAGAAAGAATGGAGGGGGATGAATATAGTGGGTATCTTACTGCCTTCAGAATTAGCTTTAAGTGAAAAATCTTAAGACATATTCAATCTATGGTGAAACTTCTCCCATCTCATTGAAAAGTGAGAAGGGAAAAGTGGAAAGGGAAGGAATAAGCTAAGCGGAAGGGAATACGGGAACTGGGAGGGAAAGGGGTAAGATAGGGGGAGGAACTCTAAGGCGGGGGGAGGGACACTAAAAAGGGAGGGCTGTGAGAAGCAAGGGGTGCTCACAAGCTTAATACTTGGAAGGGGGGAAAGGGGAAAGAAGGGAGGAAAGCATAAACCGGGGTTAACAAGATGGCAAGTAATACAGAATTGGTCATTCTAACCATAAATGTGAACGGGGTAAACTCCCCCATAAAGAGGAAGCGGTTAGCAGAATGGATTAAAAGCCAGAATCCTACAATATGTTGTTTACAGGAAACACACCTGAAGCGGGGAGATACATGCAGGTTAAAGGTAAAAGGTTGGAGCAAAATCTACTATGCTTCAGGTGAAGTCAAAAAAGCAGGGGTAGCCATCCTGATCTCAGATCAAGCTAAAGCAAAAATTGACCTAATTAAAAGAGATAAGGAAGGACACTATATCTTGCTAAAGGGTAGCATGGATAATGAAGCACTATCTATATTAAACATATATGCACCAAGTGGGGTAGCATCTAAATTCTTAAAAGAGAAACTAAGAGAGCTGCAAGAAGAAATAGACAGTAAAACTATAATAGTGGGAGATCTTAACCTTGCACTCTCAGAATTAGATAAATCAAACCAGAAAATAAATAAGAAAGAAGTCAAAGAGGTAAACAGAATACTAGAAAAGCTAGATATGATAGATCTCTGGAGAAAATGTAATGGAGACAGAAAGGAATACACTTTCTTTTCAGCAGTTCATGGAACCTATACAAAAATTGACCATATATTAGGACATAAAAACCTCAAACTCAAATGTAGTAAGGCAGAAATAGTAAATGCATCCTTTTCAGACCACGATGCAATGAAAATTACATTCAACAAAAAAGCAGGGGGAAGTAGACCAAAAAATAATTGGAAACTAAATAATCTCATACTAAAGAATGATTGGGTAAAACAGCAAATCATAGACATAATTAATAACTTCACCCAAGAAAACGATAATAATGAGACATCATACCAAAATGTATGGGATGCAGCCAAAGCGGTAATAAGGGGAAATTTCATATCTCTAGAGGCCTATTTGTATAAAATAGAGAAAGAGAAGGTCAATGAATTGGGTTTGCAATTAAAAATGCTAGAAAAGGAACAAATTAAAAACCCCCAGTCAAACACTAAACTTGAAATTCTAAAAGTAAAAGGTGAGATCAATAAAATTGAAAGTAAAAAAACTATTGAATTGATTAATAAAACTAAGAGTTGGTTCTATGAAAAAACCAACAAAATAGACAAACCCTTAGTAAATCTGATTAAAAAAAGGAAAGAGGAAAATCAAATTGTTAGTCTTAAAAATGAAAAGGGAGAACTCACCACTAACGAAGAGGAAATTAGAGCAATAATTAGGAGTTACTTTGCCCAACTTTATGCCAATAAATTCGACAACTTAAATGAAATAGAAAAATACCTCCAAAAATACAGCTTGCCCAAACTAACAGAGGAAGAAGTAAATATCCTAAACAGTCCCATCTCAGAAAAAGAAATAGAACAAACTATCAATCAACTCCCTAAGAAAAAATCCCCAGGACCAGATGGATTTACATGTGAATTCTACCAAACATTTAAAGAACAATTAACTCCAATGTTATATAAACTATTTGAAAAAATAGGGATTGAAGGAGTCCTACCAAACTCCTTTTATGACACAGATATGGTACTGATACCTAAACCAGGTAGGCTGAAAACAGAGAAAGAAAATTATAGACCAATCTCCCTAATGAATATTGATGCTAAAATCTTAAATAAAATATTAGCAAAAAGATTACAGAAAATTGTCACCAGGATAATACACTATGACCAAGTAGGATTTATACCAGGAATGCAGGGCTGGTTCAATATTAGGAAAACTATTAGCATAATTGACTATATCAATAACCAAACAAACAAAAACCACATGATCATCTCAATAGATGCAGAAAAAGCATTTGATAAAATCCAACATCCATTCCTAATAAAAACACTTGAGAGCATAGGAATAAATGGACTTTTCCTTAAAATAGTCAGGAGCATATATTTAAAACCATCAGTAAGCATCATATGCAATGGGGAAAAACTGGAACCTTTCCCAGTAAGATCTGGAGTGAAGCAAGGTTGCCCACTATCACCATTATTATTTAATATCGTATTAGAAACACTAGCCTCGGCAATAAGAGTCGAGAAAGATATAAAAGGAATTAGAGTAGGCAATGAGGAAACCAAACTATCACTCTTTGCAGATGATATGATGGTATACCTAGAGAACCCCAGAGATTCTACCAAAAAGCTATTGGAAATAATTCATAATTTTAGCAAAGTAGCTGGCTACAAAATAAATCCCCATAAATCCTCAGCATTTTTATACATCACCAACAAAACCCAACAGCAAGAGATACAAAGAGAAATTCCATTCAGAATAACTGTTGATACCATAAAATATTTGGGAATCTATCTACCAAAGGAAAGTCAGGAATTATATGAGCAAAATTATAAAAAAGTCTCCACACAAATAAAGTCAGACTTAAATAATTGGAAAAATATTAAGTGCTCTTGGATTGGCCGAGCGAACATAATAAAGATGACAATACTCCCTAAACTAATCTATTTATTTAGTGCTATACCAATCAGACTTCCAAGAAAATATTTTATTGATCTAGAAAAAATAACAACAAAATTCATATGGAACAATAAAAAGTCGAGAATCTCAAGGGAATTAATGAAAAAAAAATCAAATGAAGGTGGCCTAGCTGTACCTGATCTAAAATTATATTATAAAGCAGCAGTCACCAAAACCATTTGGTATTGGCTAAGAAATAGATTAGTGGATCAGTGGAAAAGGCTAGGCTCACAAGACAGAATAGTCAATTATAGCAATCTAGTGTTGGAGAAAGAAATTTGTGACCAAAGATGAACTAGAGACCATTACTGATCACAGAATAGAAAATTTCGATTACATCAAATTAAAAAGCCTTTGTACAAATAAAACTAATGCAAACAAGATTAGAAGGGAAGCAACAAACTGGGAAAACATTTTCACAGTTAAAGGTTCTGATAAAGGCCTCATTTCCAAAATATATAGAGAACTGACTCAAATTTATAAGAAATCAAGCCATTCTCCAATTGATAAATGGTCAAAGGATATGAACAGACAATTTTCAGAGGATGAGATTGAAACTATTACCACTCATATGAAAGAGTGTTCCAAATCATTATTGATCAGAGAAATGCAAATTAAGACAACTCTGAGATACCACTACACACCTGTCAGATTGGCTAAGATGACAGGAAAAAATAATGATGAATGTTGGAGGGGATGCGGAAAACTGGGACACTAATGCATTGTTGGTGGAGTTGTGAACGAATCCAACCATTCTGGAGAGCAATCTGGAATTATGCCCAAAAAATTATCAAAATGTGCATATCCTTTGATCCAGCAGTGTTTCTATTGGGCTTATATCCCAAAGAAATACTAAAGAAGGGAAAGGGACCTGTATGTGCCAAAATGTTTGTAGCAGCCCTGTTTGTAGTGGCTAGAAACTGGAAAATGAATGGATGCCCATCAATTGGAGAATGGCTGGGTAAATTGTGGTATATGAATGTTATGGAATATTATTGTTCTGTAAGAAATGACCAGCAGGATGAATACAGAGAGGCTTGGAGAGACCTTCATGAACTGATGCTAAGTGAAATGAGCAGAACCAGGAGATCATTATACACTTCGACAACGATATTGTATGAGGACATATTTTGATGGAAGTGGATTTCTTTGACAAAGAGACCTGAGTTTCAATTGATAAATGACGGACAAAAGCAGCTACACCCAAAGAAAGAACACTGGGAAACGAATGTGAACTATCTGCATTTTTGTTTCTCTTCCCGGATTATTTATACCTTCTGAATCCAATTCTCCCTATGCAACAAGAGAACTGTTCGGTTCTGCAAACATATATTGTATCTAGGATATACTGCAACATATCCAACATATAAAGGACTGCTTGCCATCTAGGGGAGGGGGTGGAGGGAGGGAGGGGAAAAAAATCGGAACAGAAATGAGTGTCAATATAATGTAATTATTAAATAAAAAATTTAAAAAAAAAAAAAAGAAAATTTAACTTTCTTGGCAAATGAAGGCATATGGCACTTTAGAAAGGGAAGAGATCTGCAAAACAGTTTACTTACACTAAGTGATAACTGTCTGTATCTTTAATGTTCCTAATTAAAAGCTCTTAAAACAAAAAAAAAAAAATATTTGCCACAAGCATGACAAATGCAGAAATATGTTTAGAAGAATTGTACATGTTTAACCTTTATTGGATTATTTGCTGTCTAGAGAAGGGAGTGGGGTAAGGGAGGGAGAAAAATTTGCAACACAAGCTTTTGCATGGGGAAATGTGGAAAATTATCTCTGCATGGATTTTGAAAAATAAAAAAAGCAATTACTATAAAAATTTGCAACAACAAATGCATTCACTGATCAAAGAGTATATGATGGTTGGTTCCCAAGTTGGGTGCCTTTTTTCCACCCAGGTTACTTGTCAAATGGTGAGCGCAGAAAGCAATTATGTCCCATGTTAATGCTTCACCCTTTTGACTTCGATAAATTTCTGTTCTCTCTAGATGGTCCCCACTTTTCGATGCAGTATATTCCTGAAAACTGTTGTCTTAAAGGGGATCGCCATAAGGCCCCAATTCTAACTCTGCAGGAGCTTTTGCTCTCTTCTGTTCAGATCTAGGCAGAAATGGTGAGGAAGTGGTTAAGGGTCTCTAGTCTTGAATGAATGGAGTACTGAAATGCAGATGAGCAGAGCTGGGGACTGTCTGTATTGCTCATATAAAAATTGGGGGCTTTTATCCTATGTTCTTTCTGGTCCAAAGGGTCAGCTCATCAAAAATTCATATATTAACATGATGGTCAGTGTCATTTTTGTAATGTTAAATAGGAAGCTCCTTAGGGAAACTGATAGCAGGGATCAAAACACAGATGGATTCAGGCTTAAATCAAAGCCCGGTCGCTAGCCAGTGGTGTTATCTGAACAATTGCCCTGAGAATCTTCAAGTTAGGCGCTCACTTACACTAGCATCTCTTCTGGCTGGAAGGATTCTAGGAGTATCTTCTCTGTCCGGGATCTTTGTCCTTTCACTTGAAATCCTCCTTTTTGGGGAATAGCCTCTCCCGCAACTCTCTGTTGTTCTTGAACCATATCACTGACGTCTGCTACAGATGCCTCCCCGTGTGAAGGAAATGCGTCTGGGCCGGGCGGGCCATGCCGTGCTCAGGTACAGGACATATCCTCTGGCACTGTGGCAAGGCTTCATGTCTGCGCCAGACAGTGAAGGACTAGATAGTTCTCTCTTTCATCATAGACCTGACCTGCCTAGCTTAGGATAGGCTCTGCCATAAAACTTTGGCTACCACGTTATGAATGGTTTTGAACCACAGTATTTCAGTGATGGTGAAATAGTCTCCTAAGAAATCCCACGGGGCTTGCAGCGCATGGTAGAGGAGGCAAGATAAGCTTGCAGGGAGGCCTATAAGGAAACCGTAGAAACAACAGTTAATTATAATGCACGAAGGGATGACAAAGAGGACTTTTGTCTGATGCACACTTTGCCATGCTCTTCCCACCAAGCTACCCGCATATTTGACTCTCACCTTATTTATAAGTCTCAGAAGATAAGAGTATTCATATTTCCTGGTTTGTGGCTGTTGGGAGGCAAAAATGATTGACCCAACAATCAACTATGAATCAGACACTGTTCTAAATCCTGGACTCACATTATTTCAAAAATCATTTTCAGTTCCAAGTTCTCTTCTTCCATCCCACTCCCTCTTTTATCTACTCTGAAGGGAAGCAATAGGATATCAGTTCTATGTGTGAAATCATGTAAAACAATATTTCCATATTAACCCTATTTTTTAAAAACGCAAAAAATCAAGAAAGTGAGAAAAGTAGACTTTAATTTGTACTCAAAATTCATTTGCACTTCTCTCTCTTGAAGTGGATAGTATTTTTTCATCATGACTCCTTTTTGTCTTGGATCGTTGTATTGACAGAGTAGCCAAGTATCTCGTATCACAGTGAGCTTCCAGTTTTTCTCATTTTACTTCACATCAGTTCATATAGGTCTTGACAGTTTTTTTTCTGAAATCTTCTTCCTCGTTGTTTCTTATAGTACAGTAGCATCTCATCACAATTATATGCCATGTATGGATAATTTTGGACATAATTCCATACCGTTCTACAGGATTGTTGAACCATTTCACTATTTCACCTGGTACCCATTTCTGTTCATTTGCTCTAATATTTTTCATTTCGGAGAGGTGTAAGTTGACATCTCATAATTGTTTTAATTTTCATTTTTCTATTCAATAGGTATTTAGAGCTTTTTCATATGATTATAAAGAGCTTTGAATTATTTTTCTGAAAGCTACCTATTCATATCCATTGAACCATTTATCAATTGGAAAATGGTTCTTACTTTTATAAATTTGACTCAGTTCCATACTAAGTAACTATGTGGAAAATGAGGCCTTCAACAGAGAAACTTGCTGTAAAAGTATTTGATATTACTTTATTGTCTAGGATTGTTGGTGTTCAGTTGCGTGTGACTCTTTGTGACCCTATTTGGGATTTTCTTGGCAAAGCTACTAGGGTGGTTTGCTGATTCCTTCTCTCATGTATTTTACAGATGAGGAAAGTGAGGCAAGGAGGGTTAAATGACTTGCCCAGGATCACACAGCTAGTAAGTGTGTGAGACTAGATTTTAACTCGGGGCTTTCTAATTCCAGACTTGCCACTCCATCCTTTGTACCACCCATTTGCCCATAGCTACCTAGTTCCTCATTTGTTTATGGTGCCTT
Source organism: Antechinus flavipes (assembly GCF_016432865.1). Taxonomy (NCBI): domain Eukaryota; kingdom Metazoa; phylum Chordata; class Mammalia; order Dasyuromorphia; family Dasyuridae; genus Antechinus; species Antechinus flavipes. The sequence continues at coordinate 68,589,732 of NC_067404.1, read as the reverse complement.
TTTTCAAAATGTAGTTTTCCTGATTATCACTCTTAATTAGGTTTATTTTTGCTTTTGCTTTGAGATCCTGATTGCTACCCCTGCCTTTTTATTATAGCTGAAACATATTAGACTCTTTATTTTAACTCTTGCATTTGTCCTTCTGTTTCCAGAAGGTTTCTAATTGATATTGCTATATGCTTCTCTTCTGGGGATGATCTCATCGCATTTACATTCAAAGTTTTGATTACTGACTGTGCATTTTCCTCTATCCCATGATCTTCTAGTTCTTCTTTCTCTCTCTCTCTTTTTATCCTGTCTCTACTTAAAACTCTATTTTGCTTCTAATCACTGCCTCCCTTAATCCAGACTTTTTATTATACTCCTTTTCTCTCGTACCCTTCCATTCCTATTTTCTTAATGTGTAAGTTACATGTCTCTGTGCAGCTGAGTATAGATGTGTACTATTCTATCTTTGAACCAATTATTTTTTCTTTTTTAATTTTTAAAAACATTTTATCAAGCTTTTTATTTTCAAAACATATGCACAGATAATTTTTCAACATTGATCCTTGAATAGCCTTGTGTTTCAGATATTCCCCTCCTTCTCCCCACCCTCCCCTAGACGGCAAGCAATCCAATATATGTTAAACATGTTCAAATATATGTTAAATCCAATATATATAAACATATTTATACAATTCTCTTGCTGCACAAGAAAAATCTGATAAAAAAGAAAGTAAATGAATAAGAAAACAAAATGCAAGCGAACAACAACAAAAAGAATGAGAATGCTATGTTGTGATCCACATTCAGTTCCTACAGTCCTCTCTCTGGGTGTAAATGGCTCGCTTCATCACAAGATCATTGGAACTGGCATCGATCATCTCATTGTTGGAAAGGGTCACATTCATCAGAATTGATCATTGTATAATACGGATGTTGTCATATACAGGATCTCCTGGTTCTGCTCATTTCACTTAGCATCAGTATTTTTTTAATGTAAATGTTCACTTTTTATTTTTTTCTTTGCTGAGACAATGTCACACAGCTAGGAAGTGTTGAGTGTGTCTGAGGTCAAATTTGAACTCAGATCCTTCTGACTTCAGGGCTGGTGCTCTATCCACTGTGCCACCTAACTGCCCCCTTTGAACTAGTTCTTGATGAGAGTAAAGTTCAACCATTTCCTTCCCTGTCTACTTTCTGTTCCATTCCTGCAACTTCCTTGCATGCTTTTTTTGTGTGGCAAAAATTTTACCTATTCTATTTTTCTTTTTTTTTCTTTCTTTTAGTGCATCTTTCTTTCTTACCCCTCATTTCTTTTTTTGAGATTATTCCATTTGCCCAAGACTAATTTTTAAGAAATTGTTTTGTTTTGTTTTGTTTGGTTGGTTTTTTAGTGAGATTTAGTACATTTTCTCCATTTGGCTTTTTCTGATTTTTAAGGAGTTCTTTTCTTCATTGAATTTCATGCCTCTTTTACCATTATCCCATATAGGTTTTTTATGATATTGTTTTCCTCAATATTTTTGTACATTTTTAACCAGGCTGTTAAATCCCTTTTTGTGATTTTTTCCTTACAACTCTCATTTTTTCCTCTTTTTTTCTTGTCATTTTTAGCTTTATTTAGCTAGGAATTTGTTGGGTTTATTTCCAATTAGCCGTTTTCTTGGAAGCTTTGCTTGTATCTGTCCTTGCATTATCGTCTTCTGAGTTTGTATTTTGGACTTCTCTGCCATGATCCTAGCTTTTGACAGTTATGTTCTTTTTTGTTGTTGTTCATTCATTTTTCTTGACTTGGAATTTTATGTTAAAGTTGGACTCTGCTCACCTGGGCATGGGGAGGTGCTGTCCCAAACTTTAAGCTTTTAAATGCTACTGTTTTCAGAGCTAGTCCTGGGATTCCTTCAGTTTCTGGTGCTTCCAAAGTAGTATGATTCTGGGAGAGATGTGGTCACTGTTCTCCTGGCCTATGCTCTTATCTTCATCTAAGAAGGACCCATTCTTTCTTGCAACCACAGGCACCAGTGTTCCTCTTGGTCCTGAAACTGTGACTAGGTCCTTTGTTCATTTGCAGCCATAAGCAGTACGATTCCTGTTTGCCTTGGGATTGCAATCATATCCCCCACTTGCTTGTGACTAGCATTTCTCTCTCTTACCCAGTACCGTGTAGGGCAATAGAGTTGCCATTGAGTGGCAGCTGCATCCATGATCAGCAAAAAGTTCCCTGTAACTTCTTTCTTAGAACCTGTCCAACCCTGCTACCATTTGGAGCCTGAGAGCTCAGTACTCCAGACGAGCCTCCGGACTTCTCCTGCCAACTTCCTGAATTTTCTTAGGCAGAAAAAATGTCTCACTGTCACTTTTTTTTGGCTCTGTCACTCGAAATTTTGCTTTGAGATATCCTTTCAAAGTCGCTTGGAAGGGAACCTTGAGTGAATTCCACTTAGTTGTTTCCTCTAATCTACTATATTATCTCTGCCTTGGGATTGCCATACTATTAAGGTAACCGCTAATGACATAAGATCTGTAAAGATCCGTACAAGCTCTTAAAGACAGTTATGACGATTATTAGCTTGAACATTGTCTCCTTTTTCAGCCATCCAGGCCCCGGCCCAGCCTAGAGGTTCATTAAAATCTTCATAACTCAATCCATAGAATGTAGTAAAAGGCAGAAGCAGAGAGAGGCCTCCCCTCTGGCCCTTCCCTTCGCGATGGGGCTCAGATTTGTCCTATGAGCTCTTTTACCACACAAAAAGCTGTTCTCGACCCTCTTCAGAAGTTAGGAAACTTGATCTTCCATAGAAAGCAACTGTTTCCAGGGATAAACCCTCAACAGGATGATTTTCTCCAGTGTTATAAAAACATTGGTCTCCCTTTCCCTAACCCCAAGGCTATTTCAGTGTTTAATGCAGAATTCAATTTCTGGTAACCTGAGGGTAATATCTATAACTTATCCCTCATTCATGTATTAATTTAATTCTTCAGAGAAGGGGTTGTTGCTTCTGTGTTTATGGAATATTTGCCTCAGCAGCCTGTGTCTCTCAGATTATAAATTCCTAGAGGGACGGGACTAATTGTCAGAGGATTTAAAGCCAGTACAGGAAATGGCCTTTTATTTGCTTCATATTGTTCAACAAAAGATTAGATCACTTTAAAGTATGACTGGAAAAGGAATACATTTTTAAAAAGCCCAATGAAATGCCAAATTAGAAATTTCAAAAATCAAAGGAGAGATTCATACAATTCTAGGAAAAGAGCAAATTCAAGTATGACTTATCCTTCACTCAAGTCCTCCTACCATATCTCATTGTGACCTACCTACTTTCAAGATGAAATCTCTAGGACTGGAAGGAACGACACAGGTCACTGAGGTCAATCCTTTCATTTGGACATATACAGAAACTTGTCCAAGGTCACCCAAGTGGTGAGTAGTTCAGCCAGGATTTGAATTTAAATTAAACTTAAATAGAATTCATGGTAACTCCAAATTCCACTCCATTACCCCACACTCTACCCTTAAGTTCACCAGACATTTCATAAGCACTGTTATGTGTAGGATACTGTTATAGATGCTGGGGATATGAAAAACTGTAAATAGTTTTCTCCTCAAGAAACTTACTTTCCATTTACCTCTCCTTTCTTTCTCCCCCCTCCACTTAATAGTATTTGATTTTTTCCAAGTATATGCAGAGATATTTTTCAGAATTCTTTTTTTTGTAAGACTTTGTAGACTAAATTCTTCTCCGCCCTCTCTTTCTTCTCCCCTCCCCAAGACAGCAAGTTTGATATGTTTTGGTCTAGACTATGCATGTAAAATTATGGGAAATGTATTTCCACATTATTCATATCATGAAAGAAGAATCAGAACAGAAGAGAAAAACCATGAGAAAGCAAAAGAAAAATTAAAAAGTGAAAATTGCATGCTTTGATGTGCATTCAGAGTCCATAATTCTTTCTCTGGATGTGAATGGCATTTGCCATCACAAGCCTTTTGGGATTGTTTTGGTTGCCTCTCCTTTCTATGCAGCTTTTATTCCACAACTTATCCCAGTAGCATCATGATCAGTTAGGTACATGTAAGTAAACCTCCCCTTGCAAGGAAACATATGCTCATTTGTCTACATAGTGAAAACCAAGGAGATGGGATTATATGATGGAAAGCATACTGGTTTCTTCAAGGAATTGAGGTCAAACCATAGCTCTGCCATCTGTTAGCCTTTGTGACCCTACCTCATAAGCCATTTCAATTCATAGAGACAACTTCCTCACCTGGAAAAATGAAAATCGGCTTAGATGATCTCTGTAATCCCATTTTGATCTAGATCGGTGATTCTAGAATTTGCGAGTTGGAAGAGATCTCCATGTCCATCTGGTCCAAACTATACTTAAAAAGGAATTCCCGCCACAGCATTCTGAACTTAATGACAACTTCATGGGATGCCAGGAAAAGAAAATGTAAGCCGCTGAAGGCGATTGACTGGCCCTCACTGTCAGACTGTGCTTCATTTCCAAATCCCATTCAGTCAGCCGACCATCTGCCTGCTACCTCCTCTTCACCTTCCTATTTCCCCACAACAAAATTTCCTTCCGTTGTTACTATTTCTTTGTATGTGTTGTTTTTATCTTTTAGAATAGAAACTCCTTGAGGGTTTTAAAAATATATTTCTAGTACTTAGCATAATGCTTGGTCTCTGGTAAATGCATAGTAAATGATATTTCTTACTTTTATTAATTTATTCACTCATCCATTTATTCTTATATCCATTCATGCACTCAATCATCATAAATCCCACATTTTATATTACTACTCAGCCCGTAGCTCAGTATTGAAATAGAAACCGATATGGTCCTTGACCAGTTCTAGGTATCCCTAGAGTGTTCCATGAACACTAGTTGGGAAATCATCAAGGGATTTGGGAACGGAGGGTCATTTTCACGAGAGAGAATATATTTCTTGTGCCTCGGAAATTCTTTTCCTACCTGAAATGCTTCATCTCAGAGGAGCCAGAGTTCATAATCTCACCTCTACTTACATATAACCTTTGGTTTCTGAGCATGCCGCTTCTTCCTTTGTAGCTGATGATTGGTTTGGCCACTATGTTCATTTCCCTCTTCCTGTTATTGATTATGGCTATTATCAGAATATATGGGTTAGCTGGCCTTCTGATGATTGCCTAGTACAATGGAAAATCAGTTTCTCTTTTCAGTAGTCAGAATAGCCACAGTGGTTCTGTCGTGCTCATTCGTCTCTCTTCCTCTAAGGTGTGCTACCTCATCTAGGTGGTCACCCGATCCTGGAAGGCTAGACCTTTGAGATTCCCATTATTCAGTGGAAATGATCAACAGTTCATGGCATGCTGTCCAGTTTTCTTTCAAGAAAAAGGCGGTGACTTTTCAAAAATAGAATTTTGAGATAAACTATGGGACCAGTTAATGGGTAATTACATTGAACCTAATTTATTCATTGTCTCGTGTGGGCCAAGGATGGGTTATTCTAGGAACTAGTTATACAGAAGCAAAAATCAAAAGTCCCTGTCTTCAAGGAACTTCTGTTTGGCTGAGGAGAAAGAGCAGGTGCATAGATAAATGAATTCCAAATATATGGCAAGTAAACACTAAATAATTGGGGGGGGAAGGGGGAACAATGGAGGTTATGTTAATAAATAAAACAATTAGAAGTCTTCTGAAGGAGGGGAGTGAGTCCTGAGTAGAGCCAGAAATGCCAAGAGATACGGGTGAGAAGGGGGTACATCCCAGGTATGGAGGACAGTTCATACAAAGGCATGAAAGCAGGAGATAAGCTGCTGTGTGTGGGGATCAGTTCCAGTTTGTCTGGAGCATCGAATGTGTGATGAGGAGAGTTTGGAAATCGAATTTGAAGGACACCTTGGAGCCGGATTGTGGAGGGTAATATAGCCAAAGAGAGGAGTCTCTGTTTTACCCCAGGGGCTAAAATAAGGAACCACTCAAGCCTCTTTGGGAAGTATTTGTATGTGTATGTGTATGTGAGAGACATTCAGACCTGGGGTTTCAGAATAAGTTTGGCAGATCATAGTTATTACTGGTTTTTCTCCAAGAGCTTTACTTTACAGGTGTATTTTGGGATCCTGACAATGCCAGGTTACTATTTAACTCACGAGGCTGTATCAGCATACTGGATGGAGTGCTGGTGTTTGGATTCAGGGAGACTTGGGTTCGATTCTGCCTCTAATATTGACGTGCAGCTCACTTAGCCTTTGTGTCCCTCAGTAAATGCCCCAGGACTTAGGCAAACAGATTGTTATTGGCAGTCATGGGAGTTTCCAAACCAGAAGTCCCACCCCCACCCCCATCCCGGGAAATTACAGATCTATTGTGTATTTGCCTAGGAATTAACCACATTCTTTGGTTGAAATGGTTTCCCACACAAATTTCCATAAAAGATAGGAAGCTCCATATGGCTCTTCTGTTTCAGTTCTGAATATTCCTGGAAGTGCAAAATGGATTCCCTATCCCCACCCCCACTTTGGGAGCTGTTGAGTGTGAGAAGCCATGGGCATATCCAGCTGGCGATGTCCAGCCAGCACTTGGCGATATGAGAATGGAATCCGGGCGAGGGGGCCGGGTCGCACATGAGACTTGAGAGTCCTTTTGCTAGGCGTGATAATTGAATGGATGGGAGCTGATGAGATCACTAAGAGAGAAAAAGAGCCCAAGAGAGAGCCTGAGAGGACAGCAGCTGTTGCTTCTTCAGCTGTCTTCAGCTGTTCATCTTCATGGTGGTCCTTTCACGTATGCTCATTGTGGGCACTGAAAGGTGAGATGACCCAAGTGTTCCGCGAGATGATGTTGCTTGTGGCTTTTGAGTCCGCCAAGAGACCTACATCTCCATCTGCTCTTCCAAGGATTTTTTGAGAGCTGTCTTCCTTCCATTTAACTGTATCTTCTCTTTGTCTTCCATTTCATTGGGATCTGCTTCACCTCCACCAGGAGTGTTGCTCATTGCAAAGAGATGGCATAGTAAACGCATGAAATGTTAAATCGGTGGTTGGACATAGGCCAAGAACTGGACAGTTCACAGCATCCTCTGCCTCCTTTCTTTCCGTTACTCCCCTAACACTGAGATAGAAGAGAGGGACCATGAGAACTGAGGACCATTTTGGATTACATGCTTTGGGGGTTACTTTCGTAAAAACAAGACAAAAAACCATAACCAAAAAAAAACCCAAACAGGACATCTCCTTGCTTAATTAGGTGGATCCTCAGACAATAGACACAGCCTTTCCAGCTAGGTTGACCTTTTAGACCCTTTCTGAACCCAGGGTCATCTTCGTGCCACAACGTGGTAAAAACAAAACCACTCGAACATTTGTTACTTGGCAACAATTTCCAAAGAAACAATACAAATTCCATTTTCCAGTACACAGTAACCGGTTAAGGCTGACTTTGTGCTGTCAGTATTCCTTTGAGTGTTCTGTGTGTGGGTGAAGACCAAAGCTGATCTGATAGATAATTGCAATAAGTCATCGCATTCTCAAAATCCAGGCACATTTAGATATCGGTCCATAGTCCATTCTACTCTTAAAGCAGTATTCTTTGTCACACGAAGGGCAGAATTCCCAGCAACAAAAGTGTTACTTTTTTCTCCTCCTGCCATCACTATAGGCAACAGAACGAGATATCACTACAAGCCTACAGGACCCATTTAAAATATGAAGTACCTCCTCCCCTTACTGCCACTTTGACATTTGCTCCCGAGTGGAATCGTACCTTGTAACTCCCAAAAGGTTCCAGGTGGCAAGGGAGGCTTTGAGAAGAGAATGGAAGAGACTGGGTCTTCTAGCATGTGGGGGTGTGTTTCTCATGCAGCTTTGCAAAAGTTCTATGAAATACAGCTTTCCAGAAACTGTGGAGGTGTCTAAAGATATTTGAAGACAGAAGAGATGGGCTTTGTTCTCTGCAACAGGAAGGAAGGAAACCAACTAACTGAAGAAAAGAATGGGATTATTTTCTCCCACACGTGGCCTTTGCTGTCACCCGCCCCCTTGCCGATTCCTTCCCCCCAATGCCAGTGCTCTCTGTCTCTTTCAGTGACTTTAGTTATCTTTATGCTTTCTGTTTACTTCTTGGACCTCATTCAACTTCACCTCTCTATAGACCGCCCTCTCCTCCTATTCTCCTGTCCCCCTTTGGTCATACTGCTCCATCCTGGTCCTCCTTCTACCTGCCCGACCATTCCTTCTCTTGTCTCTTTTTTCCTCTAGTCTTCCATCCACAGCTCATCAAGTCCAGGAACTCAGAGTCAGCCTAGTTCAGTGGTTCTCGAACTTTTCTTCTCAGTATCCCCTTAGACTATCAAACATTACTGAGGATCTGTCCCAAGAATCTTTTGTTTACGTAAATTATGTTGATAGATATTTACCACGATAGAAATCAAAACCAATTTTGAATTTGTAGATCCTCTGGAAGGGTTTCAGAGACCTCCAGGATTCCCTGGACCACACCTGGAGAAGCTCCCACCCAGAGGATGCTCTTTTCTTAATTCGACCCCATTCACCATTTCAGATTTGGCCCTCTTCAAAATTATCACACCAGAGGATCTCTTGAATATTCTTTAAGTTACTAAGCTCTGTTGGCAAAGAAACTTTCCAAGGGAGATATGAACCTCTTGTCGTTTTACTGTTTTTCTCTAATCCCACTCTGCTCATGCAGCCTATGGTAATGCAGAATGTGTCTCTGATTTTAATTGCTCCAAAGGAAATTAAGGAGGAAGATAAGCAGCTTTCCTCTGAGATGTTACAAATGAAACATTTATGTAAAAAGAGGCATTGTCTGCAGAGTGTTATTTCTCATATGACACAGGGAAGTACACTGGAGCCAAGGAGATTTTCAGGGAACTCGAGAGCAGGAGAAGCTTTGTGCTTCATCCTTGATTTATAAGCTACGGATGGAGGCCCGCTAAACTACTGCTGGACCTTACAGGACACTCACTGAACTCATAGCTAATCTCATCAAAGGATGCCCAGATCTTTCCTGAAGAGCAGACTTCTTTGTGATTGCTGTCACTTCCCACCCCAAGCTGTGGACAATTAGCATCCTATAATGAGATGGTGGCGTATGGGTTCCCTGCATGCATTTGCCAAACTCTTCCATTCTCCTTTTCTTGCTGCTTTCCTCTGCTGTCTCGTGGCTAACTGGGATGCTACTAATAGAGAAAATCTCTTTGTATCCCACGAATGACAGAAGCAGTGGGAGAAAAAAGTAAATAAACAACAAAACAAAACGCTAGCTAAGAGTTGGATGGCAATGACTACGGTAGGCCGACGTGCTGACAGATGGTTTGCTTTTGCATTCTATTCGCTTTTTCGGCACAGGTTATTTTGTGCTTTTGCTTACACATTTCGGTAGAGTCTCAGGCAAAAGTCCAGAGTCACTGGGAACCAGGTAGCTAGATCAACAGTGGATATCCTGAGACTCTGGGGAAGACACTAAACCCAAAAATCTAGCCCAATTCCCAAAAGGAGTCAAGAGTCTGGGAAATAATAGTTGCCTGGCTAGTGTCATCTCCATTTGAATAATACATCGAAAATTTCGTGCTCTTCCAGATCCCAGTTTCTTAAATTGGATTTTATGACCTCATATGGGGTCCTGTAACTGAATGTGGGGGTCCTGAAATTATGATTTCCATACCTCTTTTATATACTTATGGACCGAGGGTCACCTAAACATTTCTTGGGCAAAAAGGAGTCATAAGTGGAAAAAGTTTAAGAAACCCCGATCTAAACTGTAGGTATATTCCACTTTATCCATCACATTATCAGCGAGGCGAAATATAGACCAGGTTAGAGACAGACAGATGTGGAAGATATGTTGATGTTTGGAGTGATTCACTATTTGAGTAGTGCACCCACTTATGCAGACGGTAGCCCCTCTCTACCTCATCACTCTGTGTTATGCTTCCCATAGCATCTCCACAGGAGATTTCCTTAATGAGTAAAAAGCCTTCCCTTTTATTCTTTTTTGTTAGTATCTCAAAGGGACCTGAATATCACTCAGGACGGCTCCATATTTTCTTTTATCCCTTCAGGCCATCCCATTTCTTTTCCCAGTTGTACTTAGCCTCTGTTTCTCTCTCTCTCTCTCTTTAAAAAAACATTTTCTTTCATGGAGACACTAATAGGCAATAGATGGGAGGTAAGAGTGAACAAGCTCATCCATTAGGATCCTGTTTGCACTTCCATTAGCAAGAGGAGGCATTTGATTGTTGGATTTTAATGAAATCATCTAATGGTCATGAGTAAATAAAAATATGTTTGAATTTCTACCCAGCCTCCACAGTACAAAAGGGGCTCAGGTTGCTCCCATATGTAAGTATGCTGACACCTATAATCAAACCTGATATAAAAGTAAACAGAGAGCAGATTCGCTGGTTTGTTAATTGTTCTTCCCTGGTCAGTGAAATTCAATGCCACTAGTATTTATTTCTCATTGCAGAGATTCATCAGAGTTTCACATTAGCCATTTATGGTATATACAGATTCTTTGAAAGAAAAAAAAATAGTGGGGAATAAGTTAGCACATCTTTTGTTTGCTTTCATTTATTTCATTCCCCAGGCTATTGACATACTTTTGTCCAGCTCTCAGCCTGGGTGGTTCCTTTTTCCTTCAGCTAATGTTTCACGAGATTAGCCACCCAAACACATCACCTTCCTTAGTTCTATATGTTGGTTCTCTTCCTTTTGCATATTCATTTTCATGTGCTGTCATCACTTCTTTGCGATTCATTCCTTCTTCCTTTATGACATTTTTTTCTTCCTATAGTTTTCAGTCCCCTCACTTCTATCACCCTTGGCAATTACTTGGCTCTGTCAGTGAGATTTCTTCTGTCTCCATTAATGATTAAAGAGTAGCTAATTTCTGTAGTCTGATGAAACAGGGGAGGAAGACTGAACTTGGAGTTAAAAGATGTTTGTTTGCTCCAGTTCTGCCATATACTAGGTGAATGTGCCTTTAGACTTCAGACACTGAACTCTTTTGAATTAAGGATTCTCGGTCTCGAAAGATGGAGTATTTAATCCAGCATTATTGGAGATTTCTCCAGATATGAGCTGTTATCACCATTTTCCAAAGGTCTATTGTAAACCAATGAGCTGTATCCTTCATCTTTTACTCATACTGCTTGTGTTTTCTACATATACAGGAGAAGCTGAAAGGTCCTCAAAAGAATATCAGCTTGTTCAACAAATCTTCCCTCTAGATTTGGGATCCCCTTTTTAAAAACATTAAGCAGTTCTATAGAACTCCATGTATGAACCATTGATTGGAAAAATGCATTCAGCAAAAAAAGCTACTCTGAATTTGGCACAATGACATCTTCTACCTTTTAAAAAGAATTTTAAAATTTAAGATGGTTATTTAGTCCACAGGAGACATATTTGTTCATTTATTCCACTGAGTTGCCCTGAAGATTTCATTGTTTCCAAAAAGAGTTTAAAATGGCAGTGCTTGGTATACGCAAGAATTCGTGGTACTCTGGCGAGAGCTCAGTAGTCCTTGACCCACAGGTTGGTTACCAGTGATCTAGATGACCTCTCTAGTCGTCTTCAATATCTCAGTCAACTCCAGATCTCTTGCGTATTCCCTGTTGATTGTTAGTGCTAGTTAGGAATGATAGTTAGTGGCTAGTAGGAACGATAATTAAGTAATTCTCTTTGGAAGCTCTGTAGCAAATGCTGGTGATGCAAAGGAAAAAAAAAAGGAAACATCCTCTACCCTCAGGGAGATTAGATTTTATTGGAAGGAAATAACAAATAAATAAAGATAAAACAATAAGATTTATTAAATAAAGATGGACTCGATAATAAAAACAGTGCTTTTGGGTTCACTTTGTATTTCTTATTCCGCAAAGCACAGTTTTAATTTCATAAGAGAGATTCTTTGTGGTCACAAGAACACCAGAGACCATATTCAATGACCACTATGATTATTAGCATTGTGTGATTCTACTTTGGAGGAAACCTAGTGGAGATTGTATTGAAAACAACACCATTACCACCATCGACACCAACAAAAACCACGCCATGAGGCCAACGGCACAGATAATCAAGAGATTAATACTTTTCTATAAACATCTGAAAATACCCATTTGGCACCTCCTTCCTTTGGTTTTTAACGGGTGACCTTTGAAAGAACTATTTTCCTTCATGTGTTTCTTTCTTGTGGTAGAGCTGAGCATCTTGTGTATGAATGTGTTCTGCCAGGACTTTCCCCACAAAATACACTAAAGGTCAGAGTTAGGTGGTCTTGGGGTTTTGCAAAATACTGCAGCATTTACGATCTGTTTCCTGATCTCTGAAGTTTGACTTTTGCCAAGATTTGGAGACTGAAGGTGTTAGTGAGGAGAGGAGCAACTTCAGGAGAGGTATTTGCCAGCACCCCTGAAATAGAACTTAAGTCATTTTAAAGTAACTCAGTGAACTCTCCGTGAGCTTGCATTTCTATGCAAAATGTAATTTACTGCCAAAATATTATTTCTAGTGTTGATCTGCATAGCTGATTTATGAAAAAGTGCTTTTAAAAGCATGATTTACATTCCAAGTTTTTGATTTGTAGAACACAAGACAAGTGACTGATTTATTATAGTGGAGCTGTTCAAACTGCTAAAGTTAAGGTTGTGTCAGCATTTCCATTATAAACTCTTAATTTCAAGGATTTATAACTTGCCTGCAAAAATTCACTCAGCACAAACACTTTCTTTTTTTCCTAGCTGTTTTCTGCCATGGAAGGGGATGGGGATGGGGTTGATGTAAAAATCCAAGAAGGATAGGAAAAAGAATCGAGTATGTATAACCTCCCTTCGTAAGGCTAGCATGTGAGATATGGAAAGAACATCCACTCAACTTTTGGCCCCCCAAGCCCCAATTCTCTTCATTTCCAATTTCCTTGGCTAGCCTGTGGTCTAGGGACTTTGAGCAGAAGATCATGGATATAGAGACATGCTAATATATCCTGTCTCCCTCCCCTCTTCATTTCATCCATGAGATTGAGAGTTACTTGTCTGAGGCCAATGTCATTGTCATCATCACAATTACTTATTTTTCTACAGCAAAGTTAGGCTATCTCAATTAAGACTCAGGAAAAAACTCTGCTTGATGGCTTCCATGATCCCCTTTCTACTAGAGCTATTCTCTCCCCCTCTCTTTTGTAAACTGCACCCACGATTCCTTTGGTATAGGGAACTTGATAGAATGAAATTTCTATCAAAGCAAATCAACAACTGTTCTGCAAATGAGAGGCTTAATGAGTTGTATGAGGTACTGAGAGGGGACTTCAACTATATATGCACTTTTGATCTTAATTTGGCATCTGTGAACTTGTTTTTTTTTAATTTTTACTTATTTATTTAGTTTAATTATATAATAACTTTTTATTGACAGAACCCATGCCAGGGTAATTTTTTTTTACAGCATTATCCCTTGCACTCGCTTCTGTTCTGATTTTTTCCCCTCCCTCCCTCCACCCCCTCCCCCAGATGGCAGGCAGTCTTTTACATGTTTGAGTAGGTTACGGTATATCCTAGATACAATACATGTGTGCAGAACCGAACAGTTCTCTTGTTGCACAGGGAGAATTGGATTCAGAAGGTAAAAATAACCCGGGAAGAAAAACAAAAATGCAAACAGTTTACATTCATTTCCCAGTATTCTTTCTTTGGGTGTAGCTGCTTCTATCCAGCATTGATCAATTGAAACTGAGTTAGGTCTCTTTGTCAAAGAAATCCATTTCCATCAGAATACATCCTCTTACAGTATCATTGTTGAAGTGTATAATGATCTCCTGGTTCTGCTCATTTCACTCAGCATCAGTTCATGTAAGTCTCTCCAGGCCTCTCTGTATTCATCCTGCTGGTCATTTCTTACAGAACAATAATATTCCATAACATTCATATACCACAATTTACCCAGCCATTCTCCAATTGATGGGCATCCATTCATTTTCCAGTTTCTAGCCACTACAAACAGGGCTGCTACAAACATTTTGGCACACACAGGTCCCTTTCCCTTCTTTAGTATCTCTTTGGGGTATAAGCCCAGTAGTAGCACTGCTGGATCAAAGGGTATGCACAGTTGGATAACTTTTTGAGCATAATTCCAGATTGCTCTCCAGAATGGTTGGATTCGTTCACAACTCCACAAACAATGCATCAGTGTCCCAGTTTTCCCGCATCCCCTCCAACGTTCATCATTATCTTTTCCTGTCATCTTAGCCAATCTGACAGGTGTATAGTGGTATCTCAGAGTTGTCTTAATTTGCATTTCTCTGATCAACAGTGATTTGGAAGATTCTTTCATATGAGTGGTAATAGTTTCAATTTCATCATCTGAAAATTGTCTGTTCATATCCTTTGACCATTTATCCATTGGAGAATGGCTTGATTTCTTATAAATTTGAGTCAGTTCTCTATATATTTTGGAAATGAGGCCCTTATCAGAACCTTTAACTGGGAAGATGTTTTCCCAGTTTGTTGCTTCCCTTCTAATCTTGTTTGCATTAGTTTTGTTTGTACAAAGGCTTTTTAATTAGATATAATCAAAATTTTCTATTTTGTGATCAGTCATGGTCTCGAGTTCATCTTTGGTCACAAATTTCTTTCTCCTCCACAAGTCTGAGAGATAAACTATCCTGTGTTCCTCTAATTTATTTATAATCTCGTTCTTTATGCCTAGATCATGGACCCATTTTGATCTTATCTTGGTATACGGTGTTAAGTTGGGTCAGTGCCTAATTTCTGCCATACTAATTTCCAGTTATCCCAGCAGTTTTTATCAAATAATGAATTCTTATCCCAAAAGTTAGGATCTTTGGGTTTGTCAAACACTAGATTGCTATAGTTGACTATTCTGTCTTGTGAACCTAACCTATTCCACTGATCAACTAACCTATTTCTTAGCCAATACCAAATGGTTTTGGTGACTGCTGCTTTATAATATAGTTTTAGATCAGGTACAGCTAGGCCACCTTCATTTGATTTTTTTTTCATTAATTCCCTTGAGATTCTCGACTTTTTATTGTTCCATATGAATTTTGTTGTTATTTTTTCTAGATCAATAAAATATTTTCTTGGAAGTCTGATTGGTATAGCACTAAATAAATAGATTAGTTTAGGGAGTATTGTCATCTTTATTATATTCGCTCGGCCTATCCAAGAGCACTTAATATTTTTCCAATTATTTAAATCTGACTTTATTTGTGTGGAAAGTTTTTTGTAATTTTGCTCATATAATTCCTGACTTTCCTTTGGTAGATAGATTCCCACATATTTTATGCTATCAACAGTTATTTTGATTGGAATTTCTCTTTGTATCTCTTGCTGTTGGATTTTGTTGGTGATGTATAAAAATGCTGAGGATTTATGGGGATTTATTTTGTATCCTGCTACTTTGCTAAAGTTATGAATTATTTATAATAGCTTTTTAGTAGAATCTCTGGGGTTCTCTAGGTATACCATCATATCATCTGCAAAGATTATAGAGACCTAAGGGCTAATATATCCTGTCTCCCTCCCCTCTTCATTTCATCCATGAGATTGAGAGTTACTTGTCTGAGGCCAATGTCATTGTCATCATCACAATTACTTATTTTTCTACAGCAAAGTTAGGCTATCTCAATTAAGACTCAGGAAAAAACTCTGTTTGATGGCTTCCATGATCCCCTTTCTACTAGAACTATTCTCTCCCCCTCTCTTTTGTAAACTGCACACACAATTCCTTTGGTATAGGGAACTTGATAGAATGAAATTTCTATCAAAACAAATCAACAACTGCTCTGCAAATGAGAGGCTTAGTGAGTTGTATGAGGTACTGAGAGGGGATTTCAACTATATATGCACTTTTGATCTTAATTTGGTGTCTGTGAACTTGTTTTTTTTTTTTTAACATGTTGGTAACTTTTTTTCAAGGTTTACCTTTTTATTGAACTTCTGCTTTCCATATTTACTACATCTCTGTGTTGAGGATAGGGATATCTTTGGGTCTTGCTATAGCAGAGTATGAACTCATTAGTGAGTTACAGCTACATTTCCTTCCAAAACAAGTTAATTCTATCAGTGTCTTATTTATTCCATTATTCCAATTATGTATGACTTCTATAATTTTTTTTACTCTGTCTAAAATCTTTTGTCGGTAACTATTTCAACTTCATTGCTTTCCTTCATAATCCTATGTATTTTCTACAATTCATTCAGAAATATCATTCTGATCAGGGGTCTATGGGCTTCACTGGGCTGCCAGATGAAGTCAGTGACACTAAAAAGCTCAAGAAGGCCACTCAGTAGTGCTCCTTCAGTGAAGAGGGTATTTCATTGATGTCTTTGCACCAAGTTGGAAAAATGCCCGCTGATCGATGGACCACACTACCTCTAATTCTCATGTTTGTCCAAAATATTTATAATCAAAAAGAGCCTCACCTGAAAGGATAGGAGTGTTTATGAATCGGGAGGTGGCAAATGTCTCCTTTGAGTGACTTTTTTGGTTTTTAATTGCACAGTAACACTTGGGGCTCATGTCTACAATGGATGTAGCATTTATTATAGTGACAATGAATACAAAAGCAAAGCCTGTTTTTAAACTGCTACAGCCAGTTTGCAGAAATCATTTCTGTACTTCGAACACATCGTTGTCTCCTGTAGACTAGGAGGACCACAGCTCTTCCCAATTTCCGTTAAATGGAGCAGAGCAATAGATCATCGCCATTCTTCTTCCATCACTCTCTGGGAAAGTTCTGCAAATGTGCAAAATAGGCATTTGAAGATTTGCAAAACATTTTGGACCTATTCTGGGATTCGCCCCCTCAACAATCTTGTCCTATCATCTCCACTTTACAGGCAGAGAAACAGGATGAGAGGGCTTAAATGATTGGCACAGGGTCACCTGTCTAGTAAGTATTTGTGTTAGAATTCAAACTTAGGCCCTTGTGACCCCAGGGCCCTGTTCTAGCCACTAGGGCTAATTGTCATCTTAGTTGAGGAAGACTTCTTGCCTGTTCTCTAAGACTCACCAAGTTATTTCCTGGAAGCTGGACCTTCCAAGCATCGTCCCTAGGGTGACAGGGCCTCGTGCCTTCCTTGTGTCCCCATTCTAGTGCCTTCCCTCAGAGATGACCTTCTCTTTCTGTCTATAGGTTGGATGTTTATCGGTATGTTGTCCCCTGCATCAGAATGGGAACTTCTTTGGGGCAAGGACCTTTCCATTACTCGAATCACCAGCATCTGGTATCTAATAAGCACTTAGTAAATACTCTACGTCACTGATCAAAAACGAGTTCCAGATCCTACATCATGGCCATTGGTGTCAGCCCCGAGAGTTTGTCTTTCTGGTCACCAGTAGATTCCCCCATTCTGTGACTAGAGAGAGCTGCCCTGGAGGGCAGGAAAAGAGTAGTTTTCGGGGGCCCAAGTAAAGGACTCTTGATCCTACCTTACAATAGTTACGTGGAGTTTAGGGTGAAGGTGAGGTGTTTTGGGGTGGGTGGGGGGAATTGTTGAGCTCTTGTTTTTCTCTTTTCTGCTTGGAGATTTGGGGTGTGAAGCTGGACCTGACCATATAGAAGGAAATCACAACAATTCATTCATAGATGGGGGAACCAAGGATTCCCAGAGGGTGCTAGGGAGAAACTCGGAAGATAGGAGCAAAGGGACTTTTCCCCAAAAGGAAGATTCAGTGAATCCTGAGGGTAGCTACCTGAAACTCTCCTTTGTTTAGACAACCATCTGTTTTAGCCCATTTGGTTCCTGCATTTTCTCAGCTGGTTCCCTTTAAGGGGGAATAAGGAGTGAAGCCCATGTGAAAATTGTGGAGACTAAATGCATAATGGGGGAGTGGAGGCACAAAGAACGGCTTTGAAAGGTTGAAAGCCAAATGAGAGAGTGCTCTTTAGTCTTACCTGGGCCTCTCCCAAGTGGACTGCTGGAAAGTCCCCGGCCCACTCGTAAGTTCAAAGGAGGAGCCTGCCCTCCATATTCAGTCATATTTTTCTTTGTACGCTTGAGTGCTTCCTTTGAATTCATGGTTTTCTTCACATACTCGATCTGTTTTCCCCCCAGAAAACAGGAATAGGCAGAGATTAATGCAAGGACTTGGTAATGAATAGAATAGTATGGATAACTCTTTCAGGGTGGGAAGCACAAGACAACTTGGAAATTTAATTAGCCTCAAAGATAATTTGACTCCATTAATCTTTTTTGAGGCTTTTGGGAGAATAGATAATAAGCTCCTTGAGAGTAGGGGACAGACCTTATTTATCTTGGTGTGTCCCTCAAAGCCTTGTGTAGAGTTCTTTCTGCAGTGAGCACTTAGTAAATGTTTTCTTTGAATGAATAAATGAATGCTCTACTATATTTTGTTGCTTGACATTGAGCCAGAATCCCAGCAGTCTGTTGCTGGAAAGTTGCTGATGCGAGTATTACTTGCTTAAGAGGCTTCAAAGAATCCCAGAAGCCATTGCTCTGGCTCTTCTGCAGTTCACCAAGCTTTCTCCATGAGACTTTGATGAGGGAGTAAAATGCTCATATTTTTTTAGATGAGGAAGTTGAGATTCTGGGACTTGTTCAAAACTGGGCAGATTGTGGGTGGGAAAAGCCATACTGAAAAGCCTCCAGGTCTGTGTGTCCTGCCAATTGTACTTGCACTTTTTCAAAATAATCATTCAGTGTAGTCCTCGATTCCCACATTCTAGTGTGTTTCTTTGACCTGAAGAACTATGTTTTTTATGCCCAATTAATCATTCTTTTCTAATCTGGATCTTGGATTCTTAACCAAAAAAAAAAAAAAAAAAAAAAAAAAAAAAAAAAAAAAGCATTTTCATTAGAAGAGACAGAGTGAAAAGATCTCCATGCGATCTGTTCAATTCTCTGAAGGCTTGGTCAGACAGTTTTTGGAAGATTCAAAAACAGAAATAATATTTTTGTACTGGATTCCTTCATGGGATGGACCATCTTTGGGAACTAAGAACATCAGTCCCTTAGGGTCATTGATGTGGAATTCACTTTCCTAATTACTGATCAAGCAGTTCATTCAAATCCCGTTTAGGTCCATTTCTACTGGCAGAGAAGAAAATAGAAAAAATTAAGTCTAGAAATATTCCCAGACATGAAAATTTTCTTCACTCGAATTCAAAATACCATCTAGATACAGATACTTTAGCATTTGAAGGGAATCCTTTATCAAAATTCTAATCTATAAGAATTATCAAGAGTAGTCACAATAATTAATATCACAGCAGCTGCGATTTGGCAAAGACCCTAAGTACTTTATCACATATGGTATACTCTGGAAGGTACCAATTCCTCCCCCCCCCCCATCACAATCAAGAAAAAATTTTCAGCTTTCAAGAAAACAATACATGCTACTTCTCTCATTCTTTGTCCACTTCTCAGTAAACTAAATTTTAGCTGTTATTTAATATTTTGCAATAATAGCCATTCCAGAACTTGGAAAGTCATCAACTGCAATACCATCTAAATCTTGGAATAATTTTTCTATTATAATCCATTAACAAAACCTTCAGAGCTGTGGCTAGTTTGGGCAGTTTGCATTAATTCTTTGTTTCCTCGGGGACTCTAGTTTGAAAATACAAATTTAATATCCCAGTGTCTTTATCTGTGATGAAAAGAGGCTGTCTGGGAAACTTAAAAAAGTTTTGTTAATCTTTCCCTTTGACTCAAAGAAGGGAGGTTGATGACTATTTTCTTTCATGCAGTGTATGATTGAGTGCTTCCATTTTGCAACTTGGTTATTAAATACTCATCTAAAATTCAATCATGCAGTCTATTGTTAGATGACTTGCCTAATAACAGGTTTTTTTTTCATCTTCTTATATATAACATGGGCTATGCCTCCATGATATACAAATAACTGGATTTTTAAAAAAAATTAAAAATGCATTCAGTGAAATAGTTGTTTGACTTATGTGATGCTGAATGACCTGTTTGACTATTTCCCCATCGTTGAAATAGATTATATGTGCCTATATTTATATCTATATCTTGAAAACACAGCCTTCATGTGGTTTATGCAGTAGGGTAATTTAACGGTGTACCTGCCAGAGTGGAATTCTCAGAAACCCAATTCTCTCCATCCCATGTTTCAGGATAATCTCTTTAGTCAATTGCATATCATCTCCAGAAGCCATTTCAATTCTGTAGCATCATTGAGGATCACATTAAAGATCTCTAAATGTCTAGTAATCAGAGCAACTGTAACTTGTGTAAATCTATCCTTCTTCTAGGTTCCTCTGCTATTTTCATAAAGTTAAAACAGTAATTCCATTCCCTAAAATATGCCTCCATCCATAGTGATTGATGCTTAGTGTCATACATTTTTATTAATTAATACTCATTACTTAGATACAGAGTTGTTGAAGAATGCCGATACCAAAGGGAGATTGTGGCTAGGCTAAAAACAATATTCCAAGATGGATATATCGCAGGGCTCATCCCATTCTTATGAAACAGTGTGCCACATTTGGAATTCTTTCTTTCTTATTTTCTCTGTCTAATTCACCTAGAAATGAAATCTATCATGTCACTTCACTTCTATGGGGATTCGATAACACTTTCTAAAATGGTACTTAATGCAAGAAGCAGCTGTATATTGATTTGATCGTGTGAATACTTCATTCAAATAAATGTGTACTGTAATTCAAAGGGTCAATCAATCAAATAAATTGGAAAGTTTGTTGCAAGAAATGTGGAGAAATCAATGCATAGAAAATTCTGATGCTTCCAGTGGTGACCAGTCACATTGCAGCTCATCGAATTAGACTTCTATTGCCAGATTTTTCCTCTAGAACTTGCATCTGCAGATTGGACTATTAATCATCTGAAAACATAGGAAACTGGGATTGCTCTCTCTAACAGCGATCTGTACAGAAGAGTAGTTGCCAAGAAAGATACGCTTTAAGGAAGAAGTCACGGATTTTTCACTTGTTTCCCTGAGATTTTGTGCATGGCAATCTTAGTCTTGCACCAGGAAGAAAGACAACCAAGAAGTGTGATGTTCGAAGTTTTTTTCTTAACATTTCATCACCACACATATTCTTTGGAAAATGTATTTTTTCATAGTTTATTTTGTAGGAGAAAAGGGTGGAGAGAGGCTAAGGAAAGGAGGAAAAACTCATTTTCCAAGCGACTTGTGGGATGCAAACTATTTGGAGGGGAAAAGAGTCATTCGCTGCTTGAAACTGTAAAAGAAATGGTGGTCCCTTGACCCCTTCCATCGTTCAAGTGCTGGCAACATGATCCTACTTCATTTATTTGCAGAAAGTTTGGTAGAAATCCTTCCTCATCTGTTTGGTAGCAAATCAGTGTGTTAAGATCACAGGGTTTGTGATTGAGAAGTACTACCAAACTGCATAGAGAAATGTGACAGAAATATCATGAAGAGCAACATTCACCTGGCTTTCCAATTTCGGGTTGTCAAAATAGGGAGAAATGAAAAGAAGGGAGAATTGAGTGTGGTATAGGGTACACGGCCTTGAATTTTTAGTCAGAGGACCGGTATTCATATGCAAGTTTATCTGGGAGAGATCTCTCTGGATTTCAGGTGCCTCCTCTGTAAAATAAGAGGCTTGAGCCATATAACCTCTGAGAATCATTCAACCTCTACATTAATGATCTTGGGATCCTTTGAAGGTCATTGGAAAAACAGATCCCTCAAAGCTTTTAGGAAAACAGGATACCTGGTATGATTAGTCACCTGCTCCAGATTGGTGATGCTGGATGTCAACCCTAGAAGAAGGTCAAGGTTTGGGCTATTTGTTAGCCAATGAGACTTGAAATTCTCACTGGCTGCAATTGTTATTTATCACAGAATCCAGGTCCACTCTCCAAATAGCCACAAACATAATGAATGTGCTGAGGTGTGAGTCCCTGAAAATCAGTCATTGTTAGGTTGGGTGAAGCTAAACTCTCATTTCACACTCTACTGATTCCACTGGCTGACACACAAAAGCCTTGCAAGTCATACTTAGTCCTTGCTTCATTCTTTTAGCAGCTCAGCTAGAAGTTGCTCCAGTTTGGAGGGTAGTGGAAGGTGCCAGTGATGCAAGGTAAAAAAAAGTATATGTGCTACTTCATCGGTTCCCAACTCTTGGCCAAACACCCGCTTGGGGACGCAAGTCTGGGTTAAAAAGAGAATCAGCAACAGTGTACGTTTGTTATTTAATATAATTTATTATAATTATAATTTAACATATATTATTGTAGAAAACAATATAATAAAATCAAATGTTATTATTTAATATAATTAATATTTATGAGGATTCTAGTTCTAATATTATAATTAATATTATATTTAATATATTTTCTATAATTATAATGGATAATATTATAATTATATGTAATTTTATAACTATAATAGTTCACATCACCCACTTGGAGCTTTGTAAGGTACTATTGATGAATTATTTCATCTGTTTTCCACACTAATCTTATGCATTAGATGCTTTAATTATTACTTATTTGACAGATTAAAAACACTGAGGCTGCGCACAGAGCCAGGATGGTAGAGTGGAGGCAAGAATTCCCCTGAAGTCTTCCCAAATCTTCTCCAAACACCTTTCAAATAAAGCCTCAAATCATGATCACACTTGCAGAGAGGAGAAGAGTGCCTGTGGTTGCTCACAAGGAAGTAGGGAACCTGGTCCCAGTTCCAAGGCAGAAATGAGTTTTCTGCCACAGGAGAGCAGAGAAACTGGTTTCAGGGCCAAGAGGGGTACAAGTTCTTGTGGCTACAGGGTAACCTGTGTGGATACAATAGAGGATTTGCCGATGAAAAGATCAGAGTTGAATAGAGAATTTGACATTCAAACACAAGACTTAAGAGAATCATAAAAAAGGTAAACTGGGAAAAAACCATCCTAACAAAGTTAAACTGAACTTTATCATTATTAAGCAAGTTAGAAGGGTGTGTGTGTGTGTGTGTGTGTGTGTGTGTGTGTGTGTGTGTGTTTGGAGTGTTTGGAGAACAAGATATGAATTGGTGATGTTGGAATGATCTTTTAAAAATTGTAATGGTGAGAAAGCAATGTACTAAGAGAAGGGAAAGGGAGTGACCACTTATATAAATCATTTGCCCATTTTCTCAGCAATGCAGTGTTCCAAGAAAATTCTGAAGAACTTGTGATGAATAATACTATCCACCTCCAGGAAAAGAAATTAATGGAGTTTGAATGAAGATATAAGCAGACTTGTTTTTTTTTTTTGGGGGGGGGGCTTTTTTTTGCAATATGGTTAATATGGAAATAGGTTTTGCATGATTTTACATGTATTATTTATATCAAACTGATTGCCTTCTCAGAAGAGGGAGGTAGGGAGAGAATCTGGAAATCTGAAATTTTTTTTAAAAGTTCTATTTTCAATATATGTATGTGTATATATGTATACATATAAATGTCTTAGGCTCCCAGGCCAGGGGTCTGCCATATTGGTCACCTGATGGTTTAACCCATTGCAGCTCAGAATTCTTCAACCTTCCCAGAAGCAGACCATTTATTAACAAACTAAATGGCCTGATCCTGGCCCTCAAGGAACACACATTCTTTGTGCAATTAGAGCCCATAAATTGCTAAAGCTTCATATTCCCTTGACAAACAATGATATTTCTGTCTTTTGTGCTCCTTGTACTTCTCATAATGTACTTTTACCTCCTGTGTTGTATGTGTCACTCCTGCTAGAGTATAAATTCTATCAGGTTCGGACCAGGATTAAAATACAAAATATTTTGCTTCCTGGCAAAGTGTTCTTTTCTAGATCGTCAGATAAATCTGGATTTTTCTCTTTTAAACTCTACTCTCTGGAATTATCACAATGGGAAATAATCACACAGATAAGACGAGTTTATGTTACTATAATGTTCTCATTTCTTGAGTAGTAGGAAATGATTCAGTCTTAATTGTTGTTTTTCTAATCTCAAACTATTGAGAGTATGTATCATTTATATATCTAGCATATATGTATATACCTCCAAATGCTACTAATAAAACTAGCCCTGACAGAAGAAACAATGTGGCTACTATAACTTGTCTGGTGGATATCGGTGTTCCTTGGATAAGGGAAACCAATCTGTAAGGCCATAAGAAAAAAAAAAAAAACTCTGATTCATCCGCATGTATGTTGGCCATATCCAAAGACGCCACAGTGTCTAAAAGATTATTTTTTTAACTGTTGGGGCTCCAGGACTCCATGGTATTATAATGATATAACATTTTTATCCAATCACATTTTAAAAGGAAGTTAATTGCTTTTAACTGAGTAAAACTGAGTTTTACTTATCTATTTATTCAGATTAGGGTAATCGAGATAATCAAATCCGAAATAGCCATGAGTATGTAATTTTTCCAATATTGGGAAGGTATGAATTGCGTACCGAAATGTTTGTGGTGTAATAATGACTTAATTTTTCCAAGCAAACCAATTTAATAAACTAGTTCCTTCAATTATTTAAAGGACAGTGAGAGACAGTAACAAAATTAGAGAATGGGAAAAGGGAGTTGGAAAATAAATGTATATTGCATTGTATAATCCCCTGTCCAAATAAAACTGTTGATTAAAGTGCATGTTATCAACCTACATAAATAAAAATCTTAAGTCATGTGTGAATTTCATTCTAAATTTACAATGGTTGTGAACTCTATTTTTAGACATTTCGATTGTCTGGAGCATCTGTGCAATCTAAATTTATGAGAAAACATTTCCAAGAAGTAAATATATGAAGGGGAAAGAAACAAATGTCCAATATCCTGCAGGGGCAGGATTTTCCCAGAAAATCTGAAAATTTCTCTCTCTAAATATAGAAATAAAGGAATCATATCTGCCGGTTCCTGTGTAATCTTTTTTCTTTCCACAGTTCAGATTTTCTGACAGTTCCTGTGAAGTCACAATTCCCACGTCTGTCATGTCCCATTGGACATAATACTGGGTTACCTTGCCGCTTCTTCTTTGTCACGTTTTACAATTTTCATTTCACTCGGTCTTCAGAACACAATTGAAAAGCAGGACTGACTGATGGGCGAAGACTCCCTTCTCCCTGGGAAGCTAAGGTACGCTTTACAACAGGGTCTCTACGTTGGACATCAGTCTATCTAGGCCAGAGACTTCAGCAGCAGAACATCTAGGCAGCTATCTCTTTAATTAAAGATTCTGTTTTGAGAAGCAAGTCTATGGTAGCAAAAGGGGTTTGAAGAATCAAGAATGTTTCCTTGAGTCTCGGGAGGAAGAATCTGCTTAAGTATAAATTAAAATCTGATTGCTTCAAAATGTAGGCCTTAAAGACACAGATCATGTCCGTCTTTATCAACTTCAAAGACTCTCCTACAACTATTTTCTGACGAAAGGGAGTTTAGATTCTGTTAGCAGGAATTAATTCTACAAAAATAGCACAGTCACCCATAGAGTCTTCTTCATTAGGAACTCAAAATGTAGCAAATGGAGAAGCTTGACAACCTGGAAATGTGTGTGTTGTGTATGTATAAAACTTGATACTTAAATTAGTACCTCATTATCTGTGATTATATGAGGAAAGGGAAGTTGTTTGGGGACCAACTTCTCATCTTACATACAAAACACACGCTCAAAGGAGTCTTATCTCATTGTCTTTAGAGCTCCCTTCAATGATAGGATCATTACTTACTCATTCATGTCTTTGTAGCATGTGTAATTCTTGGCAACGTGCTCCTACAACACTGCTACAGGGAATCTACCGAACATACTAAAGGCCTTTTGATGAAGGCTTCTGGTTGTCTACTTGGTTTTTTAAGTAGTATTTCATTTTTCCAAATGTATTCAAAGATAATTTTCAACATCCACTTTGGCAAAACCTTGTGTTCTTATAGCTTTTTATTTACAAGTTATATGCATGGGTAATTTTTCAACATTGACCTTGCAAAACCTTCTGTTCCAACTTTTCCCCTCCTTCCCCCCCACCCTCTCCCCTAGATGGCAGATAGACCGACATATGTTAAATATCTTAAAATATATATTAAATACAATATATGTATACATATTTCTGCAGTTATCTTGCTGCATAAGAAAAATCGGATTTAGAAAGAAGGTAAAATAAGCTGGGAAGAAAAACAAAAATGCAAGCAAACAATAACAGAGTGTAAATACTATGTTGTGGTTCACACTCATTTCCCAGAGTTCTTTCCCTGGGTATAACTGGTTCTGTTCATTACAGAGCAATTGGAACTGATTTGGTTTATCTCATTGTTGAAGAGGGCCACATCCATCAGAATTGATCATCATATAGTATTGTTGTTGAACTAAATAATGATCTTCTGGTCCTGTTCATTTCACTCAGCATCAGTTCATAAGTCTCTCCAGGCCTCTCTGAAATCATCCTGCTGATCATTTCTTACAGAACAATAATATTCCATAACATTCATATCCCACAATTTATTCAGCCATTCTCCAACTGATGGGCATCTACTCAGTTTCTAGTTTTTGGCCACTACAAAAAGGGCTGCCACAAACATTCTTGCACATTAGGTCCCTTTCCCTTCCTTAATATCTCTTTGGGATATATGATTGGCTACTTGTTATTCCTTCTTCTTGCCATGTTTCCAAACCATTTTTTCCTAATCATATGATTTTAGTGGGATATCTTCTAATGGTTATGTTACAACCTGCTCATATCCATAATACTTTTCTCCATTGCCTTCTGTTTCATATTCCTTTTTACTAATTGGAGACAGATTCCCTGTCTCACTGAATTATAGCAACGCTGAGATAGTATTAGTATTGAAAAGATGGGTATTAGTTTTCATCGGGAGTCAGTGCAAGAGCTGTGTAGTTTCCTGAAGGCATTCCGGGCTACTTTTTGTTTTCAACTCTGGGCCCAGTTCACTATCCATCTGCACAATTATCCCCAAATACATGTAATCATGAACAAGCTCTATGGAGTTTATATACAAATGTGTGTTTAAATCTAGGCATTAGACATGCTTCATCCACTTGGTATTTGTTGTGTATATATACAGACCAAATTCTTTTGAGGGATTACTGATCCTTCTCCTGTGGGGCTTGATGCAGTCAGCATGGCGTCATCAGCAAATAGGGGGCCTCTGGTATTGCAACAGTGATATATGCAGATCTTTTCCATTTTTCATTTGTTTGAGGTCTTGCTTCCATCTTTGTCCTCATATGGCTTTGGGATGACTTAATTGACTCTTTTACCAAAATGTCTTTAAATTGCTTTTAGCCTCCACTGCTTCTTCCTGCTTTACAAGACAATACTGCTTACAATTATGCCTTACCCTTTACAAAATTTTTACAGGTGACTTTATAGTCTGTCTTTGGATTGCCTTTGAAAGTTATCTTACCCTATCTAAGCAGTAAGCCCAGAGTTTAGCTGAGTTAAGTGCATTTTGGGATTTTGGGGGTCTCTTTGTTATAACAATTTACATTGATTAAATTTCTGGATAAAACCATTTACTGCTGATGTTTGTCATTTCTGCTGTCCATATCCTCGTTTTTATTTTCAGTTAATGATTTAAAGTTCAGCATTAAATTATTTCAATCTTCTACCATCTTTTTTTTTTTGCATTATCATTCCTTTTCTTGTTTTTTTATTTTTACTGATTTTGATGTTTGCTGTGATGAGCTGATAATCTAATTTGTATATAGATAGCTGACTTAGAAATAACTGCAACATTGTGTTTGCTAAAACAAAATCTATTTTTTACTTTGTCTTCTTATTGTGTGCTCACCCAGTGTCTAGTATCTATCGTCACTTTTTTTTTTTTTGGAGGAAGTCCTCAAGCTATAGAAACATGAAACTTCAACATTATTGACAAGTCCTTGTCTTCTCTAATTCCTTTTTCCTGAATTGTAATGTACCATATGTGTTACCCCAATCAACCCTTTTTTGCCCTTGCATTGAATTCACCAAGTATCCTACAATATGTTCATTTAATTCAGAGAATCTTATCTGGGTCTTTGTAGAAGTTCTATACCACTTCCTCAGCAAACGATGTTGAGCATAAATGAGATTATTTTCTTTGCGGATTGTTTTTTTTTTTTTTTTTTTTTTTGCATATAGTATCTATTTATAATGAGGAAGTCAAGATTGGTGTGATTTACCTCTGCCAGTAATCTGTCTACCAGTTGGATATTGAACAAGTATCTCATTTAGAATATAAATTGTTAATAGAGTTAAGTCGAAGTTTATTGACAATCCAAAAACTAGTTTCTTAGTGCCTTTTGTAGCCTATGTATGCATACGTGACATGGACACAAATCTTAAATCTTCCTTCATACTTATAACTCTTTACCTGTCCCCTTTTCTCTATCCACACAGGTACTACCTTGCTGATCAGACTCTCATCTCCACTCATTTGGATGACTGCAATAGCCTCCTTCCCCAAGTCTGTTCCCATTTCTCCTTCCCCTCTCCTTCCCCAAGTCTGTTCTCCATTTCTGTCATACACTTATCTGTCCCACCCACACAAAAGAAAATAAACAAAGAAAAAGAAAATCAAGAATTCCCTGTGTATGATCACCAACAAGAAGTCATTCAGCCATTGTGAAAACTTCTAAGGAAAGGGAACCTACCACCCATCTAGGCACCCCATTCTACTTTGGAGCAGCCCTAATTGTTGTGAAGATTGTTCCTGACATAGAGCTTAAATGAGGCAGCCAGATGATATAATGGATGAAACACCGGGCTTGGAATCAGGAAGACTGATCCTCGAGTTCAAATCCGGCCTCAGACACTTCCCGAATGTTTGACACTGGGCAAGTCACCTAACCCTATTTGCCTCAGTTTTTTCATTTGCAAATGAGCTGCAGAAGGAAATGGCAAACTACTTCAATATCACCTCCAATATTGATTATGAAGAATCAAGAACAACTGAAGCAACAAATAACAAAGAACCTAAATCTGCTGTTTTGTATCTTCTATTCATTGCTCCTGGTTCTCCATCAAAGATGAAACACAGTAAGTTTTTCCGCCACGATATCCCTTTCTATATTTGAAAACATCTGTCATGGCCTACCTACGTTTTCTGTTCTCAAGTCTAAACTTCCCCAATTCTTTGGACAAATCCTTTATAGCGCCAATGCCTCCAAAAAATCTTCATAAGGCATTTTTGTTTTTAATTATTAAAGCTTTTTATTTTCAAAATATATGCATAGTTTAACATTTACTCCTGTAAAACCTTGTTTTCCAAATTTTTTCTTTCTCCCTTCCCCCCATCCCCTCCTCTAGGCAGCAAGTAATCTAATATCTGTTAAACATGTGCAGTTCTTCTGTACATATTTCCATATTTATCATACTGCTCAAGAAAAATCAGATCAAAAAGAAAAAAAAAAACAGAAAGAAAACAAAACACAAGCACACAACAACAGAAAGAGTGAAAATGTTATGTTGTGAACCACACTCAGTTACCACAGTCCTCTCTCTGGTGTCGATGGCTCTCCTCATCACTGAACAATTGAATGTAGTCGGAATCATCTCATTGTTGAAGAGAGCCACGTCCATCAGAATTGATCACCAAATACTCTTGTTACCATGGATAATGATCTCCTGGTTCTGCTCACTTCACTTAGCACCAGTTCATGTAAGTCTCTCCAGGCCTTTCTGAAATCATCCTGCTGATCGTTTCTTACAAAACAATAATATGCTATAACATTCCTATACCATAATTATTCAGCCATTCCCTAACTGATAGGCAGCTACTCATTTTCTAGTTCCTTGCCACTACAAAAAAAGGCTGCTACAAACATTTTTGCACGTATGGATACTTCTCCCTCCTTTATGTTTTCCTTGGGATACAAACCCAGTAATGGCTCTCCTGGGTATGCACAGTTTGCTAGCCCTTTAGGCATAGTCCCAAATCGCTCTCTAGAATGGTTGGATCTATTCACAATTCCTCTAACAACGTATCAGTGTCCCAGTTTTCCCGCATCCCCTCCAACAGTCATCATTATCTTTCCCTGTCATCTTAGCCAATCTGACAGGTGTGTAGTGGTATCTCAGAGTTGTCTTAATTTGCATTTCTCTGATCAATAGTGATTTGGTACACCTTTTCATGTGACTAGAAATGGTTTCAATTTCTTCATCTGAAAATTGTGTTCATATCCTTTGAAAGTGGCTTAAATTCTTATGATTTTGAATTCTCTATATATTATAGAAATGAGGGCTTTATCAGAACCTTTGATTGTGAAAATGTTTTCCCAGTTTATTGCTTCCCTTCCAATCTTGAATGCATTAGTTTTGTGGAACAAAAACTTTTTAACTTAATATAATCAAAATGACCTATTTTGTGTTCAATAATGATTTCCAATTCTTCTTTGGCCACAATTTTTTCCTTTTCCACAGATCTGAGAGGTAAGCTATCCTTTGTTCTTCTGATTTGCTTATAATATCACTCTTTATGTCTAAATCGTGAACCCATTTGGACCTTATCTTCATATAGGGTGTTACGTGTGGGTCAATGACAAGGCATGTTTTATAATCCCCTTCCCTATCCAGATAGCTTTTCTTCAAAGTACCTCAGCTGACCAATGACTTTCTTTAGCCTAGTTTTCTTTAATTTACTTCAAAATACTGTTTCCCACGGAATCCTAAGAGGATTCCCAAATGTAGATGTAATTCATCCTAATAGTGAATTGTTCATCATTCTGAGAACCTTCCCAGGCCAAGACCAAACCCTGAGAACTGTTCTCTTCAATCCACTTTCATTGTGAAAAGGAACTTTCTATTTTGCCCTGATTATAGAGTAAAGAAAGGGAAGTATCGAAATGCTCGTGCATATGAAATATTGAAGCATGTATTCACATTTCCTTTCCAGGTAAAAAATACCCTCCCTACCTTTGGGGTATCGAGTGGGGAACAAACCAACCAAAATCCATTTCTGTTCTGCTAGAGTAAGTTAGCTGAAACAGGGAGGAAGGCTGAGCTGGCCACAAGTGACAACATGAGAAGTGGAATGGAAACTGAACTAAAAGTTTGTTGGCACTTGGAGTAGGGAGTACTTTCGCAATTGGAGCTAAAAGTATGCTATTGAACGTTAATGGAAATCCGAATGGTTACAAGCACCTTTGGAACGTTTTCATTTTTCCATTTCTACTCCCTAAATGCTGATCATCAGTGAAGGATCAGCTTCTTGAAGGCAAGACTCTTTCTTTTTGTGTCTTACTACAGTCTCTGGCACATAGTAAATCCTTAATTCTCACTGAGTTGAAGAGAATCTTTGGTCTTCTGAGTTCTCATGGGCTAGTGTTGTAATAGTAGAAAGACACAAAGGACAGATTAGAAATTAATAATTTATGTGTGGGGGTATATACATACATAGGTGTGTATAAATATGTATATATATATATATATATATATATATATATATATAGTATGTGTACATGATAGATACATATATATGTACATGTGTATGTATCTGTAAACAAATGCACATAGACACATTGGAGGGCAAAGATCAACTAATAAAGATAGCAGACATCTCTGGAAAAGCTTTACAGGGCTCCT
This sequence comes from Antechinus flavipes, assembly GCF_016432865.1. Lineage (NCBI taxonomy): Eukaryota > Metazoa > Chordata > Mammalia > Dasyuromorphia > Dasyuridae > Antechinus > Antechinus flavipes. Next base: position 68,558,236 of record NC_067404.1, on the reverse strand, counting down.
GAGATGTGCTGTGACTCGCCCAGAGTCCCACAGTCATTTTGTTTCCAAGTCAGAACTTGAACTGAGATCTTCCTAACACTAGATTAGCTCTCTATGCAGTGTGCCATGCTATCTCCTCTGGGTGATTTCTTCCTCTCTAAAGTGAGCTGGTGGGAGGTGGCGGTTCTATGCCCACTCGGATCTCTTTGATAAAATATCAACAATTGTTTTAGAGTAGGGCCTTGCGTTTTTGCCTGGAGATTCCCAGCACGGTACCTGGCACATAATAGGTACTTTCAAAATGCTCATCGATTGATGGATCATTGATTTCCACTCAAAATGCACCATCCTGTAGCAGAAGGGCCTGAACTACTGGACACCACACATTGTACACCTTCTCATTTCAACTACATTAGTTACACCTGGTCTAGTAGTAAGTCTAAGGCTTTTCACGGAAGGGTAACCCTTTCCATTCCTTCGGTGGGGAACAATTTGTCAACCAGTGGTGAAAGGTGGGGTGAGGTGTGAGAACTTCAGGTGTGTGGAAAGTTCCCATTATTGTTCATTATTTCTTCTAACAAGTTTTCTCTTTGTGGTTCCCTCTACCCCCTACTCCTCTAATGGCAGTGCTAATTAAATTGTGTTGTTTATTTGAGCCTGTTTAAATCCAGAACAATGTCCATTGAGAGTTGAAAGACTGGAGCTGAAAGAAGGGGTGGGAGAAGAAAGACAAAGGAGGGCAGTTCTGAGGCCCTGAAGTCCCACCAAGATGTGAATTATTTAAAAGGCTTGCATACAGATGATTTTAAAATAACTGTCAGAATTCCTGAATTAAATTATTTCCAAACCTAGCCTCATGAAAGGCCAAGTTATTCTTCTGTTCTCCTAGAAAAGGGCTGGGAATTGATGCATAGATGCAGGGAAAAAACCCCAGGCTTCAGTACAGAATTCACAAGGGCATTTGGCCAGAGAGAGCAAACGAAATATTGTATGATTTCTGCTTTATGACTTCCAGCTTTTGAACATTTTGTACAAGGTTTTTGGCCACAGCATAGCTATAGTCAAAGGTATCCGTCTCATTCTGGAAAAGAGCTGGGTGGTTTCTGTTGCATCCTTAGGAAAACTCCTCATTAGTTCCAAGAAGAAATAAATTCTAAAAAAAAGATTTACAGAAACTGGTTTTAGCTGACAGAGTAAAAAGAACTAATGTACAAAAAGGTGAATAACTACTCAAAATCCTTGATATTCCAGTAGGTCCTGGCTTCGCATTTTCCTGTTTCTTTAAAGAATGGAATACTCCTAGGCATATTTGAAGCCAAATTCTTCAAAGCATGCTTCTAAGGTATTTTTCATATTTATACAATGAAAATTTAATAGACTTTTAAGGTAGAGAGGCCAAAGATTCAGACAATTTGAATAGAATTTTCATTTGCTGGTTTTTAGAAGAGTTTTGACTATATCATTGTGGTTGCATCTAGGAAACTGATGCATCTTGGAGAAAAGACTGGTCCACACGATTATGGATTTGAAAGTTTCCAAAGATGCTTACTTTCCTGAAAAAGTTGGAAAATGGTATAGTAAAGGGTGGTGATGTGCCATCTTATATATGCTTGTACATAATTTTCTCTCTCTCTTTCTTTCTCTCTCTCTCTCTGTCTCTCTCTCTGTCTCTCCTTCTCCCTCTCTCCCCTCTCTCTTTCTCTTCTCTCTCTCCCCCTTCTCTTTCTGTGTGTGTCTCTCTCTGTCTCTTCTTTCCTTCTTATATTTATATTCCCTGCAAATAGGTCACTTGGCATTTTTATACTTTTCAAAGTAATATTCTTAAAGGATACTAGTTATATGGCATGAGATTGGTTGGCATGGAAACACAAAGCTTATTGATGTTTCTCAGTCCTGCTGATTGGTTCAAAGAAATATTTTGATACCTTGTTATTTGCATCTTGAAAACTTGGGACCAGACAGCAACAGAAACTCCTATGGAAAAGTCAATCCCACAGCACCAGGAGATGCAATCTTTTATGCAGCTGTTATGAAAATTCATTCCCTCCTTACCCCCTGTTTCAAAGCCTGGATGATTATGCCAGAAAAATCAGAATTAATGAAAGTAAAAATAAAGAGATGGAGTTTAATCCTCCTATACATAAAGAATATACCACATCAGGATTCATTGTAGGGGTAAATCTGTATATTTCTGCTTGAATTTATTCTTGTCTATTATGTCTAAAAACAGACTTACCAGAAATATTTTCTTCTTTACGTTTAACCCCATTTGCCTAACCTAATCCTTTGCATTTTCTTACCACAATTGCTTTATTGAAATTGATGCATATCAAAATGAGGATTCTTTTCTTTCTTTTTAATTCTTTTCTTTCTATTCTATTCTTCTTATCAGCATCAGTCACAATTGGGAAGTTTAGGTATTTGTGGGGAGAGAGGCACAGAGGCTTGTAGGATTTGCTGGTAGTCTTTCATAGTTGATAACATGAGCATCCTAAGATTGGGACATTAGGTGTAGGTCCATACTATTCCAATTTTGAAACTCAGATCTAGTGGTATTTTCAGAGGAACTAATTTGATGCAGTTTTTTGCAAATTGATTCTATTACAAGTTTCTCAGGCTGTCAGAGTTCCAGATGTTGAACGGGAATTGTGGGTGGTGGGATACTGAGTGCCTCACTATCTGGCTCCCATGATTCTTTATAGGACGTGGGTCGTTTCCCCCACCCAACCCGGGAGTAGGATCCACTTAAGTTAGGAACATGAAGAATGGTCATATATACATACTGTACAGGAAAAATGACTTTACTTGCTATCAGTCAGGAAAATCTTGGTTCAGATATCACCTCAGGCACTGAAAATAGCAAATCCTAAGATCTTCTTTATGGAGCTGGAAGGTGAAGAAAGGGAAGGCCATACAATTTGAGTGACTTGCTTAGAGTCACACAGCTAGAGCCAAGATTCAAACTAATCCAGATTCAATTACAGAGACCAAAGTCCATGTGAGTATGAATTTTGAATTATCCATCATTTTACATGTATGTGTAAGATATCCTCCCTCTTGAGAACTTTCCACCAATGAAGAGGAAATCAGGGCAATAATTAGGAGTTACTTGGATCAACTTTATGCCAATACATTTGACAACCTAAGTAAAATAGATGACTACCTTAAAAAATATAGGTTCCCAGATTAACAGAGGAGGAAGTAAATTGCTTAAATAGTCCCATTTTAGAAAAAGAACTAGAACAAGCTATTAATCAACTCCCTAAGAAAAAATCCCCAGGACCAGATGGATTTAGAGGTGAATTCTACCAAACATTTAAAGAACAATTAACTCCAATGTTATATAAACTATTTGAAAAAATAGGGAATGAAGGACTCCTACCAAATTCCTTTATGACACAGACATGGTACTTATATGTAAACCAGGTAGGTTGAAAACAGAGAAAGAAAATTATAGACCAATCTCCCTAATGAATATTCATGCTAAAATCTGAAATAAAAATTTTTTAAAAGATTACAGAAAATCATCTCCAGGATAATATACCATGACCAAGTAGGATTTATACCAGGAACTCAGGGCTGGTTCAATATTAGGAAAACTATTAGCATAATTGACCATATTAATAACCAAATTAATGAAAACCATATGATCATCTCAATAGATGCAAAAAAAGCACTTGAGAGGATAGGAATAAATGGACTTTTCCTTAAAATAGTCAGGAGTATCTATTTAAAAGCATCAGTAAGCATCATACATAATGGGGATAAACTGAAGCCATTCCCAATAAGATCAGGATTGAAACAGGGCTACCCACTATCACCATTACTATTCAATATTGTATTAGAAATGCTAGCTTTGGCTATAAGAGTCGAGAAAGAGATGAAAGGAATTAGAGTAGGTAATGAGGAAACCAAATTATCACTCTTTGCTGATGATATGATGGTATACTTAGAGAACCCCAGAGATTTTACTACAAAGCTATTAGAAATAATCCACACCTTTAGCAAAGTTGCAGGATACAAAATAAACCCACATAAGTCATCAACATTCTTATATGTCACTAACAAAATCCAACAGAGTTACAAAGAGAAATTCCATTTAAAGTAACTGCTGATAATATAAAATATTTAGGAATCTATCTGCCAAGGGAAAATCAGGAACTCTATGAGCAAAAGTACAAAACACTTTCCACACAAATAAAGTCAGATCTAACCAATTGGAAAAATAGTAAGTGCTCTTGGATAGGTCAGGCAAATATAATAAAGATGACAATACTACCTGTACTAATCTATTTATTTAGCGCTATATCAGACTCACAAAAAACTATTTTAATGACCTAGAAAAAATAACAACAAAATTCATATGGAAGAACAAAAGGTTGCACTCACTTCTGTTCCAACTTTTCCCTTCCCTTCCTCCATCCCCTCCCCGAGATGGCAAGTAGTCCTATACATGTTAAATATGGCACAGTATATACTAGATACAATATATGTGCAGAACTGAACAGTTCTCTTGTTGCACAGGGAGAATTGGATTCACAAGGTAAAAAATAACTTGTGAAGAAAAACAAAAATGCAAGCAGTTTACATTCATTTCCCAGTGTTCTTTCTTTGGATGTAGCTGCTTCTGTCCAGCATTGATCAATTGAAACTGAGTTAGATCTTCTTTTTGTCGAAGAAATCCACTTCCGTCAGAATACATCCTCATACGGTATCGTTGTTGAAGTATATAATGATCTCCTGGTTCTGCTCATTTCACTCAGCATCAGTTCATGTAAGTCTCGCCAATCCTCTCTGTATTCATCCTGCTGATCATTTCTTACAGAACAATAATGTTCCATAACATTCATATACCACAATTTACCCAACCATTCTCCAATTGATGGGCATCTACTCAGTTTCCAGTTTCTAGCCACTACAAACAGGGCTGCCATAAACATTTTGGCACATACAGGTCCCTTTCCCTTCTTTAGTATCTCTTTGGGGTATAAGCCCAATAGAAACACTGCTGGATCAAAGGGTATGCACAGTTTGATAACTTTTTGAGCATAGTTCCAAATCACTCTCCAGAATGGCTGGATGTGTTCACAATTCCACCAACAATATATCAGTGTCCCTGTTTTCCCACATCCCCTCCCACATTCCGCATTATCTGGAAGAGACCTCAGAGATAATCTATTTCAATTTTCTCATTTTACAGATGGGGAAAAAAACATCCAGGAAGTTTATGTAATTTCTCTAAGGACATAAAGATAATAGAAATCAGAGACAAGATTTGAATGAAGGTTCTCTTAGGAAATCCTAGGCAACTTTAAAGAATGCAGTTTCATAGGCTTCATCTACTTTTTTTCTCAGGTCTTCTCATTTCTGCACAAGTCTTTATTCTTACACCCAGCAAAAGAACTCTGGGAAATGAGTGTGAACCATTACATAGTATTCCCAATCCCTCTATTTTTGTCCGCCTGCATTTGTTATTTCCTTCACAGATTAATTGTACATTATTTCAAAGTCCAATTCTTCTTGTGCAGCAAAATAACTATGGATATGTATACATATATTGGATTTAACATATTTAACATGTATTGGTCTACCTGCCACCTGGAGGAGGGGATGGGGGGAAGGAAGGAAAAAGTTGGAACAGAAGGTTTTGCAAGGGTCAGTACTGAAAAATTCCCCATGCATATGTCTTGTAAATAAAAAGCTATAAAAAAGATATCCTCCCTCTTGTTGTGGGAATCCAAAATTGCCTAACCATGACCCTTTCTTTGCTTTACTTGTCTTGGAGCATTTCAGATTCTCCATGGAAATTGCATTTCTAGAACATCTTAATAGTCTAAAAACTCCTAGGTTTTCAAAGTAGGAGCAGCTGAGTTTTTTGTACTCCCCAGTCAGCAATATATATATATTTTGCAACGTAGCAGATGTGCTGGAGCAAAATTAGTTCTCTGTCGCCTTTAGCCACACAGGTGCTTGATCTGTCAGCTGCCCAAATTCCTTTTTAACTAAGAGACGCCTCAGAAAAAAAATGACATGTATTGTAAATCACTCCTCTCAAGTGAGCTCCTCCATGCTAATCACTCATCATTATTTTAATAACAATAGAATTGCCACCATGAGGACACAAGAAAATATGAGGGAAAGCATTTGGTGAAAGTGAAAAGTACTAAAGTGCTGCGATGCCATAGGCCAACCAAAGCACATGCGATTCAAAGGCATTCACCACCAAACCAGTTGCAATCTTGACTCCAAACTCTCCTTTAAGCATCCAGGATGTCTTGATTTCTGAAATGGACACGGGCTCTTTCGGACCGAATAGTTTCTGAAGAACTCCTCTAACCAGCCCATTTCTCAGTTGCCAGTTTCTAAGCCTCAGGGCAGCTCGGTGGCAGGTCTGGTAGTAAACTAATTAAGCATGGTCTGCAAAGTGGTTTAAATAAATGAATGCCGAGAATTAGAAAGGGGAGAAGGTTCTTTTGCTGAGAGTGAAGTAGAAAGTTACTTCCTTGTGAATGGAAAAAACTTGGTCTTAGTTTTCTGGATAAGTAGTGCTTTCAATTTCTTCCTGTCTCTCTTCAGAATCTTGCCACGTAGACCAAAGAAAAGAGGAGAGCACAGGGAATGGAGCTGAAATCTATGGGAAAGGGAATTTTGGCACGATTTGGTCCATTTCTGTGATTTTGTTGTCATGGGGATGTTTTGCAATAAAAACACTCCACTTTACATCAGTGCACATGCAGCCTCAGATGAACAACCTGTCTTAAAGTGGTACTTGTGTGAAACTGTACCTTAGGTTCTATTTTTAAAGTAGCTCTTCAAATTTAAAATGGTTGATATTTTTCAGCTATTTGATTTATTTTGAATATTTGAGTATTTCAGCTGTTTTATTAAAGATCTGTATTTTTCCACTTTAAAACTTTTTCTCAATAGTAGTTCATTTTTTCCAAATACTGTAAATATAGTTTTTAATATTCCTTCTTATAAGATTTTGCGTCCCAAATTTTTCCTTCTTCCCTTCATCACCTCCCCTTTCCCCAAGACAGCGAGCAATCCGATATAGGTTAAGAAGGTACGATCATTTTAGTCATATTTCCATATTTGTCGTGTTGTCCAAGAAAAATCAAAAAAGCTGTATTTTAAAAGAAAAGAAACAGACTCTCCTCCATTAAGAAGCATTGTCTTTTTTAAAAAGGCAATAGAAGTGCATAGGGCTTGGAAATAGGAAGACTTGGGTTGAAACACTTCTGATATAGTAGGTCTGTCCTTGCTTTTCTTGTTCTCCAAGAGAAAGGTGATGATATGACTTGCAAGTAAATTGGCTTTAAGTGGGGGAGGAAGGTGCCCTCACCAGCCTCACTGTGTCCTGTCTAGCTCTAGACAAATCACTTTGCTCCAGCCTCGAGCCAACTCTCTAGAAGTGATCTCCTAAATCAAAGATGAGCTCTCATTAGTAGAGGAATCACTCAAATTGAGAATATCCCAGCTCTCTGCTCTTTTTTAGAACTGTGTCAATACCAAGTGGTGGCAGTGTACCCAAGTTGTAGATTCGCATCATTTGGAAATTTGAATAGACTTCTTGCAAAGTTGTAATCCTATATGCCTGAGTTAGTAGGTTGGAACTGAAACCTCTGAGTTATACAGTAATTCACCTTGGATACATGTATAGGAAATTAGGCTGTAAAAGAGGGTGGTCTGGTTTTTTTTTCTCTTCTCCTCTAAGTCTCATGTTAAGATATTGAGAAAAATATTTTTAACATTGAATCCTAGGACAAGTACGTGTGAGGTTAACATTATATAATACCAAGACAACCAGCTAGTAGATATAGAGTATCTTCCTATGCGGGATTTGACAGGTAGGAATAAAGAAAAGTCTCACTATAAGATTGACAAAATTGTGTTTAAGAAGTAACTGTGTAGCTTAGAAGTAAGAGGATCATAAATTCTCTTGCTGGGAGTGCTTACCTCTTTCAAGGTCTACAGAAGAGGAAGCCTATTGATATATTTGGGGCTTGGGAGTTAGTACAGAATTGTCATGACATTTGTATCCAAGAACATCATGTGCACTTCTATTTGAGTAGTGAAAGGAGGGGGGGGGGGAAATCCAGTTATTAAAAAATCCTTTTACTGGTGGACATTCACCGAGTTATTTTTGCTTAAAAGGATCCTTTGTCTGATTTTCTTGGTATATATGTTTAAGAAATGCAAAGCTTCCGGTATCATAATGTGTGGATTTTGGCAGGGAAGAGTGGTTATGCAGCTGGTTTGAGAGTTGGTTTAATGGCGGCCTTTGTGCTCTCTGTGTGCCGTCTGTGGTCCAAGGTTAGGAAATGTGCTGGTCCAAACTCATTCATTTTTCAGGCAGTTGATGCGCTTCGAATACATGCCATTGTAATTTATGAATCCGGCCTCTGGAACACAGTGTCTCACGTGTGGGCCCCCACAAAAGCTAGAGCTGCTCTGAGGCACCCTGTGCCCCTCAAAACCATGGCATGCAAACCCCCACTGATAGACATACTTTTACCGGCCAAGCAAAGGATACAGTTCGAACAAAAGTCATTGAATGAGACAATGCACCAGGGGATTCCACTCTTTTACAGGTTACGTGCCCAAAGGGGAGAACACACATGCAGAGAGCATTTGGGACCAGGAAACACAAAAAAGGACCTATATGTATAGGTGTATATGTATCTGAGGAGCCGGTGGGAAAGGACAATTACTAGAGACCCATGTTCCAGGACATAGACATTGCTAGGGCAGCGTTGGACAGTTTGGGCTACTCCTCTTCCTTTGATTTTTTAGATACTACTCTATTATGGTTCTTCTTCTATTTTCAAATATCATCATCCATATTCCGTCCTCCATGTTGAGGAACCTTTGATTCTTCTCTTGGCACTCTGAGGGATTTTATCAGCTCCCATGGGTTTAATGATCATCTTTCTGCAGATGATTCCCAGCTGTAGAGATTTCATCAGTCATTCTCCTGAGTCCAATCATGTAAGTCCAACTTAAGCATTCTAGATGCTTCCACCCAGATGTCCCATAAGCATCTAAAACGAGATGTAATGGCAGCACAGTGTCTTCTCCTTTCCCATTTCTGTCCACAGTACTACCATTCTTGCATTCACCTAGGTTTTTGAGCTATGTATCATCTTCACCTTTTCCCTCTCCTTCACCTATGACATCTATAAGGGGTCATGGCTTAGTTTCTACCTCCACAGCTGTATTTTCCCAGGGACACGTAAGCTTTGGGAGGGCAAGGATTGTTTCACATCTGGCAGGCTAATCAGTGCCTTATATACAGTAGGTACTTAATAGATGCTTATTAAAGTGACCTGAATTTTCACAGAAGTTAAAAAAAAAGACAAACCTTGACATTTCTGCAGTATCCTGGTGTCTCCCTTTATGAACATTCAAGCAAAGTTTTATCGATTTGCCAATATTTCAGTCTCTATATTCCCCATTTTTAAATTAGAAAAAAACTGCTAATGATTAAAGTCTTGTGCAACCAACCTAAAACTCTTACTCCCCCCCCCCCCATTTCTTTTTTCTTAAATACTTTGGAGTATTTTTAAATATTAGTCACAAGCATGTGTAGTAAAAATACAGAAAAATAATGGAGGAACAGACTCCCACCCTGATGAGTGAGAAATTTTCCCTGCCTGCTCTACTCCCCCCCCCACTTCCACAAAGCTCTTCAGTGGCCTATGGAACAATTTTGTGTGCTTCATTTAGAAAGCAGGAAGGGGTTGTGGCCAGAATGGGGTGGCCAGGGCTGTGTGCCTAGGAGAATATTTGAGGCTAGCAGACCTCCTTCTCCCCACCCCCCTTCTTCCTCAACAGCTTTCAGCAGTGTTCCTTTTTATTGCCTGAGAATTTTCCAAGCTTTTGCCTCAGTTAGTCACGTTCTTACTTGTATTTGAACTTTAGGTGGGGATCCATGTCTTAACATTTGATGCTAGTTTGAAAAGTTGTGCCGGCAAGAGAGTAAATTTAAGAAATGAAATTTGACAGTCCTGGATACCATGAGGCCAAACTGTTGAGCTAGGAGCTTGTTATTACTTGTATTTTTAGGGATGCTCTATTTCGTTGGAATACTAGCATGAGAGAAATTTCAACTATTTGAATATTTTTTTTCTGGGAAAAAAGAGGGTTATTCCTTTTTGTTAAATCCCATTTATGTCCCAGGCACTGTGCCTTATGTGCTTATCATCTCATTTGATGGTCACAAAGACCTTGGGAGATAGGCGCTATTATGATTTTTACTTTACAAATGGGGAAACTGAGGCAGCCAAGTTACATGACTGGGTCAGGGCCACACAGGGAGCACTTGGCCTCAGATTTCCGTCCAGGCTCTTTCCTGCCTGCAGGCTCGGTAGTCTATCCGCTACACCTCTGAGTGTCCTTTCCAACAGCGGGGAGCAGCTGCAGCTGAGGGACAGAGGCTGGCTTCGGATGAAGGACATCCAGCCTCTCGCTGGCTGACCAATGGACATTCCCAGTGGCCGGGACAACAGGAAGTAGATGGGAGGGACTATTCTGTCAGGCCAAAAGTAATGGGGGAGGGGGGCGGGACGAATGAGGACTGTATAGATAAAGCACTTTCCCTGAAAGTCCAGAAGCGCCGCTAGGGATAGGAAGGGGCGCAGGAGGAGAGGCAGAATCTCTGGGGGCCATGTCGGAGAGGGCTTTTCCCAGGACTCGCGGGGACCCGCGAGCCTCAACTGGCCAGCGGAGGCACCGGCCGAGGCACTGCCCCGCCCTGCCTAGGAGGGCAGACCCTGCCCCCTGGGAGGGGAGACCCCGCAGCCTGAGAAGGGAGACCCTGCCCCCTGGGAGGGGAGACCCCGCAGCTTGTAAGGAGAGACCCTGCCCCCTGGGAGAGGAGACCCCGCAGCCTAAGAGGGGAGACCCCGCAGCCTGGGAGGAGAGACCCTGCGAGGCTGGTCCCTGGGGGCCCAGCCTCACAAGCCGCCTGGCCCTCGCAGAGGACTCGGGTGGGCCCTGGTTCCGGGAGTCTCGGGCTCAGTCACGGTTGGGGGGGTTGGGGCGGGGTCTCCAGAGCTGCTACCCTACAGCGTGGAGCCCAGGGGCCAGGTACAAGGACCTCTTTGGTGACTCCAGAGATTGCTGCAGGTGGTAAGGGGGAGCCCGCGGGCCCTGCCAGGGGAATTGCCCAAAGGGGGACCGACCGTCGGGAGCCACCCAAGGCCCCGTCCCAGCTTGGCGTGACTGAGTGGAAAAGGCCTGTTGTAATGGCGTCTTCTCAGCCTCCGGACTTAACCCTTGGGGTGATGCTTCAGGCCAGTAATGGCACCAAAAAGGAGGGGGAGGGGGGGAGAAAGAAGGAGGAAGAGCAGAAACTAGAGGAAGAAGCCTAGGAGAAGGAACGAAAGGAAAGCTTCAGCCCCGGGCATCTAAGAAGACAGGGTCGGTTCCCAGGCCCGAGGCCCGTAGCTGCTTTCTCTATGGCCGGTCTTAACCAGCCCCCTAGTCCCCTGGCCGTATGGGGCACCTGGGATTTCGGAGGCGGAAGGGAAGAAGGCTAGGCCTTAGCCAGGAAGGTAAGAAAAGCTTTTAGCCCCCTGAAAAGTATTCACATTTAATTGTGATTTTATGTGTGTAATTAATAGAACCTGCCAAGGTTTTATTTGTCCCCTCCTACTCTCCCCTCTTTGTAAAACAAAAATGAAAATAAAATACATTGAAAGGCCTTTCTCTCTTTTAAAAAACAAGGCTTTTTTTTTTTCAATTAACAAAAAATCTTTTTCCTTCCTCCCACCTCCTACTCCTTGGAAAGAAAAAGACCCCAGTCATAGTCAAGCAAAGCAAATTACTGTGTCTGCCACATCGGAAAACCTTTGTCTCCTGCTGCATCTCGACTTTCTCTCCTCACTCTCAGGTGGTAGGGAGCATGTTTTCATCCTGGGTCCTTCTCAAGGCATACAATCCTGTGATACTCCATTTTTGTACCGTCATCAACTTGGCCATTTCCCAGTTGATGGGCATCCCCTTCTCCTTCATTTCTTTTCTACATCAAGAGCAGCTGCTCTAAATATTTTCCGTATAGATGTTTTTCTTTTTGCTCTTTCTCCTTTTCCCTCCTCCTTCATTCTTCGTCTCTTCCTCTTCCTCCTTCCTTTCTCCCTTTCCTCTAAGTAGCACTTCAAGTGACTTTTTGGGCCCAGTTGCAGTTTGCTTTCTCAAATGGCCAGAACGGTTCATGGTTTTACCAACCATGCATTAGTATGCTTTTTTTCCTCCTCCAATGGTTTTTATTGTATTTGTCAACTTTGCCTATCTAATGGGTGTGAGGTAGACCCTCAGACTCATTTTAATTTTCTCTTTTTCTATTCCTTAGAGATTTAGCACTTTTTTTTTCTCACATGGCTGTTGAGAGCTTGTGTTTCTTTGTTTGAAAACTGCCTCTCTATATCCTTTGGCTGTGTATCCACTGAGGACTTGCCCTTCAAATTTGTGAAAAACTTCTAAGTTCCTGTAGGACAATCTCAAAGAATTATTACCCCTAAACCCTCAGACAACGATTGGTTTGGGATCTTTTTTTCCCCTCTAGTCTCTAAATTACTTTAAGGGCCCCTTCCATATAAGAAATATCTAATTGGAATATAATGCCAACTCTTCTGCCCTCCCAAACTCTATCCCGGAGATGACCGTGCTGTCTTTGTGTTACTGGCGTTGCTTAGAAAATCCAGATCTAGAGGGTGCTGTGTAAGGATGTACAACAACAAAAATCGATATAAAAATGACTCGCGGTCTCTGCTCTCTTTACCCAAACCTCTTTTCCTTTATTCTAGTTAAGCACAGAGTAGGAACATTACACTAGGTGGGAAGGCCCAGGAAAGGATATTGCTGGAAAAGTGAACCCTGAAAGATTCAGAAACAGTGCTAGGTTGGCAATGTTTTCAGACCTAGGGGACAAACTATGTGATGTAATGCCAATTTGGGGGAGCAATAAAGCCATTCTGTTTTGAATGCAATGTAGAGTCTGTGAAGGGAAATAACATGCAATAAATAGAAAGGCAAGTAGAAACCAGATTTTAGAGATTGAGGAATTTATTGTAAAAACAATAGGGAGCCATTGAAGATATCATAGTAGGAAGATACATTGTTGCACGTGTGCATTAGGAAGATTAACTCTGCAGCTATATAAAGGATGGGTCGCATGGAACATATATATATGTATATGTATATGTATGTGTGTATATATATATATTATATATATATAATATATATATATATATATTATATATATATATATATAGTAAGCAGGGAGATCATTTAGTCTAGGCAAGCAGTAGCAAAGAGTTGAACTAAGGGAAATGTTCTTGGAAGTGAAGAGATGCTGTAGAGAAAAGATGACAAATACCAGCTTGAGGGACTTTGTGGCCCAAACCAGATTAATCCAATAGCATGTGGAAAATATTAATGTGGTTTTCTAAGTCAATATGCAGTCACAGAGATCTTTAAATCCTTTTTTATTTCAGTTTGACACCATTTGCAGAGGATATATTAAGACTTGGCAAATGCTTCTATATGGAGAATGAGGGACCAGGGGAGCAGAGGATAGCTCTTACATTGTAAAACTAGGAGATTGGGAGAATACTGGTATCCTCAACTGAAATGGGTAAGTTGGGCAGAGGCTAGTGGGGAAAGGTATTTTGGCAAGCTGAACTTAAGATGCTTAAGGGATACCCAGGTGCCAATGTTGAGGAGTTATTGTTCAAGGTAGACTGTTAAATGTTATACTGTGTAACTTTAATGGGAAGGCCTTGACTGATGATCCTATGAAAGTTTGATCGATAGATGAGAAAAAGCCAAAAGCTGCAGAGATGTCAAGATTTTGCAATTAAGAGAGAACTCATAAACTTGGAGAGAGTAGTTTCTTGTTCTTTTCTTTTTTTATCTAAATTAAAATCTAAGTTTATTAAATATCATATGTGAGCTCAGTTGGTAAGTGGACACTATGTTTCATTTCTTAACTAATGATGCAAGAATCAGAAAAATAATTGGAGATCAAAAATTAGAAGGAATCCTAGAGGTGATTGAATCTTCATTGTGATGAATGTGCAGTCAGAACCCATGTGTTCTGATTCCCAAGCCAATATTCTTTGGAAGAAGCCCAGCCCATTCAATTCAGCATTTATTAGACACCTGCTATGTTACGCATAATAGATTTTCTTCCAGTCCCTTATTTTAATTATTTGAACCAATTCCAGTGAAAGTACTATTTTTCTCTTCCACTGTAAAAGCTCTTCCTTTTGAACCTTTTTATGTGAGATAATTTTCCCTGTTTTTTGTCACTTTTCTCCTAGGGCATCCCTGTTTCTTTCCTATTTTTTTCAATAGCATTTTATTTTCCAAATATATGTAAAGATAGTTTTCAACATTAAGTTTTACAAGACTTTATGTTTTGATTTTTTCTTCCTCCTTTCCTTATTTCCCCTCTCCCCAAAACAACAAGCAATCTTATATAAGTTAAAGATGTGCAATTCTTTTAAACATATTTCCATATATGTCATGTTGTGCAAGAAAAATCAGACCCAAAGTGGAAAATAAAGGAAAAAAACCAAAAAGTGAAAATTTTATGCTTCAATCCACATTCAGTTTCCATAATTCTCTCTCTGGATGTAGATGTAATTTTACTTCCCAAGTCTATTAAAATTTCTTTGAATCAGCCAGTGCCAGTGATCTTGTGATGAAGAGAGCCATATACACCCAGAGAGAGGACTGTGGGAACTGAGTGTGGATCACAAGATAGCATTTTCCCTCTTTTTGTTGTGGTTTGCTTGCATTTTATATTCTTTCTCATTTTTTTCTTTTTGATCTGATTTTTCTTGTGCAGCAAGATAATTGTAGAAATATGTATGCATACATTGGATTTAACATATATTTTTACCATGTTGAACATATATTGGATTGCTTGCCATCTAAGGGGGGGGTAAGGTGGGGAAATTGGAACACAAGCTTTTGCAAGAGTCATTGTTGAAAAATTATCCATGTATATCTTTTGAAAATAAAAAGCTTTAATTAAAAAAAAAAAGAATTGCCTTGAATCAATGCGTTATTGAAAAGAGCCAAGTCTATCATAGTTGATCATCATACTATCTTGTTGTTACTGTTTACATTGCTCTTTTGATTCTGTTCACTTCATCCAGCATCAATTCATGTAAGTCTTTTCAGGCTTTTCTGAAATCAGCCTGCTCATGATTTTTTTATAGAACAATAATATTCCATTACATTCATATACCATAACTTATTTATCCATTTCCCAGCTGATGGGCATCCACTCAGTTTCTAGTCACTACAAAAAGGGCGGCTACAAACATTTTTGCATCATGTCCCAGTTTTCCGACATCCCCTCCAACACTTATTATCTTTTCCTGTCATGTTAACCAATTGAAGAGCTAAGACAACTCTCAGAGTTGTCTTAATTTGAATTTCTCAAATCAATAGTGATTTCGAATATTTTTATATGAGTAGAAACAGCTTTAGTTTCTTCATCTGAAAATTGTTCCTATCCTTTGGTCATTTATCAGTTGATTGCCTGCTTTTTACATCATTCCAATGTAATCAGTCTCTTGAAACCCTCTATTTTTTTATTTTTAAAAATTTTTAATAGCTTTTTATTTACAAGTTATATTTTAATTTTAATTTTACAGCATTGACAATTGTCAAACTTTTTGCTCCAATTTTTCCCCTCCTTCCCCCACCCCTCCCCTAGATGGCAGGATAACCAATACATGTTAAATATGTTAAAGTATAAATTAAATACAAAATAAGTGTGCATGTCCAAACCGTTATTTTGCTGTACAAAAAGAATCGGACTCTGAAATAGTGTACAATTAGCCTGTGAAGGAAATCAAAAATGCAGGTGGGCGAAAATATAGGGATTGGGAATTCTATGTAATGGTTCTTAGTCATCTCCTAGAGTTCTTTCGCTGGGTGTAGCTGGTTCAGTTCATTACTGCTCCATCGGAACTGATTTGGTTCATCTCATTGCTGAAGAGGGCCAGGTCTATCAGAATTGATCATTATATAGTATTGTTTTTGAAGTATATAATGATCTCCTGGTCCTGCTCATTTCACTCAGCATCAGTTCAACAAGTCTCTCCAGGCCTTTATGAAATCATCCTCTGTTTTTTTAAAGACCCATTTTCTCCTTGAAGGATTATATTCACTTTTTCTGATTAGGTTATTCTTCTGTGTAATCCTAACTCTTGCTTTCTGGAAAATCATATTCCCAGTTCTCTATTCCTTTCACATGGTAGCTGCTAAATCTTGTGTGAAGCCACTGACTTTGGCTCTGTGATATTTGAATTTCTGACTCCTTGCAATATTTTCTATTTGACTTAGGAACTCTGGGATTTGGTCATAATATTCCTGGGAGTTTTCATTTTGGAATCTCTTTTAGGCAGTGATTGGCGAATTGTTTCAAGTTTTATTTTACTCTCAGGTTTCTGAAATATAAAGGCAGTTTTCCTTGATAATTTCTTGAAATATGATGTCTAGGCTTTTTCTTTGATCCTTGGTTTCAGGCATTTCAGTGATTCTTAAATTATCTCTCCTCCATATATTTTCTAGGCCAGTGGTGTTTCCAAATGGACTATTTCACCTGTTAGTCTATTTTTTCATTCTTTTGGCCTTATTTTTCTTGATACTTCATGGAGTCCTTAGCTTCCACTTACTCAATTCTACTTTTCCAGAATTATTTTCTTCAGTGAACTTTTGTACCTTTGTTTCCATTTGGCCAATTATGCTGTTTAAGGATTTTTCTTTGTTAAATTTTTGTGCTTCTTTTATCATTAGATTGATTCTGTTTTCTCTTTTTTTGAGGTATTATTTTCTTCAGCATTTTTGTGCTTCCTTTCCCAAGCTGTTCATTGCTCTGCCACTTTAGAATTTGAGTTGATGCATCAACTTTAAATTGATTAAATTGAAAGGGAATGTTGAGAGAGTTCACCTGGATTGCTGCCTCTATTCTTTCATCTTGGCTCCAGTGAGAGAGTAGCTTCCTTTGCATTTTGGAGTTAGAAGCAAGTTGGTAAGGGATGGAGCAGGGAATGGAAGATGTAGAAGTGGAAACTATAAATCCATTGAGCCTTTTCTTTGGAGTCTGGCTCTCCTCAAGGGATTTGTCTTCTGGGTCATATAGCATGTTAACAGATAAGCAAATATAAAATACTTTGAGTAGGGAGAGATTCCCGACAACCAATTAGTTGAGGAAAAAGATGACTATAATATGTTCCACCTGAGCAGGATTCTAAGAACTTGAGATGAGGAAAGATTTCAAAGCAGTCAGAGGGGACAGCCTGTACAAAGGCATGGACTGCCAAGTTTGGGGAAATAAGCAGGTCCATTTGGTGAGAACTCAGAGTGCAAGATAGGAGGAATGTGCTCTAAATCTGGAAAGCTCAAGAGCCATATTGCCAATAGTTTTAAATGCCAATGTAAGGAATTGGGATTTTTTCCTTGAAGCAAGTGGGAACCAGGAAAAGTTGTTGAGAAGGGCACTGAGGTGGTCAAATGTGGTTTAAGAGGCTCATCTCTCATCTCATCACTGTATTTTCTGGTTTGTTTATTCAGATTCTAGCTGCCTTACTACTTGAATCTTCCGCCTGTCTTGAAAGCCCCCCAGAGACCAGTACTGGCATTTCAGAAGGGAGATAGATGGAAATAGTCATCGCTGTGCAAGGATACCCACAGTCAGAAGGACAAAGTGTTCCTGAGCACAGGTACGTGGTAGGCTCTCTCTCCTGGTTCTTCATTGGAGTCTTTTTTGCTACCATCACGACGTCCAGTCAGTTTTTTTTCCCTTCATTTGTCCTTGTGTTTACCCTTGACATCTCTCTTTGTCTTCTCACTTCTATCCAGACACTGAATCCTGGTCCGTGATGTGCCCGATAGACCCGCCCTCTTCCCAGTATCTCGGCTTTACAATCCAAGGTTGTTCCTTAAATGCCCTCCATGCTGCAGAGGCAGGAAGAAGGTAGGAGAAGGAGACACACAGCAGCCGGTGCTCAGGTCTCTTCCTGAAAACACATTGAATTCTGACACAATTCACTTTCTGTTGACAAACAATTAGAAAATAATCTAAAGAACAGGTCTCTCATCAGAGCTTTTGTAGCCTAGAGCTGCAGACACTTACTGTGCCATTATTTGGGAACCACTTTGGGGAAACTTTTCTGAGACCAGTTTTACCCTGCTTCTCCCCGATTCACAGTATGATGGTGAAATTATCACATCCTGTATTTGTCCTCAGTGATGCTGCCCCCATAACTGGTCTGGGGTAAGTGGCATTCGCTTAGGGATCCTGGTAGGCCTGAGAACACTCTCCATTGAAGTCTAGCCTGGGAGGGACCCTGAGAGTGGCAGGGGCTGAGGATGGGAGTTGGGAAGAGCACCCTTGGAAACAATGGCAGAAATACAAAAGAACCTTGCCTTTTCTGTATTATTCTTTGAGGGAAAGAGCAGGACTGCAGGATGCAGTGAACATGGGAAATATTCTCACATCCTGTGTGTCCAGGGGGAAGGGAATGCTGGAATTTATTCATGGAGGAAGGACTTGATGGTAGCACATTAGCATTAGGCTTTTACAAAATCACTTAATTCTATTTAATTTATTTGTTCCTGCTTTGGCTTTCTGAAACTGAGAGGGAGAAGAAAAGGCAGGATGACTTAGGAGCAATTAATGAGCTTTATAATGATTAAAACATTTAAAATGGAAAATTTCCTCTAGTTGTACAACAGCAGCAGCTATTTCACTGAGCACAGGTTGATAAATGGCTACGTCAAAAAAACAAAGAAGCAAAATGAGGAAAAGAGACAGGAGGAGGAGACAGACACAGATACACACACAGAGACAGAGAGTAAGAGAGAGACAGATTGAGAGTGTGAGAGACAGAGACAGTGAGAGAGAGACAGAGAGAGAGCAGAAAGAGACAGAGAGAGGCAGAGATATAGACTATACACTCACACACATACACATCCCTCACTCTCTGATTCTAATATAGGATGAAGAAAAATCCTGAGATCCACCGGAAGGCACCAGTGTCCACAGAGGAGAGGATTAAACAACATGAGGGTGCTTGTCCTGCCCATGTGCTCCAACCTTGCCCTGTGCCAACTCTGTAAGTGGTGATCTCTCATCAAGGGCCAAGAAATATTTTATATTTGTGGAGTTTCTAATGGCTAGCATTTTGTAGCACTTAGAGGTTTACAAGATGTTTTATAAACATGATCTCATTTTGATGCTCTCATCAGTCCTGGGAGGGAACTATTATTATTATCCCCGTTTAAAAGTTGAGCAAACTGAGGTGGGCAGAGGTCCAAGTGGTGATTCCAGGGTCACACGGCTAGTAAGTATGTGAGGCTGGATTTGCACTGTGTTATGTCACTCTTTCTACTCACCTGGCTGCTCTGGACTCTCATTAACTTTGTCAGGTGACATCATATTTGTAGTTCTGTAGTTCAAAGAGTTCTTAAATTCATACAGGCACTAGGACACTAAGCCTTATTTTAAGCCATCGTTCTGCTCCGCTCCCTCCATGTCTAGGTAAGAGGGATGCCCCACACTTCTTCACTTGTCTATCACATGGATATGGAGATAACATAGCAGAGCAGTAATGTAGCGAGTGACTCGGTGATGGACCACATAACAAGATGTGGTTCGTACTGCTGAAAGAACTGATCCACAGAGCCATCCCATCATGATCTTCCCTGTTATTCCTGATGAACTTGGCCGACAAATGAATTGTCCTAGGAACTTAGCACTTTAGAGATCGGTAGAAGAACCTTGGTGACTGGTGCTTCCAGAGGAATGACAGAGAGTCATGAGCTTTGGACTCTTAGCGATCACTATTGCATCTGCTTTTTGAAACCCAAAGCTGCCGAATACATGTTCTCACTAGCAGATCAAAGTACCCTGACATTTTGTTTTTCTTTTCAGTCTATCAAGTATATGATGACAGCCAACCATTGCTGCATGAAGAGAATTCATTCAACGTATTACTTCCCATATCTTCTTTCTCCTGCTGAGAAGCATATAAACCCTTCATTTCCTACCTGCCTAGGTATGTATGTGCATGTGCCTTCACACTCAGAATTCAGACTTAGGCATATTTCTAACCCACACAATATGTTTCAAGTTGGAGTTTCTGACGGCTTGTCATTCTGCTGGAAAAGAATTAGACCTCAGGTTACCTTTTGTAATCTTTTCTTTGCTACTTCCTTAAATAAGGGCCATTACAAAAATCCTCCCGATGCATGTTAACTCTGTTTCCTGTCTCAGATAGAGATGCCATCTGATGATATTTAGAATCATCCTTGGCATAAGCGGCTCCTTTGAATTAGGACCCTTGAAATTGTGTCACAACTTGCAGGATCAGTGTGTATTTGCACATTTCATTCCTACTTTAGAGACGTAATTGAGAACTAAAGAATTTAAATAAAGGCGAGACCTCCGTTTCTGGCCAAAGTGTGTGCTTAAAAGTCTTTTGGAACACTGAAAGCAAAATGGTAATTAGTTGGCCCTGGAAGAAGCCTGGTGGAGTACAAATGGCTTTAGAACTGGGTCCGAGGACCTGGATTCAAATCATGTCTTTGTTTCTTCCTAATCTAAATGAATGGATTGAATAGCATTTCTGAAGTATAATGAGCCCAAAGCTGTATGTATTAAGTGAGCTTTGGGGATACTGATATTCAAAGAAAGATTCTCCCTGCCCTGAAAGAGTTTAAGTTTTGATAGAAAACACCACAAAGAGGGGACTGGTGGCTGGAGAAGGTCCAGGAAGCTTGGAGATGGGGAAGTGAACTGGCGGGTGGTCGGTCAAATGACATGGTCATTTCTGAAACCTTGGAAGTGCTGAATTGGGAATGGGAAACGAGGAGGCACGTGTGAGATAGGGCAGGAGTAGTCTGGTAATACCTGTACTGCCTTGCTTTGTCCTTTTTGGAACTACTTTCTATTCTCTTCTGTGTAGATCATAAATGGTGCCCTTGTCTTAATATTCTGTGTCACTCTTTCCCTCTTGTATATCATATAAGTGTACCCTTGCAAAACAGATCCACATTGATTCAAAGACTCTTAAAGTTGGAAGAAGACTTAGTAAAGACCTGGCACGGTATACCCATCCCATAGAAGGGGAAAGTGACTCAGAAGTTAAGTGATTTAGAGCAGATGATAGATGGACAGACAGGACTTCACCCCTCCTGTTTCTTAGTCCTAGCCTGTGCAGTCAGTCACAAGCCCCCGGGAATTTGCAATGATGTTTCTAAGGGGTTTGAAGTCAGCATTGTTTACTGGCATCGAAAACAGTAAGTAATTGGGCAGTTGTGTTACAGATTTTTCTTCACATAATTGAAACCTTACAGGTTTGTTTCTGTAGAGATCTGAGTAGAAAATATATGAAGTCTTGTTGGATTACATCTCTTAATGTTTACAAAATGTCCCATGTAAAATTAAGATATGATTATCTTAAAATTAAAGTTTTATAATTTTATATTTGGAGTAATTATAAGGAGAACGAAACTTTATATTTTTAAAATTTTATCACCTAAATTTGAATTTAGAACTGTTTTGGGCACAAGTCATTATTGTAGTTAATGCAAACATTTAATAAATAAATACAAAGTGACTAGTATGTTAAATTAATCTAGGGCTTTATGATGCATTTTCAATGGTTTAATAAACAGAAAGTGTCAAGCAGCACATCATTATATTGCTATAGTGTTTTTGTGGCTTGGAGAAATCTCTGTATTTATGTCCCATTTCTAGGTTCCTCTGCTTATATTCAGGAGGAGAAAATAAAGTCTAAAATTTACTTGTTGGCTTTCTTGGGTAGCCATTTTTCCAATCAGTTGCGTTGGCTTCATAAGTTCTGTTTGTTATAATGACAATTCCTGTGTCCATTAGAGAATAGAGCTGACTAGACCTGTGATTTCATCAGTTTTGACAACTCCCTTGTGCCTGAAACGAAATGTTCACCCTTCTCATCTCTGTCTCCTTGCTTCCTTCAAGCCCTCCCTTCTACAAGAAACTTTTCCCGATCCCCTTTAATTTCAGTGCTTTCACTCTGAGATTTAAGTTTCTAGTGGTCTCAAACAGCTTGTAATACTTGTTAGCACAGTGAAGTTAAAGAGACAGGACATTTGGAACCCTGGATTTGAATTCTGTATTTAAACTATGTGTTCTTGAAGTATAAAATGAATAATTACATTATAGGATTTATCTTTTGCCATTTTGCTAAACAGAAAGGAAATGACCTAATTTCAAAATGTCTTCTGGCGAATGAATAGAGAGGAAAGGAGCCTGAAATGCAGAAGAAAAGAGAGGAGCAAAAGAAGGAAAAGGGAGGGTCTGCAGGGGAGAAATATTTTGCTCCCAGTTTTCTTAGAGCACATTGAAGACACTGAAGGGCTCATCAGTCTGGGAAATAAAATGGCTTTGTTCTTTGGTCTTATGGACTAACTAAGCATCTTGCAAAACTTCTGTGTCTTTTGATCTTTTTCCCCTTATGTTCTTCTGAGAAAGTTAAAAAGGGAGGGTAAGGGGGCAGGACCTGAATATATAAATATATGACTGAACCAGATCTCCCCAGCGTCTGTTTGAGACTGTTAGAAACTCCAGCTCATCCTGAACAACTTGTTCTTGTTAAATATAACCATTGGAGGCCTACAATGAGTTCAAAGGGATTGGTGTTCCAGATGTAAATGTGGTGGAAGTGTCCAAATGAAATAATGGAGAATCACCCATAGGACACGTAATTATTTCAGCTGTCCTGTCCGGGGTATAAAAATACAGTGACCAAAATGGGACTTGCTGATCATATTAAGAAGCTCCACAGAGAGAATATTCGCTATATGACCTTTTCAACAAACATGTACCGTAAATGTTGATTTTAAGATATCACAGTAGAAATCTATATAGACTGAGGCTCCCAGGTTCATCAATTTGGAGTTGTAAGGCACCTTGGAGGCTATTTGATCTAACTACCATTTTATGGACAAGAGAACCAAAGCATGGAAAAAAGAATTAGTTAGTCCTGGATTATACAGGTAGAAGGTGGCCAAGCTGGGATCAGAAGCTGTATAAGAAGACTCAACATACAGGGTTCTTTCTAGTGAGATATAGAAAAGGACACCACATTACTGAAGGTTGTGTTAATATCTAAAAAATTATACTGGTGGATCAGCCCCTAACATACAAATATGTATTTCAAAAATCCCTTTGTCAGTCATAATTAAGAAACATTTTTGACATACAATTTACTTTTAGATGCTCTAGAGAAAATAAATATAAAATTTTGTCTTGATGATTTCATAATGTAATTGATAAATAAGAGATATTCACTAACCTAGGAAGCAGAGTAAGGTGAATGTCTAACAGTAACCACAATAATAGAACTCCCTTCATGAAAATCATTTTTTCTATCTCATTGTGACATGGAAATGTAATCCCAGGATCTCCAAAGCTCAACCAGCAGAGCTAGGACTCTGGCAAGTCCTACCAAGCTGGAAAGTTTTTGAGTGATGGGGTGTTTGTTCATTGTTCCAGGCGAGAACCAGGCTGGCTAAGCTTAAAGTGGCTGCTCAATAGGCTTGATATTACTTGATTTACTCAACCCCACAATTCTTGGAGACTGTTGACTTAGATCAGTATGAGGAGGGCCCAGAGCTATAAAATTGCAGCTCTAGAATAGGACTTTAAAAAAAGTTATACACTCTTGGAAAGTGAGGTACCTTACCTGAGGAATACAGGGGTGTATATATGCATAGGCTTAGATATCTTGTGATGGGCTGAAGTTGAGTTGATGCACTGAGGTCCCGTGGGAGCACTTATGGCTAATTACCAATTGGACAATATTCTATTAGTATGTGCTTGGAGAAAGAATGGCACTGCCCACCACTCTGCAGCCTTGATCTGTTGTATAGGAGATTGGGTGGAGGGGTTGGTGGGTGGAGTGAGAAAGCCAGAGTCGCTCCTGGTCAGATTCGTGTCTCGATCACCTCCACAAAGAATGAAGATCAAGGACTTTTGCTGATCTTGACTCTGGCTGATTCTAAAGTACCCAGGACATTCATACCAATTCTATTCCATAAAATCATTGTTTCTATCAATCCCTTAGTGAGGCTTTACTCAGAATTCATTTTGAGTCATATGTTCACTGACTGGGTTATTTTAATGAGGCAATATTGATTAAAATCTGATGCTTGCCTAAGATTCAGGTAGAATTTTTTGTTGTTGTTGGTTGTTTCAATTGTGTCTGATTCTTCATGACATCATTTGGGGATTTCTTGGCAAAGATACTGTGGTTTGCCATTTCCTTCTCCAGCTCATTTTACAGATGAGGAAACTGAGGCAAACGGGGTGAAGTGACTTGGTTAGAGTCACCCAGCCAGTAAGGGTCTGAGGCTGGATTTGAACTCTGGAAGAGGAGTCTTCCTAATTCCAAGCCCAGTACTCTCTATACTATGTCACCTAACTGCGCCTCAGGTAGAATTAATGTCAGGCAATTTCCTCAGATCCAATGAGGACATGATGTCCACGGACATCTACTTGTTTAAGGAACTCTAGTGGGAATGAAGGGGTTAGTCTGAATGTCTCACCTTCCAGACAGATAATTTTTCTCAGTGGAAAAAAATGCTATCCTTTTGTGTCAGAGAAGGGACTTGGAACTTGAGTCTTTATGACTTTAAGGTCAGTTGTAAAACATGGCCATTAAGGAAATGTTTTGCATGACTGTGCAGATATAAGCTATATGAATTGCTTGCCTTTTCAGTGAGGAGGGTTGGAGAGGGGGAAGGCAGACAACTGGGAACTCAAAAGTTTTTAAAACAAATGTTAAACGTTGCTTTTACACCTAAGTGGGGGAAAATAAAACACTCAATAAAGAAAGATCAATTGTAAAGCATTATTTATCAATTGAATCCTGGGATGGGGAGGAATCTAAATACATTACTAAGACAAAGATTCAATTGGCTTTTAGTGTCAGATTAATTGCATGCATACCCATGTATGTATACATATATGTACACATATAATACAAATATATACATACATTCTTCTTCCCTTCCCATTATCTTCTCTCCCCCTTCCATTATCTTCTTTCAATAATATTGTGATTCTCCCGAAGGAGATTCATATGAAGACTCAATATTTTCAAAACATTTAGTGAAATCTGCTATGTGGCTATAAGACCTTATGGACACATTCATCACGTTCCAGTTTTATTATTCAATTTTCCCCAAGTTCCTGTAGATGTATTAAATCGCCAGCTCACTAATTATTCCGTGGTAAGCTCTGTGCTAAGTGCTGGGGCTACAAATGCATAGGGAATGCTTATGAGGCATTATTTGCTAAAATCACAAAATTGGAATTGGAGGTTCCTCAGAGGTCATCCAGTCTGACGCATACATACCACAGATGCATAAGAATCTCAAAATTCTCAACAGGTGACCACTTATGCATACACCCATCGCCTGACCTGAAGTCATGGAAAGCCCGAGACCTCATAAGGCAATTTATTCTGCTTTTCAGTAGCTCTAAAGGTTTAGGAAATCTCTTTTCATCAAGCCTTAATTTCTCTCTTTGTAGTTTCTACCCTCTGCGCCTAGTTTTATTCTCTGGTACCAGTGTAGAACAAGTCTAATCTCTGTTTGACACAGCACTCCTTCAAGCAGTTGATGATATTGATTATGCCTCCCTCCCCTATAAGTCTTCTCTTTTCTGGGGTAAAAACCTCTTTTTCACTAGACATAATGTTGAGGCCCTTTAGTGGTCAGTTTGCCATTTCTCTGCCTGCTACCACTTTCAACCCCCCCACCCTGAACCCAGCAGAGAACCTCTTTGAACACTCACTCCATGATGTATAAATGCTATCAAGAATAGATAATATTTGAATTTCATGATGATGTTATGTATGCTGTGATTCCCTAGGTGATCCTTTTCTCACTAATGTGGCTCAGCCTCTTTGCTCAGTGATACATGTGCAACCTCATCTCCTTCATGTTGCTATTTGTTGTGGAGGCAGTGTATATGCTTAATAAGTGGGAGTGCTTATATGAGCAAGAAATGATTCCTGTTTTGCTTGACTTTTATTGTAAGTTTCCTGCTGGCTGTTTTATTCTTAGGCATGTTCTCTTGCTCTTCAAATGAATTCTGTACTCTGAGAAACCGAGCCTTTGGTTCAGCCTATCCTGGGGAAGTGTGAAGTACTCAAATAGTTTTTCCAAGGTTATCTACAGGAGTGAGCGAGGCCTCTGAGACCACTGACACTACAGGCTAAAATGTGGATGTGCTTGATTGAGCTGTCTGGAAGAATCCTCAAAGATCAATTATAAGGTAGGCCAGCCAGAAACCAAGCTTCATTGTCATTGGTGAAACTGAGGAGAGGTAGGGACAGTCGTGGCAGAAACCTGAAAGGTGGGGGGAGGAGGGAAAGAAGGCTTCCACCAGGGCATGCGATCTCCTACTTAGACAGTTGATGGCAGCCTCAAAATTAAACTGATGACATAGTTGGGGCAGAAAAAATTCTAAGAACATTGACTTTGAAAGTTCCTTTTTTTCAATTTAATAAATAACCATGACAGTTTTGTGGTTAGCTGAGCTCATTTGGGCCTTTTGTAATAGGTCACCAACCATATGTCTGTGATAGCATTTCCTGGTTTGGAAATGCTCCTTCTATTTAGCCATATAAACATAAATACACATGTCATGGACACTTATATCTACAGGTCATCTGCAAATGATAGATAGTAGGAAGTTTGCCTTGGGTGTCATCTCTGTGAGCATTGTGTCAAGCTAATAGTAGTTTCCTGGTTAGCAGTGATGCAGCAGTTGGGATGGATTATACCTTTATTCAATGACAGGATATTGGGTACGCTCCTTTCACCTCCCCTCTCCCTGTTTCATGCTCTTCAGTTCCCTCTTATATGCTATCTTCTTTCTTTAGAAAGTAAGCTTCCTGAGGTCAGGAGCTGTCTTTATTTCTATTTGTATCTATTTCTGTTTGAATAGAATTTGTATTCTATTTGTATGTGTAGCTTGGCACACAGTAAACAATAAACAAACATTTCTTAAGGATCAGTCTTATGCTCGATAGTATTTATGCAAAATCAGGGAACTTGAGGAAACAGCTAGTCGGTCACTTTGGCTATAATGCAAGATATAAGAAGGGAAAGAGGGGAAAAGCAAGTAGAAATAAATGTTAAAAGGTGAAAGGGACCAGATTTTTATTCAGTGCTTTCAAAGTCAGGCCAAGGTGTTTGTATTTTATCTTATAGGAATGGTATGTCATGGAAAATGATTAACAGAGGAAGGAGATGGTGGGAGAGAGTCACAGTTTTGCGGAAACAATTAGAAAAGGGTGACTCGAAGCAAGGAAGTCAATGAGAAGACTTGGAAGTTGTCTAATCAAAAGACAATGAAGGCTTGACTAGGGCAGCCCAAAGGCTATAAAGTGTAGAGATGACTATGTTTGACTTACTTTTTGTTGGCTTCCACCAGAGGCTTACTCTAGTACCTGGGAGTGATCCTGAGTTTTAGAGGTATTTTAGCTATGGAGTATAAGTTTTCACATGTTCTATGAAGATGGGAAGGCCTGAATGTATGCTCTCTGAACATTGGTCTAATGTTCAGAGGCTCTCCTTACTTTTGCTTCTTGGCTTCCTTGCAGACTCAACTCAAAATGTGCCTTCTGAAGGAAGCCTTTCCCAGTTTTCCTAACTGTTAATCCTGAGATTCTTAACCTGGAGTCTGTGAATGAATAAGCCTTTAATACAATGTTTACCATATTAATTATATTAATGTCCGTTAAAAGTGGATATTGGCTGGCTTAGGATACCTGAGTTCAAATGCTATCCCTGAAACCTGCTGTCTATACTATTTGGGGCAAAACACTAAGTTCTTGCTACAGTTTCTTCTGTAGTAGGAGAGACCTTTCAAATCCCTTCAACCTCTAAATGTGTGATGATAGATTCCTATGATCCTTAACTCCCAAGAGGACACAGGCTAAATAAATTTTCTATTGTGCTCTGTATACAGTAGGTAACTGATATATATTGAATTGAGAAATAGATTTCACTTAAATATCTGATAAAAGACTTCCTTGCAATTGGAATTACAAAATTGCAGAAGTGGAAGGGATTTTAGTGACAATTTAGTCTAAACCATAGCTGAAAACATTTTTCCTCCATAACTGCAAACATGTGGTCATCTAACCTTTGATTGAATATTGCCTGGAAATAGGAGTCTGCTGCCTCCAGAAATGGCCTGTTCCCTTTTCAAGCAACTCTAATCTTTATTTAGGAAGTTTCTTCTTATTTTGAGTCTACATCTGTGTGAGATCTGATAATTCTTGGCCTATTTCTTTTTTATATTTTACTTTTTCCAATTGCATGTAAAACAATTTTAATGTTATCTTGAGACATTTTGCATTGCAAATTCTCTCCTTCCAACCCCCTCTCCTCCTCATCCCTGAGAAGGCAAGGAGTTTGCTATAGGTTATACATGTGCATTTATGCAAAACATATTTCTATATTAGTCATGTTGCAGAAGAAAACACAGATTCCTCCTCCCCCAAAAAATTTCAAGTAAAACAAATAAAGTTAAATAAAAGTATGCTTTGATCTGCATTCAGATGCCATCAGGGATGTATAGCATTTTTCATCATGAGTCCTTTGAAAATGTCTTGGATAAAGATAAGGTCAAAACAGGTTCATGATTTAGACATAAAGAGTGATATTATAAGCAAATTTGAAGAACAAAGGATAGTTTACTTCTCAGATCTCTGGAGAATGAAGACATTTGTAGCCAAAGAAGAACTGGAGTACATTATTGAGTACAAAATAGATGATTATGACTATATTAAGTTAAAAGTTTTTGTACAAACAAAACTAATGCGGAGAAGAATAGAAGGGAAGCAATAAAGTAAGAAAAATTTTACATTGAAGGATCCTGATAAAGGCTGCATTTCTAATATATATATAGAATTGACTCAAATTTATAAGAATTTAAAGCATTCTCTCTAAATCACTATTGATCAGAGAAATGCAAATTAAAACAACTCTGAGGTACCACTACATACCTGTCAGATTGGCTAAGATGACTGGAAAAGATAATGACAAATGTTGTAGGGGATGTGGGAAAAAAATGGGGCAGCAATACATTGTTGGTGGAGTTGTGAATGGATCCAACCATTCTGGAGAGCAATTTGAAACTATGCCCAAAGGGCTATCAAACTGGACAGACCCTTTGATCCAGCTGTATTTCTACTGGGCTTGTGTCCCAAATAGATCATAAAGGAGGAAAAGGGACCCACATGTGCAACAATGTTTGCGGCAGCTCTTTTTGTAGTGGTAAGAAACTAGAAACAGAGTGGATGCCCATCAGTTGGAGAATTGGCAAATAAGTTATGGTATATGATTGTTATGGAATATTATTGTTCTATAAGAAATGATGGTCGGGAGAGACTTAGATGAATTGATGCTAAGGGAAATGAGCAGAACCAGGAGATGATTATATATGGCAGCAACTAGACTATACAAAGATCAATTCTGATGGACATGGCTCTCTTCAACAATGAGATGATTCCAACCATTTCCAATTGTTCAGTGATGAAGAGAGCCATCTACACCAGAGAAAGGACCATCGCAACTGAGTGTGGTTCTCAACATAGCATTCTTACCCTTTTTGTTGTCGTTTGCTTATTTTTTGTTTTCTTTCACATTTTTTTTTGTTTGATATTATATTTCTTGTGCAGAACGATGATTGTGGAAATATGTATGGAAAAATTGTACATGATTACCATATATTGGATTATTTTCCATCTAGGGCAGGGGTGGGGGAAAGGGAGGGAAAAATTTAGAACACAAGGTTTTGCAAAGATGAATGTTGAAAGTTATCCATGCATATGTTTTGAAAATAAAAAAAGTTTTAATTTAAAAAAATGACCAACTTATAGAAGTCAGGCAGGGGGGAGGCAGTTGTATTTAGCTTTCAGTTCATTATCTTCTGCATTGGCCCAGCAAATGATTTTGTGGGTCTTCCTTCTGGGACATTCTCTATTTCTGCTAGACCATGTATAAAAACATCAAATCAAGTTAGTTGAGCAGTGAGTCAGTCAAATGGTGAGCCAGAGTTGGAGCTAAGGCTCTGAGGGGAAATTGTTCTTGGAATGGAGGGTCAATAGCTACAGGGAGTGAGGAATGATTCCATTCTTTTTTTTTTTGAACTCTCAGAGCTCTTTCTATGAATCTCTCTTGTGCCTGACTCTTCATTTTGCATATTTATTAAATTATGGTGCAGGCTGTGTCTTTGCATCTTGGTATGTCCTGACTGCCTAGATTAGGAGGGAAAGAAAGAAGGAAATAACAAAAAAAGAAAGGTACTAAATATTTATTAAGTGCCTTCAATATGGACTCTACAAATAGTATCTCATTTGAATCTCATAATACTGGAAGATAGATACTATTATTATTTTCATTTATAGTTGAGGAAACTGAGGAAAATAGAGATTAAATTACTTTCTCAGAATCACATACCTAAATTTGAACTATGTCTCCTTGCTACCTCATGTACATAGTAGGTGCACAATATCCATTGATGCAATGATTAATTATTTAAATAATTACAAATGTGGATTTCCCAGGCCAATACAAAGTTGTCTAGGTAAAAAACATAAATGCCTGAGAAAATCTTGTTTACCTTTCTTTTTTTGTTGATAATTTTTGTTTTTGTTTTTGAAAACTAGATTTCTTGTTTTTTTTCTGGTTTTTAAGGGAACATCTGTAATCTTCTCAGTTTCTTTTCTCTAAATTCCAATAATGTCCATTTTATGAAATAAATAGTAAATTGACCTATTCAGTGAATTTCCATTGCAACAAACATATTAGCATAAGCCTTTTTAACATTTTTGTACTTTTTCTTATAATCTCTTCTGATAAAAAGAAAATATATAAGATAGTAACATAAAAGTAAAAAAAAGTAGAAAATGTCTTCTGTAGTTGTATTACTTAGTATTTAAGTCATTCACATCTGATCATTATATTCTCACCACTTTTCATCAGTTCATCAGCAAGTCTTTCTAGATTTTTCTGAAAGCATCTAGCACAAAAGTATTTTATTATAATATATCACAACTTGTTCATCCATCCCCAGTTGATGGGCTTCCTATCAACTTCCAGTTCTCTGTCCTTATAAAAAGAGCTGCTTTTCTTTTGTTTAATCTTTTTGGGATGGTATAGCACTTTGGTTATAGTTCCAAATTGCTCTCCAGAATAGTCGGATCTTATCACAATTCCACCAACAGTAAATTAGTGTGCCACTTTTCCCACCTTCCTTTCAACATTTATCTTTTTCCCCCCTCTCATGTTAGCCAATTTGATAGGTATGAGGTAGTACCTCAAAGCTGTTTTAATTTACATTTTTCTAATCAATAGTGATTCAGTCTTTTCCTATTACTACAGAGAGCTTTGATTTCATCTTCTGAAAACTGCCTGTTGTTATTCTTTGATCATTTATCCATTGGAAAATGACTTGTGTTCTTATAAATTTGACTCTGTTCTTTCTCCATGTATATGACCAATGAAACCTTTATCACAGAAACTTGCTGTAAAAATTTCCCCAGTTTTCTGCTTTCCTTCTAACCTTTGCTTTCATTGGTTTTGTTTCTGAAAAACATTTTAAAAAAAATTTAATGTAATGAAAATAATTTCAAGTTTTAATTTCATTATTCCCCTCCAAATTCTACTATTGTTCCTATAAAGAAATCTTATTGTTGTTATACCTTGTACAGTTTTATAAACATAACACTGAAATTATAAACGATAGAATCTTTATTCATCACTTATCAAGATATGGCCAATCATTGTCCAGACGTTCTGTAGAATAATTTGGAACTATATCTGAAGGGCTCTAAAATTGTGCTTATCTTTTTGGCACGATGAGACCAGTACTGAGCCTGTATTCCAAGGAAGACCTATTTGTACAAAACAATGTACAGCAAATATATTCTTGGTGGCGAAGAATTGGAAATTGACAGGATGCCTATCAATTGGGGAATGGCTGAATAAGCTGTGGTCCCAGACTGTGATGGAATACTATTGTGCTTTAAGAAATGAGGAGCAGGATACTTTGACAAAAAGCTAGAAAAGACTTTGATGAACTGATGCAAAGTAAAGTGAGCAGAGCCAGAACATGGTACATAATAAGAGCAATAATTTACAATGATTAACTGTGAATGACTTAGCTACTTTCAGGAATATAGTTATCCAGGACAACTCCAAAATTACTCATGATGAAAAATACTGTCTACCTCCTGAGAAAGAGTTTATGGATTTTGAATACAAATTAAAACATATTCTTTTTCACATTATTTTTTCATGGATTTTAATTTTGGTCTGTTTTCTTTCATGTGGCGTTTTGCATAATGATATATGCTATATCAAATTACTTTCTGTCTGGGGAGAGACAGAGGAAGAAGGGGAGAGAATTGGAACTCAAATTTAAAAAAACCCTAATGTTATAAAATGTTTCTATATGTAATTAGAAAAAATAAAATATTAAAATTTTTAAAAAGAAAAAGAAGCATAAAATAGTTATCTTTTTAAAATTTATTTTATTGGCTTGGCCTAATCATTCATTAGGTATTCCTTTATTTTTATAAAGAATATTTTATAATTCAGTGGATGCTCATCAGTAGGAGAATGGCTGAATAAGTTATGTATATGAATGTTATGGAATATTATTGTTCTGTAACAAATAATAAGCCAGCTGATTTCAGAGAGGCCTGGAGAGACTTACTGAGTGAAGTGAGCAGAACCAGGAGATCATTTGTACACGGCAACAAAAAGACAATATGATGATCAATTCTGATAGAAATGGCTCTCTTAAACAGTGAGATGATTCAGGCCAGTTCCAATATCTTGAGCCATCTACACCCAGAGAGTACCATGGGAAATGAATGTGGTTTACAACATAGCATTTTCTCTCTTTTTGTTGTTATTTGCTTGCATTTTATTTTTTCTCATTTTTTCCTTTTTGA
Source organism: Antechinus flavipes (assembly GCF_016432865.1). NCBI lineage: Eukaryota > Metazoa > Chordata > Mammalia > Dasyuromorphia > Dasyuridae > Antechinus > Antechinus flavipes. The sequence goes on along the minus strand of NC_067404.1, from coordinate 68,525,204 downwards.
TCTCATTTTTTGTGTGCAGCAAGATAATTGCATAAATATGTATGCCTATATTGGATTTACATATAGTTTTACCATGTTTAACATAGAAAAAGTGTTCTATAGTTGTAATTATGAAATTCTTTTATGTACCTTATTAGGCTCACCTCCATTTTGAATGGAATTTATCTTATTGTTTCCTTCTGGTTTTGTTAATACAATGTAGTGATGCTGATAAATTTGTGGAATTGTTTCCTCTTCATTTCTTGTACTTAAACTATTAGTCATTTTAGTTTTTTTTTTAACTGATTCTCTTGGTAGATCTTTATATTATTTTCAAACAGGTATAACTATCTCCTCTTTGCTTGTATTTATACTCATTTCTATAGCTAGCGATTGGGGAACTGTGTCAATAATGGTATAGATTGTGGCATGTTCTACTCCTTTTTGTACTAAGAAACTTCCCATTTTTCTCCTTAGTATTTGAGTTTTCATTAAATAAATTGGCTACTTTCAAGAAGAATCTTCCTGTCTGTCTTTTTTTTTTTTAAAGATTTTAATGTATATGACTGCTGTTTTTTGTTAGACTTTCTGCATCTGTTTAATATAATCAGGCAATTTTTCCCTTATTCACATGATTAATTATGCTGATTGTTTTCCCAATGTTGAACCATCCTTTCAGCCTTTGAATCCAATTTGTACATCATGAATGGTTTTTCTGGTTATATTGATGTGGGCTCCACAGTAGGATTTTAGTTAAATTTTAAAATGTTTGCATTAATATTTATTCCTGAAATTGACCTATACTTCTTTTATGCATTGTTCCTCTCTGATTAAGGTATGAGGATCTTATTTGTTTCATAAATAGAGTTTTGATGGAGTGTCTTTACTTTCCCTCTCTTTTTGAGAATTAAAAAAAAAGGATTAATTGATCTTTAAATATTTGATCAATTTTCAATCCATCTGGTTTAAGGAGACACTGCTCATTTCTGATGAAGCCATGCTAGTTGGCTGTGATCACCATTTTCTTTTTTAAATGTTTACTAAACATCTTTTTAATAATAAATTCTAAAAATTGTCAGCAATACAATTCAAACTCGTTGGCTTTGAGCTTGTGCATTCCATTCTCTTCTTTTTGATGCGAATTGAGACAATATTTGCCCTTCTCTAATTTTGGTTCAGAGACCACTTATAGTTCCTGAACTGGCACACCTCCCCACTATTCAATATCCTGGCTTCTTTCATTTCATCTAGATCAAGGTCCTTGAACTCATCAAGGACCGAGAGAGATCTTTACTTGTCTATTCATCTTTTTTTTTTTAACTCCTTATTTGCTATTTTGGATCTTCAAACATCAGTTCAAGGATTATTGTCCTTGGAAGAAACACAAGATTTGAGTCATTCTGTCTTTCCTTTGTGATCTCATTCATAGTGATTAATGGCCTTGTTGCTTCTTCCTGTTTCCCTTTTTCCACATTTTAGCTGGAAAAAAAAGCAATCAAAAGGCATTTGTTAAATACTTAGAGAAATACTAAGCACTAGGCAGGAAACAGTTCCTGCCTTCTAGAATGTTACAGTCTAATGGGGGAGATAACATTTTCATTTATAAGTATGTATGTATACACACACATACATATACATATGTGATTCACATAAAATGAATATTTTTCCATCTGGAGGGAACAAACAGCTTGGGGTAGTACTTGAGCTGAATCTTAAAGGAAATAAAAGGATTCTGAGAGATTGATATGAAAAGGAAGTACATTCCAGGAAGGGGATAGTGGGTACAAAGGTATAGAAATAAGAAATGAATTATTGTCTGTATTGGGAACACACATGTGTAAGGAACACATGAGTGAGCCAGGATAACTGGATTACAGGGTATGTATAGGGAAATAATGTGGGGAAAAGACTTCAGAAGGAGGAAGGGGCCTGGTTGGGAGAAGTATACCATATGATACCAAATAGAGGAGTTGATATTTAATCCTAGAGGTAATAAAGAGCCACTAAAGTTCATTGAAAAGAGAGAGGCTATGGTGACATGGTCAGACTGGCACTTTGGTAAAATTCCCTTTGGCAGGTAAGTAGAAGATAGATCAGAGTAGATAGAGACTTGAAGCAAGGAGGCCAAGTAGCAGGTTATTTTAGACAGGATATGAGGTAATGAAAGCTTATGCCAGAGTGCTGGCAGTGTCAGAGAAGAGAAGGGGTTAGTAATATGGGCACAGACTAAATATGTGAAGTTGGTGCCATTGTAGATCTAGAAATGACATTGAACTTGTGAACCCAGAAAGACAGTAGTAACCCCAGCTGTAATAGGGAAGTTCCAAAGTCGTGAATTTGAGGGTTAAGGTAGGAGATCTGTCTTGGACATAAGAGCTTATGAGGTCACCAAGTAAGAGTACAGAGAAAAAAAAAGAGTGAGCAGAACTGAATCTTGGGTAACACCCACAATCAGTAAGCTTGATTTGGGATAGAAACCAGAAAAGATAGGAAAACCAGGTGGGAACTGTCAGCATCCCTGGGAATCAGAGAGGAGAGAGTGTCCAGGAAATAGAACATATTTAGCAATGTCACATGATGCAGAGAGTTCAGAGAAGTTAGAGGTTGAGAAAAGGCTGTCAAATTTGTCAAGAAATTTGGAAAAGTGTTGAGTTAGGCAATCAAGAGAAATGGCAAAGGCTTAAGAATTTAATGAAAGGAGAAGTTGATGTACCACATAGAAGCAGATTTTTCAGTTTGGCTGAAAAGGGAGGAGGGATATAGGATAATAGGGGTGAATAGATCTTGCAAAGATTCTTTAGATGGTAGGCAGCAGAGAAGGAGCCTGTAGACAAGGAGAGTTGGAAACTTAATGAGAATCTTAGCATTTCTCACTAACTTGAGCTCTTTTAAACTTAAACAACCTTGAGACTGTCATTACATGCTATTGGATCTATGATTTTATGTTCATTTTTTTCAATATCTTTCCTTTTGTCTTCTGTATGTTTCATTTTACAATTTGTTGATCTCTTTAGCCAGTTTCCATTTTGAGAAATCCCTTTTTCTACATCTACCTTCTTTTCTCTGAAACCTTTGAGTCCTGCAATCTGTGATCAATGGGTAACATTCCTCCTCCTCCTCTTTCACAAATTTTATGATAGAGTTGTAATTCTCCCTCAAGGTTCCCATTATTTCTTACCCAGTAGCCAGTTTCTCTTTGATATTTAAAATTAGTTCAATAATAGAAGTTCCGCTCATACCTTCCTTCCATTATCATTTTGAAGGATAGGATTTTCATAAGACAAATGGAGGAATTATTCCCTGCTCATATTTGGGCATTGGGCAATAGGGAAGAGGGATGGAAAGAGGAGAGAGTATGTGTGAGAGTAAAAAAAGAAAGGGGAGAGGAGAAAAAGAGTTACTAGGTAATCGAAATTCTCCACCATTGCTGTATCTTGTCTCCATGCCAGGCTCCTTATGTGCTTCCTGAATTTCTCCTCTATTTCTTCTTTCTGTCTAGATGGTCTGTGGCTTACTCCATTGCCCAGAACAGTTGTTTTTCTTTCTTGTTGGTGAGCAGTGAGATGCCTTCACCACTCTCGTTTTTGGAATTGCTCTCTTGAAGATATCTTTTTAATATAGGATGCTTTTTCATTCATATCTTTTCCCTTCCTTCTCCTGTTGTTGCTCTTGAATAAAGTCTAACCCTCTAGAGCCATTCCAATCTGAAAGGTAGTCGACTTATCTGCTAGTGTCCAAGTCACCTTACATTAGTCTCCCTCACATACCTTGATTGTCACTCATACTTGGTTCATTTGTTATAGGCTACTGGGTGTCTTTACCCATTTGTAGGTCTTGATGAAATCATCAAATCACACTGATTTTCTGCAGCTCAGAAGGACTAACGACATATCCTGAATGAAAGGGTAGTAACTGAAGAAAGATTCCTCTTTTTACCTATGTTTTAGATTGGGCTACTCTTGGTTTAAAAGTGACCAAAAGGCAACATTACAGCTCCTGATCTTTGCTGGAAATATTTGGAATGGCACCTTTAAAATATCTACACCAATATTAGGACCGGGATTGGACCCGTGATCTCACTGGTATGGGAAATGTGAGGTAAGGAAGCTCCCTCTCCCTAGGTAGAACAACTTGTATTTGTAACTTTACAGCTATGAATTTACAATTACTTAACTGTAAACAGCAGCTGTTTACAATTATAAATCAGCAATTTATAGCATTAGCGTGTCACCTGAGGCACTTACTGTTTAATGACTTGCCCAAAGTCACAAAGCCAGGATTTGTCAGAGGCCAGACTTGAAGCCAGTATAACTTATTCTAGAATTAATCCTGTAGGATTTTTGTATCCAACTCTCTCTTAGTAGCTAGTTATTCATCAGATCTTTTGCATGGTAGATCCGACTTAATTATTAAGAATAAGCCATTTTTGACATGATACTTTGCAGCTTATAAACAAAGCCTTAATTACAATGTCTAGATTCATACCAGAGCAATTTTCTATCTAATTGATTCAGGGTGTACCCAACAGGCTTCACATTGTCTATTTTCACACTTGCCCCATTAATTCGATAAATGTAGCTTCTCATCATTTTGGAAATCACTAAATATTTTAGTTCAGCGTGATACAATCCAGGAATGCTGATTAACAATCTGTAATCATTTTCACCATTTCTCTGTCCCTGGCAACATTACTGTTCCAAAAACATCTTAAGTAGAACTTTGACTGGAAGCTGTCCTCTGTGGTCCTTCCATCTGGCGTAAGCAGAGTGACAAATAGCCCAGGGTTTAACTAATCACATCACCCTTTAGGACTACAGACTGAGTTTGACCAAGTTCTATTTGGAAGGGAGGTAGAATAGTTTTGTAGCTGTTTACACAGAAAACAGCCTTAAGAGATAATTATATTTCCTTAAATAAGTAAATTTGGTTTAACCCAGGATGCCAGCAGCATCAGCAACCTGGAGTGGAAAACAACTTTGTTTTAAGCAGTTAATCTCTTCTATGTTAAAATCATTTAATTAAAAAAGGATTCATTTACTGAGACTACCTTGACAGGCACATTTCCATAAATCTGAAAAATATGAATAAATCAGATTGTGGAGTGGGGCCAAAGCAGTCCTATCTGAATGATCTTTGCTTTTCACAATGCTGTCTCTGGCTTCCATCAGGATTCTTCCAAGATAATTGTAATCCCACTTTTCTTAAACATGTTTAATATTAATCTGGTGAGACTTTGAATTTAATTAACAGCATACCTTTAACTAGCTGATCCGGTCCAGAACTCCATTCTGTCTGATTTCTGTGGCTACTTCCCTTTGGCACTAGCCAATTGTTTTATGGTAGGGACACTGGGGAGAAAAGAAGCTCCAAATGATTTACCCAGTAAATTTGCTCTATACTTTGGAGTCTAGAGAGAAGTCTTTCACAATAGACTTGTTTTCTGATGCAATAGAAAAGTGTGGGTTTGTTCAGGAACATTATTCTGCAGATATCCATTTCCGTGATGAAGCCCCAAGGTTCCAGCTTGAAAACAGCTTTGTTCACTATGTTACAAACGATGAAGAATGGGGATATGATCATTCTTGAATGGTAGCTGAAAGATGGCTCATAGGGCCATCTCCCTATAACAATCCATAGTTAATTGGTTATTGAACATTATATACACACACAAAAAAAAAGATTAAAATGCATTACATCTTTCTCTCTGAAACTTAATGTTTAGTTAGGGAGAAAAAAGGAATACGTTCATGAATGATTTAGAAATGATTACAGAGCAAATTAGTAGTAGTAGTAGTAGTAGTAGTAATAGTTGTTGTTGTTGTTGTTGTTGTTGTTGTGATAAATAAGAAATGAATTCTGGAGCTATGCAATCATTAATATGGGGAACTCCTGCTAAGGAAACTATATATAGCAAAGCAGGTATGCTGTTTTGACAAAAAATAGGAGATGGTCCAGTCTGAGGTGGATGTGAAAAGTAAAGCATCAGACAGTAAGTATTTAAATATCAGTAATTGTCATAGTCCCATAATGATGTGTAATTATGGGGTTAACTCCTTATCTCAGTTGCCTAGAGTAGTGGTGTTAAACTCAAATAGAAATTGAACTGGGGTGGAGTTGGGGGCTACTAAACTGTTCTTAGTTTTAACATGTATGGTTACCTGTGTTTTACTGTATTTCTATTTATTTTGATAAATATTTCCATCTTAAATTTTGATCGGTTACAACCACACTCAGCGGTGTTGTGGGCTACAAGCTGTAGGCCTTTGATCTAGAGAATTGAGACAATAAGTGACTTCCCCAGAGTCCTCTCTTACTGCCAGAATGTGTCATGGGCTTGCTTTTATTCTGGGTATTCCTAGCTCAGTAGCTAGATCTTCTGTCAATTACCCTCTATCTCATGTAATAACAATAACAATAATAATGATGATAATAATAATAATCACAATAATCACAAAAACCACAAAGAATTTAAAGGATTTGTCACATCACTGCTTTGGGTGCTCCTTCTACACAGCCCTTGTAAATGAGAAAAGGGTTTTTAGAAATTGCTGTTGCTGAATCTTTCAGTCCGCCTGTCTTTAGATAATAGCACCAAACTCCTATCTGCAGCCTCCTTTCTGCTTGAGAATGCCTGTCTAGATCGGTGCTCTGCTGGCATACCCTTCAAGCAGGCAGGGTCACTCAGCCTCACACCTCTGAATCACTAGACGACTAGGACGATCACTGAATTGAAAGTGTTACCTGATGCTTTTCCCTTTATATCCATTTCACACTGGATCATCTCCTACATTTGTAAAAACTGCATATCCTTGAGTGGAAGGGCTGCACAATGAGGCAGTTGACCTTCCTAGTTTGTCTGTCTGTGACTAATGGGATGCTAAATATTTTACTAGTTTAATAAATTCAGATGGTCAGAAAATTCTGCACAGAATCATCTCAGTACCATCTCCTTCCTCTTTGCAGATCCCTTGGACCCTCTGGTGGAAGGCAGTCTGTTTCTGTATTATGCGATTTTTGCAGAAATAGTCTGTCACAGTATTGTCCCACACACACTATGCCGGAGGTGCCCCTGTGCCTACTTCCTTGCCAGAAAAAAATTCCAAACTGTTCAGAAACCTGTGCTTCAGTTATATTTCTGAGGGCAAATGTGATCTTCCATACTTTTTCTAGTGGCCTCTCGGGTAGTGTGTTGTGCCCTCAGAGGCTCTGGGACCCACGGTACAACCCTTCCCAGACAGACATTGTCTCATCCAAATCTCACAATACAAATAGGGCTGCAGCTCTGTATTTGGTGATTGACTTCTTTCCTGTCACTTTCCTGAATCCAGTCACAGATGCACCCTTTCCTTGGATTCAATCACTCCCTGCTCCTCTTCCTACAAACTATAACTTGAATGTTCTCTGTGTGAACAATCTCTCCCTGGTCAATGAATCCCTGCTATCAAAAGTCGGTCCCTAACCAATTTTGTTTCTCTTCCGGTTTTCACTTGACAGCATTTTCAGCTCCTGACATCATTCCTCTAAAATGTTCAGGGTATATGTTTTGGGATTCCTTAGTTCCTAAAGCTGGAGGAAACAAGAGAAGGGGCAACTTCTGGAATGGAGCGTGGCATTAGACTTTATTTTGCAATTCTCTCTCAAATAATCTAAAAGGCTTTCTCCAAATCTTGTGAGTTATAATGTCATGGAAGCTAAAGGGGCTGACTTGTTGCATTATGTAATAGGAAAATGTTCATGTTTGTTTTTACTCTCCCTGTTTCTTGCTCTGCAATTCTTTGATTTGCTTTTAATATAGACAGATATTCTACAAAAGAAAGTAAAAAAATACAGCAGAATTCAGATGCTGGAGACTTGGCTTATTTTATTGGCTTGGTGGCCAAAATACTGATTATATTAAGACTTGGTTTATGTAGCTTTTATTGCTACCAAGTATTTCAGGGTAAAATTGTAAAGTAGACAGGCTATTCCACTTCTCCTCTATACTATTATGAGTGATTCCTACTCTTCTTGTCACCAGGGTCTCACCTTCCCCTTCTGCATATGTATAATAGGAGTGTTGGACTGAACTCTCAGCTCTAATGGTACATGACTCCTTCATGTTGCCCACTGATACTTTTGTGAGTTGCCTGGCCTTTGGTAATCTAGACCTTTCCCATGCCTCCAAATAGCCTTCTTTATTTTTTTTTAAGGCTGACCTTTGAATACTCTTAGAGGACATAATAGGGCGCATTTGAAATGAATGTTTTTTTTTGTTTGTTTGCTTTTATTTTTAGGTTTTTTTTTATTTTAAAAACAAATTATCAGATCAAGAAAGTATGTATGTATGTATATAATAGTAGAAGAAATTATATCCATAAATATCCCTTTTTTCTTTACTTCCTTGGAAATTGTTCTTTGTTTCTCTGGTTCACACCTTATTTACTTTATTCTTCCCCCCTTTCATTCCCCCATTACCCCCAAGCAAGCCGCAGTTAAATATAAAGATATGTTTATGTATACATATGTAGAAATATACATACTCACTTATACACACACACACACACACACACACACACACCTTTCCTTTCTCTACTGACTCTTAATTAAATTCTGCTCCATAACTTGATTTTGTGTTACTTAACCTTCCCCCACCCAAGGATCTCTCTCTTGTCTTCTTCTCTCACCCCTTGCTTCCCTATCCACTTATACCTCCCCTGTTGTTTCTTTATAGATTTTGGAAAGTTCTATACTCTTCATGGTATGTATGTAGTATTGCCTATTAAACTCATTCCTGATGTGAGTAGGTTTTCAGAACTTTGAGCCCTCCTCCCCCCTCTAATGCCTGTGTGCCTATTCTTCCTCTGCACCTCATTTGAATAACATTACTATTTTACCTTTACTCTGCCAATCTTTCTGTTGCGCTACCCTATTGATGATATGAATCTTAAATACATAATGTACAGTTTCCATTAAAAAATAATTTGTCCATGTTTAAACAGTTTGTACATGTTGAGTTCCTTAAAAATGGATATTAGATTTATATGCTAAATTTTCTGTTAAGTTCAGGTTTGGTTGATAGAAAATTCTGAAAATCTGCAAGTTCCATTTTTTCTTACTCAAAATTATAGATAATTTAGCTGAATGTGATATTTTTGGCCACAGGCCTAGTTCTTTGGATTGTTGGTAGATGTGATTCCAGTACCTGAGGTCTTTTATTGTAGTTGTTCATAAGTCTTATACAATTCTAATTGTAGCTCCAGCATCTTTGAATTGTTTCTTTTTCTTGTTTCTTGCAAAATTTTCTCTTTTATCTGGGGGTTTCAAAATTTGGCAATAATATCCTTGTGTTTTTCATGTAGGATCTCTTTGAGGTGGTTAATGAGTATATTTTTTCTATTTCTACTTTCCCCTCATGTTCTCTCTGCTGGACAATTTTCTTGGGTTATTTCCTGCATCATTGTGTCAAGGTTGTTTTCTAGATCTCTTGTTTTTCTTGTAAGATGTTTCACATTCGTTTCTATTTTCTCGTTTTTATGATGTTTTGTTATTTCTTGGTCTCTCGTAGTTTCACTGGCTTCCTCTTGCACAATTCTACCTTTCAAAAATTATTTTCATCTTTGAAACTCTATATTTCCTTTTTCAGTTGGTTAACTCTTTTTTCATAATCTTGTTTTTCTTGGATGGTTTTTATTTTTATTTTTTTTTATTTTTCCTCAATTTCTCTCATTTCATTTTTAAACTCTTTTATAAAGAATTTCTTTTATAAATTTTCTCAGGACAGGGAGCCATTTCATGTTAATCTTTGGGGTAGAAGCTTTTTTTTTTTTTTTTTTTTTACTAAAGTATCCTCCTGAAGATGAATCCCAATTCTTTCCTGTTCCCACAATATGTTTCAATGGTGAAAGTCTTTGTTCTTTGCTGGTTCTGTTTTCTTTTTATGAGAGGTATTAGTGTAAGCACTTTGAATCATGGGGTGGGGGCATGCCTGGTGCCTCAAGCTTCTCTTTAGCTCCCTTCTCTGATTAGGAACCCCAAACCAAGAGCTTCATTTACCTGCAAGTGCTCCTACCCCCCCACCGACCCCTGTACTCCTGGTGTGCTGGTTCCCTCTTATCCAGGGTTGCATCTTAGCATCACAGTTGGCCCTGGCGTTCCCATCAGCCAAGGTTCCCTTGTCTTCCCAGACATTATTCCCCACTGAACAAAAAAATCTGGGAGAGAGCTAGAGCAGCAGCTGGGCTTAGATCCTTGCTCAGCTCATTTGTGTGGACAAATCACCTAACCTCATTGGGTATAGTTTGCTTATTCATATAATGTGCATAAGTCTTGGTGCTGCCTTCTCACAGGGGAGTTACACAAGCCAAACCAACTGATATCTGCTAATCACTATATGCATCTCAGTATCTATGACTTGTATTGTGATTATCAGTAATGATATAGAACTTGCTCACTTCCTTGCTAATAATAAAGGCATGGCAGAAAAAGAATCGAGTTGGAATATGAGACCTGGTCTCCCTCTACCCGAAATGCTGAGAAGCAAATCAAAGTCAAAGCGATCAAAGCGAACATTGTTTGAGGCTGGTAATCACTAGTAAAGTTAACCAACACTAAGAGATAGAAGGAAGCTAGGGCAAGCACAGGTAAATAGGAGCTTCTCAAAATAATAAAAAAAAATGATCTGGGGTTTCAAGTGTCTTGCAACCTTAAGATGAACAGTCTCATGTGGAAACCAGGAAAATTAATACAGTGTCAGAGTACATTAGAGGCCTCCGTGTCCTAGACTAGGATGGGGGTCATTTCAGGTCTCTGCCCTGGTCAGACTACATACTACATTCTCCACTGGGTACTTTCAGGGAAAGATGTTGATACGCAGGGGAGAATCCAAAGAAGGGAAACCCAGAATTATAACATGAAACTTATACTGTCTGAAGATAGAATGAAGAAAGTGAATCTGCTCAACCTGGAGGAAGCGGGAACTTATCAAGGATCTGCTAGCAGGCTTCAAGTGTTAGGAGAGTTATCACATGGACACCAGATGAGACTTCTTCCGCTTGTTTGCACAGGGCAGAAATGGAGACAAAAGGTGGAAGTTAGAAGAAACTCCAGAATTGATATGAGGAAGAATTTCTTCCTCATTATAGCTGTCCCCAAGTGGAATTAGTTGCTTCAAGAGGTAACAGTGTTACCTTCTCTGTTATGAAGCCTGGCAGGCCACTTATTGGGGAAGTCAGGGAGGGGCTTCTTGATGAAGTTCTGATTAGACAGAGGCTGCTCTTAGTCTCAAATTCTCATCCTGCCGCTCTGATTTTGTGACACAGGCAAAAAGGTCTTTGCACCTTCTTTCTTTAATCCTCCTCCCCTTTGCCTATTGTGCAAAAGAACAGAGACATTAACTAAAGGAGGATACGAGAGAAATTGGGGCATCACTTGGTTATTTCATATGTTGGCTTGAGCAGAACCTTGGTAGTGACGCATGACACTGGCTTAGGGTTTGATAAGATAGTGAGCATTCTATTCCACTTTCTGATATGTAAACCGGAGGCAATTGAGCTAGCTCTTTTGGAAGAGGGGTTTAGGATATTTGCAGAATTTTTCATTTTTCACAGCTGCCGCTTGGGTTGGGTCCCTTTTGATAAGTATTCTGACATTTCCCACCTATTCTTGAGGTTATTAGGTTTTCAGATCATGAATTTTTCAGACTGCTGGTGTAAACAAAGGGCCCAAGGTTACAAAGTGTTTTGGGAGAGTCAACTTTAAACAGAATATCTAGTTCTCTCTTCCATCTATTTGGACATTCTTGGTAAAATCACACAAGCATGCTCTTGCGAAAGAGGTCTCTTGTATAATTTAGAGAACCTGGTCCTTTTACAGATACATTGATTCATATTTTTGGTATTAACCATTGATCACACTGGATATCTGTCAGCTTGGGAACATTCTGGGTTGCCAGATAGAGCCTCTTAGTGTCTGTGATATGAGATACTTCTTTAATAAATGCTTGGTGATTGATTGATTTGGAAATGCCCTTATCTTTCATATAATATTCTGAACTGCCTTTGTATTTTTCAAAGGATAAGAAATGGGATGGTTTTCCCCCGTCAGACTCCAAATGTTTTTCTTTGGGTGTACATTGATCTCAGATTTATCACCATAAAATAAAAATGTACAAACCTCTGTGATATAACATACAAACAAGAGTATTTTCTGTGTCTCTGTTGATTTTAAGAAACTTCTGGAACTCAGTAGAACAAATCAACAGGGGCTCAGGATAACTATGGGCTAATAGCCGTGATCAAAGGGAACCTTTCCTCCAACAAATGGGACTTGTGCACTAAGTGTATACAGAAGTAAGGCATGGTGTTAATTGTGCTAATTTAGTGGACCTGAACTTAAAGAGACTGGGATCAGCAGGCTCAAAAAGCAGGATTTAATTTTCCACCCCTTTTCTCACCTTCATTTTAGAGGTCAAATTGGTCAGTTGTGAAAAAGCTAAAAATTTATGACCATTCTAAAACATTCAGGGACCTTACAGGCTCTGTGATCATGCTCTTCTGGAATTAACTAGCCAGTATACCTAGGCCATGATACAAGACTGGTCTGAGAATTGTAGGAAAGGGTAACAGGTAAGATGATTTAAGAAGGAAGCCCCCACCAGCATAGCCAACTATGTTGCTATATGTCCTCATCAGCCCACCTTGCAATTTTCATGTTCTCCATGCTGCACCTTTCAGTACAACTGGAAAATATCACCCAAATTAGAAAGTGGGAGGCAGGGAGAATAATCCTCCTTTCCTTTTGGAAGCATCCACTCTTAATAAGACTTCCAGCATTTTTTATTTAGGAGGATAGTGATTAAAAAATAGATTTGAATCCAAAATATACAATTTTGTAGTTGGAAATGTGGAACTAGATCAGTGGGGAGACTAGGAATGTATATATAGATTGTGACATCATTTGTATAGAGATGACCATCAAAGCCATAGGAGTGGATGAGAGAATCAAGAGATATCTGGTAGAAAGAAAAGAGGACCTGGGACAGAATCTTGTGGCCATATCATTCCGAGATATGGTAGGAAGCTGAGGGGCCAATAAAGAAAGCAGAGAAGGTACCATTAAACCAGAGGTGCAGAATAAGTGCATCTGTGGGGTTGGGTGAGGAAACTACTCATTAGAATGGAGAGTAAATACACATATGTAATGTCTGAGTAGGGTCGTGGGTACTTAGAGATTAAGAAATTGCATGTTCAGACAGTGAAACATGAAGGATAAGGACACTTTTTCTAGGGTCAATGCAGTATTGCATCGACTTGACTTTGTGGAATACCAAGGTTTTGATAGATTGCAATCTCAAAATCCTGCTTTTGGAGTGTCATCTAGTCTTAACTTGTACCTGACTCCTTTATTCCTTCTTTGTGATTCCTGCTGTGTGCTCCTTTGGCCTTTGATTGAAGATCTCTAGTGAGGAGGAGCCCACTGGTCTTCAGAGTAGCCCCAGTTTGCTTGTAGCTGGTGCTAATGGTTCAGAAGCTTTCCCTTTCCCTAGTCTAGCCTGTATTTGCCTCTGGCAACACTTTGTGTTGATCTTGGTTTTGCTCTTTGGGAAAAAGCAGAATGTGTGTGGCGTCTCTGCCACACGACAGCCTTTCAGACACCTGAAAACAGCTCCAGGGTCCCTTCGAGCTCTAGATCTAGGAACCTGTGATTGCATTTTTACTGTATGGATGTAAGTGGTTATGAATTTCATTAAGAAAAAAAAATGTGAAACATAGATGTTATTTATTAAGACTAACAAAGACTACTATAAAAATAGGGGATATATTTTATAATTGAATTTTCCTCAGAAAGTTAGTGTAGGGTTCACAGATGACACTGTTCAACTTTTAGATTAGAACAAGGAAATTAGCTCAGAATTCTAAGAGACTGGCCTCTGAGGTAAACACTCAAGTGTCGAGGTAAACACTCAAGTGTCGAGGCAAGAAATATCAATTCCAGGCCAGCCCTTGTTATCTCTTTTTCTTATAGATTTTGGGATTACCATCTCTTCCATGAAGTCATCTGCATCTGTCTGTGCCCTCACCTCTCAGGCCTCTTTCCCAACCCAGCTTAAAAGTAATGCGATCTTCCTTGGATTTCTTCTAATCTTGGCACTGCACATATTCTCCCTGGTGCCATCTTTATTTGCACATATCTTCTTCCCCCTCTTCATTATATTGCAAGCTCTGTGGGATCAGGGACTTCACTGTAATTATTTTTTGCTTTTCTCTCTAGTACTCAGGACCAGTGCCTTGCACTCAGTAGATGCTTAGAGTCTGTAGAATATAACATAAGGCTAAGATAAAAGTCAGAATTATAAAGCTTGGAAGTCCCTTAGAAATCCCACAACTGCCAACTGCGGCGGTAATAAAAAAAAAAAAAAAAGACAGCCTTGGGGGCGAGGGCAGTATTTGAAGTGCTGACAGGTGAAAGAAGGAATGGTTAATCTGGTCCTTCTGGGCCCCAGAGAGCAGATGCAGGAGGCTCATGCTTTGCAAAGAAGCAAACAAAGCCTTCTGCACTATTAGAGCAGCAATTTGTAACCTGAGTTCTAGATTCAGGGCAGGGTATGGTGGTGGTATGGTGTGACTTGTGAACCAGGGTAGCGAGAGATCACATCTTCCTTTTACCCATCTCTGACTGAAAGAATTTCCTCTACTTACTTAAAAACCTGATTCTGTACTGGGGTCTCTAAGCCTCCCCAGACTGCCCAGTAGGTCTTAAGCTTAAGAAACTATGTATAAAGCCATCCATAGGGGATATGGATTGGCTCTTAAGTTGGCAGTTGCTTCTCACTGGAGTCCTTCAAATGAAGCCTGCATGAACTTTGATTGGGATGCTATAGGAGAAAATTCTTATTAGGTCCTTCTTCATTCTCAGAAGTCCTTTCTAGGTCTGAGGTGCCATGATGGCTTGAAGAAAGGGAGGCAGATGATACTTCTGAAGCCACTACTTTTATTGTCCCCTTTACCGTTTTTGCCCAGTCATAGCCTCTCTTGACTTACCATGCCAGATTGAAGCAAACAAAAGAAAACTGACCTTTTGCCTTATCCAATCGGATTTTGAGTTTGATTCACTTCCTTCTCCCTAAAGGACTAGAATACTATTTTCCTTTAAAAAAAATGGTCAGACCTGACTGTCTTTCATAGCTTCAAAGGTAGCTTTAGTTAGGAAATGATCAAAATCTCTGGTATATTTTTTGATTGCATGAATATACTCTGAGCTGTGATTCTCCTGGCTCAGGTCATGAACATTTATAAGACTGAACTCCTCTCAAGGAATAGAGGGAAGCTGGGAATGAAAGTAGACCCATACAGCTGTACTCTTTGGTTCCATTGCCAACATGCTCCAAGCCACATCCCTTTTTAAATTTGAACACTGAGGTTCTGTAGACACATAGCTGAATTACAGTTGTTACCTATATGTATGTGATGTGGGTGTGATGGTAGAATCAGGAATGAGATAACTGTCATTTCTGTAGTATTTTAAGGTTTAGAAAATATTTTGCATTCGAATTCAGATTCATCATCAGTTACTTACTAGCTGTGTGACCCTGGACAAATGACTTCACCCTGTTGCCTCAGTTTCCTCATTTATAAAGTGAGCTGGAGATGGAAAGGACAAACCTCTCCAGCATCTTTGCCAAAAAAAAAAAAACAAAAAAACCCAAAGAGGGTCATGAAGAATTGGGAGTGACTGAAATGACATAGCAACAAAACAGCAAAAGCTTATTTATCCTTTAGCAGAATCTTTTTGGGGTAAGCACCAAAGATGTAATTGTCCCCCTTTAAGATGAGGAAACTGATCAGTGACTTGTTTGGGGTGACACAGCCCATAACTCACAGAAGAAACAGTCTCCAATACAGGGCTGGAAGGAATCTCAGGTCTTTGTAGTCCAACCACTTCATTTTTCAGGTAAGAGACGAGCATCACAGTATGGCGTTGTAGCAACATTCCCCTAACTTCAGGTCTATCATTCTTCTCTCTCCCCCCACTCCCGTTTCAAACAAAGTCAAGTCTTTCTAGAAGTGACAACTTCCCTTGTGCAAGCAGTGACAGAGACTTATACATGACTGACTCTTTTGGCGCAAGTGAAGGCTAGAGCTGGACTATTTTGTAATTTCCAGGATTTCTCATATAATTGGCTTTTCTAGCTTATATATGCCAAATAGTTTGCAATTTTATTGCAAAACTCTGTTTAGCATCTTTACAAGACAATCTTTCCCCTCCCACTTTACCCTGAAATTTTTCAGTGAAGTAAAACAAAATAAGATCTGTGATGTCCTCTGCCTAGCAATGTCAAGTAATGGTCCTTTCTATTCAATTCACTTCAATTCATGGAATTTTTATGAAGCCCCTGGTACAGATTAGGCCATAGAGAGATACCGCAAAAGAGCCTTTGCCTTGGAGGAGCTTGTTTTACTGTCCTTGGGGGCAGAGCCTGGGCCTGCCTCGTGTGCCGGCAGCTCTATCCAGCTGGAGTTAGTGTCTCTAGGAGAGGGCACAAATTGGGCTTTGAAGGAAAATTGGAATCCTCGGAAGTAGATGAGTAAGGAGTGCGTTCTAGATGTGGGAGCTTACCTGTGTAAAGTAATGGAAATTCCAGCTGGAATCTTATGTACAGGGACCAGGAAGGAGACTCAAATGGAGAGTGTGGGAATGGGAGCAATACCAAAGAAGACCAGAGTGATAATTAGCAACAAGATTGGAGAGGGTTTTAAAAGACAACCTGGGGGATTTTGAATATCATTTTAATGGTAGTAGAGAGAAAGGGAATTATCTTCCTTACTAATATACTGTTTCTAAACCCAGTGCTTACATAGTGATCTTCTGGGGGAAAAATATCCCCTGATAAAATAGTTTTGTTTATAATACTAGTAATTTAATGAATATTCCATGTGTTCTCTTTTCTCTGTTATGATTCCATAATGATTTTACCTATTCTAACTGTATTCCTAGCATTACATATTAACATCCATTTTGGTGAGACAATTTATTAGGACCACCTTCAGGATTGTAAAAGATTTACAAGACTGTTTTCCTAGATATATTTAATGTTTTTTTCCAGATTGTAATAAAATATTGAATTGATCTTGTATTTACATAGCTCTGTCCTCTAAGTACCTTAAAACATTTAGCAGATGCTACCAGTTAAAGTTTCCTTTTTCCTTATGCAGAGTAGGAGAAAGGCAGTATGGGAGTTCTTTTGGAGATCCTTAACTAAGGCCCCAGTGTAGGGCCCACAGCCTGAGTCAGTGCCAGAGCCACAGTCACATAATAAGATCTAGTAACTGCCGGTTTATTGCTCTACAGGAGATAAGAGATTTCCTCTGCCCAAAGAGTGTGACTAATCCCTTTGACTTTTGAAAGGAAGATTTTGCCAAATAACAAAAATTTTTATGCATTAGACTTTGGGATCAGAAATCTGACTGAGAACATTCATTTGGCCAGTGGATTCTGCTCCTTGACTCTGGCTTTGATTCACTGAGGAGAAACCTTTGCCATAAGAGGACTCTGCTGACAGAACTATATGCTGTGGCATCTGAGGAAGATGACCATTTGTTTTAGATCCCAATACCTCCAGTTATGGGGGCAGGTATGCAGGGGAAGGGAGGACTGACCAAGAAGTGGGGAAGGCCTGCATTGAGTGAATGCCTTCTTTGTGTCAGCTAGCCAGGGAGAAGAGACACAGAAATAAAACTTCTTCCAAGAGCTTAAATTCAAATGGCAACTTGGTTTGAACCCTTCCTTTCAGCCTTTCTAGCCCTGTGACCCCTGAGAAGTCAATGAACCTTTATGAGCTGCAAAATTGAGATCATAATTGCACTTACTATAGGTTGTTAGGATGAAATGGGATAATATATGTAAAGCACTTTTCAAACATTAAAGCTTTAGATAAATGTTAGCTCTTCTGACTTTTTCAGGCAGCCCATTCCATTTTGGACAGCTCCAATTGTTAAAAATTACTCTCTTTAACATCTTTCCTGTGCTTCCAGCTTTTCAATTTCCTCTCCCTATACATCTCGTCCTAAAGGCTGCAATTAGCTTGAGAAATCAGAGATGTATATTTACCCATGACATATCTCTCCTCACATCCTTATAATCGCTTTGAATTGCCTAAAAGAGAAGCATAGCATTCTCTCTGGGAGTTTGACATTTTTCGGCTATCTTATTCCATTTTATATAACTGGGCCTCTTATGTGCACCTCTGTCTAAGTTAACACGTGGGCCATTAACCACATTCATTTATATCTTCTTCTACAATTCCCAGTTGCTTGTTTACATAGAATTATAATCAAAAGTGGAAGAGACTGACCAGATCATTTCTTCCATCTCCTGGATTTTACAGATGAGACACACAGAATTGACTTGCTTAAGATGATAGAGCTAGTTAATGGCGGTTACTTTTCAAAATGGTAAAATGCTTTTGCATCTTACTCTGATATTTTAACTTGATATTACAGTGTCCTAATGATCTAGTCGGAGCTCTGAAGCTTCATCATGTTTTCCAAATGCATTCTATGCAGTAACTAAACATAAACTGAAAATGGAGTTGAATAACAACATGAAGACTTATGTGGACTAATGGAATATCCAGAAAGCACTTAGTTAGGAAATATGTTATCTAGATGATTCATTACTCAGATATTCCTGTGAATCTTTGATTTCAGTGAAGTTCTTATTCAGTCCCACAACGTAGGTCTCCACTCATTCGTACCTGGTAATCCTTTGAGTCCCGTATCCTTCCACACACTTGCCACGGAGGATGCACTTGCTATACTAGACGTTTTCATCATGTTATCTTTACTTTCTATCAACACTAGTGAAACACATTAGCTATGAATGGATACTTCCAAAATTTTGAAAATTCCCAGTTTAACACAGTAGTATGATCTGACTTCCGAAAATGAAATTTATAAATGAATGAATACACAAAGGGAAAAAATAGTCCAAATGGATTTTCAAATAAATGCTGTCAGATGCTTAGTGAATAAATACTTCCCGTGCTAACCTCTTGCCAAAATAGAGAAAGAGAGAAGACCATGTCCCTGAATTTCTTTTGTAAGATAAACATGGTCACATTGTCCCAAGTTGAGAGAGAGAACAGAGACAGAAAACTATAGACCAATTTAACTGATGGACATAGATGTAAAATATTAAACAGGACATTAACAAAGAGATGATAGCAAAATATTAAAATACCGTTCACTATGACCATGTTGGATTTATACCAGAAACATAAGGTTAGTTCAACATTCAGACAGCTATGAGAATAATTTGAAAAAATAATTGTTGTGTGGTTTTATCAATAGGCATAGTACAGAAAAAATCATGACAAAGTTGAATGTTCATATAAAAAAATTAAATATATGAGAAAAAGGATCTTTCTATATGAACCGAAGTAACTGTTAAAACCAAAAGCTAACAATCCTAGTGACTATTTCAGTAAGAAATAGCTAAGCTGAAGCTAAGATGCATGCTGTCTCCAATTTTTATGAAATAATGTTAGAAATGTTTGCCATTCAAAGAGGGAATATCATACGTATTTAGTTTGGTATAGAAATTTGTGTCAGTCAGTAGGTAAGTAGGAGGGGAAGAGGGAAAGGAAAGGGTAAGGCTAATAGAAGAGAGAGCAGAAAAATAGAAGGGAAAAAGGATAAGAAAGGGGAGGGACTGAAAGAAGGGAGGCCTGATTGAGAGAGGTGGTAGTCAGAAGCAAAACACTATTGAGAAGGGAAAGGAGAAAAGGAGAGGTAAAAGCATAATGGGAAAAATAAGATGGCGGGAAATACAGAATTAGTATTTTTGACTCTTCCAGGACTAAGTAATTATAAATGTGAATGGGATGAACTCTCCCATAAAATGGAAGTGGATAGCAGACAGGAGTAAAAGCCAGAATCCTTCAACATGTTGTTTACAAGAAACACATTTGAAGCAGAGAGATATATACAGGGTAAAGGTAAAATAGCTGGAGCAGAATCTATTATGCTTCAGCTGAAGCAAAAAAAAAAAAAAAAAAAGCAAAGAAAAAAACAAAGCATCAGTACTAAACATATATGCACCAAGTGGTAAAGCATCCAGATTTCTAGAGAAGAAGTTAACAGTTGCAAGAAGAAATAGACAACAAAACTGTACTAGTGGGGGGGATCTCTACCTCCCTCTTTCAGAACTAGATAAATCTAACCCCAAAATAAACAAGAAAAAAGTTAAGGAAGTAAATAGAATTTTTGAAAAATTAGGTGTGATAGACTTTTGGCGAAAATCAGAGACAGAAAGGAATATACTATTTTCTCAGAAGTACATGAAATCTACACAAAAATTGACCACGTAGGCATAAAAATCTCACAATCAAATTTAGAAAGGCAGAAATAAGAAATGCATCCTTTTCAGATCATGATGCCATAAAAATTACATGTAATAAAAGTCTGTGGAAAAATAGACCAGAATTTAATTGTAAACTAAATAATCCTAAATGATGAGTGAGTGAAACAACACACCATAGAAACAATCAATAATTTCATCCACGAGAATGACAATAATGAGACAACAAACCAAAATTTATGGGATGCACCCAAAACAGTTCTTAAGGGAAGGTTTATATCTCTAATGCTTACATTAATAGAGAAAGAGAAGATCAGTGAATTGGGCATGCAACTAAAAAGCTAGGAACAAATTAAAACCCCCCAATTAAATACCATATTTGAAATTCTGAAAATAAAAGCAGAGATTAATACAATTGAAAGTAAATAAACTGTTGAATAAACAAAACTAAGAGTTGGTTTTATTAAAAAAACAAAACAAAATGACAAACCTTTAATTAATTTGAAGAGAAAAAGGAAAGAAAATCAAATTATCAGTATCAAAAATGAAAAAGGTGAACTTATCACCAATGAAGAGGAAATTAAAACAATAATTAAGAGCTATTTTACCCAACTGTGTGCCAATAAATCTGGTAATCTAAGTAAAATGGATGAATACTTACAAAACATAAATTGCCCAGATTAACAAAAAAGGAAATAAATTACTTAAATACTTCCATTTTAGAAAAAGAAATTGAACAAGCTCTTAATGAACTCCTTAAGACAAATCATTAAGGCTAGATGGATTTACAACTTAATTCTAACAAATGTTTAAAGAACAATTAATTCCAATACTGTACAAACTGTTTGGGAAAATATGGGATGAAGGAGACCTACCATATTCCTTTTGTGACACAGATATGGTGCAGATATCTAGACTAGGAAGGACCAAAACAGAGAAAGAAAATTGTAGACCAATTTCTCTAATGAATATCGATGCCAAAATCTTAAATAAAATATTAGCATAGAAATGGTTGCCATAGCAGTAAGAATGTGAGAGAGTAAATATAGAAAAAGAATAGAAAAAGTTGTATTTTGATTAGAAAAGGAGTAGGCAAAATCATTTATTTGTAGATGATATGCTTTACCTAGAAAATCCAAATGAATCAATTAAAACTAAATTCAGACAATAACTTCAATGAAGTAGACTGATTAAAATAAACTTCTAAAAATCATTAGCCTTTTTATGTCATAATAGCAATAAGTGGTATTCACATAATACTTTAAAGTATGACTAGGAATTTCCATATATTTTATTTGATCTTCCCAACAGTTCTGTGAAGTAGGTGCTGTTATCATCTCCATTTTGTAGATGAAGAACTTGAGGCTGAGAGACTTGGTCCTCAGAGTCACACAGCTGGTAAATAACCATCTGAGCTTAGGTCTTTCTGTCTTTGGCCCAGAGTTCTATCCATTGTGCCATGTAACTCCCATTAGGCAGCATTAATATACGTTATAAATTCCAAGTGAATAAATAATTTAAACATAAAAGGCCAGGGTATATAAATATAAACTACATATAAATATGAAATATAAATATAAAAAAATCAATGTAGAATGAGTTATAGCTTTCACAGTTCTGGATATAGGAAAAATCCTTAACCAAACAAGGAATAGAAAAGGTCACCCAAGAAAAAATAGACAATCTCGATTATGAAAACTTAGCTTTTTTTCCCCTACAAACAAGCCACAATGTTTGGCATAAAGTAAGTGCTTAATAAATGTTTGTTGACTTATTGTTGACAAATGAAATCATCATAAGTAGTGGCATAAAAATATGTATACTGGTGAAAATCATGAATTAAACATCTCTGATAAAAACCTTGACGTACAAAATATAGAATGAATTGACAAAGATTATTAAGAGCTACTCAAATAAATGAATAAACAGTTCTAAAAATAAGAAATACATAACTCACTAACTGCCTAGAAAAAATGTTCAAAATCACTAATAATTGGAGAAATGTAAATCGGAACCACCACTCCTCCCTCCTCTATACAAACACATGAAAACTGATTAGGCTAGGCACGATACTGAAAGATGAAAACTTATTCTTGAAGGTGCTGCAGAAGGACAGACAAGCTAATTCACTACAAGAGGGACTTTGAATTTGTTCAACCACTCAGGAATCCAATTGGGAATTGAACAAGAAAGGTTATTAAATTGCTCATACCCTTTGGCCCAGAGATTGCACCAGTGGGACTATATCTCATGGAGTTCATTTACTGCAAGAAAAGGTGTCTGTGTACGAAAACCATCATGGTAGCTTTTTTTTTTTTGTAATAACAAAAAGACAGAAGTAAGATGTGCTCCACAATTGGGTAATAGCTAAGCAAATTATTATCTATGAATGTAATATATTGCTCTACTTTAATGAATCACAAATAGAAAGAATTGAGTAGCCTGGGAAGACTCATAGAAAAGTGTTAGAATTTAGAAAGCAGATCCAAAAGACAACATATACACTAACCATATCATTATAAAGAAATTGAACTTAGAGCAGGCCTGAAAACTGTTCTTTGATCGTAATGGTCAACGTGCCACAATTAAATAACATAATCCTATTTTTATTTAGTAATTGATAAAATCTTTTTTCAAGAAATATAGCTTGTGAGGATATTTGTTTGGGTTTTAGGGAGTATGCCTTTTGTAACAAAAATGTGTCAAAGGCAAGACTCTGAAAAATAAATATATAAAATAACATCTCCACAAATTTGATTTCTAATCCTTTGCTATTCTTCCATTTTAGTAACCCTGTCAGAAAAGCAAATAAGATCAGTTTGCTTTGTGTGCCCTGTTCTTGATTTAACAGCTCCTAGTTAAACTCATCCATTCTCTTTTTATCATACTTTCTAGTTTTTCCACATCTATTATCTAAGTGAATTCTGCTTAATAAGACCAGATTCTTCTATTCCCTAATCAACATGATGATAGGGTCCCTTTAAAATATGTATGATGTAGTAGCCTGAGACAAATTTGAGGGCTTCAATCAAGGGAAGTGTTAGTTCTCTATTCCTGCTGAAGCATACATCACTTCCAGTGACATGCCAGAGAACTGTACTGTTGTATCTGCTGGTAGAATTTGGCCTATAGTATTTACCTTTCTTTGTGGAGATCCAACTCACTATGGTAGCTTACTGCAGGGATAGAAAAACAGTGTGACTCTCTGTGATAATGCAAACAGAGCAGTCAGATAAAAGTCAGCCTTTTAGTGTGCACCACTGAATATGGCGTGCTCTCATCTGAAAGGATCGGGAAACCTTCTAAAATATCATGTCAAAGAAACAGCCCCGTTATATTTATAAAGAAAGCAAAGAAAGGTAAATGGACCATTTTAGAAACATTCTGCAGGTGGCAAAGGATTGAAAATGACTATTTTTTATAACTAGCGATCAATTACTGAGAAAAAAGAAGAGAATACTTGGCTAGATGGATGAAGTTAGAGGCTGTATGGTGAGTCCTATGCTGCAGCAAATTCCAGGGATGTGCACGTAACCCTTTGAAGCCCAGCATTCATTCTGAACAGTATTTCTAAGGTTTGTTTTTCCTTTTCAGATTGAGTTGGTCTCTTCTCAATAAAGCACTGCCTTGTATGTTGTTTAGTATTTGTTAAAGCTCCTAATTTGCTGTATCTCACCCTATAAAGAGTAGGAAAAGATTCTAGAGTCAGGGGAGGGGGAAGGAGATATTTTGTGTTGTAATGCAAAAATTTGAGTTCTATATGTATCTGATCCTTTGTCTTTGTATATTATGATCTGCTGGTGTGCTCAGCTTCATGGATGGTAGATGGAAGAATAATTGGGGCGGGGTGTTCCCCTTTGGCATGCCTATTTTATCTGTATTTGAATTGTCTTGCTGATCCAGAGTCTGAAAACAGTGATTGGGGAATAGTGTGTGATGACTCTGTTCCATCAGGTGCAGTGGAAGCAGAGTACCTGTGAGAACCCTCTGCCACATCTTTGGCCATCAGAGCCTCCCCAGGAGGATGCCTTAGAAAGCAGAGGACAGATTGATTGGGCTTCCTTTGGCCTCTTTGGGGACCTTGCTCTACAAATCGTGTCTTATATCCTCAGTCTTATACCTTTCCTTGTACCTTCAGTCTGTCTCCCGTGGACCCTTCCATCTCCTTTGGAATATCTCTAGGTCATTCTGCTTATCCAAAATTGCATGAATAGTAATTGTTTTGGATGACAGAATGAAAGAAAACAAACAGTAACAATCCAACCTCTCTCCACCAGCAAAACAGAACAAAACCTCCTAAACATTTGTTACCCTGTTGAGGTGCCAGGCAACATGGTATGGTGGAAACATCACAGTCAGGAGACTTGAGTTGGAATTTTGATGGTGATTCTATTGATTATATACCTACCCTACTGAGTTGTTGTTTAAAAAGTGCTTTGCAAACCTTAAAAAATCATAGACATGTCAGCTATTATTATTGACGGGCCCTACCTGTGTCCCAATTTTTTATAGCCATCTTTCTTTTTTTTCTTTTTTTTTTTTTTGTTATTTTTTTAAAGCTTTATTTTCTTGAGGAATTTTTTTGGGGGGAGATCTATGTTTTCTTTCACAACATGACTTTTATGAAAATGTTTTGTATAACTTTACATATGCCTTCTTTTTTATTTTATTTTATAATAACTTTATATTGATAGAGTCCATGCCAAGGTAATTTTTTTACAATATTATCTCTTGCACTCGCTTCTGTTCCAATTTTTCCCCTCCCCTAGATGGCAAGCAGTCCTATATATGTTAAATATGTTGCAGCATATCCTAGATACAATATATGTTTGTAGAACCAAACAGTTCTCTTGTTGCACAGGGAGAATTGGATTCAGAAGGTATAAATAACCCGGGAAGAAAAACAAAAATGCAAATAGTTCACATTCGTTTTCCAGTGTTCTTTCTTTGGATGTAGCTGCTTCTGTCCATCATTTATCAATTGAAACTGAGTTAGGTCTCTTTGTCAAAGAAATTCACTTCCATCAGAATACATCCTCATACAGTATCGTTGTTGAAGTGTATAATGATCTCCTGGTCCTGCTCATTTCACTTAGCATCAGTTCATGTAAGTCTCTCCAAGCCTCTCTGTATTCATCCTATAGACATCTTTCTTAAATGAATAGCCTGTGCTGGCTATCTCCATGTACTGTGATATGTTCCTTCAATTCCTTGTCATCCGACTTTTTTGCTATTCACTTTCCTGAAGTAGCACTTTTGTAGATACTTTAAGTCCCACTCCTTGTTAAATACCATTGAT
The DNA here is from genome assembly GCF_016432865.1 of Antechinus flavipes. Lineage (NCBI taxonomy): Eukaryota > Metazoa > Chordata > Mammalia > Dasyuromorphia > Dasyuridae > Antechinus > Antechinus flavipes. Next base: position 68,499,592 of record NC_067404.1, on the reverse strand, counting down.
CATCAAAACAACCTTGTGAAAATTAGGTACTGTTTTCCTAATTTTAGCAGTGACGAAACCGTTAGCCCAAAGAGTAGAGTTACTTGCTCTTAGCCACATAATCACCAATAATTGGAAGCAAGATTAGATACTAGATCTTTGAGACTTTTCAGGCCCAGCACTTTACTTCAGTCATGCTGCATCTCATTCAGGGTAGGATTCTTGAAGTGGAGAACCAAATTAGCAATGCAAAATTGGAAATGAATTCCAAATATTTGGCAAACTGAGTACCGAGTTGGGAGGGTCTTGCATTTTGTGGCTCAGCTATTTGGTGAGGAAATAGCAACATGGACTTTAAGCTATTTGAAGCGGTATGCTTCACATCTTCCCTCAGCCTTCTTTGCATAATTCAAAGAAAATGCCTTGTAAAATACAAATTATTCTTTTTTGTACACATCTGTTTCATGCAAAAGATGGACTGTGGTCGAAAGCTGACTCCTTGTCCATGGTAAATCCCACAAAGCATATATTATGTGTTTTATACAGTATGACATAGATATAAAGGTGTCCAGTTGTCTCATTTTTCATTGTGTCCTTATGAGGTGTGATTAACAGATTTCTTAGGGGATCCAAGAGCAGATGGCATAGTATAGGGTTGATGGACTTAGTCAGATGGTGTGAATTCATTTCTGAGGTCTACTACTGGTATGAACTTGGTCAGTCACGGCAATGTTATGGGACTTAGTTTTCCCATTTTTAAAATAAAAGCAATATTTTTTCAAGAGTGAGATGATTCAGGCTAATTCCAATAGACTTGTGATGGAGTCATCTGCATCCAGAGAGAGGACTGTGGGAAATGATTGTGGATCATAACGTAGTATTTTCACCTTTTTTCTTGTTGTTTGCTTGTTTTTTTTTCTTTCTCATTTTTTCCCTTTTTGATCTGATTTTTCTTGTGTAGCATGATAAATGTGGAAATGTGTTTAAAAGAAATGCATGTATTTAACTTATATTGCATTATTTGCTCTCTAGGGGAGGGTGCTGGGGGGAAAGAAAGGAGAAAAATTTGGAACACAAGGTTTTGCAAAAATAAATGTTGAAAACTATGAATGCATTTTGAAAATAAAAGGCTATTATTAAAATTTTTAAATAAAATAAAATAAAGGTAATAACCTAAGTAATCTCTAAGGTCCCTTCCAGCTCTAAATCCAACTATACTCTGATTTTTTTGTACCTTTATCTATCTATGTAGTCTATAGTGTCTACATCTATCTGTGTTAATGCCCTTAAGTGGCATTTGAATCATTCTACACTTTTTTGCAAAACTTTTCATTGACTCTGTGCTGCTAACTGAATAAAGTTCAGATGCTCAGCTTAATAATCAGGACCCTCTGCAATCTATTCCCGACTAATTTTTCACCCCAGGAGTTATTTTACATGTCCTTTACTTCTTACTGCTCTTAGAATACTTTAGCCCATCTGGATTACTTGTTACTTCTCATTTTTCTATTATACTGTTTCATCCCAGTGTTTTTACCTAGACTCCTTCATCCGTCCTCAGCCAATCTATTTTTACCTGTTGAAACCACACCCATTCTTTCTAGCTGACCTCAAATATATATCTTTTATGAATCTTTCATTTGCTCCTCTCCCAAACACTGGATTTGGAGTTAGTGCACCTAAGTTCAAATCTTAATTTTGACCTTGACTAAGTGGGCTCAGGCAAGTCACTCACTCCATCATCTCTCCTGTAAAATCAGGGGTTTCGTTTTTAAGTTCTCTTAGCTCGTTTTCACTTCTGAGTCTACAATTCTTTAACTCTCCTCCCTAGTTTGCCATATTGCACTATAATCCATCCTCATTTCCTCTGTACCTTTATAGCACTCATTTCATATCTCCCTCATGGCTATTACCACATACTGCTTGTAAAATTGTATCTGGCTGAGAAATAGAGTGCTAGATCAATGGAATAGGTTGGGTTCACAAAAACAGTAATTTATGATTATAGTAATCTTGTGGTTGATAATCCCAAAGACTCCAGCTTTTGGGATAAAAATTCATTCTTTGACAAAAATTCCTAGGAAAAGTGGAAAATTATATGGTTGAAACTAGACATTGACCAACACCTACCATCCTGCACCAAGATGAGGTCAAAATGGGTTCATGATTTAGATACATAAATATGGGAACAGGACCCACATGGGCAAAAATGTTTGTAACAGCACGTTTTGTAGTGACAAGGAACTAGAAATTGAGTGGATGCCCATCAGTTGGGGAATGGCTGAATAAGTTATGTTATATGAAGGTGATGAAATATTATTGTTCTATAAGAAATGATCAGCTGGCTGATTTCAGAAAATCTTGAAGACACTTACCTAAACTGATGCTGAGTGAAATGAGAAGAACCAGGAGATCATTGTACATGGTAACAGCAAGATCATGTGATGATTAACTATGATAGACTTAGCTCTTCTCAGCAAATTGGTAATCCGGGATAATTCCAACAGACAAGATGGAAAAATGCCATCTGCATTCAGAAAAATAACTGTGGATACTGAATCAAAGTATACCATTTTCACCTTTTGTTCATTTTTTTCTTTCACAACATGATTAATATGAAAATATATTCAAAATGATTATGCATGTATAACCTATATCAGATTGTTGGCTGTCTTAGCGGGGGGAGAAGAGGAGAAAGGGAGAAAAATTTGGAACACGAAGTTTTGCAAAGGTGAATGTTGAAAACTATCTTTGCATGTATTTGGAAAAATAAAACTCTTAAAATGTGAAAAGATATAATTGTTAGTATCCCCTAATAGATTCAAAGTTCCTTGAGAACAAGTATCATACTCATCTTCATGTCCATTATAGTGATTAATCTTTAGTAGGTATTATGTAAATATCTGTTGACCCTGGATCACAGGTTATTGATTGGCACCTTCAGATGTCTTCTCTGATATTAAGAAAGACCCCCCAACTCTCATAAGGCATATGTTTCCAGTTCTTGCAAAATCATTATTGGATTTAAAGCTAAGAATTTGCTAAAAGAAAGTTAGCTGCTTAGGAGAAAGACACTAAAGATTAGAGAAATTCTAATGATATGAAATAATGATGTGAAATAGAAAAAGGAATTGCAGAAAAGATAATGAATTCTTGAGCTCTTAATGAGCTTTCACGATAACCCAAAGATGGCAATGGCCAGACACCCAAAGGATGTGTGCAAGTCATCTGTATGTTGCCAGCTGTCTGTCTCAGTCCAATGTGAAGAGATAGTCCCAAAGCTCCTGGGAAGCTATATTTGAGAAGTTGAAAACTGAGTATGTGGTTGAGGTTATAATGCGCCTAACCTAAGTTGATTTCTTGGGGAAGAAATCATTTTGTACTTTTCATTCTTCTTTTAATGGAGCACATACTCCCAGGTTGAAAAGCATAACAGAGAGAAGAGAGCCTTTGAAATGTGATAGAAGGCAAGCATAGACACATCCACAACATATTTTTGTTGGAATCATTTCATCTACCCTTTAGCCCCTCTCACCCTCGTGAGTCACTCAGGGCTAGATCAAATTGGCTATTAAAATGGAATGGGTTCTGTTTAAATGTCATGCAGTTGGGAATTATGAACATCGTAATTAGAAAAATAAATGTATAGCATTTGTTCATCTTCAAAGCAGTAGCTAAACTATAATGAGGTGTATTGTTTTATCCCTTTAACAGGGAGAAGCTACTGCAGTAAGATTAAGTGATGAGCCTGAGGGCAGTTGCCCAAAGAAGCCAGTGTCAGAACTGAGATTGGACCATTATTCTACCTCTGCTTAAAACATACTTCAAAAGAGTCTTTTGAAGGGAAATGAAAGAATAGAAATATTTAAGTTTATAACCAGAAAAAGAAAGGAATTTAAGGTTAAATATTAATGACAACATTTTTCATTCTCAGTCTGTGGACAGCATAAAGGCCATGCTTACATTGCCTGGAGAACTCCAAAGAGCTCTTTTTCTAATGGGAGGCTTGGAGCCCCAGACTACTTGGGCTCTTTAAGATTGTTGCTTGTATGGGGGAAGGAACATACACATGGACACACCCACATATATATCACATGTTTAATAATCAGATGGGTTTATATATCTGCAAAGAATTGATTTTGAAAGGTAGGAAAACTAAAGGTGGGAAATTTGGTTAAGCTGCTTTGTGACATGTCTTTGAATGTTTCCATTGACTAGATGGATTATTTGACATGGTTTGAGTACCTTTTAAAAATTATTCCTGTTAGGTGTTGGCATTTGTATCTTTACTTAATCATAGCTAGAACAGGCTGTATGAGCAATTGTTCTTCACTTGATGTGTCACAAGGTGTTAGGTTCCTTCTCATTCTAGGTCTTCAATCAGATTGGATGCCACGTGTTGTGCAGGTTCTAATATGTCTTTCAGCTCTGGGTTGTTTTCAGGGGACACTTAGTTCTCTTCCAGTTGTAAATTTCTGGGATATGTGAGCTCATTAGTGTAGCTTACAAACCACCTACGCTTTTCCATCCTGTGGAGTTCTCTTATCTGTACTCTTCCACAAACTCTATATACAGTGTTATGAACGCTTTTCTCAGAATCGTTTAATATTTCTTTTTTATCAGTGTGACATGCTGACAGTTCATCTGTTGTGCCTTGGTTTCCTCTACATAACTGATTCCTTTTTCCACTGATTATATATTGACTCATTGTGATTCTGTGGCAAGAGAAGACTTTGAATCCTGGTTTGTACTTAGTCACCTGTGGAACATTATACAAGGCATTTAACCTTTCTTGGCACTTAGTTTCCTCATATGCAAAAATGGAGGAGTTGAATTATATGATTTTAAAGTTCTTTCCAACTCTAAATCTGTGATTCTATGATCCTTGCTATGATTTCTGTAATCCTGATTAAATAATCTCAAATTATATTCTAGAAATATTATGTCCTTCTTTTGCAATGACTAACAAAGAAGTCGTTATTGGTAATATTCTGTAGTCTGTTAAATTCTACCATAAGTTTCTAGCACCCTTTGAGTCACCTGCAATTTTTATTTCTTAGAGATTTTTTTGTGTTTGGTGGTTTTGCATCACAAGAGACTATTAGCATTAAAAAGATTTTTGAGAGGTGGGGGTGGTTTACGAAGCAACTTGGGATTGTTTGAAGCAAAACTTAAATTCCCAAATACAAATCAGCCTGTTCTCTTATTCACTTCTTGATATAGCTTGATATAGCTTGATAGCGTGTTATCATTTGGACACTATGCAGGATTGGGTTTTGCTTTGTGGACTATTTTGGTAATTTTTTTCCTTTAAAGTTTTGCTAATACTTAAAAAATATCACTATCACTTCCACTAGCTTTCTTCCTCAATAAAATTTCTCTTAAAACAAAAAACTTACATAACCAGGCAAAACAAATGAACATATTAATTCTGTCTGAAATTACATGCTTCATTGTATGCCTCTAGTCTGTCAGCTCTCTGCCAATGAGGTGAGGCATCCATGGTTCCTTATCGATCTTGTTTACCCATGATTGATCATTGAATTTATTAGAGTTCTAAAAATCTTTCAGCGTCATTTTCCTTTGAATCACTGATACCATTGTGCAAATTGTTCTCCTGGCAGCTGTTCCTACAAGTTTTTCCAAGTCTCTGTGAATTCTTCATATAGAAACTTTTTTCAAATACGATATTAGTTCATTATTTTTCTGTGAACTGACTCAGGGCTGGTTGGGTGGTTTAGGCTTGGGGTTGGAATGAAATGGGATACTCACAGACCATTTACCAGTGGATGAAAAAGGAGTTAATAGCATGGAAAGACTATTCAGCAAGGATCCATACAGATTCACATAAATTCAACCCTCCTCATTTCCTATGGAAACATGCATATTCAGAAGATTGTGTTAACTCTTATGACAGTGGGAAGTACAAGTCTAATTGGCAACATTTCCCTGTGGAATTTTATTCCCTAGGCAACGGGGAAGCCATATCAGCATCCAGGTCAGTCTTATAGTCCAGTCACACCTCAGAGAAAACGTCCTTCCTTTTTTGGGAAGCAAAAAAAGTATAGCACTGCTTCTATCACACTTTCTATTCCCCTACTATTGTTTATGGGTATTGTAAATGGATATCCACTTTGTTTCTAGTTTTTTGAGATTGCAAAATGTGCTATTAGAAATATTTCTGTCTATGTATAACTTTTTCTTCTGCTTTGGGCTTCCGTGAGGTATATGACTAAAAGTAATGTTGCTGGGGTAAAGTATATATGCACTTTAATTACTTTTAGCCTAAGTTGCTAGTCATTTTCCTCTTTTCTAGACAAATAACTTTCACTTTTGAATGCACATGGATTTCATTGAAGAGACTCAGTAGCATTATGGGACTTGATATAGTTGGCATAAAGTCATCCACAAAAAAAGAACATCTTGAGAACCTGTTTCACTGGAACTCTTGTCAAGGGTATACTCTATATCCATACCTTTGATGGCTCTGTTTTATGTTCTTTGATACTGAGTAAAGTTATCTCTGTGGTTGACAGGGATCTGGTCCAGTCTTAACATGCATGGAAAATACCTCTGTTGAGGAGGACATTTAAGGCTGCATTTTACTCTTTGGAAACAAGTGTTTGTTGAAGTAAATTGTATCGGAGCTACTGTGGCTGAACTTATTATAGTCTTCATCTTTAACCACACTTCTAACTTGGTTTGTTTTGACCGTTGCTTTGGAACTAATGTAATTAATTCTATGTAAGGATTGTGGGATTGTGGGTCAGAATTTGAATTTAGGCCCCACCTCTGCTACTGATCTTCAGGCTTGGATATGGACTCTCTCAGTCTTGGTTTCCTCATCTACAATATGCAGGGTGGGATGGACTAGGTACTTCCAGTACTAAATCACTCTGATTCTAATTAGTCAGTGGACTGACTTCACAAATCGATTTTGATAAGACTTCTCTCCTTAGCAGCCAGGTTTGTCCTGTTTATTAAGATACGGACAAGTTCTCCTTTTGTTTGCCAAGGTCAGAAGTCTCTGTTCTAACAGATTTGAGGTTAAAAAGTCCTTATAAAACCTGCTTATATCCTTCTGCAGATCCTTTACCACAAAATCCATTTTGGGGTAACCATGTTCAAAGAAGGCTCATGAGATTTAGGTGGATCTAGGGTACCTCTGCTTTCAGTCTAAGATTCTTTGGATGACATGCAAATGAATGAGAGGGAAAGAAGTAAACAGTACAGTTGCCCTAAAGGTCTTCAGCAAAGCATTTCTCCATTAATCCTTTGTCCCATCTTCTAGCCTTTCATATAGAAGTAGGGTGCAAGAAATCTTCTAAGCTTTGTGCTGCTTTCTATTTAATTTAGTTTTTTTTTCAGCTTTGCCACATGTGCCCCAGACTATGTCTTGTGCTGGGCTTTCTGATTAATCCACAAGTATGTAGTATGCACCAACCACATATAAATGTCTGTGTATGAAATTTGCCTGTACTTCTTTTGTTGTTGTTGAGTTGTTTCAGTCGTGTCTGACTCTTCACAACCCCATTTGGGCTTGTTTTGGCAAAGATTCTGGAGTGGTTTTACCCTTTCCTTCTCCAGCTCATTTTACAGATGAGGAAACTGAGGTAAACAGAGTAAAGTGACTTGCCCAGGGTCACAGAACTGAGAAGTGTTTGAGGCTGGATTTGAGTACAGCAAGACTAGACTTTTTGATTTCAAACCCAGTGTTCTAGCCACTGTGCCTTCTTGTGGTTTTACGTCTCTCCAACTTCTTACACCCCACATTGTATAGAGTTAAACAGGGACTCCAGTTAGTCAAGTTTTCTTTCCAAGTCCCAAGAATTGGGAGTCCCAGGAAAGCCGCATGCTTTTTTAGCTACAGGATGAAACGTTCTGTTTTTCTGTTTAAAAATCACTCTCACATCATCGTCATGTCTGAAGTCTTACGTTGCTGTGATTCCCATAATATTAATTTTCTGGGCATTAACTAATTCAGTTGGCAGTAAAGAAACTCAAGTACTGTCACCTGTACTTCTATCCCAGCCCTTGCAGGTTTAGGAGGAAAACAAACACAAAACTTCCCAGGGAGTGAAGAGGAATGACCTACTATTCTTAGGATTACATTCTTTCTCTTTTCCCTTCCTCATGTTATCATCAGTCAAGGGAGAGATTTCTCCCTTATGATAAAAGGCCATACTAACAATTCATGATGTGTAATGGGCTGAGGCTTGAGATGATGCACTGAGGTCCCAAGCACATGAGGCTAAATAGTCATTGGACCATACTCTGTTAATATATAAGCTTGGAGAAAGAATGGCCCCCGCCCACTCTTTGTGCAAGTCCTGATGTGTTGTATAGGAGATGACGATTCTGGTGGGTGGAGGCAGGGGAATGGAAAAGGAAGGGGAGAAGAGACTGCTTGCTTTTGCCATTGCAACGACCTTTCAGCTCAGATTCCCCCTCTGCTAGCTGGCTTCCTGTCGCAGCTGCCCATATTGCTATCGCAATCTTTCTTGCCCATATTGCTATCGCAATCCTTATTCACCTCTTCACTTCAATAAAGAGTGAAGATTTTTCCCTTAACCTGAATTCCTGACTCCGGCTGATTTTAAATACGCGGTCATTACAATGATGTATTAATTTCTAAGCTGTGATTATTGCCTTTATTTTCTCTCTATGAGTTCATGCCTGATTCTTCCTAGCAAACAAACTTGTCCAGGATCAAAGGTATGGTAGGCAGGCTTACTTAAACCCAGAGAGTCAGTAGGTCATGATATAAGGTCTTGCCATTGCAGAAGGACCCCTGATGAGTGGTCGCTTGATCTAAGGAAACAAGGCTAGACGTGCTAGTGGCGTGACACTATTGGGTATAACCCAAGTCTGGAGCAGCCACTTTCTTCCTTTCTTCTCTATATGGTCCCTTGGGAAAAAGATAAAAAATACTTTTTAAGCAAAATCCTTTTTCTTTCTCTTCATTCCATCCTACACCGTTATCTTCCCTGTCCAAATGTCTGCTTTTAGGTAGCCAGATGAGACAGCAGATAGATCATTGACCCTGGAGTCAGCAAGAACTCAGTTCAAATCTCACCTCAAACAGTTATTAAGTAAGTGACCCTGGACAAATCTCTTAACTTTTGTCTGAGTTTACTCAGTTGTAAAATGGGGGTAAATAATAGTATCTGCTTCCCGGCTTCCAGGGTTATTGTGGGAGGTAATATTTGTAGAGCCCTTGGCCATCCTTAATGTGGCACATAAATGCTGGCTATATCAAGTATTATGATTCCACTCACAATCATTAACATTTTATTCAAGAGAAGGATCAAGTTCATGTTTTTTGTTATCCTGTGACTTTCTGTTCCCCTGCCTCCCCTCCCTTCCGCAAGTTCTCCTTGTCTTTTCTCTCATTTCTTTAGAGAGGAAGCAAAACACCAGAAGAGAATGGGAGCATACAACACTGACCCAAAGGAAATAGCAATAATAATCATAGCTCACGTTTAGGATTACAACGCATTTTTCTCACAACAACTCTGAAGTGCGAGTTTAATTATTTATGTTTTCCTGATGAAGAAACTGAGCATGATTTACCTATTACTGAACAGTTACATGTGTGAGACAAGATTCAAAGTGGGGCCTCCTGATTCCAGATGTAGGTCACTAGAGCCACATGACCTCTTCCTGTTTTGAATATTCTATTAATGAGGTAAAGAACTGATAATATTTTTTTCAGCTTGCTCTTGTTAGACTAAAAGAGTGGTTCCCAATCTGTAGCCTGTGATGCCATGAAGTTCCTACAAAAGGTCTAAGAGTCTTCATTCTATCTTGGAGGGGGGTTGTTACGTAGGTAAAAAAAATAAACGCTTTGGTACCACTGTGTGCATACATTGCAAGGATGATTTCTCACTTTCAGTAATTTACTCCACCAAAACCTACCCTCTATGCTTCACCATTGTGGATGCAAGCCTAGTTACTTACCAGTCATTCCAGGGAAATCCAGGGGCTCTTTACTCTCAAGAATTAAGTGGAATTTGATTGGTGATTGTCTAAAGAACAGTGTAACGAAATTTGGAGAGAGGCCCTCTGGAGGGCGGAGGGGGGGGGGAGGAGGAGGGGTGTGGTGACTTCTCGCGATGTTTATCCTGGCCAAGGGGGCGGCCATTTTAGTTTCCATCCACCTGCCGTTTGTCCTGGTGGCGTCTCCACAGCGGCCGGTGTCGTCCCTCTGGCAGAGTCTCCCTTCCTCCAGCAGCAGCATCTTCCTCTTTCTGGTGTCACCTCCCTCCTTCTGGCGGTGTGTTCCTCCCTCAGGCGGTGGCGTCTTCTTCCCTCAGGCGGCGGCAGCGTCTTCTTCCCTCCGGCAGCGTCTTCTTCCCTCAGGCGGCGGCGTCTTCTTCCCTCAGGCGGCGGCGTCTTCTTCCCTCCGGCGGCGGTGTCTTCTTCCCTCCGGGCGGTGGCGTCTTCTTCCCTCAGGCGGCGGCGTCTTCTTCCCTCCGGCGGCTGCGGTGTCTTCTTCCCTCCGGGCGGTGGCGTCTTCTTCCCTCCGGCGGCGGCGTCTTCTTCTCTCCGGCGGCGGCGTCTTCTTCCCTCCGGGCAGCGGCGTCTTCTTCCCTCCGGCGGCGGCGGCAGCGTCTTCTTCCCTCCGGCGGCGGCGGCGTCTTCTTCTCTCCGGCGGCGGCGGCGTCTTCTTCCCTCCGGCGGCGGCATCTTCTTCCCTCAGGTGGCGGCGTCTTCTTCCCTCCGGCGGCGGCGGCAGCGTCTTCTTCCCTCCGGCGGCGGCGGCGTCTTCTTCTCTCCGGCGGCGGCGGCGTCTTCTTCCCTCCGGGGGCGGCGTCTTCTTCCTCCGGCGGCGGCGGCGTCTTCTTCCCTCCGGCGGCGGCGGCGGCGTCTTCTTCCCTCCGGCAGCGTCTTCTTCCCTCCGGCGGCGGAGTCTTCTTCTCTCCAGCGGCGGCGGCATCTTCTTCTCTCCGGCAGCGTCTTCTTCCCTCCGGCGGCGGCGTCTTCTTCTCTCCGGCAGCGGCGGCGTCTTCTTCCCTCCGGGCGGCGGCGTCTTCTTCCCTCCGGGCGGCGGCGTCTTCTTCCCTCCGGGCGGCGGCGTCTTCTTCCCTCCGGGCGGCGGCGTCTTCTTCCCTCCGGCAGCGGCATCTTCTTCCCTCCGGGCGGCGGCGTCTTCTTCTCTCCGGCGGCGGCGGCGGCGTCTTCTTCCCTCCGGCAGCGGCGGCGGCGTCTTCTTCCCTCCGGGCGGCGGCGTCTTCTTCCCTCGGGCGGCGGCGTCTTCTTCCCTCGGGCGGCGGCGTCTTCTTCCCTCCGGCGGCATCTTCCTCCTTCGGGTAATTTCTTCCTCTCTCCAGTGGCGGCAGCTCCCTCCCCCTGGCAGTGGCGTCTCCTTCCCTCCAGCAGTAGTATCTTCCTCCCTCCTGCGGGGCCTTCCTCTCTCCAGTGGCAGCAGCTCCCTCCTTCCGGAGGTGTCCCAGGCAGGCTCCCGAAGGTGTCCGGTGTGTGGCGGGTGCGATGTGGCGGCTCCGCTGCAAGGCCAAGAATGGCACCCACATCCTGCAGGGCCTCTCGAGCCGGTCCCGCGTGCAGGAGCTTGAGGGTCAGATAGCTGCCCTTACCGGGATCGCTGCTGGGGGGCAGCGGATCCTCGCTGGCTTCCCCCCCAAGTGCCTGGATCTCAGCAATGGGGAGACGGTGCTGGGGGACCTGCCCATCCAGTCGGGTGATACTCTGATCGTTGAAGAGGACAAAACCAAGCCTAAGATTTCATCTTCTGCAGTCACAGAACATGGCGCTCATACTTCACTCGGGGAAGTTTTGCCTGAGCTTACCAGAACTGTGGTCCCAGCAGATAACTCCTGCCTTTTCACCAGTGTGTACTATGTTGTAGAAGGGGGAGTTTTAGATCCAACTCACGCCCCTGAGATGCGAAATCTTATAGCAGAAACAGTAGCGAGTGATCCAGAATTCTATTGTGAGGCATTCTTGGAAAAAACAAATCAAGAGTACTGTGAGTGGATTAGAAGAGATGACACTTGGGGAGGGGCTATTGAGATATCCATTTTGTCAAAGTTCTATCAATGCGAGATTTGTGTAGTGGACACTCAGACAGTCAGAATTGACCGCTTTGGGGAAGATGCCGCTTACCCCAAAAGGGTACTACTAATTTATGATGGCATCCACTATGATCCACTTCAGCAAAACTTCCCTGACCCAGACAGCCCTCCTTTGACCATCTTTTCCTCCAGTGATGACATTGTTCTTGCGCAAGCATTGGAACTGGCCGAGGAAGCTAGAAAAAAGAGGCAATTTACTGATGTAAACCGATTCATCCTCAGATGCATGGTGTGTCAGAAGGGGTTAACGGGGCAAGCAGAAGCCAGGGAACATGCCAAGGAGACTGGCCATACCAACTTTGGAGAGGTGTAATCTATGCAGGAGGAGGCATTGTCTACTACCTCACTCATCCAGAAGGATCTGGGTTTTCCAATAAGCTCTCTGTTAACCTAAAATACAAAAGGTCATAATTTTACTTTAGACAATGAAGACACTAGAATTCCTTGTTAAGATTAAAATTAGTGTGTAAGTTTTTTTTTTATTAAAGCTTTTTATTTACAAAGCATATGCATGGGTAATTTTTTAATATCGGCTCTCACAAAACCTTCTGTTCCAGCTTTTCCCCTCCTTCCCCCCACCCATCTATGCCATCTATGGCAGGTAGTCCCATATGTGTTAAATATGTTAAAATATACGTTAAATCCAATACATGTATACACATTTATATAGTTATCTTGCTGCATAAGAAAAATCAGATCTAGAAAGAAAAAAAACCTGAGAAGGAAAACAAAATGCAAGCAAACAACAGAAAGAGTAAAATGCTATGTTGTGGTCCGCACTCAGTTCCTACAGGCCTTTCTCTGGGTGTAGATGGCTCTCTTCATCACTGAACAAGAATAACTGGTTTGAGTCATCTCATTGTTGAAGAGAGTCATGTCCATCAGAATTGATCATCATATAATAATACTGTTACTCCCTTGTACAATAATCTCTTGGTTCTGCTCATTTCACTTAGCATCAGTTCATGTAAGTCTCTCCCTGCCTCTCTGAAATCCTCCTGCTGGTCATTTCTTACAGAACAATAATATTCTATCACATTCAGATACCATAACTCATTCAGCCATTCTCCAACTGATGGGCAGCCACTCAGTTTCCAGTTTCTGGCCACTACAAAGAGGGCTGCCACAAACATTCTTGCACATGTGGGTCCCTTTCCCTCCTTTAAGATCTTTTTGGGATATAAGCCTAGTGGGAACACTGATGGGTCAAAGGGTATGCACCGTTTGATAACTTTTTGAGCATAGTTCCAAATCACTCTCCAGAACAGTTGGATCCATTCACATTTCTACCAACAGTGTATCAGTGTCCCAGTTTTCCCACATCCCCTCCAACATTCAGCATTATCTTTCCCTGTCATCTTAGCCAATCTGAGAGGTGTATAGGTGTACCTCAGAGCTGTCTTAATTTGCATTTCTCTGATCAATAGTGATTTGTAGCACCTTTTCATATGACTGCAAATAGTTTCAATTTCACCATCTGAAAATTGTTCATATCCTTTGACCATGCCTTGGAATTCTAATAAATTTGACTCGGTTCTCTATATATTTTAAAAATGAGAACTTTATCAGACCCTTTGAATGTAAAAATATTTCCCAATATATTGCTTCCCTTCTAATCTTGTCTGTATTAGTTTGTACAAAAACTTTTTAACTTAATATAATCAAAATTATCTATTTTGTGATCTATAATGTTCCCCAGTTCTTTGGTTACAAATTTCTTCTTCCTTCACAGATCTGAGAGGTAAACTATTCCATGTTCTTTTAATTTGTTTATAATATTCTTTATGTCTGGATCATGAACCCATTTCAACCTTATCTTGTATATGGTATGAGGTGTGGGTCAATGCATAGGCCTAGTTCTTTAGATTATTGGTATATATGGTTCCAGAACCCATAGTCTTTTATTGTGGTCGCTGATAAGTCTTATACAATTCTAATTGTAGCTCTGGCACATTTAAATTTTTTTTTGAAAATTTTCTCTTTGATATGGGGTTTTTGAAACTTGACAATAATGTTCCTGTGTGTTTTCCAAAAGTATCTCTTTGAGTTGGTGATTAATTACTTTTCCTTCCTGTTCTATCACTCCAGGACAATTTTCTTGGATTATTTCTTGCATTAGTGTCAAGGTTCTTTTTTTGGTAATAGCTTTCAGGTAGTCCAGTAATTCTTATACTGTTTCTTCATTATCTGTTTGCCATATCTGTTGTTTTTCTTACAGGATGTTTTACATCTTCTATTTTTCATTCTTTATAATGTTTTCTTATTTCTTTGCCAGTTCATTTTTTTTTTTGAGAAGTGTTAATATAAAGCACTTCTAATAATGGAGTCTGGGGTTATTGCCTTTAGCTTCACTTCTACCTTCCTCTCTGACTAGGAACCCCAAATGAAAAGTTCCATTTTGCTGCAAGTGCCAGCAGCCAGCAGCACCCATCCCCAACTACTTCTGTATTCACTGCTATGCTGGTTCCTTCTATCCCACAACCTAGTCTCTGCAGCACAGCTGGGCCTGGTGTTCCTGATCAGCCACAGTTTCCTCAATCTTCTGGGACTCTGAACTCCTCCTCCTTCATTCCCTCCTCAAGGTGTCCAGGAGGTAAACTTTTTTTATGATTCCTACTGAGATTCCAGTCACACCCAGATAGCCCCAAAAGTCACCCTCTAGGTATTTGTGTGGAGCTAGCCTGGAGGTGTTTGTACTTCACCCCAGTTAATCCACTGCCTGGGGGGTGGGGGGGGTCTTTCAACTGATCTTCTTGGGTTGTGCCAGAAGGACCCCTGTTTTTTCCCAAATCTTCTTGATTATTCATCAGTCTGTGTTTTCCCTGAGGCACAATTTTGTTCTGTTTATAGAGGAAATCTGAAGAGTTTAAAATTTACTGACCTATTCTGCCATTCTTCCCTAATCCTCCCCCCAGAAAAAAAATTTTTTTAAACATTTTTAAATATTTTATTGCACAGTGCAGTGAGGTGCTGCAGGAAATGGTGTGTTCTCTCTCACTTGAAGTCTTCATGCAAAGGCTATTGTGGCCACTTGTGGAAGACACTGTTGAGTATTCCTGTTCAGGTGTACATGGGATTCAATTTAGTGATTTTGTACAAAGTCTTATAGTACTTTCTTCATCAGTTAGATCCTGTTCTTATTTATATTCAGTCTCTTCCAATGTGCTACCTCTTTTCTTTGGGGGGTGGGGAGTGGAATTTGGTAGAGAAATTGGAAAAAGGGACCAAGCACTTGCACTTATTGCACTGTAGCACTTACGTTTATTTCTTTTTCTCTACTCCCGTGGCCACTACTCTAGAATAGGTCCTTATTGTAGTTTCTTCATTATTGAAATGATCATTTAGCAAGTCTTATTCCCCTCCTATCTTCCCCTTCAACAAATCTTTCACAATATTGCAAATTTAATCTTTCTTAGACATACATTGCCCTTCTCAGAAATCGTGAGTTTCTTTCTGTTTTACATTGAGTAAAGTTTGAATTTCTTTTTCCTGCCAAGATGATGCTAAACAGAGGCAGGCTGCCCAGCTCCTGCACACCTACTCTACAAATATCCTGAATTTCTCACGAATAATATTCAAGTTATCCCATGAGAAACTACATTTCAATCAGTCAACAAAAATAAACACCTACTATGTGCTGTGAAATGGAGATAAAAAGAATGGCAAAAGATATTTCCTGCCTTCACTGAGCTTATAGTCTAATGGTGTGGTGGGGAGACAACTTGCAAACAACTATGTATAGACGAGCTATATACAACATACAATGGAAGCTGTCAACTAAATGTGGGCACTAGAATTAAGAGGGATAGGAAAAGACTTCCTGTTGAAGGTAAGTTTTTAATTCGAACTTGAAGAAAATTAGGTAAGTCAGGAGGCAGACATGAAGAGAGAATTTTCAAGGCATGGGGGGATAGCCAGGGGAAAATGCTCAAAACGGGGACGTATTACATCTTAGAGGAACAACAAAGAGACCAGTGTTACAGGACCACATACTAAAGGCAGGGGTGGGAAAGGTGTGATGTAAGATTTAATCAGACTGGATAGGTGAGTGGTGACTAATATGGTGCCAACTTCAACAGAAATAGGGAAATTAAAAAGAGGGTAGGGGTTGGGGGAGAAGATAATTTCACTTCTACATCTGAAATACACAAGTAGCCAAAAGATCTTATATGTAATGTAATAGGAACTGAATCCTTCCCATTTTGTCAGCTATCTTGTAAGGCACTCTTAGTACTAACACTCTGAAAAGGAAGAAGAAATGAATGTCTCTCTAGAATCTTAATGTCTCTAAAGGATATTGAGACAGATAAAATAATTTCTGGTATATGCATGTGCATGTGTGGGTGTTTTGGAAGGACTGGAATTGACTCTGTCCTCAAGGTTTTCAGGGGAAATATAAGAAGGGATAAATTGAGTAATATGCCAGTGTAAAAAAAGTGGGCAGGGGAAGATGAGGCCTGTTTCTTGGAAATGGGGTCCCTGAAAAAAAAGATGTAAACATGGAGGCAGGCAGAGCTATTACATAAAGCTCAATTATCTGAAATGAATAAAGGAGGGTTGAACACATATAGTTTCATGAAACAATGCAACAAAATCAACAAGAAAACAAGAGGGGAGAAAGAAGTGTTAGGAGAGAAGATAATTAATGAGGGAATAGTCTCAAGCAAAAAAAAAATTCCCGATACCAAAGAGGGAATAATCAAAAATGAAGAATTCATTTCTTTGGGGGTTGCATCAGACTGCTTCTAGGGAAATTGAGGAATGGCTTTAACAAATTGTATTATATCAATATAATGGAGGTGTTTTTTTTTATTTTTTAAATAGGAGACAAATTCAGGGAAGGTTGAGTAGTATGAACTAACATAGAATGAAGTGAACAGAACCAGAATATTTTACCCAAGGCCAACAACATTTTAAAGGAGACAACAGCTCTGATCAATGCAATGACCAACGGTGTCTTTGGAGCAGAATATGACAATATTTTTTTCTTAATATTTTATTTTATTTAATTTAATAATACCTTTATATTGACAGAATCCATGCCAGGGTAATTTTTTTTTACAACATTATCCCTTGCACTCGCTTCTGTTCCGATTTTTCCCCTCCTTCCCTCCACCCCCTCCCCTAGATGGCAAGTAGTCCTATATATGTTAGATATGTTGCAGTATATCCTAGATACAATAAATGTTTGCAGAACCGAACAGTTCTCTTGTTGCACAGGGAGAATTGGATTCAGAAGATAAAAATAACCGGGGAAGAAAAACAAAAATGCAAATGGTTCATAGAATATGACAATATTTGATATTGTCACTGATAGAAGTGATTGACACAAGTTGCAGAAAAAGGCATAGAATTATTGATGTGGCTTACCATGTGGATTTGTTTTGCATGACTATCCTTTTTTATTGCCGTTTCTCTTTTAGTGCAGGAAGGGGAGATTGCAATAGTGATACCAGAGGAGTGTCATCATCATATTTAAAAACATGTATAAAAGAGAACAGAGACATTTTGAAGGAAGCACAAACAAGTAGGACAGTTTTGAAAATTATACATAGAATTTCTTATATATTCAAAGGAGAAAACAATATGAAATGGAAATTCACAGAAAATCTTATTGTATTCTGCTATATGCATAGAAGTACATTTTTGGGTTCATAATAAAATGAATATAAAAGTTTCAGTTCCTTTGGCCTTTAGAGTCCTTTGCAACTCTCTACCATCCTTCCTGTTGAGCTTGATTAATTTATCTCATTCCCTTCCATGCACTGTATATTCCAGTCAGGCTAATCTACTCTGCTGCTCTAGAATGGCCTCCTTCCTCCCCATTTATAGGATTCAAATCCACCCCTTAAAGTCCACCTTCAATACCACCTCTTCTACTCATCCTGTAATCTTCAGCCTCATTTGAGAGGACCATCAAAAGAATCTTACTTTGGTGTCTAACCCTTTGTTTGACACTGACCTTTTTAGCTCTTCCATAGTACTTTGTCTTTCAAGAATGTCTTAGATGTCTTCTAATGGTTCCCATATTTATGTGTGGCTAAGAGCCTAAAGTAGTCTTTATACCTTTACTATAAGGAAAAATTAACTCCCTTTCAGGTTTGTACTCCTGAATTTTAGATTTAGTATTTTTCAGATGGTTAAGTATAAGGGAGGTAGAACTGTAAAATGATCATTTTGATGACCTACAGAGACAACTGTGACACAGAAGATGGGTGCTCACATCCTTCCTCAGTGGAACTGTGAGCAAGTTCCCTAAGGTCAGAATTTCATATCTTACTACAGCCTTTTCAGAAGCTTTCTCTCATGATTGATATACATGTCATCCTTCCTCTGGCTCTTTGGCTTCCTTTACAACTCACCGACATTGTCAACTTCTACCTGAAGCTTTTTCTCATTTCCCTAGATATTATGTGCTCTTCTTTCACACATTGTCTACTTCACTGCTTGTGTCTTTTTATATATTTGATCTTCTCAGTGAATGGAAGGACCTTGAGGTCAAGGAGTAACTTTTTTCCATTTGTTGGTATCTTCTTTTACCCTCCCTTCTGCATTTTGCTTAATAAATGTTTTTGAGTTGGATTGGATGCCATTTTTGTGAGACTCAGTTTTCTCATCTGGAAAATGAGCATACAGATACTTGTATTATTTTCCTTTCCAGGGACCTTGTGAGTTCAAAAAAATTAAAACATGCAAAGCATTTTTCAAACCATCAAGTTATTTATAAATGTGTCAGTTCTCCTTCTCATTATTGTTACTATTTAGTCCCATGAAGAGGAATGAGGGGCTGTTTGACCTCTGGAGGTTTCTTTGGCTCTTGGATTTTATGGCTTCTTTGAATGAAATGTTAATTTCTTGGATGAGAAGGCCTGAATATTGTATTAGATTCTTATTATTTCTCTCCCAAACTAGAATCTCAGCATCCTGCTTGTATTGATAGGAGGAATAATGAAGTCCCTTTTTTTTCTTGAAGTTTTTTTATTGTTCAAGTACACCAAATAAAACAATAAACAGAGGTGAAGTGCTATTATGTGATATATGGAACTGAGCTTTTGGGAAGCAGGAACATTAAGCTCAACTTGCAGTGGTTCAAGCATAATCTGTTTAACATAAACACTCATTATATTAAGATAACAAACTGTACCCTCTAGGCCCTTCTAGGTGTTTATCATTGACTTTGTCTTCTAATTCATCACATTTATGGGGCTGCTATCTGTGTCTGTGTGCTCCCAGCATTGTTCTTTGCAAGTCAGTGCCCGAAGGAAGCTTATTAGGTTCTTTTTCTGAGCTTTAGAATGTGTTCCTATTTGTGACTAAGATATAAAGGCCATCACTTGGGGACCACTAGGTCTGTTCTGTAGTGGGCCTAGGAGTGGATTCGAAAGAGAGTGGGTTATACTCAGATCAGCAAGATCCAAGAAAGAGACAGTAAGAATTTAGGGAGTTAAAAGTTTGGCACTTATACTATCAAAGTCTCCTTAAAAAGAAGCCTCTGTGTTACCAGAAAGGTACCACAGAGAGTTCCATTGGCCCCTCATTCTAATTTTTGCCTTCTTCATGGCTCTTTCTTCTCAGGCCTTCTGAGGAATAGAAAGAATGACATTGTCTATGTGTTTCTGACCAAATCACTACCTCTCTCTGAGCTTCCTTTGTTAATCTATAAAATGTCCATCTAGAAAACATCTATAGAATGAAGGGATTGGGCAACAGGACCCCAAAGGCCTCTTCTAGTTTTAAATCTGTGATGATAGGATATGGCAGTGTACTCCAGTGTTATGATTTTCATTTTCTTTATTATACATTTAGTAAGCATCCACTGTGGTCATGATTATGCCATACGTAGGGGATACAAAGACAAAAATCCAATCACTTTTTGCCTTCAAAGAATTGGCATTGTGTTTCATCCCTTCATTTAGTTGCCTGTCAGTTATTCCTTATTGTCTTTATCATTGTACTGTAGGACATCCCATTTTCTTTATATGTCTGAAAACTTGGAGTCTCTCATACTACCAGTGCCTCATCCTTGAAATAAAAGTTAAATGCATTCTTCTTTGTTTTTCTAGGATAGAAATTATGGGGGAGAAAAAACCCTACTCATCCTTTCTCCAGTTTGTCACGCTAAAATGTATGAGCCACTACTTCTTTTACCTAGCAGGTTGATTTGTTGAACCATGGGTGGTACCATTACCATCCTTGCAAGGGGTCCTTCAATTTGTACCATTTATAATTTATACGTCAACTATTTTGAACTAACTGTGCAAAAGTATTGGGTGCCTATGGCCTAGCTTGTTTTGATACTGACATCATCCCTGTCATTTTCATCACTGTTGTCAGGTTGAGTCAGTAATCACAGGTAGCATGATAATAGCTTATCTGCCTGCTTTAGTAACTTGCAGTTCCCAGTAAAATTTCCTGCCCATCCTAAGAGCAAATCCGAAGAGGCAAAGATCTTGCTTTCCTACCTGCGTTTAGTTCCAAGGGACAAAATGGAAGGACAGTAGAGAAAAGATAATGTCACAAAAACAGCCTTTATGGAGATGAGATTAAAGGATGGAAAATCTAGTTCTTATTGGAAATCTTTTCTATATGATGGAACTTGGTCCACATAAAAAGGCTCATATTTTAATGGCACCTTCCCCACATGGATCACACATTATAAATGTCAGTAATTGAGCTTCCCCAAACAGGATTCAGCTGAATGCTCAAATCTTTCCTTAAAATGGGATTTTTAAGAGCCTGTTATATAATACTCTCTGAGGAAAAGAAAATGGATTGTGGATTTTTGGGGGTTTTCCTTTGTTTTTAACTAGCATAGGCAGAAAGTAGAATTGAACTGGAAGTGAAAATATATTTAAAAGGAAATTTGATCTCTCAGAAAGAAACCTACAATTACAGAAAGGTCTCCATGCTGAGTAGTTTCACCAGCCTTCCAGAGAAGACAGAGTACAGATGAGCTGTATTCAGAAAACAGAGAAAATCAGTTTTATCCAAATCAGGTTATAAGAAAGTATGTAGGGCTTCAACTGCCAGCAAGGATTTTGGTCCATTTAGCATCAAGCATGCCATTTAACACTTTTGTCTAGGCCCTCTGACCTCCAATCTCTGATTCTTTCAAAATCTCCCTAACTGGTTTTCCCCTCCCCTCTTTCCCTCTACTCTCTGAGCTGTCATGTATACTAGAAGAATTTTCCTAAAAATCAATTTCATCATGTCACTCCTTGATTAAAAAACCCATTCCCCTTTCTCTAGAATAGAAAATTCAGAATCTCTAGCAGAGTTTTCCCGTAATCTTGTCCCATTTCACCTCTGCAACTTCATCTAGTATTCTTCAAGATGAGTTGCAAATTGGTGGCAATACCTCAGCAAGACTATGTAAGAATCAGTTAGGATAATATATGTAAATCAAATCACAGAGTACTATATAGATATCATTTTTATGATTATTACGGAATGACACAGTCACTGACAAAAGATCAAAGGACCATGAGGGAGGTGCTTGGTGGTTAGTTGTATAAGTAGCAACATTATATGGATAAAGGAGAAAGCAGGGCAAAGGATATCTGGGAGGTTTATCATCAAAAAAGGAAATAAGCCACTTAGATAGCTTCAGGTAGTGATAGATGATGGATAGACTGCAGGCTCCATTATTATCATCTGTGAAGTGGCAAGAGATCTAGAGGGAGACCTTAAGTATATGGGCTAGATCGTCATGAAAGATTTATAAAAGTGCATCGTCACCGGTGAAAGGGCAGTGAGTTACAGGCTACCTATTGAAGGCATGACCCACAATGATAAGAATTCAGATCAGATTGAAATATCTTTTACATACTACCTTCAACTTCTCCTTCTTGTTTTGCTGGAGGTTTTCAAAACAAAGACCAGTTGAACCCCCTCTTGGGCTTGTTATAGATGGGTTACTTTTTCAGCTATGTCTGGGACTTCATGAAATCTTCCAAGGACCCTTCCAGTTGTATGATTGTGAGAATTATAATGAGCTTTTAGAGAATACTGGTCAGAGAAGTATTGTAAGCCTGTATTCAGTTGGTTGGTGGCTGGTAGTGGGAGTTCTTTGTTGTCAAAGAGGATGAAAATGACATCACTATGTTAAAGTCAAGTTACTTTATGTGTCTGATCGTGGCAGACCAGACCAACATGAGCACTCTATCACATCTCAGGCACAAATAGTCCATTTGAACATTTGAATTGGTTTCTCTGACTTTGCACATCTTGTGCAAAGCTACTTTAATTCTAATTGCTCTAATTCTATTTTAGAACACAGCACCTTCTCTGATAAGGGCACACGGTATTGGGTGGTCTTTGCCAGTGTTTTTCATGTCATGCAATCAATGCTAAAGTTATTAGGAGAGACCTTGTATCACTTAATAGTTGCTGTGGAATAAGAAAAAAATATGTTAAGTATAGTTGAAAGGCAGAGTGGAACAGTTATAAGTATATAAAATTTGAGCTGTAATAAACTGAAAAGTTTGTTAGAAATTGTCAGTGGCACCACAACTTGCTAGTAAATGATAAAGGCAATTATGGGTCAATGGATTATTATTGCCAATGCTTAAATTGATGCATTTCACAATTTTAGATATCTATAGGGTGCTAGATACAAGATATGTGAAGATAAAGTAGACACACAATTTATTGGGATGGTAAGACCCAGACACAAGGAACAGTTAGTAAAATGTTATGTACATATTGAGAGCTGCAGTCAAACAACAAGAATTTTGAAAAAGGGAAGTTAACTTCCAGATAGGGATGACAGGAAAAAGTTGTTTCAAGGAGATAATATGTGATTTGGATTTTGAAGGGTGAGGTTTTAAGAAGGGAGAGGTATAAGGGAATGGCAAATGCATGGAGACAGGAGAGGGATCAAAATGATCAGTCATCCAGTATGGTTGAATCATGAAGGACATCCCATAATTTCATGCCATTACTCTCATTTTATAAATGAAAAAAAGGCTTGTGAAATAAGGCTTAAAAGGAAAATTGGAGTCAGCTGTGGAGGGCCTGAAGTGACATCAGCAGATTTGTGCAATTAAGAAAGCTACACTCTAGTGTTTCGCTGGATTAGGGAGGACCAAGATTGGAGATAAGGGAACTACTATTAAGACTTTATGAAAATTTATGTAAGAGATGATACTTGAATTAAGATCATGAACTAAAGATAACAAGAAGAAAAAAATCATATGACACATGCTTAGGGGGAAGAATCAGCAGAATATGGCAAGTCTTGATAGGACCTGGAGAAAGGTTTTGAGCCCTGGTGTTGAGTGGGCTGGTATTTGAAGGACCAGCACCTAGTACAGTTTGTGATGCAGACTAAGAGCTTTTGGTGCATTGAATATGTGGGGTCCATAGCATATCACGTTGGAAGCATTCCACAAAACGTAGAGAATGTAAGAAGCAGAAAACTTGTAGTTTTGAACTGTTGAAATTATTTTTCTTGAGTTTAGAGATTATCTAAATTATATAATGAGAATTTTTTTGCTTTGGAGATGGGTTTCTTAAAATATCTTAGTGCTAGTATATTCCAAGGCTTGCCTCAGTTCTGTACTTATTCCTCTGATAATGATGCTGACCATAAAATGACTTGCTTTACAAGAGGGTGCTACCTGGAGAATACAGTTAGAATCCTGATGAGAGTTAGGCTCCTTAAACTCTATAGGAGGAACTTCTTTTTGGAGAATTTCTCTGGTAAGTAAAATATTAATTTTTATTTTCTAAATAGGAATTAGTAAATATAGCATAGTATTGTATTTTTTCTACTTTTTATCAAGTCATAAGACTGTTACGTTGTAAGCTGCTATAGAGGATTGTCAGAAAGCTTTCCATTTCATATTTTAATGAAGAATAACTTGGACTTGTACACAGACATATAAATGAACACTTGTCCATATGATCTCACTTTTCAGGTGCCTTTGGGAGAAGGGTAATGGAAATATATTAATTTTTTCCTCATTATTTTGGCATCGTCTCCTTCAGATTTTATGAAAATCAAGGCTTCAACACCTTCAAATGAATTCTCTTTGGCAGATTTCTTCTATGTACTTGGTCAAATTAAGTAGTTCCTTTTAATCTTATCTTCTCAAATGCCATATCCCTTTATTTATACAACACATTAGATTATCGAATCCATATGTGGTATTTCTATATTAGTTGATGGTAATAATTGATTTTTATTTAAAAAAAACACTTTGGCAAATTTATTTCATTTTTAATCATTTCCCCTATCCCAGTTTCATCTGCAAATGTTCTGAAGCTGAATTTATATATATATATATTATATATATATATATATTATATATATATATATATATATATATATATAAATTTTGTTTTCTTTCTTATTTTTTCCTTTTTGATCTGATTTTTTTTGTCTAGTATGGTAATTGTAGAAATATGTATACAAGAGCTGCACATGGTTAACATATATTGGATTACTTCCCATTTAGGGAGAAGGTAGAGGGAAGGGAAATAGAAAAAAAATTGGAGCACAAGGTTTTGAAAGGATGCATGTTGAAAACTATTCCCATGTTTTGAAAATAAAAAGCTTTTAAAACAAAGACATCTTAGTTGTGTCTAATACCTAGTTTTCTGCATGCTTGTATTTCTACTCCATTGTTTTCATTTTATGTGCATGTGTGTATGTGTGTGTATGTGATAAGCTTTCTAAAGTCTGGCCATCATCCTTTAAAATATTTTACAATTGAATTTGTAATGTAAACCATTGTTGCCACTGATTGCCATGATTCTCTCTTGGCATAAGTCGCAGATTGATAGATTTAGCAGTGGAAGGGACATTAGTGGAGATCATATTTTTGCTGCCTGCTGTGGTTTCTGTCGTCTTTTTCCCCTTTTATAGTTAATGATTTCTATCAGTTAAATGTGCTAATAAAATGGTAATAATCTGAGACCCGGTCTTTGTATTTATCCATTTTCCTTTTTTTTTTTTTTTTTAACTTAGAGGTCCCCAAGTATTAATGTAACGGTGATATGGTTTGAAGAATCGCATCAGATTTTGGTAGGCTTTCATAGTTCCTTTAACATCTGCTACAAATATTGGCACCCAAACTACATCCTTATGATGGTCTTTTTGTTTATGCTGACAGTGGTCACTGAAAAGTATGATGACCCTAGTGTCCAATGAAATTATTGTTGCTTTTAATACAGAATTGACTTATCCAACATTCTTAATCAGGCCTCCAAGTTGTATCAGTGATCAATCATTTTGTCAAGCTGATTTTTTAAAAAAATCTTTTGATGACATTTATAGTAAAAATTTCAATATGAAGGTAGTTCAGTTCTGCCCATTCTTTGCTTAACAAAGATCTCCCACTTACAGTATCTGAAAATGGATAGCATGCCAGGCGGAGTTAGGAAGACCTGAGTTTAAATGTGGCTGTGTGATCCTAGCTTAGTGACTTAATCCTACTTGCCTCAGTTTCCCCATCTGTAAAATGACCTGGAGAAAAAAATAGCAAACCATTCCAGTGTCTTTGCCAAGAAAACAACAAAAGGGTTTGTGAAGAGTCAGATACTACTGAAATAAATGGCTAAACAACAAAAATAGGTGACTTAAGAAATTTTGTGTGATTCTTAGTAGCTTCTGGCCCCTTCTGTTTGACTTTATCATTGCTACAGAAGTAGAGGAGCTGTATACAGGAATCATGGACATTTTCATTATACTTTCTATCATGTATTGTATTAGCCAGAGAGCTGAACTCCTATTGAACTAACCTGGTAAAGAGCCTTTCATCCTAAACTATACAGTGTCTAATAGCAGATGAATGAAGTGTGGGTCCAAGATTGTCCATGAGATCTTTCCAGTAGGGAAAACATACCCAAAACTTGGATTTTTGTAATAGAGCTTTTGAGAATGCAGTGTTTATCCCTTCAGTACTACAACAATGTATTAGGGTAAGATTTTTTGGGGGAAATATTTTCTATGTGTTATTCAATTTGAAAATACTAAGCCCCCTTTATACTTAAGGGAAAGGAGCTAGTTGGCTATCATAACACAAGTCAGTGACAGCTGCATGTAAAACTCATTCCTAGAAATCGATTCTTCTTATTGATCCATTGGCCAAAGAACATAATTCTTATTGCCTTTTAAAAGACTTCAATCTTCAATGTTTTCCACAAATCTTTAGCATTTTTATTCAGAAAAATACTCAAAATGATCATAAAGTCATGGGGGTATTGTTTTCAAAACATGTAGCTTTGTTTTGTATTTTTCAATAGGTTTTCTTTAATTCTGGTTTGTCTGCAAAATTTATGCCACAGTTAGGAAGCCTATCCACTGATCTTACTGTAGGTCCAAAGGTTTTTGGGGAATTTAGGATCCAAGTCAGTAGCCTTTGAGGTTTATTGATAAGCAAAAAGCTTCAAACCACCTTGTAGGGATAGGTATTGGCCACACCAGAAAGTAAAAGGTAACAAATAGATGCTTTTATTTTTGATAGTAGGAACATATTTTTAACTGAAAAGGATCCACCATTCTTTTGGCTATAGAATTGGGATTTAGAACTATGTTTTGTTTTCTTGCCACAAATAACCCATATCATTTTCCAGAGTGTGCTTCCAGTGGGAAGTGGCAACGTTTGTCCCAGGTCAGTTGTCGGAGTGAGGTATTGTCCCTTCTTCTCCATTATCCTCAGGCTGAACTGTGGCATGCCACATTAACCAACCTAGAATTTGGAAATGGGTGTCTAGAGAAGTGGGCTGATTTTCTTGTTTTTGCCATCTCTTCAAAGCCACCTGGGACTACTCATCCCTTTCCTAAAGATACTGAGGATGATTTGGAAAGTTAACTACCAAAAGTGAGAAGTTGATCATGTCTAGCGCCTTGCTTTTAGATGAAGTAGTGTGTGATTGCTGCTCAGCTTCTAATTGTCAGGCATCAGTGTTATTTAATTCAAGAATTGCAGGACAATTCTGTGATGTCTATTTGTCACAATTCTTTCTCCAGATCCTTTGTTTACCCCTACATCAAAGGAGCCGTCCGTACTGCTGGAAGAAAGACATCTGGGTCTTTGGCATTGGGTCTTGAAGGCATGCCTCTCTTATCTTTGTTTATATCTGTCCCTCTGACTCTCTTTATTTGACCTCTCGACATGACGGCTCAAAAGAACATTATCTCTGTTCTTGTTTATTTAGCATCATTTCTTTTTCTACCTAATACTGAAGCTTATCCAATTGTCAGATTTTCTGCATTGACAAATGGGAGCATGTTGACCAGTGCCCTTCACTTTGTACAAGATTTTGCAGTGTTGATTCCTTCAGAGTGTTTAAATTATTTTCGAATGATTGGATCTAATTTAGTCCTAGGATGTGTTTTCGGTACACACAATGGAAGCCTGAGCCTAAATATCTTGCTAGTGATATTTTATTGCACGTCTTTAACGTTTTCCATGGGATCTTGGCTTAGCAAAAGGAAAAGATGCTATCATTATATCTTCAACCTTGGCAGTCATATTTTAGTATTTCAATGAGGCACAGAGATAAATAAGTCTAACCCAAATTAGAATAGGATTAAATACATAGGATGGAGGCAAGCAGCTGGAGAGATTGGAAGATGGGGATCATGTCTAACTAAAAGATGAAAGAAGTCATAGAGGAGGTATTGCTAATAATGCTGTGGGGTGTAGAGGACACATTAGAGATCATCTGTCCCAACCATCATGTTGTACTGAAGATGTAGCTAAGGCCTAGCAAATGAAAATGTCCTACTCAAGGTCAGTCAGCTCATTAGTACCATTGCTGATATCCAGTGCTCTTTCTGCCATACCGCATCATGCTGCCTCTCCCACTTCTGTGATTCTTGTTACTTCTGCATTGGGTACATTACTTTCATAATATCAAGGAACAGAGATCCAGGAACCTTTAGGTAGAAAGGTAGAAACCCTGAGCCCCCATCATTCAGTTCATCACTTTTTCTCAAGAAGGAACTATACTTATAGCAGCCCAGAAAAAAGACACATCAATTATATTTTATAGATCTTAGGGGAAAAGGATATATAACCGCCTTCCCCAGTAAAAACTTTGAGGGTTTGAGAATTCTTCCCATTAGGGGGTTTATTCTTAAATCTGGCCTAAATTCTTCCTTTTGCGGTATAGCTTCTTTTCCTTTTATAACAGTCTTGGTGAAAATGGATGTGGGGTAACTACATTAAAAAAAAAGGAAAACCACAAAAATTACCATAGCCATAAACTGGTCTGGGGAGCAAAATGTGCCAGTGAAGCTAGGACTTGGATAATAATTCATCCCCTGCTAAGAAGCCGCAAGGTTAAGGTAGGGAAGGAGAGAATTTCAGATAGAGAAGACAGCTGACTCAAAGCTCAGGTCATATATGCCTTACTTACTCCTGTTTTTTTTTTTTTTCCTTCTCTCCCCTATCTTATATTTATTTGAAATTTGTTTTGTATTTACTTATTATATACATGTAATTTACTTTGATAGACTCTTAAGTTTCTTAAGGTTAGGAACTGTTGGATTTTGTCTTTATACCTCAAGCACCTTAATACGGTGCTTTGAACATAGTAAGTATGTAATAAATGCTTGCTGACTGATTGATGGAAATAAAGTGAAGAAATAACATCAAGCTAAAACAACCGATCTATCAATTGTCTTTAACTACATCCATCTAGAGCATTCTACACTTGTAATCTCCTATCTTCATAAAATAAGGGAAGATAGATCTTTTCTCTGGACTAATGTTATCCATGATTATTATAGTGCTAAGTTTTGTTTTATTGTTTATTTACATTTTTGGTAGTTGAAAATATTAAGGTATTGAGTCAGCTAGATATTGTAGTAAATAGAAAGCTGGACTTTGAATCAGGAAGACCTAAATTCAGGTCTTACCTATATATTGAGTAACTTTATGGCCCCAGGCAAATCACTCAACTTCTTTAATGCTTGATTTTCTCTGCAGTAAAATGGGTGTGATGACAGCAACAACCTCCCAACCTCCCAAGGTTGTTATGAGGATAAAAGGAGATAATATATGTAAAGTACTTTGCAAATTTTAAAGTACTAAATAAATATTATCCATTATTATTGTAACTTGCCCCTTAAAGTTCATTTGCATAGGACTCTTATCATTGGTGGAGATTAATTATTCAATGTTCCATGCCTGGTGAGTTGACCAAAGCTAAAGAGAGAAATGGGGTGAGAGAGACTGGATAAAAGCCAACATGTAGAAGAGCTTCACCTTTGCCCTCACTCCTTTCTCTCCCTTCTCACTCCTGATAGAAGAGTATATAAGTTCTGTGTATTGCCTGATACATATTCTCTGGTTTCTGTTTGATCTCAAATCAAATGGGTTTATTTGCTATTTTCTCTGTCTTCATTGTAGATTATCATTTTACTGCAAAGACATTAAACCTCTCTCTGAGGCACGACTTTCCCATCAGTTTAAACCTAAAAAAAATTCCCATGGATTGAATATTTAGAGGAGGGTAGACAGAATATTAACCTGATAGCCCCCTTCCTCTTTCCTAAGTTGAGCAGAAAGACCAGACTCTGACCTCAAACTCTTGCACCTTTCCTGACTGTTACTAAATCACCCCTTTCAGAAGGGTAAGGGTACAGAGGAGATTTTGGAGGTATCTTTTCTTTAATTATGCAAGCTATATGTAATCAGACCCATGTAGAAAGAATTTATCACTTTTTTTTGTACTTCTTAATTGTTTTTCAGAATGGTTGAGCTCTAGTTGAATGGTCAACTCTACCAAAAGTGTATCAATGTCCATAACCACATCAAAAAGGATTGTTTCCTTTTTGCTTTCTTTACCAGTTTGCTAGGGGTGAAGTGAAGCCTGAATTGTTTTAGTTTGTTTTGCTTCTATTTCTGTTTACTTGGAATATTTTTTGTATGACTGTTAATGGCATATATTTCACTTAAGAACTGTTTTATCTGTTGGACATTGGCTCTTAATCTTATGTATTTCTGTTAATTCTCTCTCTCTAGATATATGAATATATATGTGTGTGTATGTATGTGTGTGTGTGTGTGTGTGTGTGTGTGTGTGTATATATATATATATATATATATATATATATATATATATACACCTTAATTAAAAAAACTTTATTAGAGATATAACAGTTTCCCCTCCCACTCAGTAGGTTCCTTTCATATTGTACTTTCCTTTCATATTGTAGTTTCTTCAATTCACTTCATCAAAAATTTTAAACTCCATGTCATTAAAATTGTCTTTTTTCTTTTTTTCAAAAAAATGATATGACTGTCTACATTTAGATTACAGATCCAATCAAAAGTTATTATGTCATATGGTATACACCAGTAGTCTAAACCTCTTTTTTTGATAAAATCCTTTTGAGTTTTCTTATCTGCAATTCTTATCGAATAAGGAGTTTTACAGGTAACCTTCATATATTTGCCATGGACCTCCCTTATTAAATATTCATTTCCCTGATATGTTGTGGCTTAATTTTCCAAAAAAAAAATCTCTATGACCAAATTTACTTCAAGGAGATATGATATTACTAAGGATAGTCAGTCTCTCCACCAATGCAGATCCCCACCTCTCTATGTAGAATAGATGGAAAAATTTATCAGCCTGTAGCCATCTTAATAAGGATGTGTTCCTCAGACATCAGACATACTCTTTTATCATTCTTCTACTTGAGATCATTTTTGCAATAATTTACATTTTATCAACACAGTCTTCAAGAAGCCAACATTGTCTCCGTCCCCTGATGATGTATTGCATGAGGGTTTTCATGAAGACCTAGTAATTATGCTTTCAGAAAATGCCAAATCAAAATTTATGGCTAAAGATTTCATAGGAAATCCATTAACTTCTGAGAAACTTCTATAAAGAATTTTGGCTTTTTCTTAGTTTGCCAAATCCAGGAATATAGCTAATGTAGTCTATGGAGGAGAATTATGTTTATCTAAAAGCATCCTATACCCATATGTAATTCAGTAAATAAATGAAGTACATTGTGCCTACTTAGTCAAATGCACATGCAAAGCTACATCTTTATAGCTGGATTACCTCATTCCTGGCAAGAATGTGAACTGTGATAGCTTTTGCTCTAGTGCCTACTGCCAGCTTATGCCAGTCCTGGTACCTGGTACCACACCAAAGGAGTGAATGGTTAATTGAAATCCACTGAGAATTAAATCCTCTTTTTGAAACTAGAGAGCAAACCTTTACCAATATAGTTAAAAAGAAGTCTACATTGACTTATTTGACTTTCAGCTCATTTCTGTGCTCCCACTAATAGGCAGGAAATTGACTTAGGAGTACATTATAGTGGTGAAGAAGAGGAGAAACAAAGGGAGGGGATAATCAGCCCTGGAATAATTAAGAGTTGGCCATAGTTGAATGCATTGGTGGGGGAAAAACAGAAATGAACTTTGTTACTAAGGATCAGCATGTAAAATGAGCATTGTTAATAATCAAATGA
Source organism: Antechinus flavipes (assembly GCF_016432865.1). NCBI lineage: Eukaryota > Metazoa > Chordata > Mammalia > Dasyuromorphia > Dasyuridae > Antechinus > Antechinus flavipes. The sequence continues at coordinate 68,468,068 of NC_067404.1, read as the reverse complement.
TGCTGTTTCCAATTCAGAGTACTTATGTATTCCTTCACTTGTGAAAAGCCTGTCATAATCATATGAATCTAACCTAATTAACCAGGATCTGGGTTTCATGGAGGATGACTACTGACATTCTATTGTCTCTTCTTGTCCCTTTAAAGGCTAATCTTTTTATTTTGCATTAGTACAAGTTATGGTGTCTTTGAAAGTAACTTCTAGCATAGTATTTTCACATTTTTTGTTTGCTTGCTTTCTCTTTCTCGTGATTTTTTTCCCTTTGGGGCTGATTTTTCTGACACAATATGACAGATATGGAAATATGTTTAAAAGGTTGCATATATTGAACCTATATCAGATTTCTTGCTGTCTTGGCGGGAGAGGGAGTTAGAAAAATTTGGAACACAAAAGTCTTGCAAAAACAAATGCTGAAAACTACTTTTATTTGGAAAAATAAAATATTATTAAAATAACAAACAAAAGGAAATAACTTCTAAACCTGTGCCTAAAGAGACCTAATCATTTTGACAGAATAGAAAGTATGTTAAAGGTGATGGTTTGTATTCACTGCTTTAGCCTTGACATTCTTGCATCACATCTCATTGAGGAAATTTTCTTTTTTTTTCAGGATGGTAGAAGAATAAATACCTCCCCTCAATGTGGCCTTGATTGTATGGGCAAGGAAAGGCTCAAAAGAGTACTGCTAAATCTTGGGCTTCAAAACATGCAGAGAGTGATTGATTGTCATCTTACCATGGCCTGAAGCTTCCCATTCCCTTCTGGAAGAAAAGGATTGCAGGTAATGATAAGAAAAAGGAATCCCTTGCAATGCCATTTAAAACTATTTCTTGCACTTTGAGTCCGTGATAAATTGAAGGCCATAGACAATGGTTTGTTGGTGTTTTCCCCCTACATCTAACCTATAAGAGGATTTTTACCCCTTCGACTGTCCTTTGAATTCATTTTGTGTATATCTAAATGTGGCAGCTTCATGTGGTAAATTAAGAGTTAACTTGGAGCAAGGAAGGCCTGGACCTAAAACCTGTCTCAGATATACACTGGCTGCTGCTATCTCACTCAACCCCTCTTATGCTGGAAGTTTCAGATAAGGTGCTGAATTTCATTGGGAGAGAAAATTCCTCTTGTGGGAATTTCTTTAGCAGTGGAATTACTAAATTATGTGCATATATAAATGAATTTATGCATATTTATATTGATCCATACACACTTGTGTGTATATACATATGTATGTGAAAATATTGTCACTTTAATTATACTGTAAAAACCTTGAGATTAGACATTGTTGGACTTTGGACTTTGTGTCTCTGGTATTTAGGCTAGTGCCTGGCATATAACAAGTGTTCAATAAATGCTTGTTGATTGACAGATTGACTTGTTCACAGTTCTAACATGAGCACAGCTGCTGCTTACTGTAAAATGTTCTGAGACATAAGACTTTTTGGTTGCCTTCTGCCTGATTGTGGAGATCACATCTGGCAGGCAGCTAAGATATAGAAGAGAGATGGCAGCCATGAGATAATGGCCAAAGGGAACAGCAGGAGCTTTTGGTGTTTCTGTTGAATATGCACCAGTCCCTATGCTTCTATGACAGTGAAATGGAAAGGGAAATAACTGAACAGTCTGCTACACATGCTAAGCCTCAGCACTTTCCACAAGGGAGCTGGGTGATGCATCTCTCCCACTGTCAAAACTGGAAATCACTGGAAAATCAAGACTAAGTTCTATGTGTCAAACAGGGAGTCTGCAGCCGGATTGGAGAGGATGTGTCAGGCACTGGAAGCCAGATTCATTTCCTTGTTGCTAAGTTGATATTCTGTTTCATTAAGTACCTTTTACTTCAGATGTGCATGTTCTTTGGCTTGGTCTCTCATAAGAAATTATTTTGGTGTAGTCAGATGCCATCTTTTTGAATGGATAATTATCACAAGAGTGTAGTAAACCTTGGTTTAGCAGAGACAGGGATTGCATTGATGGGGCTCACAGTCACCCATGAGATTTATGTTCTTTAGGCTATGGGCTAAAGAGGAAAGAACTGAATCCTTCTTCCTCCCCATCCCCTCAACTCAGGCAGGTGAGCCTGTTCTTTCTTTAGGCCCAAGGTCTCCTTTTAAATACAGTGCCTAGTCTTAGATTGCCATTTTTTTTTCTGGATGGATCTTTCCTGTAACTTGTTAAGTCTCTAATCCTGCACATTGGGTCTTGTGACATTTCTGCTTCCCTTAAGAGAGTTTCTAAATTACTAGAGCCAAGCAAATTTAGTACTTCCTAGGCAACTTTCTAGTGATTAGCCGCTCTAAACTTAGCTAAACTGGTCCTCAGACAGATACATATTCAAATTTGTTTGATCATCTGATGAAAAAGTCAGGAGAATGCAAATGTTATACTGCTAATATTTCTTTCCAGCTTGTAGATAAAAGGAAACCAAATGGAGTTTCAGTTTTGGTTTGGAACAGAGTAATTTTTGTTAAAATACAGTAGATAAAATAATAATAAATATTAGTAAAAGGTTCCCATAACCTATTGACTTATAAAATAGTTATACCCTGACATATAAGAAAATTCTGTCAAAATATATTGAATTTTTACATAATCACTTTTTCACATGAAGAGAGTTTATATACAGTTAATAGGCTTTTTCTCTTCGATCCCTGAGTTTATAGTACAATAATCTTTTGGCCACATCTGCATTATTGAAATGATCTACATACTTGGGGAAATGTGGGACTTTTTTACTACCCAACTGGAAAATTAATTTGCATGTGTAAATTTTGATAGTGTTAGCATGCAAATTGTCTCTTTATTATTCTTTCTTCCTATCTCCAGTTTTGTGGCATGTGGTGACTTTCTTCCTTGCCAAGTCTATCCCTTCTACTTGTCCACTGGGGTCTTGCTTGATGGAATCTTCCGCTGCTTCTGTCATCTTCTGTATTTGTAGAGGGCTGAAACTCGTGAGTCGTTGCACTGAGGTCAGGATTGCCGAGCACTTGAGGCTAACTACCGATTGGACAATACTCTATGGGCATATGCTTGGAAAATGGTCCTTCCCACTATTCTGTGCTGGCTCAATGATTGGTGTATACAGAGGATTGTAGGAGGGACGAGGGGGTAGAGAAAGACTAGCCTCTCTAGTACTCTTTGCGGTAGATGAGGAAGAAAACGGTTGCAGAGATTCTGCTTTGATCCTGTTTAATCCTTTGTCTAAGGACCAAGAATAAAGACTAAGCACTTTTGTTTATCCTGACTCCGGCTGATTCTAAAGTATCCTGGGGGCTAGCGCCGGTCATCACATGTATCTCCAAGTCATTGGTTCCTTCCTGTGTTTTATGTCTCCCCTGGAGGAGAAACTCCTATTAACTTTGCTTATTTCCTATCTCTCTCCTTGCCTTTACTGCCTTACTACTAAAAAAGGGTATGTGTATTCTCCATCTATTTCATGATTCCTCACTTGAAAACCCAATGGGATTTGACTACTTGCAGCGCCACTTATCCAGAGTGTTCTTTCTGAAGTTTGTTGTTGTTGTTGTTTTTTTTTCAGGCCCCATACTCAGACATTTCTATAGCTTTTGTCAGTGCTCTTCCCTCTTGATAGTCTCTTTTTTTTTTTTTTTAGGCTTACGGGAGCTGGTTACCTTCTAGTGTTTCTTCCAGCTGCCAGTGCTTGATGTTCTCTCTTCCCCATGGCATAGTAGAAAGAACATTGGACTTGGACTTAGGAAGACCTGGGCCCCCATTTTATCTCTGACACTTAATGAGTCCATGACTTAGAGCAGATCACCTCTCTGAAACAATTTTTGTCATCTGTAGAACTGAGATATTATTGAGTTCATCACCAACCTCACAGTTTCTTTATTATCCTCATCTCTCCTCATTTTTCCCCAAGCACTTTGGATCTGTTCTTCACCTTATGTTTTGTCTTGTAACATAATTGCAAAAGTGTCTTTGAGTCAAGGATTTCCTTCTTAGTTCATCTTTGTATCCTCAGTGCCCAACATAGTTTTAAAAGGGTCATTTAGTTTGACCATCACCTCAGAGCAGTCAAGGATGCTAGAGAACAGCTAATACATCTCTTCTCCATATTTTAAAGAGGAAAGGACTAAGGTCCAGAGAGGCTGTGACTTCTATGAAGTCAAACAGCAGTAGAGAGGGCACTGGAACACAAGCGAGTCATCTAACTCCAAATTAAAATCTTTTTCCCTTATACCAGCCTATTGGATTGAATTGAATTACTAGATGGAAACTACTTACCTAATCTTCATCTAGTTTATGTAAACAAAAATATTTGCATGTAGATGTGATGAAAGAGGCCTCAGTATCCTAAAAACAGATAAGAACTCTCCCTTTTGTACTCCTTCTTTTATATCTAGGCCAAGGGCAATAAAAGGCCAAAGATATCATTTAGTCAGGTCCTCCCAAAATAAACCCAGGTGATAATGACCTGAAAACTAGGTACCACAACCTCCCACTGCTTAGTTTTTTTTTTTTTTTCTTTTTAAAGCTGCTCAGTTCATATGGCTGGGGAAGATTGCAACTGGGCTTTGGTGGAAAAAAGGTTCCCCACCCCTACTTTATGAATTCCTCCCATCCTGCCCTGCCCCCAATGCATTTAGACTGATAGTCACTAAGTTAATAAGGAGAAAGTTGTAATGCTTTGAGAAATAAAGTTACCAGGACTGGCTAAGTCTGGGCTTTTTATTTATTTATTTTTGCTGAGGCAATTGGGGTTAAATGACTTGCCCAGGGTCATACAGCCAGGAAGTGTTAAGTGTTTGAGATCAGATTTGAATTCAGGTCCTCCTGATTTGGGGGCTGTTGCTCTATCCACTGTGCCATCTAGCTGCCCCTGGACTTTTTTCAATGGCTATCCCCTCCTTCCCAATCCCAACATAGAGAAAACAACTGAACCGATTAGAAGGATTTGTCTGTTTCTGTTAGAAAGGTTCTCTCCCACCCATAATCTGTAGATTGAGCCTTCTTGCAGAAGAATGCCCTAAAAATCTGTTTATCCTGGACAAGATGTTCACCTACTCTGTGCCAGAGCACCTTATCTTTGTGTTCTTTCTTCCAGCCAAGCAGTGCCTTCTAATAAGACTCTGAAAGTAATGATGCCATTGAAGTAAGGGTTGCTTGGGCCTTATGGCTTCTTATAAATAACCAGGACAGCATTTGGCTTACCTACATTCGTCCTGGAGCCAAAGGAAAAAGGAGTACTGTTTCCCAGAACAGGTGAATTAAATGATCTTGGGTTCATTAAATCTCCTAATTAAATTGCTTCTTCAGGATACTGAGCAACATTTTTCAACTAATGAACTAAGTGGTCATTGAGGTCAACAGAAACTATTTTCTTTTCATTTACCAGTCTAGGGGATTTGACCTTTCAAATTGTCATGATGAATTTGCTCATATAATTTAGTGTATTTCTCTGTTGTCTTCCTCATCTCCCCCATGCGCGTGCTGAGAATATAGTAAAACTTGACCAAAATCAGCCCTCAGATACATCCTTGCAAATCCATTGACTTTAATGAGATTTGTTCCTGTTCTCTCTGGAAGATGAATTTCCTTGGTATGCTATTATAACTAAATGAAAGTCACTGCTCTGCAAACATTCGTGATTGAGGTTTGACATTAATATTTGCCCTACTTTTAGATCTACAAGATTTTAAAAATGCAGCCATTCTCAACTCATGTTTTGCAAAAAATTAATTGGAACTTGAAGCTCAGGTAGAAATTGTGTCCTCTCAAATTAGCATTGACTGGGTTTCATTGTGTTTTGAAGCTTGCAAAATGACACCATATGTTTCTGATTGCTTCAGACAACTTTTCCGAGTAATGTTGTGCAAAATTAGTTATGTTTAAGTTACCCCACATTTTAAAAAAGTCTTTAAACTGTTTTTCTACGCATAAGAGAATACAGTTAAAATAAACAAAAAGCAAACGTCAAATTTTACATATGATCTAAAATGCAGAACTCTTGGGATTAGCATTGGTTGTTAATCAACATAATTGGGTTTCTCATATCCAGGCGTTCAAGGATGCAGAAACTAGTGATAGACCACTCATGACATCTAAGTTAAGGAAGTGGGGAGCATTAGCCTTGGAATTAGAAAACCTATGGTCTGGGTGCTACTTCCTTCATTAGCTAACTCTTATTGACTTCTTTTTTACAACCTCACTTTTCTCATCTGGAAAGAGGGGGTTTTTGTTATAAATTCACAGATCACTAACTAGTGGAATTTCTGACTTTGATTCACCTTAAAAGGATGGGAAAGGATTCAAAAGTTGTTGATACAGATATGGCTACAGATGGCCTTGCCTTATCAAGGCCTCATCAGGCTCTTGTACTCTTCCTGCTTTGAGAAGATTTAACCACAGTGTAGAATCTAGAATTGGAAGTGTCTACTAGGAGTGACCTGATGGCTTCCTTCCCTGAGAAAGGACCCATTCTACAATGGGTAATGACAACTGGTCATGCAGCCTTTTTTTTTTTTTTTTTGAAGATCTCTAAAAAGGTCTTCACTAAATGGGTCAGCCTAATGTCAGTCCAAAGATTCCATTTCTGCATCTTGGCAGCAGCAGAATTGGTTAGAAGCTGAATCTTCTTTAGGGTTGTTGACAATGTGCATTACTTTTGTGTTCTGGTTTTGACTTCTTGTATGAGATAGAAATGATAATATTTGCAAGAACCTAAAGGGTTGTTGTGAGGATCAAATGATATGATGTCCAGAAAGCATTTTGACTCCAAATAGAACCAGAGCAAATAGAAGCCATTATTATAAAAATCTATATCCAATTCAGGATTTCTCCAGAGATCTTTCTGCAAGACAAATTTCCAATGCTCAATAAGTGCTTAGCTAGACTGACCAATGGAGGCCTGATGTCATCCAGGAACATCAAAATTTTTTGGTAGCTGTTATGGGTTGAAAGAAAGCTTTGATAGCAAGGTCTCTTGGTGAGATTCAGACTCAAGATATACTTGGGGGAATATGCTACCATGGCTGCAAATTTGACGGTCAGTTCAATACAGTTATCTTTATATAGCTCTTCTTTCCCTAAAGCTCTAAGGTTCTCTCTGTTGCTGTATCAATTCATGCAATGCTACCGAAGAAGTTACTTCTTCTGATCCTTTATATCAATTCCATGATCTCTGACTAAGCCATTAATAGCCTGTAGGGAACTGGAAGACTTGAGGTATGGAGTGGAGCAGAAGCACTAAGACTACTCTGGCTCTCTTGAGCTCATTCCCTTCCTAAACAGAAGATGAATCACTCTCCAGTTTCTTGTGGCTCTATTCTCCTTCATTCTTCTTCTCTGGTCTCCTGTGGATTTTTTTTATTTGTAGCCTCACAGTTACTGTTAGAAGGGGCCTTCACTGTTATCTCCTAGGTAACCACACAGGGACCACGTGGAGTAGATGCCATGGTACAACAGAAGGTTTAGTGCCTCTAAGGTCTGAAGATAAGAATTTAGGAAGCACCCTTGATGCTTAGTTTATTGCTTTTATGATCTTGAGCACACTGCATTTCTCTGTGTCTTGGTTGGAGTTCCCATACTGATGTAAGACTGATCCTTCTGTTATTGATGCAGTGTACACTTTAAAAAAACACATGTTAAGAAAAATAAAAAAGCATGTTTGATACAATGCACAAGAGTTAGAGTAGTAAAATACAAGCAGCTTATATTTAAGGATGTGATTATTGAAATGTCAAACCTCTTTGGCAAGTTTGATGTCCTGTTGAAATGGTACAAACTTAGAGTTTTTCAGGTCAGTAGTGATTAGGGAACAAAATTTCATTCTTTCACATCAGCTTATGAACCTTGTTGTGGAGGGTGAGTTTAAAACCTTTGTTTTCATTTTGTCTTGTGTCCCAGATGCCTAGAAGGGTGTCTTACTCATAGTAGGTGCTTGGTAGTTATTGGTATATACATATACACATTTTTTTTCTCTTTCTCATTTTCATGCTCAATTGGAATGTGGTATGTGAGGGAATCAAACACCAGTGACTCTGATCTAATTTGTCAGGAGAGGTTGCTTGTGTCTGAATGTTGGAGCCATATCTTTGCTGGATAGGTCAATAATTTTACAAAGTAACTTGGTCTTGATGTCTTAAGGTTTTACAGTGGGAGTGATTCCGCTTTGAAAAGAGTAGAGGTAAGGCCATGTTGATGTGGCTCATGTGAACAGTGTACGCTGGATTCAGGACTCAGTGGCTCGTCCGTTATTCAAAGAAAATCTAAACAGGGATTTGACTTGACACATTGATTCATATGGAGGGTAATAAAAGCTAAAAACACACGAACAGAAAACAAATAGCTCCATCAAATCAAATCACATTTCATTTCTTTCTCCTATTCTTTGAATTGTGCAATCCAGAAATGATCCACACCATGAAAATAGGATAATTAATTTCTACAAGAACAAGAAAAAATATACTTTTAAAAAAGGCAAAGATACTGTGATCTCCTCCCTTCTTCCTCTCAAAGCAAACAAAAAGAAGAGCATCACATGAAGAAAAATGATTGAAAAGGGCCCTTTTGTCATATATTGAGCCCCCTTTGTCACCCCCTCCCCCAAGATGAAGTGATGAACAATCAAATTGATGTTGAAATGAGTGTTTCAAAAACTATTCAAATAGAAGCTGGGCTTTATGCATTATGGCCTTGAAGCCTAAGATTTGGGCAGATATGTAATTTTAATCTTTTCATAAATAATTGCTCAAGATAATCAAGGCATTTGTTGAAATGTTGGCTAATTCCCGAAAGTGCTCACCTCTGAAACAACTAAACCTGAACCTTTGGAATAGAGCTTTGGGGCTTTTTACTGCTGCTTCCTAAATACACTCCATTTAGTCAGTTTTTCCATGATTACCTTATTGCAAAGGAGGTGAAGAATGAATGAATGCATTAGCAACTTAAGATAGTTTTTAGTTTAAAGAAGGTTTGGTCTTACAAACTTTATTCCCATTTGGTTTGCCAGGTACTTTTTTAAACAACAGATCTCTCCATAAACTACTTTTTTGCATGTGGAGAGCATCATTTTCTCCCTCCAGGAATCTAGAGGGCAGTTTGGTTCTTTGATTTTTTTTCCCCAAATGGTCAAAGTGCTGTAATTAAACTGGTTTGGGTCCAAATGTACACTTTGCTGGTCCAACTGCTGGAGCTATTTCTGCATTCACTGTTGTAAACAACTGATCAAAAGTGCCCAGTTGTATTTAGATTTTTCTTTTAAATAAAGCACAGCTTGTTGTGTATTTTGCTTTTTTGAAATCAAGCAGCAGCTAAGAGTACTCTGCTTCCCCCCTGCTTTCCCCAATAATACAGCCTGATTTTTCATCAGAAACAAAATGTCTTTTTAGCATATTAATACTGTATGTGCTGAGTTGTGATGGGATTAGAAAGTCAACAAAACTTCACTAAATAATGTAACATTCACATTGTATTGGTAGCATGTTCCTAACAAGTAAGTCATGTTGTTTTATTTTCCCTAATGTGACAATGACATATAAATACGCAAATATTATACATATATATATAAAACATATGTTATATGTATTACATATATTATATTCATATAGAAACAGAAAAAGAGGAAGGGAGAAGGAGGGGGAGAGGGAGGGAAGGAGAAGAAGAGAGAGGGGGGAGCGAGAGACAGACGGAGAGAGAGAGACAGAGACAGCGATAGAGATAGAGACAGCGAGAGAGAGACAGAGACAGAGAGAAGTAGGGAGGAAGGATGAAAGAAAAGGAGAGGCCATGAACACCGAATTGGAATCATATAATTTTGAAATGTCAGAAATTGAAAGAAATCATCCATTCTAGTACCTAAGTGTTATCCAGACTGGCTTTTGATTAGATCTAGATTTGGATCCCAGCTCTGCCCCTTGCTGCCTTGTGACCTTAGGCCATTGCCCCTCTCAGAACCTCAGTTTTCACATTGTAAAAGAGGTAGTTGGAACAAATGAGTTCTAATACACCTTCTAACTGTGCATCCTCTGGCAAAGCGGGCAATAATTTCCCCCCTTAACTATCCCCCTAAAAAAGACAAAGTGGAGTAAACTCCATGGAGAGTCAGTGATTTCAACCGTTCATATGTTTGTTGTTTTGTCATTGAAATATTTCTGTTTTGCAAGTATACTCAGAAGATCCTTCCTGATAGATTGAAATATGACAGTGTTTGCATCTCTAGGTTCTTGATTAAAGATTTATATCATTTGGAGAACTGGTTGGCTCAACTGTTCTCCTATTTTCTCCAATTGAGTTTATAATCCTCTCAAGTGCTACTTTATTGCCCTCTGCCACTAATGTGCCTTGGCTTTCTTTTCTGTCACCTGACTTTTCTAATAGCAAATTAACTTTTCATCTGTAAAGATCTTCCTTTGTCCCATGGAAGTGAATCAATCTAAACTCTTCAAGCTCTGGGTGCCGTTTTATATATCACTGTCTCAAAATTACTTCAAATTGGTACATGAATTTTGACTGAGTATTTGTGTATATACTTAACTTGTTCCTTAAACAGGTTATAATTTCTGCCTAATGAGTTGAAGGCTGCTAAAGTTATCCCAATCCATAAAAGTGGCTTAGTGTCTTACATAAGCAATGAGCCCTGAAAACTCAAGTCATGGAAAGGAAGAACTTTCAAAATTTGCTGCAGATTGGTAATAATCAAAGAATAGTCTAATCCTTAGAATACTTTCTGTAATTAGTTTGATTGGAATGCCTTCATTAAAGAGTATGACAGAGATGAGAAAACACTCCAAAACTTATGAAATGCAGCCAAAGAATTACATAGAGGAAAATGGATCTCTCTAAACATGCATATCAATAAAAGAGAGAAATAATAGATGATTGGATTGGAATGTAACTAAAAAATGTAAAACAAACAAATTAAAAATCCCCAATTAAACACCAAAGTAAAAATCCTGAAAATCACAGGATAGACCGATAAATATGAAAGTTAAAAAAAAACAAAGTAGGAAGTGGATATGGAAAAATATCAATACATAGAAAATGTTTAATTTGATTTTAAAAAGAAGAAAAGTCAATTATAGGTATAAAGAAGGAAAGGAGTGAACTTAACCACCAAAAAAGATGAAATTAAAGCAATTATTGAGAATTCTTTTGCTGAATTATAGGCCAATAAAACTGATAATCTAATTAAAATGGATGAATATTTACAAAAATATAAATTGCCCAATTTAACAGATAAATAAAATCCTTAAATAATCTTAACTTAGAAAAAGAAATTGAACACCTCCCAAATGAACTTGTTAGGAAAAAAAAATCTCCAAGATCAGCTGTATTTATAAGGGAATACCAAACATTCAAGGAATAATTAAGCTCAATGACATGTAAATTATTCAACAAAATGGATAAATTCCTTTTATGACACAAACATAGTTTTGATATTTAAACTAAGAAGCACAAAAGGAGAGAGAGAAAACTATGGACCAAGTTCCTCTATGACTATGCCAAAATTTTAAATAAGATACTAGGAATGGGATTATAGCAATATATGACAAAGATTGGTTGTTTTTTATTCTCAAAGAGAAACAAAATGACATCACTTTGTTAGAGTTCAGTCGTAGTACATCCAGCTATGACTGATCAAAACAATACAATCTCGGAATGCTCTGTCACAAGTCAGACACAAGTGGTCCATATGAACATTGGGCATAGCTACTCTGATTTGTATGTCTCATGTTTCTTTTGGGCTAACTCAATTCTTCTTTGCTTATAGAGCATAGGACCTTCTTTGGTAAGGGCATGCCATGCCGGGTGGTTCTGTGCTAGTGTCTCCCATGTCACACAACCGATTCTAAAGTTCTTAAGAGATACTTCAAGAGTATCCTTGTATTACTTTTTCTTTGTGAGCGCTCATCCTATGGGAACAAATATATATATGAAGACAAAGATCGTACAGTAAGACAAAATGTGATTTTTGCCAGGCATGCAGGGCCGGTATATATTAGGAAAACTCTAATTAACCATATTTTAATTAACCATATTTAATAGATGCATAAAAAAGATTTTTGACATAACAGAACATCCATTCCTATTAAAATGCTAGAAAGCCTAGGAATGAGTGCAGCCTTTCTTAAAGTGATAAGTAATATCTATTTAAAGCGGAGAGCAAGCATTATCTGTAGTGAGGATAAACTAGAAGACCTCCCTGTAAGATCAGAATGGAAGCAAGGATATCCATTTTCTCCCCAATTATTGTAGTAGAAATGCTAGCTATACTAATAATACTAGAAAAAGAAATTAAAGGGATAAAAGCAGGTAGTAAGGAAACAAAACTATTACTATTTGCAGGTGATAATGATAGTATGCTTAAAGAATCCTGGAGACTCAGCTAAACAAGTTGTTGAAACAATGTACAAACTTAACAAAGTGACAGAATATAAAATAAACTCAAATTATCAGCATTTCTCTATACTATCAACAAAAACCAGAAAGAAGAGATAAAAAGAGAAATTCCATTCGAAATAATTGCAACCAACATAAAGTATTTGGTAGTCTACCTGCCAGGAACCATATGAACACAACTGCAAGTACTCTCCATACAAATAGAGAGAGAGATTATCAGTGGAGAAATTTGAAGTGCTCATTAGTTAGCCAAGCCAATATTATGAAAGTGACATTTCAACCTAAGTTAGTTTACTTATTCAGTATCATAACAATCAGACTACTAAAGAATTATTTTTTAGTGCTAGGAAAAATAATAAAATTAATCTGGAATAATAAAAGGCCAAAAATATTAAGGAAAACTATGAAAAAATATGAAAAGGTGGTCCAACAGTACCAGATTTCAGACTATATTACAAAACAGTAAAAATCAAAACAATCTGGTACTGGCTAAGAAATAGATTGGTGGATCAGTGAAATAGATATATACACAGTTGTTGAGTTGCGATGACTCTTCATTACCTCAATTGGAGTTTTCTTGGAAAAGATAGTAGAATGACTTTCCATTTTCTCTCTAATTCATATATGAAACAACTGAGACAAACAGGATTAGGTTATATGCCCAAGGTCACAAAGCTAGTAAATGTCTGAGGCTAGATTTGAACTCAGAATGATGAGTCTTCCTGACTCTGAGTCAAGGATTCTGTCTGCTGTGCTACTTAGATATCCTATAGCTAAGTTATACATGTCATTAGTAATCTGGTATTTGATAAGCCCAAAGACCCAAGCTTTTGGAGTAAGAATTCACTCACAATTTGACAGCAATTGCTGGGAAAACTGGAAACTAATGTGGAAGTAACTAAGCATAGGCCAACATCTCACCATATACCAAGATAAAGTCAAAATAAATAATATAAGTAAATTAGAGAGGAATGGAAAAATATACCTGTGAATAAGGGAAGAATTTATTTATTTTTTATTTTATATTTTTATTATAGCTTTTTATTTACAAGATATATGTGTGGGTAATTTTTCAGCATTGACAATTGCCAAACCTTTTGTTCCAATTTTTCCCCTCCTTCCCCCCCACCCCCTCCCCCAGATGGCAGGTTGACCAATACATGTTAAATATGTTAAAGTATATGTTAAATACAATATATGTATATGTGTCCATAGTTATTTTGCTCAGTTGATAAATTATCAAAGTATATGAATAGGAAGTTTTCAGAAGACGAAATAAAATCTATCAATAGTCATGTGAAAAATGCTCTAATTCCATTTTGATAAGGTTAATATAAATTAAAACAACTCTGAGGTACCATCTCATACCTATCAGATCAGCTAACGTGACAGAAAAAGAAAATGACATTTGCTGAGGGGAATATGGAAAAATTTGGACAATATGCATTGTTGGCAGATGTATGAACTAATCCAACCATTCTCCAGAACAATTTGGAACTATGCCTCAGAGTCTATAAAACTGTGCTTACTTTTTGACCCAGCAATACGAGTATGAGGACTGTATACCAAAGCGATTAAAAGAAAAAGAAAAGTATCTATTTGTATAAAACTATTTATAGCAACTGATTTTGTGGTAGTAAAAAAATTAGAAATTGAGAAGGTGCCCAACAATTGGAAAGTGACTGAATAAGTTATGGTATATGATTAAGATGATTATGCCATAAGAAATGACAAGAAAGATAGTTTTGGAAAAACCTGAGATGTAATATGACTAGACACAAAGTAAAGTGAGCAGAACCAAAAGAATCGTTGTACACTGTAACAGAATTATTGTCACAATGATCTATTGTGAGAGACTTAGCAATTGTCATCAAGACAATTATGCAGGACAGTTTTAAAGGACCCATGGATGAAAAATGCTCTCCATCTTGGGAGACAGAACTTATAAATTCTGAATACAGATTGAAGCCTAATTTTAAACTTTCTTATGTTTCTTGTGTATGTGTTTTCTTTTGCAATATGGCTTATGTGGAAATGTTTTGCATGCTTCACATGTATAATTGATATTACATTGCTTACTTTTTCAATGGGAGGGGAAGAGGTAGAAGAGAAGAGAATTTGGAACTCATAACTTTTAAAAATAAATGTTAAAAATTTACTTGTAATTGGGAAATATTTAACAAAGTAGATAAAATATATTTTATATATAAATATAAAATGTACAGGAAAGAAGCAGCACTGGTAATAGGTAGTGGGTGCTTGGGTAAACATACTGCATAGACTGGAGGTAAATGGCAGTGTTTGCTATAGTTAGTCTTATATTCCTGAATAAACAACTGGAGTATGGGTCTGAAATTTTTGGTCTCTTTACTCTATGATCTGGAGCAATGTGCTTCACTTCTATGAGCCTCAGTTTCCTTATCTGCAAATTGGTGATAATTGTTCTGTCTTCTCACAGAGTTGTTTTCACAGAGGTTTTTTAAATAAAATATTACATTGATATAAGTTAGTATTATAAGTTTGTTCAGAGTTTGTCCATCTGAATTATAGAAGTTGAGAAATTATAGTTAGAAAGAAATTTAGTGTTTTAATTATTTTACAGAAGAGGAAGGAGTAAGAGGGATGATATGACTTGACTGAGATTACCTGATGAATAAAGATCAGAGATGGGACTAGAACTGAAGCCTACTCATTCCACATTGCATATCATACAAAATACATCATGGAAGCTTGCCAGGTCATCATGATAACTTTCTATTCATTAAAATTGCTACCATAGAAAGCACTCAAATATGAGAAGTGGGAAAATTAATTTGTGATATTTTGAGATACTCTTGTGGGTATATTCTGATATAAGAAATAAAAACATGAAAAAAACAACTTTCCTTTGCAGTAGCACTTGGCATTTCTGGGTGAAACTTCAAAATATGTTGATACTTGCAGAAGCATAAAAGACAGTTTGACTGATTGAAAAAGCATCCATAAATTAGTCATTGAAATGGTACTGATACCAACCTTTGAAATGTCCAAGAATGAAACTGTAAACTAACAGGATGTTGAGACTTAATAGAATTAAATGAAAAATCAAATAATGTTTTCCCATTTCCACTTAATGCACACATTCAGTAGTATAAAAGTGCTGTATACAAACAACATCTACCTCAATCATGATGGACTACAATCTCAAAGACAGTTAAATGTCTTTCTGTGTCTCATATACTTATTGTTTTTCAATCATTCATGACCTCATAGAACATAGCACAGTGGGCCCTTTTATCTACTATCTCCCAAAGTCTGTCCAAACTCATGTTTATTGCTTCCGTGCTACTCTCATCACTCCATTTTATTTTCTGCCATCCCTTCTCCTTTTGCCTTCAGTCTTTTGCATCATCAAGATCAGTTCTAGTGGGGCCTGTCTTCTTATTGTGTGGACAAAGTATTTGAGCTTTCAGGTTCAGTATTTGATCTTCCAGTAAATATCTGAATTCATTTAAGTATTGACTGATCTCATCTCCTTACTGTCCAAAGACCTCTCAGAAGTCTTCCCCAGCACCACAATTTGAAAGAATGGATTCTGTGGCACTTAGCTTTCTTTAAAGTCCAACTCTCACTGCCATGCATTGCTACTAGAAAAACCATAGCTTTGACCTTTGTTGGCGAGGTAATGCCTCTACTTTTTAGCATGCCGTGCAGATATTTTTTATGTTTGGTAAATGAAAACCCATTCACCAAAATGTGAAGGAGAAAAAGGCTGTCACTATTGCTCTTTTCTTTGCTCATTCCAGAAGAAATTTTAATACCATCTAGAGTGGTAATACAATTCATTTTATAAAACTATCAGTAAATGATATTTACTGATTTAAAATGGCTTTGCTAACTTCTGTTAATGAACCAGTACAGCACCTTGGTTTAGAGTCTCACAAGTGGCAGAAGAATTGAAAGGCTTTATGCTCCATAGCTTGCTATGGAGAACCTGAGTTGTTAGTACAGTTCCAGTGTCAAACATTTCATAAATATAGCAACCATTAAAAATATAGCAGATTTTTCCTCATACAACTATGCATATCCTAGTTTTCTTTTTTCATTATAGCTTTTTTATTTACAAGATATATGCAGGGGTAATTTTTCAGCATTGACAATCGCAAAACCTTTTGTTCCAATTTTTCCCCTCCTTCCCCCCACCCTCTCCTCCAGATGGCAGGTTGACCAATACATGTTAAATATGTTGAAGTCGTAGCCTAGTTTTTGTTTTTATTCTGCCTTGATCTTTCTGTCCTAAAGAACTCCAAGGTTGATGTTACCTTTGTTTCTTTGAAAGATGACAAACATCATCTTTTCTTTAGGGAGTTAGGGTGTTTTCTGGGAAGTTTCCTTTATATCAAAGTAAACAAAGAAAAAGAAGGAGAAAGAGGGGCAGAGATCCACATGCTCATCACTGGGATATGACTATCCCAGCATATGTGAGAGAGTTAAAATCTATTCCTGTCTTTGCCAGATTACTTTAGCTTATATGATGAAAAATAAGGAGCTGAAATCGACTTCAATGCTATATGTATATTCTTTGCCTTAAAAAAATCCATACCTGTAGTTGAAATTGACCTCCTCCACAGGTAATAAACTATAGCCTGTAGCCCAGACTTGGAAATGTTTAAAATTTGCAAAATATACAATAGAGTCCTAGCCTCACTAGGAATGAACAATATACTAGTGAATTTGTGACTATTGATGTGGAAGGAAAAAATACATTATTGGAAAGAGTCTCTGACAGCATGCAGCATAATTTGTAAAATGACATCTCTTAACTAAGAAGAAAAAAGTTACTTTGCAGAGCGAAGAGATATTTATTAAATTTCTAGTGATTATTTTAATTGCCTTCTACTATCATTTCTACTGCATTTTTAAAGGAAAAAAGGAATCTGTCACATTCAGAGCTGGAAACAAGGATAGTCCAATTACAGATTCTAGTTGCAATGCAATTATTAAACTTTTTTTAAAGAAGAAACCAACTAGTAGAGAGATTAATGGTACTAAGCACTGATGGTATCACATAAAGTGAATTATAAGTGCCACATCACTGGGCATTGCTTATGCCTGAACAATAAACCTCTTTTCCATCGCTTTATATTCATCTTCTTATCCAAGTAGGATAATTCTTGCTGTATAAATAATTTATGAAATGCATTTTGTAAAATAGGCTCATAGGAAACCTGCAGCCATATTAGATTCTCCAGGATTTTTTAAGAGACGGAGACTAGGCTCTTGTCATCAGATCTGTTGTTTTCAGTCTTTCCTTTCCTTTCCAGTTTCTTTACCATCATCACAGAACAAACCCTATTACCTTCTTCCTATTTGCCTCAATTCTTGGTGCATAGAAGTCTTTTCAATGAATATTAATGATGCAAATGGAGTATTACTCAGAAAATTAGAACTTTGCAACTTCTTGACACTGCATTTTGGTCATATCTTCTTTCAGTCTACTCCACTGGAAAGAAGGCAGACACAATTTTTTCCTCTCATAGAAAAGAAAGTAGGTTTTGCTTGTCTGGTTTTCACTTGTACCACATTGCTTATTTTATTAATATGGAGAATTCCTGATCAGGGAATTCTATATAGATTCACATTTTCTCTATAACTTAGTCATATAGCCAATGGGTGTCAAAGTCAGACTTGAACCTGGGGCTTTCTGATTCTAAGATGTTACATTGCTTCTACTCTTGCTGGGTAAAAAATATAAACTTATCATTTTTTGGAGATGGCTTAATTTGTTTTTCTATATTTTTGTGATAATCTATGAATTTGTAGAAAGAGGTAACTTGCTAATTGGCATCCTTTACTTAGTTTAATTTATACCTGAAATTTCCAACATTCTACATATTATTTGGTATTGTTCAGTTGTATCCAACTCTTTTGTGGCCCCTTGGACCCCAGCACCCCAGGCCCTTCTGCCCACTATTTTTGAAAATCTGTCCAAGCTCATATTCCTTGCTTCTATAATATCCTCTGCCATCCCATTCTCTTTTTCACTGAATCAGGGTCTTTTCTTATAAGTCTTGTCTTGTCCTTATGTGGCCAAATAAGCTTCAGCATCATCAGTATTTGGCCTTCCAGTGAATAGTATGAATTAATTTCTCTAAATATTGATTCATTTGAGCTGCTTGCTGTTCAAGGAACTCTCAAAAGTCTTCTCCAACATCTGAGGTAGCCAAATAGAGTGCTTGAAATTGTTACTTTAATCAGTTCAGTGTGCATTGATTAGGAATCGACTATGTTCAAACCTACTGGCTATTGGGAAAATAAAAATGAATATGAGCATAGATTACGGTCAAGTGATTAAGGACCACATGTATACCAAAAATGTATGATTCTAAGAACAAGATGGTAGGAGTGAGGGAGAGATCTAGACATATTTGAGGAGAAGAAGATCACTTTCATGGACAGAGGATATTTGGTAGGGATAGGGAATGAATAGGGGAAGACTTCATGGAGGAAATGGCATTGAAGCTGGATCATATATTCAAAGGTAGAAGATACTATACATATATACATACATACACACACAAAGAGAGACACAGAGAAGGACAGAGAAAGAAAAGGACAGAGAGAGTGAGTGAGAGAACAAGAGAGGAAAGAAGAGAGAGGGAGAGATAGAGAGAGGGAGCAAGGAAGGAAGGAGGGAGGGAGGAAAGGATGAAAGGGAAGGAGGGAGAGAGAGCATAGCATGCAAGTGTGTATATAAGAGCTGGCAGCAGCAGCAACTTGTGTGTTTCTCATATCAATGGTACCCAAATAGAAACAGGACCACTAAACTATGCTGCAGAACACATATGGGCCAAGAAAATCGTATGTTAAAATCATCTATGTTCTATTGTATTTTTATTTATTTTTTTAATATTCCCTAATTATATTTGCAGCTGGGTAAGCAGCTCTTGCTGATGTAGTCCACACTGGCAGCATGTTTGATGCCTTTGCTTTACATGATTTCCCTAGGTTTGCCCCCTGATTGTGTGTGCATTTATGGGTAAACATGCCTGGTTTTGTGTAGGAAGTGTTCTATTGCTACTTTTACTCTGTGTGTGTGTGTGTATGTGTGTGTATGTCTACTTCTCACTGTTATTTAATTAAATGTCTTGGCTTTGGACTAATCATGTCCTCTGCCTGAGTAGTAAAAATTAACACTGAAATAAGGACATGAACACTAGTTTTTGAATGGATATAAATAATCCTTGACCATGCAGAGGCTTTCTGAGCACCCTATGCATGAGAAGAAAATACCACTCCTCCTCTGACAAGTGAAGTAACATGTATGAAATGATTTCTACCCCTTCCTCTTCTTCCAGCTCATCACATGTCCTGCCATCTCACTCTGTGCTCTTCGTTTCCTTGACCCTACAACAAGTGTTTATTAATTCTCATGTGGACTGATTCAATCATCAACTGTTCTGTGTTGGTGACAAGACAGGGGATAAGGGATTCAATCATGTCTTCGCAAACTTCAGCCTTCATTCATACTTTCCACCACCTTTCTGTGTTCCTGTTCACAAGCTGATGCAAGATGTGGAGCAAGTCATGTAGCAACTCTTCAGATACCCGAAGACTACCATCATGGTTTGCATTCTCTTCTTCAGCCTTCATATTCCAACTTCTTTCAGCTAATTTTCCTCTGTCATGACAATGGGGGTGTATGGGGTGTTCAGGGAGACATGCATCTCTGTTTTGAAGGCTTGCTGAGCCCTTTTCGGGACTGTTGTTCCTCCTTTGATGCATACTTGGCACTCACTCACCATTGGTTCCAAGAAGCTGTAGCATATGCTGTGGCCATACCTAGATAAATCATCTTTCCCTAGTAGAACGGGCAGAGAACAGTTTGTTGCCACATCTCCAGAGGTGGCTGAAGCAAGGGCTGTGGAAGGCTTAGAGCTCAGTCAGCCATCGAAGACGCCGAGGTCATTTACATCAAGGCTAACCATTGCCAGTCATCCCAGGTGTTGTCCTGTTACTGGACCTCAGTGACTCTGAAAGAGAGAATGAGGCTGATATTACGTGCAGCTGTCTGCCTAACTTGAATCCGGTTGCTGCTCAAGACATCACCTCATGATGCTACCGGTTCTCTTGAAAATGAAGGCACCAATCCATCATGAGCATGAAGTCTTTCACTGTCCTAGTTGTCCTCCTTGGATACTCTAGCTGAAGTAAGTCTGGTGAAAATTAGGGAAAATAGTGTATAAGAGTCAGAGTTCATTGGTTCCTCTAGTGCACTGTGATGTGAGCCTATGCCTAAGTGAAACATTAGTCATTCAATCAAAGGCTTTAGACTTAGTGTCAGAAGTCTTGGAAAACCACTGGATAAACTGACTGATGTTGACGGGCAGTTTGTTCAGATTAGTTGAGGGATTTTGTCAACTTCTTAGAGGTTTATAAAAAAACCTTGAGCTTGCTGAGAAACCAAGAGATTTCAAAGGAGGAGCCAAATTAAAGAGAGAGAATTCTACCAAATCCCTGAGAAGAGCCTGCTGGCAAGATGCTAATGGAAGAAAGTCCTCCCTCCTTCCTGACAGGTGGAAGGGCTAATGGATTTTGGAGGCCCAGAAAAATTGGGACTTCCCTTCTTCCCATTGTCATCTTCACAGCATTTCCAGAATAGCTAACTGGTATCTGCTTTGAGACCCGGTGACAGGCAAAATGAGGTGGTAAAATCAGATTCAAAGTTCTACTACTGCTAAAGCTTAGAAGCTTTACTCTATCTAATGGAGATAGAATATTTCCAACATCTTTGTAACTCGTGTTCTTGTGTTCAAGCTTTTTTTCTCCTAGGCTGGGTATATTTGTGAGAAGGAAACACTTCTCGGGGCATGTTTTATGGCAACTGTTGCTAATATATCATCTTGGTAAATAGTTTTTTCTTAAAATTTATTAAATATGAGTAACTGATATCAACTGATCATCACAATAGGGAATGTCATGTATGACACTAGAAATCTACCTTAGTCCCGCTATCCCCTCAGTGTAATCTGCTGAAGAATCATAGTAATTAGGAGTCTGAGGACAGCACCTGCTGATTTGAATAGGATTTGAGGACACAGTTCCAGAGATGGCCCTATAACCATATAGGCAGAAAAGGACCATGAGTATTTGTCACTTTTAAGCTGTGGATGTGACTATGAGATTTATGAAAGAAAATGCCATCTGCATGGTAATTCTACCTAGAGTTAAATGTTAGCTCCGGGCTTTTTGCAACACTTACTTGGCAAAACAGGAAAGCTTTATATGATCATGGTATCTGTCTTTGTGAAACTGTGATCTGCAGGATTTTGGCAAAATATCCTCCAGGGACAATTGGTTACTCTGGACCTGTAGAATTTAGTCTAGATGACACTAAATTCATTCTAAATATTCCAGGATGGGGTAGTACTTTTCAATAGAGTTTAAACTCCAGGTTTTTGATAAGGGGAAGATGTTTGTTGTTTCAGAAATTTCAGAGTGCCTGAATTAACTTGTTTAAGTGAGCCAACCTTTCCCTATAGCTAATATTTCTCCTGAGTACATTTGACACTTTTGGAATTAGCACAAACTCCTTGGGACTATGAGAATGCTATATTGTGGACCAACGCCATAATTAATTAGAAGACTTAGTACTTCCCCAAAGTGCCTGCTTGTCTTCCCACATGGATCTTTTGCTCAGAAAATATTCAGTTTGCTATTTTATAAAGTTCACCAATATATTCCATTTATTGCTTGGGGCACCCATACTAGGTCAGTGACATTACTGTCAGCATTGAAAGGGAGTGACATTCAAGTAGAAAATCTTTAAAAGAAAACAAACATCCTTAGCTCATTGACCTTTCCACTGGGTGATGAGTGTTTGAACATTTTGGATTCTGAAGGTCAAAATGATTCATCCCTTTTCATATTTATCTATAGTCTGACTATATGTGCAGGACAGATGATCTGTGATGAATGTTCTCAGAGAATGTTTTCAAGGGCCAGCCAAATCAGGCTGTTTCCAAGGCAACCTAAATTCTCTCTGCTTTGGGATATAAACTTTTCAGTTAATTGACACGTAGACACCTGTTGGGTTGCTGGGATATGATACTTGAGATTTCCCTTGTGTAAAAATAACCCTTTAGCAGGGAGAGGACAAATCATAATCTAACTATAGATGTCCCACAGATTTCTATCTCAGGTCCTTTTCTCTCTCTATCTAATCACTTGGTGATTTCATCACTTTCCATGGATTTAATTATCATATATCTATACCAATGATTCTCAAATCTACCCATTCTGCCCCAAGTTCTCAGCTGGCCTCCAATCTCACACCTCCATTCTGCCTTTCAGACATCTCCGATTATAGGTCCAGTAGACATCTTAAACTGAGAATTTCCAAACCAGAATTCATTATCTTGCCACTCAAACCTCCCCCACTTCTACTTTTCTTATTACTGTAGCAGGCCACAAATCTTCCAAGTTCCTCAAACTTGCAACCTAAAATTATCCTCTCTTCCTTACTCTTGCCCTCCAAATCCAGTCTCTTGCCAAGACCTGTCCATTTTACCTCTGCCACATCTCTCAGATATTTTCCCCTTTCTTTCTTCTGACACTGCCATTACTGTGGTGCAGTCCACATCCCATCAAGCCTGGACCATTTCGTTAGCTGCTTGTGGATCTGGCACTCTGCCCTTTCTCCCTACTTTAATCCATCTTCCATTCCACTACCATGTGATTTTCTCAAGGCACAGGTCAAACCTCATCAGCTAGTAACTCCAGTGACTCCCTACCACTTCCAGGATCAACT
This sequence comes from Antechinus flavipes, assembly GCF_016432865.1. NCBI lineage: Eukaryota > Metazoa > Chordata > Mammalia > Dasyuromorphia > Dasyuridae > Antechinus > Antechinus flavipes. The sequence goes on along the minus strand of NC_067404.1, from coordinate 68,444,916 downwards.
TGAAAACCCTTGGTTTGACATTCATAATCTAGCCTCCTCCTACTTTTCAAGTCTCCTTATACCTCCTTCCCCACTACATAGTTTTCAATCCTGTGTCACCCCCTGGCTTCCTGGCTGTTCCTTGAACAAGACGTTTCTTCTTTTGGCTCTTGGCATTTTTTTCCTGAATGTGTCTAATATGTGGAATGTTTTTCGTCAAGTCCTTCCATTGGTTTCCCCAAAGTCCCAACTAAAATTTCCTCTTCTATAGGAAGCTTTTCCCAACTTTTTTGAATTGTAGTGCCTTCCCTCTGTTGTTTCCTATTTGTCTTGTGTGTAGCTTATTTGTAGGTATTTGTTTATTTGTCTTTCTGTTAGACGGTAAACTCCTTGAGGACTATGACTCTCTTGCCTTTTTTGCATAGTGCTTAGTGTTATTCCTGGCACAAGAGTGGTTGCTGTTTTGGGATCAATCCACTTTTCCCCAGAGTATTTGTGATGACATTTTGGGGATATTCCTCTGAAAATGCCTCGGGACTTCCATTTCTGTTCTCTTAGGTTTGGTGGTCCCATCAGGTGGCTTTTCTCTTCATTTATAACATATTTGGAAGCTTCTCTATTACTCTTTATGACTTATAAGTGACTGTGGTTTCCCAAAGATATTCCCTTTCCAAGCCTATTAATGATTTAATTGGCACAGTCCCTACAGAAAACCTGTTACTCTGCTCCTCTGTGCCTAAATAGTTTTGATTTTCATCTGACAGATATTCTATTGCTAGCGACATATGGGAACTAAGTTTTCATTTTGGGGGCAGAGTTCTCAAGCATACTGAAGTTTGAGTCAGAGGACATCTAGGTGCGAATACTCCATCAGATATTAGCTATTTCATGTTTGGTAGATCAGACTTATTCTTATTCTCTGTGATCCTCAGGTTTTTTTGTTTTGTTTTAAGTTTTTCATATAAAAAGCAGATTATGTCCATTCCAGAGTGTTTTCAGAGTCAGATGACATCATGTAGGCAATTCAATTCCACAAGCTTTTATTGAGGACTCCTAATAGAAAGAGGGGCAGCCCCTGTGGTATAGTTGAATAAACACCAGGCTTGAAGTCAGGAGGATTAGGGTTCACATGTCATCACAGACACTAGCTGTGGCTGATTAGTACTTATGTGACTCTGGGCAAGTTATTGTAGAGCTAGAAGGAAACTCGGTTTTCTGTGAAATGAAGGATTAGACCAGATCTCTGAGATCCTTTCCAGTTATAAGTCTGTAGTCTGTGTGACAGGCTCCAGGAATACAAAGGTAAAAGCCAAATAGCTATTCCAACCATTCTGGAGAACGATTTGGAACTATGCCAAACTGTGCACTTCCTTTGATCCAGTAGTCTCACTACTGGGTCTGTAGCCCAAAGAGATCATAAAAAGAGGGATAAGGACCCACATGTACAAAAAATGTTTGTGGCAGCCCTTTTTGTAGTGGCCAGAAACTGGAAACTGAGTGGATGCCCATCAGTTGGAGAATGGCTGAATAAGCTATGGTATATGAAGGTAATGGAATATGATTATTCTGTAAGACGTGATCAGTTAGATGATTTCTGAAAATCCTAGAAAGATTTACATGAACTGATGCTGAGTGAAGTGAGCAGAACCAGGAGAATGTGGTACACAATAACAACAAGATTATGGGATGGTCAACTGTGAGGGAATTGTTTTTTTCTCAACAATTTGGTGATTCAAGGCAATTGCAGTAGACTTGGGGAGAAAATGTCTCTGTACCCAGAGAACTATAGAGGCTAAATGTGGATCATAGTATATAGTATTTTCACCTTTCATGTTTGTTTTCTTTCTAATGGTTTTATTTTCTTTTTGGTCTGATTTTTCTTGTATAATATGACACATAAGGAAATATGTTTAAAAGCATTGCACACATTTAACTTATACAGCTTGCTTGAAGTTTGGGAAAGGAAGGAGTTGGGGGGGGGAAGAAAAAAATTAGAACACAAAGTCTTACAAAAATGAATATTGAAAAGCATATTTACATATGTTTGGAAAAATACTATTGATAATACTAGTAATAAACCAAATGGCTCTTGATTTTGCTGTCTTCTATAAAGCACTTCCAAGTACTCCCTTTCCCACATCCCTAAATCTGTAATCTTTTGTAACTAGCTGTACCTCATCCATCCCAGAATTCCAATCAAAATGATTGCCCAAAGTTCTAGATGGTTGTTGAAATACATAGATCATTTAGGTACCATAGATAACACCCAAGAAATATCCTCAAATGATACAACAACTTTTCTTTTTCAAAAGAAATAGAAAAATGGACTACTCTGTACATAGGACTTCCTTCTGACAAACATAGGATATTAAACCACATAGCTCTGCGCTTTAAAAGGTCATCAAAAGATAAATATTATTTTTGGGAACATCATAAGAGAAAAGGCTACAGAGAGGATTAATTGAAGCTATAAAATCTTATACGAAGTGTAATCAAAGGCTTTAATGCAGTTATTCTTTGACACCAGCATTGACGTATTTATTGCCCTTATTCTTGGGAGAGAAAAAAGAATTTGGCCAGAGAGAGAGGTGACTTTTTTGGCCTGATATTTGTAACTTGTACTTTAATATTGGATACTAATCCTACCCTTCTAGCTGGCAATATGATTTGAATCTCTGCTATTAACTTAAAATTTAACTTCTTCAGAATCTGTCTCCTGTTATTTGTGTTAGTCTGAATAGGAAGAAAGATATTCTCATAATTGAAATTTCATTTCTAAAAGATATCTGGTAGTACTTTTCCCATATAGACATGGATTAGATGAGTATCTGTAAGGAAAGTTCATATTTTTCTTCCAAAAAGAGTGCTGAATTTCCTCAAGGTCTTGGACAAAGACTTGATGAAGCCCATAGAAGGTTTAATATAATACGGAAGAGAATTTAAACTTGAAACTGGTAAGGGAGGTGATTATAATTACTGTGTTGAGCAGAAAGCAATCTGTAAAAAACTGATATTAAGTAGAAATGGAAAGCTTCAGATTGAATTATATACAGAGTATATCTCCAACTTACCACCTACTGAACCACAACACAAATTTTGAACTGGAATGGCTTTCTGAGATCATTGATTTTATCTCCTTCATTTCATAGACAAGATATTGAAGGAAAGTAACTTGCCCAAGATGGTTCAAGCAGGAAGTGAGAGAGCTAGGATTTGAACCATGGTTTGCTTACTGCAGATCACTAAGTGCTTTCTATTATAATACTTGTTGGACGAACTTTTAGTAGTCTGTTTTCTTTTTCATTAGTTCTAATCTGTTTTTTTCTCAGACTAATTAGATAACAGGTTCTGCTTTTTAAGTTTTCTGCTAGAAAAAAAAAGATATTTTGTTAGAAACAAGGAGATGGATGAAATGGCCATGATGGCTAACATTTATATTGTGCTTTAAGGTTTCTGAGGTATTTGCATCCTTGAACTCAGTGAAACCTTGAAATAACCCTGTGAGGTGGGTAGACAGGCCTCAAGCATATATTAAGCACTTGGCATGTGCCAGGTGCCCTACTAAGTGTTGAGGGTCAAAGAAAAACAAAAAGAAACAGAGGCTCTGTCAGCAAGGAGCACACATTCAAATGGATAGAGAACACATGAGAGGGAGCTGAAGGAAAACAGAAGAGAAGTGACTGTTGTGGAGCATGGTGGCAGTCGGGAACATAGTTTAGAAGGAAATGAAAGGTGGGTGACCTGAGAACCTCTCCGAAATGCAGGCTTGTGGGTGGAAAGAAATTACCACTGGGATTTGAGAGCTGCCATGGCATTGGGGAGTTCCAGATTGTGAAGAAAGCTTAGTCACAATGGCAAAGTCTCAGAGATGTTAGCTATAGAGTTGAGTTGAGAAAACAGAGGACTAGGAGTAGATTTTACAGAAGTGAAAACTGAAGTTTGGAGAGCTTAAATGGCATGACTGTGATCACAAGGCCAAAAAGTTTCAGATCAGGATTTAGTCTCATGAATTCCTTATTTCAAGCTCAGCACCCTGTTGGCTATACCAGCCTGTGTCTCAGATGTTTACTATGATCTCTTCCAGCTCATTTAACTCTTTGGTAGAGGCTTTCCACAAATCTAGGGTAAATGTCAGACTGTGGCTCAATTTCCTTTCCTTCTATGTTACATGATATAGCTCACTTTCTTCTCGGGTTTCTATCATTTCTAGCCCATCAATTTATTCCTTCTTCTTGAATAGAATAGAGCCTTGTTGATTCCTTCAACTTCTGCAGAATGAAATTGTCATTTAAACAAGTTGAGAATTGATTAGCTGCTCTGAGTTGGCAAGGCAGAAAGAGATAGCTCCAACAGACATCTAGATAAGTGAATACAAATCTGACAAGATCACCGAAGGCCTCAAAGAGTCTTACATCGTTCTTTTTTTTTTTTTTTTAGTATTTTTAAATTTTAATAGTTTCTTATTTATAAGTTATATGCATAGGTAATTTTACAGCATTGACAGTTGCCAAACCTTTTGTTCCAGTTTTTCCCCTCCTTCCCCCCTTCCTCCCCTAGATGGCAGGATGACCAATACATGCTAAATATATTAGGGTATAAATGAAATACAAAATAAGTGTACATGACCAAACCGTTATTTTGCTGTACAAAAAGAATCACAGTTAGCCTGTGAAGGAAATCAAAAATGCAGGCGGCCAGAAATAGAGGGATTGGGAATTCGATGTAATGGTTCTTAGTTGTCTCCCAGAGTGCTTTTCCTGGATGTAGCTGGTTCAGTTCATTACTGCTTCATTGGAACTGATTTGGTTCATCTCATTGTTGAAGAGGGCCACGTCAATCAGAATTGATCATCATATAGTATTGTTGTTGAACTAAATAATGATCTCCTGGCCCTGTTCATTTTACTCAGCATTAGTTCGTTACATCTTTCTTAACTTTTTTTCTCATTGAGATAAAAAAGAGCATGGGCATGCTCAGTGATGGAGCTCTTTTGCTTGTCTAAAATCTACTGGGTCCTCTCATATGGGTTTCATTGCCAATGCTGCTTCCCAGACGTGGAAGGAAACACATTCAGGTCAGGATGCTTATCCGAGCCCGCCTGAGGACCTTGGGGAAGGACTGGGCAATGTGCCCCGCAGAGGAAATGGAATTTAGTTTCTCTGGAATGAGGGCATTTTTCCCATGGCTCCTCACAGGTTCCAATTAACAATGGTTTTTGAACACTCCCAGGCCTTAAGGAAAAGGGAAAATCTCCTAAGGATCAAAAGGAGCAAGAAACAAAGAGTAGTTAAGTTTGGGAAGATAGAAAGTTGTGTTCCTGCTCTTGAAGGCTTACAGTGCGATAGGAAGAATGCAACATATGTATAAATAAGGATGTCACAAGATATATGCTGCAGCACAGAGCCAGCCAAAATGCTTTAGGAAAATTGAATGAGGAAGAGTCTCAGATCTATTTATCCAACCCTGACCTCTCTGTTGAGTTCCACTCAGGGATATTCATGTGGATTTTTCAAACTTGATATGTCCTAGACACCTTAGACTTAACACGTCCAAATTGGGAACTCCTTCTTTCTTCCCCTTTCCTATTACTATGGAAGATAATACCAACTTCCCATTTATCCAGGGTTGCAACTCAGGTGGCATCCCTGGCTTTTCATACTTTTCCAACAGTAATAGCCAGTCTCTTACCAAGTCCTGTCAATCTTGCCTTCTCCACGTCTTTCACATATGCCTTCTGCCTTCCTGTAATACTACCACCACCCTGAGGCAGGCCCTCCTCACTTGATTTCTTCTAGTTTTACTCTCTGTCATAAATCTTCTCATCTCTCCAGTCAGGCAACATCATCATCCTAAAGAGCAAATCCAACCATGCCTTCCAGTATCCAGATATTTGCAGTATTTTTATATGGCAGAGCCTTGTTTGGTAGGCCCAGCTCTTCCTAAGTTGCCCCACCTTCAGCTGTGTAGTTTTCTTATACATGCTACCCTCAGGCACACTGCATTGTGTGGTGACATTGGCCTCCTTACTGTTCCTCCAACAAAACATTCCATCTCCTGACTGGTTCTTCTCTAGGGAAAGAATGATCTCCTTCCTCACCTCTGCCTCCTTTGCTTCCTTGCTTTTCTTGGGCTTCTCCAGGAATTCTTTTTGACCGTTTCGATTTATGTGGTCTATAGTTTTTTGTACATAGTTGTCTTCTCCGTTGGAATTAGACCTCCTCAAGGGTAAGGACCACCCCCAGCTCTGAATATAGTACCTGGCACATGGTAAGTGTTTAACAAATGGTTGTTGACTGACTTTCAGTTGGGAGTCACCAGGGAAAGTTTCCTGTATGTGGTATATACCTAGGCGGACAAACATATGCAAAGAGATGTTTTCTTCTGTCAAATACTTTGTCCTCAGCCTAAAGCAGTTTCCCAAGGGCTTACCCATTCATGGACAGTCTCATCTATCTAGTAACAAACTAGATTGGAATTGGTTCATTACTTCTACAGACATTTCTTAAACCTCAGTTGCTGTCCGAAAAATGGCTAGATAAGTAGTCTTGAAGTAGCCCCACACCAGGAATTCTGGATAACTTCCAGAAATCTGTTTTGTTGGATTTTAACATAGTTGTAGAAATGATTACTCAAGAGACTAGATGAACAAATATTTGCTATTTGATGGTCCAGATAAGTGGACTTTGCCTGTGTTGAATGACCAAATGGAATGGGAAGTCTGATGAATGAATGGATCTCTCTCACCCTACCATAGGCCTAACCTTGGCCTAATTCTCTCTAGGAAATTTGTATCTTTTACTTAGATAACAGTAATATTTGGATATGGCACACAGTTGAGGGGACACATAGTTAAATGCCTCACTTTTATCCTTGTATCCCCAGTGGCTTAAATTGACACCTGACATTGAAAAGATGCTTAATAAATGAATGATTGAATCTTACTGGATTCTCAACAGGTTAGTTTGACAGGCTAGATTCAATATGATGAAATTTAAGAGAGATAAATGTACAGAACAATTTTTTTTACAAAATCATTTGTAAAACGGAAGTATGTGAGAGTCATAGTTCATAGTTTGAAAGAATTCAAACAGATCCTCTTACCGTTACAAAAGAGTTTATGTCATAGTTTACAGAATAGTCTCTAGAAAGTCTAGCAGTTAGAAAGAGTTGGGAAGTTTTTATATGCTGAAATTTGGGGCTTAGCTAGCAAGCTAACAACCTATGTGCAGAGAGCAAGGTATAGATAATGGAGGAGTCAGGATGGCTTTTAATTCAGGTAAGGAGACAAGATGTCTTTTAGCAAGGTATTTTCTTTTTTTTTTAATTTTAATTTTATTTTATTTAATAATAACTTTGTATTGACAGAATCCATGCCAGGGTAATTTTTTACAACATTATCCCTTGCACTCGTTTATGTTTCATTTTTTCCCCTCCCTCCCTCTACCCCCCCCCCAAGATGGCAAGCAGTCCTATATATGTTAAATATGTTGCAGTATATCCTAGATACAATACATATTTGCAGAACCGAACAGTTCTCCTGCTGCACAAGGAGAATTGGATTCAGAAGGTAAAAATAACTCGGGAAGAAAATCAAAAATGCAAATAGTTCACATTCGTTTCCCAGTGTTCCTTCTTTGGGTGTAGCTGTTTCTGTCCATCATTTATCCATTGAAACTCAGTTAGGTCTCTTTGTCATAGAAATCCACTTCCATCAGAATACATCCTCATACAATATCATTGTCGAAGTGTATAATGATCTCCTGGTTCTGCTCATCTCACTTAGCATCAGTCCATGTAGGTCTCTCCAAGCCTCTCTGTATTCATCCTGCTGGTCATTCCTTACAGAGCAATAATATTCCATAACATTCATATACCACAATTTACCCAGCCATTCTCCAATGGATGGGCATCCATTCATTTTCCAGTTTCTAGCCACTACAAACAGGGCTGCTACAGACATTTTGGCACATACAGGTCCCTTTCCCTTTTTTAGTATCTCTTTGGGGTATAAGCCCAATAGTAACACTGCTGGATCAAAGGGTATGCACAGTTTGATAACTTTTTGGGCATAATTCCAGATTGCTCTCCAGAATGGTTGGATTCGTTCACAACTCCACCAACAATGCATCAGTGTCCCCGTTTTCCCGCATCCCCTCCAACATTCATCATTATTTTTTCCTGTCATCTTAGCCAATCTGACAGGTGTGTAGTGCTATCTCAGAGTTGTCTTAATTTGCATTTCTCTGATCAATAGTGATTTGGAACACTCTTTCATGTGAGTGGTAATAGTTTCAATTTCATCATCTGAAAATTGTCTGTTCATATCCTTTGACCATTTATCCATTGGAGAATGTCTTGATTTTTTATAAATTTGAGTCAGTTCTCTATATATTTTGGAAATGAGGCCTTTATCAGAACCTTTAATTGTAAAGATGTTTTCCCAGTTTGTTGCTTCCCTTCTAATCTTGTTTGCATTCGTTCTGTTTGTACAAAGGCTTTTTAATTTGATATAATCAAAATTTTCTATTTTGTGATCAGTAATGGTCTCTAGTTCATCTTTGGTCACAAATTTCTTTCTCCTCCACAAGTCTGAGAGATAAGCTATCCTATGTTCCTCTAATTTATTTATAATCTCGTTCTTTATGCCTAGGTCATGGACCCATTTTGATCTTATCTTGGTATATGGTGTTAAGTGTGGGTCCTTGCCTAATTTCTGCCATACTAATTTCCAGTTATCCCAGCAGTTTTTATCAAATAATGAAATCTTATCCCAAAAATTAGAATCTTTGGGTTTGTCAAACACTAGATTGCTATAGTTGACTATTCTGTCTTGTGAACCTAACCTTTTCCACTGATCAACTAATCTATTTCTTAGCCAATACCAAATGGTTTTGGTGACTGCTGCTTTATAATATAATTTTACATCAGGTACAGCTAGACCACCTTCATTTGATTTTTTTTTCATTAATTCCCTTGAGATTCTCGACTTTTTATTGTTCCATATGAATTTTGTTGTTATTTTTTCTAAATCATTAAAATATTTTCTTGGAAGTCTGATTGGTATAGCACTAAATAAATAGATTAGTTTAGGGAGTATTGTCATCTTTATTATATTCGCTCGGCCTATCCAACAGCACTTAATATTTTTCCAATTATTTAAGTCTGACTTTATTTGTGTGGAAACTTTTTTGTAATTTTGCTCAAATAATTCCTGACTTTCTTTTGGGAGGTAGATTCCCAAATATTTTATGCTATCAACAGTTATTTTGAATGGAATTTCTCTTTGTATCTCTTGCTCTTGGATTTTGTTGGTGGTGTATAAGAATGCTGAGGATTTATGGGGATTTATTTTGTATCCTGCTACTTTGCTAAAATTATGAATTATTTCTAATAGCTTTTTAGTAGAATCTCTGGGGTTCTCTAGGTATACCATCATATCATCTGCAAAGAGTGATAGTTTGGTTTCCTCATTGCCTACTCTAATTCCTTTAATTTCTTTCTCGACTCTTATTGCAGAGGCTAGTGTTTCTAATACAATATTGAATAATAATGGTGATAGTGGGCAACCTTGCTTCACTCCAGATCTTACTGGGAAAGGTTCCAGTTTTTCGCCATTGCATATGATGCTTACTGAAGGTTTTAAATATATGCTCCTGACTATTTTAAGGAAAAGTCCTTTTATTCCTATGCTCTCAAGTGTTTTTATTAGGAATGGCTGTTGGATTTTATCAAATGCTTTTTCTGCAACTATTGAGATGATCATATGGTTTTTGTTTGGTTGGTTATTGATATAGTCAATTATGTTAATAGTTTTCCTAATATTGAACCAGCCCTGCATTCCTGGTATAAATCCTACTTGGTCATAGTGTATTATCCTGGGGATGATTTTCTGTAATCTTTTTAGCAAGGTATTTTCAGTCAGACAGGATGGGGTTTTTGCAGGAGACAAATAAGGAAAAATAAATAAGAAGTTTTATTACTCCACATTCCTTAGGTAGATATAAAGCTTTGAGTAGACCCTTGACTCTGACCCATCACCAAGACATTGCATGGATTACATTGCATGTGAAAAGACTTGGTGGTTTTAAAGAAAAGAAGAAAGAAATAGTATCTCAGGCAAGAAGGGGTACTTATTTTGCCATATGTTTATTTTTTTAAACTATATTTGGAATATTAAGTCCAACTTTGAAACCACATTTTACGAACACCTTGGCAAACTAGGATATGTTCAGAGATGGCAGATCAGCATGGTCAGACATAACTAAAAGAACCAGGGATGTTTATCCTGGGGAAGAGATACTGGGGATTTTCAAGGGCTATTTTAAAGAAGAGAGTATAGATTGATCTTTCTTGGTGTGGAGAGGGAGATCAAGGAATGGAAATTGCCAAGAGTCAAATTGAAGCTTCATCATTAGAAATCCTTCTCTCCTATTAAAGCGCTTCTGAGATGGGACCCATTGCTTTAGGTGGTGGTGGACAGATGTTGTAGAGAAGATTACTTGTGAACTTTGACTTGTACTGATTGACCTCTGAGGGTCTTTCCCATTCAGGTAATCTTTAATTTCCTGGGAAAACTTTTAAAAAATAGGCTCTTTAAACTTCAAGCACTTAGCAAGGATTATTGGCTTTACTCATTTTTCTGTAGCTTACAATTCCGCACTCCCCCAACAAGTTAGCCTTTTCTTCTTTCCCATGGGCCAATTTCCAGTAAAGCTGACTGAAAAGAACCACTGTCTTTAAAATTAGTGTTGTCTTATTTGCCTTTTCAATTTCATTTACATCAGTTGCCACCAGAACTAGAGTGCAATTTATTTTTAATCATTCCTTCATTCCCCCTTCAACCAGTCCCTATATAGTCAGCTGGAAACTGAGATGAAAAACTCCATTTAATTTGGTTACCTTTCATCATCAACTTCACTTACTACACAGTTACTCTATTAAGCTGCAGATGTTGAGGCAGTCCAAGACATTAGCTGTCAAAGTAACTCTCCCTAATCACCCACTTTTTACATGCAAAATATGCCTCCCTTTTGAGACCAAAACAGTAAGTACATTTGGAAAATAAAACTATTGATTTATACCTGGACAAAAACATTGTTTTTCTCTCTTCTCACTTTTTCACATTTGTTTTCATGCAATGATTACAGCAGGTGAGTCCCATGTGTGGGGTGTGAGTGGATCATAAGGGACAGTGGTGAAGAGACCACACTCAGTAGATATTTGGAAATACATTCCTTTTTTGAAAATACTCTTTTATAATTGAAAGGTCAGATGATCTTTTCAATACAATGCTGAGCTTAAAAGTAAGAAAGACCTGGCTTCAAATCTCACTTCTGGCACCTACTAGCTGTCTCTTACACTTGCTGAGCAGGGAATTTATTATTTTTTATTATAGCATTTTATTTGCAAGATATATGCATGGGTAATTTTTCATCATTGACAATTGTGAAACCTTTTGTTCCAATTTTTCCCCTCCTTCCCCCCAACCCCCTCCTCCAGATGGCAGGTTGACCAATACATGTTAAATATGTTAAAATATATGTTAAATACAATATAGGTATACATGTCCATACAGTTTTTTTGCTGTACAAAAAGAATTGGACTTTGAAATGGTGTACATTTTTACAGTTAAAGGTTCTGATAAAGGCCTCATTTCCAAAATATATAGAGAATTGAATCTAATTTATAAGAAATCAAGCCATTCTCTAATTGATAAATGGTCAAAGGATATGAACAGACAATTCTCAGACGAAGAAATTGAAACTATTTCTAGCCATATGAAAAGATGCTCCAAGTCATTATTAATCAGAGATATGCAAATTAAGACAACTCTGAGATATCAAAATGTTTTCCCAGTTTATTGCTTTCCTTTTAATCTTGTCTGCATTAGTTTGGTTTGTACAAAAGCTTTTTAATTTGATATAATCAAAATGTTCTATTTTGTGATCAATAATGATCTCTAGTTCTTCTTTGGTCACAAATTCCTTGCTCCTCCACAGGGCTGAGAGGTAAATGATCCTATGTTCTTCTAATTTATTTATAATCTCATTCTTTATGCCTAGGTCATGAACCCATTTTGACCTTAATCTTGGTGTATGGTGTTAAGTATGGGTCAATGCCATACTAATTTCCAATTTTCCCAGCAGTTTTTGTCAAACAGTGAATTCTTATCCTAAAAGCTGGGATCTTTGGGTTTGTCAAACACTAAAATTATTAAAGTTATTGACTATTTTGTCCTGGGAACCTAACCTATTCCACTGATCAACTAGTCTATTTTTCAGCCAATACCAAATGGTTTTGATGACCGCTGTTTTAGAATACAATTTTAGGTCTGGTACAGCTTCATTTGATTTTTTTCATTAGTTCCCTTGAAATTCTTGACCTTTTGTTTTTCCAGATGAACTTTGTTGTTATTTTTTCTAGGTCATTAAAATAGTTTTTTGGGAATCTGATTGGTATAGCGCTGAATAAATAGATTATATTTGCTCAACCTTTCCAATTGGTTAGATCTGACTTTATTTGTGTGGAAAGTGTTTTGCAGTTTTGCTCATATAGTTCCTGATTTTCCCTTGGCAGATAGATTCCCAAATATTTTATACTATTGGTAGTTACTTTAAGTGGAATTTCTTTTTGTAACTCTAACTGTTGGATTTTGTTAGTGATATATAAGAATGCTGATGACTTATGTGGGTTTATTTTGTATCTGAGCAGGGAATTTATTACTACACTGTTATCAGTTCAGTTGTCTAATAGTTAACATTTGCTTGTTTTATTCATTAACATGTAGCATTGTGCTTTGTCTGGTCACACCATAGGCATGGCCCATGTCGAAAGCTGCTCTCCTCTGATGCTGAGCAGCCAGTGGTTATGATCCAGTGATACTCTGTAGAAATGGCAGTTAGTTTTTCTGTGGGTGTGTCTGTATGTGAGTGTGCAAGTGAGAGAGATCCCAATTCAAATATATAAGCCAATTGTGTGCCTTAAGGACCAAGTGAAAACCTTATGTTATCTGTGAAGCAGCTCTACTTTGAAGACTCAATATGATCATGGAAGCCTTTCTATGATTTGCATTATATAGTGAATATTGCTAGCAACATAAGAACAAATCAGGAAAATAGGTTTTTATTTATTGCTGTTCAAGGCTGAAATAGATGGTCATTTGTGTGTGCCATAGCTTATGCTCTAAAGGAAACAATTCATTATGGCATTCCTCCAAAAGAAAGTTTCCCACAGAGACTCTGACTGGCATAAAGCATATTGTGTTGAAATTCTGATGGCAGCTTGACATCTCAAATATACGACAGATCAAGGATTACAGTGTCCACTGAGAAATTACTGTAAGATGAATGCAGTGGAAAAGAAATATCATGATAGCTTTGTGATCACCAAAACTTAAAGTACAGTACTAAGGATAAACAGAGGTGCCTCTGACTTATACCAAACGGGGGAAAAGAAGAGAAGAACTACTGAAAGAAGGAGGGTGATGTGATGATAAACATGAAATTTGTGAGGCAGCATGGTATCAGTGATTCAGCAAGCATTTATCAAGCATCTCCTCTGTGCCGGGTTCTATGCTAGAAGGTTAGTGTGTAAAGATCAGAAACCAGGGTTCCAGTGCTGCTGCTGACATATTGGGTAGGTCTCTTAGCTTTCCATTGCCCTGAGACAATTCTCTCACATTATACATTAGAGATGAGTTGCTCATCTGTGTAGGTGAAGAAAATTTCAACGTTGAGAATTCTATATTCCCATCACTAATTCAAATGAAATGAGAAACATAAAAATCTTCTTGCCTCTGTGTTTGGATATTTTGCTATTGAACAATCTCACATACTTCAACTGATCTTCGAAAAACCTGGATGAGCAAGGCAGGGCAAGTATGGATTCCCATTTCATATATGATAAAAGAGACAAAAATAACTAAAAAGATTTATCAGAAATCACATCACTAGTTTTGGAAGCCATTTCTCATATTTCCTTTTACTATGCTCTTTCCACTAATCCTTTTTATTTATTTGGGTTTTTGTTGTTATTCTGACTGTGTGATTTCCTTACTTAGGAAGTTTCAGTGCCTTTCACTTGCTACCAGGATAAAATATAAGCACTTCTGTTAGGCATTTAAAGCACTCCATAATCTAGTAGCAATCTATCTTCCAATACTACTTGTACATTATTTCCCTTCATAAACTGTTCTCATTATTCAGGTCGATGTGGTGTTCTTGCTACATAGCACTCCATCTCCCATCTCTCTGAATTTTCACCTTCTAGCCCCCTCATGCCTTTTGTTAAATGTTAAATGGCAAAGAAACAGAAGTTGACCTCAGACCTTGAAAAGACAGTGTGTTGTAGTCAATAAGACACTAAACTTGGAAGTCTGAAGGCCCAGGTTCACATCATACCTCTCATACTTCCTATCTCTATGACCCTGAACAATTTATTCAACCTTTCTGAGCGTTAGTATGTTTCCTCATCCGTAGAATAAGGCACTTGCGGAAAGTCAGAAACTATATATGAGCAAAGCTACAAAATACTTTCCACACAAATAAAGTCTGATCTAACCAATTGGAGAACTATTAAGTGCTCTTGGATAGGCCGAGAAAATATTATAAAGATGACAATACTATCTAAATTAATCTATTTAGTGCAATGCCAATAAGATTCCCAAAAAACTATTTTAATGACCTAGAAAAAATAACAACAGAATTCATCTGGAAGAACAAAAGGTCAAGACTTTCAAGGGAACTAATGAAAAAAAAAATCAAATGATGGTAGCCTAGCTGTACCAGATCTAAAATTATATTCTAAAGCAGCGGTCACCAAAACCATTTGATATTGGCTAAGAAATAGACTAGAAATAGACTGGCTAAGATGAAAAAAATAAATACCCCAACCATTCAAGTAGCTCAGGAATGAAAGCATGACATGATAGATCTCTATTCTTTACAGTTTAAGAAAAAAGTGCCTCTCAGTTATATGCAAGATATTTTATATTTACCAATGGGTTCTTCTAGCTCCTACCTCAGAAGAATGCCAGATCTTTTTAAGGACATCTTTGATTTTGTCTTTATATCCTCAATGTATAACATAGTATCTAGCAAAATACATAAATAATAAATACATAAAAATGATCATTGAATTGCACTGGAAAAAGAAAGTAGATATTTCATGAAATCCTGTTGCCACTTACCAGGAATTTGTTCAACTAGTAGATTAAACTGAAAATATAAGAGATTTTGTATGAGCCAGAAGTCCTTTCCATGGCTTTTTTTTCACTATAAGGAAGGGATTCAATTAATCTCCCCTAGATTACTGCATTTTTTTTGTTAACAAAAGTATTTTCCATGTGAGATTCTCAAAAAATATGTCAGAAATAGGATCAAATTCCCAGCAAGCAAAAGGCAGTAGACATTTTCCAAAAGTCCCTGAGGTAGAGCTGAGTTTCTCAAGCTCATGGGCTAGATAGACATAAAGACTGTATTTTAGGCTATGTGTGGTGGGACGGGGGGGAGAACACATTATCTACCTTTTAACATCTTGCTAGTAGAGAATTTTAAAATGTTTTCTAAAAGTATTTACCAAACCTTTTCTAATCCCTGGTAGAAATAAATGAAAAATGGAACATGTCAGAAACTGTTATTGATATATTCCCAGTTTTATCTTATTTTTAAAGATAAAACATATGAGTTCTGATGATAATGATGTGTAGATCACCTTTTTGCAACTTACTTTTAAAAAATAATAATAGCTTTTTATTTTTCAAAATATGAGCAAAATTAGTTTTCAACATTCACCTTTGCAAAACATTATGTCCAAATTTTTCTCCCTCCCTCCCTCCCTTTCTGCACCCTCCCCTAGATAGCAAGTAATCCAATATAGGTTAAATATGTGCAGTTCTTCTAAACATATTTCCACATATATCATGCTGCACAATAAAAATAAGGGCAAAAGGAGGAAAAATGAGAAACAAACAACAACAAAAAAGGTGAAAATACTATGTTGTGATCCATGTTCAGTCTCCATAGTCCTCTTTCTGGATGCAAACAGCTCTTTCTATCACAAGTCTATTAGAACTGCCTTGAATCACCTCATTGTGTAACTTGTTGCTTTGCATGGTACATATTTAAGAAAAACATCTTTCATTTGGGGTTAATTTCCTCTTCAAATGGCTGAACACAAAGCTTGACCTTTGAGTCTAAATTGTTCTTTTTTTTCTTTTTTGTTTTATTTTCCTTGAACATAAAGCATTTAAAAATATTTTCTGAATTACATCCTATTTGGGCTAGGGACTAATGATCTATGATTATATATCATTATATATACATATTACACCGGTGATATCTTGACCTGTTGGTCTCCTTTCCCTGGTGGTTTTTAGGAGAACACAAAAGTGAGATAATGGTTCCATTGTATATGCTATTAGGAAAAAGTTTTTAAAGAACTTTGATAAGACAATTCTGATGGAATTCAACAATGAGATGAACCAAATCAGTTCCAATAGAGTAGTAATGAACTGAATCAGCTACACCCAGAGAAAGAACTCTGGGAGTTCTATGAACCACTACATAGAATTCCCAATCCCTCTATTTTTGTCCACCTGCATTTTTGATTGTCTTCACAGGCTAATTGTACATTATTTCAAAGTCTGATTCTTCTTGTGCAGCAAAATAACTGTTTGGACATGTATACATATATTTAACTTATACTTCAACATAATTAACATGTATTGGTCAACCTGCCATCTGGGAGAAGGGGTGGGAGAAAGGAAGGGGAAAAATGGAACAAAGGGTTTTGCAATCGTCAATGCTGAGAAGTTACCCATGCATATATTTTGTAAATAAAAAGCTATAAAATAAAGAACTTTGATAAGAGACACAGTTTAGCATTGTAATTAGAAAACTGAATTTAGAACCAGGAGGTCTGAGTTCAAATACTGGTTATAACTCTTATTATCACAGTGATTTGATCAAGGCATCTTTCTCCCAGTGCTTCATTTTTCGCGAGTAGAAAATGAATGGCTTGGACACTATGAAATCTAAAATTCTTTCCTAAGTTCTAAATCCTTTGTGTGGTTATGTTTCTGGTCATAAGGGGATCACTTTAATTTAATGACTGTAAAGCTTATTAACTTTTTCTTGTAAATCTTCTGGTAATAACTGATAACTATATAGAATTGTAGGTCTGGTAATTCATTTGAACCTCACAATATATTTATGAAGTGAATGCTATACTATTAGTATCTCAATTTTTCAAATGAGGGAATCAAGGTTGTGATTGATTATATGACTTAGCATACTCACACTTTTTCCTGACTTCAGTTCCAATACTTTCCTACTACATCATACTGCCTCCACCATGAATAAATATGCTCTGTTATCGAAGAATTTGGTTAATGCGCAAAAGAAGTGTATGATGTTGTCACGCACTAATTGTGCTGTGTTGTATGCATCATTTAGTTCTTGTGGACCCCAGTTTCCTCTTCTGAAAGAGCCCTAATATTCTGCAATTTCAAAATGCTTTCATGGTTTCCCATACCTCATCATGAGATGCTGCTTCCTACATTCTAGATCACATTCCAGAACCTAGATATCAACTTTTAGAAAATTATCAAGGAAAACTTTCCTGATATTCTAATACTAGAAGATAAAATAGAAATAGAAAAAATCCACCAATCAACACTTGAAAGAGATCCTAAAATGAAAATTCCCAGGACTAATTTAGCCAAATTCCAGAAGTTCCAGATCAAGGAGAAAATATTTCAAGCAGCCTAAAAGAAATAATTCAAATGTCATGGAGCCAAGATTAGTATATGTAACACAAGGTTTAGCAGCTTCTACATTAGAGGATTTAACAACTTGGAATATGATATTCCAGAAGGCACAGCAGAATTACGTATAATACTACTCAGGGGAAAAATGGATATTCAGTGAAATAGAGGACTTTCAAGCATACTTATGAAAAGCCTAGAGTTGAATAGAAAATTTGACAATATTTAAATTCAGGATTCCAGAGAGGAATAGAAAAGTAAACAGGAAATTAAGGGATTCAATAAGGTTAAACTGTTTGTGTTCCTATATGGAAAGTTAATACTTTTAACTCCTAAGAACTTTCTCTTTAGGGTAGTTAGAGAAGTATACATAGATAGAGGGCATGAGTGTGAATTGAGTACGATGAACTGATTATCTAAACAATAAAATTAAGGAGTGGGAAAGGGGAATGCACTGGCAAAAGGGAAAAGGGAGAGGCTGGATGGGGTAGATTACTCCATATAAAAGAGGTTGGATAGAGCTTTCACATTTGAGGGGAGTATGAGGGAGTGTGGGAGTGCATGTGAACCCTATTTTCATCAGAATTGGTTCACATAGGGAGTAATGTACACACTTAGTTGAGCATAGAACTTTATCTTAACCTCCAGGAAAGGAGGAGGAGGAGATAAAGAGGGGTGATGATCAAAGAAAAGAGGGCAAATTGGAGAAGGCAGTAGTCAGAAGTAAAACACTTTTGAGGATGGACAGGGTCAAAGATTAGAGTAGGATAAATTGAGAGGGGAATAGAATGGAGAGAAGTGCTGTTAGTAATCATAACTGTGAAAAAATTGTAGTAAGTTTCTTTGATAAAGGTCTCATTTCTCAAAATGTATAGAGAATTGAGTTAAATTTGTTAGAAAATAAGACCGAGCCCTTCCCTAACTATATATGTACAAAGGATATGAGTAGGAAGTTTTCAAACAAAGAAATCAAAGCTGTCCTTAGTCATATGAAAAAATGCCCCAAACCACTATTGATTAGAAAAATGCAAATTAAGGCGGCTTTTAGATACCACCCATACCTATTAGCAAATCACTTGCCAATATAAGGCTGAATAATAGGACAGAAAAGGAAATGACAAATGTTGGAGGGGGTGAGAGAAAATTGACACGCTAGAGTATTGTTAGTGAAGTTGTAAACTGGTTCACCCGTTGTGTAGAGCAATGTGGAACTGTACCCAAAAGGCTATAAAATCATGCATTTGGACACAGAAATACCACTACTAAATCTGAATCCCAAAGAGATAAAAGAAAACTTATATGTATAAAATATTTATAATAGTTCTTTTATTGGTAACAAAGAATTGGGAATTGAGAGGCTGCCCATCAATTAGAGAGTGGCTGACAAGATTATAGTATATGATTGTGATGGACTACTATTTCACCGTAAGAAATGGCAAGCAGGACATTTGCAGAAAAACCTAGAAAGACATGAGCTGATGCAAAGTGAGCAGAACCAGGAAAACATTGTACATAGTGACAGCAATACATGATCAACTGTGAATGACTTAGCTATTCTCTTTTCTTGTTTACTTGCTTTTAATTTTTTTTTTGCATTTTTAAAAATTAATTTTATTTGAAAAAAAAACAGTAAGAAAAGAAGAAAAATGGAAAAGAAATACAAAACAAAATAGAACATATTAATGTGCCCAGCAAGAACATCAGGGAGGATTCAAAATATAGATCAACAAATTACCAGATCAAGAAAGTTTGTGTATGTATGTATGTGTGTGTATGTAGAAAAATTATTTTCATGAATGTCCATTTTTTCTTTACTTCCTTGTAAATTTTCCTTTGGTTCTCTTCTGTGTAGTGTTCTGGTTTGCTTTCTGGAGGTCTTTGGACCAGCCTTCGTTTTGGTAGAGTAATAACCATGAGAATAGCCAGGTATTAAAGTCCAAGTTCTTTATTTTCTCCTTCATAGTCTAGTTTCTTTGCCTGGGGCCCAGCTAGCTTCCTTGTGGCCTTCAGATGGGCCTTGGTCTCAGTGGAGAAATGAAGGAGGCTAGCCACCATGGTAGTGTGAGGTGGAGTGAATCTCTTGAGTCCGAGGGCTTGTGCTCCAGCCTCCAGCCACCACAAAGGTGGACGGACCATGGAATGAATCTGTCTCTCAGTCCTTCTGAGTCTGAACCAGTCTCACCTCTCCCAAAGTGTAGGAAGAAGGAGAGCCACCTGGAGCCTGATCAAAGATGGAATGTCCCTGGCTGAGTTTGACCCAGCTTATATGCTCTATTTTAATTACATCATCGTAGGTGTGGATCTTGTAGAACTATAGTAAGTACTAAGGACATGTACTGAACTAGAGAACTATTAATCACCCTGCTAAACTAGATGACTATTGTATTATCAATTCCACTGACTTAACAACTTGTAAGAATCCTTGTTTTAGGTATAGAGTTCTGGCCCATAACACTTCTGTGTATCTTTTTTGCTTTATTCTTTTTTATTTTTTTTCTGTCTTTCTTATCCCCCACCAAGCAAGCTGCAGTTAAGAAAAGATGTATTTATATATACACATACATATTAGATATATACATACATACACACACTTACACCCACAACCACCCACATTCCCTGCTACCTCTTTAGTTAAATTCTGCTCCATAGGTTGCCTTGCAATTACTTAACTACCCCCCCCCCCAAGGATCCCTCCCTTGTCTTATTCCTTTACCCTTTGCTTCCCCATCCGCCTATCCCTCCCCCTATTTCTTTTTAGTTTTTTGGAGGTTGCTATACTCTTCATCATGTATATGTAGTGTTGCATCTTGAACCCATTCCCAATATGAGTAGGTTTTCAGAACTACAAGCCTTTCTACCCATTCTGTTGCCTGTGTCTATATTTCCTCTGCACCTCATTTGTATAAGATGATTACTATTTTTACCTTGACTCTGCCAATCTTTCTTTTGAGCTACCCTATTGTTGATGTGAATCTTAAACATATACATTTTTCCATGTAAGAAAACAACATGTTTAAACATTTTGTCCGTGTTAAGTTCCTTAAAATTGATCTTTGATACTGATGCTTATATGTTAATTTTCTGTTAAATTCAGGTTTAGTTGACAGAAAGTCCTGAAAATCTGCAAGTTCATTAAAGGTCCATTTTTCTTATTCAAAATTGTAGATAATTTTGCTAGATATAATATTTTTGGCTGCTGTCCTAGTTTTTTTGATTGTCAATAGATGTGATTCTAGGACCTGTGGCCTTTATTGTGGCTGCTGATAAGTCCTGTACAATTCTAATTGTAGCTCTAACATATTTGAATTGTTTTTCCTTGTTTCTTGCAAAAATTTCTCTTTGATCTTGGAGTTTCAAAATTTGGCAGTAATATTCCTGTATGTTTTTGACAAAGGAGATCTCTTTGAGGTAGTGATTGGTAGATTTTTTCTATTTCTACTTTCTCCTCATGTTCTATGGCTCAAGGACACTTTTCTTGGATTATTTCTTGCATTGTTGTATCAAGGTTCTCTTTTTTGGTCATAATTTTCAGGCAGTTCAATTATTTTTATGTTTTCTTCTTGATCTATCATTTTTCTTATAAGATGTTTCACATTCTGTTCTATTTTCTCATGCTTTATAATCTGTTTTGTTATTTCTTGGTCTTTAATAGTTTCATTGGCTTCCCCTTGCCCAATTCTAATTTTCAATTATTTTCATCATTGAAACTCAGTACCACCTTTTCTAGTTTGTTAACTTTTTTATAAGCTTCTTGCTTTTCTTGGATAGTTTTTATTTTTATCTTTTTTAGTTTTTCCTCAGTGTCTCTCATTTGATTTTTAAATTCTTTTTTGAGTTTTTCTATAATTTCTCTTTGGGCAGAGAGCCATTTCACATTACTCTTTGGGGTAGAAGTTTTTTTTTTTTTTTTTTAACTAAAGTATCCTCCTCTGAAGATGAACCCTGGTCTTTGCTGTTTCCATAATATGTTTCAATGGCAAGATTCTTCTTTTATGCCAATTCATTTTTTAAAAATAAGAAGTATTGGTGTAATCACCTTTAATTGTGGGGTGATAGATGGTACCTCAAAGTTCCCTTCAGCTCTCCACTAAGACCAGAAACTCTAAACCACATTCTTCCTTTCCTGGAAGTACCCACTGGAAGTACCCCTGCCCTGCTGCTTCTGCACTCATTAGATGCTGGTTCCTTCTCGCCCAGGGTCACATCTCAGCAGCACAGCTGGGCCTGGTATTCCCATTCAGCCAAGCTTCCTTCTGTCTTCCAGGACTTAAACCCCATTCTACAAACAGTCTGGGAGGTAAAAATCTCTGTGCTTCCTGCAGAGGCTCCAGCAATACCTAGCCAGTCCAAGGGGTCCCCACTTAATGTTACTGCAGAGCTAGCTGGGATATGTCTCTACTTCAGATAGAGTAATCCCCAGCCTGGGCTCTTTCTTCAGATCTTCTCAGGTTGTATCAGGAGGACCCCTGTTCTGTCCAAAGTCTTCTTGATTTTTACCAAACTGTTTTTGCCCTGAGGTGCAAATTTGTTATATTTGTGGGTGAAATCTGGAGAGCTTGAAAGTTACCAGTCTCATCATCTCCCCAGAATGCTCACTTGCTATTCTCAGGAATATGATGATCCAATATAATTCTGAATGATTCATGATGAAAAATACTATCTATTCTAGAGAAAGAAGTGATGGAGTCTGAATGCAGCATAGTTTTTATGTTATGTTAACTTTTATTATTTTGTTTTGTTTTTGTTCTCTTTTATAATGTGACTAATCTAGAAATATGTTTTCTATGACTGCACCTATAAAAACATAGTAAATTGCTTGCCTTTTCAATGAAGGGGCAGGGGAGGGAAGGCGGGATGGAATCTGGAATTCAGAATTTTAAAAAATGAATGTTAAAAATTCTTTTTACAACCAATTGAAAAAATGACATGTTGAATATAAAGAAGGGAAAATACAGAAAATTACAAATTTCTAATATTTTCATTTTATTGTATTTTTATTGATTTTGTTAAACATTTTCCAATGGCAATGGTTTGGTACCACCCTATAGTTTAGACAACTTTCTATAAAAAGTTATAATGGGAACATGTATCTTTTGAAAAAGGAAACTTCCCAACTTGGTGAGTTCCTTATGCCAACAAAACCACAGTTCCTGTCTCAATCTGATTACCTCCCTACTTAAATAATGCTCTAAGGAAGCACTGTTAAACTCATCTAGAAATAACCCCATATTGACTTAGAAAACCACATGTTAATATTATGGATGACTTCTTGTATCTTTATTTTGTTAAATGTTTCCTAGTTACAATCTTGTTAGGTAGCATTCAGTATTGCTATGGGTTTGCATTCAAGTTTGACACCTCTGCTCCAAAGTTTGCCAAACAGTTGACACTCTTACCTTCTGTTTCCATAATAGTCCTGCAGTGTGGGTACTGTTATTATGTTGTTATTGTTAAAAGTGAATTCCAGAGAAGTTACATGGCTTACCCAGATCCCACAAATGAGTAAGTCTGTAAAGTAGAATTTGCACTTAGAAGCTTTTAAACTCCAATGCAGCACTCTGTCTACTGAGGATGAAATTGTAATTGGAAAATACGATTTCAGAGGCAGGATTACAACACAAAAATGATATTCCTCTAATGTAAAAAAGAGCCTGGGCCAAAGACTGTACCATGAAGAAGAGTGTTCTTTGGATACTAAAAAAAAGTTGTTGAATGAATGCAAAGAGAAGCAGTTCACCAAGTTGTCTTTTGGTGTGTCTTGATAACACACACAACTCATTGTCTGCTGGATAAATTGTAAATTCCTCATCCAGATATTCAACCTCTTTGACAATCCTTCTTCATTTTTACTTATCTTCCACTACTCATCTTTCTGCATTCAGTGGTACAGCTAAATGGGACTATTCTCCCATTATTGTGCTGACTTCTTCTGTCTCAATGTTTCCTCATGCTGTCCATCTAGAAAGAACTTCTTTCTGTCTTCACTCCCACCCTTAGCCCCATCTTCATCTGTAAAAGTCTTCTCTCTGAAGCTTACTTTCTGTGTTTCTGCCCATTTCATCTTGAAATCCTTTGATCCTTTGAAGTGAGTAGTTCATCTTGGAGTGTAGGTATAGAATTGACTAAAGGAAGTCTGTGTCTAGCCAGATATGAGACCAAATATCAGCCTAGTACCTGTCCTATCTTTATGTCCTTCCCAATCATGTTCCTTTGGAGGTACTCAGTGTGGTGATTGTTTGTCCATTCTATGCCTTATCTCCCCAGATTGTCATAAGCCTTACTCATACTGACTTAGACAAGCACATTCCCCACTGTAAGAGAGGAGGAAGAGGAAGGGGGGGAACAGAGGAGCAGATTAGAGGTGCTCCGCTTTCCCTTTAACTTATCCTAAATAAGTATCTTCTGGCATAGCTGTATCTGTGGAGTGAGATGGAATACTGAAGCCTTCCCTGCATACTTGTATTTATTGGATTCAGTCTCATTCTGGGACAAGCAAAGCATGATTTGTGGATAGTGTTTCTCAGTAGTCAGGTACCTATTTGCTCCCCTGAAAGAGGTCATTTATCTCACATGGAAGCTTTTCTCCAGAGGGCATTTTAATCAGTCTAAGAGGCCCTATAGAATAGCCTCCCCAGAGTGGCTTTAATTTCTCAAGGAGTAGTCCTTTTAATGGTCCCTTGTGATTATCACAAAGGCTCTGATGCTAACCCTAATGATTTTTTTAATGTCTAGAGTAGGCCTTGGTGACTACTGAAAGTCTGCTGATTTCCAACTAGTGATGCCTATATTTCACTGAGAAAAAAATTGGCTTTGGTTTGTTGGGGAACACATTTTATGTTTTAATGAAATCACTAGAGTACTGCTCATGCAAGTAAAATTTGTTTTAAGTTTATTTCCCTAATTGCTTTATATGATTATGACTGCTGTCTTTATTTCTCATCTCTTATTAAGGCATCTACCAATTGTATTGGGAAGAAAGGGACAGATGGCTTCATAGTATGATTTTAGTCTAAGTGCCTAGGCCTCTATCTTGAGAGAAGCTTAGCTTTAGAGCTGGAAGGAATTTGAGAAGACATCTTGTCCAGTCCACTAGATTTATAGATGAAAAAATGGCCCTCAGAGAAAAGTTACTTGCCCAGAGTCACACAACTAATGTATGTCAGAAGTGGATTTCAAAGCCAGGTCTTTCTTGACTCTTTCCCCTTTCCTTCTTTCTGCATCTCATGGTATAACAAAGTTTGGAACATGCATGTCACACATAATGTTGAATTTTGATTGCCCTAAAAGAAACTGATCAGAGTAGATGTCAAGAAAAGCCAAGTATAGGGAGGGGTGGAGCCAAGATGGCAGAGAAGACACAGTTGGCGTTCTAAGCTCCTCTCATACCCTCACTACTAATTACCAAATTCAGCCTCAAAAATAGCGCTTGATTGGTAAAATCCATGAATATTGGAAGTACAACAACTTGCCAGCAGAAGATAATCTGGAAGATTGCCAGAAAAGGTTTATCCTGATCAGTGGGAGCAGGCCAGCGCAGGCAAGGAGGCAGAACACAGAGGTTAGCACACTGAGTGGACCAGGGTGAGGGAGGTCTCTGCATGTGGAGAATTTGCAGGGAGGACTCTACCATAGGTTGATTGTTCTGCTCTAATAGCAAAGTAGTAGGTCAGCAGAGAAATTAAAGCTAAAGGTCCTACCAAAAAAACACCAGAATCAGAATCTAACAGGATCTGCCTACACTCACCCCAAACTGGAAGTGATTTAGCAGAGACCACAGCATAGTTGTGCAGCCCCATTCTGCAGCCTGGGGCTTTTTGCCTTGGGCAATCATACTTCTGCAAGGCAGGTGGGCTTAGCCCAGGGCAGCCTCGAATCCATACAGTGGGGGGGCGGGGTCTGCCCAGGGCAGCCATAAATCTGCATAGCAAGAAGGCTCTGCCTTAGACGATAGAATTTCTGCAGGGGAACTGCACTCCCTAGGGCAGAGACACTTCTGCTGAGAGACTCTTCCCAGGGCACTTCCACAGGTCTGTTACTTGCAGCCCATTTTCAAGACAGCTACTGTCCATCAGTCTATCCCTGCTCTGCAGAGGAAGCTCGTAACTCCCTTGCCCTGAAGGCAGACACTAAGGACTTTAAAAAATGAGTAAGAAGGCCAAGCTAAAGCTAACCATCAACAGCTTGTATGTAGAAAGAGAGCAGGTTTTCAACCTGGAGGAGACAGTCTCCAGACAAAACCTCAAAGTAGGATGTGACCTGGTCCCCATCACACAAGGCTCTTCTAGAAGAAATTAGAAAAAATCTTAAAAGAGAGCTAGAAAAAAAATGGGGAAAGGAAAGAGAAGCTATGCAAGAGAGTACAGAAGAGGCTTATAACTCACTTAAAGAAAAATTTGATAAACTGGAAAAAGAAAACAACTTCCTGAAATGTGAATTGGAAAAGATAAAGAACTCCCAGGAAAGTAGGATTTGTGAATTGGAAAAAGAAAATAACTCAGTAAAAAAATTAGTGAAATGGGAAAAAATTCCATAGAGTAAAACAACTCATTTAAAAACTTAATTGGACATATATAAAAAGAAGTAAAAAAGCTAATGAAGAAAATAACTCATTAAAAATCAGAACTGAACAAATAGAAATGAATGATTCGTTGAGACACCAAGAATCAGTCAAGCAAAACCAAAAAAATGAAAAATTAGAAAAAAAAGTTAAATATCTCCTTGGAAAACAACAGACCTGGAAAATAGATCTAGGAGAGATAATCTGAGGATTATTGGACTTCTGAAAATTAGGATGAAAAAAAGAGCCTAGACACTATTTTATAGGAAATCATCAAAGAGAACTGCCCAGAGGTATTAGAATCACAAAGTAAAATAGGCATTGAAAGAATTCATTGAACACCTTCTGAAAAAGACCCTAAAATAAAAACTCCATGGAATATTGTGGCTAAATTTCAGAACTATCAGATTAATGAAAAATATTATAAGCAGCCAGAAAAAATACAATTCAAATACCAAGGAGCCACAATAAGGATTGCTTAAGATCTAGTTGCTTCCACATTAAAAGATTGAAGGGCATGGAATCTGATATTCCAAAAGGCAAAAGAACTTGGAAGACAGGTAAGAATAAACTACCCAGCTAAGCTGAGCATTTTCTTCCAGGGAAGAAGATGGACATTTAATGAAACAGGTGAATTCCATTTCTTTCTAATGAAAAAACCAGAACTAGACAAAAAATTTGACCTCTAAGTGTAGGGCTCAAGAGAAGCAGAAAAAGGTAAAAAGAACTCTTAAGAATTGTATTTCTGTTATGAATATACATAAAGAGTGCATGTATAATTTGATTTTACTGATATAACATAAAAAAGGGAAGTAGAAATGGAAAGTGGATAGTATCAGAAATAGGGAAAAGGGGAGATAAAAAGAGGGAAACTACATCCCACGAAGAGGCAAAGGAAAGCTATCATAGCTGAGGGAATTTAGGGAGGGGAAGGAACATTGTATGAATATTTCATCAGATTTGGCTCAGAGAGAAAATAATTGACATATTTGTTTTACAGAGAATCTTCTCTCATCTCATTAAAAAGTAGGAGAGGAAAAAGGAAAAGGAAAAGAGTACTAAGGGAAAGGTACAAGAAAGGGGAAGGAATTCAAAGGGGGTGGGAGAAATTCTAAAGAGGGAGAGCTGCATGAGGCAAGTGGTGCCCAAAAGTTTAATACTGGGAAAGGGGGTAAGGTGAGGTAAGAAAAAGAAAAGTATAATCTGGGGATAGTAAGATGGCAGGAAATATGGAATTAGTAATTTTAACCATAAATGTGAATGGGATGAACTCTCCCATAAAACGGAGGTGGATAGCAGACTGGATCAAAAGCCAGAACTCTACAATATGTCGTTTATAGGGAACACATTTAAAGCAGGGAGATACATACAGAGTAAAGGTAAAAGGCTGGAGCAGAATCTATTATGCTTCAGGTGAAGTCAAAAAAGCAGGGGTAGCCATCCTTGTCTCAGATCAAGCAAAAGCAAAAATTTATCTAATTAAAAGAGATAAGGAAGGAAACTATATCTTGCTAAAGAGTAGCATAGACAATGAAGCAATATCAATACTTAAACATATATGCACCAAGTGGTATAGCATCTAACTTCCTAAAGGAGAAGTTAAGAGAGCTTCAAGAAGAAATAGACAGCAAAACTATAATATTGGGAGATCTCAACCTTGTACTCTCAGAATTAGATCAATCAAACCACAAAACAAATAGGAAAGAAATTAAGGAGGTAAATAGAATATTGAAAAAATTAGATATGATAGATCTTTGGAAAAAACTGAAGACAGAAAGGAATATACTTTCTTCTCGGCAGTTCATGGAACCTATACAAAAACTGGCCATATATTAGGACATAAAGACCTCAAAATTAAATGCAGAAAGGCAGAAATAGTAAATGCATTGTTTTCAGATCACGATGCAATAAAACCTGCATTCAACAAAAAGCTAGGGGAAAATAGACCAAAAAGTAATTGGAAACGAAATAATCTCATCCTAAAGAATGAATGGGTGAAACAGCAAATCATAGACACAATAATTTAATCCAAGAAAATGACAATGATGAGACATCATACCAAAATCTGTGGGATGCAGCCAAAGCGGTAAGAAGGGAAAATTTTATATCTTTAGAAGCTTACTTGAATAAAATAGAGAAAGAGAAGATCAATGAATTGGGCTTGCAACTTAAAAACCTAGGAAAAGATCAAATTAAAAACCCCCAATCAAATACTAAACTTGAAATTCTAAAATTAAAAGGAGAAATTGATAAAATTTAAAGTTAAAAAAACCTATTGAATTAATTAATAAAACTAAGTTGGTTTTATGAAAAAACCAATAAAACAGATAAATCTTTGGTGAATCTGATTAGAAAAAGGAAAGAAGAAAATCAAATTGTTAGTCTTAAAAATGAAAAGGGATAACTTTTCACCAATGAAGAGGAAATTAGAGCAATAATAAGGAGTTACTTTGCCCAACTTTATGCCAATAAATTTGATGACCTAAGTGAAATGGATGACTACCTTCAAAAATATAGACTTAACAAAGGAGGAAGTAAATTGCTTAAATAGTCCCATTTCAGAAAAAGAAATAAAACAAGCTATTAATCAACTCCCTAAAAAAATCCCCAGTACTAGATGGATTTACATGTGAATTCTACCAAACATTTAAAGAACAATTAGCCCCAATGCTATATAAACTATTTGAAAAAATAGGGAATGAAGGAGTCCTACCAAATTCCTTTTATGGTACAGACATGGTACTGATACTTAAAGCAGGTAGATTGGTTTATAATTTTCTTTCTCTGTTTTCAATCTCTCTAATGAATATTGATGCTAAAATCTTAAATGAAATATTAGCAAAAAGACTACAGAAAATCATTGCCAGGATAATACACTATGACCAAGTAGGATTTATACCAAGAATGTAGAACTGGTTCAATATTAGGAAAACTATTAGTATAATTGACATATTAATAACCAAATTAACAAAAACCATATGATCATCTCATTAGATGCAGAAAAAGCATTTGATAAAATCCAATATCCATTCCATTAAAAACACTTGAGAGTATAGGAATAAATGGACTTTTCTTTAAAATAATCAGTAGTATCATATGTGTTAGTGATAAACTGGAACCCTTCCCAATAAGATCAGGAGTGATATAAGGTTGCCCACTATCACAATTACTATTCAATATTGTATTAGAAATGCTAGCTTCGGAATAAGAGCTGAGGAGGAGATTAAAGGAATTAGAGTAAGTAATGATGAAACCAAATTATCGCTCTTTGCAGATGATGTGATAGTATACGTAGAGAACCCTAGAGATTCTACTTAAAAGCTTTTAGAAATAATCTGCAACTTTAGCAAAGTTGCAGGATACAAAATAAACCCACATAAGTCATCAACATTCCTATATATCACTAACAAAATCCAACAGAGTTACAAAGAGAAATTCCATTTAAAGTAACTGCCAATAGTATACAACATTTGACAATCTATCTGCCAAGGGAAAATCGGAACTCTATGAGCAAAAGTACAAAACACTTTCCACACAAATAAAATCAGATCTAAGCAATTGGAAAAATAGTAAGTGCTCTTGGATAGGTCGAGCAAATAAAATAAAGATGACAATACTGCCTAAACTAATCTATTTATTTAGTGCTATAGCAATCACACTCCCTAAAAACTATTTTAATGACCTAGAAAAAATAACAACAAAATTCATCTGGAAGAACAAAAAGTCAAGACTTTCAAGGGAACTAAGGGAAAAAAA
Organism: Antechinus flavipes; assembly: GCF_016432865.1. Classification (NCBI taxonomy): domain Eukaryota; kingdom Metazoa; phylum Chordata; class Mammalia; order Dasyuromorphia; family Dasyuridae; genus Antechinus; species Antechinus flavipes. Next base: position 68,414,860 of record NC_067404.1, on the reverse strand, counting down.
GGCAAATGAAGGTGACCTAGTTGTACCAGATCTAAAATTATATTATAAAGCAGCCGTTACCAACACCATTTGGTATTGGCTAAGAAAAAGACTAGTTGATCAGTGGAATAGGTTAGGTTCAAAGGACAAAAGAGTGAATAACTTTGATAATCTAGTATTTGACAAACCCAAAGACCTCAGCTTTTGGAATAAGAATTCACTGTTTGACAAAAACTGCTGGGAAAATTGGAAATTAGTGTGGCAGGAACTAGGCATTGATCCACACTTAACACCATACACCAAGATAAGGTCATAATGGGTTCATGATCTAGGCATAAAGAATGAGATTGTAAATAAATAGAAGAACATAGGATAGTTTACCTCTCAAACCTGTGGAGGAGGAAATAACTAGAGATCATTATTGATCACAAAATAGAAAATTTTGAGTATATCAAATTGAAATGTTTTTGTAAAACTAAAAGTAATGCAAACAAGATTAGAAGGGAAGCAGTAAACTGGGAAAACATTTTTGCAGTCAAAGGTTTTGATAAAGGCCTCATTTCCAAAATCAAACCATTCTCCAATTAATAAATGGTCAAAGGATATGAACAGACAATTCTTGGGTGAAGAAATTGAAACTGTTTCTAGCCATATGAAAAGATGCTCCAAGTCATTATTAATCAGAGAAATGCAAATTAAGACAACTCTGAGATACCACTACACACCTGTCAGATTGGCTAGAATGACAGGGAATGGTAATGCGAAATGTTGGAGGGGATGTGGGAAAACTGGGACACTGTTACATTGTTGGTGGAATTGTGAACACATCCAGCAATTTTGGAGAGCGATTTGGAACTGTGCTCAAAAACTTATCAAATGGTGTATACCCTTTGATCCAGCAGTGTTACTACTGGGCTTATATCCCAAAGAGATCTTAAAGAAGGGAAAGGGACCCACATGTGCAAGAATGTTTGTGAGAGCCCTCTTTCTAGTGGCTGGAAAACTAGAAGCTGGAAACTGAATGGGTACCCACTGTAGAATGGCTGAATACATTGTGGTATATGAATATTATGGAATATTATTGTTCTGTAAAAAAATGATCAACAGGATGATTTCAGAAAGGCCTGGAGAGACTTACATGAACTGATGCTGAGTGAAATGAGCAGGACCAGGAGATCATTATGTACTTCAACAACAAAACTATATGATGATCAATTCTGAGGGATGTGGCCCTCTTCAACAATGAGATGAACCAAATCAGTTCCAATAGAGCAGTAATATATTGAACCAGCTACACCCAGCGAAAGAACTCAGGGATATGAGTGTGAACGACTACATAGAATTCCCAACCCTTCTCTTTTTGTGTGCCTGTATTTTTGATTTTCTTCACAGGTTAATTGTACACAATTTCAAAATCAAATTTTTCTTGTGCAGGAAAATAACTGTATGGACATGTATAGATATATTGTATTTAACATATACTTTAACATATTTAACATGTATTGGTCTACCTGTCATTTGGGCAGGGGGGGGGGGACTTCAAGACACTTGAAGGGGGGAGGGAAGAAGAGGAAAATTGGAACAAAAGGTTTTGCACTTGTCAATGCTGAAACTGTAAATAAAAAGGTATAATAAAAAAAATATATTGGAGACATTGACCCCGAAAACAAATGAACAAATAGGCCAAGAGGCAGGTGTCTTTTTAGTAAGATGGAGTAATATGATTTCCTAATATTTCTTTTCTCTCTAAAGTACTAAAGATGGCTTATTTATAAATCACTTGTGAAGCTTTCTTCCTCAGTGGTACCTCTTAGAACCTTTAACTTCCTGTCAAGCTTATCTATAATTCCATCTCCTGAAATAAAGCCTTTCCTGAAGCCTTCAGTTGCTTGTCCCCACCCCACCTTTAAATTTGTTTTGTCTCTGGTTTATGTCTATTTTCTATGTGTATGTCATTTCTACTAGCAGAATTAAGTTTGCAGAGGGTAAGGACTGTTTTGTTTTTGCTGGATAATGACTAGTACCAGTCACAGTAACTGGACGGTATCAGATATTTAAATACTTGCTAAATGAATGAAAACCTTCCCTTCTTAGATCAGAGCCAAACATTTTGCTGTGAAGAAATCACCAATATTCCCATATAGATACATTGCTCTTTCTATTCCTTTGTGATTTTTTTTCAAATGCTATTTAAATACGTGCCCAAAATGAAACACTTTTTTTTTTTGGCTGTGGCTGGTCTTGAATTGCCCTCTTTGGTCAACCAAAGATGCATTTGCAGAAACTGAACTTCAAGGCAATACCCAAGGGGGGCCCCAAGCAACGAGGGAGTAAGTACAAAGGCAGTGTGAAGGTCAGAATGACATTAGATCTGTCTATCCGCTATGCAAGTCCTTACTGCCGTGGAGAGGTGTATGATGGGAAAGAAATGAATTCATACCAAGGGACTGGCTTGTGCCATGCTGTTTTCTTTTTAAAATTTATGTTTCTGTAAAGATAAATCAAATCTCTCTCTTCAACAGCCGTTCCAGAGCATTAAGCTGATTACAATATGGGCCCATCTCTGTCTCATTGTAATAAAAATCTCACTGTATTTCTCAGGCTAGATCTACCCATATTCAGTTTTTTTCATAGTAACTGTACTACAAAAAATCAATTTTCAGAGCGCTCTCACTTTATATTTATATTTTGAATTGGTAAGTGTTTTACGCTAACATCCAATTTATGTAACTGCATTTTAGGATTAAGCAATGTTTTAATCACATCAACATAAATGAATAAAATTAAGCATGCTGTGAATTTTGACTACTTATTGTACTCAGCAAGGTTACAGTGATGTAGTCACACTTTCTAAGGAAAAAAATAAAGGCACAGTTTCCAAGGCCTCAGCCTGGATTTTGGTATGAAGGAGGAAGGAACTTCTTATGTCCAGCTTCAACTGGATTGTTGTCACCTCACTTTAATTACATAGCTGTATCAGCTCACTTTTCAAGAAAGATGTAATAAAAATATTTTTTCTGTTGTTGAAGTCCACACTCATAATTGGGTTTTATTTCCCACATTTTTATTTTAATCTCAGCTAGACTTAAGTTCCTAGACTATCTTACTGATATTTTGTGCAATAACTGTATTCTGATCAGTAAATTTTAGTATCAGGTAGTGTCGGGGGCCCTGGACCTGAACCTCCTGAAGTGAGTTGAGGACTCCTTTGTGCCAGGACTCACCCTAACCCAGGATTCCTTGATTACCATGCTGAAGTGGTGGAACCTGGCCCGTGGCAGGGGAGGCACAGAAAGGATGGGCTCCTCCTTCGGGGAGGGATTGGGGAGGAGTCCCTGCCCCTCTAGATGAATTACAGGTGGAGGGAAAAGGACTATAAAAGGAATGGACTCGGGATGGCTTGCGGGAGACACCGCTGACTTGTAACACCAATAAACATCGCTGCGTCTATCCACCTCGGCTCCTCTGTCTGGTATTTCCCTCCTCCCGTCTCCACGAGGAGGGCCGGAGACGTCCGAAGCCCTGTCCGGCTCGGGGAAGCTGGAAGAGGCAGTCTCTCTTAAGGTTCCCAGTGACTAGGTCTCGGCCCCTGACAAGGTAGCATTGGAAATGACAGAGTACGGCCCAGTTTTCTTCTGGTGCTCACACTGTTCCATTAAGTCTTTCATCTCATCAATATGGATGTTTCAGACAACAACTTATCCATATCTAACCATCTTTGAGCTCTCAACCATGTCTTCTCAGAAATTTGCCCTATAATCCCAAACTTACTGCTTCATACATGCTCCATCTCCCCAGAAAGATTATGACTTCTTTTAAAGAATCATGTTCAAGAACCCCATGTTTCTCTTGTACTCTTTTCAATTCAGTATTGATTCAATGCCTAGTGAGTGGATAGTCCAATTGTGCTAGTGACATTGTGAGTATGACAATTTGTTAAATTGGCATGAACCTTTGAGATAGGTAGGAAGTTTCTATACACTAGATTCTCAATTAACTGCAACATTTCTAATAAAGAGAAGAATTTTCTGTTTTCTATTTAGAGGGTTCTTGTTTTTCATCACACTTTTATCAGTGACTTGGGCAAATATTTAGACATTTTTCTACCTGGCTTTTGTTAGAATAGAGAAATGCTGATTTATTTTTGTTTGTGTTGACTTTTTTGCAGATTTATGGAATTTTAAAGTTGGAAAAGATCTCAGCAGCCATCCAGTTAAATTGTAAATCTAATCTGAAAAGGTATTTTTTTCTTCATCATACTCAGCAACTGATTATCCAGCCTCTGTCTAAAGACCTCCATTGAGAATCTGCTATTTTATTGAAGTTATTAATAGTATCCAGTGGTTTCTTTGATGATTCTCTGAGGTTTTCAAAGTATCATCCTCTTGTCTGCAAACAAGGATCATTTTGTTTCCTCTTTAGTAATGTTTATACCTTTGGGTATGCTTACGTTCCTGTTGTAGCTAATATTTTTCTTTCTCTCTCTCTCTCCATCTGTCTCTACATCTCTGTCTCTGTCTCTGTCTGTATCTGTTTGTCTTTCTTTCACTCTCTTTCTTCTTCTCTGTCTCTTTCTCCCCGACTTTCTTTGCAAAGCAGGATAGGGACAGCTAGCCACCTCAATTTATGTCTGTCTTTATTGGGAAAGCCTTGACCGTTTTTTTGATGCAAGAAAATGCTAGTTTTAAATTTCCAACATATGCTTTCAGTCTTTAAAGGACTTTTCCTTTTTAGCATTTTAAATTTAAGTAAGTACTATTTTTATCAAAAGTTTTTTTTCCCCTGCACTTGTTGATGTATCATCTGGTTTTTGTTGTTTATGTAATTGTTATGGAATTCTCTTGAACTCTTATGGGATGTGTCCCTATTAACAGGAGATGGATTGACTGTGGGTCGAAGAAAAAGGGCCAGAATTAAAGAAGAGATATATTAGTATACAAAAGAATTTGCTCTCATTGATGGAAAATTCTATTTCCTGGGGTTTGGATTTGTTTTTCATAACTTTTCAGGCCAAATTAGAGTGTGCAGTCAGTCAGCAGCATTCTATAGCGTCTTAGGATTGAAAGTAAGCCATTAATCAGGAGCCAGAAGGGCTAGAGAAAGAAGAGGTTCGTTCAAGGGAGAGAAGGGGAAATTTTAGAATGTAAGTGGTCAGATTTATGAGAAAAGAGTCCCCCATTCACAGGCAGGAAACAAAGGGAAAAAACCAAAGCTTTTACAAGCCACCTGCCTTACTGTGTCCCTGCATAGGACCTGAGGATTTCCTAATCTTAGGCCACTAGTTGGTTGCAGGACTTCTGCATTGTTAGGCTATCAATGTCTAGTGAAATGAATGTGATTTCTACCACATGGTCAATTATGCCAATCGTTTTCCCAATGTTGAACCATCCTTGCATTCCTGGTATAAATTTGACTTAGTCATAGTAAATAATTTTTGAATGTTTTGCCATAGGTTATTTTCAAATATTGTATTGGAAAGTTTTGTATCAGAATGAAGTAAACAGAATGAGAAAAAACAATATTTACAATGATTACAGTAATGTAAATGGATGGTACAATTATAACTTTTTAAAAAGATAGATCTCTGTATAATTATGCTGTCTAAAGTTGTCCCTGAAGAAGAAATGAGAAAATGTACTACCCTCCCTTATTTGCAGAGAGGGAACAGTATGGTTGCGCAACATTGCCTCTTCTGTCAGATTGTATTTTCTTCCATTTTCATCTTTTATATTGATTTTTCCCACAAAGTATTGTGCTAAGTGCTAGTGATAGAGATAGAAAGGAGGGACAATCTCTACTCTCAAGGAACTCACCATCTCCTATTCTCAGGCTTTAAAATATTGCTAATAATATCACAGTGCTCACATCTGCCTATTCTTTCAGCACCCTGCCATGTCATTTCTCTAGGCCATGTTCTTAAATACTTCAAGGCAGATAATTCCCTTAATATATTCCAACCTGTTTTAGTACCGACTCCTCATAGGCCATTTTTTCCATTTCCAGTTCCAATTTGCTTCTCCTTGTCAGAGAAAACAGAAGCAAAATAAGATTTGAGCCGCTTGCTCTTTGTTGTCTGTGACCATGGTTTTCTCGATATCAGGCTGTCATCCTATCCATTTTTTGTTCCTCTTCTTTTCTCTTACTTAACAAAGACAAGGAAAAATTCTCCCACCTTTCTGCTTGTCTTAAAATTGTCCATCTTATAAACTCTAGCTCAGCTACATGGCTATGTTGCTTTCCTTGTCTATTTCAATTCATGTTAATGATCCCCTTCTCTCAACTCCTATATCCTTGGCTGTCTCTTTCACTTGATTGGATCCTTTTCACATAGCCTTTTCTACGTTGGCTCACTGTTGCCTAGATTCTTCCACACAGTTCTACTCAGAAACCACATTTTAAATGGTGGGTTTCCTCAAAGGGTTTGCCAGGTTAACATGAGCTTTGGTAGATTTTCACGTAACCCCAATAAGTGTAGCATCAAGTTACACTACGTTCAGAACGTTAACCACCGAGTAAAAGTTTTACCATTACAAACTAGGAAATAAGTAACATACACAGTAAGTAGCCTTTAGTCATCTTCCCTTGCCCAGCTTATGGTCGACACAGACAAAGGGAGCTGCTGTGAAGATAGCTGCGTCTTATTGAGGATCTTCAGTAGACCATGAAGCAGTAAGGAAATTTTGTGAAGGACCTGCCTAGTTTCTGACAGACCAATCCACAATATGCCTATCCTCTCACTGATTTTAGTGTGAAGATGGGCATTTGAGTAGGTGATAAAAATGTTTAAAATTTGGCTTCTGATTAAGAAAGAAAAAAAGGATACAGCATTTTAGAGTAATAATTCTCATGCTTACTCACTATTCATATACATATATATGTACATACATATATACACACATATATTTCAAGAATATAAGTTGGAAGCTTCTGGATATGACACTGATCAGTGTCACAAATTGAAATTTACTATATCTTAGCAGAAAGGAAATACACACAGATATCGTTCTGAAATCAGATTTTATTCTTTATTTATTCTTTAACCTTATGCAGTGGTTAGAGCAAAAGTCAAAATTAACATACATTTAGAAGTAAGGATGACATGAAAATGAAATTGAATGCAATTACACTTATTCCATCCTAACTTATTTGAGCCATTGTGGAGGTGGGAGGCTAGAGAATGAAAGCCAGGCTTGGCATTTAGGAAGCTCTAGATTCAAATCCTCCCCATAAGATACATTAACTGTGTTGCTTTAAACTCTCAGTGCTTCTGGCAAATCTCTAATATTATGAGTTATAGATAATATTCTGACCTACATAGAGAAGGGGATTTCTACATCAAGAATTCCCCACCCCACTGAAATCATAGGTCTGAATTTAACCTTCAATTAATCAGAAGGTGCCATTAATCAAAACTCCCTGAGTATTCTCATTAATCAAGCTCTTACTGGATGATGATTGATGATGTTGGAGTTGATCTGGATGACAGCTGGTATCCACTGAGACTTTTGTAACTGATTGTACACAAAGACTTGGTGATAGAATTCTGGTGAGTCCAATCTGAAGAGGGTCATCTATATGTATATGAAAATTATCTTGGAAATTCAAGTATCTCTAAAATCTCTGCTTCATCAGTATACATGAAACAGTTCTTTAACCTGCCTAGCTCTGAAATTCATTGGCTATCCACCTCCCTTTTGAAAGTACAATTCTCCAGGTGAAAAATATAATTTGTGGGATAGAGATGGAGGAGTTGTCCAGGAAGTAGCTCATATGGTAGGGAATACACAACTGGAGGGAGCTTTCTGAAGTAAATGAACCTCCTCCTTCTAAATTACTTATTCACACTGTTCTTGAGGATTACTATTGGTTTCCCCAAAAACTTTTTTCTTCTAGGTTACAAGTCTTATTTTCTTAGTCCCTAAAGAGCTGTGAAGTAGGTTCTGATGTTATTTCCTTTTCAAAATTGTGGAAACTGAGATTCAGAGACTTACCAAAGGTCATACTGCTCTTAAGTTTCCATGGTAGAATTCAAATCCAAGTCCAATACTCTCTCCACTATGTAATTCTCCTATTCCACAACAGGTTACCTCGAGTTTGAATTCCATCTGGGAAGAAATCCTGTAAAGTAGCTTTCATTGACATGCACTTGTTACTTTTACATGGGACACTTTTCATTTGTGAAAGATGTTCTACAAAATGTCTTTCGCTTTTTCAGTTATGTCCATTTGGAGGGATTTTCCCTAGATCAGTCCTGTGAATGTGACCTTGTCACCAATATTGCCAAAGAAAATTTTTCATTTTTTTTTTTGCTGTTATGCACCCTTCATTTGAACCCACCCTAATAATGTGGTCTTGTCCCCAATATAGTGTTTTACATTTGGAATTTTTCATTCATTATGATGATTTTCAAAAAGAGAAAAAAGAAGTGTTGATTAAAATGTTTTTCTACATAATATATATCAGTTCTTGTGAGTTTTTCCTCCACTTTTCTCTTAAATATTTCTCTAGATGTCTATACACGAGTTATGTAGGTGATTACACATTATACATGTGTAGAATACCTCGTGTTTATGTATTTTAGTTTCACATTATTTTTTTCAGGAAAAAAGGATTATACATGTTTCATCTAGATAAGCCCCCTTGCTTTTAAGGGGTTTATATGAATATAGGGTCAACTCCTGCAGTGGAAATTTCCCACACCAACTCTGATTAAAACTTATTATCATTATCATCAGGTTTTTTCATTGCAAATTAGAAAGGATCTTAAAAATCATGTTGTCCCATTTTCTCATTTTATAGGAAAGGAAACTTAGGTAAATCTTGGGGATATACTTAAGGGACATAGAGGCAAAATGATTTACCCAAGGTTACTTATCTAGGATCAGAGATGATTTTTGAACTCAGGTCTCCCTGCTTCCATGCCTAGTTTTTGAACCAGGGAGCTGCATTACCCATATGCTGTATAATATGTTTAATCTAACATCCTTTTTTAGAGGTGAGAAGACTAAAGTTCAGAAAATTCAAGTAAATTAGCCAAGGTTACAGTGATAAGACTCTGAAAGTGAACCCAGATAATTTGTCCCTAGAGCCCATGTTCTTCCCCTTTCCTATGCCAATGATCTATGATTTGGTCAGCATAGGGAAGAAGGGCAAAAAAGAGAGAACTATCTTTGTCATTGCAAGGAAATCACAATCATGTCCACAACATAGCATGGAAATCCTAAGGGGGTGACATAAATAAAGCATGGCCGAGGCAGGATTGGAACTCAGCTCTTCCTGGCTCCAAGCCCAGCCTTTGTTATATGTCATGCTGTGATGTCTCCTAGGAATTTAATGTAGTATGTTTATTATCACAAATATGTCCCGATAAGAACTATTTTATAACTTCATATTCATAGCTATTTCAAAACTGTCTCCTTTTAAATGGATTCTTGTGTTTGCTTTGGGTCAGAATAGCTCTTGTATTATCAACCCATCTTGCCTGCCCTTTCCTATCTCTTTTCCAATTAATAATTTATGTTTGCTATTATCTCCTCTGCCTTTTTTATGGCTCCTGAGCTCATATCAGGATTGCTTACCTTGCAGATGAAGCTGCTAGGGTAGCTAGGTGTGCTATGCAAAGTCACTAAGTTCAGAATGGTTACACAGAGTTCAGCTCAAGAAGCCAGGGCTGCTAAATCATGGCCAGAAATTGCTGCGAGTGGGCATTTATGAAACAAGAGTGCTCTTTGGACCCTCGTTCTTGATGAGTACCTGTATTAAAATGAACTGGTGAGTACAACTCCTCTTCTCCTGTTTATATTGCATTACATGGAATAGATTGTATGAACTAGAGCAAACAGACTCACTTAAGGGCAGGAAAATGAAGGGTAATCTGAGAAGCAAAGGGTTTTCATGGAAAAGTGCATAATACAATTAATTTTTTCAAGTCATAAAAGCCATAAACTAGAGAATATGCATCTCACTAGGTACATCCTTCATGTAGATTTCGATGTTTAGGGATGAATTTTAATATCATGACAGGCATGGCTGAATTTGTAATGTCATTTCAAGACCTTGAACACGTACGCCTCCTAATAAATAGCTTGATGATTCTAGTTCTATAATCCTTGGAAGATTCAAGAATGAATTGAAACAATAGGACTTTGTGTGTGACTTTGTGTGCCTGGCCTTCAGAAAGAAAAGCAAACTCCCTCTCCCAACCATTCATGAGTATGGAAATATTCTGAACAGTCAGTTAAAAAAAGAAGCTGTTCCTGAAAACCAGGTCCCACTAAGCCTTTTGATATCCTGTTCTTTTTCATAAATCATATCAGAATTTGTACTCAGATCAGGGACCATACTTGTGGAAAACTAAGCCCCATGATAATATTACTGAATCATAGATTGTCATAGCTGAAGGACAACCAGAAGAGTCTTCAACCATAACCAATCTGTGCCCTGCTGCCCTCACTTACAAAGTAAGGTTTTGGACTAGACCTGTGATTCCTAGCTAGTTTGAGTAGTTGGGCACCTTTTAATGCAGAAAATTTCCCCAACAAACCTTTCGACTTTATATTATTTTTATGAGTAGTATCAGATAATAGAGAAAATACTTAAGGACAGAAGAACACTCTGAATACCATAAAGCTTTTAAATACACTTGCCTTTTACTGATCACAATAGCATTTGTATACATTTAAATAATAGCAGTGGTAATATATACATATACTTTGAAACTAAAGAAAGCTCAATGTTAAGTGTTCACACACAGATCCATAACTAAGGCATAGCAATCAGGACTTTATCCTTGTCGGCTAAATTTAGAGGTTTTCACTAAGCCAACTTGAGGCAGGTTTTAAATCCTTTCTCATCCCCAGTAGCCTCACCCAGTGAGTTCCTTTCTACCTAGCCCTCACCTTCTCACAGTGATGACTTTGTCCTTAGAAATACATTGTTCCCTATATTTACAGAACTATTTGTAGCAGCTCTCTTCTCAGGACAAAGAAGTGGAAAGTGAGGGCTGCCCATCAACTGGGGAGTGGCTGAATAAATTGTGGTGTATAATTGTCATGAAATATTGTTGTTCTGTGGGAAGCAATGAGTGGAATGCTCTTGGGGATAAAAAAAAAAACCTGGATGATATTCCATGAACTCAAGCAAAGTGAAATATATTGTCTACAAAGTAATAGCAATGTTCTGGGATGACCAGCTATGAATGACTTTGCTATTCTCAGCAGTACAGTGATCAACGCTATTCTGAAGGAATTATGAAACATCATATCAATACCCAGAAAAGAACTGATTGTGTCTGCATACAGATTGAAGTATTCAATCTCAATCTCTCTCTCTCTCTCTCTCTCTCTCTCTCTCTCTCTCTCTCTCTCTCTCTCTCAAATGTTATTTTTCGTGATGGTTTTTATTTTCCTTAGAGTAGGTAATCTATATTTTCTCTCACAACATGACTTTTATGGAAGTGTTTTGCATTATTTCACATGTGGTTTCTTAATTGTGGGTTAAAATAAGGGAAAGGACCTAGAAATCAAAAATTTTAACAAATGTTGAAAAATAATTGTTTTAAAAGCACTGGGAAAATATTAAATCAATCAAATATAAAAAGAAAAAGAAACACTTTGCCCCAGTGGAGACTTCCCCAGCAGAAGCAATTCCTTCAGCATCTCAGAAAACTTCAGATGTCTCAGAGGACACTTCTTTCCTGGAGCTTTGAACCATACATTGGTCTCCATTTTTCCATCTTTGTTTCTCCTCTGCCCATCTGTCCCCTTGTCTTACTTAGATATAGGGTCAAGGATGACTTTCTGTGGTACCTATGACTAATATTGTCTAATTTTGGAAGGGAAAGGCTGGGTGAATTTGTTTTTACATCTGTTAATGGAGATAGTAATAACTTTGCCTTGTTCCTTATAGGATTTTCCTCAGAATTAAATGATATAATGCATGTGAAAGCACTTTTCAAAACACACATAGGTGCCATGTTGCAGAGGAAGAGCTCTGGATTTGGGTACAGACTGGGATCACAGTCAAGCTCTATCACTTAGGTACCTCTAGGCTCTTAAGTCAACATATAACTTTCCTGGTCCTCTCTTCTTTGTCAGTAAAATTAACCACCTTTCTGACTTAAAGTGATTGTTAATTGGTGTGACAAAGAGGTAAGCCCCTTCCCTGTCTTTATATAAGACATTATTGATATAACTAAGATTTCAGTCCCTTCATACTATAGTCATGGTGGCGTAGATTTAAAGCTAGAAGAGATCTCAAATTTCTTTGCTATTCATATACTACATTCATCTCTTGAAGATATCTTGCAGGTCATTCCTTCAACACCTTCAAAACTGTATCACCTTCAGGATAGACTTCTCTCTCTCTCTCTCTCTCTCTCTCTCTCTCTCTCTCTCTCTCTCTATATATATATATATATATATATATATATATACACACACACACACACACACATGTTTGTACAGTATAACTCTTTTTCCTGTCTTTGTTTTCTTTAGTGTTCTTTCTACCTTTTCATTTGGTAAATTCAGGGACTGTGATTTCAGGGCACAGATATGGCACTATCACTGTTTTTGATGGAAAAAATAGCTTGTAATAGAGATCTTGACAGATGGCTTCCATTTTTTCATAAATTTATTGTCTTCCTATTTCATCCTCAAAAGCTTGTGAGATCATCTGTCTTAACTGGGTCTCACAACAGGCTTGCCATAAATTGATTTTCTCCATCTTCTATTTTACTAAAAGGTAGTGTCCATAATTTTTCACCACCTTCTTTCATAATGTTTTGTAAATATTTTTATAATAAAAGCCATTGTTGTCCTTGGTTTTTATCTCTATGTACCTTGCGAAGAAATCAGCTGCTTACTAGATAATGTTATTTCTAGGTTTTGGAGTGTTTCCTCATTTTAGCAATTTACATCATTTAAACTTCCAAAGCAAATAGTGACAGTCTATGTTGATGTCTGTTCCTGTCTCTCTTCATCAGTTATCTAAGTAAGTCAGGCTGGAACTGTTCTGATTGTGTGGTATAACTTCTGAATTTTATTTCTTTCCTAATCTTTTATTGATTTTCAGCTTTTCTGTAACAAGTCAGTGATTTAACTCTACTGAGAGAGTTGATTCTGAAAGCACTCTTAAATTGTAATCACTCATTTCTTGTTATTTTAGATGTTGCGAGTTATATTTTCTGTGATATTATTTGGTGATGCTCTTATCCTAGACCTCCTAAATCTCTTCTTCAGTAGGACCTCTGTTACCTACATTTTTTGCCTCTTTCATTTTTTGATGCTATCATATTTTCCAACAATTTTTTACTGTCCCTTGTCAAAAGGGCATCCCCTATCTAAAAACTAGCCCAAAACAATTTAACACCACTTTGAAAAAGCTTAACTTTACATAAGAAAAATTTACAGTGGTGTTGTCTGTGGCACAAATGATCTATGTCATTTATTCAATAAAAGATATGTAACAATTGACTTAGGAGATTGTCAGAAAGTTGACCACAAGCTGTCCATTGGACAGAGCAGTGGCCAATCCAGTTGGGTTGTTCAGCTGTCCAAAATAAGCAGGCTAATCCTTTGTCACTTGAATCAATTGACTGGTAATTGATGTGATGAAAAGCTTTTTGACAGGACCTGAAGATGGTTGTATTACCAAGCCATAGAGTGTTGGGCCTTGTCAGAAAAATTCAATTTATAATTCAGTGATAATGACAGAGCATCAAGCAAAGACTAACATAAAAGGACACAGTTTGTGTCCTAGTTTGTGTAAATGTTGATGTTGTAAACCAGTGCTGTCAACCAGGCAGAAAAGGTTTCTTTAATTGAGGACCGCATATTAAAATCCTCTGCATTAAAGCTAAATTAAGAATGATAATCTTATTACTTAATTTTGTAGTATTTTTATTCCAATGACATGTAAGCAAACAGTTTCCATAATACAGATTTCCAGCTGGAATTATTTTCATCATTATGGTAATAATCTTTAGTATCTATAGGAGGCTGCCTCAGTATGTTTCATAATGCTCTAAATATGTCCCCTGTACAGTATTCTTTATTTTTCAATGATGATGAAATGGAAAGATTGAAGAAAGAAAGATTCTCAGAATTTGGAAATTGTAATGATATGAAGTACTTTCTGTCTTCTTGAATTAAATGTCAGTTATCCATAGAAATGAGAGACAGTTAATGGAAATCCCACTATAGACCATCACCTATTCATTGTTGTCTACTGCTTCCCTTTTGACCTTTTTAATTTTAAATGACTTCTATAAACTAAAAGATTGAGTTTTGACGATCCATAAGTTAGAGGCTCAGAAGCACTGTTATACAGGGAAGTAAGTACCCAGAACTAAGAATAGAAAGACCTCAATCTGATTCCCAGGCCAAAAGCTTTGGGAGTCCAATGACTGGGAAAATGGCCTGACTTCTCAGAGGTTCAATTCTAACTCCTCTATTTGAAAAATAGGGAGAATAATACTTATGATATATATATATATATATATATTATATATATATATATATATATATATATATATATATGAATGAATGTATGTATGTATGTAATATATAAATATATATTACAAAGTTATTGTGGAAAGGGATTTGTAAGCCCAAAACTACCATATATGCTTGTGTTATCATCAACACTGTTATCATTAATAAAAGTACTAATTAGAAATTAACTGCACTATAATTAGATTGTGTCACCACAGCTCAAATGTAACAGACATACCCTATTTTTCAGGTTGGGGAGGGGAGGGATTGTGCTGCCTCTCTGAAATATTCTACTGGGATGGCTGATGGCTTAAGCTTGTCAAATTAATTGGAACATTTCATTTCTTCCACCTTCCAGATGGCCATCACCTTTCCTGCTTAATTTCTCATTGATGTCAAAATAGCTCACCAACAGGAACAATAACAAATCCTCTCAGGAGAACGAAACCCATGACTATTTCCACCTGAGGAGAGGTTATAATCTCCTCATTTTTCCATATGCTTAATATATTTCTTTTTCAGAGGCAAATTAATCCAAGTTTAATATTTGGTAATATTCTGCATAGAATACACAACTGGAAAAATGGCTGAGGTCTCAGGCTCTCAAAAGACAGTTCTACCAAGCAGTTCTAACTACTGATCCAGATGTTGTACATCTCTGGGCAGTCTGTAGAAGTCACCTCGTTCATAGGATAGTTTAATAGATATAGAAAACCAAAAAGTAGGTTATGAGAAAGACCAATCTACTCTATATGTTTATGTGTATTTTCTATTTTGATAAGTGAAAATAGTGATATTTATTCATACAGATTAATATATATGTATATACATATATTATAAAGCACATATTATACATAATTAAAGAACATTGAGCTTGGAGTCTGAACTCTAGGCTTTGAATGCATTTTCTACTATTTAATAACCGTGAACGAGTTACTAAACATGTCTGAATTTCAGGAGTCTCATCAACAAAATGTAGATAATAAAATGTGTACTGCTTACCACTATAGGTTGGGGAGAGGAAAGTGTGTTATAAACCTTAAGGAATATTTAGACATTCTCCCAATCAGTTTACTCTCAGAAACACAAAGGAGAGCAAACTCTTGATCTTTCTTCAAGCTAGCAGCCTTCACAGTCCATTTCTCACTATTCTTAAAGCAGAGCAAATTATCTGACATGAGAGAAGGACAAAGGGGTGGCTTGTACACATCTGCTTAATAGTCCATTGTGCATATTTCTGTGGTTATTGGCTACACTCTAGATATAGCCCACCTCATCTACTTTTTTTTAAAAGAAGTATCCAATTCATTTTGATCCGCCAACATCTGCCTTGTGATTTGCCACAGTAGCCTTGGAAAGGAGCAGTAGCCACAATCTGAACCACAAGTAATATGATACTTAGTGAGCTGATCTTGGCATTAACTGGAGCCATTTGGTAATTATCTGACATACTTACAGGAAAGTCACCATCACTAATTAAAACTTTGGCATTTCTGTGAAGGTGGGAGGAAAGAACAGATCTTTGCAGTCTCCGTTCCTGTCAGTTCTGTTGATAGATTTTTGTGTTTCTTGTTGCTATGCTTTCCATGTTCTGGACCAATGAACAGATCCTATTTCAGTTCCTTCTCAATACCTTTTCTTCTTATTTTGGTAAGAAGACATATTTTATGCATCTTTTAAATAATGGTAAAATGCATTTCTTGTTTTTTTTAATGTGAATTTATATTTATTTAATCCAGTTTGTTATAGATATTCTCTTGTGTTCCAAATTTTTACATCCTTTCCTCCACCCCTTACCTTAGATGGCAAGTAATGATCTCTAATGCTTCTTTGGTCACAAATTCCTTCCTCCTCCACACATCTGAGAGGTAATCTATTGTATGTTCTTCTAATTTGCTTATAATATCATTCTTTATGTCTAAATCATGAACCCATTTTTGACCTTATCTTGTTATATGGTATTAGTTGTGGGTTGATGACTAGTTTCTTCCGTACTAGTTTCCAGTTTTCCCAGCAGTTTTTTGTCAGATAGTGAGTTTATCACAAAAGCTGGGGTCTTGGAGTGTGTCAAAGTCTATTTCTTAGCCAATACCAAATGGTGACTGCTGCTTTATAATATCCAATATATATTATACATGTTAAAATATATGTTAAATCCAATATATGGAAAAATATTTATACAATTATCTTGCTGCACAAGAAAAATCAGATCAAAAATGGAAAAAAATGAGTAAAAAAACAAAATGCAAGTGAATAACAACAAAAAGAGTGAAAATGCTATGTTGTGGTCCACACTCAGTCCCCACAGTCCTTGCTTTGGGTGCAGATGTCTCTCTTCATCACCGGATCATTGGAACTGGCCTGAATCATCTCATGGTTGAAAACAACTATATCCAGATGAATTGATCATCGTATAGTCTTGTTGTTGCCATGTACAATGATCTCTGGGTTCTGCTCACTTCACTCGGCATCAATTCACATAAGTCTCTCCAAGCCTCTCTGAAATCATCCTCCTGATCATTTTTTATAGAAAAATAATATTCCATAACATTCTTATACCATAATTTATTCAGCCATTCCCCAGCTGATGGGCTTCTACTCAGTTTCCAGTTTCTAGCCACAACAAAAAGGGCTGCCACAAACATTTTTGCACGCGTGAGTTCCTTCCCCTTCTTTGAGATCTCTTTGGGATACAAGCCTAGTAGAAACACTGCTGGGTCAAAGGGTGTGCCAAGTTTGATACCTTTTTGAGCATAGTTCCAAATTGTTCTCCAGAATGGTTGGATCAGTTCCACCAACAATGTATTAGTGTCCCAATTTTCCCACATCCTCTCCACTAAGTAATTATCTTTTACTGTCATCTTAGCCAACCTGAAAGGTATATAGTGGTACCTCAGAGTTACCTTAATATACATTTCTCTGATCAATCGTAATTTAGAGCACCTTTTCATATGACTAGAAATGATTGTAATTTCTTCATCTGAAAATTGTTCATATGCTTTGACCATTTATCATTGGAGAATGGCTTGATTTCTTATAAATCTGAGTCATTTCTCTATGTATTTTGGAAATGAGGCCTTTATCAGAACCTTTGAATGTAAAAATATTTTCCCAGTTTATTGCTTCCCTTCTAATATTGCCTTGGCATTAGTTTTGTTCGTAGAAAAACCTTATAATTTAATATAGTCAAAATGATCGATTTTGTGATCAGTAACGATCTCTAGTTCTTCTTTGGTCGCAAATTCCTTCATCCTCCACACATCTGAGAGGTAAACTATCCTATGTTCTTCTAATTTGCTTATAATATCATTCTTTATGTCTAAATCATGATTTTTTTGACCTTATCTTGTTATATGGTGTTAGGTGTGGGTCGATGACTAGTTTCTTCCATACTAGTTTCCAGTTTTCCCAGCAGTATTTTGTCAGATAGTGAGTTCATATCCCAAAAGCTGGGGTCTTTGAGTGTGTCAAACACTAGATTGCTATAGTTATTGACTATTGTCCTGTGAACCTAACCTATTCCACTGATCAACTAGTCTATTTCTTAGCCAATACCAAATGATGACTGCTGCTTTATAATATTGTTTTAGGTCTGGCACAGCTAGGCCACCTTAATTGGAATTTTTTTCTATTAATTCTCTTGAAATTCTTGACCTTTTCTTCTTCCAGAGGAACTTTGTTGTTATTTTTTCTGGTCTGTTAAATAATTCCTTGGGAGTTTATTGGTATAGCACTAAATAAGTAGATTAATTTCGGATAGTATTGTAATTTTTATATATTTGCTCATCCTACCCATGAGCACTTGAAATTTTTCCAGTTGTTTAGATCTGACTTTATTTGTGTGGAAATTGTTTTGTAGTTGTGTTCATATAGTTCATGACTTTCCCTTGGCAGATAGATTACCAAATATTTTATATTATCAACCATTATTTTGCATGGAATTTCTTTTTCTATCTCTTGCCTACTGGATTTGTTGGTAATATATAAAAATGCTGATGATTTTTCTGAATTTATTTTGTATCCTGCAACTTTGCTAAAGTTGTGGATTGTTTCTAGTTTTTTAGTTAATTCTCTAGAGTTCTTTAAGAATACCATCATATGATCTACAAAGAGTGATAAGTTGGTTTCCTCATTACCTACACCAATTCCTTTAATCTCTTTTTCTTCTCTTATTGACAAAACTATCATTTCTAATACAATATTGAATAGCAGTGGTGGTAGTGGGCAACCTTGTTTCACCCTTGATCTTATTGGGAATGTGTCTAGTTTGTCCCCATTACATATGATGCTTGCTGATTGTTTTAAATAGATGCTACTGATCATTTTAAGGAAAACTCCATTTATTCCTGTACTTGCTTATGTTTTTAATAGCAATGGGGGCTGCATTTTATCAAATAATTTTTTTGCATCTATTGAGATATTCATATGATTTTTGTTAATTTGGTTATTGATATAGTCAAATATGCTAATAGTTTTCCTAATATTGAACCAGCCCTGCATTCCTGGTATAAATCCAACTTAGTCATGGTGTATTATCCTGGGGATGACTTTCTGTAATCTCTTTGCTAATATTTTATTCAAGATTTTTATATCAATATTCATTAGGGAAATTGGTCTATAATTTTCTTTCTCTTTTTTCACCCCAGTTGGTTTAGGTATCAGCACTGTATCTGTGTCAAAAAATTAATTTGGTAGGACTCCTTCTTACCCTATATTTTGAAATAGTTTATATAGTATTGGAATCAATTCTTCTTTAAGTGTTTGGCAGAATTTACATGTAAATCCATTTGGCCTTGGAGATCTTTTGTGAGATAATTGATTAATAGCTTGTTCTATTTCTTTTTCTAAAATAGGACTGTTTAATTTATTTCCTCTTCTATTAACCTAGGCAATCTATATTTTTGTAGATATTCCTCCATTTCACTTAGATTATCAGATTTATTGACATAAAGTTCGGAAAAATAACTCCTAATTCAATAATCTAGTTTCCTCTTCATTGGTGGAAAGTTCCCTCTTTTCATTTTTGAGACTATCAATTTGATTTTCTTCTTTCCTTTTTCTAATCCAATTAACTAAAGATTCAAATTTTTTTTTCATAAAACCAACTCTTTGTTTTATTTATTAATTCAATAGTTTTCTTATTTACAGTTTTATTAATCTTCCCTTTTATTTTCAGAATTTCAAATTTATTATTTGAGGGTTTTTAATTTGTTCTTTTTATGTCTTTTTTAGTTGAAACCTAATTCATTGATCTTCTCTTTCACTGTTTTATGCAAGTAAGCATCTAGAGATATAAAATTTCCCCTAATAACAGCTTTGTCTGCATCCCACAAATTTTGGTATATTGTCTGACTATTGTCATTCACTTGGATGAAGTTATTGATTTTGTCTATGATATATTGTTTTACCCATTCATTCTTTAGGATTAGATTATTTGATTTAGAATTGATTTTTATTCTATTTTCCCCTGGTCTTTTATTGCATGTGATTTTTATTGCATCATGATCTGAAAAAAGTGCATTTACTATCTCTGCCTTTCTACATTTGATTTTGAGGTTTTTAATGCCCTAACACATGGTCAATTTTTGTATAAGTTCCATGAACCACCAAGAAAAAAGTAATTTCCTTTTTGTCCCCATTCAGTTTTCTCCAAAGATCTATCATACCTAACTTTTCTAACATTTTGTTTACCTCCTTAACTTCTTTCTTATTTATTTTGTGGTTTGATTTATCTAGTTCTAAGAGAGCAAGGTTGAGATCCCCCACTAGTATAGTTTTGCTTCTTGCAGCTTTCTTAACTTTTCTAGGAATTTGGATGCTATACCACTTGGCGCATATATGTTTAACATTGATAATACTTCATTATCTATGATACCCTTTAGCAAGATGTAGTTTCCTTCCTTATCTCTTTTAATTAGATCTATTTTTTTTTTCTTTTGCTTGATCTGAGATCAGGATGGCTAACCCTGCCTTTTGTACTTCACCTGAAGCATAATAAATTCTGTTCTAGCCTTTTACCCTTACTCTGTATGTATCACTGTTCTTTAAATGTGTTTCTTGTCAGCAAATTATAGACATAATTAATAACTTCACCCAAGAAAACGATAATAATGAGACATCCTACCAAAATGTATGGGATGCAGCCAAAGTGCTAATAAGGGGAAATCTCATATCTCTAGAGGCCTATTTGTATAAAATAGAGAAAGAGAAGATCAGTGAATTGGGCTTGCAACTAAAAATGCTAGAAAAGGAACAAATTAAAAAACCCCAGTCAAATACTAAACTTGAAATTCTAAAAATAAAAGGAGAGATCAATAAAATTGAAAGTAAAAAAACTATTGAATTAATTAATAAAACTAAGAGTTGGTTCTATGAAAAAACTAACAAAATAGACAAACCCTTAGTAAATCTGATTAAAAAAAGGAAAGAGGAAAATCAAATTGTTAGTCTTAAAAATGAAAAGGGAGAACTCACCACTAACGAAGAGGAAATTAGAGCAATAATTAGGAGTTACTTTGCCCAACTTTACACCAATAAATTCAACAACTTAAATGAAATAGAAGAATACCTCCAAAAATATAGCTTGCCTAAACTAAATGTGTTTCTTGTAAACAGTATATTGTAGGATTCTTGCTTTTAATCCAGTCTGCTCTCGGCTTCTATTTTGTGGAAGATTTCATCACATTCACATTCACAGTTAAAATAACTAGTTCTGTATTTCCTGCCATCTTATTTACCTTAAATTATGCTTTTCTCTTTCCTTTCCCCCTTTCCCTCCTCCCCAGTATTTTGCTTCTGACCACCACCTCCCTCAAATAGCCCTCCCCCTTTAGAGCCCTTCCTCCTTTCTTATATCTTTCCCCTACTATTACTGTTTTCCCTTCTATTATCCTTTCCTTATATTTTCCCCTTTCCCCTCCCACTTTCCTTTAAGGTGAGACAAGTTTCTCTGTGAAGCCAAATATGTCTGATAGTCTCTCTTTGAGCCAAATCTGATGAAAGTAAGATTCACAAAATGTTCGTCCCCCTTCTCTTCTTTCCCTCAGTTATAATAGATCTTCTTTGCCTTTTCATGAGATGTAATTTCCCTTATTTTTCCTCTTTTTCCAGTGCAATTTCCTTTCGCCCTCTAGTTTCTTTTTCATATTATCATAATAAAATCAAATTATAATTGCATTCTCTTAGTATACCCATAACAGAAATATAATTCTCAAGAGTTCTTTCATTTTTACCTTTTTATCCCCTTCTTGAGTTCTGTATTTGGAGATCAAATTTTTTGTTCAGCTCTCATCTTTCATCAGAAATAAATGAATTTCACCTGTAGCATCAAATGTCCATGCTCTTCCCTGAAAAATAATGCTGAGTTTTGCTGCATAGTTGATTCTCGGCTGCAGTTCAAGTTCCTTTGCCTTTCAGAATATCAGGTTCCAAGCCCTTTAGTCTTTTAAGGTGGAAGATGCTAAATCCTGGGTAATGCTGATTGCAGCTCCTCAGTATTTAAATTGTTTTGTCCTGGCTGCTTGCAATATTTTTTCCTTGGTCTGATAGTTCTAAAATTCAACTACAGTATTCCTTGGAGTTTTCATTTTGGGGTTTCTTTCAGGAGCTGATGGATGAATTCTTTCAATAGCTATTTTACCTTCTGATTCTAGGACATCAGGGCAGTTTTCTTTTACGATTTCCTGAAGCATAATGTGTAGTCTCTTTTTTTCATCATGGCTTTCAGGAAGTCCAATAATCTTTAGATTTTTCTCTCCTAGATCTATTTCCCAGGTCAGTTGTTTTTCCTCGGAGGTGTTTCATATTTTCTTCTTCTTTTTTTTCTTTTTGTTTTGGTTTTGTTTGATTGATTCTTGAAGTCTTACTGAGTTATTTACTTCCATTTGTTCAATTCTAATTTTTAGTGTATTATTTTCTTTTGTTACCTTTTTAAACTCCTTTTGTATTTGGCCAATTGAATTGTTTGGTAAATTGCATTTTTTTTTTATTTTACAAATTCTGTTTTTCAGTGAATTGGTATCTTTTTCATATCTATTTTGTAATGCTTTTTCCATTTCATCAAATTTATTTTTAAGGAGTTTTCTTCAGATAATTTCTGTTTTTCCTTTTCCAAATCCACTTGCAAAGATCTCATTTCCTTCTCCCATTTTTCTTCTGTCTTTTAAGATCCCTTTTGAAATCTTGCAAGGAAGTCTTGTGAAATGGGGACCGGCTCATAAGTCCTTCTGGGGCTTGATCTGGAGTTGATTGGTCTCTTCTCTCTCCCTCATCATAAATGTTGTCTATTGTTAGAGATTTTTTTTCCTTTTGTGCTTATATTTTTAAGGGGTGCGATCTGCTCTTAAGACAGAGGAGCAACTGCTGCTTTAATTTGCCCTTGGGCAGTGTTTCTGACTGACTTCTGGTGCTGAGTAATGGTGGCCAGGTGCTGAGTTCTTCTGGGGCTCAATGGCTTAGAATTTGTCTTTTGTATTTGTTTTGGGGTGTTTTACAGCAAATTTGGCTACTTGTTCTTGAAATCAGTGCAGAATAGCCTAAGAGCCTCACAGAAGATTCCCTGGCAACACTCTGGCTTCTCACCTCAGCTTCTTGCTCCAGGCTCCCTACACTATGATCTGTGCTTGGCAGACTGTCCTCCTGTCTATTTGAAATAGACCTGTTCTGAAGTTCTTCCAAAGTATAATTCTTCTGGAAATGTGTTGTGAATTTTTGTGATTCCATATTTGTGAATTTTGTAATTCCATAACCAGTTCAAAAGTTTAATCTGCTGTTGGTTTGAGAAAAAGTCAGAGGAGGTCACAGAAAGTTATGTCTGTGCTAGTGATACCGTAAAATGGATTTCTTTTCTCTCTTTCCCCCTTTTAAAAATTCTTCTCCATGAAGCTGGAGCAACCAGCAATCTATTTTGCTTTCAGAGCACACAGTTCTTGCCCACATTATTTGTCCAGAGAAATGTAAGAATGGAGAAGATTGGAGGATGCTTCTGAATAAAGATCCTACTACCAAGTTGGAACCTTTACCATGTTGAAATGCTACTTTCCCACTCGTTGTTTACAAAACTGTTGAATTGTATCTTTTAAGTGAGGAACCAAAATGTACATATTCATACATAATTCAGTAAAATGTGAAAAATGATAAAACCTGCCTTTATGTGCACATTTTAAGCAGCTTTCTACATTGTGGAAATGTCTTTGCTCATTAAGCCCATTTGGGGAACTCGTCTACATTTGCCAAATCTTCAGTTGACACTCATTTTTGTTTGCCCTCCATATACTGGGGGAGTCCAGGATGGCTAGGCAGGCCATTAGATAATGAAGAGAACTCAGCATTTCAGTCCATTCTTATAATTTTTCAGTCCTACCATCCTCCTTTTACAAGTCCCTCACTATGTCTCTCTTTCCCTGGTTCCCTGACATTTTCCAGGACAAATGTCAATTTTGCTGATCAATTCCATCAAAAATGCCATCACTAATTGTTCCTGGTCTCACAAGATTACTTGGAGTTGGCTCACTGAAATGGCTTCTCTTTCCACACCATTTTCAGATGCACTTGTGGAGAACAGTTTTGTACTTACAAAATATGAAACTTCAAGCAGAAGGGTGACTGGAGAATGTGCAGATTGCTGATCACCACCATTTTCCTTCACTCTTTTTCAACAACAGGACATTTTAATTGTTTCTAGTGCAAGTCATTGCAATGTTCATTAAAAACCTTGTTGATTTTAAAAACAACATCATAATGCTTCTCGTAGAGGTCTGCTTTCACAGGGCTCTGGTAAGCACAGTGAATAAGAATTAGAATATATTTGACTTGGACTCTTTATTGGGTGGTATGTTCTATCATAATTGAAAAACTTGGGTGGTAGGAAGGAAGCATGATGAAACATGAGTTTCATTTTTCTTTGTGACATCTAGCAGACAGCTGAAAACTTTTCTGGTAACAGCCCCCAACTTTAAGACTCTGCCTTTCTAAGATTTCAAATGGAAGTATCATCCCTGCTTCTTTGCAAATAAGTGATAAGAAAATAAAATTAGTTTAAAATTTTGGTTATGGTGTAAGTTCTGAGTTGTGTGCTAATTCATACAGAAGCTCAAACTGAAATTGGACTTGACATTAACCGTGAAGATAAGTCAATTAGTACTATAAATAAAACTGAGAGATGATCCATCTATCAGCAATCAGCCACATATATTAACTCCCACATGCCAGCCTCTGTGCTGGGTGATGGGGATACAAAAATAATAGCCAGATATCAAGAAGATGAGGATAAGGAAAAGTCCTTTGGATATAACAATAAAGTTCATTGGTGGCGTAGAACAGTACTTTGGGGCCGAAAATGAGATTTCAAGGCAATGAGAAGTGAGTGGGAGGTGGGAAACTGAAGTTATCTTTTTCTATGAGTTTGACTGTGAAAGGGATGAGAGGAGGAAAGCTCAATATTGAGATGGGAAGGCCAGTAAAGATGTTTTGGTGTTGGGAGAGATGTGGGCCTATTTGCAGGCAGCAGGAAATAAAGGGAAAAGAAGGGAATAAGGAAAGGTTGAAAATTCAGGATGATCAAAGGTACAAGCTTTCAGAGGAATCAACAGACTTTTATAAAATACTTCCTTATCAGCCATCTGCATAAAACTAATGCTTGTCTAGGAGACTCAAGTATTTATGGAGCCAGTAGCAGTTCAGAACATCACTTGGCCAAGTGTTTTATCCCTTCCAGTTTAAGTGTCTGTAAAATAGGGGCAGTAATCACACTTACCTCAACATAGCTGATACAATGCTTTGCAAATATTAAATTTACTCATATGATTTAATGAGAGTTGAATACTTCATGGATAATAACTGTATAAAAAGCACTGTGTTGCAGATGCATATGCTCCAAAAGTCACGGTTACATTGAGAGAAGATAGGGTGGAAAGTAATGGGAGATACCTTAGACTTAACAAGTCTAAAGAAGTACAAAGGAAACAAAGATCCAGTCTACACCAATATATTAGTAAGAGTGCTCTTTGTGATAAAGAAGAACTACAACTGATCATCAATTAGGGCACAGTTGAAAAAATTATGGAATGTGAATGTAACAATATTATTGTGGCATAAAAATGACAAATATGACAAATTCAGAGAAATATAGAACAATGTAGTACTTGTGACTCTTGATTAAGGACCTCCTCTCTGTGATTTGGCTCCCTCTTTAGAATGTGAATACCAAGAAGGCCTAACTTTTCCTGCTTTTGTTCCCAGTATTTGACATATTTTGCAGTGAGCAAATGTTTTTCCATTTTCTTCCATTCCATTGCAGAGCAAAGGATTGGGCCAATAAATACATTTTCCTATCTTGATATTTAGTATATGATTTACTTCTAACAATGTGTAGCTCATGAAGTCATAGGAAAAAATTATCCAAGCCGTCCTCTTCTAAAGTTTATGGATTTAGAGCTCCAGAAATGAGCTCCCTCCCAGTCCGTTGCCTTTTTCCCCATCCCCTTCTTCCCTCCAAAGGAATTGATCTCTTTTAAACTTAATGATTAGTATTCCATTAATAATATAATAAGTGATAGCATAGAGTGGGTTGTAATAGAGCAAATGTAGTCACAGAGGACACATGCTGTAGTCCCAAATTAACTAAATGGCTTCTTCCCTTCATCCAGATAGGAGAAAAATAGAAATGATAGAAAAAGAGTGAAGAAGCATTGTAAATCACCATTTAATCAGGTTGTTCTCAGAGCTGAAAATAAAATTAAATTGAATTTTAAAAATACATGTTCCCTCTAAATATATGCACAACGGGGGAGGGGGGGAAGACTCATACAAATAAAGAATTGTTTAGGTGTTACATTAGACTTGATGGAGAATTGAGTAACTAAGATAATTGCAAGGAAAATTTGGTTCTCTCTCCAATTTATTGTTGAGATTTCTTGCAGAACCTATCATTTCAAGTTTTCCAAATGCAACACAAAATTCCTGAAATAAATAATAAGGTATGAATTTCCTGACTTCATCAATTCTCTTTTATTGATTAATTAATAAAGTAGTTTTTAATTTAATACTCAATATTTGACCTACATCCATTTGTACAAATTGTCCCTTAAGATCGTGGTGTATTTCCTACTTTGCCTACTATTCCTGATCTTTATCTTCTTGTAGACCCAGCTAGGGTCCCATATCCTCCATGAAACCTTCCTCATCCCCTGACTTGGAGTGATCACTTCCTCCTCCTCTTCTCCTGGACTATTTTTGTCTCCTTTGACCTGTTATTACCCATGGAACCTGCACTTGTCATCTGTCCCCTGGAGAAGAGAGCTTTCTTTGTCTTTATCTTTGTATCTCCAGAATGTAGAACCAAGCACATAGTAGGTACTTAAATGATGACTGAATTTAAGTTAGACACTGAATATACTTTTGTAATCTACACCCTGGGGTTTTTGCTACTGATGTTCTTTCTTGGTTTGTTTCTGTTTCTGTTTTTAAAAGAATCGCTTGATAACTGTGGAATCCAGAATGATTCCTAGAATCATAAGGGATAAATAAATGATATCATTTTTAAGACTGTCATTTAATCCCTTGTTTGTCTTTACCCCCCACAAGGGATGTGCTAATTTTTATATTCTAACAATTTACCTATTCAGCTTGTTTTATTCATGACAACTCCATGCATTTGGCATACATTTTTACAAAGTGTAGTCATTCAGCCTTCCTTTGTGCTCCTTAATAAACTGTGATTTCCATGAAGCACAAATCCTGCCTCATCTAAATTTGGGGTTTCCCCCAGTCCCCAGAATAATACTATGCTTACAGCAAGAATTTACTAAATATTTGTTCAATTCGGTTTTGAAAGTAAGGGGTAGATTACCCTAGCTGCAGTCTAGGCTGGAGAGAATGCTGATAATGCAATCTTATTACTCCCATCCCTAGGTTGGCCTCTGCTCTTAGGATACTATTGCCCAGTTAATGGGCTTCTGACTAATTCCTGTTCCTCTTGGGAGTTCTAATTCTCTAGCTATAAGATTACACTGTATATATAAAGTTTGATTTTTTTCCTCACATCACAGGTTATCTCAAATTCATAACTTTTTGGTTCTCTGTGCTATAGCAGGCATTAATATAATGTGATTTCTAGGCAAGATGACCATTATTAATCATAATAATAACAATTATAGCTAGATTTCATTGGCATAAGGAAATATTAAGTGAGAAAAGCTGTGTTCCTGTAGAGTGGCCCCTTCACTACAATTTGTTTAGAAAGTCTTCATGAGTACTGAGAGGTTAAGTGATTTGCCCATGGTCATGCAGCTAGGATGTTTCAAGAGATGGCTCTTGAAGTTGGGTCTTCCTGGCTTCAAAATCAGAAAAATTATTACATTAGCAATAAAAATAAGATATATATATATGCCATATTATATTTACAAAATACTTTAACTATATGAGATCTTTTGCTTTTCACAGTAACTTTTGTGAGATAAATGTTTTGTTGTGATTAAAAGGTTTAAGAGACACAATTTGAAGTTAATCTATCCATTTTGTTAATAATGCCAATATTTTAATAAAAGGACGGTCATTTGACCATCTCTCTTTTAGAACAAAGACAATCATAGCACTGGGCCCATAGCTTATATACCCTTTTGGAAGAGAAGTGGTAATCAACTCTGATTGGTTAAAAATTAATGAAAGAATGACTATTGCAATGAGGGACCAGATCTGAACTTTGATTATGTCATCCACTTACGTTCCTCCTGGAATAGGGCAATCTGGTCAAAGAATTTGTGCCCCGTGTAGACTTGAGCAGAACAAAATGGCTGTCCCACTTGGGTGGCATCTGAATAAGAAAGTTAGTCCAGTCTCATTTTTAGCAATGTCCTTCAAAATTTTTAGAATCTGGACTTTAGGAAAAGGGGAAAATCTGGATCTCCTCAAATTATTGGTTATTAATAACTATTTCTTTCAGTTATCCTTATCCCTGTTTTGCAGATAAGAAAATTGAAGTTCAGAGAGATTAGGACATGGCAATGGCCTGTTACCTCAGAAACCAATATATAGGTAAAAAGAACTGAAAGGAAAAAATCTTGGAGTAGATTATGGGGTGCTGGACTAAAAGAGCCAGAAAACTTAGACATGAGCCCTAATTCTTCGACTCCCTAGCTGTCTGATTTTGGACAACTCACCATATGTCCTTTAGGCCCTGGTTTCCAGCCCTTAGGGTAAGAAGCATTGTGGTGTAATGAGAAAAGTCATGTCATTGGGCAAACTATGTAACTTCTCTAAATTTCAGGATGCTCATCTGTCAGAATGCGAAGGTTAAAATACCTGAGTGTCCCTGAAGTGGGTCCTTCTGGTCTTAAAGCAGTTTTTAGCCTATTCAGTAATTTTCAAAAATGTCCACCATTTCTTATTCAGAATCCCTATATACAATGTTTGATTTTTATGGTGCCTTTTGTAGCATGGCCAAATTGAAATATTTAAAATATATTTGTTAATGTTGATGAATTGACCTCTCACCTTCTCCTCACTTTGATTCTTATATAGCAAGAAATAGTTAAATAATTCTAAAAAAAATGAAATGCTACACAGATATGTGGAAAATCTTCAGCTGTTATTTGCATACAAGCTGTAATATAATGTGACAAGTGTGAAAAGAATCTTCTCCTTGGCACTCCTTGGCCATTTTCTCTGCGTGTGTGATTCATTACAATAGTAATTTAAGTTTGAACCCACTCTTCCCACAGACATTGTATGTATAAGAGTGTGCTGCTTCTTTGAGAAAACTGTTTTAAATTATTCCTCTCACTATACTTTCTCTAAAATCTAATAGAATTCAACTGTTTCTATTTGATAAAGGGGAGCATATTGAATGGGGGCTCATAATACATTGTACTAGAAAGCCTTAGCACCCTCAGGGTTATTCCTTTAAACTCCAGAAAGAATAGTAGTTTGCAGTTTTTCCTGTGGTGTAACACTCCTTCAGAAAAAGCCTGAGCCTTGTGAATCAACTAAGCAAAGCTTCTAGAAAGTAACCTCTTCTTCCGGTTAAGATGGCGGAGAGGAGGCTCACAGTTGCATAAGCTCCGCGCTTTCTCTCACTATCCACTTCATTACAAGCCTCTGAATCAATGCTTGACTGAAAAAAACCCACAAATAGTTACCAAGAGAAGCCATCCTTGAGATCCGCCAAGAAAGGTCTGTCTTTACTGGAGGGCTGGGGCGGTTTTAGATCGGGCGCAGGCTGAGGGCAGCGGCAGTGAGAGCACGGGAGCAGAGCTGAGAGGGGGTGGGGAGTGATCGTAGCCGTCTCTGCGGGGAGAGCTTCGCTACAGGTTTGGAACCTGCAGCAAGTCAACAGCCCAGCAGAGAAGCTAAAAACACCGGGGCTGAAGAACACAACCGCAAACAGCTGGAGTCTCTCAGGACCTGGCCGCCCCCCCCCCCCTTCCCCCCCCTCAGTGACTCAGCACGCTTTGGGATCTCAGAGCGCAGGCGCAGCACAGTCCTGCTAGTGCCTCACTGCTTCCCCCTGCAGTCTGTAGAGGAAGCTCGATAACACACCCAGCCCCCCCCCCAAAGAAAGACTCCAGTTTTTTCTGTTTTTCTTTGGTAGTTTGTCTCTGATTATTAGACAGAATGAGCAAGAAGCTGAAGAGGACTTTAACCCTTGACAGCTTCTACACAGATAGAGAGCAGACTCTAAATCCTGAGGAGACTAAAAACAGGCAGTCCCCAGGTGATTCCCCAAAGGAGGAGATCGTCTGTTCCTCAGCACAGATGAACCTCATAGAAGTGATTAAAAAGGCTCTCACAAGGGAGCTAGAAGAAAAATGGGAAAAGCAGAGTGAGGCTTGGGAAAAGGAGAGGGAGGCTTGGGAAAAGGAGAGGGAGGCTTGGCAAAAGAGCCTGGAGAAGTCAGTTAAAGAGAGAGTGGATAAAGAAGTAAAATCCTTGAAAAATAGGATTAATGAACTGGAAACAGAAAACAGCTCTCTAAAAAACAAAATTGGCGAAATGGAAAAAAATTCCACAGAACAAAAGAACTCAATTGGACAATTAGAGAAAGATTTTAAAAAAAGTGAGTGAAGAGAATACTTCACTGAAAATCAGAATTGAACAAGTGGAATTGAATGACTCGAGGAGACAAGAAGAATCAGTCAAGCAAATCCAAAAAAATCAAACAATGGAGAAAAATGTGAAATACCTTCTGGGGAAGACAACAGACCTGGAAAACAGATCCAGGAGAGACAATCTGAGAATCATTGGACTCCCAGAAAAACATGATGAAAAAAAGAGCCTGGACACTGTCTTCCAGGAAATCATCAAAGAGAACTGCCCAGAAGTCATAGGAACAGAGGAAAAAATAAACATTGAAAGGATTCATCGATCACCCACTGAAAGGGATCCTAAAATCAAAACACCAAGGAATATAGTGGCCAAATGCCAGAACCCTCAGATGAAAGAAAAAATATTGCAAGCGGCTAGAAAAACCCAATTCAAGTATCAAGGAGCCACAATAAGGATCACCCAGGATCTGGCAGCATCCACATTAAAAGATCGAAGGGCCTGGAATATGATATTCCGAAAGGCTAAGGAACTTGGTATGCAACCAAAAATAACTTACCCAGCGAGAATGAGCATCTTTTTCCAGGGAAGAAGATGGACATTCAACGAAGTAAGCGAATTTCATCTATTTCTGATGAAAAAACCAGAACTTAACAAAAAGTTTGATCTACAAATATAGAACTCAAGAGAAATCTAAAAAGGTAAAGATTAATCTTGGGAACTATATTTTGACTATATAGATGTATAAAGAATACATGTATACCTTGTTCTAGAAATTGATGTGGAAAGGACATTGTACCAGAAAAAGGGTAAAGTGGGGGTAGTACATCTCATGAAGAGGCATAGGAAACCTATTATATCTGAGAGAAAGAATGGAGGGGGATGAATATAGTGGGTATCTTACTGCCTTCAGAATTGGCTTTAAGTGAAAAATCTTAAGACATATTCAATCTATGGTGAAACTTCTCCCATCTCATTGAAAAGTGAGAAGGGAAAAGTGGAAAGGGAAGGAATAAGCTAAACGGAAGGGAATACGGGAACTGGGAGGGAAACGGGTAAGATAGGGGGAGGAACTCTAAGGCGGGGGGAGGGACACTAAAAAGGGAGGGCTGTGAGAAGCAAGGGGTGCTCACGAGCTTAATACTGGGAAGGGGGGAAAGGGGAAAGAAGGGAGGAAAGCATAAACCGGGGTTAACAAGATGGCAAGTAATACAGAATTGGTCATTCTAACCATAAATGTGAACGGGGTAAACTCCCCCATAAAGAGGAAGCGGTTAGCAGAATGGATTAAAAGCCAGAATCCTACAATATGTTGTTTACAGGAAACACACCTGAAGCGGGGAGATACATGCAGGTTAAAGGTAAAAGGTTGGAGCAAAATCTACTATGCTTCAGGTGAAGTCAAAAAAGCAGGGGTAGCCATCCTGATCTCAGATCAAGCTAAAGCAAAAATTGACCTAATTAAAAGAGATAAGGAAGGGCACTATATCTTGCTAAAGGGTAGCATGGATAATGAAGCACTATCTAGATTAAACATATATGCACCAAGTGGGGTAGCATCTAAATTCTTAAAAGAGAAACTAAGAGAGCTGCAAGAAGAAATAGACAGTAAAACTATAATAGTGGGAGATCTTAACCTTGCACTCTCAGAATTAGATAAATCAAACCAGAAAATAAATAAGAAAGAAGTCAAAGAGGTAAACAGAATACTAGAAAAGCTAGATATGATAGATCTCTGGAGAAAATGTAATGGAGACAGAAAGGAATACACTTTCTTTTCAGCAGTTCATGGAACCTATACAAAAATTGACCATATATTAGGACATAAAAACCTCAAACTCAAATGTAGTAAGGCAGAAATAGTAAATGCATCCTTTTCAGACCACGATGCAATGAAAATTACATTCAACAAAAAAGCAGGGGGAAGTAGACCAAAAAATAATTGGAAACTAAATAATCTCATACTAAAGAATGATTGGGTAAAACAGCAAATCATAGACATAATTAATAACTTCACCCAAGAAAACGATAATAATGAGACATCATACCAAAATGTATGGGATGCAGCCAAAGCGGTAATAAGGGGAAATTTCATATCTCTAGAGGCCTATTTGTATAAAATAGAGAAAGAGAAGGTCAATGAATTGGGTTTGCAATTAAAAATGCTAGAAAAGGAACAAATTAAAAACCCCCAGTCAAACACTAAACTTGAAATTCTAAAAGTAAAAGGTGAGATCAATAAAATTGAAAGTAAAAAAACTATTGAATTGATTAATAAAACTAAGAGTTGGTTCTATGAAAAAACCAACAAAATAGACAAACCCTTAGTAAATCTGATTAAAAAAAGGAAAGAGGAAAATCAAATTGTTAGTCTTAAAAATGAAAAGGGAGAACTCACCACTAACGAAGAGGAAATTAGAGCAATAATTAGGAGTTACTTTGCCCAACTTTATGCCAATAAATTCGACAACTTAAATGAAATAGAAAAATACCTCCAAAAATACAGCTTGCCCAAACTAACAGAGGAAGAAGTAAATATCCTAAACAGTCCCATCTCAGAAAAAGAAATAGAACAAACTATCAACCAACTCCCTAAGAAAAAATCCCCAGGACCAGATGGATTTACATGTGAATTCTACCAAACATTTAAAGAACAATTAACTCCAATGTTATATAAACTATTTGAAAAAATAGGGATTGAAGGAGTCCTACCAAACTCCTTTTATGACACAGATATGGTACTGATACCTAAACCAGGTAGGCTGAAAACAGAGAAAGAAAATTATAGACCAATCTCCCTAATGAATATTGATGCTAAAATCTTAAATAAAATATTAGCAAAAAGATTACAGAAAATTGTCACCAGGATAATACACTATGACCAAGTAGGATTTATACCAGGAATGCAGGGCTGGTTCAATATTAGGAAAACTATTAGCATAATTGACTATATCAATAACCAAACAAACAAAAACCATATGATCATCTCAATAGATGCAGAAAAAGCATTTGATAAAATCCAACATCCATTCCTAATAAAAACACTTGAGAGCATAGGAATAAATGGACTTTTCCTTAAAATAGTCAGGAGCATATATTTAAAACCATCAGTAAGCATCATATGCAATGGGGAAAAACTGGAACCTTTCCCAGTAAGATCTGGAGTGAAGCAAGGTTGCCCACTATCACCATTATTATTTAATATCGTATTAGAAACACTAGCCTCGGCAATAAGAGTCGAGAAAGATATAAAAGGAATTAGAGTAGGCAATGAGGAAACCAAACTATCACTCTTTGCAGATGATATGATGGTATACCTAGAGAACCCCAGAGATTCTACCAAAAAGCTATTGGAAATAATTCATAATTTTAGCAAAGTAGCTGGCTACAAAATAAATCCCCATAAATCCTCAGCATTTTTATACATCACCAACAAAACCCAACAGCAAGAGATACAAAGAGAAATTCCATTCAGAATAACTGTTGATACCATAAAATATTTGGGAATCTATCTACCAAAGGAAAGTCAGGAATTATATGAGCAAAATTATAAAAAAGTCTCCACACAAATAAAGTCAGACTTAAACAATTGGAAAAATATTAAGTGCTCTTGGATCGGCCGAGCGAACATAATAAAGATGACAATACTCCCGAAACTAATCTATTTATTTAGTGCTATACCAATCAGACTTCCAAGAAAATATTTTATTGATCTAGAAAAAATAACAACAAAATTCATATGGAACAATAAAAAGTCGAGAATCTCAAGGGAACTAATGAAAAAAAAATCAAATGAAGGTGGCCTAGCTGTACCTGATCTAAAATTATATTATAAAGCAGCAGTCACCAAAACCATTTGGTATTGGCTAAGAAATAGATTAGTGGATCAGTGGAAAAGGCTAGGCTCACAAGACAGAATAGTCAATTATAGCAATCTAGTGTTTGACAAACCCAAAGCCCCTAACTTCTGGGAAAAGAATTCATTATTTGATAAAAACTGCTGGGATAATTGGAAATTAGTATGGCAGAAATTAGGCATGGACCCACACTTAACACCATATACCAAGATAAGATCAAAATGGGTCTATGACCTAGGCATAAAGAACGAGATTATAAATAAATTAGAGGAACATAGAATAGTTTATCTCTCAGACTTGTGGAGGAGAAAGAAATTTGTGACCAAAGATGAACTAGAGACCATTACTGATCACAGAATAGAAAATTTCGATTACATCAAATTAAAAAGCCTTTGTACAAATAAAACTAATGCAAACAAGATTAGAAGGGAAGCAACAAACTGGGAAAACATTTTCACAGTTAAAGGTTCTGATAAAGGCCTCATTTCCAAAATATATAGAGAACTGACTCAAATTTATAAGAAATCAAGCCATTCTCCAATTGATAAATGGTCAAAGGATATGAACAGACAATTTTCAGAGGATGAGATTGAAACTATTACCACTCATATGAAAGAGTGTTCCAAATCATTATTGATCAGAGAAATGCAAATTAAGACAACTCTGAGATAGCACTACACACCTGTCAGATTGGCTAAGATGACAGGAAAAAATAATGATGAATGTTGGAGGGGATGCGGGAAAACTGGGACACTAATGCATTGTTGGTGGAGTTGTGAACGAATCCAACCATTCTGGAGAGCAATCTGGAATTATGCCCAAAAAATTATCAAAATGTGCATATCCTTTGATCCAGCAGTGTTTCTATTGGGCTTATATCCCAAAGAAATACTAAAGAAGGGAAAGGGACCTGTATGTGCCAAAATGTTTGTAGCAGCCCTGTTTGTAGTGGCTAGAAACTGGAAAATGAATGGATGCCCATCAATTGGAGAATGGCTGGGTAAATTGTGGTATATGAATGTTATGGAATATTATTGTTCTGTAAGAAATGACCAGCAGGATGAATACAGAGAGGCTTGGAGAGACCTACATGAACTGATGCTAAGTGAAATGAGCAGAACCAGGAGATCATTATACACTTCGACAACGATATTGTATGAGGACATATTTTGATGGAAGTGGATTTCTTTGACAAAGAGACCTGAGTTTCAATTGATAAATGACGGACAAAAGCAGCTACACCCAAAGAAAGAACACTGGGAAACGAATGTGAACTATCTGCATTTTTGTTTTTCTTCCCGGATTATTTATACCTTCTGAATCCAATTCTCCCTACGCAACAAGAGAACTGTTCGGTTCTGCAAACATATATTGTATCTAGGATATACTGCAACATATCCAACATATAAAGGACTGCTTGCCATCTAGGGGAGGGGGTGGAGGGAGGGAGGGGAAAAAAAAATCGGAACAGAAATGAGTGTCAATATAATGTAATTATTAAATAAAAAATTAAAAAAAAAAAAAGAAAGTAACCTCTTAGAAATCACTGCTCTAGGTAGAATTCAGAAAAGCCTAGAATGACTTAGGTGAATTGATGCTGAATGAAGTGAACAGAATCAGGAGAATATTGTACACAGTAACAGCCAGATTACATGATAACCAATTATGATAGACTGAACTCTTCTCAGCACTGCAGTGATTCAAGACAATTCCAGTATACTTGAGATGAAAATGTCATCCACATCCAGAGAAAGAACTATGGAGATTGAATGCAGATTGAAGTATACTATTTTTACCTTTTATTGTTGTTGTTTTTTTCTTTCTCATGGGTGTTTCCCTTTTGTTTTGATTTCTTTTTCACAACATGACTCATATAAAATATGTTTAAAATGATGGGACGTGTATAACCTATATCTGATTGCTTGCTGTCTTGGGAGGGGCAGATAAGGTAGTGAGTTTCAAAAAAATTTGGAACTCAAAATCTTACCAAAATGAATATTGAGGGGGCAGCTAGGTGGCCCAGTAGATAAAGCACCAGCCCTGAAGTTAGGAGAACCCGAGTTCAAATCTGGTCTCAGAAACATAATACTTCCTGGCTATGTGACCCTGAGCAAGTCACTTAACCTCAATTGCCTCAGGGGAAAAAAAGAATGTTGAAAACTTTATCTTTACATATAATTGGAAGAAAATAAAATACCATTAAGTAGAAAAAAGAACCTTCTCCTTCTCCTCTTCTTTCTTTGGTTGTAAGAAGTCACAGTCTATTGCTCCTCCTTTGCATTTTTCTGTCAGGGAGTAAATGCCTGCTAAGCTTTAAGAATTCTTCAGAATAATTGAAAAACAAATGACAGAGGAACCTTGAGAGGTTCAGGTTGGCATCATACTCATGTGTTGAGATCCTTTTCTGAACATTTTTTTCCATAAAATCTGGGTAGAAATACACTAGACTTTCTTGAAAGAAATCCACTTATTTCCTCTTCTAGTTAGGAAAAAAGATCACACTGAATAGATGCTATTTGTCCATTGTCTCGCTAGTGCTAGCTGGTGTGCAGAAATGGTAGCATCGAAAGAAAGGAAGAGAATGCTTGACAAACTTGGGCCCTTGCTGCAGGATGGAAGGCTTCACATTGTAGTAGACATAACTACTCCAGAGTCCTCGTTGATTTCAAACTTTTGTCCAGCTAGCTGCAGCCATAGTGACTTTCCCCTGTGGATTCTTAATATCATCGAGGGTCAAGTTAATATCATCCTGTCAAGTAGAAAATTTTGAGTATGGGACTGAGTAGAATGTCAGCTTTGGAGACAGATCTTTTCTTTGTCATTTACTACCCTTGTGATCATGGGCTTTATTTTCCTCACTTTTAAAGTGAAAGAGTTATACTAGATGCCCTTTAAGGCCCCTACAATTCTAAACCTATCATCCTATGGAAAAGCACAGCCAGGGGAACTGATTCACCCAAGGTCTCAGAGTTGGTGCCTTGGCAGGATTACAACCTGGGGCTTCCTGACTCTGCAGGCTTGGCACTCTATTTATCAACAATGATCATTATCAGGTATTTGAGAAACTCAAAATTTTCCTGGCATACTATGACCCCATGTTATATGAGCTATTTTGAAAACTTCTATATAGTCTCTTTTCACTCAGTCACTATATATTTGATTGCTACCTAGTGAGTGAGTGGTGCTGTGCTTCCAACCTCAGGCCCATCCTAAACTGCAGAGGAAACCGAATAAAAATGGAGAAAATATAGCCCTGCCTCCAAGAATCTTATAATCACAGCATCCCTTTGAAATAGGTTCTGTAGGAATTCTTACTCTATTTTCTAGAGTGTAAAATTGAATCAGAAATAGACTAAGGACTTGCACGAGTTTATCCCTTCATTATCCCAAGTTTAGACCTGTTTCAGGTTTACTGTTCTACATATGGTACGGAGATTAGGAGGATTACCCAAATAACTATAATCTTCAGTAGTGCCATCAGAGTTACAAGGAAAGCATGAAATCAAGGAATATTTCATGGAGGTACTGGTCATTTTAGGATTTCAACTGGTAGGTAGGGGATAGCAGACAGGGTAAAGCAGGCTAACAAGTGACGTAGAGTAGGCTTTTTTTTAAATAACTTTTTATTGACAGAACCCATGCCAGGGTAATTTTTTACAGCATTATCCCTTGCACACACTTCTGTTCCAACTTTTCCCCTCCCTCCCTCCACCCCCTCCCCTAGATGGCAAGCAGTCCTATATATGTTAAATATGTTGCAGTATATCCTAGATACAATCTATGTGTGCAGAACCGAACAGTTTTCTTGTTGCACAGGGAGAATTGGATTCAGAAGGTATAAATAACCGGGGAAGAAAAACAAAAATGCAAGCAGTTTATATTCATTTCCCAGTGTTCTTTCTTTGGGTGTAGCTGCTTCTGTCCATCCTTGATCCATTGAAATAGAGTAGGACTTCTTAAGTCTTTTCCATTCACCACTTGGTTTCGCCCAAGAAATTGTCATGTGACCCCAGATAGAGTTATCTAAAATCAGTATGCAAATCAAACATTTGCTGATAACAAATCATAATTTTGCAATCTCCACATTTGGTTACGTGACCACATATTGGGTAGAGATCCATAGTTTCAGAAGCTTTGGCTAAGAGCACAAGAGAAGTGAGAGTAATCCTAGATAAGCCTCGTAAGGTATTTTAGGGCCAGACTGTTCAGGGCCTTGAATGCCAGACTAAGGAATCTGGACTTTGTCAGTAAACATTTGGAAGATGTATAACATGTGCCATACGATGAGAGTTATTTTGATTCACTTGAATTGGCAGCAGTATACCGAACAGATTGAATGAGGGAAAGAAGGCAGCAGGAAGACCAATATAGAATTTTACTGCAGTATTCCAAATGAGCCACGATAAGTGTCTTTTCTGGGGTGTGGAGAGGTACAGATGAATGTGAGAAATAGTGCAGATAAAATAACAAAGACCAAATTTGTAGAGGGTAAATCAGAGATAATCACTGATGCTTATAACTGGAGGGGTGGTAGTGACATTAACAGAGATAGGATAGTTGTGGGATAAGGAAAGGGTTTTTGTGAGATGACTTAAGGATCTTTGAAAGGGCAGAGTAAAGGGACCTGCTGAGTATGAACAGAAACTTTCCAGGAGCAATGGGGTTCAATGCTGTTTGCAAAGAAAAAGCTTTTGGTAGAGAGGTATGCCCCCATGTCAATATTTGCATACAAAGTCACACTAGGGTTGCATCAATTTGATTTGCTGAACTTCTTTCCTTTGTTACTTGAAAGGATTATCTATGAGGGAATTGAGGAATTTATGGGAAAGTGCCATTTGTGAGTTCAAGAACAGCAGCAGTAAAATGCCTTTTGAAGACCATTGGATTATCAGCTGGTCAACAAAGTACAGCTTCCATAGAGAAATGGAGCTGGAATCCATATAGTCATTGATTTAGAACTGAGTAGCTGCAGGATGAACAAGCTATAAATGGTTCTTCCTGGCACTGAATTCAATATATATTTCCTATTATGTTTTGTTCTTCTTGATCAGGGTCTTGGTTTTCCAAGGTCATTCATTTTTAGTTGCTTCTTATTGACTGATTCTTGCTGTCTCCCAGCCATTAGCTTCCATTTGTTCTGTTCTAGTTTTTAATGTGTGATTTTCTTTAGTTATCTTTTGTAGCTCTTTCTCTAATCAGTTTATTCCTCTGTATAAGGAATTGTTTTCTTTGGACAATTTTTTCTCTTCTTTTTCCAAACTGTTGAGTCTCTCACGCATACCTCTCATTTCTTTTCTCATTTTTTCTTCTACTTCTCTTATTTGTCTTTTGAAGTCTTTTATGAGCACTTCCAAGAAGCTTCTTTGGGCTTGAGACCAATTCATCTTACTCCTTGAGATTTCTTCCATGGACTTTCTGTCCTCTGAGGCTGTTTTTTGTTCTGCCATCACCATAGTAGCTTTCTATAGACAAGGTTCTTTTCTATTTCTTGCTCATTTTCTTTCCTTTTTTTTTATTTCCTCTTTTTTACTTTTAAGGTGGGGTTCTGCTCCTGGGGTCAAGATGGTGCTGTCCCAAGTTTCTTGTGCATCTCTGAGCCTTGGCTTTGAGTGCAGGAGCCCCTTGTGTTTTTAGGGTGTAGCTTTACCTACTCTGTTCAGAAAACAGCCTGGTTTCCTAGAGTTTGCCTTCTCACCTGGGGATTGGAAGTTGCCCCACTGATTTGCTCCTCTACTGATCTGGAACTGAGGCTCTTAGTGGCTGATTTTGTGTGATTAAGACACTCTCCCAGGCTGTTTTCCCAGAGTCTATCTGACCTGGGCTGAGAATACCCTTTTCACCTCAGCCAGACTGACCTTTCTTGAAGTTGTTTTTTTTTTTTTTTTCAATTGGTTTCATTTTGTCAGACTCTGTTCAGAGGCTTGATTTCATGTATATTTTGAGGGAAACTGGGAGAGCTCAAGGAGCTTCCTGACTTTACTCTGCCATCTTGGCTCAACCACCAAATGCGGTAATATCTGTAAAGTACATAACACCTGTGCCAGGCATATCGTTGACACAATTCATGTTTGTTTCCTGGATCAATGCAAGTCTCCTTTCAGTTTCTGTACAGTGAATAGTGGTAGAACAGTTATTTTTCTACTAATAATCTCCAAGAAAAAGACATTTCCATGAATAGTGGTATGTGATTTGCTATAAGTCCTTATCTATTTTGAACTCTAATATTTTGGACTACAAATCATTTTGTGTTATCTCCATTTGAAATTCCTAAACCGTGAAAGGGGAAGTCCATTGTGCATGTGTGACATGACTTTTGCTTCCATAATCGTTCATAATACTTTCTCAGGCCCTGATCATTAGAAAAAGGAAGCAACAAATTTCCAGTGAACAAATTACTTAACTTCTCTGACTCGTAGTTGCCTTTTTATAAAATAACTATCAGGTGTAATCAAGGCACAGAAGAAAATCTGCATTTGGGGGCATGGCCAATGTATGGATTCATTTTACTTGACTGATTATTTATCATAATACAAAGTAGAAATAGATGAGAACAGTTAAGTGAAGAACTAGATGAAGAACACACTCTCCCAGTGATGCTCAGCACCTTCTCTAGAATCTTTATTCTTAGAGAATTACCTAGCCCAGTCAGAAATTAAGGAACTCATCCAGGAGCTGACAGCCAGTGTGTATCAGATACATGATATGATACCAGGTCATTTTGATTTCTGGGCCAATTTTCGATTCTACTGTGCCAGATTCCTCTATTTGTTATAAGGAAACATTTTTAAAATTGGGAATGGAATTAGATGAAAGGAAAATAGTGAAAGTAATACCACAAAATAGAAGAAACAAAGAAGATCATTGAGGCATTTGAAAAATATATAGAACTTGGAGGAATTATTATTTCCCTCCTGTGTTAATGACCAATTATTGAATTAAGATTAAGTTTTTTTCCCCTTTCCTTTTCCTCATTTAGAAATCAACTAGGATATTCAGACCGCCTTTAAAATACAGGGCTGATAAGGACATGGAATATTGAGTGAGAGGTACTCAACTTGTAAAGTTTAAATTGATCAAAAAATAAAGAAGTTTTAATTTAGGTAAATTGGTGGATTCTGAGCCATTGTGTTTAGTCAGAATGGTCTTAGAACAAGTGGATTCCCTCTTTTGTCTAGATTGCTCTGGACTGTGGAGGCCTGGGAAGAATACATCTCTTCGTCCATCACATCTCCCAATACTTCTTTGGAGCTCTCATTATAATATTCATGCTCTTTTATTTCTTAAGCAATCAAATTTGGTTTTCACCCTTAGAAATCCACTCTTCCAAGGGCATTTATGCATTGAGTGGATTCCATCAGGGCTCTTTGGCATTCAAGAGTGTCACTGACACCTTTTATTAATTATCTACTGCCATGATTAATCAAATGATTAATCACCTAGAAACTATGTCACTCAAACTTTTTATACATTACACAATAAAATATAAGAAAGGTCAGAGGGAAAGATATACGATCAGGACAACTTGGAAATTTACATATTGAATTTATACATAATGGTATTGTTACATTATTTTCTTACATTTTATCTATTTCCTCAAGGGAAAGGCAGAAGCAGTGTATTCTCGGCAAATCAGACTATCAATACTTCCTTGGCCACTACCTCTCCCACACACCGATCAATAAAACCCAGAATCCTGAATCCAAGTGACTCGACAATTGCAGAGTCCCCCAGAATACCAGAGCTTCTCCCTGGTCCACCCCGGCAACCGTCAGTGAGGAGAGGAATCTTTGTGGAGAAGGGCCCTGCTTTCCTCATTGGCACCAGCAGCAACTGTGGACCAAGTGCCACCAACAAGGAGATAAACACAAACTTTGAAAGTGATAGTGCCCCTAAGAAAGCCGGTTCTTCTTCTAGCCCAGTCCTTACTTCCATAATTCAGGAAACAACACTTATAGAAAAGGAGCTCACACTCTCCATCAGTGGCCAACCATGTACTACATCCAGGGAAACCCAGGCAACTTAGGTAAAAGAATAAGGCACCCTGGGGAGAGACAAGAGATATCACATGCCAGGAAAGTCAGTTACTACCACCTTGACCACTATTTCCCCCATATGCTAATAGAAA
Source organism: Antechinus flavipes (assembly GCF_016432865.1). NCBI lineage: Eukaryota > Metazoa > Chordata > Mammalia > Dasyuromorphia > Dasyuridae > Antechinus > Antechinus flavipes. Next base: position 68,372,366 of record NC_067404.1, on the reverse strand, counting down.
CAACCCAGGATCCTGAATCCGAGAGCCTTGGGAAGAGTAATGCTTCGAGCTCAGTAGCTGCAGCCATCATCCTAGGAAACAGGCCCTGAGGAGATACAGCCTGGTCACTGCTTCTGTGGATGCTATGGCCTCAGCTACTGACAACACCTAAAAGAAAGTTCTTGTCTCTGACGTCCTTGACCGTTTCAGATATTTGAACATAAGTGACTTATAGAATTTTATTAGTGAAAATGTCATTTCAAAAGTGGCATTATCATCTGCTTTGCTATTGCATCCTAATATCTGTGCATGGAACCTTTCTATCTGATGTGTGGGGAACCTTCCATCTGTGTTGTGTCCTTTCTTTCCCGCCCCCATTAAAATATAAGCCTTGAGAGCAGGTACTCTCTTGTGTTTCTATTGGTAGATCAGTGTTTTGTAAGTATTAAGCGCTTAATAAATGCTTTATGACTTCATTTATTCATTTTATACTTTTTAAATAGAGATATTTATTATATATAGAGAGAGAGATATTATATAAATATAAAATAAATATTATATAGAGACTTCTATTCTGTGTACATGGAAATTTGTTTCATTTTTTCCAACTTTAGGCTAATGAAAGAAAGCAATGTCTATTTTAAAAAAATAAGTAGAGATTTAAAGGAGGAGGCTTTCCAATGGCTTGGGGTTTGAATCACAATAGCATCAGCATGCAGGAGCAGCTAGAAGACTTCACTAGCTACAAGAGAAGAATCTCTTTTCTGTTTGGACTCTATCATGGCCATAGTCCGTAAGAGGGGCATACACATTTCCTGGGCATACACCAGTCTGTTTTATGCCTTGCCTGATGTTTATAACGAAAAGGTGGAACCAGGTGCTTTGCTGAGACTGGAAAGTGTCTTTGAAAAAGAAATTGAGCAGAAAGTTTTGTCTTTGCCTAATGCATTTTCCAGCATCATTCTCTAGATACCATGGAAGCATTCAAAGAAAAGACATCGCCAGGTATTCCGGTTCATTTGGCTCCTTTAATACCTTAGTGAGATAGCCTTTTAGCTATCTCCTGATCATTAGATAATAATTCATTTTTGCTGAAATTACTTCCATCGCTAAAGCTTAAATTGAAAGAAAAAGGCCAACCTCCATACCATTTGCAAACCTCCTTTTAGTAGAATTGGGTTAGATTCTTGCCTCTGATTTGTAGAACCAAATTTCTTTGTCCTCTTCCTATATTGTGACTGCAGTATAGCACTTGAATTTCAGTAGCTTAATTCATCCCCCTTGATGAAAGCATTCTAATTTCAATACTGACTTTTCTTAATTGTTCTTTTCTGGGACAACCTGAAAAAATTTAAATGTCTACCAATCCTCATAATTTTCTACCATCTCTATTGTTGACAGAGGAAATCAGAATTGTAATATACTTTTCAAATTATTGACATATATCTGAAATGTTGGAAAGAAATTAGTAATGATCAGCCACTTTGTCATGACAGTAGTATAAAAATCACAGTCATAACATGACAGGAGTGTCTATTAATAACACAAGATACTTCTTTTATGAGATATCATCGATGTACTTGCTTCATATTAGCAGATCCCAATCCCTCCATGCCTTCTGTTCCTCTGTGATTTGCAACCCATTCTATCTTCTTATCATGTGTGAGACTCTTTTTCATAGCTTTCCATGAATTCTCCATAGAGGATCCATTCAGTAGAGTGAATGTTTTCTTATGATTCTTTTTGCAGATACTCGGGAAGTATTTGGTCTGTCCATTTTTCATTCCTTATTCTATTTCAACTTTTATTCTATTTCAACTTCAAATTTTCAACTCTTCTCTTTTTTTGGTCTTTTAGGTTTTGTGAATGACTCATGCTGCTTCCCACATGTATGCTGTTGATGGTATTATGCTGAAATCTACTTTATGAATCTTCTTGTCTTCTGGATCACTTGTAGTTTTGATTTTTCCGAGATTGTTGTGTTCTGTGATGTAGAGTAATACAACATTGTTGGAAGAATAATGGTTTTTTTTAAAGTCTGATGACAACAAGCATCGTGGTATTAGTAAAACCACTATACACTGTCTCAAATGTAATAGAACCCAATCTTTTATTCTTATTGAGCTCTGGACCAGTTCATTGTCTACCTGCTGCTCCATACACACACGTGTAGTGTTCTTTTTCTTCTTTAAAATAATATAATATATATAATGGTTCTCTCTGGGAGTGAGAGCAGGTTTCTTGGGGGAGGTTTTCTGGAGGCAGCCTTAATATCAGTTCAGATCAATAATTACCCCAAATGCAGCCAGCTGGTAAAAATACAGATGTTTATTTCTCCTTCCAAGTCTTGTCTCTTTCCTTGGGCCCAGAGAGCTAGATTCTTAGAGGCCTATCTCTTTGCTTGGTTCCAAGAGCTCCCTCCGAATGTCTCCAAATCCAAAGGTTTGTCCTTCAGCCTCTGCCTCTGCTTTCTTCAGCCTCCAGCCAGCACAAAGATGAATCTATCTCTCTTGCCTTCCGAAGTAATTCTTTCCTGGCTCTAGCTCAACTCTGGCTCGTGGCTTCTTCTGACTTGACGCTCTCCTCTCCATGTAATTTGGCTGAATTGTGTCTGAGAGCCTCTGTCTGAATCTTATATATGAGAGAGAGGAATTGTAGGATATGAGAGAGGGATTATGGGTTTTCTCCCATAGTGCTCTCTGGCCCTAAGAGCTTCAAGGGATGTGTGAATTCACAAAGTTACACAGTTAACTTTGTGAATCTCCCATACTTGTGAACTCCAGTGAGTAAAGGTGTAAACACAAGCATTGTATTAATTAGTTCTGCTTAGTACCTTGTTTCAGGTTCTGGCCCAAAACATCTTCTTGTAAGATCAGATCAATAATCTATCAACTCTAATGAGTTAGCAGTTTGTAAAGATTCCAACACACACGGAGTTGCACATTTATACATATATGCCCCCAGCATGCATATATACTCATATTTATGTACTATCTCAAAGTTATCCATCTAATTGCAAGTCATTATCTAGACAACATACATTTTTATCCACTCTGTTTTCCCTTAGTTGTGAGTGTCTTTTGAATAACTATGGATTACATTCATGAAACTGTGTGATTATTTTGGGGTTTCATGTAAATAGTTCAGTACCATCTATGAATAAGAAACATTTATAAAACTAAACTTGTTGGTGCTGGATTTTACACAGAATATCCTCCATGACATTAGTGAATACTTTAGATTAGAACATTTTCCCCTATTGCAAAACATGCTAAATACTGTTTAATAGTGATCTCTGGAGAGGTATCAATCATAGAATGTTATATATACAAATATATATATATATATATATGTGTGTGTGTGTGTGTACATATATATATATATATATATATATATATATATATATATATATATATATATAATTTTAACAGCTCTGTTAAAAAATAGGGAGAGAGACTCCTTGTTGGAGGCAGACTCTTTTGTTCCATTAATCAAATACTTTTCTATAATCATAGTAGACAGAGTTGTGACCCTAGGCAAGTCACTTATCCAATATTTGCTTCAATTTCCTCAGTTATGAAATGGAGATAATAATAGTACCTACTTCCCCAGATTGTTGTGAGGATCCAATGAGATAATATTTGTAAAGTACTGAATGTAGTGCATCGCATGGAATAAGTGCTGCATTAACGTTAGCTATTTTAATTAGGTATTTGATAAATGTTGAAATCAGTGAACATGAGACGTTGCAAAATCTTGTGTTTTCTATCCCTTCAGTCAGTTATATAATAGTCAAGACCTGATCTGATATAGAGGACCTTACACAAAAACCTTCCTCTTCACTTCTGTTCTCCTCAAGGATAACCTCTGTGATTATATCAATCAAATAATGATAGTGCTCTGGTAGTGAAATATGTCACTTTTTAAATGTGGGAACTAAACACATTGGAAAACACAGCTTTTTAGAAAAGAAATGTTTTAGCAATAACAAGATTATGCGATGATCAAATCTGATGTATATGGCTCTTTTCATTAATGAGGTGATTCAGGCCAATTCCAATAGACTTGTGATGGAGAGAGCCTTCTGCATACAAAGAGGGGATTGTGGGGACCGAGTGTGAATCACAACATAGTATTTTCACCTTTTTTGTTGTGGTTGGCTTGCTTCTTTTTTTTTTCCCTTTTTGATCTGATTTTTCCTGTGCAGCATGATAAAAATAGAAATATGTATAGAAGAATTGTACATGTTTAATCTATATTGGATTACTTGCCCTCTAGGGGAAGGGGATGGGGGAGAAGGAAGGGAGAAAAATTTGGAACATAAGGTTTTGCAAGGGTGAATGTTGAAAACTATCTTTGTGTGTATTTTGAAAATAAAAAGCTATTACTTTAAAATGTTAAAAAAGAAGAAGAAGAAGAAGAAAACTATCTTTACATGTGTTTTGGAAAAATAAAATACTATGGGGGAAAAGAAAATAAATGTTGAATTGGAAACTCAATAGTAAACATCAATATAAATAACAAGAATTGCTTACTAGCTATTTCCATTTAATTGCATTAATTTCAATAATTTCCAGTCTTTCTCTCAGAGAGCTCCCATTAGCACCTTTTTCCCATTCATTCTCATCTTATTTCACATGATGGTAGTTAGTGTTTACTCCATTCTTCTCACTCTGCTTTTTAAACTTTGTTCTTTTTCACGAAGGTCTTTCAACATTCTTCATGTCTGACCATATTAATTTCATTATAGTCTTCTGTTATATTAATTAACTACACATTTTTAATCATTCCCCTATTGTTGGACATTTAGATTCTAGTTTTTTTTGGCGGTTACATATAATGTTGTTGTGAAAATTTTGAGCAGATATTTCTTTGGCTGGCAAACTTTGAGACTTTTCATGAGGGTGGAACATTATATGAAGGAGTTGCGGACAGCTAAGGGAGCTTTGATAATACCAAAGCTTCTTAACTATTTTATAGAACGTTTTGGCCTTTTGGTGAAGCTCACAGGCCTCTTCTTGCTTTTTAAAATGAATAAAAGAAAATGCATAGGATTACAAGGGAAATCAATTATACTGAAACACATTTACCAAAATATACTGTGGAAAAACAAATACATAAAGCCAAGATTAAGAATTCTTCCCTCTGGGCAGTGTCACAGAGATTGTGAATGAAGAAAAAAGTAGTAGCAATGGTTATATTGAAGTCACTGTTTTCTAATGAAGGCATTGAAAGCCTGAAATTTAGAGAATATAGGGGATTCAGGAGCAGGGAATCGCTAGAGAGAGTAGTATGTAGGCTGCAACAGGGTCCTACTGATGAGGTTTAGATTTGGGGTACCCAAATGAAATTAGGGTTTCTGGTGGTCAGGGAGCTAAATAAGGTCTAGTGGCGGTACAAGGGTTGGGAGTTCTGAGGATTCTCTTCTAGGGGTGCAAGCAGTTCTCTGTAAAGGAATTTACAGACCCAAAAACCTAGATTGATAAAAGAGGTTTATTATGGGGATTGGAAATAAGGTTAAAGTCTAGTTAAGGAAATAGGTAAAGAGAGGTTGGGACTGGAAACAGTATTCCAGTGGGCAGAAGCTCCTTAGGATGCCAAGCCTGGTATAGCTGGCATGTTTGGAACCTCTGCAAAGAGAGGGTTTTAGTTTGGCTCTTTTATAATAGGGGTCTTTGGCTACAAGCTGAAGGGGGTTTGTGGGTGGAGTCCCAGGTTGGCTCCTCCCTGGGTTTTAGCAAGGGTTAGAATTTGAATTGAATTAAATGGGTTTTGGGAGTGAGCTGATCCCACCCAGATAACAAAGATGAAACTGTGCTTAGGGTGGAGTCCCCTCACTGAGGCAGAGTTGAACGAGGTTTTCTACTTTAAGGATTTTTAGTTTGGGGGTTCCCTCTTTTCTACTGTCCTGGTGAATGATTCGATATGTTCTTCTCATCTGATATTTTTAAAAGCATGGCTGCCTGTGGGATTCTCCTGAGGCCAGAAGCTATCTTACAGTCAGCAAAGAACTGAGGAGTGGTCTATTCAGAATCAGACAGATTGTTATTCTTAGAATGGGTGTGGGATTTCACTGAGGCAGACTCCAAAGCCAGAAGATTTAGAATCACTGACTTATTTTTAGAACAGAAACCCCCCTTGAAACCATCTCTGTCTCCCTTAGAAGCTATTACATCAGGACCAGTGGAGAAGAATATTTAAAATGGAAGAGACAAAAACTGAAGCATAGAGGGCTAAACTAAGAAAGAGAACATTGAACCGAAAGGGGAAAAGAAGCAGTTTTACATTTTGATCATATTTCCCTTAAGTTAGCTGAGTGTATATGTGTATATGCATGTTTATATATAATCGTATATTCCATTTAAAACTCATGTATATGTGTGTGTGTGTGTGTGTGTGTGTGTGTGTGTGTATAAATTTAAATGGAAAGGATCAGAAAGGTCATTTAATTCAATTCCCTCTTTTTACAGATGAGGAAACTTATTCTCATGATGATTTACCAAGACATGTCACCATTTAGCAGAATTAAATGACTTCTGCAACTTGGTAGGAGATACTAACAATTAGTCAAGAGACTTCTGGTAGAATCTATGATAGGAATAAGGATGGTGACTAGGCCTTGTGATTTTATTGGTCCAGGGAATTTCCTCTCCTGGTCCAGTTAGGGACCTCCTCTACAATTTCTAGTTCTTCAGAGCTTCCTGAAGCAGTAGTGTCAGTCTCAAATAGAAAATAGATTCCCAAGGGTTTTGTATTGATTTAGAAATTGTTAAGTGAAGATAATCTTTCTTGTATTTAAATTTTTTTATTTTTGTGAAATCTTCCCCAATTATATTTTAATCTGGTTTGGGCTACATTTGGGATTTAGGTTATGGATCAAGAGTTTGACACCTCTGACCCAGTTAAGTGACTTACCAAGGTCACATATCCAGGATGTATAAAAGGGGAAACTTGAACTTGGGTCCTCCTGGTTCTGGGGCTGGCTCTCTATCATGTCATGCTGCCTCTTTCTACATGCATGTCTGTAGAAATAGAAGGCGAGTATTTGAAGATTAGGACTTGGGGGTTTGGTGTTGTCTTGTCATTTCTTTTAGAGGAACTTGATTGAACTCTGCAGCTGCCTGGTGTGATATGTCTCAAAAATCAGGACCAAACTTCTATACCCTGAAAATCACATACCTTCCGTTTAGATACACAGATACACACCTATACAAATGTCTATATGTAGAGAGAATCAGCATAATATAGTAGATAACTCTGTGTGTGTGTGTGTTTTGAGGCTACATAAAATAAGTTCATATTCTTGTTATTGCTGATGAAAGTGACCCTGGGAAATGACTTAAGCAGGATCACATATGTAGCATAAAAAGGAAAGACAACCCTCCACTGTGAATCTGTAATTTGTCATGTTAGCTCATGCTTAACACTTTCTTGTGGATTTCCTGAGAAAGCATTGAATTCTCTATGTTTCCAGTTCTAGTCAAGTCCTAGTTATTTAGCGGAGATGTTCATCTAGGATGGCTTTAAGACCAACCTACTGATGATTTTGATCAAGTTTTGTTTCCTAAAGCCAATGTCCTCTCAATAGGCAGTGATATTCTGAAGCTATTCCTTGTGTTTGCTAGAAAACTTTGTGTTAGTTTATTTTTATAATTAGACCATGTCCCTGCAACTTCACATATGCTTCTTTCTTAGGTTACCCGCAGCCCCCATCTACATATAATCTTATAGGAATTTGAATCAGTTATCATAGTAGATACGAACTTGGAAATATGACTAAAATATTATCTACCAGTAACAAAGTTTATATTAAACTATGCTTTATTTAGAGAACAGATGACCTAAGATGTCTGGGTCCTATGTCAGGGTTACTTTTTATTTTCTTTTTTGAAACATGACATTGAAGAAATAATTACATGGCCATGAAAAAAATTTTGTGTTACATGAGGAGAAAATAAGTAATTTTTTTCTCTTTCTTCCCTGGGTTTTAACCTTTTTCCCAGCTATTGGGCTGCTGCTAAATTGAAGCCTTCTTTTGGATGATGAGTATGCTTGTTCCCTATTAATGTTCTATATTGAGACCTCTTAAGTACCTTTTTCAGATAGTTTTCTATTTCTTCTGGCTTCAGCATCTTCATTTCCAAAACTCTTGCTACCCCTGCTTTTCCAGATCCTTTTTGAACACTCATTTCTTTTCTGGATTGGAATAACAGGTTCTTCCTTCACTGTTTTCCCAGTGTCCTGTCTGAGCCCAGACCCACTGTCACGTTAGTTCATTCACATTTTTATGACTTTATGACTTGCTATCTGAAAAAATTGCATGCTGGAGGTAAATCATTCCTAGAAATAGAAGCATAGGTAGGTGGACTGTTAAAAAGTAACCTGGGGATATTTTGGGGGAGGGTGAAACACTAAAGCTGTTGTATAAAATAGAGGTAAGTGGCTTATCCTGTCAGGAAGAAATTCATTTCCCTTTAATGGTATTGGAAAACATCCCAGTCACAATCTCTTTCATTCCTCCTGATCATTTAGGGAATAGTATCTGTTATCTAGATAATTCCTTGTGTTTCCATGTCCCACTTTCAGCAAACTCAGTCTGTTATTTTACATGAAAGATAAATTAAGGACCAATTTTTTATAAATTAATTCCATGCTTTATTAAAAAAGAATCAACACAGGGTTCCTGGAAATATTAGAGACCCCTAATATATTGATTATTAATGATTATTGTTGTTCTTTTGTCTGTGGTCTGCCTCATTGGGAGAGAAGGAATGGCCTACATTGAAGAGATGGGAGATCCATTGGAGTTTTAGAATATGAACAAGTCACATTTACATAGCTCTTTGAGAGTGACATTCAGTGTGTGATTTCAGTTGCACAACACTGATTGATCCTCAACTTTCTGTCCTAAACCCTCTATATAAATCAGGGTCAGTGGATTGGCCCAGCAGGTTTACTGTTTACTTTTACTGTTGGTAAGCCAAAGACCAGACAAATATGGATCTTCACCTCCTCTTGGAGCTTCACCTTTTCCCCACATCAGGCTATTAGCATGTGACATATAAAAGAGACTTAAGATTTCAGCAAGGTTAACAAGGAAAAGGGATGAATTGTAAAATATTGAAATAATGACTGTGCCTATGAGGGGGATTCACAACACTGTAGCCAACCATAATATTACAGAACCATCATTGTGGTCAGAACACCTGCTTTCTAGGTCACATTTCACACCTTAGTCTCTTAGCAATTTCAGGCAATAAGTATTTTTTGAAATTTTATTTTATTTAATAATAACTTTGTATTGACAGAATCCATACCAGGGTAATTTTTTACAACATTGTCCCTTGCACTCGCTTATGTTTTGTTTTTTTCCCCTCCCTCCCTCCACCCCCGCCCCAAGATGGCAAGCAGTCCTATATATGTTAAATATGTTGCAGTATATCCTAGATATAATACATATTTGCAGAACCAAACAGTTCTCCTGTTGCACAGGGAGAATTGGATTCAGAAGGTAAAAATAACTCGGGAAGAAAATCAAAAATGCAAATAGTTCACATTCGTTTCCCAGTGTTCCTTCTTTGGGTGTAGCTGTTTCTGTCCATCATTTATCCATTGAAACTCAGTTAGGTCTCTTTGTCATAGAAATCCACTTCCATCAGAATACATCCTCATACAATATCGTTGTCGAAGTGTATAATGATCTCCTGGTTCTGCTCATCTCACTTAGCATCAGTCCATGTAGGTCTCTCCCAAGCCTCTCTGTATTCATCCTGTTGGTCCTTCCTTACAGAACAATAATATTCCATAACATTCATATACCACAATTTACCCAGCCATTCTCCAATTGATGGGCATCCATTCATTTTCCAGTTTCTAGCCACTACAAATAGGGCTGCTACAAACATTTTGGCACATACAGGTCCCTTTCCTTTTTTTAGTATCTCTTTGGGGTATAAGCCCAATAGAAACACTGCTGGATCAAAGGGTATGCACAGTTTGATAATTTTTTGGGCATAATTCCAGATTGCTCTCCAGAATGGTTGGATTCGTTCACAACTCCACCAACAATGCATCAGTGTCCCCGTTTTCCCGCATCCCCTCCAACATTCATCATTATTTTTTCCTGTCATCTTAGCCAATCTGACAGGTGTGTAGTGGTATCTCAGAGTTGTCTTAATTTGCATTTCTCTGATCAATAATGATTTGGAACACTCTTTCATGTGAGTGGTAATGGTTTTAATTTCATCCTCTGAAAATTGTCTGTTCATATCCTTTGACCATTTATCAATTGGAGAATGGCTTGAATTCTTATAAATTTGAGTCAGTTCTCTATATATTTTGGAAATGAGGCCTTTATCAGAACCTTTAATTGTAAAGATGTTTTCCCAGTTTGTCGCTTCCCTTCTAATCTTGTTTGCATTAGTTTTATTTGTACAAAGGCTTTTTAATTTGATGTAATCAAAATTTTCTATTTTGTGATCAGTAATGGTCTCTAGTTCATCTTTGGTCACAAATTTCTTTCTCCTCCACAAGTCTGAGAGATAAACTATCCTATGTTCCTCTAATTTATTTATAATCTCGTTCTTTATGCCTAGATCATGGACCCATTTTGATCTTATCTTGGTATATGGTGTTAAGTGTGGGTCCTTCAGGCAATAAGTATTAGGGAAAAATGATTAAAGAGGACTAAGTTTGTAATGATGGGTAGGGTATCCTAAACTTGAAGATTTTGTTCTTTCCACGAAGGTACATTCGGCTTCCTTTCTAAAGTATAAACTGGTTATGTTGTCTAGATTTTTTTTTTCATTCTTTCACCACTTCCAAGTGTCTACAGGGTTAATTGACTTGCTCAAGGTCACAGAGCTAGGAAGTATTTGAAGCAGGATTTGAGCTCAGATCTTCCTGTTTCTATGCCTGGTGCTTTCTCTGCTTTTATACCTAGCTGCCCCAGGAAACTATTACTTAATCTGATTGGCTATATCAGTAGCTTTTGACCTCCTTCTAGGCAGAGAAATTTGCTTTTTTGGTTTTCATTCCCAGACTGTAGCAGAATTATCCTTATGCAGTTAGTGCTTAATAGATTTTGGTTGAGCTGAATTGCATTCACTTTCTTTATTAAACCCCCGGAATCCAAATATCCGTTTTGTATTCTCTCTATCAGTATAGATTTCGTAACGCAAGCATTGACTTTTTTCTTCTGTGATTGTGGTTCATGTAGAGCCCTGTGAATTTTCTCTTCATTATTTTGAATGCAATTGCACTTTTAGGTCCCCAGTTACACATGTGTTTGAAAAGATCTGGATTCAGAATGGCTAAAAACATTACGTTAATATCTTAATTACTCTCGTTCCTTTTTCTCCAATGCTCATTTCCCCAGAGTGTGCTAATCACAACTATCCCTTAGAGAAATAGGGCTACTACTGGAAAGTATTTCCTTTTAGAAGATATCAAACACACTAAGCTGTTTTTCTTTCAAATGACCTAGTGCATGTAAATAACTTCTGGCTCATAATTAGGGAGAAGAAATCTCTCCCAAATACATTCTCTTTGGTAAACATTTAAATGATCAGGCTCTGAAGCAAAGGAGGGTTGAACCACTTATTTAATCTGCAACAGTACTTTCTTCTTCCTTTGAACTGTGGTGATTGTTATATGTTTGAAAACCTTTCCTGTGCCACTTAAAATTTCTGAAGACTTCCTAAATTCACCCCAGAAAGAGAAAATTTTGTGGGGGGTAGAGAAAAAGATATTTTTTAATCTGGCTAGTAGCAGGAAGTACTGTGTTTCTGGGGAGATGGCAAATTCATCTTTATTTAGTTATATAGATAATCTAAGAAAATTTGGTCCCATAATTTGGAAAATAAGTGTTTATCCAAAGCAAATTGTGCCTTTGGTTTACCCCCTAACTATCCTTAATTTTAGAAATCCCCTGTAAATGGAGATTTTGGAAAGAAGAGTCACTGTGTTCAATGATTTTTTAAAAGACAAACTTGTGCACAGTAGGCAAGCTGGATTTGAAGAGGTAAATGACACCATGTGTCATTTGTAATATTTGTTTTTGCAGAATTAATGAGATGATTACCTATTCCTAAGGAATAGAAGAGCACAAAATGAAAGAATTATTTTTAAGCTGACATCATCCTTCCAAGAGGTAGGAGTATGGAAGAGCTGACCATCTTAAAGTCTCTTCTATTTAGTCCTTTTATTTCGTGACAGATAAAACATTTTCTGATGATTAGTGAAAATAGTGGAGAAGAAAATTAAACCTAATAGCAAGTCTCTTACCACTACATTTTGTAAAAAGGGACACTTTTCTCTTTCCCTGTACACAACATTCTTTGGTTGTTGATTATTTTTAGTAGAAAATGGCTAAATTAAAACAGATATCCAAAGTAACTCTAGAATTCCACTGCAACTCGGAGTGAGCACCAGTCCGATGGCTTTTCTGGAAACAGAAAGGAAGTAACAGAAACAGCAGAACAAATTCCAATATATTTCATTAGTACAGAATAACCAATTAAAGAAGTAGGGAAATTCAGAAAGTGGAACTCCTTTCCATCTCCTAATACAGAGAAAGACACATTCTTCCCCCAGATTTCCAGTGGGAAGGAAACTAAGAATGTCCTGGAAAACTTGCCCTTGATGTGAAGAAGGTCTGGGGCCTAGTACGCTTTCCACTGTTGAAAAATTTCCAAAAGAATCGTCCTTCTGCTGAAGTTCTTATTTCCACTTCCTGTGGAAGGGGGAAAGTTTGTTGCACTTCTGCTGCTTTCCCTTCTCTCTGACCTCTGCTGAACACTTTTTGCCAATGATGCTGCCCCACCTTGAGATACTGTTTTTGAGATCACCTGGGCCAATTGAGATGTTCCAGGCTAGTTGACACATTTTCAGGAGTCCTACCAAGCGACTGTGAGAGTTGACTCCTCTACCCACTTCTGAACTTCTCTCTGAGCCTGGAGATGAATAATCACATACCTTTTCATTTGTCTTTTTAACTGCTGACAGATGCTTCCTAGGTAACAAGTTCTAGTCACACTAATGGTGGTACAGCTTTGATGAGCTCCTAACAGCATTGCAGGGGAGGAGTAGACCAGTGACTTGTCTGTCCACTTTACTGAATTAATAACAAGTTTTTAAAACTAAATTTAGCTGCTTTGCTTTTTTCAAACCAGTTTATGGATGCATACAAAAAACTTAGGAGAATAAATGAAATAGATGATTTGTAATATCTTGGAAGAACTTATGGGAGATTCTTCATTTTTATGAACATGTTTACACTTGAACTTTGGTCTTGGAAGTATCTTAGATTGAGTTTTGCCTAAAGGTAATTTTAATGAATGTGAAAGAAATTAATTTAGCTTTCATCATTCAGTCATATTTTTGGTCATTTAGACAATTGATTGAAGACTTCTGCTTTTGTCCGTAGGTGAGAAGCCAGGAGTTTTGCAAATCCTTAAAATAGAGAAGACATTGTGTCTTTAGAAATCCTGGGATTCATTGGATTCATTGGAGGAATGCTTAACTGATGCCAGAGTCTAAGGTGGCATAGCAATAGCATTCAAATCGTGCTGAAATAGATGCTAGGCTGTGTCTGTGCAGTGCCCCCAAATACCATGCAGTGTGATGGGAAGCAGCAGTCCAATGGATTGCTTGGCCTTGCAGGAAAAATATGACAATAGCAACAAAAGTCCCAGCCTTAAAAAAGAGAGTTAACTGAATTATTTAATTTTCAACCGACTCTTTTGTCTTCTGAAAGACCATCTTCAGTGCAAAGAAAGACAAGAAAGACGCTGGATTTTTGCATATGCTCCAGCAGTTCTCCTGCTTGGAGTATTCAGAGGCTTCTGGGTAGTCTTCAAAAAGACCCTTTCCAGAAGTGCTGGGAAATAATCCAGTCTGGAGCTCCAGCCACAGTCCACTCAGTATCATTTCTCTGTACCACCAGCAAAAATCCACTCATCCCCAAACCCAGCTATTTTGAACTGGTTATGAACTGAGCATCCAAAAGCTTATTTCTTTTAGTGGCAAAATTGTATACAATTGAGGGCCTAAAAGTGCCCTGGTCATACACATTGACAGTAACTCAGTTCCAAGCATAGACACTAGATTTTAAACAATTAAACATTATCCACAGGGTATCTTCTTTTTTGCAAGATTAGGGTAATTGGATCCACTTTTCCTTAAATGAGACTTAATTCAAGTATTTCTTGTAGATTGCAATGAAATGAAGTGATTATCAAGAAAAGTGATCAGTTTCAAATTTGCAAAAGTCTGGGTCAGGTGTTCAATACTCAAGCTAATTATCTGAGAAAATACAGGAGATCAACTGTTTGATTTTCTGGTTCACAGAATAAGGTCAGAAAAACTCAATATTTATAGTGTTGAGTGAGTAAAAGTCAAATGCAATGATTTATGATTTTGGAAGAAATTGCACAACTTAAGTTTTAAATGTAACTATAACCACTCGAAGTTATGTATTAAGACAATAAATCATTTGTGTAGGACTTATTAGCATTAGAAGTGCTAGATGAGAAAATCTGTTTGTACTTTTGAATGTACAGATTTATTTCGTTTAAGAATCAGTATACAGTTTTGCCAGTCATCAAAAATCATGTCACATCTCATGCTACTTTGAGAGATCGATTCAAAGCAACATAAATCCATACCTCAGAATCTGTAAATGCAAGAAACTTTCCATACCACAACATTCACATTCTTTTGGCATCCTAATGAATTCATTCTGGCTGCTGCAGCACTTGAGGACGATGTCCTAATGCAGAAACAAAGGTAAAGACCAACCAGGGTCCCAAGCACCGTCAGTGATTCTAGTCCAGATGTGACCCTCCTGCCCCTCTGTCAGGGCCTTCGTGCTTTCAGCAGCTTCCCTGGGCTTCTTGCTACCTGCTCACTTGCTGGGCTCAACTATTTTGTTACCTTGGGGCCCTGAACACTGTTCCACTTTCTTGTCTTTCCTGTCTCTCAAGAACATGCTCATCCCCATGTGATGATGGATATTTGAGTACCCCAGTGACAGCAGCAGATTCTTAAAATGGGTTTAAATTCACCATAAATTCAACTATTGCTCACAAGCCACCATCTTTCCCTCCGAGCCTCCCCCTAACCAGCCAGAATTAGTCATATGACACCATAACAGTGTAAAAGCATATTTCTTAAAAATTGAATGATACAGCTATAACAGGTGATAAGAATCAAACAGTGAGCACTCTTACTGGCTCTAGCCTCCCAAATGTTTAGGAAATGTAGGATCCGGGTCTTTTCTTATGCTGGTACCATCAGTTTCCAGAACTGGAAAAATGAGCTTACGTGTCCACTCTTGTCATTCTTTAATTTATTACATGATCACATTGTGAGACAGTTAACAAGTCTACGTAGCTATTGAACCCAGGACCCTTACAGAGTCTTGAAGGAACTCAATCTCATACCAGTCCCGGGATCCGTGGTTGTTTTGCAATCATGGGATAACAGGATACAGACTACAGCTGGAAGAAAGTCTACATTTGGGCAGCTATCGCCTTCTGTCATAGAAAAGGACAAAATCTCCTGTTACCAGTGAGTGTCAGGAATGAGACATACCTTACAAGGCAGGTTTGGACTCTATGTACGTTTTTCTTCTCACTCATCTTATACTCTGCTAAGAACATTTCTACCCTGTCCTACAACTGTTAGGAGATCTTTCTAGCCTCTATAGACAATCCGAATACACTCCCTTCCGAGGAGAGCCTAGCCTTGGATGGCATAATCACCACCTACGTTCTGCACAGGCTTGCACAGCACATAGTTATCAAGGAGAATATGTACCCCCTATAGATAGTAATAATAAATCAGATAAGAAATCTCACGAATAGATTTAAGTAGCTAATGTGTTCACTGCCAAAGAACATGCTAGCAAAACCTCTTTGAATTACTTTTGTTTTTTTTCTATCCAATTCATCAAATGGTTATTAAGGGCTACTTTGACCATACCATGCTAGGTTTAGGAAAAATGTGAATTTGAGATAAGAGAGGTCCATGTTTTAATGGAGCTTTTAGCCTCAGAGTTGGCGAGGATGTCTACACAAAGAATTGACTATAAATCAAATTAGCATAATGGGTGAATTATGGAGATTTGAACCCAAGGTGGTCTGAGAGAGAAGTAACTACTGGCAACTAAAGATAATATTTAAAGCTTCATGGAGGAAGCATCTTTTGAATTGGATTTTAAAGGAATTTCTCTGACTGAACTCTCACAGATTTACCAATCAAGCCAGCATTTATTAATCACCCACTATGTGCTAAGCTCTGGGTATATAAAGACAAAAGCAAACCAGTTTTGGCCTCGGGTACCATTTTAGTCTGCAGGGCCAGTATCAGTGTTTTGGGGTTAAGCTTTTGCATTATTAAGTTTATAGAGGAAAGAGGTCTCCATAAAGGGGAAAAAGGAGGGCAGTATAATACCTCACCTGGGATTAATATGTGTGGAAGCAATCTGAAATCTCCCTTCCCCTTCAGGGAAATAATGAAAAGTATGCAAGGAAGATTCTGGAAAGATAGTGGGGAAGGTCAAAAAGTTCTTTTTAATGTTTTTTATTAAACCTTTTTATTTTCAAAACATATGCATGGATAATTTTTCAACAGTGACCCTTGAAAAACCTTGTGTTCTAATTTTTCCGTCTTTCACCCTACTCCTTCCCCTAGAGGGCAAGTGATCCAATATATATTAAAAATGGTTAATATATGTTAAATCTAATATATGCATATATATTTATACAGCTAGCTTGCTGCAGAAGAAAAATCAAATCAAAAAGGAAAAAAAATAAGAAAGAAAATAAAATGCTAGCAAACAACAACAACAACAGAGTGAGAATGCTGCATTGTGATCCACACTCAGTTCCCACAGTCCCCTGTCTGGGTATAGATGGTGCTCTTCATCACAAGAGCATTGAAACTAGCCTGGATCATCTCATTGTTTGTTTGTTTTTATTTATTTTTATTGAGAGTTTTTTTTTTATTTCAAAACATGTGCAAGGATAGTTTTTCAGCATTGTCCCTTGAAAAACCTTGTGTTCCAATTTTCCCCCCATTTCCTCCCTCCCCTTCCCCGATATGGCAAGTAATCCAATATATGTTAAACATGGTAAAAAAAAATATGTTAAATCCAATATAGGCTTACATATTTATACAATTATCTTGCTATATGAGAAAAATCAGATCAAAAAATTAAAGAAATGAGAAAGAAAAGATACAAACAAACAACAACAAAAAGAATGCAAATGCTGTGTTGTGATCCACTCTCAGTCCCCACAGTCCTTTCTCTGGGTGCAGATGGCGCTCTTCATCACAAGATCATTGGAACTGGCCTGAATCATGTCACTGATGATGAGATCCACGTCCATCAGAATTGATCATCGTATAATCTTGTTGTTGTCATGTAGAATGTTATTCTAGTCCTGCTCATTTCACTCAGCATCAGCTCCTGTAAGTCTCGCCAGTCCTCTCTGTATTCATCCTGCTGGTCATTTCTTACATAACAATAATATTCCATAATATTCACATACAACAATTCATTCAGCTATTCCCCAGATGATGGGCAGCCACTCAGTTTCCAGTTTCTTACCACTACAAGAAGGGCTGCCACAAACATTTTGGCACATACAGGTCCCTTTCCCTTCTTTAGTATCTCTTTGGGGTATAAGCCCAGTAGAAACACTGCTGGATCAAAGGCTGTGCACAGTTTGATAACTTTTTGAACATAGTTCCAAATTGCTCTCCAGAATGTTTGGATATATTCACAGTTCCACCAACGATGTACAGGTCAGAAAATTCTGAGTTCTCCAGATTTCCCCCACAAACAAAACAAAATTGTACCTCAGGACAGTCATAGACTAGTGAAAAACAAAAGTGACTGTTGCAGAACAGGTGTCCTCTCGGTACACCTGGGGAACACTAAAGGATGTCCCCCAAGACCAGGATTTAACTGGTGTGAAGTATAAACATGTCCAGTCTAACTTCACAGAAGTAGCAAACAGAGTTTTGAAGGAACCTCAGCCTAAACCACAGGAACTTTCACCTCCCGGACTGAATGGGGAGTCTAAAATCTGAGTCTAAGAATACTGAGGGAACCTCTCCTGATAAGGAATGCTAGACCTAGCTGTGCTGCTGATACACTGCCCTGGCAAGAAGAAACCAGGATGCTGGAGTGTCACAGGAGTGGGGCAAGGATGCTACTGGCTGCAGGCACTTGCACGAAGGAGCAGATTTTGGTTTGGAGATCCAGGTCATAGGAGAGAGTTGAAATGAAGATTGGGGCACCATGCCCCCAAACTCAGGAATTAGAGATACGTACATTAGTAAGTTCTATTTTTTTTAAAAGGGAGCTGGCAAAGGAGAAAAAAACCCAACCACAGAAATTTAAATGGGAATAGGGAATTCTAAGGTTCATCTTCAGAGGACAGTGAAATAAAAAAAAGTCTCACCTATCCTAAAGAATAATGTTAAATGGCTAACTGCCCAGAAAAAAAATTATAGAACAAAAAAAATTTTAAATCAACTAGAAAAGGAGATACAAAGTCTAAAAGAAGAAAACGACTCTTTGAAAATTAGAATTAGGCAAAGGGAAGCCAATGAAGTTATAGAAGACCAAGAAATAATAAAACAAGATATAAAGAATGGAAAAAAAGGAAGAGAATATAAGCTATCTCATCAGAAAATAATAGATCTGAAGAACAGATTAAAAAGAGAAACAATAAGAATAATGGGTCTATTGGAAGGTTTTGCAAGGGTCAATTACCCATGCATATATCTTGTAAGTAAAAAGCTATAAAAAAGAATAATTGGTCTACCCCAAAGCTATGACAAAAAAACCTAGATATAATAATACAAGAAATAATCAAAGAAAATTGTCTAGAAATGGCAAGAACAAGAGGGAAAAAATAGAAACAGAAAAAAATCTATCTATTACTGCCTCCGACAGACTCTATAAGGAAAACATATAGGAACATTATTGCTGAATTTCAAAGCCCCCAGATCAAGGAGAAAATTTTACAAGAAACAAAAAATAAACCATTTTACAGAATTTATCCTGGAATATTATATCAGCAATCAAAATAACTAGGCTTGTACCCAGGAATATTAAATCCAGCAAGATTAAGTGCAATACTGAATGAAAAAAATAACATTCATTGAATTCTTAGATTTTCAGCATTTTGTCTCAAGCAAACCTCAACTCAATAGAAAATATAGATGTGTTTAGATACAGATAAAATTTGTATAATTAGATATAACTGTAGGATTGATTGATGTTGTCTTTCATTCTTGATCAATTGGAGTAAGGATCATAGAGATCTGGAAAGTCTTCTAGAACAGGGCTTCTTAAATTTTTGCACTTGACCCCATTTTGCACAAGAAATGACCCCAAGGTATATAGGCATATAAAATAGGTATACAAATCAAACATGCACTGACAAAAATCCCAATTTCAGATCCCCACATTCTGTTACAAGACTCCATATCGGGTTTGTAACCCACAGTTTAAGAAGCTTTGCAAGTCCACTAATACCTAACTCAAATAGAAATGGGGAATGCTAACCTATGCATAAGAATCGCTGTCACATATTGAGTTAGAAAAACCACATTTTAATGTTCTCTGTTCTATTATAATTTTATTTCTTTTAATAAATATTTCCCAGTTACATTTTAATTTACTCAGGTCTCATTCTGAAAGTTGCCCCTGCAGTGCTGCCTTTGGGTCATGTGTTTGACACTTACTCTCTTGGCTAGCACCTTCATTTTATAGATAAGAAAACTTAGGTCCATGAAGGCCTAAGGACTTAAGTGAGTTACTCAAATTTATACAGGTGGGAAGTAGCAGAAACAGAAATCCTGCTTTTATTTCCCTCTACACACTGGCCTATTTGTCCTTCCTTGCATGTGATTCTCATCTTCCATCTTTGCATTAGCAGCTTTCCATACCCAAAATGCTTTACCCCCTCACATCCATATTTTGCATTGCTTGGTCTCCTTCAAGATTAAACTCAAGTCCCATCTTCTGCAGGAGATCTTTTTCAGTCCCTCCTGCTATTAGAACCTTCCCTTCTGAGATTATCTTCCATATAGTCTGCATATCTTATATGCACCTAGTTCATTTCATGTTGTCTCCTCTGTAAACTTAAGTTCAGGGACTGTTTTTTTTTTTTCTACTTTTAGTGGTTAGAGCAGTTCCTGATACCTAAACACTTTTATAAGTCTTTCTTTACTGGATATGACTTATTATAATACTTCACTGGGGTATCCTCATTTTGGAGATAAAATAACTGACACTGAAAACTGAAGAGACTTTCTAAAGATTCCATGAGTAATAAGTGAAACCCAGGTGTTCTGGCCCTAATCCAGTGTTCTTTCCTTTGCATTCCCTTTCAAATATTACAGCTGTCTTTTTGTTATATATTTGATATTCTACAAGCTTTAAAGTGTTGCTGTGTTTCTAAGGGTAGATTGCTCAACCTTCCCCATAGATATTATTCCATGGTTCAATTAAACAGAAGTATTTAAATTTACCAAAAAAAGCTATTTTACTCTCATTTTTTCAGGGCCACATGCCCATTGTATAAATCACTAGAAATTCACCCATTTTCCCACTGCCTTGAATTTGTTCTCACTTCTTAGAACAGCTCTCCCTGGAAAGCTCAGATACTTAGCAGCAACCTTAATTCCTTCAGATTTTCTATCTGGATCCCAGTTCTAGTAGCATGGGATGGAGGTAATAAAGAGGGAAGGATTTTCTGCCACCTCTTGCTACTTTTCAAGGCTGTTGAAAAATCGTCCTTTGCCCATTTGAATTTGCATTTTCAATTTCAGAAAAGAACCAGCAGGTTTTTAAAATGTACTTTTCAGTATTTCCTAAGACCTCTAATATAGGAATTGCCCCCCAATTAGAATCTCTTTTTTTGAAATTGATGTCGAATTTTGTGACAGCCCTTGGTGTTTGCTTCCTTGGGAATAATTTGTATTGCTGGAAAGGGAGGAAGTTGGGCTGATTAAGGATTTGATTACCTCTCATTTCCAATGCAAAGGTTTTCTGCTTAGTATATCTTCATATCCTCAAGGAAATCAAATTGATACCAGATTGAAAGTCAGATAGATTTGACCACAACAGCAGAATCACAATGCCATTCTTCTTTATTTCTGTTGGATGAAAGCAATTAAAAGCTCCGCAGTAAGTCCAGTTTCTCTCCTCCCCCTAATGACAAAGGGGACGTGAAACACAGCTGAGATTGGGTCATGCTTCCCCAGAGCCAATTATAATAAGCAGCAGAGGAGCCCTTAGGGATATGAGACACATTGCTGGTGACTGGAAGGGAGAACTGCCTACCAGTGGAACGGAATGGGATGGAATGAAATGATATTGCCAGGAAAAACATTTATTAAGCACTTAGTATCTACCAGGCAGTGAGCTAGCACCAGGAATATGTATAGAAATACAAGTTTGTCTTCTGCAACTTCAAATTCCTTTGAGGGAGAGAGAATGCATAAAGAATTAAGCTCAAGTGGATTGGCCCAGTTGTCCTCGGGGCTGATCAGCAGTGAAACAGGAAGGCCCAGGCATCAGAAGGTGGTGATGTTGGGAGGAGGTAATCCTGGTATAATCTGGTAGGATTGAGAGTAGGAATCCCAGTACCGTTTCAGAGACAGATTTGTGTGGTGACCCCCAGATTGAGCTTAGATCTTTGGACAGATGTCTGTCTGATTGAGTCCCACAGGGTTCTGGTGGGCTCTCCCTGCTGAGCTCCACAGTGGTCTCTGGGTAGGAAGGGTTTAAGGCAAAATAAGTGGAATAAGAAGAAATAGCTAACACAATATGAGCCTATTAGTTTTTTACAAGTGTAACCTTGGACAAGTTATTTTTCTCTTCCTATGTTAAATGAGAGGTTTGAACTAAGTTACCTCTGTGGTCTTAAGAAAGAGGTCTCCCGAATGGTGGAGGGGATATGGGAAAACTGGGATGCTGACACATTGTTGATGGGAACTATGAATGGATCCAGCCCTTCTGGAGAGCAATCTGGAACTATGCTCAAAAAGTTATCAAACTGTGCATACCCTTTGATCCAACAGTGTTACTACTGGACTTATATCCCAAAGAAATCTTTTATTTATTTATTTATTTATTTTAGTTATAAGTTTTTTATCGACAGAACCCATGCCTGGGTAATTTTTTTACAACATTATCCCTTGCACTTGTTTCTGTTCTGGTTTTTCCCCTCCCTTCCTCCACCCCCTCCCCCAGATGGCAAGCAGTCCTATATATGTTAGATATGTCACAGTATATCCTAGATACAATATATGTGAGCAGAACTGAACAGTTCTCTTGTTGCACAGGAAGAATTGGATTCAGAAGGTAAAAATAACCCGGGGAGAAAAAAACAAACATGCAAACCGTTTACATTCATTTCCCAGTGTTCTTTCTTTGGGTGTAGCTGTTTCTGTCCATCCTTGAGCAATTGAAACTGAGTTAGAGCTTCTCTTTGTCGAAGAAATCCACTTGCGTCAGAATAGATCCTCATACAGTATCGTTGAAGTGTATAATGATCTCCTGGTCCTGCTCATTTCACTTAGTATCAGTTCATGTAAGTCTCTCCAGGCCTTTCTGAAATCATCCTGCTGGTCATTTCTTATAGAACAATAATATTCCATAACATTCATATACCACAATTTGCCCAACCATTCTCCAACTGATGGGCATCCATTCATTTTCCAGTTTCTAGCCGCCACAAACATTTTGGCACATACAGGTCCCTTTCCCTTCTTTAGTATCTCTTTGGGGTATAAGCCCAGTAGTAACGCTGCTGGATCAAAGGGTATGCACAATTTGATAACTTTTTGGGCATAATTCCAGATTGCTCTCCAGAATGGTTGGATTCGTTCACAACTCCAGCAACAATGCATCAGCGTCCCAGTTTTCCCGCATCCCCTCCAACATTCATCATTATCTTTTCCTGTCATCTTAGCCAATCTGACAGGTGTGTAGTGGTATCTCAGAGTTGTCTTAATTTGCATTTCTCTGATCAATAATGATTTGGAACACTCAATTTCATCATCTGAAAATTGTCTGTTCATATCCCCAAAGAAATCTTAAAGGCAGCCCTCTTTGTAGTGGCTAGAAACTGGAGTGGATGCCCATCAGTTGGAGAATGGCTGAATAAATTGTGGTATATGAATGTTATGGAATAGTATTGTTCTATAAGAACAATTCTGTAAGAAACAAGTTCTGTAAGAAATGATCAGCAGGAAGATTTCAGAGAGGCCTGGAGGGACTGATGCTGAGTGAAGTAAGAACCAATACACTGTACACAGCAACAAGATTACGTGATGATCAATTCTGATGGACGTGGCTCTCTTCAACAGTGAGATGATTCAGACCAGGTTCAATGATCTTGTGATAGAGAGAGCCATCTATACCCAGAGAGAGGCCTGTGGGGATTGACTGTGGATCACAACATAGCATTTTCACTCTTTTGGTTGTTTGCTTGCATTTTGTCTTTTTTCTTATTTTTTTTTCCTTTTTTGATCTGATTTTTCTTTTGCAGCATGATATTTGTAGAAATACATATAGAAGAATTACACATGTTTGACACATATTGGATCACTTGCCATCTTGGGGAGGAAGTGGTAGGAAGGGAGGGAAATAATTTACAATACAAGTTTGTAAGGGTGAATGTTGAATATTATCCATGTTTATATTTTGAAAATAAAAAGCTTTACTTTAAAAAAAAAAGAAGTCTCCCTTCCCAAAAATATTTCCCTGAGCCTCTCAGATGCCTGGAGTTTGTATTCCTGATGGACCTTAATTGATATGTTAAATGAGATTAGGTAGAAAGAATATTGGACATGGAGTCGACATCTGGATCCTATTGGCGAATATTGTTTCATTATTGCCTCATGTGCCTTGTTCGTGGTTATAAAATTTGTAGGTTTACTCCTTGTGTGACTTAGGCTGGCTCCTTCACTTTCTGAGCCTCAGTTTCTTGATATAAAAATGAGGGATAATGACACCTGTGAGTTCCTACTTCAGAAATATTATGAGGATCGAATTGAATAACATATGTAATGTATCTAGTAAACAAAGCTTAAGATGCTGAATAAATCTCAGGTAGTACTGAGATCATATAAGACATGTTTCCATGTTTTTGTTCTCCCTTTGATAAACAAAAAAAAAATTGATCACTAACTACTCTATTAGATATAAGGGGTAGCTAGAATGTGCAGTATATAGTGTGCTGGGCCCAGAGTTAGGAAGACTTACCTTTCTGAGTTTCAGTCTAGCAGACACTTACTAGTAGTGTGACCCTGGGCAAGTCACTTCACTCTGCCTCAGTTTCCTCATCTGTAAAGTGAGCTGGACAAGGGAATGGCAAATCACTACAGTATGTTTGCCAAGAAAACTCCAAATGGGATCACAAAGTGTTGAATACAACTGAACAATGCAACAATATTGGACATACCTGAGGTTCTTTTGTAGTATGGAGTATAAAACCTAGAGTCAGAAAGATCTGGGTTCTGAATCTAGCATCAGACACTTCTTGGCCATATGACTCTGGCCAATTCATTAAACTTCTGCTTCAGTTTCCTCAACTGTGAAATGTGAATGACAGCAATTAATTTATGGGATTGTTGTGAGGGTCAAATGACATCATATTTATAAGATGCTTAGCATGGTACTTGATGCAAAATTAGCCTTATATAGATGTTATTATTAATACTTTTGATCTTATGATTGTAACAAAATCATTCCTCTCTAAACTTATCAATCATCTCTCAGTTATCAAACACAATGTCCTTTTCTCAATCCTCATTCTCCTCAATCTCTTTGCGGCATTTAACACTGCTGATCACCCTTTCCTCTTTGCTGATCTCCTTTCTCCTGGCTTTCTGTCTGCTCCTACCCAGTCTCCTTTGCTGGATACCCATCAAAATCATACCGTCTAATTGTAGATGTCCTTCAGGATTCTGTCCTAGACCTTCTACTTTTCTTCTCTTATATTACTTTGCTAGCTGATATGATCAGTTTCCATGGATTTAATTACCATCTTTATCCTGATGATTCTCAAATTTTCCGATTCTGCCCCAAGCTGTCCGCTGACTTCCATTCTCACGTTTCCAATCATCTATTGGACATCTCAGACTGGATATCCAGTAGACATCTTCAATTCAACATGTCCAATTCTGAGCTCCTTATCTTTCCTCTTAGTTGCCCCACCCCTAGCCTCCATATTACTGTAGAGGGCAACCCCTTCTTCCCAGTCCTTTGGGCTCACTACCTAGGAGTCATCCTGTACCCCTCACTCTTTCAAATATGCCATTTTCTCTTGCCTTTCACAGCCACCACTCCGGCACCTGATAGCTAGACTATTGGAGCAGTTGCTGGATAGGTCTGCTGCCTAAAATTTCTCCCTACTGCAACTCATCCACCATCAAGTAGTCCAAGTGATTTTCCTAAAGCACAGATCTGCCCATTTCGTCTCCCTACTCAGACAAGTCCAGTAGTTCCCTATTGCCTACTGAATCAAATACACAATCTTCTGTTGGGTACTCAGCTCTGATAACCTAGGCTCTTTCTGCCTTTTTTCTCCTCATTCCCAACCATGTAGTCTTTGATTCAATGGCATTCAGGCTTCCTTGATATTCCAGAAAGAAGACACTGGCCCCCTCTCCATTCTGGACATTTTTTCTCCATATCCCACACCTGGATTCTTTCTCTCGTCATCTCCACCTGCTGCTTTCTCTGGTTTATTTTATGTCCCAACTAAAATCTCATCTTCTATAGGAAGGCTTTCCCAATTCCTCCTAATTCTTGTGCTTTCCTTTCATTAGTTATTTCCTAGTTATCTTGTGTGTAGTTTGTTTGTACATATTTATTTGCATATTTCCCTCCATAAGACTGTGGTCTCCTTAAGGGCAGGGGCTATTTCTGGCCTCTTTTTTTTTTTGCCTCCAAGTACTTAGCACAGTGCTACAATGGTACATAAGAGTACTTCATAAGTGTTAATTGACTGCTTTTCTGCTTAATCTTTTTTTTTAATTTAATTTTATTTAATAATAACTTTGTATTGACAGAATCCATGCCAGGGTAATTTTTTACAACATTATCCCTTGCACTCGCTTATGTTTCGTTTTTTTCCCCTCCCTCCCTCCACCCCCGCCCCCCCCCCCCCCCAAGATGGCAAGCAGTCCTATATATGTTAAATATGTTGCAGTATATCCTAGATACAATACATATTTGCAGCTTTTCTGCTTAATCTATAAAATGAGGGAGCTATACAATAATATTTCTAGTCCTTGGCGCTACACCCCTCCCTCCCTCCTTCTCTTTCTCTCTGTCATTTTAAAATTATTTTTATAGTTGACAAACATTTATTTTCTTTCCTTTTCTCCTCCCTTCCCTTGCAAAAAAAGGAAAATTCAACTATTGTAAGAAATATTCATAGTCAAGCAATAACAAAACTTTTATAAAAGAATGTAGATTGAAGTGAGTAGAAGTGGAAGAGTAACTGATGCAAAGTGAAGTGAACAGAACCAGGAGAATAACTGATGCACTCACCATAACACCATAAAGAGAAACAATCAGGCATCTCTTAATGTAGCTTATGAAGGCATTAGCTCAGGGACTTACTGTATCACAGGTGACTCATTGACCCTGCAGTCCCCTGACATTAATTTACTTTAGTTATGAGTGTTGTAAATATCTCAGAGCCTCCTTCCTCTTTTGTGTCATGGGCATTCCCTTTGGCAGTCTGGTAAATTCTGTGGATCCCTACCAGAATCTGATTTTTGGATTAGTAGGATTGCAGAGGAAACCAATCATAGTGAGATAAATTTATCAAATAAAAAAAAGAATTTACAAAGCCCAGAAACATAGGAATACTCCTGTTAACTTGTCTATACTTTTGGACAGGGGTGATCATTCTATGATCACAAGTTCTTCCATGCTTTTAGCATGGAGTAGAAATCTTGTGTAATATTAAAATATCTTGTATAATATTAAAAAGGGGCATTTACCCCTAGTGTTGCTGTATAAAAACTTCTTCCCTCTAAAAAACAGCTTTACTTTTTGTCCCATTTGCCAAAACTTACAAAATAAATTCCTAAGAAGCAGACATCATTTTAAGAGTTCTGCTTGTTTTGAACTGAGATTTGGATGTTCAGTGCCAGCTGTATCATTTCACCTTCACTTGGTCTTCCAAGGGAGCGGCTGTCAGCTGTGATGGCAGCCAAGTCTGGATCCTAGGCCTGTGAAAATGCCAGGCCTTCTACATTGCATGAGATCCACTTTGAACACAGAGCCATTCCGCCTGATTTTGGGTAACTGTGTTACAGATACTGCTGTAGCAGGGAGGAAAGACAACGGCAGTGATGTGAAATCTCAGACAAATTAAGAACCATGGGGTTCCTCTCTATGGCCCTGCCCTCTGCCATATACTGTAGGATTGGGGTTTCTTTGGACAAGTTCACAAAAAGGCTGCATTGGCAGTTATCGGTGGTCACAGCTGCCCCACTTCTACTCGGACTAGTCTTGAAATTAATGCAAATAATTTGGCTTTGCTTTGGGTCTAATGCCCTATGGTCTCCTTTCCAGGAAAAAAAATGCTCATATGTGTGCATGCATAAACATAGATATTTGTACATATATGTATATGCACATACATATTATATATCTATGCATATATATCTATGTGTATATATATATATGTATATAGATAGATATCTTGAGATTTTCTTCTCAACAATTACTTTTAGAGTCTTACATTACTGTTGGATAGATGAACTTTTTAAAAAACTAAAAGGAAGAAAACGATCATTTCTCATTTTGGGCAATACATTGGCCAACAGTTACAACACCTCATCCTGCTTTCTTCAGAATGATAATGGAATTAGTGAATCCAGAGATGGGCAATCTTTTCTGCTTTTTAATAGCACTCTACTGATCAAAGATGACAAGAATGAACTTCTCAAACAAATCACGATTCCATTAGCATGGGCCATCTCCTAAGGGGAGGTAAGTGGGTATTTGCTCTCTGGTCTTTTTTATTGGACTAACCAGAAAATAGTCTTAGATAATCTTTTGCTGTTATTTTCAGGTAGCTAGTTTGCCGTTTAATTCCTACCATCCCTTTGCCTTGTGGTTGAAGAATTGCTGAGAAAAAAAAGCCAGGAAATTCAGGAAATTACAAGGAAATTTCCTTGTAAGAAGACCTTTACAGTCTCAACTTTTCAATAGTTAAGTTGCAGCTTATTTTAGAAGGCCAGTGGCTTTGATGTCAGCATTTTCTGTGGGGTTTTTGAATTGTACATTTAACCAGAACATTTAAAATGAAAGAAACAAACAAATAGCATAAATCTGCCTCACCTGCCAATCATCGCCGGACCAACCAGAAATGCATCTATCCCTTCTCTTTGACTGTACCAGGTTTTTTCTCCTGTTATCTACTTGTCAGTACTAAAATCTGCCAACTCATTTTACACTTAGTGAAATGACTTAGTTAGTGACTAAATGTTACCTTCCCTGAGGGAATTGATTTCTTTGTTGTTATTGCTTTCAATTTATAGATGCCTTTGGTTTTTTACAATAGTCGTTTCTAGCCTTACCCTCCCAACCCATGACTTTTCCCTTGTGATAAAGAAAAAAATACTTTCCCAAAGCATGTGTAGGGACTCCCTATGGCAGTCTACACCGTGCTGTATAACCATCACTTCCCACCTCTCAAGGAAAAGGAGAGAATGGTAGCTCTTTTTAAGAACTAACATCAGTTATTATATTGCCTTGGGCTTTATTCTTTTTGTCAGGTAACTGATTTAAAAATATATATTGCTTTCATGGTCCTGCTTCTTTACTTTGTATCAGTTTATAGCAATCCTGCAGGTTTCTCAAAGTTGTCCCTACTTGTTTCCTATAGCATAATAGTAGAGGTTTGCCTTGAAAAGCAGATTTTGGGGATGAGGCAATGTGAGCTAAAGTAGTGAGATTACAGCCTTGAAGAGCAAAAAAGGGGGGAAGGCAAAAGGTTGGGATGTAACATGCAATCTGCAGAATCTCTGGAAGGAGAGAGAGGTGCTACTGTTAGTAAGAATAGCTGACAGGTTTAAGATTTTCAGTGTGCATTTCATATTCTGTATTACCTCATTTGCTTTTCTTACATCATTCATATATGTCCTGGTTCTATAAAGATGAGGCCTTTTTGGCTTTGAGAGAACCACATCCTGGCTTGGGTAGGAACTTCTGCTTGACACCCTTTTACCCATCCTCCACCAAAGTAGTATGAGGCTCTGATTCGATGGTGGCATTTGGAGTGAAATCAAAATCAAGGGAGCTTTTGGCCTTCTACTTCTTCCCCGATCCTCTGGGAACCCAGAAGTCTCAAATACTTAAGACCTATGACTTATTCCAACTCATCTTTCTTCAGGGAAGGCTTTGAGATGGGGTGTTTTGGCAGGGTAAGGGAAGACTGAATAAATTCTACCTTTGTTACAAGGACAAAGGCCTGCTTCCTACCTGTGCCTGGATACTTCAACGCTGCAAGTGGGCACATACTGCTCATTCTCTCCCTGCCTTCCCATTTTTGTGATATGTATATAAAGTAACTTTACTCTGATCATGGAAAACAGTTCCTTTTGTGCAAACCTTCATTAGCTTTAGTCTCTTATTTGAATATTTGAATCTTGCTCACGTTCCTTCTTCTCTTTCATTGATGATAGCCTTTTTTTTTTTTACTCCTATAGGACTTAGATTTTATTCTTTTTAAAAAAAATATAGCTTTTTGTACATAAGACATATGCATGGGTAATTTTTCAACACTGACCCTTGCAAAAACTTCTATTCCAACTTTTCCCCTCCTTCCCTCCACCCCCTCCCCTAGATGGCAGGTAGTCCCATATGTGATAAATGTTAAAATATATGTTAAATACAATATATGTATACATATTTATACAGTTACCTTGTTGCACAGGAAAGATTGGATTTAGAAAGAAAGTAAAAAATAACCTGAGAAGAAAAAAGCAAAAATGCAAGCAAACAATAATAGAAAGAGTAGAAATGTCATGTTGTGGTCCATACTCATTTCCCAGTGTTCTTTCTCTGGGTGTAGCTAGTTCTGTTCATTACAGATCAACTGGAACTAATATGGATCCTCTCACTGTTGAAGAGAGCCATGACCGTCAGAATTGATCATCATGTAGTATTGTTATTGCCAGGTATAATGATCTCCTGGTGCTGCTCATTTCACTCAGCATCAGTTCGTGTAAGTCTCTCCAGGCCTTTCTGAAATCATCCTGCTGGTCATTTCTTACAAAACAATAATATTCTATAATATTCATATGCCACAATTTACCCAGCCATTCTCCAACTGATGGGTAACCCTTCAATTTCCAGTTTCTGGCTACTACAAAGAGGGCTGCCACAAACATTTTGGCACATACAGTATCTCTTTGGGGTATAAGCCCAGTAGGGACACTGCTGGGTCAAAGGGTATGCACAGTCTGATAACTTTCTGAGATAGTTCCAAATCGGTCTCCAGAATGGCTGGATGTATTCACAGTTCTACCAACAATGTGTCAGTGTCCCAGTTTTCCCACATCCCCTCCAATATTTTTCATTAGATGATAGCCTTTTAAATCTGCACTTAATTCTTCCCCAGTCACCTTATCCTAGTGGGAGTCTAACAATATTTTTTTTAACTTCAGTTTCTTCAGTATAGGAGATTACACCTTTTCTCTCACTAATGCTAGCAGCAAACAGAATTTGAGAAGAATATGACCATTGACTTCTTCACTCCTAGAATTGTAGGCTGAGGCTAAGGAGCTGGTTGAACAAACTTCCGAACCAACTAGTAGACATTAAAGGACAAAAATATGTTGTGCTCTTTTTAAAAAAATGTATGTTTATAAAATTCTTACAGAATGAGGACAATTACTACTACTGAGATTACATTCCCTTCCCTTCTGTTCCGGTTAATACAAAATGAGGTTCATCCTCCAGATTTTCTAGCTCCTCTGTTCTCCAAAGCCCACTGGAACTGACCCCTCTTACTGGGTTTATAAATGAACTACTCCAGGACTTATCTGTGTGCTCACTGGGTCACCTGATCACATGCACCTTGTTTTGTCATCTAACTTTGTTAGGGGTCTATGTTTTGTTTCCCCATCTATATTGTAAGTCCTTCAAGGACAGTGTTTGGTGTGAGTAGCTAATAAAACTGCAGTTTAGCAGATCTGCTTTTGTTCAAGGCACTCGAAAGTCATGATCACGATAGTTTCGCCCTGGGAACATAGTGTTATGGATTTGTTGTCCCAGGTTTGAGCCAATTTCCCAACATATGTCCTTGCTAGAGATAAATCCTTTAATTTCAAGCAGGAAACACTTTTCCTTTTCATTTCAAACTATAGACTGAGGGAGAGAAAACAAATGGGGTGATAAGCAGTGCCAGGCCAACATCTCTCTCACATGTGGACTCTGGAAGAGAGCTAGCTCATGGTCAAGGTTACTCCCTGGATCTGTATCCTTTCAGAATGATAGCTCCTGAGCTTCTTCCAGTGTGTTTACTTTCACTGATGGGCTAAAGCCCAGTTTCTTAAACTATGGGTTGTGACCCCACATGGGGTAACATAACTGAATATGGGGGTTATAAAATTATGATTTGTTAAGAGTTAATGTTTGATTTGTATACCTGTTTTATGTATTTATATGTCTGGGGTCACATACAAATTTCTTGGACAAAAAGAGGTCCTGAGCGGAAAATGTTTAAGACATCCTGAGCTCAAGGATGTGGATTTAATTAAATAGCATAATCATAAATGTAGAAAAGAATACTTCTCTAATGAACTAAGGCACATTCTTTCCCAAATCTACAAGCGAGAGTGGACGTGCATAGTGCTGCAGCGATGGGGAAACACACTTATGAAATATCTCCTCAGCACAGACACCCATGTGAATGGGCAGCTCGTGCTTCTGCTCCTTTGGAGGCACTCAGTTCTGCTGCTGTTATCTTTGTGCTGCTCTGCTGTGCCTACTCCCAACTTGACATCATCAACCTCTTCAACAAGCAGTCATCAGGAGACACCTACTTTGGACTTCTATGTTGCTAAGTGCTCCAGATACAAAAAAAAAAAAAACAAAACAAAAAAACAACCCAAATAGTCCCTGCCTGCAAGGAATTGACATTTTAAGGTGGGGGGGGGCAGCAGGAGATCAATATACACATACATACGACTATGTACACATAAGATAAGTACACTTGTACTTCTATTTTGTACATATATGTAGTACATTGCTTGCATTTTTGTTGTTGTTCAGTTCATTTGGGATTTTCTTGGCAAGAATTCCAAAGTGGTTTGCTCTTTCCTTCTCTAGCTCATTTGACAGATAGGGAAACTGAGGCAAACAGGATGAAGTGGCTTGCTCAAGGTCCTATAGCCAGTAAGTGCCTGAGGCCAGACTGGAACTCAGGAAGAGAAATCTTCCTGATTCTAGATCCTATACTCTATCCGCTGCAGTGCCACCTATCCTTCTTATTGTATACGTAAGATAGGTAATATGCACACATACCCATACATACATGGAGACTAAATTGGAGACCAGTAGATAACATTAGGATATAGTTTAAATTGGAGGTGATTACTTTGGATAATCTCTCTCAGCTGTCATGTCTCTGCTCCTCTCTCCTATTTCTTGTTTCTTTGGAGGTGGTTATACTGCCACCATTCCTGGGCTTCAGTTCTAGTTTTTTTCCTTTAAGAGTAGTAGTGACATGAGCGTCTCCTCATTTGCTATTATTTTTATAGCTTCTTTTCCTTCCTGACAGAGAGTAAGATAATATTCAGGTGGGCTTTCAGGTGAAGGGGAGGGTGGCTGCCTTATCTCCCACCCAGTCACTGTGCCCATAAGTACAATAACTTTCTTTTTATCTTTATTGTTTCCTAGGCTCAAGTAAGTAAATATTCCCAGAAGAGGTCCATCATAGTCGGAATTACTAGCAGAATTTGCCAGACAAGTAGTAGGCAATGAAATGACCATGGTAGCCTCAGGGATTAGGACTCCTCTCAGCGGAGAAAATTGATGTCTTTGGTCTTCATTAATCCTCACAACTTATCAGAGAGTTATACCTAAGGGGAACTTTGGTAATTCTCCACAAAAAGAGAAAAACACTTCTAGGATATGTAAGCATCTGGTCCACCATATTTGTTAGAGACAGGCAAGTATATCACACTTGAATCCACCTCTACAGACCTAGACATATTTACATTTGGAGATCTCTGTGTCAGATTTACTTCTCATTTCATAGGCCACAGTCTCAGGGGCTACACACTTTTGGAACATATCACCCAAGCAGAAACCACAGGCATTTAGTCTGACTGTGAATTTACTCCTTCCTGATAGTAGAATGGAAGCACTTAGAGAATTTACCTCACTTAAGGTTAGAGAGTTCCCTTTATTTACCTCAAATCCCGCAAGTTAGCAAAAAATTCAAAACCCTCCAAACAAAAACAAAAACAAAAACAAAAAACCCTGGCAGTGGGCATTGTTGAAGGAATTATGGAATGATAGTCATAGTAATTCATTATTCATGGAACTATGAAATGTTGCAATGATTTTAGAAAGTAAATTGAAATTTTGCACGAAAAGTGACAAAGAATGTCCAAATGATGAGGTCCTGGGTAATTAGGTAGAGTTGGCAGAGAAAGCCTGAAGTACTGATATGATTACTTCCTGAGGCAAGCAGGGAAGGGCATTGATGGGGATCAGCTTAGCCTTACAGTCCTGCTCCCTGTGGAGGTCTTGGGTAACCCCCGCCTTACTCTATCCAATCAGAAAGCCAAGTTATGTTGTCACACCCCTGAGGTTAAAATTCCCCTATAAATGTGTCTGTGGCTATGGCACCTTTGCTGAATTGCTTTTGGGTTAGCCCTCCACCACATTCTGCCTCACAGTGTCTTCCCTCTCAAGCCCCGCCCCCCCCACCACCCCATGCCTCATGATGTCTTTCTCCTTATAGTTAACTAACGTTTTTAGGGTGCTGAACACCTCTGTGGATTTAGCCTGTCAGTTAATGACGTACTCCCACCTTATGAAGCATTTCCTTTTTCCTGGTTAATTGTGAGTTCCACTGGGGAACTTGTCTTTTCCATTGCTAATTGTTAAAACCCCTTTCTTGTTAACTATATGTTCTCCCAAATTTATTTTATATTTGCCATTGCTGCTATCTATTTTACCTCTTCATTTTATCCATAACCTTGTCTCTTTTGACAAAGAGAAAGAAAGCCACTCTCAATTCTTCACGCGTGAATTGCTCCCAAACCCCATCTTTTGGTACCAAACGTCAACATTTGGTGCCATACCTTATCACATGCCTTTAAAATCGGAGATCTCATTACTGAGCTTTAATACCCAGGGAATGATTAGATAAGAAGAAAGTTTCCACCTAGCCTAAAATATTTATCACAGCACTTTTTCTGATAGTTTACAAGCAGAAACAAAGTAGACGCCTACCACTTGGGCAATGGGTAAACAAATGGTGGAATATGGATTTGGTGCAATATGACTTTGCTATAAGATATTATGTGTGTGATGAATACAGAGAAGTACAAAAAGATCTAGATAAAAAAAGGATGCAGAGTGAAGGAAGCAGAGTTGAGAAAACAATAAGCAAAGCAACTCCAACAATGCAAGTGGAAAGAATAATGACACAAGAAATTAATAATAAATGTAGCAAAATCATAAAGGTCAAGCAGGACTCGAATAATGAGATATGAGAAGATGTACTGAACTTAATCTTTTATAGAGGTGAAAAGACCCTATTACACATTGCATAGATTTTTGGACTATCAGTTGTGCTGATTTTTTACCTCTCTAAAAATATTCTATCAAATGAGATGGTTGCCAGAAAAGGGATAAAAGGGGCACTTGTCATATGGTGGTGATAGAAGAAACAGAAAATAGCAATTAAAACAGTTTTTTGAAGTCCTATTGATGCCCATCAATTGGAGGAATGGCTGAACAAAGGGTGGTATATGGATGTAATGGAATACTATTGTTCTGTAAGAAACGATGAAGAGGCAGATTTCAGAAAAACTTGGAAAACTTAAATGAACTGATGCTTACTGAAGTGAGCAAAACCAAGAGAACATGGCAAGCATAATATTTTACAATGATCAACTGTGGTAGACTTAGCTCTTTTCAAAAATGCGATGATCTAAGATAATTCCAAAAGACTTGTAATAGATAATATTCTATACATCTAGTGAAGGAACAAACCATGGAGTAAAAATATAGATCTAAGCATACCATTTTCACTTTTTTTCTTTTCTTGTGATCTTTTCCTTTTGTTCTTATTCTTCTTTCACGACAAGATTTTTATGGAAATATGTTTAACATGATTGCTATCTTTGGGAAGGGGGAGTGAGCGAGAAAAATTTGGAACTCACAATCTTACAAAAATGAATATTGAAAACCATATTTCCTTATAATGGGAAAAAAAAGACTACTAAGTGCAAAAAAAGAACAAATTCACAAAAAATAAAATAAAACAAAAAGTCCCTTTTATACCCTTTCATTTCCTGAGTATTAACTTAAATTCCCCCTCAAACTCACGTTTTTTGGGTGGAGGGAAGCGGAGGGGGAACTATATTCTAAGAAACTGAAAAGAGTTTTGTGCTCTGTGTTCCCAGAGCTTCTTTTAACTCACCAAATTCTCTGGGTCTGCCATGCATAAGAGTCATGGGAGAAAGTCAGAATAAAAAGGGATGTGTAGGTACTTGGGAAGACATTGTCCTCTCCCTCAAATCTTTTGTTCTAAGTTCCTTCCTTTCACATGCAAATATTTCCAGCAATAATTCCCCCTGAGGTTTGAGCTGCCTTCCATAACTGACAAATATTCCATTCAAAATAACAAAATTAACTAAGTCTATACAATGGAACATCATTTATCAATTAATCCATCTGTTATTGAGTGTCTGCTCAGTGGCCAGAGACCAAACATAGTCTAAAAGAACAATGGTTTAATTGTGCTTTTATTTTCTGAAGGCTACTAAGAACTGCTTTGATCAATGGCCATTAGTATTAAAGTCATTATAACATTGCTCATTATTATACAGATTCGATAGAAAATGAGTCAAATCACATCCTGAAACCTAACAGCTGCATTCCCTGGATGTGATGAGCCTAGCTTCATAGAGTGAGGAGGAGCTGTACATGGAAAATGCATTTTCTTCTCTTCTTTCCTGTGACTGAAGAAGTAAGGCCTGGCTTCTTTAACCAAATCAGGAAGCCACCACTTCCTGTTCTGGTAAGAGCCATGCAAACAGACACAATCAAGGCTTTGCTAATTGTTTTCTCCTTGAACCAATTTTAGACAGCAGCGGCTTAAATTGTGTCTGGAATTCATTGCAGGGAGGGGAAGCTAACTTAAAAGGGTCCTTTTGCTCCTTCCAAGTATAGTTCAATTCTATACTTGGTTTTTAAGGGGAATCAGAATTTCTTTAAGCAGTCAGTTGTTGAGTCATATCCCACCCTTTGGGGCTCCATCTGGGGTTTTCCTGGAAAAGATACTATAGCGATTCCCAATATCTCTCTCCAGTGGATCGGTTTTGTCACTCAGTCAGAGGCTAAGTGGCTTGGCCAGGGTCACACAGCTAAGAAATGAACTCATGTCTCCCTGAGTCCAGGCCCAGTACTCATTCTATTGAGCCATGGCCTGCTTTCCCTTAACCGGAGTACTCTGACCAAATGGAGCAAAAGCAGACTTTGTGACCAAAGCTATTAGTCTTAGAAAGCAGACCTTCTTTAACTTTTCCACTTGCGATGCCTTTTTGTCAGAAAAATGTATACACGACCCTGGGTATATAGATATATAAAATAGATATACAAATAAATATTTGATAATAATAATAATAATAATAATAATAATCTGACAAAAACTGATAATAAATCATAAGTAAATTAATTTTAAAAACAATTCTATGGTATACATAAAGTTTTACCAGTTATTAAAGATAAAACCAAATTTGCATATTAGTGAGATGAAGGAGTTTCTTTTTACATAAAGAATTAAATCTTGGAAGAATATCTGATACCTTTTACTGTTGCCTAAGTTTTTACAGCTCCCATATTCAGTTAGAGGACCCCATCTAGGGTTGCAACCCACAGTTTAAGAAGCTTTGTTATATCATGTATAGGACTGCTTGCCTTCTGGGAGAGGGGGTGAAGGGAGGGAGGGGAAAAGTCAGAACAGAAGTGAGTGCAAGGGATAATGTTAAAAATTACCCAGGAATGGGTTCTGTCGATAAAAAGTTATAATTAGGGGAAAAAAAAGGAGCTTTATTATAAAGCATATCAGAATTCATTGTTTGGGTCTGAACAATATGGTGGACCAGCTTGCTTTAGTGACTCTTTAGGAATTGGGCCCTTGAAGAGTACATTCATTCATTCATATGTCTCCTCTAGCCTGCTCCCAGTTTCCCCAGCATACCAAGTGCCTGGAAAATAAGTCAGAATGGAAAAGCGAGGAAGGGGTACTACCTAAATTGCAATAGGGCCTTGGGGCCCTAAGGCTTTGTACTGCTTGTTTCCAAGTTGGGATCTATTCCCTTCTTACTGGTCCTCTCAGAATTTTGGGGCATTGCTGCCCCAAAGAAATGCTTGACTCTGCCCAGAGTTGAGGTGGAGGAATAGCTATTTCTTTCTTACATGTATAGATCTAGAGGTAGTTAGATATGGATAAGGATAGATGTACTTTGTTTTGCATACATTTTGTATTTGTTTCCCTTCAGAAAAATGTCAGTTCCTTAAGGTCCGGATTATTTCCTTTTGGACTTTGTGTCCCCAGGATGTCAATCATTGTACATGCTTAATACGTACCTGTTGAGTTGAATGATTTCCTTCCAAACTGGGTGCTATCCCTACTTTCTGGGTTCTCAGTTTACGTTGTATACTTTCTCCATTACTTTCAGACTTGAGATCCTCTTTAAGTTTTAGGTTCTCTTGCCATCAGATCCCATTTTAAGAGGCAGTACCGTTATAGTAGAAAGAAAGGTAGAATCAGAGCAAAAGACTCCCAATTCCTATTTGGCCTCTGATGCCAATGGGGTCATCTTTCGACAAGTCATTGCTTTTCTTTCGGCCCCTCTTCACTTGGCTGGCAAGAAGGCAGGTGATATTCACGCCACTTGCCTTGTAGAGTTGGTGAGGATCCACTGAGATGATGACCCTGAAGTGTTGCTGAAATGGCAGTTGTTCTGGCAAACTCAGAGAGGACCTTGATTTGGTTTGGTTTTCAGTTTCTTTCAGGTCTGGTTGAGTAAGGGCTCTCAGCCGAGATCAGCAATAGGATGAGTGGAGAATTTTCAAGAGGAAAATCATGGAGACATTATAAAACATCCTGTTGTCCTACCCCTCAAATCAGAAGCTTCTGTTATTAATATAAAAGCCAACAAACAACAATCTGGCCTGTTCTCTATCTTCTAGCCGGGGCTGTCGAGACATTGTTCACTCCTTTGCTCTCCCTTTTAAAAAATAGACTTAGGGAAAGGGAGGTGGGGCATAGTGCAGTTAGCATTAAGGGAAGGCAGAATGATACAAGAATTTTTAATTGGGTCCCATTTAAAGGGAGCTCTTACTCTTCTAAATCCCAGTCTGCCCAGAATTGCTCCCCAAGCTAGATGAAAATTTCTCAGAAAAAGTCACAAGGCTTTTTGTGTTAACTTTTTCAAATATAAAATATTTTTGTCTATTTACCAGTAAATGGCCTACTTGACAAAAATAACACATGAAAATGAATTGCCGTTGATGACAGAGACTGTAAATTTTATGGTTGGGATAAAAAACCTGTTTTCTCTCATTCCCATTTGATTTAGCTAAAGAATTCATCATTGGAGAAATGCTATCTAATTTAACTGCATAATATTTTTATAAAATCTTGTCTATTTGTCACCATAGTGAAACAACAGAGCGATATACACATATGTGTGTATGTATGTATATATTTTTCCCTGCAGATGGTTTGGATGAAAGAACCTATTTTCTTCTTCCAAGTGGAAAAGTACACTGTGTACGTGCATGGTGTACTAGGGTGAAGGCTCCATCATCAGATGGAGTCTTGGCTCTCTTTCTCCTCAACATTGGGCTTTTCTTGCCCAGCGGAGGAGCTTCTGTCATGTCTTCTGTCAGCTAGGCAGAAGCAGACTCCATAATGATCCCTGCCCTTTGGTTTTTGAGCTCACATCTTCCCTCCTGCTGCCTTTCCTTGGACCACATAACTGTTCATTAGCCGTTTGGTCCAAAGGCAGGCGTGGGCTGGAAGAGACACTTTCTGGCTGTAGAAGAGCAAGCGTGTGGAGGCGCCTCTCGTATCAGTCGATTGACCATCTTATTAGCATTTCTTGTAAAGGTTATGCACTGAAAGGAGTTGGAACCAGGGCCTAGACAAGAGCGTGGTATTAGTTAAGGAGTTCACTTGGTCATGCTGTGTACAAACCCTCTCCATCAGAAAAGATAAATGAGGATTTTCTGTTCATATGCAGTGTCTCTGAAGGAGGCGTGTGTGTGTGTGTGTGTGTGTGTGTGTGTG
The DNA here is from genome assembly GCF_016432865.1 of Antechinus flavipes. NCBI lineage: Eukaryota > Metazoa > Chordata > Mammalia > Dasyuromorphia > Dasyuridae > Antechinus > Antechinus flavipes. Next base: position 68,332,785 of record NC_067404.1, on the reverse strand, counting down.
TGTGTGTGTGTGGTGTGTTTGTGTAAGGTACAGTTGGCTTTGGTCCAATTATCTGTATGATGTTTCTATATACTGTAATGATTTTTTTGGTTTCTGAATATATGGTGGGGAAATTTAATGCTAAAATATATTTTAAATTCCAGCAAAATCACTGTAGAGTTGTTATCTCACAACATTGCTAGAATGTAGGTACCCATGAATTGTTCATACAATTATAGACTTGAAGCTAAAAGGTACCCTTAGTGCTATCTATCAGAGGTCCTGAATGTGGGGTCTGTAAACTTTACAGAAAGATTTTGGGACAAATATTTCAATATAATTGATTTCATTTGCATTTTATTTTCAGCATTAATACAACTCTGAGAAGGATCCTCAAGCTTCAAGTCAAGAAGCCCTGATCTGTACTAAGTCTTTCCTTTTAAAGATGAGGAGACTGTATAGTCTATAGTCTAGAATGGGATAGAGGAAAAAAATAGGAGAAAAATTGAGAGTGGGTGCAAATGGAAAAACAAAAACCTAATGAGGAGAAGAATGCAAAAGCAAAATTGGAAAATAATTTCATACAAAATAGAACTGAGCAAATGGAAGTAAAAAAACTTTATGAGAAATCAAGATACAATAAAGCAAAACCAAAAAAAAAAAAAAAAGGAAAAATAAGATAAGTAATGTGATTCATGGACAACCGTACGACCAGGAGGTCAGTTCAGTGACACTGGATAGAGCGCTGGTCCTGGAGACAGGAACATGTGAATATAAATCTGGCCTCAGCACTATGTGTCATTTCACCCTGTTTATCTCAGTTTCCTCATCTGTAAAATGAGCTGGAGAAAAAAATGGCAGACCACTCCAGTATCTTTGCCAAGAAAATCCTTGAAGGGGTCTCAAAGAGTTGAGCACAACTGAACAGCAACACCTTTAATCTGAATATCACAAAAGATTTCTGAGGTAGTTGTGAAGGTCAGTATCATTCCCTCTTCCAGAAAAGGAAAGACTCTGATTGAATTGCCCCGGATTAGCAGCTGGTTTGGTGGGAGAGGCAGCCCTAGAATCTGGCTGTCCTGATTTCTAAGTAGTGGACAGAGTTGATTAGCAGTCAGGGACCTAAATTCTAACTCTAACTCTCCCAAATGCGGCCAGGATGACCTGCTGCAAGTACTTAACTGCTCAGGCTCTCAATTTCCTTGCATATAAAGGAAATAATTTGGATTAAATGATGTTTTTGAAACTCTCACCTTTGCTGAGTATAGCTAACATTTATATAGATTTTACTTTGCGAGGCAGTCTGGGTCAAGTGACTTGCCCACAGCCACGCGGCTGATAAGTGAGGCTGGATTTGAGTCTGGTGCTATGGCATCAGGTGACTGTGGCTGCCTAAGTGTAAAGGATCTCAGCCGTGTCCAGTCCAGTGGTGTATGACTTCTTTCTTGCTTGCTTTGGCATTTAAGTAAATGCAGTGTGTGTTCTTTCTTTATGACTCTTAAATTTACTGTCTTCACCTGGCTATCCCTCCCTTATTTAAGGCCTCATTCAAGAAATAATTCTTGAATTGCACATGTTTAGTGTCTATTAGATTGCTTGCCATCTAGGGGCGGGGGTGGAGGGAAAGAAGGGAGGAAAAAAAGGTAGAACACAAGGTTTTACAGGGGTGAATGTTGAAAACTATGTGTGTATTTTGAAAATGAGAAAAAAATATTTCTTCTCCGAAGCCTTTCTTAACATCCTCAATGCTGAAAGTAGTTCCTCCCTCCGAGAATTTTTCAGAGTCCTTTTTTCTGAAACCTTTTCTTCATTCTTTGTACTTTGTACCATATTTGTGTCCGTGTCTCCTCCCCCTAGGAGACAGTGTAAGCCCCTTGAGAGAATGGCCTGTGTCATTTTTCATATGTCCTTAAGGCACTAGTACCATGAGTATCTTTCATCTAGAAAGTACTTCATAAATGTGTGCCCAGCTGAGTTGTTGAAGCCAGTCTGATATCTGACCCCACTTGGTAAAAACTTTTCTCGGTAAAGGATGTGCTTGGCTTTAGTGCCAGTTCAGCTTCTGCCTTCTTAATCCTGCTCACTGACTTATCTCCTAGTCTAAAGATCTGTGGCATCTGGTCCTCTGACCCCTTGAACACAATACGAGGCCGGCCTCGGGACCCAAATGGACTCTTCTGATTATTTTGCCCTGCTTCATGCTTCAGAATTCAATCAGCCATCACAGGAGGAAACAAAGGACCTTAAGACCTTCTCCTCTATTTCCTCATTTTTGTGTTCCACTTTTCCATTAGTCTCTCACATCTCTTCTCTGAGCCCCCAGCATATGTCCTATTGATTTTTTTCTTCATCATTACAGCTATTTTCTAACAAGTCATTAGGACTAATGCTTCCTTCTGAAGTCCCCCTCCATCAGTCACCTAATATTTTCTGTGCTTTAAAAAAAACATGTTTCTCTCAAGAAAGTTCTTTGGATCAACAGTTTTAAGCAACTGGCCTCATTTCTTCTCTGAGGTTAGAAGATTACATATTCACAGCATCTCTTTGGTCCCCATCTTTGAATATATGACCACCCCCTGTCTAAATCATTCATCCTCAGGGTTCGACTCACATTCAGCTTGCCACAGATCTAGTGTGGCTAGGGGAAATGAAGACTGAAAATGTGATCAGGAAGCTGGATCTCCACAGGAAAAAATATGCAAGTGGGCCAAGTGCATTGGAAAAAATGGATGCCTCAGTGCATTTGATAGGACCAAAAGGTAATCTGAATAGATACCAGCTTTCTCCCTCTTTAAAAAAAAAAAACAATCCAGTATATTTAATGAAACTCCTTTTCCCTTATCAGGGATCCTCAAACTACGGCTAGCGGGCCAGATGCGGCAGCTGAGGACGTTGATCCCCCTCACCCAGGGCTATGAAGTTTCTTTATTTAAAGGCCCACAAAACAAAGTTTTTGTTTTGACTATAGTCCGGCCCTCCAACAGTCTGAGGGACAGTGAACTGGCTCCCTATTTTAAAAGTTTGAGGACCCCTGCCTTAGATCATACTGCCTCCAGTCAAACCTTGTCTTTTAATGAGGTAATACAATTAAGCATTCAACTTAAGAAAAAAGACACATTGAGCATGTTGGGCAACATAGCCCCCATTCTGAATACATAGTCCACCTACCACTTTTCTGTGGAGATGTTTTATCACCACTTCTCTGCAATGACAGCTCTTCTTTTTTTATTACTCCTATTCTAATACTAATAGTCTTTTTCTTTTCTTTTTTTTATTATAACTTTATTGACAGAATATATGTATGGGTATTTTTTCCCAACATTATCCCTTGCACTCACTTCTGTTCCAACTTTTCTCTTCCCTCTCTCCACCCTCTCCCCTAGATGGCAAGCAGTCCTATACATGTTAAATATGTTATAGTATATCCTAGATACAATGTAAGTGTGCAGAACTGTACAGTTCTCTTGTTGCACAAGACGAATTGGATTCAGAAGCTAAAAATAACCTGGGAAGAAAAATTAAAAATGCACACAGTTCACACTCATTTCCCAGTGTTCCTTCTCTGGGTGTAGCAGATTCTGTCCAACATTGATCAGTTGGAACTGAATTAGATCTTCTCTTAGTCAACGAAATCCACTTCCATCAGAATACATCCTCATATAGTATCGTTGTTGAAGTATATAATGATCTCCTGGTTCTGCTCATTTCACTCAGCATCAGTTCGTGTAAGTCTTTCCAGGCCTCTCTGTATTCATCCTGCTGATTATTTCTTACAGAACAATAATATTCTATAACATTGTGATAGTCTTTTAAAATAATTTAATATTAGCTTTTTATTTTCAAAATATATGCAAAGATAGTTTTTCACCATTCAGCCTTGTAAAATATTATGTTCCAAACTTTCCCTCCTTGCTTCCTCCCATCCCTTTTCCCCTCCCATAGACAGCAAGTAATCCAATAATGCAATTCTTCTATTTCTATATTTATCATGCTGTGCAAAAAAAAAACCAAAAAAAAAAAAAAAAACAAAAAACCACAGATCAAAAAGGGAAAAAATGAGAAAGAAAACAAAATTCAAGCAAACAGTGGCATAAAGAATGAAAAAAAAACATTTTTGCACGAATCATTTTCCCTCTTTTATGATCTCTTTGGGATACAGACCCAGTAGTAGCCCTGCTAGATCAAAGTGATAGTTTTTGTGATAGTCCTTTCAGCATAGTTTTTGAGGGATGTGTAGTAGTACCTCAGAGTTGTCTTAATTTGCATGTTTCTAATTGAGAGCATTTTTTTATGACTAGCAATGGCTTTAATTTGTTCATTTAAAAATTGAATGACAGCTTTCCTTGAAAGTTTTTGAGAGACATCTATGAGTGCTGCAAGGGGCTAATTGTGCTGCCTAGAACTATAGCAACCAACCAATATAAGGAATGGGATCCAGGCTGTGAAAGGAATAGTTGAATATCTTCTTTCTGTACATGAAGTATGGATCCCCAGAGCTTAAAAAGCGACCAGGAGATGTGGGTTCACTCCTTGCTCTTCCTTTTATTACCCGTTTGACTTTTTGTATAACTCGTCCCGTCTGAAAGGTGTGGGGAGTGGGAGCAAGAGAGAAAGCCATAGCAAAATGAACGAGTTGGGTTCCGTGGCGTCTCAGGCTGCTATCAATTCTCCATTCTGCAATTGCTCTTGGGCTTGATGCACATCTTTGGAGAAGTCAAAATTGGCCCCACACAGATTTTCAGTGGATCGTGAGAATAGTTAGGGTTTCAATAAAAATTGAAGGTGACACTGAAATAGAAATCTTGTGTCTTGTATCTGTGTGATCCAAGATGAGAAGTTTATAGAACTTGGTTTATGAATTTGTTTGTGCGCTGGAGTGAAAAGAAAACAAACACTTCCTCTCCCCTTCTAAAAGGGAGGTCGCTTCATTCGGAGCCAGTTAATTAATCGATGCTTACTTCCATTAAGGGGTAAATGGAAAGATAGCTATAGAGCTATCAAAAGGCCCACTGGCTTCAGCATGGCAGTCTCCCTACCGGCCCATTATTGTGCAGGATCAGAACAACACCCAGTGAACAGTACATATGAAAGTCAGAAAATTCCTTCTTCTTGGGTGACACAGAGGCCAAATTCAAGGGAATTTTCTCTTATTCAGAAAGCTTTTCAACTGAAGGAAAATCAGAAAGACATCCTTATTCTTACCTCAAGGCATTACTTAATATTCTCTGATTCTTCTCTGTGTTCAGTATAATTCTCAACCATTCAGCTAACCTGCTGTTTTTTTTTTTTAACATGAAAGTCACAAGGGAATGATTCTGTGTTTCCTGCTACTTTCTTTAGAGCAATTTTAAACTTGAAGTATATGCATCAGTAAAAGCTAGACCATGGAAAATCTAGCATGCTAAGCTAACTGAAATATAGAGCAAGATTCTTCACCCGTCCTTTTTTCCTTTCCACAAATTCACTTACATGATTAATAATTTCTGATTAACATGATTACTGGCTAAGACACTCTCATGATTTGGGCTTGCAATTATAAATATTAATTTTATACTGATTATAGAAGTGTTCATTTACTTTTTGTGTAGAATGGGAATCTTTTTCCATTCTTGAGATCTGAGCAGGTATACACAGGACTTCATTTTACCAAAAGGAATGAAAAGAAGCATCCATCTCACTTTGAAGTATCTTTCCATTTCCCAAGTGTTGCATCATGGTGCGGTGCTGGGGCTCAGGCAGGTCTGAGCACTTTCCCATGGAACAGCCTTTTTTCATAGAAGTGAAGTGCCCAGAGCATTAGTCCTGGTGTTGGGAAGACCTGTGTTCAAATTCAGTTTCAAACACCTCATAGCTCTGTGTGGGATGTGAAGTGGATGTCTTGACCTCTCTTTGTCTTAATTTCCCCAACTGTCACATGGATATAACCATAGCATCTATCCCACAAAATTGTGGTGAGGATTAAATGGCGCATAATGGGTGTGTAATAAATTCTTCCCTTTCTTAGTGATTTTTTAATATGTCCAGAGAGGTCGTGCACAGTTGTTTTAATTGATAGAAGGACTGGAAATGTTGGCACTCTCTGGATTTCTGCACCTTGGGGTAAAGTCCTCGTTTCCCTGCCCTACTTATGGCCTGGGAGCAACTTACCAAAATGGTCTACTGGTTTATTACACCATGAGTCTCATGTTAAGGTGTTATGTGTCTGTATTGTTTCCAAATCCCTGTGGTTTCTCAAGCTCCTCTCAGGGTGGTATTAGGATTTGAAGGGGACTGAGAGACTGCACAGCAAAGTAATTTCTGACCTCAAAGAAAGTTTGGGAAAGTACAGCCTTTCATCATGAAATCTTGTGGATTTCGATAAGGAAGCATGCACATGAGTGTGACAGATGAATTAGCTCTTTTGAAGAGTTACCTAGGTTGATTGCTGCCCTTTCTCCCCTTTGCGGAGCCTGGTGCCCAGTGTCGTGACCTTCCCCAGCTGTTCAGCAAGGCTGTCCCCTGCCACACGTATTATCGTGTGTTTTGCCAGCGATGTTGTATTTTTTGCATCATACCCATAAATTAATACATTCTTTGCCATTCGTTGCACACACACAACACCATCTGCTCCTCGGATTCTCAAATGGTCTCTTGACGTGCTTTGCTGCCCATCCCAGCAAAGTGCCAATTGTGCTTCTGGGCCCTCTGGAGAGGGACATGGCGATGGCCTCGTGAGTCACCTCACGCTCAGTTCTGCCACTTGCCTGTTATTCCTAATTGAAATGATGTGGCCTGCCAGCCCTGTTCCATTCTCATCCTGACCCCTCCCTGGGGTGCTAATGAAAATGCTTTGGCTGAGGTGACCGGCAGCTTAAGCTTGCGTGAATGTACATCATCATATCGACCGGCCCCTGGAGAGTGACAGAACGGCTCAGCATATGCCATTCCTGGTGCTTAGGAGGCTATCTCCAATCGTGTGTTTGGCACAATGGGGCTGGCATAACAGCCCGTGCTTCTGGGATTCTGACTAGTATGGAAAGGAAAGCCAAAGTACTAAGAAGGTGTTTTCCTAATTGGAGTTCTGGTTTGGGCTGGGGGCGAGGGGGGTCTTAGTTTGAGCAACAGTGTGGGATAGTGGAGAGATTCAGAAGACATAGGTTTAAGACCATTTCTTCTATCTGGCCTCAGTTTTGTTAGCTGTAAAATGGGAGGGCTCGATTTAAACAACCCTTCCTTCCAACCCTGGTTTCTTGTTCAAAGCCACTGAGTTAATTAACAGCTAATTTAAGCGTAGGACTCAGCTTTCCTGATTTCTAGTCTAGAGGACCTTTGCATATACCATTGATGTTCAAAAAGTGTGAGGGGGGACCCCTTGGGGTTCCCAAGACCCTTTCAGAGAATCAGGAAGGTGAAAATTGGTTTCACATAATACTAATTCATTTCACTTTTCAATATGCTAATTGGTGATTGACAATAAGCCACTTAAACAAAAACCACTCTTATTTGAGAGTAATGGGAGCCTGCAGCAGAAAACTTTGGAAGCACTTGGTTTATACCATGTTCTCTCTCTTGAGTTCTCTCTGGATTTCCATTTCAGGAGTAATCTGATGACTCTTCAGTAGTTGAAGAGGAGATCCTTGGGGCCCCTGTGTTCAATTGCTCCCTAAGGTCTTCCCTGTTTTCTTTTCCTTATGCTCCACTTATCTGGCTCGTAGTCACTCCTCTTCTCACATACCCTAATGCAAGGGGCTAGCAAGAAGTGTAGACTTATTCCTTTGCCTCTCTGCTACTTCCTGAGCCGCTCGGTGCTGCCATTACTAGGGATCTTCTTTTCTGGTGCAGGTACACTCTCGTACACTCCAGTTCTCCCTCTCACCAGTCTCGATCCTTGGGAATAACTTCTCCTTTGCTTTCCTTGGTACCCGGCTTCCCTTTCTCTTCCCGGCCCAACCATTTCCTTCTGTAGCTTCAGACTTCAGTATAACCACTGAGATCTTTGCAAAATGATCTCCCATTGTTTTTAGCTTCCTCAACTCTCAAGATGTCAAGCTTAATTCTATGTCAGCTCTTCACAGGCTTGCTCCGCTATCACTTCTGTAGTGCTGTCGCTGGAATCCCTCTCTTGTCACCATCTCTCGCTTTCCTTTACTGTGCCTCAGCCTCCCAAATTATTCTCATCCTCACTGTAATTGCCAGCCCTCCACCCTGACCTCTGCACTTAGTCTCAGCTTCACCTCCCTGCCTTAACAGTCTTGACCTTACTATGAACGTGTTGTAATAGAGATTCTTCTCTATCCTTGACTCCTTTATAGCCTTTTCCTCCTGCCAATTGTGCTTTGCAACCTGAATCACCCCCATCTTTTGCTCTCTCTGCTTCTTCTTCTGAACTGCTCAGTAGCATTAGAGAAGTCCTGAGCAAATTGAGGTCATGCACTGTCGGCACCCTCTTCTCTCCTATTTCATACATCGGAACCCTTTTACATCTTTATAAGTCTGCTTCTTGACTTTTATCTTTGAGGAAAGCTCTTTTCCTTACCAGGACCAACACTTATGCTTAAGCCCCCGATGATGCCCCACTCCTACGACCTCTATCCAGGGGTGTCCAACTCCTGGCCACGGCTGCCAGCAAGATGCCCACAGAACTGCCAGTGCAGCCTAAAGCAAATGAAAATATAATTTGGAACTGTTTTTGAAAGTAACAAAAAATACAAGACAACGTGAAGGATGTTAATTTGCAGTTTTCTCTGTTAGCATGTGGCCCGCAGGAATCAGTTTCTATATGGCAGTACTACCAGTACTGCCAGAGACTGATCATTGTCTCTGGTCTTCTGCTCCCTTCTTTCTCCTCCCCCAGCCCACCTGCTTAGGTTGTGTTTCTCCCTGTAATCCTGCCATCTCCTCATTCTGTCTTTCTCTGTCTTCCCCCTTACTGGTCAATTCCTAGATATCTAGATCTACGTTATAGATATTCATAGCTTTATTTCTCTCTATAGATAACTACATAGTGATATCGGTGTAGATATTTCTTCAATGTATCTATCCATACTCTCATTTGTCTCCTGAGCTCTGGTCAATTGCCTGCCTGCCATCCAGAAAGAGGACCGTGAAGACCGAATGTGGATCACGACATAATATTTTCCTCTTCGTTGTTATCATTTGCTTGCTTTTTGTTTTCTTCCTCATTTTTTTTCCTTTTTAAACTGATTTTTCTTGTACAGTGAGATAATTGTGGAGATAAATGCAGGGGAATTACACATCTTTAACATATATCAGATGACTTGCTGTTTGGGAAGGGGAGTGGGGGGAAGCAAGGGAGAAAAAAATTTGGGATGCATGATTTTGCAAGGGTCAGTGTTAAAAATTATCTTTGTGGATATTTTCAAAATAATAAGCTACCCCCACACACACACACACACAGTTTACTGCCTGCTAGACCGTTGGACAGTTTAGTGCCAAAGACACTAAAGGCAGGAAGACTCATCTCCCTAGGATCAAATCTGATCTCTGACTCTTAGTAGCTGGGTGACCCTGGGCACTTCACTGTGTTTGCCTCAGTTTCCTCATTCTTTGCATCCTTATTGCGTCTTACATACCCTTAGCAATTCTCCCCTCCAGCCAAACTGAACTGATTCTGCTTGTTCTCTGAAATCAGTCCAGATCAATCTTTCAGTCTCATGCATTTGCATAAGTCTGCAATTTCATTCTTCTCCATGTCCTCACATTCCAGCTTCAAGGCTCCCTCCTCTAAGGCACCTATTCTGCTTTCTCTCGTCCCCTCTCCCTTAGTCGTTACAGTTCTCACTTTCCTCCATGTTCCTTTCACCTTCTTGGCCATATCCTTTCAGCACGCTGGGAACCCTCTGAAGCCAGGAACCATTTCATTCATATCTCTTATCCCCATATCCCTTGTACAGATCAAGCCCTTTCTGTTGCTTATCCAGTTGATCAGACTCAGACAAGTAGGGTGGAAGACCAGCCTAAGATTTTCCGAGAAGAAAGATCAAACGGGTATTCTGCTGGGTCTGGACAAAATATCCAGAAGCAAAGTAAAACAATAGGTGAAGTAGAAGTCTGCTGTTATGGTAATGAAACAACAGCAGAGGCCCTTCTGAAGAAGAGCATATTCCCTCATGAAAACTTGTGGAGCAGTTATTATGCGTAGGGCATTGTTGGGTGGCAAGAAAGGGACTCTTGTTTATTTTGAAAATTCGGTTGAAAGGAACTAATCCTAGATTTCAGTTCAGACTATCTCTAGAAGTCATTAGCAGTGTGATGCCTAATATCCTCATCCATTCTGAGAGTATTTGATACAAAATGATAATCAGGTTAGAGATCATTTTCTTGTTGCAAAATAAATCCCTTAAACCCAGTGTAATCACACATTCTGTAGGGGTTAGAGGCTGGTCTCTAGCCCAGGTCTTCCAGTCTCCAGAGCTGATGCTCGATGTCGCTCACATTTCCATTCTATCCTATGGTATTATGGTTTAAGATCGACAAAGGAGAGCTAGTTCTACTCTAGCTGTAACATTCAGCGATTTCCAATTTTCTGGTTTTTGTTTGGGCTTTGCTGAATTGTTTGTTGTTAATAGAGTTCCTTATATATATAACTTGGCTGAGGTTTTTGGAAGTGGGAGAGTTGATGCCAGTTTACTGGACTGCCAGGTTCTTGTAGCCAATAGAAATCTGGCAGTCTTAAAGATTGGCCTGTTGGCACGTGAATTACATGTCCACACAGAAGGCCCCCAGGACCTCTCTGCCCCTCTTCTCCACTAAAGGCAGATGAGGCCTTCTCCTCATTAATGAGCCATCTCGCTACCGAGAACTGGACCTATTGCAGAAGGCGTACTTTCCATAATCCCTAATGGGTGCAATGTATACCCATCATAAAGAGCATAAGCATGGGTTTCCAGGCTTTTTCAATTACTTGTCCCATCTGGCCCTGGAGAACTCTGCAATATTGAGGCCCAATCATTCAGTCCTCACTGACCTTGATTCAGGATACTCTCTGGAGAAGTATCAGGTTATGTACAAATCACATTTGGATAACAGGTTCTGGGAATGACAGTTATGTTCTTGGAAAATGCATATTGCTACTTTTAAAATTCTCATTTAAATAAGACTTGGCATAGCATGATAAATATCCAAAAGGCAACAGGAGGAAACAGGCAACTACTTTACTGACATCTTTTCATTAAAATCTTGAACAACTGCATAGGATAAGATAAAACCCTGGAGACAGATTTTATATACCTCAAGGCTAAGTAAATCTCTCCTGAAACTTGATGCCAGGTGAAAAATCTTCAGTCAGCAGACCCAACTAATTGATTCCCATTGTTTTAGGAAGTAAATGAAAGAGAGTTGCCTTTAGTTACCCATTAGAAGGTAATAGAGTGCTACATTTGGCCAATTTGGAAATCCAGAGTGATTAAACTACCAAATGGACTAACGGCTTTCCAAAAAATATGAGAGAAAATGTTCTGCCCAAGGAATCCCCAAAATATTTCCCTCTAAGGAGAGAAAACAGATTCACTATTATATGGACGTTTAAAAAAACAGCTAACTATATTAATAGCAAAGAAAAAGTGACAGATTTCTAGCAAAAAAAATAGGAAGAAAGGAGCTCAGAAAACTGCTTCAAGAAGGGAAAAGGTTAAAGGAATGCCCTTATTATGAACATGTTAAAAAAGAGTAAATAAAGCAAATGAGCTATTAAAAAATTGACTGGTAGTAATCCAAATTTAAAAAAAATCTTGCATTTTTAAAACTAAGCCATTCCTTTAGCAGGTTTTTAGTGAGTTCCTACTATGTGTCATCTTTAGGGTGTAATTCTTGTGGAAGTTGCACTTATTTGTGGAAAGGAAAAAAACCAAACCACAATTTCCTTTGTCTAAGGCCTCTATTATTGAAATGATTCGAAATGTTGATCATTGACATTTCAGTAGTATTTCAGAATTAACAAAATATTTTATATACATCGTGTATATAAGGCAAGGCAGGTAGAGTGGGTATTATATATATTTTGCACAAAAGGAAACTGAGGTTGGTTGAGTAAATTACCACAGCCACCACAGTAAAACTGTATTTGATCCTTTGCCTCCTTGCCTCCAAGTTCAGAACTCCATCTACAACTCTCTATTTCCTCTCTATTCATGCTTATTTGATCAAGTTTCCTTCCTGTGGTGATGAGGATGTTTACAGCACTCCTGGAAGCCTAGGATTAAGGTTCCTCAATTCACACCCCACCAGTGAAAGGTCTTGCCCTGCAGATGAAACTCTACTTCCTCATGCCCTGATTTTATTTTGACTGGAATGACCTTTTGTGAAAGAGATCACAGGGCATTCAGTAACTTCTTACCTCCGAAGGTACCTTTTACTCCTCTTCATTTGTGCAGGTTTTTTCCTAGGGGGAGGACAGAGCAATTGAACTTCCTCTATATAAGGAACAATGGATTTGCCGGCAGGAACCCAAGTTTGAGTCCCAGCTCTGTCATTTTAGGCAGGTTCCTTCAGTTCTCTGAAACTTAATTTCCCAACCTGTAAAATTCAGGTAATAATGCTTGTAACTGGATGCTTAAGATAAAGGACAGGTGGCCTCATGTGTTCTGAGCACTCTGTCCCTGAAAAGAACTAAATAGCAAGGCTCCTATATATATCATTTTGGAAACAGTTAAATGAACTCGTGGAAAGAACACTACCTTGGAGTCAGGAAGTCCTGAATTCAAATTTGTCCTCAGAAATTTACTAGATGTGTGACTCTGGACAAGTCACTTGCCACTTAATCCATTAGAGAAGGACAATTGAAAACCACTCCAGTATCTTTGCCAAGAAAATCCCATAGGAGGATCATAAAGAATCAGACACGACTGAAGAACTGAAAAACAAATATCAGATTTTTAATGTAATACTGATATGTCTCAGAGCCTGCCCCTTACTCTGCAGACCAATGGAGCTGGCATCACATGGTGCTCATCCCCACAAAGCTGCCCACTAGGCCGGTGTCTCGGAGGCTCTTGCCTGACCGATGGAGTCTTTGGTTATCTATCCTGGGAGACTCTAGGTTGTCTCCAGCACTTCGGCAAATCTTTTAATATGCTTTGGATTTCTCTAGTGCCTTGTAAGTTATGAAATGCTTTACACACATTTCAGAATGTTATGGAAATGGGGATATGAGCCAGGTCATGAAGTGGAGATAGGGCATCAGGCCTAGAATCAAAAAGACCTGTGTTCAAATCCAACCTCAAATACTTATTAGCTGTATGACTGGACAAATCATTTAACTCCTGTTTGCTTTGGTTTCCTTATTGGTAACAGGGGTCATAATAGCACTTACTTTGTAAGATTGTAATGAGGATCAGCTGAGATACTATATAGAAAGTATTCTGCAAAACTTTGAAACTCTGTGTCAGTGTTTGTTACTGTGGTTTTTTTTTTTCCTGTGCACCATACTGCCTTCCTAACTTCAACCTCAATGAAACCCTGCAAAATTGTATATTCTTGTTCTCATTTTGTAACTGAGAAACCTAAGGCACTTAGAAATGGGGTGACATGCTCAAGGTCAGTCAGTACATGGCAAACATAAGACTTGAACCCTTGAGATCCTTTGAACAAATGTTCTTTCTGTGAATGTCTATGTAAGTCATTTCAGATCACTAAGCCTCAGTTTCCTCAAATGGAAAATCTAGATATTAACACTTGGATCACTTCTTGCCTGAGTTGCTGTAAGGAGAGAACCATAACACTTTCAAAATGCTAGAAAAATGTGAGCGTTCTCTAGTCAAATGTATTATGGGATTAAATCGAGCATTGGCTAAAACCCTCTAAATTCAGCCTTTTGACACTCTGCATTTGTTGAGCTTCAGCATGGGGCGGGGAGGGGAACGTCACACATTATAATAAAAATTAGAGACCTTGCTTTTGCCGGGGCTATCTTAGTACCCATTTTTGTTTCCGTGCCATGGGAGTCCTTGCCTTACACACTTTCAGAAAATGGCTAAGTATCCAAAATAAAGAGTTATCATGATGGGATAGCAAAGCCAAGTATTGTACAATCTGGATAGACATATGCTGGAAATGTAATTGGAGGCATGGGTGAGACTTCACCAGCCATTTTTGCGCATTAAAAATGATTTTGTTCTTCTTGAAAGTGTATATCCCTGTGAGTCTCTTTCATATCCTCGCCTTACAAGCTAAGATGAAGATGTTTTCCCTTTATCCCAAGTCAGATTTAGTTGTGATAAGACACAAAAAACCCAAGGCATTTTTGCAAAAGCTTTGCAAACAAGTAAACTTGTTAGGGAATGAGATGGGGGGAATATTCGCTAAGAAAATGGAAAAGGCTCTTGCTAGAATGTGTCACTTTTCAAGTCAACCAGTGAGCAGAGATGGAATTCTCAGGTAAAGCATTGATAGAGTAATGATTATGGAATTAGCAGCAGGGACCAAACTCTGGTAAAGATAGAAGATGTTTGCTGTTTAGTTCTAAAGCTTTTAGTGATACCACCCATTCTTTGAAAGCATCTTGAAAGTTGTTTTGAACATAACAGAAGAATTCTGCCATTTAAAAATGGATACAGGGGGGCGGTGGTGAGAAAATATAAGGTGCCAGAAATGTACTGATTTTCCATTTCCCTTGGAAAATGTGATTGCTGTAAAAATACAGTTCTTGAACCACCATATTCTGTAAAGGTCTAAGTCAATCCAGGGCATTGGTTGACTTGATTTTTTTTCTATATTAAAAATAATCCTCTTTTCATTTCGTGTATCCACTTCAGAAACTCTTGACTTTGGACTGGTTTTCAGTGTATGAGAATATTGAGCCCAGGGTTTGCGGTTCCCGGTCTCTGTCCTTGATAACCCACATCAATCAAACATTCAATAAACATGTATTAAACATCTGTTCTGTGCCAGGTCTGAGGATGTGGAGACAAAAAGGAAATAGGTCGTGCCCTCTGAGAGCCTACATATTGTTAGGGGCATATTGTAGTCAGTGCTGGGTTCCCTGTTTAGGAAAATACATTGCCAAGCTACATTATGTCCAGAGGAAAATGACCAAAATGGTGCTGGGACTAGATCCCAGGTTATCTGAGGAGCAGATGAAACAATATGGCAGTCGAGAGCCGAAGAGACCGGAGAAACAAAGGTTCAATCTTCTGAACATATCAGTTTAGTAAACAATGCATGCCAACTGCCTAACAAACTGGGGCCAGACCCATTCCCCAGCTTAGGACTATACCCTGCATATAGAGAGACATAGTTTTTTATACATTAAACACAATTAAGCAAATAAGGCCAGTTAATTAAGGGGGGAAAATACAACATTAGGCAATCTGATTTCTAATCAGATGGAAATTGGGGACTTTCCAAATTGGAAAAGAAAGAGCGAACAGGTGTAATTCCCTGAAATTAGAAAAGGAGTATCCCAATTCCCAGTGTTTGTAAACAGTCAATAGAATATGGAATTTTTTTTTGAATATTTTCATTCCAAGGGACAAGAGCTTTCCCAACATTTCTTGTTCATAGCTCACTTTTCATATTTGAAATCCAATGGCTCTGACTAAATTTGCTCTGAAAACATGGCTTAGAATAGAAATATATAGGGGCAGCTAGGTAGCACAATGGATAGAGCATGATCCCCAAGCCCTGGGATCAGGAGGAAGTGCAAATACAGCATGATCCTGGGCAAGTCACTTAATCTGGGTTGCCTCACAGGGAGAAAAAATTAATAGAACAGGATATATAGCACATGGATACCTATGATCACATAATTGATTTTTTCCCATAAATTGAACAGTGTTACTCCATGTACAATTGAAAAGAGCTGGAATTGCTATCTTCTGTGATGAATCTTCCTCCTTCCATCTCCCCTAATGTTTAACATTTGGAAAATGTACCGTTCTAGGTTTAGCTCACGTTTCCTTGCACATGTATGTATGAGCTTGAGCAAATCTGGTACATTCTAGCTCTCAGCTTCCATTTCTTTACCAGTAGAATGTGTACACTGATGCGTGTCTCCACCTTGGAGGATCTTGAGAGGATAATTAACGTGAATGCGCTTTGGAAAGTGCCAAATGTTATAGAAATGTAACACCACATATAAGGCGACCCTTTGCTGGACCGTGGCCATAAAGATGGTTTACTTTTTTTTGCTCATTATACTCATTTCCTAGGAACCATTTCCCCATCCACACGTGCAGAGAGATGTGGCCTCAGGCAATAAAGGAGTACAGCTAAACAGAACAACCTGACTCATCAATCATGACCGATGGTAGATGGTTCCCTTCTCATCAGTGGTCTGCCACCTTTTGGACCTCTGGTACTACTCTGAGACATTGTCTTCTTCAAAGTTCTGAGGTCCTTAGAGAGTCGATAGTCTTGATTCTGCATATCCTCACATCCAGTAAGTTGCCAACTCTTGTCATTTCTTACTCTACAACATCTCTCCCATCTGTCCCCTCTGCTCATGTGACTACTTCTCTGGGTTAGGCCTTCTTCACCCTTCATCTCTACTAATTTTAGGGGTTCTCTTCAAGTCTTTCTCTTTTCCAGTTTACCTTCTATACAGCCATGAAAATGATTTTCCTAAAGTACAGTTCTTCATTGCACATGTTTAAGCTATATTGGATTACTTGCTGTTCAGGGGAGAGTGGTGGAAGGAAGGGAGGGAGAAAAATTTGGAACACAAGGTTTTGCAAGGGTGAATATTGAAAACTGTCTTTGTATGTATTTTGAAAGTAAAAAAAAAACTATTATTAATAAAATAAAGTACAATTCTTCCCATATCACCCTTCTACTTTGTGAACTCCAATAGTTTCCATTAGGATCATATATACATTTCTCTTTTTGTCATTTGAAGCCCTTTATGATCTGGCTCTAACTTACATTTCTAGTTCTGTGATCCATCCAAACATGTGTTCTGGCTACATATTAATCTATCTTCCATCTCTGTATCTTTACCCAGATTTTCCCCCATGTCACAATAAACTTCTTCTTTCCTTCTACCCCTTAGAATGTATAATTTGGTTTTTTCCTCTAAGCTCAGCTAAAACACCACCTTTTACATGAAGACTGTCCAAAAAAAAACTATATGTGTGTATGTATGTTTATTTTAAACTTAAATACAGAAGAAGAAAAAGATAAAAAAAATTATCAGATGCATAGCATAACACAAGAGAGATTTGAACTATAAAGCAATGAATTACCATTTTAAGAAAACCTATATAATAAATCCCAAGCATTGTGTTTAGAGTTATCCATCTACCCTTTGCTTCCATGTTGATTTTCTTTTGTTCTCTGCTGTGAATTTTTTTTATTTTACTTTCACCTTCCTCACCAAGAAGGCTACAATTAAATGCAGATACATACATATATACATACACACACACACACACACACACACACAAACACACACACACACATATATATAATTATACTCATCGATATACACATACATGTATATGTAAGACTATACTATGGTTATTGCTACTTGTCTTCTGTTTCTCTGAAGGTAGATAGCATCTTCCTTCATAAGTCTAAGTCTTTATGCATTTTTCTAAATCCACTAGCTCATCATTTCCCTCCACCATCCTTATCCTGTCTAGTTATTTTAAATAGTCTAAAACAATATTGATTAATATGCCTGACACATCATATAGTTTCCCTATTTTCTCTTTGGATTAAATCTTTTTTTTTTTTGCTCTTACTTTGTCTGAGATAATGATTACTACCCCCTTTTTTAATGTAATAAATTCTACTCTTGATCTTTATATTTGTGTATATCTCTCATTTTTATAACATTTTCTGAAAGCAATATATTGTTGAATTCAACATTTTAATCTATCTGTTTCTATTTTATGGATGGATTTATCTAATTTACATTCTAAGCTATAATTAATTTGTTTTTTTTCCTTCCTTCCTATTTCCCTCACTATCTTTGTTACCCCCTCCCCATTCCCTTACCTTCTTATTCCTTTCTGAATTAAAAGATGTTTATACCTTCTAGATATATATAACATATATATATATATATATATATATATACACAGATATATATACAGATATGTATGTATATATGTATGTATTGTTCCCTCTTTATCCCATTCCTAGTGAGAGTAGGGTTTTATAGAATCAGCATCCTTCCTCCCCCATCTAATTCATCTATGTCAGTTCCCCCTCTCATACACTTCATTTGTATACTATACTCTTTTTACCTTTTCCTACATGGTTTTGCTTTCTAGAATCACATCATACTCTGTTCTACCCCGTCTTTCTTCTGAACTACTCAATTACTGTTGTCAGTCTTAGACATATAAAAAGTAAACAGTCTTTATTGAGTCTCTGACAATTCATTGAAAATCCTTTTTCCCCGCTCAGGATTTTGCTTCACTTTTGTTGGGTATATGATATATTTGCCCACAGCCCTATTTCTTTTGCTTGTCAATGTATATAGTGTTCTAAGACTTAATCTTTTAGTGTAGCCACTTATCTAGGTCTTGTGGAGTTTTAATTGTGGTTCTACTATATTTAAATTGTTTTTTTTCCTTGTTGTTCATAATATTTTCCCTTTAACTTGGGGGTTTTGGAATTAGTACTATTTCTGTATGTTGTCCTTATAGGATTTCTTTCAGGTGGTGATCCATGGATCTTTTCTATTCCTATTTTTCCCTATTGTTCTAACACTTCAGGATAATATTCTTTAATGATTTCTTCTATTATTGTATCAAGATTCTTCTTTCAAAGATAGTTTTCAGGTATTCCAATTGCTCTTATGTTTTCTTGTTCTGTTTTGCAGATCAAACTTATGAGGTGTTTCATATTCTTTTCTATTTTTTTCATTCTTTGTGTTTTGTTTTATTATTTATTGGTCTATTGACAAATATATGAAGACTTTAAAAAATTCTTCCAGCAACTTGTGCCTCTTTTCCCCCATTACCTTTTATGTACATTGTGTATATGTATCTATATTTATATGCTCATGTTTTCAATTCCAGTATTCCATATGATTCATGAGGGTAGGAACTGTTTCATGATGTGTGTGTGTCCCAGCACCTAGCATGGTTTTTGGCAAATAGTAGGTGCTTATTAAATGCTTCTTTATTGATTGTTTACTTCCCTCTTTATCAGAATGCCAAAATCTCCCTAAATTCTTTATCTTCATTATTTCTTTTAATGCAGTAATATTCCATTAGCCATTCTTCATTTTATGGGTACCTACCTTATTTCCTATTTATCATTACCTTAAAGTGCTCTTAAAAATATTTTCATGTAGATGGCCCCTTGATCACTGTTTTTCTCCTCCTTGGGATATACACTATGAAATGGCATCCCTGAATGAAAAGTTACAAATCGTTTAGTCACTTTTCTGACATAGTTCTGACAAGTAATTTTCTAGAATGGATGGACCATTTCACAGCTCAACTGTGAATCGCACACCAACATGCCTGACTTTGGACAGCAACTTTTCTGTCAACTGTTGTTCTTTTTTATCATTTTTAATCAATTTGCCAAGCAGTATATGTGCCATTTTAACATTGTAAATAAATATCTAAATCTTCTCCCTTATTCCCAGGGCTTTTGACAATAATTTCCCTTCTATGCTCAGACAACAACTATAGGTTTTAGAAGTTGGGTAGGAGAGAGTTGAGAAGCAAGTTCAACTGAAGTTGAAAAGTCTATCAGGAAAAAAAAGCTAATGATTGATTTTTTTGAAGTCATGTTCTTACTGGGAAGTTGCCCTCTCCTAAAGACATAACAGTTTCTGAGAGAAGATCGTCTTCTAGGTAGACTCCAACTAATAAATTATTTGACCTTTAGCACTTAAAAGACTCAAATGTAATATGGAGTCTCTGTGTGTTTATTTTTAATTCTGGAAGTAGGGAATAAAATTCACTCTTCCTGATAGGACTGACCATTGACTCTGAAAGGTTCTAGCTTCAAGCAGATCATTTTCTCCAATTGTGCATATCCTTCTAGAAGAAACTTGTAATTCCTTTGCTTTTTGGATTTATCTTGGCATCTCTATTTTTTACTACTGAAAGGAGTGAAGCATGGAGGTATCCCAAACAACCAGATTTTGAAATTCTTTCCCTTTTTGGAAATTGAGTTTGGTGGGGTACATTTCTACCTGTATCCTGAATCCTACCCATTTTTATTTTTTTAGCTGTGACATATGTATTGTCAAAGAAAAATGAGTGTGAATCACAACATAACATTTTCACTCTTCTTGTTGTTGTTTGCTTGCTTTTTGCTTTCTTTCTCATTTTTTTTTCCTTTTTTGATCTGATTTTTCTTTTGCAACATGATAATTATGGAAGCATGTATAGAAGAATTGTGCATGTTTAATATATATTGGATTACTTGCCATTTAGGGGAGGGAAGGAGAAAAGAGAGGGAAAAAATTTTGAAACACAAGGTTCTTCAAGGGTGAATGTTGAAAATTATCCATCTCAGACAGTTGAACTTGATTCATTAATGTAGAAATCTACATTATATGTCAGCCATATTGATAGTGTTTTAGATGCATGTTTACACATGGGTTTATGTATATATAAATATGTATATGGGCATATATGCTTATTTGTAGGTATATAGATATAGGTATGTAGACATATGTATATGTGTGGATCTATGGGTGTGAATATATGTCTGTGCGTAAGTGTAGCCTCCTTGGGGGAGGTAGGGAGAATTAAAGGAGAAAAAAAGAATAAAGTAAAAAGTATGCAATGAAGAACAAAAGAATAATCTAAAAAGAAATAGACAAGATGGACACTAATTACAATAAGATCTATTATTATATATGTTTTCTTGAAATACAAATTTATTGTTATGTATTTTGAATCTTCTCTGATGTTCTGCTGAGCAGATGGTAATCATTTGTTTTGCTTTGCTTTGTTTGCCTTTTCTGCTTTCTTTTTCTTTCTGTTTTTTTTTCTTTTTATGTATTTATTTCAATATTTTTTAAAGATCTTCCCTATGATGTTAATCTCTTTGTATTCTAGCATGGTCTGGTTGTTGGGTTTTAGAGTGTTCTCGTTTATAAAGTACATTATTTTCATTGTTGTTTAGTTGTTCAGTTGTGTGTGATTCTTCATGACTCAGTGAAGAATAGCATGTCAGGTCCACTGTCCATAGACTTTTCTTGGTGAAGGCACTAGAGGGACTTGCTATTTCCTTCTCGAGTGGATCACCTTTTAACATGAATTATTTTTTTCTATCCTTTCTAAGAATACACAAGTTATAATAGGGTCACCTCTTTGCATGATTGTGGGGAGTTTCCACACTAGGAGTATCCCACATTGATAAAAATTGCATCTCAGGATTTATGCCCTTCCCACCCCACCTTCTCCCACTCCCAAGAAAATCTATATAAAAAATTAATTAAGTTCAGATTCATTTGTGACTAGAATGCTCAATTCTGGGTTATACCAAAAAAGGATGTTTCCCAGATAGAGCCAAATAGATTAAATAAATACTAGCTCCAGAGAATTTTTGAAGAATCTGGACCTAGTGCTGTAGGAAACAGTGAATCACTCATATTCCACAGAGCTCTATGGTCATACAAGGGGCACTGTCAACCATGGCAGATAACATGTGAGAAATAGTCTCAAGCACAAAAAGTTATTTTCACTTGGATTCGTTTTAGTTCACCAAAAACCTCTTCAGTGTCCACTCTCCGTGTGAGGTCCTTGTGATCGGTCTGATCCCTACAATCTGTTCCTTTTTGGTCTTTGCCAAGGTTTTTTTCCCTTCCACTCTCAGATTTTCTGTCTATGTTCTTTCTGCCTTGAAAAATTCCTTTTTCCTTCTGTCTTTGGCTTAAAGACAGCTATGAAGATGACTAACAAATTGACACCTTCAGTCTTGACAAATTTGTTGTATAACTGCTTGTTCAATAAATAAATGGTTGAATGTGCCATATATGTGAGAGTCATGTGCAAAGAGCACAAATGGTATTGTATATTGCTTGCTTCAGAAATTGTCTTTTTCTAGCCAGAAAAATAATGATCTGAAAGCTTTGAGAAGCACAATGAGATTGTGGATAGTGTTGTACCTGAAGTAAGGAAATACTTGGCTTCTGATGCCCCCCCCCCTCTAATTTCCATCAGCAGTGACCCTGGGCAAATCAATTAAAAGTCTGGAGTACTCTCTCAGAAAGCTTCAAGTTCCTTTCTCCCTTCTCTTTTCCTTTCCTTCTTTTTCTTTCTTCCTCCCTCTTTCCCTCCCTTCCTTCCTTCCTTCCTTCCTTCCTTCCTTCCTTCCTTCCTTCCTTCCTTCCTTCCTTCCTTCCTTCCTTCCTTCCTTCCTTCTCTACCTCTCCCACTTTCTTTAAAGCTTCAGAAATTGTGCTTTATAACATTTAAGAAAAATAAAAATATTGTCAAAGAAATGGTAACTCAACATAAATATTATAAAAAGCCTTGATTTTTTTACAAGCTGGATAAGAAATGTATCATATTATGGAGTGAAGAGAAAAATATGAAAGAAGAGAGAGTACTTTGGAATCCTTGCTAGTGACATCTACATGGCCTGGAAAAGCATCTACCAAAACTATAGACAGTTCACTGACTCTCACTGAACTGAACCAGGAGTCAAAAGATCCGAGTTATAATCACGGCCTTATCTTATGACCTTGGACAATTTACTAAATTCAACTCAATTCTCTTCTGTTTTGTAAGCATTTATTAAGGACTTATATACAAGGCACTATGCTGAGCTTTGGAGGTAAACATTTTAAAAAATGAAATCAGTTGCTTCCCACAAAAAAACTTTTATTCTAGTGTTTTATTGACCTTATACCCTCAGTTTCCTACTTTGTTAAATCTGTGTAATAATAATGGATAGTAAATAAAAAGAGATATAGAAATGCTGTTATTATTGTTGTTGTTAGATCATATCACGGCCAGGAGCAGTTTTAAAGAAAAGACTTGGATATTTTCAACTAACAGGAAATGAAAGGAGTCTCACATCCTGAGATAGGATCCTCACCCACCAAAATGCATTGTGTTTATTCATATTCTTCCAGATAAAATTGTTCAATCACCTGAAATATGGGAGAGTCTTTCAAAAGATCTGATATGGCCTTGTTTGTATTTCACCTCAAATGGAAAATTCGTTGCAATAGAATTACCTAAAAAGCTTGTTTCAAATGTCAAAGGAAAAGTTTAGCTGCAGCAGTGAAGAATGAAGCAGTTCAATTAAAAGAAGATGGTAAATGTAAAAGTCTGCTATTCATATCTTATTTCAAATATTTCTAGATTTCAACATGTGAATCTTCCCCCCCAAGGAGAGAGGAGAAAACATTCTGACATGACTTATTTATACACACAGGCCCAAACAATTTTCCATATTATTCACTGCCCTGTGTATATTAAAGAACTTGTCCGCTCTGTGCTGAACACAGTTGCATTTCATGATGGAGTGTGTTACTTGGAAAATAAAGTGGTTACAATTATCTATACAACAAATAGAACTTGTCAGATGGCAGGCATGCAGAACTAATGTAGATGGCCAGCTCAGGAAAGCTGTCAGGAAGATTGAAAAAATCTTTCATCTTTCAACTTGAGGCTGGACCCACTTCAACTCCTGAGGAATCCAGGTAGGCCTTTCTCTAGTCACCTCTGAGAGACTCTGCTTCCTCAGAAAGAAAGAGAGTAGTATGGGGTAAGAGTCAGGGTGGATAATTATTCTCAGTGTGATCATCATTGCCACCATTGTCATTCTTTTTCTTTCTTTTTTTTCTTTTTTTTTTTTTTTTGCCAAAACAGTTCTTCAGTGCAGCCTCTGACAAATTTGGATCTGAGTGCCAGAAAGTCTGGAATGTAGGGACAACTTTTCAGTGACCACTGTAGAATACGTGACACTTCTCTTCTGCCATTCCCAAGTGACAAACTCATCTCCCAAAAGCATAAATGGCTTCAGGAATATTTTACTCTCTAGGTTTTCAGGGAAAAGGGTTTCAATGTGAAAACATAAAAGAAAAAGAAACCTGAAGAAATAGAAGGAATCTAGTCTATAACATGAACTTAGACAATGGAGGAATATCCCTTTAAGGTGAAAGGGAAGAAAGATTGTAGTAAGTCAGCTGTGCCTTGTGGCAGTTAAAAAAAAATTCTGTTTTCTAAGCTGAATTGAAAGAAGCATGGATCTTCTAGGTTCTCTCCTTAGCAAAACATAGATGTAGTCTTCTGGTCTGGAGGCTACATTTTAGAAAGATTATTGTTAAGCTGAAGAGGGATCAGGTAAGAGTTGGGTTAGAGCAAACAGGATGATAAAGGGTCTTAAAACCATGACATAAAAGAATTAGATGTAGGAAATGGAGTTCTTTAAGCTAGAGAAGAGTAGAATTGAAAAAGAAGCTGTTCCCTTTTTTGCATTGT
Source organism: Antechinus flavipes (assembly GCF_016432865.1). NCBI lineage: Eukaryota > Metazoa > Chordata > Mammalia > Dasyuromorphia > Dasyuridae > Antechinus > Antechinus flavipes. The sequence goes on along the minus strand of NC_067404.1, from coordinate 68,308,456 downwards.
TGTCTTACCAGTGGCTATTTTCATCTAGATATCTGATGAGCATTTAAAACTTGCAAATTCTAAATTGTAGCTCCTGATTTCCCCATGAACCTATAATTCCTCCAAAGTTTTCTATTTCTGTTGAGTTTACCTTGCTTCTAGTCTCAGATTCATCCTTGATGTTTTCCTCTCTTTTATTTCTCCTCTTCCCAGTCTTGCAGAGTTATTTCTGAGGCACCTTGAGAATCTGAAGTCGAGCCCTCTTCCCCTCTCACATGACCAGTTGCAGGAGCCCATTTCGTTCCTTTGTGTTCCACTTAGCAAGGTCTGAGAGAAGATGGATCCCCTTTTGTCTAGAATTCTCTAAACAGAGGTTTGTTTGGATAAGAGATGTCTTACCCAAAATTGAATTCTTGGAGTAACACCCCCTTTCCTTTCATTAAAATAGGTCCATCTCTCATTATAATATTTCTTCTTCTCATTGTTAACCAGACTTGATTAATACCCTCAGAAGCCCCTACTCTTCCAAGGTCATGGAAGCATAGAATGTGTTCCATGAAACCTCTTTGACTTTGAGAATGTCACCGACCTAGTTTATTAATTATTGCTAACATGATTAATAAAAAGGTTAATTGCCCAGAAACTATGTCTCTCGAACTTTTTATATAACTCACTAGGATCAAATTTAAAAAAATCTGTTTAGCATTTAAAATGCCTCAGCAGTAGTCTCCAGTCTACCTTTCTAGCTTTACAAATTTCCCCTTTCATATACTAGTTGGTCTGGCCAAAATGGCTCTCTTCTTGTTCTCCATCTGTTATAACTCCCAACCTTATCCCTTTGCAAAATCTGCCCCCCATTCCTAAAATTCACTTTCTTCCTTGCCTTTGCCCCTTAGCATCTCTAGCTGACGTTGGGGCTATGAATCGGTCCGATCTTTTGGTAGAACAATTTGGAACTGTTACACAACTGTACGTGGCTATTAGATCTACATCCCAAGAAGATGAAAGAAAGAAGAACCCATCTACAAGTACGCAGTAATTATGGCAGCTCTTTGTGTGGCGGCAAAGAATTGGGAATTGAAAAGCTACACATCTGTTGGGGAATGGCTGTACTTGTTGGGATATGTGAGTATGATGGCAGAAGGAATGATAAAAGGCATGGTTTCACTTTCAGGAATACATGTATGAACTGATGCAAAGCCAAGCAAGTAGCACCAGGAAAACAATGTACACACACAGAACAATTTTATAATAGTGATCAATTGTAAAAGACTAAGCGAATGATCAGCTAGTGAGCTACCAGAACACCAGAGGACTCACAGTGCAAAATGCTGTTGACTTCCTGGTAAAAAAAATGATGGTTTCACAGTGCAGTTTGAAGTATATTTTTACTTTATTTTTCTTGGAGGAGGGGGAGGACATGGGTAATTTAGCAATAGGTTTTGTATAACTTGAATGTATAATGAGATTGTATTTCTTACCATCTCGATAGGTGGGGGGGGGTGGGAAAGGGAAAATTTGGAACTGAAAATATAAATAAAATTTTAAATAAAAGTAGAATCTCCAGCACTAGCTCTGAAGTCAGGGGGACCTGAGTTCAAATGTGGCATCAGATACTAAACACTTCCTAGCTGTGTCACCCTGTGCAAGTCACTTAACCCCAATTGCCTCTGGAAAAAAAAATAGAATCTCCAGCTTTTAGTGTCTCCCTCCATACTCCCTCTCCACAAATTCTTTTATTGATTGCATGTATCTATATATGTATAATATAGTTACATGGTTATAGATATATATTATGCTTATCTGGGTATGTATTTTCTGTCACTGTAGAATATCAATTCCTTGAGAGTAAAGACTATTGAATTTATATTGCTTGTATGTATCAGTGCATGGAACATAATAAATGCTTACTGATCGATTGTCTTTCACTTCCTAGTAAAAGTAATCACATCGGTGGAGTCTTGTGTGCTATGATTTTTAGCACTGGAGGGCCCACAAGATACATTGAAGTTGAGTATTCAGATCTGGAAGACAATGTATAAAGCAGAGGTAGAAAGGACTTCAGGATCACTTAGTATAACACTTTTTATAAATGAGGAAACCAGAATGCAGAGATGTTCAGTAACTTGCCCAAGATTACACAGATAGGAAGTAACGAGCTCACTTTCAAATCCATGACCTCTGACTCTGTATACAGAGCTTTGCCCACTATATATTAATTTTATATGAGCAGCTAGGTGGTACAATAGAGTACTGGGCCTGGACTCAGAAAGATCTTTGTTCAAATCTGGCCCCAGACATTTAGTAGCTGTGTCACCCTGGGTAAGTTACTTCATCCTGTTTGCCTCAGTTCTTCATCTTTAAAACGATCTGGAGAAGGAAATGGCAAACTTATTTCAAGTGTCTTTGCAAAGGAAACCCCAAATGGGGTCACAAGAAATAAGATAGGACTTAACTCAACAAAAACAACCATATTACTTTAAAAAGGTAATAAAGTATTCCTCTCTAACATCAGTTTTATTAACTTATTAACAATTGTAATTGACACATATATTGTTCTTATGATTCTATTTATTTCTCTCTATTTCATTTTATTCACTCTCTTATTTCTATGAACTATTTGTAAACAAGTGATTTTGAGTTAACATTTACTGTGTGCAGTATTATTGTTTACAGAAAATAATCCATGCACATATGCACATATGTAAATATATATATGTGTGTGTGTATATATATTATATATATATGTGTGTGTATATATATATATATAAATACACACACACACACACACACATACAGAGAGAAACTAGGCATGGGAATAAATAGATATCGATATGTAGCCACTGTCCTTAAGAAACTTATAATCCAATTTCCTTTGGAGAAGTCTTCTAGTCCAATAATGTCAAACTCAAATAAAAACATATCTGCAGGCTGTGTTTTGACTCTGGTCCGTCATTCTGCACTAATATGTCTACATTCAATTCTTCAATTGCTCTGTGACCTTTAATCTCTCCAAGTATCTTTGAGCTACAGTTTGCCATTTTCTATATAACCCATAAAAAAAGCACTTCTCTTCTCCTTAACTACTTTAGGGAGGAGGTATAATCTTGCTGAACTCATTTCTCGAAGTTGCCACCTTCCTAAGCAAAGTGCTATCTGCAGTATCTGCAGATATTTTGTGTTAAGATAAAATGGAATAAAATGTGTCCTCCAAGCTCTACATTTTGCTGGAAGGTCTTGAGTTGTTGTAATTCTGAAACATATGTACATATAGATACATTTAAAAAACTCGTAGGTGCCAAAGAAAAACACAATTTTATTATTTCTTACTATTAGTATAACCTCCCGTTCCAGTACACACTGCTTTGTAAAGCCAAAGTGATTCATGCACAGTAGGACAGAAGGACAATCAAGAATTCAACATTGCTTTAATAACAAATTGGCTCTAAACTATTGAAATCCAGCAGAATGCATAATTATGAACTATGAAAATTGACCTTAGAGGAAAAATAAGAATCATTATAACCATTATGTTAACACTTTTATTTTCCAAGTTTTGAGTACTATGTGAAAGACTATAATCTAAGGAGTAAGTGGTCAATTAGGATCAGAGAGCCAAGACATTTGGCTTTTAAAATGACTCTGTTTTGGGGGATTGTACCCAGCAGAAAACAGTGGTCAATAGTTTCCGTTGGTAACTCTCAACCAATTTGGTACTTAAAAATAAATATTTTGTTAACTTGGGAAGTTAAGCAGAATAGTTAAAGTTTTTGATTTGGGGTAAAGACCTGGGGTTAATGCCATCTTAAATGTCTCCAGTGCTAGCTGAGGAGACTCTAATAGTTTAATGGAGTCCAGAACAGGAGAAAGAAAATCCAACTAGTGAGAATCAATTTCTTTCTTAAAGTTTAGTAAAGACTGAACTGAGAAATAAGAGGTCCATGCAGTGCATTCTTGTGATTCTCATTGCTGGGTGTGGGAGGGGAGGTATGATAGGGGAGATATGGGAAAGAAAATTAGGAAAAAAAATTTCCAGGTAAGGTTGTGATTGAAAATGATATTTTCTTAAGAATTAAAGTGTCTAGGCTGTCAACACAAAACCTAATTAGCAAAGATGTTCACAAGTGTCTGGATTTTTTTCCTCTTTGAGCGAATTTGGCAGATGGAGGGAGCAGGTACATGATGCTCCAAGGCATTTGTTGTAGGTGGACTAAAGTAATCTTGTTTTTTTCACTTAGGTAGTCAGTGGACAGTGAAAATCCCTTCTTCTCTCAGGTACTGATTGATGCAAAGATAACAGTAGTTTGACTTAGAATCATGACTTCCATTCTATTTTTTTCTAGCTGAAAAGTCTATTGTTTTTCCTTATCTGCAATCTTATTGAAGTCCACTGGAAATTAGCCACAGGTTTAGATTTAGAGAAAATAAGACCTACCATGACTACTTAGGCATGAAAGGTAATCTCTTTTTTTATTGTTGTTGTGGGCCTTTGGAAGACTGCACCAAGTCTAAATGCAGAAGGTAGGCAATGTTTTGGGGAGGACCAAAGTCTTGCTTCAAATGATGTACTCCCATGATTCTGAAAAAACTTCCATATTCCATTTTCTGAAAAATGATTGGGTCTTAAAGGATCATTACTCTGGAGTTGAAGGGAACCTTGGAGGCCATCTAACCTGATCCCCTCATCCTATAGATAAAAACAGGAGACACATCTAGTCTAGTGATATGGTTTGTCCAATGTGACAGCTGGTAAGTGGTAGACTCAGAATTCAAAATCAGATCCTCTGACTCTAAATCTAGTGATGGTTAGGGCACATCACATAATTTCTTTTACTCTTTTCTTTAACTCTTACTCAGACAAGACTCAAGACTGTTTTGTGTCCAACTAACTAATGTCTAATTGTTTCGGGGTTCAGGGCCCCATCTCTCTACATAACTTTCTTCTCGCTATTCTCTAGATCTGGCCCTACATTATCCATAAGAGTACACTGGCTAGTGCCAATTGTTCTTTCTTACCTTTTGTCTCCCAGTTGGACTCAAAGGCTACTAGGCCTAAGATAGAATCACAGAATTTTAGAGTAGGAAGGAACCCTCAAGTTCATTTATCCTGATTTCCTCCTTATATAAATGGGGAAACATTAGCCCAGAGAAAGCAAGGGACAGGTGCAAGTTCACCTAGCTAGTTAGGGGCAGAGCCAGTACTAGAATTCAGGTTCCCTGACTCTCTAATGATGGTCTTTTTGTTACAGTACATTTCTCTCTTCCATGGTTCATGTTGATCTAACGTTTGCTATAATGGAGTAGGGTTTTATCACCCTCCCTCCCACATACTACTATTGATTTTAAAATGTTTTATTGATGCCTTTTGTTTTAACCAGTTATTTGAAATAAGCCTTCCCATAAAGAAAACACAATTAAGCAAAGCCAACATAACAGTATCTGATAGCATATATCACATTCTCTACCTGTAGTTCTCCACATCTCTGTTGAGATGAGAGAAATATTTCTCATCTCATTTCTAGAACCAAGAGAACATCCTTACAGTTAAGTTGAATTTGACTGCTTTAGATATCATATTTGTTTAAATAATTATAATTATGTATAATGTTTTTCTGTTCCATTTTTATCAGTCCAAACAAGTTTTCTCCTATTTCTTTATATTTAATTATATTCATTATATAAATATATATAATATTTTATTGGATAATATTTTTATTAAATAATATATTATATAAATATAATAATATATTAATTATATTTAAATGTTCTATTGTATTCACATCACACACAACTTTGTAGCCGTTTCCAAACCTATGGACACCACCTTTCTAATTAGCTATTTTTATTTAATTAATTAATTTATTTATTTATTTTTAGCTACCACAAAATGCACTTTATATATGAACTCATTTTTCTGTATTGAACCTCTCTGGAATAAATATGCTGTAGTGGAACTGTCGTGCCGATAGGTATGAACAATTTTATGACTTCTTTAAAGTAAATTAGAATAATTCCTCATATACTTCAGCACGTTCATAGCTCCATCAGTGGTGTACTGCTGTGTCCACAACCCCTTCAGTACTGACCACTTTTGTCTTACTCAACTTTGCCACTTGGATCAGTGTGAGGTGATATGTTAGATTTGTTTCCATTTGCATTTCTTTTATTAGTAGTAATAGTTGAAAACCTTTTTCATGTATCTTGTACTATTTTTTAAAGAAACTTTATATCCTTTGGCTACTCTACTTAACTATTACGTAATGACTTAGAGTTTTGTTTTTTCTTTAGTAAATCATAGTTATAGGTAGTGAGATAATATAAATAAATTCCTATGCAAGGAAGGTTGAGCTTGTTATTCAGTCTTTTTATCTTCCCTTTCCTCACTGTTTCAGGTAGTTGAAATAGATAATCTCATGGTTTGAACCTGCTTTTATCAACTGCCACTTAAACTGCTGAGTCTTGGTGGATTCCATGACCTCCTCCTCTCCGGAGATAAAGTAGTAGGTCTACCTTGATATCTTCCCTGGAATTCTGAGGGGAGGCAGCTGCACATTGATTTAACTATCTTTTGCTCTAAATATGAAAGTTCCTTCAGCTCTCAGTGACTTTATGCTGCCAATACCCCATGCTCTCCATGGTTGCCCACTTTTTCCATTATTCCATTGAGCAAGTTCATCATTCTCCTTGTTTTTTAAGGGTAGATGTGATGAAATTCAGGAGAGTAATTAGCACCAAATGATAAGAGTTTGGTAGCAATTTATATGTGAAGAATTCAGAAGGGCCTTTTCCTTGTCAGAAGGTACATTTATTTCTGAGAAGAGGTTATGGACAAAATGAAGAGATAAAATAGACATCAGGAATGGTAAATATAAAATATATTTAAGAGAACATGTAGTTAGCAAGGAATTTAACAGTGCACAAAGGAAAAGACAAGTTCCCAAGTGGAACTCACATTTAACTAGGAGAAAGGAAATAAACTATGACGTGAGAGTATACTGTTGACTATTAGGCTAAACACGTAGATGACTTTAGCATCGTAAAAGACTTAGCTATAACAAGGAGAAAGACACCATGAGATGTGCAGGAATAGGGAAGGGAGATGGGAAGAAAGACCACAAGGCAGACCCCTGTGGAGGGCTGACCCAAAGGAGATTCAGCAAAGATGGCATAATATGTGGACAGATTTATGGGGGAAATTTGACCTTAAGGATTTGGATAACTTGGCTTTCTTTTTGAAAACAGTACATTGGGGTCTCCCAAGACTTCTACAAGGGTGGGCGTGTAAGGCTGAACTGATTAGTTTCCTTCCCTGCTCATCTCAGGGTGTATAATCTTATCAGGACCTCAGGCTTTCTCTACCAGTTACTCAGAACCTCATCAAATGTGTGTGTGTGTGTGTGTGTGTGTGTGTGTGTGTTTGTGAGTACATGCTTCTGTGTATGTATGTTTCAGATTAATTTCCTACTAAGATAATATTAAGTAAAACCATTAGAACCAAAGCTTAAAATGCAGATGTGTTATGTCCTGTGCCCAGGAGAGACTGGGCATGGTTAGAAAGAGCAGGACCTTCATGTAGCCTGTTCTTGTTGTTGCTGTTGTTTTAGCAAGGCTTAATTACACTATGGAGAGAGAGTTCTTCCTCTCATTGTTTTCTTGCAGCTTCAGTTATTTCATGTGGCATATTTCTCATTTTGAGATGGAGGCTCTATTGAAATAATCACTTACTCTTCTACCATCTTGCTAGAAAATTTCTGAGAAGGTAGGTTGTAAAAAGGACTCATTTTTCATCTCCTGAGGCCATGAGGTGACCCTCTTTTTAATAAATACTTATTCCTCTTATACTTCTATAAGTAGTAGGATTCTGGAGACTGGATAATGTATTCCTTCTTCTTCTTTCACCATTCCTTTTTGGGATTAAATGCACCCTTAGTAGTTGCCCCCCTCCTATTGGTTATTGGTGGGAATAATGCCATAATTGGACTGTTTTCTTCGTTAGTTACCATGGGGGAGAAGGCAGTATGCCCTGTCTTGAGGGTGGAAAGCTATAATTTCCTGTGTGCTTCTTATGTTGGCATGACTGAGACCATGAAGACTATTCATTAAAAAAATGGACAGAAGTTCACCAACTTGAAGGAGAGAATTATGCCCGTGAACAAGCCCAGGTGTTCTCTACAAAATGTAGGTTCTAAGTAGTAAGTCGATCATATATTTGAGACTGAAGAATGAAATGGGTCTCTTTCATTATTTCTAGAAAGCATTATTATAAAGCATCTTGGTTCTTCTTAGGGTTGTAAAGTAGGCTTTGTCCTACTTAGAGAATTCATCCCACATTATTTGTGCTTACCACGAGACCTCTTTTGTTTAACTTTGCTTAGCCATGGTAGCCCCTAGTCTTGAGAAAGTGACTTAATTCCTAGTTTGAAAGAGATAGTTATTTTATTAAGAAAAAAAAAGACCTACAGAAATGTTTTTTTTTCTGGGTATTTCTAACACTTATATGATTAAAAAATGTATCTTGCATCTGCTGTTCTGCAGAGCTTTTGATCTGGCTTTTCAGGGTCCTTTGGGCTTTAAAAATACTGGCTGTTGAAAGTGGCACTTCAGAAACCCAGGGGAACGTCATAATCATGGCAGATTGGCCCAGCAGAATGTTGTTCTGCTCTTGCATTTATTTCTTTAATTTTGAAAACATTTGACACATGAACTTAATCTTAAAAGAAATCTTTTTCTCTGCTCCCAAGTATCATGTTTGTTATCCAGGGACTGTGGAAACAACACAAGCCTTCACTATACTGGCCATTCAGGAAGCTGTCTAAGGAAATAAAACCAATTTAGAAATGCATTAATGATCTGTTTTACTGCTAAAATAAGCAGCAGACTAGAAATGAGAGTGGGATAGAAGAAAGAGGAATTTTTCTGGTACCCTAAAATAATAGCATAGAGCACTAACATTTAATTCAATTCAACAAACATTTACTAAGTGCTGGAGTCACAAAGATAGGTTCACATCATCTGGTTCTATCTCTTAAAATGGTTGAATTAAATTGATCAGAGAGTGGGCAGACTCAACTGTCATATGCCTTATAGTCAAGTGATAAATATGATAAAAATTGCACGAATAAGTATTCTACTAGGTAGATTGCCATATAAATGGAAAGGACAAAACAGACGGAGCACAGTGACAAGATCATTTGAGCATGAAGAGATAATTTCACCTGGGAAAGTCAGGTAAAATTGCACAGAAGAGATGGTGCCTAGGTAGACCTGTAACAAGCAAAGTATATCAAAAGCATGAGAACTGACCGACATGTCTGATTGCAAGAAAGTAGGCTTGGACAGGATGAGGTCAGGGTCCAAATGTGACATAAAGCTGGGAAGGACGACTAATGGAGTGGATGTTGTCAGACAAACAAAAAGACCTTGGGAAGCTAAAGCATGGGAATGAAATGATGAAACTCACTAGGGATAAATGTAAAGGTTTATACTTGGGTTCTTATAGTCAATGTCACTTGGGTTCTTATAGTCAACTTCACAAGTACAAGATGGGCAAGGGATGATTAGCTAGCACTTCACCAGAAAAGGATGTTTTAGTGAATTCTAAGTTCACTGGGTCAGCTTTGTGATGTGGTGGGTAAAAATAAACAAATGCAGTTTTAGGCTTTATTATGAGAGGCATAATTTTTGGGAAGGAGGAAACAAGTCTCCTCTGTATCTTGCCCTGGTGAGAACACATCTGGAGAATTGTGTTCTAAACAAATTTTATATATATATATATATATTTCTTGGTAAGTTAACTCTGTAAGCTTTTTGCATTTTGTAATCATTTTGAAAAGAATTTCTCTTATTAGCATTTCTTTCTGTTTTTTAGCATGCTAGAGAGATATTGACAATTTATAAATTCAGTTTTGTATCCTGCTACTTTATTGATGCTCTTAATTGCCTCGATCAGTTTCTTCACTGATTCCCTGGGGTTTTCTAAGTATATGATATCAGCAGCAAGCAGTGCTAATTTTTTCTTCTCCTCTTTGCTGATGCGTATGAATTCAGTTTTGTTCTCTTGTTAGCATTTCTGAAAGTATATCAAATGGTATTAAGGTGAAGTGAATGCCTTCCTCTTTATTGCTGGATATCATGTTGGTACCAATTTGATATCTGTTATCCTTCATTTTTTCCATATGATCTTACCTCTGTTTCTAATTGTATGTCTCTTCAGAGGGACTAGATTCTTTTTTTTCTTAATTTAAAAAATTTTCCATTACATGTAAAATAATTTTTCACCTTTTTAAAAAAATTTTTGAAATCCAACTTTTCTCCCTTCCTCCTTCTCCTGCCTCTTCCTTGAGAGGACAAGCAATTTGCCATGTGAATTCATGTGAAAAAATGTCATATATCTCTTTGATGAAATCTTGTTTTTACCACTTCATTCACACAATGTTCCTGCCTATTTTTTCCTATCATGCATCTCTCTATTCACTGCCCTTTGAGTAACCTGCGATTTTAATTCCATGGAGACTGTGCTCTTCTGTGATGCACAGCTATATAGCATTTTCAGAGGAACATTGGTGCTAAAAAAAAAATAGGTTTTTGTTTCATTGAGAGACTAGGAGTTATTGAAAGTGCATACAATTTCTCAAAGGCAATACAGCCCACTTTCTTTCTTCTATTTAGTTCTGGGCTTAGTCATTGTCCATCTGTGCTATCTGCCCAACATAGATGTACCGGTGAACCAGCTCAAAAGACTATTCACATAACTTTCTAGCATTATCAGGACAATAAGCATTCTTCATCTACTTTTCCCCTGTGTGAAATATTAGGTTTAACCCTTTTGCAAGATATTAGATATCATTTAGGGGCCTTTGCAGCTTTCCATGGCTTGATGCACCCAGTAAAATGCCATCTGAATGTGACAACATCTTGTCTGAGATCCTTCGCCTCTGCAGGGATTCCTCCTTCTACTTGATTATGTTGGATATCCTCTATGAAAGCTGTCACTGCTCTTTGTTTCACTTGATTTTCATAAACAGAAGGTAACAAACATACCTATAGTTAAAATATTTTGAGGAATCTTGTAAAATTTTAACATAAGTATGGGAAACAAATCCTGTTGGAGTCAAATCTTTAAGGCAAAATCACTTAAGTTTTTTTAAGGTGTGCCAAGTATCTCTTTGGCACTCGGGAAGCTTATGAACCCCTTCTTAGAAAAATGTTTAGTTTCAGTAGGATGTTAGTGAAAATGAAGATTTTTTTTTTTCATCTTAATCTGGACCCCTGAAAATCTGTCCTTGGGCTCCATAAAGACACTGTTTGTGGTTATATTTGTGAAGGCAAGGGGGTATGCTGGAAAAGGGACTGGATTGGAAATTGGGAACATGTGGGTTTCTGTCACATCTCTCATGTATTATGGCTTTATGACCCTAGACAACTTACTTAAGTAACCTCTCTGTGTTTCAGTTTCCTTGTCTCTGAAATGGTATAATAATACTTATGCATATATTTTACAGAGTTGTTATGAAAGTCAGATGAAATCATGAATATGAAATGTTTACAAATGTTAAAGTCATATTTAAATATGTTATGTTATTGTTCAGTCATTTTCAGTTCTGTCTACCTTTTTGTGACTCCATTAGGGATTTTCTTGGCAAAGATACTGAAGGTATTTGCCATTTCCTTCTCCAGATCATTTTACTCCTTTTTTTTTCCTGAGGCATTTGGGGTTATGTGACTTGCCCAGGGTCACACAGCTAGGAAATGGTAAATGTCAGAGTCCAGATTTGAAATCAGATCCTCCTGACTTCAGGGCTGGTACTTTCTTCACTTAGCTGCCCTTAGATCATTTTACAAATGAGGAAAATGAGGCACAAGATTAAATGACTTCCTGGGGCTCATGTAGCTAGGGAATATCTGAAGTCAAATTTAAACTCAGAAAGATAAGTCTTCCTGACTCCAGCACTGACATTGTAGCCACTGTAGCACCTAGCTGCCACTATTTATATACTAGGTATTTACTAATATAATTATTGCTTTATTGCATGAAATGTCTTTTAGAATCAGAAAATACAAACAGCAAGATCTTTTCCACTTTGAACCTTTCATTCTGATTTGTGACTATAAAGTTTTGGTCTAGTGTAAAATGTCATGTCAAAATCTTTCCCATCTCTCCCCCCCTCCCCGAAGAACAGCAACTTTTAATACAGGTATTAAGTATTCTGGTGAAGATTTCATAGAGATATAAAAGTTGGCCTAATAGTTACTAGTTGATGCAGTCTCCTTTTTTTTTTTTTTGTAAAATTAATGCCCATTATGTTTTTTTCCTTTTTTTGGTATTTCAAGTATCTTTAGAATGTGTTGTTATCTTGATCTCTTAATAGTCTTAAAAATACCTTGCTCCCAGAATGGGTTGTTTTTGGGTTTCTGCTCTTTCTATCTCTGTTTTCTTTAGCACAATTTTCAATTCTTCATGCAACTTGTCAGTGAATTGTGATATTAGAGTCATAGGCTCCTGGGGTCACAAATCAAGAGCTGATGGTGAGCTTAGCTTCCATTTAGTCCCAAATTTTCCTTTTGCATAAGAGGAAATTCAGTCCCACGGAGATTCAATGTTTTGCACTGATCATACAACTGGTAAACACTTGGCACTGCATTCAAAACCAGATGTTCCTGGCTCCTTGAGGATCAGTGTTCTACTCTACAACATGGAGCCTCCTTTCCTGTCCCAAGTCTAAAGGCATTGGCTCTGCATGGCTACTAAGGGTCAGAATTGGGATCAGATCTCACATTGTTTTCAGAAGCTTTCCTCTCCTGTTGTTGAGCTTACACAGTCCACCACTACAACTCTTCCTTCAAAACCTGTTGTGAGTGAAAAAATAGATCATTAACCTGAGGACAACCGGGTGATAAACAGCTCTCAATTTAGTTGGCTCTATATTGGTGTTCAATTTTGAACCATCGGTCATCACCATACTTATTTTACTGCTTAGTTTAAAAAAATCTAAAAAGAAACAACTTTGTAGTATTGGGACAATATAAATACATTGTGAGGGATTAACACGTTTTTCCTTTTATGTACCATTTTGACTATGTCATAGCTGTACATAAGAGACTACATGAGAAACTTGCTTATTTAATCCATTAGAAAGATAGAGGTACAATTTTAAAATTTTTATAGTCTCATATTTGAGTTATTTCAGTAGATCTTGGAATCATTTTGAATGTCAGTAGTTTGCACTGTGTTGCTAATGAAGAATTGTATATGGGAAACAGAAAGAAGGGAAACATGACTGAGGTATCGGAGCAGGAAAGGAAGTGGATGATTGGTGTAGCAGAAGAGAAGGAAAACTGATAGGTAACCTGTGTGTCACCTGTACCATGTAAAGAGACACAGAGGAGCCTCCCACCACAGAATATTTATGATAGGATATAGACCAGAGTCACAAGACAGTTTGAAATCTGGAAGGGTATGCTACTCCTTCCAAATGACATCTGCTACCACATATCCCTTCAGGCATCAAGTTATTGGATGATTTGGTTATAACATAACAGATACTTTCTAACACTTCCCTTCCATCCCTATAAAGTATGCTCCCTTAGAAAGCAAAACTGCCTCAATGCGTGATTGCAACCAATCATATGGGCAACTTGCCACTTTTTAAATTCATTTTGAAATTAAATACAAAAAGAAAAAAAAGCATTTTCATGTACATAGCACAACATAAAAAAGATTCAATATGAAATTACGAATCTATTTCTCACTTTAATTTAAGAAATACTATGCATTGTTTTCAAAACTAGCCTTTTTGTGTCTTTCAAAACCTTATCTTGTTCTCTGCTGAGCGCTTTTTATTTTAATTTTTTTCACTCTCCCTCCCTGTCTCACGCTAGAGGCAAGCACCATTTGACACGGCATGTTCATAGATGTAAAACGATCCTAAACATACTTTATTTTTTAAAGTAGTTCCTCCCCAGGAGATAGTTAGCATCTTCCTCTCTCTCTCTCTCTCTCCCCAAGATATTAGTAATAAAAGAACTCTTACCACTTTTGCAATTGAAAAGTTTGTAATGGGGGCAGCTAGGTGGTACATTGAATAAAGCAGTGGCCTCGGAGTTGGGAGGACCCTAGTTCAAATGTGGTCTCAGACATTTGACACTTACCAGCTGGGTGAGCCTAAGCAAGTTACTTAACCCCAATTGCATAACAGACAACAACCAAACAGAAACAGAAACAGAAGTGAATTGTGATGCATCCGTTAGCTTTGATGATATGGTACCATCATTGTCAATTGTGTTTGACTTGGCTCTTGTAACTTTCCATTTATGTTGTTATTCTGAATGTGTACGTGATTGTTCCGTCTCTGGTCATATCAGACATGTCATCCCTGAGTTCTTCCTATTCGTCATTCCTTGTGATCCAGTAATATTCTATCACATCCTTAGGCCTCGTTGTTACCTCTTCCCCAATCGTTGAGCACATTCTTTGGTTCCAGTTTTTGGTTATTATAAATAATGCCATCATGCAGATTTTGGTATACCAAGTAAAGGTCTTTTCTTACTGCCATCAACCTCTTTGGTGATATCAGTCCTTTAGGTGGGTCTTCAGGGTCTGTGATGATTAACATTTTAGTAACTTTTCTTTTATAATTCCAAACTAGCAAGGAATTAGTGGCCTTGTCTTCTCACAATTTCTTTAACCTTTTATTTCTCCACCTTTTATCAGCAATGACAATTTGATGGATGCAAAGTGACAATTCAGAATTGTTTTAACTTGCATTTCTCTGATGGATTAGTGATTTTTGAACAATGTTTCAGATGGTTGTTGATAGTTTGCACTTTTTTCTGTTCCGATCTTTTGGCCACTTCTGTTAGAGGCAGTGTGTTGCAGTAGAAAGAGCACTGGATTGAAAGTCTGAAGGACTGAGTTCCAGCCCTAGATCTTACATGGCCTGTGTGATCTTAGGCAAGTCACCTAATCCGTCTGAGCCTGTTTTTCTCATCTGTAAAATGAACTGTTTAAAATATGATTTCTCAGGACTAGATCTGTGTTTCTTTGAATATTTCTTATTTTTATAAGTGTCAGCTCTTCATAGGTCCCAGATGTCACTTGCTAACTTTTTTCAGTCAGGACAATTAACAGTTAATTGTCTAATAATCATGTATATTCTATTTAAATGTTTTCTCTCAGAAGAAATACACAACTCTTTAATGAGATAGTGTTAAGGATTTTATTTGGCAGAATAACCTTGATATTCAGCACCCACATTCTGCTCAACATTGTGGGTACAAGGGGCACAGTCTCCATCTGATAGCTTCTCTAAGTAAGGTGGCTTAATTTATCTCAAGTATATGATTTCTCAAGGGAGGCATTGTGTGGCTGATGGGAGAGAAAAGGAGCAATATAAGGTGAATGGGGCAAGGGTGGCAGCTAGGTGACACAGTGGGATAGAGTACCAGACTTGGAGTCAAAAGACTCATCTTCTTGAATTCATATATGGCATCAGATACTAGATATGTGATCCTGGGCCATCACTTCTCCCTGTTCACTCTCAGATTCTCATCTATAAAGTGAGCTAGAGTAGGAAATGGCACATCATTCCAGTATTTTTGCCAAGAAAACCCCGAAAGGGATGAAGAAGGATTGAACATGACTGAAAATGACTGAACAGTAACAATAAAAAAGTTAGTTGGAAAATGTGTGAGCAGAGAAGATGGAGGAAAATGATAGGGAGGAGACCAGCAGAAAACATTCAGTCAACTGAGAGTTATACCTGAGAGAGTAACCATTTCTTTCACACAACCTTAACTGAAGGCGCAAATGCCATGCTAATCACATTTAGAGATGACAGGAAGATTGAAAGCTTGACCAAGGTATTTGATGGTAAAAACAAGATCCAAACAGATTATTTCATCAAAAGAAAGGAAGGATATGCTAGATATAACCAAGTACAGCTTCTTGGTGATATGACTAGGAAGTACGGGATGAGGGAGGCCTGAGTTAGTAACTCCCCATTCTACTTGAAAAACCTTTAGGGGCTTTAGTAGACAGCAGTTCTAATACAAACAAAACAGGGCGATGTGGCTTCCCTTAAAGTTCATGTGCTAGTAGGCTGCATGAATAGTGGAATTCAAGCTTCATCTCTTTGGAGAGCTTGGGTTTGCCAGAAGCCCACGAGGGGATCCCACTGGGAGAAGACCCTCTCAAGACCAGAGAGAGGCAAAATGAGGAGATCTGTGCATGATTTGTGCAAGCAATGGGAGGCCTTCTTTACAGAAAGTAAAGGGACTCTTGGAGAGTAGAAACTTCGGGGTTGTCATATGAGTCACAGGGAGAAAATGACTTAGATTTATTATGTGTACGATAACTAAAACCAGTAGGTCGTACAGACAAATTTTTAGGTCCATGTCAAGAACTTTGGATTAATTAGAATTATCCCAAGATAGAATGTGAATGAGGAAGAAAAAGCCAGGTGACCACCTGACAGCAGTGCTGTAGAAAGAATTCTCAAATCCCATTAGAGGCTGGATTCAACAGCATTTGTAGTCCCTGCCAACTTGAAGATTCTCTTAATGAGAATCCCTCCAATTCCCATTAAATGAAGAGCCAGTTTGAGTGAATGTTTTTGGTAGGGGAAAAAGTTCTCAAAGTGAATTGCTAATATATATAGTTCATATTACACTAAAATGATGGTTTTGACTATAGGAAATTTACAGTAGCTGATACACTATTCTTTTCCAAGGCCTTCCTGCCGCTACATGATCCCCCTTATAATAATTCACATGCTAACATTGTCATTCTATGACAAGCCGTTTGTCAGTTTCTCAAACTATTTAATAGGACACTTATCTTCACCCAATCCTATTGTTTGTTCATCGTACAAAGAACATGGTTCTCTTGTTTCTTCATTTTCCTTCTTCTCCATCTTCTATTTTCAATCTTTTAATATTTCCAGTCTCTTATATTGGCTCTCAACCCCACACCTTCATTAGCATTTATTTTGTATCTTAGGAGATTTTTGTGTTAGGACTTTTATGGTTGGCACCTAAATGGATGATATTTGAAAGAGGTTAAAAGTTTATTTCAGCATAGTGAGCATACTTTAGATCTTTGTATATGCTTGAGAGACTTTCTTTTGAAGAAGCCCTATTATTTTACCATATTTTTACGCTGACAAAATGTGTTCTCCTGACAAAATAAACACTGGAATCATTTTGTCAATATCCCTTCCACCAATGTAATATTTGTCCACTAGGTAGACCATGAAAGAGAGGGGGAAAGCCAGTGATAGTTGTCTGAAAAATAGTCTATCTGCGTTCCTGCATGTACCATGAATACATTGCATTTGTTCTAAAATAGGTATACAAATCAAATATTCACTGATGATAAACCATGCTTTCCCAACCCTCACATTCATTTATATGACCTACACTTTAAGAAGCTTTGATTCAGAATTTGAGCATCTTAAGGGTAAGGATCAAGTGTTCACATTTCTTCATGTTCTTAGCGCTTACTTGTTTGTCAGTAAACATTTATTAAACATCTATTATATATCACGTACTATGCTGAGTGGTGGGGCTGCAGAAGTCAGAAAGCGAGTCACTGTTCTCAAGGAGCTTACAATCTAATAATGGAAGGCAATACACAAAAGGAAGTTCAAGACTGAGGGAATAGGGGAGCCAGCAAAGGTACCTGATAGTGGGGCATGATAGGAAAGTCAGAGAAATGGCAAAGTAATAGAGTCTGGTGAGCAATGACATGTTCTTATGTCAGTCTTCTCCTCTGTGGAAGTTTCGGAGTTCATGGCTACACCATCAAATGAGACAAAGGGTCGTCATCAAATAGAATATGAAGGCCGATGGGGTCTTGAAGGATTATGAGCCTGACACATAGTAAGACCTTAATAAATGTTAAAGTATCAAGTGATTCATTTTCTTTTTTGGCTAGAATATTGAGTTTGTAAAGGGGCATGTCACCAAAAAAAGGCTAGAAAGGTAAGTGAAAGATAAATTGTAGTGGGTCATCAAAGCCAGCATTTGAATTTTTCTTTTTAAAAAAGAATTATCAGCCACTAAAGTGAATTGAGCAGGGGAATGAAAAAATCAGATTTTTCTTTAAGAAAAAAATTTTGGTGGTTCTTTATAGAATGGATTGGAGAGGAAGAGATGGAAATCAGGAAAATCAATTAGAAAGTGTTTATCGCTGTCCTTAATTAGAATTCTTATGAGTAATTGGAGCAAAGGGGATGGATTAAGAGATGTGGAGATAAATGCAACAGACTCTTGGTGACTGACTAGATATGAGAAATGAGGGGATGAATAAACGAGCATTTATTAATTTCTATGTGCCATACATTAAGCTAAATGCTGGAGTAGTACCTGCCCTCAAGAAGTTTATGTTCTAATAAGATAAGACAGCACAAATAGGGAAGAGGAGACTAGAGAGGAATTTTGTTGGATTGAATAGGAGAAAGATGGGGGGGGAGCATAAGAGTAGCAGTGCAGATGATAAGATGGACTAGCTAATTGATATGTAAAATTGAGACATATCTAATTCATTCACTTAGTGGGCTAAGTTTAGTAATCAAACCAGACTGTGGATCCTAGTGTGGCCATTGCATAAGTGAGTAGATTAACTTCACCAGAGTCTGGGGTATAAATTCTGGAAGAACAGGATACAGAGATGTGGGTTAGCTTCAGTGTGACATGTTCTGGTCCAGATGGAGAGAGCGTGTGGTATGATGTCCCCGACTAATGACTGGATGGCAAGGGTTGATGTTAACTATTAGGTAATGGACTTGTTTAATTAAGAAGACAGTGAGACCCTCGACAGAAATGGGGAGGGGTTTGGAGATGGGATAGATATGAGGATGAAAAGAAAGGAGGAGGTAGATTTTATAGATTCACCTCAGTGTTCCTCTCCGGAATAATATGTCCTTTTTAGCATTAATACCTGGACTTTAACACGTCTCTATATAATTTATTATTGTCTATTTCAAATTTGACAAGTTATTCTTGGTTTTCTAATGAAAAAAAACTTTTTTGTTTTTTTCTCTCAAAGGTCAGAAATAGAAAATTAATAACCAATCCCTGCTTTTCCTCAGAGGATGTTTTCCCTAAAAGAGCCATGTGCCTTCATTTAGTGGGTCACTTAACAAACTGAAATCATTCTAGCACTACCTTGTTCTCCACGGAAATGAAACATTAAGGCCTAATAAATAATTTAAAATCATCTCGGTTAGTTCATCTAACTGATTGAGTGTCTACTAAGTAAGTAAAGGCAGCTTTTCATTAAGGTCTTATCTTCAGACAAAATGGAACATCCTTGAATAATGAATTTATGGGTATTTTTAACAGAGCAAATGCATAAGAACATTTTCTGACATCTCATTGTTTCTAAAGGTCATAGAAGTAAAAATAAAAGGGGGGTGAATTTTATCACATTTCTGTGAAGTCTACAGTTGTGGGGATTTTTTTTTGCTTGCCAGTTTTAAAAGTCATTTTCTATTTTCTCTTTTTCTTATCTTCTATTACTTTAGTGACTCTGTGATCTCATTGATTTAAAATGGGTATTCCCTCTTATGACACAGATGACCGTTCATCTGCACTTGTTCATCTTGGAGCACATGGTTATCCCTCAATTGTTTCTCCTTCTTGCCACACAACTGGCCCATTCAGTCATGCATTTCATTGATGGTGACTTATTCCACTTTTCCTTGTACAGTTCTCTCTCCTAATACACCCCTATTTATTTGATATGAATGACTTGATCAATGGAGTATTTGGAGAAGCAGAGAAAGGAATATTGATTTTAGTGTGTTGTGAGGAGTAACTGGGACTTTCGATTGTTTAACCATACTATTTGTTTTTATCTTTCCTTAACTAAAAAGTTGGTAAATTGAAAAAAAAATTATGGCTTTAGCAGATCTCAAGCTCAATATGAGTCACTGATGTGATATCATAGCCATTAAGACAGGTATGGTGATCAGGGTAGGGAAGTTCTTTTTTTTTTTTAATTTTATTTTATATAACTTTTTATTGACAGAATCCATGCCAGGGTAATTTTTTTACAACATTATCCCTTGCACTCGCTTCTGTTCCGATTTTCCCCTCCCTCCCTCTACCCCCTCCCCTAGATGGCAAGCAGTCCTATATATGTTAGATATGTTGCAGTATATCCTAGATACAATATATGTTTGCAGAACCGAACAGTTCTCTTGTTGCACAGGGAGAATTGGATTCAGAAGGTAAAAATAACCCGGGAAGAAAAACGAAAATGCAAACAGTTTACATTCATTTCCCAGTATTCTTTCTTTGGGTGTAGCTGCTTCTGTCCAGCATTGATCAATTGAAACTGAGTTAGGTCTCTTTGTCAAAGAAATCCACTTCCATCAGAATACATCCTCATACAGTATCGTTGTTGAAGTGTATAATGATCTCCTGGTTCTGCTCATTTCACTTAGCATCAGTTCATGTAAGTCTCGCCAGTCCTCTTTGTATTCATCCTGCTGGTCATTTCTTACAGAACAATAATATTCCATAACATTCATATACCAAATCTATTCAATTTCCAGTTTCTAGCCACTACAAACAGGGCTGCCACAAACATTTTGGCACATACAGGTCCCTTTCCCTTCTTTAGTATTTCTTTGGGATATAAGCCCAGAAGTAGCACTGCTGGATCAAAGGGTATGCACAGTTTGATAACTTTTTGGGCATAATTCCAGATTGCTCTCCAGAATGGTTGGATTCGTTCACAACTCCACCAACAATGCATCAGTGTCCCAGTTTTCCCGCATCCCCTCCAACATTCATCATTATTTTTTTCCTGTCATCTTAGCTAATCTGACAGGTGTATAGTAGTATCTCAGAGTTGTCTTAATTTGCATTTCTCTGATCAAAAGTGATTTGGAACACTCTTTCATATGAGTGGTAATAGTTTCAATTTCATCCTCTGAAAATTGTCTGTTCATATCCTTTGACCATTTATCCATTGGAGAAT
This sequence comes from Antechinus flavipes, assembly GCF_016432865.1. Lineage (NCBI taxonomy): Eukaryota > Metazoa > Chordata > Mammalia > Dasyuromorphia > Dasyuridae > Antechinus > Antechinus flavipes. The sequence goes on along the minus strand of NC_067404.1, from coordinate 68,287,491 downwards.
GGCTTGATTTCTTTTAAATTTGAGTCAGTTCTCTATATATTTTGGAAATGAGGCCTTTATCAGAACCTTTAACTCTGAAGATGTTTTCCCAGTTTGTTGCTTCCCTTCTAATCTTGTTTGCATTAGTTTTGTTTGTACAAAGGCTTTTTAATTTGGTATAATCAAAATTTTCTATTTTGTGATCAGTAATGGTCTTTAGTTCATCTTTGGTCACAAATTTCTTTCTCCTCCACAAGTCTGAGAGATAAACTATCCTATGTTCCTCTAATTTATTTATAATCTTGTTCTTTATGCCTAGGTCATGGACCCATTTTGATCTTATCTTGGTATATGGTGTTAAGTGTGGGTCCATGCCTAATTTCTGCCATACTAATTTCCAGTTATCCCAGCAGTTTTTGTCAAATAATGAATTCTTATCCCAAAAGTTAGGATCTTTGGGTTTGTCAAACACTAGATTGCTATAGTTGACTATTCTGTCTTGTGAACCTAACTTTTTCCACTGATCAACTAATCTATTTCTTAGCCAATACCAAATGGTTTTGGTGACTGCTGCTTTATAATATAATTTTAGATCAGGTACAGCTAGGCCACCTTCATTTGATTTTTTTTTTCATTAATTCCCTTGAGATTCTTGGCTTTTTATTGTTCCATATGAATTTTGTTGTTATTTTTTCTAGATCATTAAAATAATTTCTTGGAAGTCTGATTGGTCTATATAGCACTAAATAAATAGATTAGTTTAGGGAGTATTGTCATCTTTATTATATTCGCTCGGCCTATCCAAGAGCACTTAATATTTTTCCAATTATTTAAGTCTGACTTTATTTGTATGGAAACTTTTTTGTAATTTTGCTCATATAATTCGGGACTTTCCTTTGGTAGATAGATTCCCAAATATTTTTTGGTATCAACAGTTATTCTGAATGGAATTTCTCTTTGTATCTCTTGCTGTTGGGTTTTGTTGGTGATGTATAAAAATGCTGAGGATTTATGGGGATTTATTTTGTAGCCAGTTACTTTGCTAAAATTATGAATTATTTCCAATAGCTTTTTAGTAGAATCTCTGGGGTTCTCTAGGTATACCATCATATCATCTGCAAAGAGTGATAGTTTGGTTTCCTCATTGCCTACTCTAATTCCTTTAATCTCATTCTTGACTCTTATTGCACAGGCTAGTGTTTCTAATACAATATTGAATAATAATGGTGATAGTGGGCAACCTTGCTTCACTCCAGATCTTACTGGAAAAGGTTCCAGTTTTTCCCCATTGCATATGATGCTGACTAACAGTTTTAAATATATGCTCCTGACCATTTTAAGGAAAAGTCCATTTATTCCTATGCTCTCAAATGTTTTTATTAGGAATGGATGTTGGATTTTATCAAATGCTTTTTCTTCATCTATTGAGATGATCATATGGTTTTTGTTTGTTTGGTTATTGATATAGTCAATTATGCTAATAGTTTTCCTAATATTGAACCAGCCCTGCATTCCTGGTATAAATCCTACTTGGTCATAGTGTATTATCCTGGGGATGATTTTCTGTAATCTTTTTGCTAATATTTTATTTAAGATTTTAGCATCAATATTCATTAGGGAGATTGGTCTATAATTTTCTTTCTCTGTTTTCAACCTACCTGGTTTAGGTATCAGTACCATGTCTGTGTCATAAAAGGAGTTTTGTAGGACTCCTTCAATCCCTATTTATCAAATAGTTTATTTAGCATTGGAGTTAATTGTTCTTTAAATGTTTGGTAGAATTCACATGTAAATCCATCTGGTCCTGGGGATTTTTTCTTAGGGAGTTGGTTGATAGTTTGTTCTATTTCTTTTTCTGAGATGGGACTGTTTAGGATATTTACTTCTTCCTCTGTTAGTTTGGGCAAGCTATATTTTTGGAGGTATTCTTCTATTTCATTTAAGTTGTTGAATTTATTGGCATAAAGTTGGGCAAAGTAACTCCTAATTATTGCTCTAATTTCCTCTTCATTAGTGGCGAGTTCTCCCTTTTCATTTTTAAGATTAACAATTTGATTTTCCTCTTTCCTTTTTTTAATCAGAATTACTAAGGGTTTGTCTATTTTGTTGGTTTTTTCATAGAACCAACTCTTAGTTTTATTAATTAATTCAATAGTTTTTTTTTTTTACTTTCCATTTTAGTGTTCTCTCCTTTTATTTTTTAGAATTTCAAGTTTAGTTTGACTGGGGGTTTTTAATTTGTTCCTTTTCTAGCATTTTTAGTTTCAAGCCCAATTCATTGACCTTCTCTTTCTCTATTTTATGCAGATAGGCCTCTAGAGATATGAAATTTCCCCTTATTACCGCTTTGGCTGCATCCCATACATTTTGGTATGAGGTCTCATTATTATCGTTTTCTTGGGTGAAGTTATTAATTATGTCTATGATTTGCTGTTTCACCCAATCATTCTTTAGTATGAGATTATTTAGTTTCCAATTATTTTTTGGTCTACTTTCCCCTGGCTTTTTGTTGAATGTAATTTTCATTGCATCGTAGTCTGAAAAGGATGCATTTACTATTTCTGCCTTTCTGCATTTGAGTTTGAGGTTTTTATGTCCTAATATATGGTCAATTTTTGTATAGATTCCATGAACTGCTGAAAAGAAAGTGTACTCCTTTCTGTCTCCATTACATTTTCTCCAGAGATCTATCATATCTAATTTTTCTAGTATTCTATTTACCTCTTTGACTTCTTTCTTAATTATTTTGTGGTTTGATTTATCTAATTCTGAGAGTGCAAGGTTGAGATGTCCCACTATTATAGTTTTGCTGTCTATTTCTTCTTGCAGCTCTCTTAATTTCTCTTTCAAGAATTTAGATGCTACGCCACTTGGTGCATATATGTTTAATATTGATATTGCTTCATTATCCATGCTACTCTTTAGCAAGATATAGTGCCCTTCCTTATCTCTTTTAATTAGATCAATTTTTGCTTTAGCTTGATCTGAGATCAGGATGGCTACCCATGCTTTTTTGACTTCATCTGAAGCATAGTAGATTTTGCTCCAACCTTTTACCTTTAATCTGCATGTATCTCCCCGTTTCAGATGTGTTTCCTGTAAACAACATATTGTAGGATTCTGGCTTTTAATCCATTCTGCTAACCACTTCCTCTTTATGGGGGAGTTTACCCCGTTCACATTTATGATTAAAATGACCAATTCTGTATTACTTGCCATCTTGTTAACCCCGGTTTATGCTTTTCTCCCTTCTTTCCCCCTTACCCTCCTTCCCAGTATTAAGCTTGTGAGCACCACTTGCTTCTCACAGCCCTCCCTCTCAAGGATGTCTTCTCTTGGTGACTATTTGTGGGGGTTTTTTTTCAGTCAAGCATTAATTCAGAGGCTTGTAATGAAATGGATAGTGAGAGAAAACGTGGAGCTTATACAGCTGTGTGCCTCCTCTCCGCCATCTTGGCCGGAAGTCCTCGGGAAGTTCTGTTATTTAGTCTTTTCAATTATGTCCAGCTCTTCAAGACCCCATTTGGGTTTGGGTTGTTTTGGCAAAGTTACTGGAGTGGTTTGCCATTTCCTTCTCCAGTTCATTTTAGATATGTGAAAACTGAGGCAAATGATCACAGAACTAGGAAATATCTCAGACCAGATTTGAACTTAGAAAGTTGGATCTTCGTGATTCCAGGCCTGGTGCTCTATCTCCTGGTCCACCTAGGCATTCTTATTGAACCCCAGTTAGACTTCACTTGAAATATTGTGTTCATGCTACATTTGCAAAAGAACATTGAGGAGCTAAATGTCAAGCAGAAAAACAAGCAAAATGTAAACAGACCTTAAGATTGTGCCATTGTCAGTCAGTAGATATGAACAGGCATTTTTCAGGAGAAGAAACCAGAGTGATTAATAGTCACATGAAAAAAATTCTCTAAATCACTATAGATTAATGAAATGCACATTAAAATAATTTTGAGGTATCACCTCACACCTCTCAGATTGACTAACATGACAGAAAAGGAAAAATGATAATTGCTGGAGGAGATGTGGGGGAATAGTTACATTAATAAACTGTGATGGGATTGTGAACTGGAGAACAATTTGGAACTATGCCCAAAGAGCCATCAAACAGGGTATACTCTCTGATCCAGCAATACCACTACTAGGTCTATATCCCAAAGAGTTTTTTTTTTTTAAGAAAAAGACTCCTACATATAGAAACATTTATAGCAGCTCTTTTTGTGATAGCAAAGAATTTGAAAGTTGGGAGATGCCCCTTGACTGGGGTATGGCTAAACAAGTTGTGGTATGTGAATGTGATGGGCTACTGTTTTGCTATTAAAATGACAAACAGGATGCTCTCAGAAAAACCTAGGAAGACTTATGTAAATGGAGGATGCAAAGTGAAGTCAACAGAACCAGGAAAATACCGTACATAGCTATATATATATATAATCAATTGTGAATGACTTAGCCATTCTGATTAGTACAATGGTCCAATGGATTTTCAAAGGATCTATGATGAAAAATTCTACTCCCAGAAAGAGGATGGACTCTGAGTGCATATTGAAACTTATGTTTTTAATTCATTTTTCTTGCTTTTATTTTTTAGAACCTAACACAAAAATGTCTTACATGATTTCATATGTATAATGGATATTTTATTTCTTGTCTTCACCATGAGTGAGAGAGAGAGGAAGTGGAGGGAAGGAGAAAATGTGGAAGTGAAAATAAAAAGAAAAAAAATTAAAGGAATGAATTATTAGTCACAATATAAAATGCTTTTCTGCTGACAAATGCTGTATTAAATGATAAATGTACTGGAAATCCACTTCCACATACTACTTGATTTTTAGCAACTTAAAATATATAGTAACCTTTTTAAGGATTAAAAAAAATGTGCCATTATCATTTGTTAAACGAATTGGAAATGTTGAAGATGAAGAAGAGAAATTTTAAGTAGGACATGATAGCATGTTTCAAGTGTTTGAAGCATTGTGCTGTGCAAAGAGAGTTAGATTTGGTCTTCCTGGCCCTGGGAGGGGGTTGAAGGAGCAATGGTTATAAGTTGTCCTAAATGGTAATGAGCTGCCTTAAGACATAATAGATTGTCTCTCTTTTCAGTACTTCAAATGAAAGTTGGAAAGCCTTTTCTTCTGGATATTGGAGATAGATAGGTATATAGGTACATTTGAGAATCATTTATGTAGATGTGATCATTTTACTCTTGGGGAAAATCAGAGAGAGAATGAGACAAAGACATGAGAAAGAGGAGAGGGGAAAGAGGAGGGAAGAGAAGAGGGGACAAGCGGAACAGATGGAGATGAAGGAAAAAGAGGGAAAAATTACATAAGGCAGAGGTTTGAGGTACATACAGTGGAGGCAAAGTTTTATTGGTTAAACTTGAAGTTCTATAGCAGAGTAGTACATCATTTTTGTATTGGTAGCTGAAGTTAATATCTAAATGGCCTAATTAATATGATAAAATCACATGGACTTGTGCATTTTTCCTCTTCTCTATAAACTAGAAAATTAGTGTAAAAAGAAAAAAAAAATCCTACCTTCCAAAGTAATGGCTCAGTTTACTATAAATTGCAGTACTTTGATTACTGAAATTTTGTATTTACTTGAGAATTAAGCTAAAACTAGGCATTTTTTTGTTTATCCCTTAATTTTGTTGACTATTTTTCTAAAAGATGTTATTAGTCTTTCCTACATTCTATATATGTCACAGTAACTGTGACAAAAGTTAATGTTTCTTTGATGCTTAGGGATCCTATAGGGCCTCAGGTCTTCAATTTGAATGCCACTTTGATAAAGAGCATAGGAATTAGTCCTGGAAGTAAATAGAGATTATCTAGCCCCATTGTCTGCTATCATACTTGTGGAATCTGAGTCAGAGAGGTTAAAGTTATTTACGGGCAGGTGGGAAACGGCAGTATTTAAATTTGAATCCAGTTCATTTGTCCAGACAGTTGATTGTCTAGAAATATAGCAAAAAAAAGATATAGAAGATTATTACTGTCTCCTGACCTAGGATATCCCTCAGGAGTTTAAATTCATGTAGAATTGACTGCCTTCAAGGATTTCATTAGTGAAGAAGCTGACTTGTGATTTATCATTAATTATAGCACAGGGGTATTTCTGAGGAAACTACTCCAAAAATTCCAAATGTTTCCCATAATGTTTTCAAATATGTTTACAGTGACTTGAATGAAGAGATCACATTCTAGATTATTTATTTCAAAATATGATGGATGGTAGTCACTAAGATACAATAGAAACCATAGATTCCATTTGTAGCTTGGTAGAGAAATGCCTGTCCTGCTGCAACTAGAGTGAACAATGGGCATTGACACTTAATGTTCTGGACTCCCAAAATTGTACTCTTTTCACCACCACTTGCTATCTCTTCTGTTCCATTAAAAATAGCCCATTGGAGGGGTTAGAGAACTGGATGATAGAAAAATGGTTATAGTGAATAATATTAATAATTATAGCAACTAGCATTTATCTAGCACTTTAAAGATGTGTGATTCGTTTTACAGATCACCTTATTTTACTACCTGTTGGCAAGAGAATCGCCATCTTTGCGGAGGCTATTGTACTGAGTACATCTAGTTCTGCTTTTACAAAGCCTTCAAAATGAGATTATAATTACTAATAAGAGTTGGACATAACTGTCCATGTAGGAAAAAAAACAAATGGAGGAAAAATGCCTATTATCCAGATTATGATATTCATTTACATGGATAAGCTTTGTAGCCTACTCTTAGTACTCATGTATTAGATTTTTGCAAATGGACTATAAGTTGGGCTCAAAATTGAATAGTTCATTGAGGGTGGACTGGACAGCTTGGTTCTGCTTCTAACTCTGAATATTTATACCTTCCTCCCACATAAGTGCCTTCTTCCCTTCTCTACTTACTTCTTTTCAGCTTCCTTTCATGTATTACATGCCTTCATTATTAGCACGTAAGAGGATAAAGACTGTCTATTTTTTATTTGTATCTCAGTATTTGGGAGAGTTCTTGACATATTGATAAGTCCTTTATAAAAGCTCTACCATCTATCTATCTGTCTGTCTGCCTTGGTCCTTTTTCTCAGTCTCTTCCTGTACTCTTTTTTGGTGATTTTTGTTGATTTCGCATCACTTTAGTTATCCTTTCTATGTATTTCTAGTCTTTCTTGAGCTCTAGTTCCACAGTCACTTCTAGGATATTTTTAATTGGAAGTGCTGTAGGCATCTCAATTCAATACAAAATGGAGCTCATTAACTTTTCCTCCAAACTTATCCTGCTTCCAAACTTCCCTATCTCTGTTGAGGGTATCACAATTTTCCCAGTTACCTAGATTCACAGCTTCATTGGCATCTTCAATTTTTCACACCACAAATCCAGTCATTTTCCAAGTTTCGTAGAATCTCTCTCTTGTCCTTTGTGCTAGAAAATGTCCCAGATGATATCAGGACATTGGGGTCAGGGTACAGAGTGTCAGAGCATCTGACTGCGGCTGATCAAACCGGTCTAAGCTTTGAAGGTTCTACCACAGGTCAGTCATAAATTATCTTCGTGGACATTTGGAGTGGAGGTGTCTCTAAATTTGCACATCTCATATTTCTTTTGAGATACTGCAATTCTTCTGTTATAGAGACTAGCGCCACTTTTGATGTAAGCATGCCATACTGGAAGATCCTGTGCCAATATCTCCCTTATCTCTTTCTAGAGCTCTTTCTAGAGACCTTGAGGGTGTCCTTGTACCACTTCTACTTCTTTATCAGTGTTTGCCTTGTATGAGCTCTCTGGAAAATAATCTTTTGGCTAAATTTTTCACTGCAACAAATCTGGTATCCTTCCCCTCTTCTCCCCTCATGTAGCCACAGCGTTAATTCGTTACCTCTTTCCTAAACTAATGCAATAACTTTGTAATTGTTTCCCTGCCATAATGCTATCCTTCCTTCCACCAATCTTTCCACCACCCAGCTGCCAAAGCGTATTCACACAAACTGACAGGTCTGACCATACTATTTTGCTTCTCTAGAAGTCACAATGGCTCCCAGCTGTTTCTAGGGTATGTTCTAGACTTGAGCTCATCATTTAAAGCTCTTAACATTTTTGTTCCAGCCTACCTTTATTACCTATTTTTCCCCTCTCTTCAATTCATAATCTGGCCAAATTAGCTTCATTGTTATTCTTTATAAATCTATGTGATATTCTATCTTCCATTGTGTTTCTCTGCACATGCCGTCCCCTGTAATTGGAATACATGCACTTCTTTCTCACCTCTTCTGCTTAAAATCTCTCATTTCTTTTAAAGATCAGTTCAAAAGCTATATCTCCTACAGGAATCTTTAAATGATCCCCTCTAAGTTACGGGGTGCCTTCTCGTGGAAATTCCTTTTTTGTTTTTTGTATACATATTCTATATTTCGTATTTAATTATTCACTTACTTGATGTTTCCCATACAAGCACATTGAGAAGGGCCATTTCTTTTTTGCCTTTCTATCCTCAGCACATAACATAGTACCCTATCTAGCACAAAGTATGTGCTTAATAACTGTTGCCTGATTGACTGATTGTGTGATGATTGTTTATTTATGCCTTTGATTTTAGTTTTTGCTCAATTTTCTCTTTCCCAGCAATGAGCTTCTCTCAGCTCCTGGCTTTCCCACCAGATATTGGAGAAAACATGTAGTACCTGTCCCAAGTTTCTGTCTCCCTCTTTTCCCTGATGTCTTCTTCCACATTAGACTAGGGAGATTTTCCTGGCTTCTAAATAAACAAGTCCAAAAGTATCAGAGTTATTTTTCTACTTAGCTCCTAATGGACATGGTTACCTGTGGCTCCCCCTTTCTTTTGTTTTTGGAGGAGCGTCTTGATGTCTCTGTTTCTCCTCTCTACTATTGCCTGTCCTTGAGGATTAAAGGGTATGCCAGTGGTGTGTAAAATCTTATACTGTGCACAGAAGTGTGCAAAATGTTTAGAAGTATATGCAGGTCCATTGTCTGTTTTTATGGTTTGGGGCACACCCATAATTGCAAATGCTTGGATAAAGAATTCAGTGACCACTTGGGCTGTCTCTTTTGCTGCTGGTATTGCAAAAGTGCATCCTGAAAAGGTGTCTACCACAAAGTGGATAAAAGGCAGACGGCCAAAAGATTTATAATAGTGTCCTTTTGGAAGTTCCTATTCAGGTGCCAAAACATAGTGTCCGGACTAGCTCTCTGGAAGATCTCAGGACCAGCCTTGGTCTTAGGGAAGGAGTTGAAAGAGGCAGGAGAGTCACCAGGGTGGTCTGCAATAGAGTCTGTATGAGTCATTACCAGTCCTCTCAGCCCTTAAATACCTCAGTATGATTCATTATTACAGCATACTAAGTATGTGCCAACTAGAGAACCATTGTCTCCTCAATCACACTGAGTAAGTGCTAACTATAAGCACCTGCTGTAAGTATTCCTCGCTTCAAGTAGAACAGAGGTGGTCATGGATTTCCTGACTTCTCAGGAATGGAGGTGGGCACCAAAGGGAAATGGGGAGCCAAACTAGGTATTGTTAGTGGATTTTCTCTAGACTTACCCAGAGTTCCCCCACTGTCTGTGGCCCTCTACACCTGGGTAAGAAGGCAGGGAGGACTCTGACTCAGTATACAAGTGACCCTGCCTGTCACTGTTCATTCTTACATGTATGCTCACAGGTCCCACTCTGTCCCTGTTATTAGAAACTTGGGATTTGGAATGACAAATGACTGATTGGATGCCAGTCTATGGATTGCAAGGAACTGTACTCATTATTGAAGGGACTATAAAATAATTTCCTGCACCTTGTGTTTGAACCCCAGCATTGATCAGCTTGGCCATCAGAATAACACAACATCCCAAATCATACTACAAATGAAATCACATTATAGAATGATGTAATGATGATGAATATTTTATATATTTTGCTGACTGGTAGATGGATATGCAGGGTTCTGATAATAGGTTTATTTCCTTTTTTCTTTCCCCTGGAAGAAGTATTTTTATTTAGCATATGACATCCCTTGCTGTTCTGGATAGCAGAATAAATCAAATCATGTCAATCACAGAACTTATTTTATATCAACATCCTATTAGACACTTTTCACATGAAGTCACCCATTTAAAACTTCAACTCTGATGGTCCAGAGTTGAAATCACTTGAAAAGTTGAAGACAGCAGATGCCCCCTGAGACCTTAGCATATAGAGAACATTCAAACATCCCATACAAAGATTTAAAGGTATGCAGATAGCCTCTGCCATAGATTTTAAGTGGCTTTTTGATGGCTTTTGCTTTTAGGTTGCAGTTCTTTTCAAATATACCTCTCTCCCACCTTCTCTCCCATAATAAGGTGTCTTTCCTTGTCCTGAAGTTAGATAATTAAGCAGAATCCACCAAGATAGTGACTGTATCCAGAACTTCTATCTTTTCAAAGGTAATGGAATGGCTGTATGATAATAATGGATACTGTTAGAATATCAAAGTTCGAATTAAGAAAAAAAATCTGACTTGATGTGCATGAAGTGAAAAGGATGTTTTCCATTCAGAATCTCCATGGAACATATCTTTGCTCAATGACAGATTTGTTGAAGTTGCTCTCCATCATAGTTTTTGAGAGATTTCACAGGCCTGGGGAATTCCCAGGTATTGAATCTCCTTCTTCCAAAGCAGAGTATCAGTGTTTTAGCAAGTCGCCTATGGCACTCACTGGCTGTCGCCTATGGCACTAACAGGCTAACTGTCTTGCCCACTCAGGAAACAACAGCTAATATGTGTCAAAACTAGGACTTCACCTGGGTCTTCCTCTCTCCCAAAGTCAGCTTTCAGTATTCTTGCTTGGTTCTCTGTCTTAAGGCTATATATTTCCATCAAAAATATTTTTCTGTGACTCTAAATTATTGGTGAAAATTTGTTTATACTTTTGTCTGTAATCCTCACAAAATGCTTAAAGAGATATTAACTCTAGTTGGTTTTATTGATGATGGAATCATTCCCTCTTATTTAAAATTATCTTAGAAATATTAAGATATTTATGCTATTGATTCATTTGATATCTTTTTAGGTCAAATGCTTAGTAATGGACAAGATCAAAGTATACAGCAATTTAAGTCATAAAGATAAGTGATTCATTGCTGAGCAAGACAACCTCTAAGTGAGTTAATTCACTATACTGTATAGACATTGCCTCATCAGATCCATGGAACTGAATCCATACAACAAAATTAACTACAAATAGATGTAATTGTGAAGGCTTTAAATGGTGATTATCAACTTTCTGTGTTAACACAAATATCAAAAATACAAAGAAAAGGTAAAAAAATACTCATATTAATGGGGGAATACAATGTGCAAATAACCATGTAGAAAGAAGATAGACACACACACACACACACACACACACACACACAGGATAAATTGGAGATAGTCTCAGAGGAAAGGCATTAAGATTAAAGAGGACTGACAAAGTCTTACAGGCTACTGAATTTCCCAGAGAAGGGTCACAAGCCTCTCGTCTTTTTAAATTAGTATTTTATTTTTCCACAGTTATATGCAAAAACATTTTTTAACATTTGTTTCTAAAAATTTGAATTCCAAATTCTCTCCCTTCCTCCCTCCTCACTCCCCTCATTAAGAAAGCAAGCGAGCTCATTATAAGTAAAACATATTGTCATGCAAAACATTCCCATAAAAGTCATGTTGTAAAATAAAATATAGAGCCTCTCCAAGAAAAAAAAACTATCAAGAAAAATAAAAGTAAAAAAGTATGTGTCAATTTGTATTCGGATACTGTCAGCCTATAGATTTCCTTCTTTCCCCAAGAAGACTTTGTTGCATACTTTGCCAAATCCAAGTATGTTTTGTTTTTAGTATTCCCTTAAATAATTTGTTCTTAAAGAAATTATGATTGCTCTTTGTGATCACTGTTTCCTCTTTTAGATGCTCTCCTAATATCCCAGTAATAATGTGTTCTAGTGATTTGCTGAGAATGGGAGCTAACTTTACTGGCATATATTTCATAAGATCCTTCCTTTTTGTCAAAATTGGTACAACAGTTCTGTCTTCTCCATAATTTTATTTTTTCATTTAACAAGCATTTATTTTCTCTCCTTCCTATCTCCTTTCACCCATTAGAAAAGAAAAAACAAAGAGAGACAAAACTTGTAACAAATATGCAGAGTTAAATAAAACCAATTCCTATATTGACCACTTACAAAAATGTGCTTCATTTTGCATATTCAGTCTCTTTGGCAGAATGAAGGTAGCCTGTGTTATCATCAGTCATCTGGTATCATTGATCACAGTTTCAAAGTCTTCAGTGATCATTTACAGCAACTTAACAGTTTCACCAGCCAGTTCCTTCAGTACATCGTAATGTCATTCATCTATACTCGGGGACTTAACTCATTGGGTTAAAATACAGTCTTGCTATTTCTCCTCTGATTTTGAATGTCAGAATCCTATTAACCATTGTCATTTCAGCTTTCCAAAATATTTTTTCAGAACCGTAGGGATAAAGCTGGTACTCAGAAGCTATTGAGTTTAGGCTTTCATTTTGCAGATGATGAAGTAAAGAATGGAAATGGCTTGTCCAAGGTCACAGTGCTCATGGAGGCAGTAAGTAACTGAAATTATTTAGTAATATGTCAGAAGAGTGTTTTTACAGCAGAGTCTTTCCTTCCCAATCATTTTTATAATGTTTTGTCCAATTGTTTCAGGAGAATCATGTCTTTTTAGGAGAATATAACTTCTTTGACATAGGGATTCATTTTGTATCTATTTTAATATCTGAGCTATTTAGCCCATATGGTAGGCAGCAGTAATGGTTGTTTTTCTTTTATTCCATTATTGGTATTCTTTGGGTAAAAAAAATAACTGAATAACCTCAAGAAGGGAAAAAATACTCTTGGGAGGATTGGGCTTAATTGCCTCTCTTGCCAAGCTTTCTATAAATTAATTTTCCTTCTACAACTTCTTCCTGTTGTTTTTTCTAGTGTTACTTTTCATAATCCTCTATGATCCTTCACTTCAAGGTTTTCCAAGTGAATTTAATTTCTAAAGTGATACTGTCCTTAGCTGCCACGTCTTTCCACTCGGCTTGAAGAGTCAGTATTTGCATGAGGCAGGTTCCTATCTCTTGAGACTTGCTTGCTATGGTAATTGCTTTATATCAATTAAAATGGAGAGAAAATGGTAATCTATTTCATGTCTGTTCATTTATGTATTTTCCACTGCTTTGTAGCAATGGATTATTTGTCGTATGGAAACCGTTTTGTTTTCCTGTCCTAACTGCTCACCTTTATCCTTTCTTCTCATTGGGCATTGCTTTTCATCTTTGCTGTAATAATCACAGGTGCTTCATGAATAACTGCCATATTTGTAATGCTTCTTATGTTTTGAGATATAGTCCATTTTATTTTATTTTTTGTAATGATAATGGCATCCTCTCCACATCCAGGCCTTATCAATCTCTTTTTACTTTGTAGGGTCTTCTGTCTTCTCTCATTGGCGAGTTCTTCCTGGGGCTTCCATTTTGAAGATGGGCCCCAGATGACTAGTCTTTGGTTTCTCCCAGCCCTGTTTCTGACTTGCAGTCTTTAACCATTTGTAGTATATTCAGCCTCCCACCCGCTCCCGCTTTCAACTCACTTTTGTGTTTCCTCTTCCCCCACCAGAATATAACATCCTTGAGGAAAGAAAGTGTCTTTTCTTTTTCCTTATATTTTTGTCCCCAACATTTAGTACAGTGTCTGACATATAGTAAATGCTTAAGAAAGGCTTGCTTCCTTCCTCCTTTCCTTTCCTTGGTTTTCCTTTTCTCCCCTCTACCTCCCATTCCTTCCATCTCTCCCTCTTTCTCATTATCTCCTTCCTTCCTTTTTCCCTCTCTCTGGATTGAGATGATTCCATTACATAGGAGAAAGATTATAAGAAGGATATTTTTGTTGTTACTTGGTGTTATTTATAGCTGTAGTACCTATTTGTCTATGAGGTCTCTGGAAAGTGCCTTGATGTCTTTTGACTCTAGTTTTTCCTCTAAACAAGGCAAGTAGTGATGCACCAGGTGACCTCTAAGGTCCTTCCAGACTCTCATCTGTTGTTAGCATGTGAAGGTAGCTATTTAAAGTACTATTCCTCCTTTATTAGCTTGGAAAAATTGACTCTGTCTCAGAAATCTAAAGAAAAGAAAGCAGATTGTTTAATGTATACTCTCCCAAAGCCATACTTGAACTATATAAACCAAATTTCCCCCTTGGAAAGAAGTTGGCATCATTCCTTGAGTGCCAGCATCTGATTCAGAAGTACATGTTAATCATGTTTGAAAAAAAAAAGGAAATGATTTATGGGCCTCCATCATGTCCCTTACATGTTTTACATTCTTACAATCCAGCTAAAGGTAGCAGTTTAAAAGTACATCAGCCAGCTTTCAAATTTTCCCTCACTGCTTTTCAGTATTAAGTTGTCCAGGGTGAGGCTGGTTGGGGAGACATAAATGGATTTCCAGATTTCTCACATCCTTCCACTACACAGATGTCATTCTAATGCCATTGGAAAGCAGGTTTTCTTCACAGGTGTGCTCTTATTTTTTCCAAAGAACAACAAGAAAAAAATCAACATTCATGCATCAAGTCATCAGTTTGCTGAAACATTACACATCAGATCAAATTTAAGGGTTTCTGAGGAGAATAAACTTGAATTTGGTTGAACATCTGGATCGTGTTATTTCAATAGCCTTCCTCAGTGGTAAGACTGTGGCCTAATAGTCACCTTCTGTCATTTTGATTGGTTTAGGTGTTGACTGCAAGGCACCGCTTTGGGTACCCCTGTCTTGAATTGACGTGAGTCTGGGAATTACTGAGAATCTGAGGATTACATGAGTCTGAAAGTCTGAGAACAGATGGCTCCCTCTGAGGACAAATTCAACCTGTGGATGAATTCTCTGTATACATTTTAATAGGTTCAAGTCAGGATTAACTATTTCAGCTTTCCACTGGATGAGATGATTGCTTGTACAGTGCTTTATTAACACAAGATAAGTCAGTTGTCCTGAAGAAACCTATCTGTTGAAGGAGGGCTTGGACGACATGGCTCCAATTTTAAATCTACTGTCCTATTTATTTCCACATATTCATCAGCACTCTCTCCCTCCCCCTCAAATTTTCATGTATGTCTTCATCTGTGTGTATTGTCTCCCCCAGTAAAATGCAAATACCTTAGGCTAGAGACTTTCTAATTTGACTTTATACCCCTAGTACCTACCTTAGTCTCTTGTACATAAGAGTTGTTAACTTAGATTTAATTGGTTTGGATTTATGTTTCTGAAATCTTACTTGGTTCTTAAGCTACTTTTTATACTACTGATAATTAAGATGTATTTATTTCCCCCTCATTCTCAGAAGCCTTTTCTATAATTAGATTTCACCTCTTTTCATTGGCTGTTTTACTTTTATAACATTTCCAAATACTTATTATATCCTTCAATTTATCTTGGATTCTGTAATGACAAATCAATGATAATACAAGAGTTTATATGGGAGCACGATAACTGGACAACCATTCTGGTCGATTCCGGTTGGAAATTCTCACGAACTCCCTTTGGTCCGAGCTATTAGACCCACAGACATATTCGACTTATTCCCTGAATCACAACATTTCTGACTTAGGAGTTCAGTGGTCTTCTAGTCCATTCCACATCCCAAAATGTCTCTCAACTACACTATGCCTAACAAGTGGCCATTCACATTCCACCTGATGATCCTCAATAGGGAGGAACTGGTCACTTTCTTAGACTATCCTTTCCATTAATGGAAAATTATAAAAATGGGGAAATTTTCTTTTAAGCTTAAACGATCATCTCTGTGACTTCATCAGTTGTTTCTAGTTCTGTCTTCTGGGGAAAAGCCAAATAAATCTAGTCCTTCTTTCAAGTAACAGCCTTTGAAGTACTAGCTATCATCTCTTTCCCCAAGTCTTCTTTTCTCTAGGCTAAGTAATTGTACTTAGGTCTTTCAACTGATTATTCTGTGGTATAGACTAGATGCTAGGCTTTTGACATGTTCTTCCTAAATTGTGGCCCCTGTGATGGGCACAATGATTGAGATATGGTTGTGACTAGGATAGAACACATAGTTCTAATTATGACAAAAAAGTTAGGCTGATATAGTTCTTTTCTTCTAGTCGTATGTTCCATTGTGATACAGCAAAGGACAAGAATCTCACATTGAGAGTATCACCAGGTAAATAAAATCGTATCAGTCGTCTAACAGTTTTATGATTATTACATTCTGACCTCTTTACTTCATGCCATTCTGCTACATTGAAGGGGCTGTATGGGATAGAGATCCATTGCATGTTATTCTTGGTTTCATAGGTACCATATCCAAAGAATTTATCAGCAAGGGGTGGCCCATTGGCACTGAGGCTCTCCTTACTTAGCACAACTGGTTCTCAGCAAAACAGACAAAATTTATTGGTGGGACTCTACCCTGTATCTTTTTAGCATGGTATATGACATGCCAAGGCTTGGGCTCCAGGTTCATAGACTTTGAGACCCCAGAGTCTTCTGTGCCATAGTGAGACAGTGGAAGAGGACTTTGCAGAAGACTGTGCTCATGGCTGTCATTTATTGAATGGTTATTTAATAAATTAATGAATAAATATATGAGGGAATAAAATAAATGACTTCTAAAAATCTTTTTACTTCTAACATGATATATCATCTATGAGCCTTTGGTTCTAGTTTAATTTAGCATTAAATAATTACCCTTGATGTTGAAGAAAGGCATGAAGAGGGAAGTAAATAGCATGTCCTTTTAATCTATAGTAACTCAAAGGATGGAGGACTTTAATTTGTTCTTTTTATTAAAGCTTTTTCATTTTCAAAACATATGCATGAATAATTTTTCAACATTGACCCTTGAAAAACCTTGTGTTTAAATTTTTCCCTGCCTTCCCCCCATCTCCTCCCCTAGATAGCAAGTAATCCAGTATATGTTAAACAGGGTAAAAATATATGTTAAATCCAACATATGCCTCCATATTTATACAATTATCTTGCTACACAAGAAAAATCAAATCAAAAAGGGAAAAAAATGAGAAAGAAAATAAAAGGTAAGCAAACCATAATAAAAAGAGTGAAAATGCTGTGTTGTACACTTAGTTCCTACAGTCTACTCTCTGAGTGCAAATGGCTGTCTTCATCACAAGACCATTTTGGAACTGGCCTGAATCATTTCATTGTTGAGAAGAGCCACATCCATCAAAATTGATCGTTGTATAATCTTGCTGTTGCCGTGTATAATTATTTCCTGATTGTGTTCATTTCACTTAGATTCATAAAGGTCACCTTATGTAAGTCTCCCCTGACCTCTCTGAAATCATCCTGCTGATTGTTTTTTTATTATTATTATTAATATGGCTTTTTATTTACAAAATACATGCACAGATAATTTTTCAACATTGACCCTTGCAAAACCTTCTGTTCCAAATTTTCCCCTCCTTACCTCCACCTCCTCCCCTAGATATTAGGTAGTCCAATACATTAAATATGTTAAAGTATATGTTAAATCCTATACACACACACACACACACACACACACACACACACACACATTTATACAGTTATCTTGCTGCATAAGAAAGATTAGATCAAGAAGGAAGGAAAAAACTGCGAAAGAAAACACAATGCAAGCAAATAACAATAGAGAGAGTAAGAATGCTATGTTGTGAACCATGTTCAGTTCCCACAATCCTCTCTCTGGGTGTAGCTGGCTCTCTTCATCACTGAGTAAGTGGAACTGGTTTGAATCATCTTGTTGTTGAAGAGAGTCACATCCATGAGAATTGATTGTTGTATAATATTGCGGTTGCTGTGTGCAGTGGTCTCCTGGTCCTGCTCATTTCACTCAGCATCAGTTCATGTAAGCCTCTTCAGGCCTCTCTGAAATGATGCTGCTGGTCGTTTCTTACAGAACAATAATATTCATATACCACAATTTACCCAGCCATTCTCCAACTGATGGGTATCCACTCAGTTTCCAGTTTCTGGCCACTACACAAAGGGCTGCCAGAAACATTCTTGCACATGTGGGTCCTTTTCTTTCCTTTAAGATCTCTTTGGGATACAAGCCCAATAGAAACACTGATGGATCAAAGGGTATGCACAGTTTGATAACTTTTGGGGCATAATTCCAGATCGCTCTCCAGAATGGTTGGAGCCATTCACAACTCGACCAACAATGTGTCAATGTCCCTGTTTTCCCACATGCTCTCCAACATTCGTCATCTTTTCCTGTCATCTTAGTCAATCTGACAGGTGTGTAGTGGTATCTCAGATTTGTCTTAATTTGCATTTCTCTGATCAATAGTGATTTGGAGCACCTTTTCATATGACTAGAAAGTTTCAATTTCATCATCTGAAAATTGTCTGTTCATATCCTTTGACTATTTATCAATTGGGTAATGACTTGAACTATTATAAATTTGAGTCAATTCTCTATATATTTTAGAAATGAGGCCTTTGTCAGAACCTTTGACTGTAAAAATGTTTTCCCAGTTTATTGTTTCCCTTCTAATCTTGTCTGCATTAGTTTTGTTCATATGAAAACTTTTTAAGTTAAAAATCAAAATTATCAATTTTGTGATCAATAATGATCTCTACTTCTTTGGTCACAAATTCCTTCTTCCTCCACACATCTGAAAGGCAAGCTATCCTATGTTCTTCTGATTTCTTTATAATCTCATTCTTTATGTCTAGATCATGAACCCATTTCAACCTTATCTCTTGGTATGTTGGTGTCAGGTGTGGGTCAATGCCTAGTTTCTGCCAAACTAGTTTCCAGTTTTCCCAGCAAGTTTTTTCATATAGTAAATTCTTATCCCAAAAGCTAGGGTCTTTGTCAAACACTGGATTGCTGTAGTCATTGACTATTCTGTCCTGTGAACATAACCTATTAGGTCAACTGCTCTATTTCTTAGCCAGTACCAAATGGTTTTGATGACCACTGCTTTACAATATAAATATGGTCTGTGTGTGTGTGTGTATATATATATATATATATATGTATATATATGTATATATATGTATATATATATATATATAATATTATATTTATAGTTATTATGTTATAATAATATTATAGTTTTAGATCAGGTACAGCTAGGCCACCTTCATTTGCTTTTCTTTTCATTAATTCCCTTGAAATTCTTGACCTTTTCTTCTTCCAGATGAATTTTGTTGTTATTTTTTCTAGGTCAGTAAAATAGTTTCTTGGGAGTTTGATTGGTATCTGCTAATCATTTCTTACAGAACTATTGTTATAGGAATGTATAAGACATTCATACCCAAACCCCTACCATATAAGCATGTAATTTACATATAATGTAATAATAAATATCTATGTATATAGAGCATACATTTATAGTCCTCTATCATATAATAATATACATATTAAATAAGTATTACTAAAGACATTAATATAAATATTACTATAAATCATTAAACACATGCATATCTTTACCTATTATATATCATATAGTACATAATACATAATATGTATATAGTGCATAAGACATAATATGTTAGCGTACATAGACATTACATCCATGAATCATGATCAACTAAGCTATTTCCTCTAGCATATCATCAACTTTAGGAATACCTTTATCCTCCACTCACGAGAGATCAGCAACCCGCCATCTGAAGATACACTATCCTTCAGAGCAAGCCCATAATCTGCGGACAAACCTTAATTCCTCTGAATGGCTACTGGTTGCTACTTCAGGCCCATCCGTTCCTATTTCAGTTCAACCATGCTTTTCGTCGAGTAATATAACATTCGCATAACATAATTTATTCAGCCATTCTCCAACTGATGGGCATCTACTTAGTTTGCAGTTTCTTGGAGGGTTTCCATTTGTAACTCATTAACTAAGTGCTCTAACATGGGACTGCTCCTGGTCACCCCATTTAATTGCTTTCTCTTTAAAAGAAAGAGAATAATTAGACACCAGAAATACCATAGGAAATTTGGAAAGTTTAGGTGGAAAGAATAAGAAAGTAACAGATGAGAAATCCTCACAATTAAGTCTCAGTTTATAAGAATAAAAACAACAAAAATAAGAGAAGCATTCATAGATGCCTTTTGGACTTAGTTTTTTTTTAATTATTTTTTTTTCATTCTGGACAAAAAAAAAGAAAATTTGTTCCATAAGAGACATCAGAAAAGAGATTGTACTTTGCTAATCTCTGATTAGTCATGTCTCCAAAGGTAGGTATAATGTTTTTAATGAAAAGAAAGAAATAAAGAAATGACTTAAGCTGAAAAAAAAAGATATTAAACTCACAACAAATCTTATTTTTCAGTTAGGTTACAACTGGAATGAAGCAAGAAAATAGCAGCAATGGAGGTCTTGGTTTTGTTTTTTTGGAATGCCTCAGAATCTCAAAGTAACTTTATGACACACCTTCATGAAATATTGTTTCTGGCTGTTTAGTAGATTACATGTGTTGAATATCATGGAACAGAATGTAGTCCTTGGAAAGAATATTAATACCATCTGGCCACAGGGGCTGAACCCCTAAGGGCTAGCAATCTCGGAGTTGATTTTCCAGTAACAGCTATTTTAGTCATTGTGAGCAAGTAAACAAAGGCACCAATTAATACTCACTTTGAGACTCAGTCTCCATAGATGAATCGGAAAAGTAAGATCAATATGAACATTTATCTTAACTAACTGGATAATACTAGCAAATTCTCATTAAAATTAATATTATTACAGCAAAGGGTTCTGAGGAGTAAAGTTAATTCCATACTTCTGGCAGATGGCCAGTGGAAACCATATGTTGTCAGCCTGATTGCAAAGCCCTCTATCTACCAAACAGTCTTCTATGAGGGTTTTCTCTGGTCCTTGGATGTGGAATTATCTCCCTGTTGCTCTCAATCCCATAAATGTAACAAGAAAGGAACTGGGGTGTGTCCTAACTGTAAGGGGGTGAGGGGGACAGGAAGAGAGCCAGAACCAAGATGGGCATTGTTGTTACCTTCCTGTAGTATTTCAGAACCTGCTAGCCCTCTGTCCCATGGTAACTGAGGGGAAAGGCAGGACCTAGGAGTTGGTAATAGAATAAGATCACAGACCAGCGTCGGAGAAAAGGGAAGGTGCGGTATGTGAGGTGGTGATAGTGCAACTCTACCCATTGTTGGGCAGTTCCCTGCAGAGGATGCTATACTTTCTCCTCTGCTTTCTTCTTCTGTGAGTACTTCTGCCTATGCCTTCACCTATTTTTGTTCCCAGTGAAACAATTCCTTTACACCTCTAGGTGAGAATTGAACATAAGCTGACTTAATTCTAATATATGTTTACCTTAAAACTGAGTAACCTTTATCCTTTAGCTCCCTTCACCTCCTTCTACCCCAACCAATCCACACATCTTATTCTGCCTAAATCTTCAAAGTATATATTACAGCTGGATCTTGAGATCATAGATGGCAAAGAGAGATGAGCAAGGAAATTGGTCTTTATACATGGTAGTATCTATACTCCTACTTTCCCTGCAGGGTTCAAAACACTTTTTCCTGTATGTTCTAGATAGTCTGGGAAACAACCCTTGTTTTATCAGCTCTGGTATCTGAAAATTGAAATGTAGATTCTAGAAATGTGATTGTTTTCATCGAATTTCAGCAAAACTACAAGAAAATAGCTGAGGTGTTCTACAGAGTTTATCATAAAAAGCTTTTTATTCCCAGATAAGGATATATATTTTTGCTAGGATAGATAGGAAATCTTTGAAAATTCACCATATTTTATGATTTTCAGACAAAACAATGTAATTATCATTTTAAAGTCTTTGAAAATTCAAGACATGTTAGGATATTCAAAGTATACTTTTGTCAATGTCTTTTCTCCAGTTCATACTGAGGAGTTCTGGAAAAGGCCTTGTTGTTTTTCTTTTTTTTTTTCTTTGCTAGTATTTTATTCCCCCCCCCCATTAAATGTCAAAGCAATTTTTAGCACTTAATTTTACAAGATTTTGAGTTTCCAATTTTTCTCCCTCCATCCCTTCCCCTCCCCTCATCCAAAAATGGTAGGTTATTTAATATAGAATATACATGTGCTATCATGTAAAACATATTTCCATGTTAGTCATATTTGTAAAAGAAGAAACAGATCAAAAGAAAAAAGACACAAAAAGAATAAAGTAACAGGAAAAAATATGTTCAGTCTATATTCAGTGTCCATCAATTATTTGGATATGGATAGCATTTTCCTTTATGAATCTCTCGTACTTGTCTTTTATCATTGTGTTGGTAAGAAGAGCTTGCTCATTCTTAGTTGGTTATCACATGTTGTTGATACTATGTACAGTGTTTTTAGGTTCTGCTCATTTTACTTTGCATCAGTTCGTACAAATCTTTCCAGGTTTTTCTGAAATCTGCCTGTTCATCATTTCTTATTGTATTGTAGTATTCCATTACATTCATATCCCACAACTTGTACAGCCATTCCCCACTTGATGGGTATCCCCTCAATTTCCAATATTTTGCCACCACAAAAAGGCTTACTATATTTTTATTATTATTATAACTTTTTATTGACAAAACATATGCATGGGTAATTTTTCAACATTGACCCTTGCAAAAACTTCTGTTCCAACTTTTCCCCTCCTTCCCTCCACACCCTCCCCTAGATGGCAGTCAGTTCCATACATGTTAAACACAATATATGTATGCATATTTAGACAGTTATCTTGCTGCACAAGAAAAACTGGATTTAGAAAGAAGGTAAAAAACCTGGGAAGAAAAACAAAAATGCAAGCAAACAATAACAGAAAGAGTGGAAATGCTATGTTGTGGTCCACACTCATTTCCTAGTGTTCTTTCCCTGGGTATAGCTGGTTCTATTCATCATTGAACAAATGGAACTGATTTGGTTCATCTCATTGCTGGAGATGGCCATGACCATCAGAACTGATCATCATATAGTATTGTTGTTGAAGTATATAATGATCTCCTGGTTCTGCTCATTTCACTTAGCATCAGTTCATGTAAGTCTCTCCAGGCCTCTCTGTATTCATCCTGCTGGTCATTTCTTACAGAACAATAATATTCCATGATATTCATATACCACAATTTACTCAGCCATTCTCCAATTGATGGGCATCCATTCATTTTCCAGTTTCTAGCCACTTCAAACAGGGCCGCCACAAACATTCTTGCACATACTGGTCCCTTTCCCTTCTTTAGTATCTCTTTGGGGTATAAGCCCAGTAGAAATACTGCTGGATCAAAGGGTATGCACAGTTTGGTAACTTTGTGAGCATAGTTCCAAATTGCTCTCCAGAATGATTGTATCTGTACATAGTTCTACCAACACTTATCAGTGTCCCAGTTTTCCGACATCCCTTCCAACATTCAGCAATATCTTTTCCTGTCTTCCTAGCCAACCTGAGAGGTGTGTAGTGGTATCTCAGAGCTGTCTTAATTTGCATTTCTCTGATAAATAATGATTTGGAGCATATTTTCATATGAATAGAAATGGTTTTAATTTCTTCATCTGAAAATTGTCTGTTCATAATCTTTGACCACTTATCAATTGGAGAATGGCTTGATTTCTTAGAGAGTCAATTCTGTATATATTTTGGAAATGAGGCCTTTATCAGAATCTTTAACTGTAAAAATAGGCTTACTATATTTTTATCCATGTAGATCTTCCCTTTTTATGATCTCGCTGGGATGTTTACAGACCTAGTAGTAGTAGTATTGCTGGATCAAAGGGTATACACAGTTTGATTGCTCTTTGGACATAGTTCCAAAAAGCTCTCCAGAATGGTTGGATCACTTCACAACTCCATAATTGCAATGAATCCCACTTTCCCCACATCCTCTCCAGCATTTATCATGTTTCCTTTTTTGTCATATTAGCGTGTGTGATAAATGTGAAATTGTATCTGAGTCATTTGAATTTACATTTCTCTAATCAAAAATGGTTTAGAATACTTTTCAAAAGCTTACATAGATTTGATTTCTTTATCTGAAAGCTGCCTGTTCATATCCTTTGGTCATTTATCAATTGGGGAATGGCTTGTAGTCTTCTCAATTTGACTCACTTCTCTATGCATTTGAGAAATGAGGCCTTTATCAGAAAAACTTGCTGTAAAAATTGTTTCTCAGATTTCTGCTTTTGTTCTAATCTTGGTTGCATTGGTTTTGTTTCTACAAAAGTCTTTTAATATAATTGAAAATAACCATTTTGCTTTTTGTAATATTCTCTATCTCTTGTTTGGTCATGAGTTCTTCCCTTCCCCATAGATCTGACAGATAGACTATTCTGTGCTCTTCTAATTTGCTTATGGTGTCATCCTTTATGTCTAAATTTTGCACTCATTTTGCTAATTCAATGACATACCATTTAAACTATCAGAAAATTATTTGATAGTTCTAGAGATAAAATGTAAAAATATAATTCATTTGGAAGAAAAAAAAGATCAAGAATATCAAGGGACTTAATGAAAAAAAAATACAACAGAAGTTAGCCTTGCAATACCAGATCTAAAGCCATATTATAAAGCATTAATCATCAAAACTATCTTGCACTGGCTAAGAAATAGAGTTGTGGATCACTGGAATATATTAGGTACACGAGACACAGAAGTCAATGATAATAGTAACCTAGGGTTTGATAAATTCAATTGGTCTAGTCAGAATTGCTATTTTTATTATATTGGCTTGGCCCAGCTATGAGCAATTGATAATTTTCCCATTGTTTAGATTTAACTTTATATAAAATGTATTTTGTAGTTGCGTTCATATAGTTCTTCAGTTTGTCTTGGCAGAAAGAATTCCATGTATTTCACATTATTTACATTTCTTTTAAGAAGTATTTCTCTTTCTGTCTCTTGCTTGGGCTTTTTTGGTCATATATAGAAACACTAGTGATTTTTGTGGGTTTATCTCATATCTGCAACTTAGCTAAAGTTGTTAATTGTCTCAAGTTATTTTTTAGTTGATCTCTATGGCTGTCTTTAGTATACCATCATATCACCTGCAAAGAATGATAGTTTTGTTCCCTCATTGTCTATTCTTATCCCTTCAGTTTCTTTTATTTTTCTTATTGCTGTAGCTAAAATTTCTAGTGCTCTATTCAATAATAGTGATAATAATGGGCATTCTTGCTTCACTTCTGATCATACTAAGAAGGCTTCGAGCTTATCCCCATTGTAGGTAATGCTTGCTGATGGTTTTAAATAGATAGTGGTTATCATTTTTAGGAAGGCTCCTTTTTTCCTATTTTCTAATATTTTTAAGAGGAATGGGTATTGTATTTTGTCAAAAAACATTTTCAGCACTTACTGAGATAATCATATGATTTCTGTTGGTTTTGTTATTGAAATAGTCAACTATATTACAGTTTTCCTAAGAACCAACCCTGCATTTCTAGTATAAATCCCATCTGGCCCTAGAGTATAACCCTTATGATTGCTCTAATCAGCTTCCTAATATTTTGTTCACAATAGTTGCATCAATATTCATTAGGGATACTGGTCTATAATATTTTTTTCTCTGTTTTAACTCTTTCTGGTTTAGGTATCAACCCCATATTTGTGTCACAAATGAAGTTTGTTATGACTCCTTCTTTGCCTATTTATATAGTAGTTTATATAGTAGTGATATTAATTGTTATTTAAAAGTTTAGTAAAATTCATTTGTGAACCCATCTGGCTCTGGGGATTTTTTTCCCCCAGGGAATTCATTAATGGCTTGTTCAGTTTATTTTTCTAAGGTGGGGTTATTCAGGCATTTTATTTCCTGATCTGTTAATCTGGGTAATTTATATTTTCAAAAATATTCATAGGTTTCTCTCAGACTGTCAGATCTGCTAGCACATAATTAGGCAAAACATTTCCTAATGATTGCTTTAATTTCTTCTTCATTAGTCGTAATTTTATCCTTTTCATTTTTGATATAGGATCTTTGGTTCGCTTCTTTTAAAAAAAAAAAAAAAAAACAAAGGCTTAATTTCATAAAACCAGATTCTAGATTTACGTATTGTGGTTTTCTTTTTCCCTTCAGTCTTATTAATCTCACCTTTGATTTTCAGAATTTCTAATTTTGTATTTAATCTGGAATCTTTAATTTGTTCTTTTTCTAGCATTTTTTAGTCAAATGCCCAATTCATTGTTCTGTTCTTTTTTATATTTTAATTGGTGTAAAAATTTAGATAAATAAATTTTCCCCCCTAAGTACTGCTTTGGCCACATCCCAGAAATTCTGATATGTTGGCTTATTGTCATTCTCTTTAATGAAATTACTGATTTTTTTTTCTATGATTTGTTCTTTGACCCATTTATTCTTTCAGATTAGATTGTTTAGTTTCCAGTTAAGTTTGAAAATCTCTTTTTCTACTGCCCTTTCTTTGTTGAATATGATTTTTATTGATTATGATCTTTTAAAAAACAGTTAATATTTTTGCCTTTTTGAATTTGATTTCAAGGGGTTTATACCACATTATATATTGGTGCTATGTACTGCTGAGAAAATTGCACATTCCTCTTTTATCCCATTCAGCTTTTTCCAAAGATCTGTCATATCTAACTTTTCTAATATTCTATTTACCTCCTTAGTTTCTTTCTTGTTTTTTTGGGTTTTGGTTTTGGTTGGATTTATCAAGCTGTGAGAGGGGACAGTTGAAGTCTTCCATAACTATAGTTTTACTGTCTCTTCCTGTAACTCACTTAACTTCTTTAAAAATTTGGATTTTATGCCACTTGGTACATACATGTTCAGTGCTGATACTGCTCCATTGTATATGGTACTTTTTAGCATGATGTGGTTTCCTTATCTCAGTTAGGTCTA
The DNA here is from genome assembly GCF_016432865.1 of Antechinus flavipes. Lineage (NCBI taxonomy): Eukaryota > Metazoa > Chordata > Mammalia > Dasyuromorphia > Dasyuridae > Antechinus > Antechinus flavipes. The sequence continues at coordinate 68,260,656 of NC_067404.1, read as the reverse complement.
TTTTTCTTTATATTTTGTCTTAGATCAAGATTGCTACCCTCTTTTTTTACTTCAGCTGAAGCATATTAAGTTCTGTTTCGTTTCCCCCTTACTTTTATTTTGTATGTATATCTCTGCTTCAGTGGTTTCTTATAAACAACATAGTGTAGGATTCTGTTTTTTTTTATCCATTTTGCTATTATCTTCTTTTGTTTTATGGAAGAGTTAATCCCTTTCTTATTCACAGTTATGATTACTAATTCTATTTCCCTTCATTCTTTTTTTCCTCCTGATTGTCCTCTCTTTCTTTTTACCATTTCTCTCCTCGACAAGGTTTTGCTTCTGTCTCCTACCACCCCTTGTCTTCTGTCTCTCCTGTTGTCTCTCCCTTTTACTTAATTTCTTTCCCTCCCACCTTTATATTAGACTTCTATATTAAACTGATCATGTTTATTATTCCCTCTTTGAGCCAATACTGACGAAAGCAAGGTTCAAGCAATGCCCATCACACAGTCTTCTATCTTCCCTTCTACTATAATAGGTCTTTCAACTTTCTTCATGTGAGATAATTTACACCAGTGTACCACTTCCTTCTTTCTATACCCAGTTTACTCCTCTTTTTTATTCCTTGATTTTTGTCATTTCCTGAAATTCTCCTTATACCCATTTCATCCTTCTACTTTACTGCTGTACTGTACTATTAGTAATACAATTTGTAAGAATTATAATGATCATCCTTTTTATCCATTTATGCTTCTCTTGGGTCTTCATATTAGAAATCAAAATTTTGCTTTAATTTTGCTATTTTCCTTATGAAATCTGAAATCCTTCCATTACATTCAATGACCATTTCCCCCTCTTAATGTATTGTGCTAAATTTTGCTGGGTAATTCTTTTTTTATTAAAGCTTTTCATTTTTCAAAACATTTGCACTGATAATTTTTCAACATTGACCTTTGCATAGCCTTGTGTTCCAAATTTTCCCCTCCTTTCCCCGCCTCCCCTAGATGGCAGGCAATCCAATATATGTTATACATGTTAAATCCAATATATGTGAACATATTTTATACAATTCTCTTGCTGCATAAGAAAAATCAGATCAAAAAGGAAAGAAAATTAATCAGAAAACTAAATGCAAGCAAACAACAGAAAGAGTGAAAATACTATGTTGTGGTCCACACTCAATTTCCACAGTACTCTCTCTGGGTGTAAATGACTTGGTTCATCACAAGATCATTGGAATTGGTCTGGATCATCTAATTGTTGAAGAGAGCCAGGTTCATCAGAATTGATTCTCATATAGTATTGTTGTTGAAGTGTATAATGATCTCCAGGTTCTGCTCATTTCACTTAGCATCAGTTCGTGAAAGTCTCTCCAGGCCTCTCTGAAATCATCCTGCTGATCGTTTCATATAGAATAATAATATTCTATAACATTCTTGTACCTTAACTTGTTCAGCCATTCTCCAATTGATGGACGCCCATTCAGTTTGCACTTTCTTGCCACTATTAAAAGGGCTGCCACAAACATTTTTTGCTGAATAATTTTTGGTTGTAATCCTAACTCCTTTGCTTTCCAGAATATCATGTTCCATGATCTCCAGTGTTTTAATGTTGCAGATGACAAGTACTATGACTCCTTGATTTTTGAATTGATTTTTTTCTGGTTACTTGCCTTATTTTTTTACTTGACCTGATAGTTCTAAAATTTAGCTATAATGTTCCTTCAAGATTTTGGCGGGGGAGATCTCTTTTCCGAGGTGATTAGTGGATTTTTTTCAATGCTTGTTTTATCCTTTGGTTTTAGGAAATCATGAGAGTTTTTATTGACAATTTCTTGAAAGATGCTATCCATGTCCTTCTTTTTATTATAGTTTTCAGGTAGTCCAGTGATTCTGACATTGTTTCTTCTGGATGTTTTTTGAGATCACTTGTTTTATCTGTGAAATATTTTCTATTTTTCCTTTTTTCCATTCTTTTGAGTTTTTCTGATTAATTCTTGATGTCTCATAGTCATAAGTTTCCACTTGCCAAATTCCAACTTTTAAGGAATTGTGTTCCTCAATTAGCTTTTGTACTTTCTTTTCCACTAGCCCAATCATACTCTTTGAGGAATTGTTTTCTTTGGTGGATTTAGCAGCCGATGAGGTATGAAGGTGATGAGACAAATTGTGAAAGACTGAGGATGTTTCTAGGTTATGAACCTGAATGACCAAAGAATAGTGATGCCCTTGACAGCATGAGGAAAAGGAGGAAGAAGGGAAGGTTCAAGTGAAGTGATATTTAGCTTTGCTCTGGACTTTGGGAATTTGAGGTACATATGGGATATGCAGAAAGAAATGTCAATCAGGACCTGTTCCCTTGTTGCCTTTGCAATCCCTTCATCTTTCTCTCCCCACCCATTTCCTTCTACCCACTTCTCCTCCCCTTTACCTTTAAAAGGAAGCAATGTTGCTGATCCTTGGATCAGCATCCCAGTCCCCAGCTTTGGTTGGATGTATATCTTTAATCATTCTTTGATGTTTCTAGGCCTTTCTAAAATCAGCTTATCCATCACTTTTTATAGAACAATAATATTCCATTACCTTCATATATCACAGCTTATTCAGCCATTCCCCAATGGATGGGCATCCACTCGATTTCTAGAAATCCCAGCCCCCAGCTTTGGATGGGTGTATGCCTTTGACTACTTTTGGATGTTTTTCTAAAGCTGTATCCTCTGGAACTTTATCTAAGTTCCCTGACTTCCTCTCATTGTACCCTGGACTAAGGCTCAGAAATCAGAATCAACTCTATCTAAAACCAATACAGATGAGAGGCTTTAGTTGACCTGTATCTCAGAGTGCTAGGGTTCTTCTTCATTCCCTCCTCCCCCTTTCCTTAAGAGTTCATCTTTGACTCAATTTACATCTTGTTGTGAATGTTGCTTACCCATGGTTAATAACCTGTTCTTGATCTTAAAAAATGAAATACTGGTTTGTGACCCTTGTGGATGGGGGAGGGAAAGAAAGGTCAGGGAGGCATTTCAAAATGTGGAACAAGGACTGCATAACTATGTCTAAGGTTTGACACGTGGTCTGGGGTGGAGGTAGGAAATGACAATTGACTTTGCATAGGAAATCAGCAAAGAATGGTCAGATGATAGGAAGAGATACACAACAGAACAGTGTCAAGAGACCCCCTGCCCCCAGAGAGATTATCTAAGAGGAGTCAACAGTGGCAAATTCTATAAAAGGATCAAAAAGGATGAGAATTGAGAAAAGGCCTTTGCAGTTAGCAATAAAGAGATCACTGGTGACCTTGGAGTCAGTAAAGCAAATATAAACAAAAACAGATTGCAAAGAAACTGGTAGTAATTCAGTAATGGAGGCAAACATAGCTTTTTTGCAGTCTATCTCTAAAAGCGAGAAAAGTGTAGTGTTTGGACTAGTTCAGGAGAATCTCAGGACCAGCCTTGGTCTTAGTGGAGGAGATGAAGGAGGCAGGAGAGCTACCAGGATGGACAAGGATGGAGTCTGTATGTGTCCTTTGCAGTGCTCTCAGCCCTTAAATACCTCAGTATGATTATATCATTACAGCACACTAAGTATGTGCCAACTAGAGAATCATTATCTCATCAATCACACTGAATAGGTGCTAACTATAAGTATCTGCTGTGTAAATGCCTCTTGCTGTAAGTATCCCTTGCTTCAAGTAGAAAACAGGTGGTCACACGCTCTTTGATTTCTTCGGGAAAGGTGAGAACACCAAAGGGAGATGGGGAGCCAAACCAGATATTGTTAGTAGGTTTCCTCTGGGCTGAAGGGTCTTATACCTTACCCAGAGTTCCCCCACTGTCTGCGGCCCTCTACAGAAGAGTAATTCTATAATTATTTGAGGTCATGGTAGGGCAGAGTTTTGTCTTCTTAAGGATATGGTGTCTGAATATATTTGTCATCAACAAGGATGAAGCCATGGAATGAAGAGAAGTACAAAATTAGGAGGAAAAGTGATGATTGAGAGGACAAGCTCCCGGGCCAAATGAGATCAAACCTAGGTTGTTAAGCTCCAAATTCTTGAAATTGCTAACATTTTCTCATCAGTACAAAACGGGATCTGACAACATTAGCAGAACATGACTGTGTTCTGGATTATGATTTGTTTTCTCATTAGCCATTTGATCCATCCTGCTCTGATTCTAATGAAGAGGTACTGTAAACTAGGTGTTAGAGTACCTGCTGTGGTCAGGGTGCTGATTACCTTGTTGATTAATGAAAAATATGCTTCTGAACTAGTAAGGAATGTTTTGTCGGCTGAGAAGCACAAGATAATTACAGAGAGAGCCCAGTGCCATTAGGGAAGGCAACTGAGTTTCTAGGGGAAAATATATGAGAAAGGAAAAAATGTTGACACCTTTTGTTATCATTCATGAAACATTTATGAAGCACCTGTGGTGTGCAAAGTACACAATTGTTTTCTCTTATATCCATATAGAGTGAAAGCCTTACATTTTGTGCTTTTTTGAGGTCTTGAAATATCTACTTGAGCTTCATTGATTTGTACTGATTTGAATATACTCTGCTTGTGTGTAGATGTGGTGGCCTCTCAAAAATACCTCTATAATTCTTTAGTTCCCTTTTCTAACAAGCACTGCTTCTTCTTCTATGAGTATTCCTGCTTCTCTGCTCTATGTGATAGTGTCAGCAGCAGGATGCAATATGGCCAAACATGATAGGATTTTGAAGTCAGAACATTTAGTTTCTAGGTCTATCACTCAGCACGTGTGTGATTGTAAACAAACCTATTTTCCTCTCTGGGTCTCACTTTTTTAGTATATAAAAGAAAGGGGATAGATAGGAACATTTATTTGAATTGAGGCAAAACAAACAAGGAAGCAGTGACAGAATAGTAGGCACAATGACTACAGAAATTCAAATAAAATAACATGAAAAGCTATCAGAATCCAGATTTAATGCAAGGACCAATATTAGCTTCAGAGGTTATTCAAAGGCAAATGTGATGGGGAAATTCCTTTTTATTTTAGTTTTTTTACAGTTTTTACTATCTTGTTTTTCCTAGTTACATGTAAAAAACAATTTTCCAACATTTGTTTTTAAAACTCTGAGTTTCAGATCTTCTTCCTCCCTCCCTCCCTATCTCTCCCAATTGAGAAAGCATATATGAATTTATGCAAAACATTTCCATAAAAGTCATGTTGCAAAAGAAAACTTAAATCTCCCTCTCCACCCCACAAAAAGCTCAAGCAAAATGGAGTAAAAAAAGAAAGTATGCTTCAGTCTATATTCAGACACAATCAGTTCTTTCTCTGGGTATGGAAAGTTTTTTTCCTCTTAAGTCCCTCAAAGCAATCCTGGATGACTATATTGCTAAGAATAGCAAAGTCTTTCACAACTGATTATCCCACAACATTGCCATTACTCACTACACAGTACCTTTCATTTTGTGTGAGATCATGGAGGTCTTTCTGAGAGCATCCTGCTCATCGTTTCCCATAGAAAAATAATAGTCCATCAAAATCACATACCACAACTTATTTAGCCATTCTCCAACTGATAGACATCCCCTCAGTCTCCAATTCTTTGCCTTGAGAACAGAGCTGCTTTATATATGCCCTCCCCTCCATGAGTATGTGTGTATGTATATGTATATAAAATATATATATACATACACACACATATACATATGCATACATACTCCTAACTGCCTTAATAATAAGAAAGTTCTTATGAATTATAAGCATCATTCCCCCATGTAGGAATATAAACAGATTAATCTTATTAAGTCCTTTATGATTTATTTTCCTGATTACTCCCTTATGCATCTCCTGAGACTTGTCTTTGAAAGTCAGATTTTCTATTTACTTCTGGTCTTTTCATCATAAATACTTGAAAAATCCTCTATATCATTGAATATCTGTCCTTTAACCTGGAGAATTTTACTCAGTTTTGCTGGTGGGGTGATTCTTGATTGTAATCCTAGCTCCATTGCTGTACAAGAATATCCAAGCCCAGGGATCCTTTAATGTAGAAGTTGCTAAATTCTGACTGTGTTATCCTGACTGTGACTCCACTATACTTGAATTGTTTCTTTCTGAGTGCTTCCAGTATTTTCTCCTAGATCTGGGAGATGTGCAATTTGGTTATACTATTCCTGATAGGTTTCATTTTAGGATCTCTTTCAGGAGGTGGTTGGGCGATTCTTTCAATATCTATTTTACCATTTTACCCTCTGGTTCTAGAATATCAGGACAATTTGCCTTGATAATTTCTTTCTTTCTTTCTATTTTAGGCAGTTGGGGTTAAGTGATTTGCCCAGGGTCGCACAGCTAGGAAGTGTTGTGTCTGAGGCTGGCTATGAACATAGGTCCTCTTGAATTCAGAGGATAATTTCTTGAAAGATAATATCTAGGCTCTGTTTTTATCAAGGTTTTCAGTTAGACCAATAATTGTTAAATTATCTCCTTGATCTATTTTCCAGGTCCATGTTTCTTAATTTCTTATAAAGTCTTTAGCTTCCATTTGTCCAAATCTAATGTTTAAGGAATTTAAGTGAGCTTTTGTGCTTCCCTTTGCATTGGCCAACTTTGTCTTTTAAAGCATTCTCTTCCTTGATATATTTTGTACTTTCTTTTGCATCACTCTCATTTCTTTCCCCTATTTTCCTCTACTTCTCCTACTTGACTTTGAAAATCCCTTTTGAGCTCTTCCATGGCCGAAGACCAATTTTTTATCACTCATTTTTCTTGGAAGCTTTGGATGTAGGATCTTTGACTTTGTTATCTTCTGAGTATGTGTTTTCATCTACCTTATCACCAGAGTAACTTTCTGTGGTCACAATCTTTTTCTGTTGTTTGCTCATTTTCCCAGCATATTACTTGGCTTTTAACTAATAAGTAGAGCTCTGTTTTCAGGGTGGAGGGTGCAATATCCCAAGCTTCTGGGTTTTTGTGCAGCTGTTTTCGGAGATCCTTCTAGGGATCTATAAGTTTTCTGTTCCAAGATGACATGATCCAAGGAGGTAGGTATTTACTTCTCTCCTGTCCTATGCTCTGTTCTGTGAGTGGATACAAGCATTCTTTACTGCTGTGGAACCATAAGAAAGGTCCCTGCTCCCCTGTGGCTATAAATTCTAGTGTAGTAGTGCTCCCCTTAGCCCTCTCTGCCTCTGGGATCTGAACATGAGAAAAGTAGTAGAGTCTGGCCTCAGTACTAGCAAAGAGACCCCTCTAAACTACTTTTGAATGCTGTTCCTGACCTCCTTACTGTCTGTGTCTGGGATTTCTGGAAGCCACTGTTGTTGCTTCTGCTGAGCGAGGGAGGGAGAAAAAAAATGGTACTCAAAATCTTATAAAAATAAAGGTTGAATACTGTCTTTACATGTAATAGGAAAAATTAAATATTATTAATTTTTTAAAAGCCCTGATCCATGAAATGGCAGTCTTCCTGGAAATGGAAAAGAATTTCCAATTCAACATCTTATCCCATAACCATTTAACAAAAGTCATTGCTTTCTTGGTACTCGAACTAATACCCATCAGAAAGTGTGGCAGAGCCCCCAAATCCACATGGATCATTCTCAATAACTGTAATCCAGAACAGTCAAGGGAATATTTTCTTAATTGCCTTTTAAAAGAATTCTACTAAATGCAAAGAAAAAATCGAGTGATTTCGTAAAATAATGCCGATCATAACTAAGGAATCTGGAAGGATTCATCAGATGCCCAGTCTGTTAGGATCTTTTCTATTCTTCCTGAGTCTAGCTTTGAACAAGATGAAGAAAGATGGAAATTTATTAATGGGGCAATTGAATTCTGAGTTGTATTGTTGGCAAGTGGGTCTGTTAAGGCACAGCTCATCACAGCATTGCCAAGTAGTATATTAATGACAGTCAAACCCCCGGGCTGAATTGGAATTCCAGCATTAGATTGTATCACTTAATGTTATCTCTTGTTGCATATGCATACACAACAGGTAGAGCTAAGAAAGTTGGGTGAAAGGAAGTAATGAAATACATGAGATGAAAAAAGCCAAATGCATTTGTGCATGTATTTGCAAGAGCTTTTGCTTTTAAAAAATAATACTTCATTTTTAGCCTTTCAAAAACCTGTCAAAAGTGCTCTGTATAGAGACAGTAGTCCATCCTGACAGTATTGTATCAGAGATAATGAAGCTTGTAAATGCTTCTAACTTTTTTAAAAATTGAAGATAGTCTTTAGACTGTCTTTCTTACTTAGAACTGTTTTTCAGTGATGAATAGTTGAAATGGAATTATGCAGCTTTAAAATAGCTTCACCAGTGAAAACTCATGGCATCTGTGTTTGATACTTTGGAAGTCATAGGATGCGGGGACCATAGGTTTCTATCTGGAGGGGATGTAAGCTCACAGGAGCATAGCTTTACAACCTGAAGGAACGTTAGAAGTCTATCTAGGATGACTTCCTCATTTTAACAGATGAGGTGATGGAAGCCCAGGGCAGTTATGTAAGTTTTCCAAAGTTGAAAGGAGTATAGATAGCAGAACCAGGAAATTGATTCAGGTACTCTGACTCCAATCCAGGACTTTTACAAAACTGTAAAACATGTTATCTCTATGAAACATGGGTAGATTTGCACAAATTGATGGGCAGCAGAGGATGTAGCATCAGAAAAATCAGTAATATAAATCAGGGGAAATGCCCACTAAAAGAAGTCAAATTCTGTGCGATTGTATTGGCTAGTCTTGGTCAGGAAAGGGCCTGCATGTGCTGTGAGCATGGTCACTGTGTCACTTGATTTTACTTGCCTGTTTTTCTTTATTGCAAGGGAAGGTTCCCATAGCAGCTGTGGATAGTGTGAATTATATACAGAAGTGACCATGATATAAAAGCAGAACCCAAAAATAAAGCTTTAAAAAATAAAACAGAATTGCAGGTGGAGTTGGACTAGAAAAAAAAATCAAATGAAGAGTTGGATGAGATGATTCCTTCTACACCTTCTACATGTTCTGATTCATAGGTTGTCTATACTTGTGCATGTGACTCTTAGCCAGCTGTGTCTTTTTTATAGCCTACATACATAGATATAGTCACCACAACCCATTTCCTGCCCTGACTTTTCTGGCTGGGAATTCTTCTCCCTCACTTTTCCCTGTGCCCACTACCCCTAGCCATCATGGGCAAAAAGATTGGCAGAAGATTACTACCTCTGGACTGCTAAAGAGAATGAAAGTGCATCACTCCACTGTGTCAGCATCTAGCTCAAAGATCTGGTTGTCCGAGACTAGTTAGGATCGGTTATTTGCATTAACTTCAAATTGTTGTGTTAACTAAACTACAAAAACATCCTAGACTTTTTTGGAATAATGTATTTTTGTCAATTTAGACCTTGCAAATGAATGAGTCTTTGGGAGAGCAGAAGCAACACCAAAAAAAAGTGACACCATACTAATGAGGGAAGACTATATTTTCAACAGATACCAAAATAGTTTTTCAAATAATATTGTATTCAGCGGCCTGAACTCAGAGGCTTTGATTTCTAATTCCCTCCATGTTCCTTCATTTAGAACTTTGATTAGAATTCAAAAGCCCTGAGCCCACTGCTCAGTCTGTTTAGTAGCACTGAGAACTGCTTCTCCTCTCCTGTTCTTGAAGGAGTTTGGCTGTAGGACTCATTCATACATTCCCTCTTGTGTCTCTTCCCTGGGCATCCTATGATATGGATGCAACTCCCTCATGATGCCATTTCTTCTCAGCATCTGGCACCAAGCTACGGAATTGAATAAAAATTAGTTTGGCAAGGAATACTAATTACTTAGCAAACCTTTGAAGAGAGTTCAATTAAAATATAATAACAACAGCAATATCATTACCCTCTAAGTCCTACTCATTATCCATGGTATGAAGTTGGAGTTGGAGTTGGAAACAATTAAGCAGGAAAATATCATCCAAGGAGGTGTATGGCAGGTACTTCAGGTATCCTTAGATTTCTGTATAGGTCTAGTCGAAATCCTGAAATAAATAGTAATGAATCTGCCCCTGGTAGCATCACAGAATGGAGCAGCACTCCCACCTGGCCATGCAGCTGCAAACCAGGATGTTTCAGATCAAAGGCTGGCCCTCCTCAGAACCACAATAGTGATTGACTTGACATGGAGAATAATGGAGTGAGTAAGGTTCCATCTTGTTCTTATAACATAAGAAGGCCAGATATGCAGGGATAGATGCAGAGTCGCCTTCAGGCATAGTACAATGATTTATTATAGACATTGTATCAATTGCAGGTCAAACTTGGGTTTAGGTCTTCCTGACTTCTGGCCCAGTTCTCTATCTACTTTACCATCTTGTTGTCCTTTTGTGAGTCATAAAGTGATTGGTTTTAGCTATTGAGTGGGGAGTGACCTGTGGGTAGATTATGCACTTTACCCATATCCTGCAGATGTCAAAAACCATAATGGTGAAATCCCAGTCTTGTCTCCTGAGGCCCTGGCCATTTGGTTTTTTCCTTGCCTCTGACAGAACTGAGGTTCTTCAAGATACAGAACCTATTTTGTTCCTCTTTATATGACATAGGTATTAGTGTCCCCTAGAGTAAAGCTGAAGGAGCTGGAATCATCTGTCAAAAGCTGGACTTATTCTTATAAAGTGGATTGGGATCTCCTTTTCCAACAGTAACTCTTCTACTACCAGTGATAAGACCACAAGGGAATCTTAGCGAAGCTGCCATTCTATGGCTTTTTAAAATTTGTTGGTCTCTGGTTGTCTTGCTCTCTTGGACTCCTTTATTTGATCTTTGTTGTCCCCTTTCAACTACCATTGTGTTTCTTTCTTTCCTTCTATAGATGGCAAGCCTCAGAATGAATAGTTTCCAGTTCTAGACTACATTTCCTTGATCAACAACAAGCACCTCTTTAGTACCTATTACAGTGAGAAATTCAAAGATGGAAAAGGAAGTAGCGGTCCAGATTGAGATTTCATCAGTGGAAGAGGGGTGTCTCATAGAATGTAGGCTATTTGAGGGCAGGAATGGGTTTTGTCTTTGTATCCCTAGCAGCTAGCATAGCACCTGCCGCAAAGTAACCTTCCTTTTCTCTTCCTGGCTTCCTTTTTATGTTGTTCTCCTCCATTACAATGAAAGCTGCTCAAGAGTGGGGCTTGTCTTGCTTATTTATATTTGAAACCTTAAGCATATGTAACAACAATAATAGCAAAAAAGTTTTTATATAGTATCTTAAGATTTGCCAAATACTGTAATGTGTTATCTCCTTTGATTTTCATAACAATTCTGTGAGCTAAGTGTTTTTATTATTCCCATTTTAAAGATGTGAAAAATAAGGCTAAGAGAGATTTGATGACTTTGCCAAGGATACACAGCTGGCAAATTTTCTGAGGCTGGTTCACACTCCTCTTCACTCTAAGTCCAACACTCTCCCTATTGTGCTGCTCAGATGCTTCTGCATTAATAAATACTCCAACTCTTCTTTCTGTCCCAAATATTCACTGAACATTTGTTGACTGAATTAATAGAGTTCCTCAAGCAATGAGTATTTACAATCCCTGTAACTTCTAGTCTTACTTAGAGAGTTTCCTGGGACACTAAGAGCTTCATTGATTTATTTACTCATGGTCAGGTAGGTCAACATGCACAGGTATCACCCTTGACCTCTACTAATCATCCACAGACTTGAATTTCTGACCTCCACTGATTTCTGCAACACTGCCCTCTTGTACTTTACCTGCCCTCTCCTCTGCCTCATATGGTGATTCTTTTTCATCTTCCTGTTGGCAAACTGCCAATGGCCTAGGCCCAGACCTTCCACCTTTCTACTTGTCTGCCTCTCATCCTTTGCCCTGAGAACTCATCCTCTTTCCAAGTTCCAGTGTTCCTTTCTCAGCTGATGATTCCTTAGTGTGCATTTCCATCTTTAACTTCTTATCCCTCTTTCCAGCACCATGTCTCAAGGTGCCTGAGGGGCTTCACTATTTGCATGGGACACTTAATAAAACCGCATTGAATACATGTGAGCTTTATTGGTGCAGTGAAATGATGAGCAGTTAATTGCATGGGTATCTCTGGGTCTCCAGCTCACTGTCACGAGAACATAATTCTAGTTCATTCCTTTCAAAGGCTACTGGAAGCTGTAAGTCTGCCTAGATGAAAGAAATCGCCCAAGGACTCCATTAACTCCATCTGTTGCTCCCCAAGCTATCTTAGTGCTCCTTTTTCAAACCTGCATGTTGTCATTCCCCGGGTCAGCCCCTTCCTTCAGAGGCCAGGTCCCTCATGTTCCCCTACTGCTAGTCTTTTCTAATTAGCAACCCATTTCTCACACTTTGAAGGAGACTCCCTTGCAAATACAAGCTAGAAATTTTCTCCAATGACTTGGACTTGAATTATTCTAGAAGGGAAAATTAAAATCACATCCTCAGACTCAACCAAAGTAAAATATTCATAGGCAGAGGAGGGGGGGGGGGGTAACCTGACTAGGAGGTTGGAATAGTGGCCCGAGAGTCAGAGAAATCCAGTTTCAGTTCTTACCTGGAGCTTCCTAGCTCTGGGAGCCTGGGTAAGTTGCGTCTTTTCCAAGCGCCAGCTTCTCCATTAAGTTATGGACGAGGGGACTGTGATCACCAAGTTGCTGAGGAATACTCGTGTATACCTATGTATGAGAAGGAAAAGGGATTTAAAAAATAATTTGATTACAAATACAGGCATTAGAGAGAATGTACAATCAGTACATAGATGCAAGGTAATTTTGAAAGTAATCAAAATTAAAAAAAAAATTTTTTTAAATCAAAAAATCTAAGAAAACCCAGGATATTTGGAATTACCTTTCGGCCTTTTAGCCAGTAGCATAAACCTAGAAAGCAGGCTTATTTTTTCAATTCAGATCAGAATTGTAGTTTGAGTCAGGAGAAAGCATAGAATTAGAAGTCAGAGGCTTCAGCATCATTCTTTTGGATAGCACACTTAGCCAATCCAGCACCTCATCTTGTGGCAGGGCTGGGCCTGGCTCATATCAGAGTCCTAAGGAGCACGTGAGCTTAGTTGTTTTTTTTTTTTTTTTTTTTTTTTTTTTTTTGTCACCATCATTAGTCTACAATATCTGTGAGTGGCATTTGATTCCTAGGCATCACAGAGAGGAATTAAATGAGAGCTCCCTTAAAATGTGATAAGGGAGATGAAATGTCGGCTTGATTAACAGTTATTCATGAAATATTGACAGACACTGCTCTGAGTTGCTAGTGATAAAGATGTCTTCATTTGGGATTTCCTCCCACCCTCCTCAAAAGTTTGTGGGTCTGTGGCAAACAATACTTTTAGTTTTCTTCATGTCTTTTTTTCTGTCACAATTATTTCTAGGTTCTGCTGTATCTACTCCCCACTGTATTAACTGAGCCAGTCCTTATAACAGAGACAAACAAATAAGACCATGGCCAGCAGGTGATTAAGAAAAAGGAGATGTGGTCCCTTATCTGTTTACTTGGACCACTGTTGGATGTTCATTTGGGAAGTATTATTCTTGAAAAATTGCATGTGGCCATCATCTGTCCAAGGAGATGTCACTTGGCAAGATGGACCACATGGAACAGGTGAGAGTGGAATCTGAGGGTTATGGCTGTTAAAGTAGCGCTTGTTGAAAGTACATGGTGTGATGTTGCGAACCTCTTTTCGTCGTTGCTGTTTTGAGGAATTTTGATAGATTCTCTTATGTTCACATAAAAGGACATAATGGCATGCTCAATAATAGGCTCTTTCTATGGAATGCCCAAGAATTCGGAGGGAGGGAAGAATCACTTAAGCTCGTGGCAAAACAGGCAACTAATGCAAGTGCTTGCTTTTATTCCCGTCCGGTAGGTTATTTTGGGGGGTAGAGAGGTAGACATTACATTGGACTACCATTCCTATCTCAGAATCACCTGAAAGACTTAGAGAATATCAGTTTCCATCATGCTTATTAAATGATGAGATATTTAATTCTGTAGAACAAGGGCATTTTTATACCATGCTATGCCCCATCTACATATCGAGTTCATTAGGAATTCCTTAAAGATATAACAGCAGTAACCTTATTCAGTGACTCTCTGAGCAAGTGAGGCATAAACCAGGGAGGTGAAGGCTAGCCAATGGGTGTTCTCCACTGTGACAGAGGAAATCAAGGGCAGAATCTAAGCCAAGGAAAGATTATGGAAAAGCATGATGCAGAAGGAGTGGGCTGCAACGTAGAACCAATGAGGGTTCTCCAAAGGAAAAGAAGTCATCAAAGAGCTGGATGTATGACCATGAGAGAACACTGACCAGTAACATGGTCAGAGTGAGACATGGATGGCAGGTGAAAATAAGACTGAGGCTAGCTCTGACCTATTGGGAAAGACACCAGTGAAGACTTACACAAGATTGGCAAATATGGAGGAGTTGCAGTCTGCGTTTGGGGGATAGTCAAAAATCAGTGAGGTGTCATTCAGATGTCTGAAAAACATATTTGAGGGATTGCACAGGGTGAGAAACTGGCCCTGTTCCTAGGGCGAGGTAGCCTGGCTTTTGTCTGAAGGAGTCCCATTTAAACAATACTGATGGTACTCTTAGACCTTTAGCAAAGTAGGAACCACAGGGTTCATAAGTAAAAAAATGATGCTACCAGATAAGTTTAGGGTGGCTTCTCTCTAACTTCTGATCCTGCTCTAACTCAGAATGTGTTTCTTGCCACCTATACTCAGCTCGGTCTGAGGAACTGACTCTGAGTATTAAAATGCTGAATTTGGGCTCTGATGAGATGCTTCCTAAATTAGACTTTTAGAGCTGTCAGGTATCTCTCTGGAATTCTGAAAGGCATGTCAGAAAAGGGGACAGAAGAGATCAGAGGATCTTTTCTAGCAAGTAGCTATCACTGACCTTGCCAATCCCTTCTTGCTCTCTGTGCCCAAGACCATGAAGTCTGGCCCAGCCCGTAGAACTTCCCCAGTGACCATATTTAGCTTTGAAAGCCCTCCACTACTTGTCCTTCTCCCCCCTTTCTGTTCAGTCTCATTGCGCTTTACTTAGCCTCTGCCATTCAGCTGAGCTGGCCTACTTCCAGTTCCTTGTCCATGGTACTCCATCTGCCTAACTCTTCACTAGCTTCGCCCACATCTGGATTGTCCTCTGTCCTTTTGTCTCTCGTCAGTGCTCTGTTCAAGGGCCATCTTCTACAAGAAAGCTTCCCCTCTAAGGCTTCCTTCCCCTGTTCTGAAAGCATCTTGTCTGTACCTGTTATGTCCCCCTACTTATAATTAGAATGCCAACTCACTGAGAATGAAAGGGCTGATTTTCCCTTTTTAGTGTCCATAGCAGCTAGCATGGGACCTAGCACAAAACAGGCACTGAAGAAATGTTTGTTGATTAATTCATTTACTCTTCTGAAAATTCAGGGTGTATGATCACTAAAAGTATAGAGGATCCTCAGGCATTCAAGGAAGATCATCTTCCATGGAATCAAGATCATATAAGTCTTCTTGGAGCTCCCTATGGCCTCCTTTTCAGTGCATGGGAACAGCAGTAGATGATGAGCACTGTGGAGATCCCTAATACAGAACAGATTTGGGATGCCAATACAATCCCCTTAGTCCCCCGATGGTCTTTCCATTACATACAGTCACTTCCCAAATGATCACAAATAAGCCATCAATAAGGAATGAATGTAACATCTCCCACCATGAAAAATTCAGTTAGCTTCCTCTTAATGATGGAATCACTTCAGCAGTGCTGGTTGTCTACAGTGTTGTTCTGATGATGGAAAATTTTAAAGCAAAAACAAATATTTGGGGGGAGCGAAAGAGCTTTCTCTAAAGCTTTGTTTTTTCTTTTATTTTCCAAGTTGACACTGTGTTTGTGAATTGGCTTTCAGAGAAAAGTTGAGGAAATAGGTGGACTGGCAGCAGTTGGGCAAAAACATTCATGTGCCTGAGGCAAGGTGCAAAAATTGCTCCCCCTGTGTATTACTGTCCACTGGAGGCTTTGAGCCTTCTCTCTAACATGAGTGATTTGGCTTAGCACAAAATAAATACCTACAGGCCATAGAGATCTGGCGCTAAAATATGTACATTTATTAATGAAATAATGTAAAACAAAAAGATGTAAATGCCATAATCTCAAAAGGATTATGATTACAAATAACCCAGTGGGATATATGCTGAATGTAAGTAAGTGAACTGTGTTTCCAAAGATGAGTAGGTTTTAGGTGTTTTAGAATAGAGAACAAAGTGATAAATCTGTGGACCCCAGCAAACCATGGCATAAAGAAATTTTTTAAGATGTTCTTCAGGCGTGGTAGTTCTCTAGTTTTGAAAGAATAGTGGCAGAAGTGTTCTTATAGGGCCTGTATCCCAAACAGATCTTAAAGAAGGGAAAGGGACCTGTATGTGCCAAAATGCTTGTGGCAGCCCTGTTTGTAGTGGCTAGAAACTGGAAATCGAATGGATGCCCCTCAATTGGAGATTGGCTGGGTAAATTGTGGTATATGAATGTGATGGAATATTATTGTTCTGTAAGAAACGACCAGCAGGATGAATACAGAGAGGCTTGGAGAGACTTATATGAACTAAAGCTAAATGAAATGAGCAGAACCAGGAGATCATTATACACTTCAACAACAATACTGTATGAGGATCAACTCTGATGGAAGTGGCTATCTTCGACAGAGACGATTCAGACCACTTCCAGTTGTTCAGTGACGAAGAGAGCCATCTACACCTAGAGAGAGAAGCGTGGGAACAGAGTGTGGTTTATAATATAACATTCTTACTCTTTTTGTTGTTGTTTGCTTGCTGTTTAATGTGCTTCACTTTTTCTCTTGTGTGGCATGATAATTGTATAAATATGTATGCATATATTGGATTTACCATATATTTCTAGCATGGTTTTTAAAAAAAGGAATAAAATTATTTAGTTTCCCACTAAAAAAGAATAGTGGCAAAGTGCTTGCAAAGGGAGAGAGGAATTGTGATGGATGTGGCTCTTTTAATCAGTGAGATGATTCAGGCCCGTTCTAATAGACTTCTGATGGAGAGAGGCATCTGCATCCAGAGAGAGAAGGGTGGGGCCAGAGTGTAGATCACAACATAGTATTCTCACCTTTATTGTTGTTGTTGCTGCTGCTTGCTTGTTTTATTTTTCTCATTTTTCCCCTTTTTGATCTGTTTTTGTGCAGCAAGATAATTGTGGAAATATGTTTAGAAGAATTACACATGTCTAACATACATTGGATTACTTGCCATCAAGGGGAGGGGAGAGGTGGATAGGGAGTGAGAAAACTTTGGAACCTGGGGTTTTGCACAGGTGAGTGTTGAAAACTATCTTTGCATGTATTTTGAAAAATAAAAAGCTTTTATAGAAAAAGCAAGTAAGATAAAAAAAGAAAAGGGACAGAATCACAATTTTTCGACTATAACAGTTAGTTTAACTGAGAATACTTGAAATGGCAGACAGCTGTCCACTCATCAGAGATTCCGTGAATTACTAGAGGAGCTAACTAAATCATGGTGATACTGGTACTCAAACTCTAAATTTTAAGTACGGTGGGCATATGACAAGGAGGTACACACCGAAAAAAAAAAATGATTGTTCAAGCATTTCGGTCTGCTCTTTGCCTGTCTTCTAACCAAGTTCGAAAAGAGCTCAAAAATCCATGCACATGGACAATTTTGAGGCAATGATTCTGGGGTTGGAAGACCATATAGCAGGCAGAAAAGCACTGGGCCCTACCATCAAATAAAGCAACAGCTGATGGACAAACATCAACATGTTCCCAGGGTTACCTAGAAATAGAAGCCAAGTGAGGACTGGAGCAAAGGGAATGCATCAACTATTGGTGTGCTGAAAGGCAGCATACTAGGAAAATTATATTCCTACCTTTCCTACACTCAGCAATACAAACATACTGACCTATTTTCTATTCCTTGATGGTGATGCTCCATCTCCCATCTGCATGTCTTCAGAATGGCTACCCTTCAAGCCTTGATTTTGGTCTTGGGAAGATTGATAGAAAGACCTGGATGAGTTTCAGTGAGAAAATATATGGATGGACTGTGATTGATCCAGGAGATCATAGATCCACTGAAATGGGACTGGAAAGGAGGGTCCATTCTGTCAGAAGACAAAAAAAGCAACCTGTGTACAGCTCCAATCCAACCCGTCTTAACACATTACTGTAGAATACACCAGCATTGTCCCAGTTTCTCAGACTCACAACCTTGGTGTCGTCCTCAACTCCTCACTCATCCTCAGCCCACTTATCCAATCTGTTGCCAAATCTAATCTTTCCTACACTCCCACTATCTGTTATATGCGTCCCCTCGTTTCCACTCACACAGCTGCCAATCGGGTACAGGCCCATTGTCTCATGCTTGCAGGAATGCTGTAGCCTTCCGCTTGGTCTCCTTTCCCCAAGCCTTCGCCCTACTTAAATCTATTCCCTACTCAGTTATCAAAGTCATCTTAAGTGCAAATCTGACCATTCCCCAGTTCAAATAAAACTCATCTGTTTAGCTTTTAAATCCCTTAGAATTTGGTTCCACTTTTTCTGTGCAGCTTCATTGTACATCACTTCCCCTCCTATACTCTGTGGTTCAGCTCCACTCATCTGCTTCCTTTTTCTTGCTCACTATGTTCCATCTCCCATCTCCTTGCCTTTGTGCTAGCTATTCCACCATGCTCAGAAATGGTCTTTCTCTGAGTTAGAACTAACTTCTGGCTTCCCTGCCTTCCTTCAAGATGGCTCACAAGTCACCTTTTGCTGGAAGTCTTCTTTTTTGTATATTTATCCAGTTACATGTAAAAAAAATTACTTTTGCTTTTAAAACTTTGAGGTCCAGATTCTCTCCCTTACTCCCATCCCACCCTCAGCTCCCATTGAGAAGGAAATTATATAATACATTTCCATTATAGTCATATTGTGAAGGAAATCATAGACTTTCCCTCCCCCCAAAAACTAAGAAAAATAAAGTTACAAAAACTATCTTCAATCCATATTCAGACACAATCGTTTCTTTCCCTGGGTATAGATAGCATTCTTTATCATAACTCCTACAGAGCAGGTTTGGATCATTGTGACGAGGGGGGACCTTGAAATTCTCTCTCAAAAACTCCTTCAAGGAGAAAGTCTCCTTGAATTCTGGCCTCTGTTAAAGACCCTTTCCAAGGGAAACAGGACAAACAGCTTTATTCTGTTATCTAGGTGGGGCTAGTGGAGTCCGGAGTTTTCGAGAGAGAGTTTTGGGGGTCCCCCCTCGTCAGTTATATCGCTGAAAATAGCAAAGGCATCCATCTGGTCATCCCACAATATAGTCAGTACTTTGTACACAGGACATTTCATTTTGCATGAGCTCGTGGAGAATTGTCCAGGTTTTTATGAGAGCATCCTGCTTATCATGTCTTATAGAAAAATAGTATTTCATCATAATTACATAGCACAATTTCCTCCTCTATTCCCCAATCCATTGTTGTCCCCTTGATGATTTCCTTTTCTTGGCCTGACAAAAGAGCTGCTATAAATACTTTTGTATACAAAGGGCCTTTTCCTTTAAAAAAAATTCTTTTGGTATTCCTGTCTAGTAGTGGTATTGTTAGGTCAGAGGATATGCATGATTTTATAGCCCTCTGGGCATAGTTCTTATCTTTTGATCATTTATCCTTTGAGGAATGGCGCTTAATTTTTATGTAAATTTGACTCAGTTCCCAATACATTTGTGAATAGAGGTTTTCATCAGAGAGTATTGCTTCAAAATTCTTCTCCCAATTACTATTACCAACTATATTCCCCCTCCCCCATTTATTCTATTCTCTTTCCTTTCACCTTATCCCTTTTCAAAAATATTTCGCTTCTGACCCCCCCTTCCCTCATATGCTCTTCCTTTTATCACCCTCTCACTTCTCTTATTCCCTTCCCCTCCTACTTTCTTGCAGAATATGATAGATCTCTATACCCATATTGAGTGTGTATGTGATTTCCTCTTTGAGCCAGTTCTCCTGAGACTAAGATTCACTCAGGCCTCCTCCCTTCCCCTTCTTCCCCTTCAGGCTTTTTCTTGCCTCTAAAATGGCAAATAATCCATGCCATTTCACCTCTGCCTTTTGCAAGAAGACTTTCTTGATCCCCTTGCTACCTGAAATTAGCTTCCATCTCCACCCTATATATGGCATATAGTAAGTGTTTCATCAATGGCTATTGAGTGAATACCCATGTAATCCATTGTTCTACTGAAGATTCTAAAAGAACACGAAGGCCCCTTTTCATAAACAGATGCTCCTTAGTAGCCTTTCACATATGGTGGATGCAACTCTGACCTCTCATAAGTCTTTGTGAACAATAATGCGATTCTCATAGTCTCCCCACCAAGTTGGAGAGCTTTTGAGTAGGGTACTGGCAATACTCTCAATTGACTCAAAACCAGTCTAGCTATATTTTGAGAGAACTGTCATTGACAACCTGGTCAGCAGAAGGGGGAGAGATTAATCTGGGGATAATGGTGAACCAGGAAACACATAAAGACAAAATTGTCTCTGGTCCTGTGTATCCCTCTTACATGTCTATAGTGACAGTGCAGAGTGGCAAAAAAAAAAAAAAAAGAGGGCGAAGGGTTTTGCCCTTGTACCATAGGCCAATATCCATTTATCTGAATGTAAAATCTCTGTCCATTGACCAAGGAATGGGTTTATTACTAGAAGAACTGAATCCTAGCCAGGCTGCAAACTGTAGATAAGTTAGAATTGATCCAGTGGTAAGGAACCCACATGGTAAGATGACTGAAGACCCCAACTTAAAAGAATGAATTGAAGGAACTATAAATGTTTAACCATAGAGAAGTCTTTTAAAAGAACAAGATTCTCGGGAATTTAAAAGCCTGGCAGATGGAAGAATTATTAGAAAGAATTTTGGCCCGATAAGGCAGGACTGGGAGTGATGAGTAGGACTTATGTTCATTTCCACGTGATTTAAGGGAAAATTTGCCCCAAATTAGAGCTATCCCAAAGTGTAATAGGATGCCAAGGGAGGTTCCCTGATATTGGGAGACAAGCACTGGCTGCATCCCTACCTATCTAGAACGTTGGAGAGGAGATTCTTGTATAGGTATTGAGATTCTGTGATAAAGTTCTGAAGTATTGTTGCCTTAATGAAACCAGAAGATATAAATTATTATTATAGAAATGACAATAATAAGTTATGGCTATTACACAATGAAAGACTAGAAGTTATGCAACACATAATTGTAGGATTACAAAAATTGAACCCCCACTAGATGCCTAGAATAGCACAATCACATAGTTAGAATGATACACTAGAATCATTCTATATCTATATTCTATATGTATAAGTGATATATTCTATATCTATAAGTGAATGATAACATATGACAAATTACCACACTCCAAATATAGATTATAGAATCTCAAATAACCTCGAGAATTCAGTAAACAAACTGTTCTGGAGCCAGAGCGTCATTAAAGACAAGATAGTTGCCCACCCTGGCCCAGAAATGATATTGAGCCATAAAAATTTCAGGACACCATTTTAAATAGATGTAACTGTACCAAATACTCATCTTCTCTAAACTTCACGAGCTGAAAAGATTTCCAAATATAGAGACCTAGTCGAAGAGATTAAAACCATGTGGACATGGAGTTTCCATCCTCCTCCTATTGCCTCTAAGTGCACTACTCTTACCTGTTCTGCCTGTTTAATATAATTAGAAAAAGTCAGGGGTCCAATTGAATGTCTTGCTCCAGTAATTCAATAGCAACATTGAGAGGCCTCCCACACATTACCCAGTACTGCCTATAGATCAAGTGCATGTAGCATGTAGCAGGGTCTTTCCCCTGGTTTGCCAGCCCCACCATAGTAGTGAAGTTATTTCAAGCCCTTGTAGAAAACTCTGAAAAGACAATTGTTATTAAGTCATTTCAGTCATGTCCGACTCTTCGTGATCCCATTTGGATTTTCTTGGCAAAGATACTGATGTCTGCCATTTCCTTCTCCAGCTCATTTTACAGATGAGGAAACTGGGGCAGAAGGGGTTAAGTGACTTACTTGTTCAGGGCCACACAGCTAGTGTTGGAGGCTGGATTTGATTTCATGAAGATGTATCTTCCTGACTTCAGGTTCTGAGTTCTGTCTACTATAACATCATCTAGCTGCCCCTAGATAGAAGCTGCTTCATTGAAAAAAAATTATATGCCACATGACAGTTTTTTTTTCCCTTCTAAAAGATTTCAATTGATGTGATTTCAAAAGAATTCAAGAGATTGGAAATCACTGGGGGTCACATATTTTAAACATACTTTCCTTCAATTTTATTTATTGCTGATGCTGACAGTTGATAATAAACATATTTTTATTAAAGGTTTTTATTTTCAAAACATATGCATGGATATTTTTCAACATTGACCATTGCAAAACCTTGTGTTCCAAATTTTCCCTTGTCCCCCCATCTCCTCCCCTAGATGGCAAGTAATCCAATATATGTTATACATGGTAAAAATATAAAACATATTTTTAGGAAGAAAATATCTTGTCCATAAATACAGTAGTAGTGAACAATTGCTCTTCTTGTATTGTCCATACTATGTAATGTTCAAAAAACTTGTAATCTTCCCCACCCCAGTAAAACTTGCTACTCCTCCAATTTTGCCATATACTCTGGTTCATGACTTCAGAGACATCTTTGATTCTCCTTCTTACTCCCAAATCCTCTTTATCTAATCATTGGAAAGGTCTGTTGGTTTTTTGTAGGTGACCCAGTAGATAGAGTGCTAGACTTGGAATCAGGAAGACCTGAATTCACAGTCTACCTCACATTTACTAGCTGTGTGACTGAGAGCAGGTCCTTTAATTATTATCTGCTTCAGTCTCCTCATCTCTAAAATGGGGATAATCATAACAACTCCCAGGATTATAGTGAGCAGAAAATGAAATATGTTTAAAGCTCTTTGCAGACCAAAGATTCTATAATGCTATTGTCTTCCTTCCTTCCCCATCCATCTGTTCCTCACACAGCTGCTACCCTAGGTGAGTGCTACCTCACACACCTGAGTTATTGTAACGGTATCTTAATTGGTCTGTCCCCTCTCCAACTGAATCTCTGCATAGCCACCAAGATAAACTTCTGACATGTTTAGGTTGCCTCTAGAATATCGGTTCCTCTGCCTAGAATGTCAAGTACTTCACAGTCTGCCTTTAGCCTGCTTTTCAAGACTTCCTGCATGGTTTTCCCTTCCTGTGTACTGAAGTATAGTTACAGTAGTTATTTTCTGGACTTAGCCTCCCCAATCTGGCCTCTGTACCTTTACAGTGTCCTCCATGCTTGGAGTCCAGCTTCTCCTCACCTTTGACTCAGGATTTTTAGCTTCCGTCATTGCCAGATTCAGGTGTTACTTCATCCTCCATAAAATCTTTCTGGATCATCTTTAGACATTAGTAATGTTTCCTGCAGATCATTATATACCTCAACAATGATACTGTTTGAGAATGTATTCTGATGGAAGTAGATCTCTTCGATAAAGAGAGCTAATTCAGTTTCAGTTGATCAAGGATGGACAGAAGCAGTTACACCCAAAGAAAGAACACTGGGAAATGAATATAAACTGCTTGCATTTTTGTTTTTCTTCCCGGGTTATTTTTACCTTCTGAATCCAATTCTCCCTGTGCAACAAGAAAACTGTTCGGTTCTGCACACATAGATTGTATCTAGGATATACTGTAACCTATTTAACATATAAAGGACTGCTTGCCATCTGGGGGAGGGGGTGGAGGGAGGGAGGGGAAAAATCAGAACAGAAGTGAGTGCAAGGGATAATGCTGTAAAAAATTACCCTGACATGGGTTCTATCAATAAAAAGTTATTTTTAAAAAAAAGGATTGTTTCCTGTCTCAATTTTCTGAATTATCCAAATTATATTGAAGTAGAGTATAATCTCCTTGAGGAGGGGCTCTTTTTTTTCATTTTTGTCTTTGTACCCTGGTACCCATGACATTTCTTTGCACATATGTCATTTTTGATAGATGTTCATTGAAATTGATTGAAGTGATTTGCTTTTGGATACAAATGCAGATTTATCAGAAAAGGAATGGGAGCCAATTATAGACTTTTTTGAAGCCATTAGTAGCAATTTGTATACAACTTAGCAGCTGGATACTCAAAGACGTTTGAGGCTGTACATGGTATAAATGTGGATTTTCACTGGGTTAGGCCATCTCTCTCCTTTCTCTGGGCTTAAAAGTATGATTGCTCACATTTTTCTGCTGTTTCAGAGCAGACCACAGGCAACCTTTGCACCATCAAGCCTGAGCTCTCATCGACTACAAAGTGTACTTTTCATTTCATTTTCATTTTTCCATTAATAAATAATATACTAACTTGAACAGCCTCTTTATCCTAGTTAAGATGTCCTGACCACAGTCCACGCAAGGCACCTAATTCTAATCTGTGGGCTGAGATGTTCGAGTGTTCTTGCACAATCATTTGATGATACCTGCTTCTTTTTTGTATCCATGTGTATTGGAGGGCTGTTATTAAAATCCTGGTGTCTTAATGTTGACAGTTATATTTTGATTGCTATCCAAAATGTCATTTCCCATAAGTTTTATTTTAGAAGGGCTAAGGTCTATCTAGCTGGCTACCGAGTAGTTCCCGAATATGCTGTGTTTCAGAGTTTCACTTCATGGCCATTGCATCCCAAAAGCCAAGGAAAGAACGTTTCCTTGTCGACAGATCTGTCCGTCCACTCTCACGGGACATAGAGAACCGATCATATTGAACATGTTGCATTAATCCTGCTCGAGTATTGCCCCTCTGCTTGCTTTAGTACAATACCTCTCCTGGTGCTCCTTGTCACTTCACAACCATTTTTTCTTGACATTGTCTTCTTCTGTTTTGTCCTTCTCAGAGAATGGCACTGATCTTGGCTCACTTCACTCTAAATAATTGGTCATTAATTACACCCAAGGTGGGATCATCTTCAGTAATTGCTAAGAATATGTCAGTTCTCTGATAATAGAATAAAACATTATCAAGGCTGAGATGACCCAGGCCTTTGTCCCCTAAGAAAAAGAGAGGAACACAAAAACAGAAATACAGTGAGAATGTTAGATACCCAGAAAAAGAGCAAGACTTGTGATTGAGTGTTCTTAGATAGCTCTCACCTCCTCTTTTTATGATTTATTCTTTTACAATTTACAGTTTATGATTATTTTGAGAGCATTTTGGTCAGCTTGGTTATTTTTAGAAACACAAAATCATCGTGGATTTCTGAGAAATAGGTCACCTTTCAAGCTTTTCTTAGGGAACCTGTTGCAAGATAGCCAACATTTAATTGACTTCTAGGCAATGTTGCCTCTTTTATCCCAGAGGACTTACAGACTAATGGATATGGATCTAAAAGCAAATGAATGGACTCTGGTTTTTCTTTCTAATATGCTCCACCCAGTTTTGACTTTGTTTTTCTCTTTTGAATCACATAGGAGAAAATGGAAATTATAAAATCAAGCTAATTACAGAGAGCAATTTTAATTGACTCAAAAATCACAGATTCTGAGGGATTGGAAGGGATCTTCGAGGACTGATCCAACCTGTACCCCCAAAAGGAGCCATTCTACTTGGTTATTAATGGTGTTATGAGAGGCAGAACCTAAGGGACATGTCTTTTATTTTGGGAATAAAAGGAAGTATAGACTCTTGGGACAATCTCTAGCTGAGTTTTAAAAAATAATTACAAAGTTTGGTTTGGAAGAAACCAATTCGTGTACCATTCCCTTCCTTCTTTTCTCATTTTGGAAGGAAAAATATTCTTAGGGCATTGAGAAAACAGAAATTCTCTCGCATACCTTCAAAATAATGTTATGTGAACCTTGATTTTCCATCACAGTCCTTAAGTAAGATACATTTTAGTTTCTCGTGTGTCTCTCATTGTGAAGTGCATTTAGGTGTTAGCATCAATGAGCAATGGATATCATTGATACCAAAAAAATGTCATTTCCATGAAACAGCATTTTTCATGGCTTAATAGAGGTCACCTTCTGGATGCCATTGGGGAATGAGTTGAGATAGTCTTTCACCATACAAAACCTACTCTTTCCTCCTTTACCTACATACCTTTAGTGTCCCTTGATGTCCCATTTTAGTAAGTTAGAGGTTTTATATATATATAAAATATTCGTCCATAATCTCTCAAAAATTCTGTTGTTCTGTGTATCCTAGTCATATCTCAGTATTGCCATACTTGAACAGATTTGTAATCTTACCAGAGTGAGTCCTATCTCAAGTGATACAGATAGCTACCCATCCATGCTTCCTCATTATGTAGGACACATCCATGGCCTCTCACACATTCTCCAAACAGGGTCTACCATACGTTCTAAGGGCCTTCCTCAAGAAATTCCTTTTATATTAAAGCTTTTTATTTTAAAAACAAAGGCATGGATGATTTTTTTTAACATTAAGGAGAGGGAGTAGGGGAAAGGAGGGAAAATTGGAACACAAGATTTTGCAAGGGTTAATGTTAAAAAAATTATCCATGCCTTTGTTTTTAAAATTAAAAGCTTTAATAAAAAAGGATATGCATGAATAATTTTTCAATATTAACCCTCACAAAACCTTATATTCTGATTTTCCCCTCTTCCCCCCACTTCCTCCCCTACGTGGCAAGTAATCCAGTATATGTTAAACATGGTAAAAATATATGTTAAATCCAATATTTGCATGCATATTTCTACAATTATCTTGCTGCACAAGAAAAAATCAGATGAAAAAGAAAAAAATGAGAAAGAAAGTAAAATGCAAGTAAATAACAACAAAAAGAGTAAAGATACTATGTTGGGATCCACACTTAGTCCCCACAGTCCTCTTTCTGGGTGGGGATGGCTTTCTTCATCCAAGATCATTGGAATTGGCCTGAATTATCTCACTGTTGAAAAGAGCCATGTTCATAAGAATTGATAATCATATAACTTTAGTTTTGCTGTATATAAGGATCTCCTGGTTCTGTTGAGTTCACTTAGCATCAGCTCATGTAATCTCTCCAGGCCTCTCTGTATTCATTCTACTGGTCATTTCTTCTGATCACATTCTTACACCATAACTTAGTCAACCATTCTCCAACTGATGGGCATCCACTCAGTTTCCAGTTTCTTGCCACTACAAAAAGGGCTGCCACAAACATTTTTGCACATACAGGTCCCTTTCCCTCAAGAAATTCTTAAATATATTGTTGATACCAATATACAGGCTATTTCCTTATCACTTATCTCACTTATCACTTATCACTACATAAATGTTCCAATCCTTTTTTGCTCATACTTATCTCCGATGGCAGATTTTCCTGCTTTTCCTGCCTAATCTCTTTTTGGTAATATATAACATCATACCTTATGTCCTTCTCTATTGGCCTATGGAAAGAAATCTCTTCATAGAGCTACATAAAACACTCTTGCTCATTGTCAAAAGTTAAGAAAAATCTTGCAATCTACATTATGATTACTGACTGTATTTCCCTTCGTCACGTTTTTCCATTGATCCTTCTCTCTCTCTCTCTCTCTCTCTCATGACTTGGTTCCTCCTAAAAAGTGTTTTGTTTCTGACCACCAATAACCTTAACTCGCTTTCTGTTCTGTCAGTCTCCCCTCTTTTCTTATCCTTCTCCCCTCCTACTTCCCTGGAATATAACATAGATTTCTTTTTAAAAATGTATTTATTGATTTGAAACTGAAATACACAATAGAAAGAGGGGGGGAAATTGCCATGTGCATGGCCGAACATAAAAGAGGAGCTAAAAATATAAAGCAACAAATTTCCATTTCAAGAAAGTCTATATAAATAAATACTATACATTGCATTCAGAGCTGTCCATCTTTTCGTTGCTTCTTTGTAGGTTTCTTTTGTTCTCTGCTGTGTACTTTTTGCTTTATCTTTCTTTTTCTCCCTTTCTTCCTTTTCCCTTCCCCATGAAGACCTCAATTAAGTGTAGACACACATATGTGTGTATGTTTGTGTATATATACATAAATTCAAAGCCCTCCAATTCTTTAATGTAGAAACTATTTAATCTTGAATTGTTTCTTTCTGGCTGCTTAAAATATTTTCTCATTGGAATTTGGTTATGATAGCCTGGGAGTTTTCATTTGAGAGTCTCTTTTAGGAGGTTTTTGGTAGATTCTTTCAATTTATCCTCTGGTTCTGGAATAACAGGGCAGTTTTATTTACAATTTCTTGAAAGATGATATTAAAGCTCATTTTTGCTTGTCTTTCAAGTAGCCCAGTAATTCTTAAATTATCTCTTCTGAATGTATTCTTCAGGTCACTTGCTTTTCCAGTCACACATTTCATATTTTCTTCTTTTTTCATTCTGTTAATTTTGTTTCATTGTTTTTTGATATCTCATATAGTGCTTACCTTCCATTTGCCCATTTCTAATTTTTAAGGAATTGTTTCTTCAGTGAGCTTTTTTGCCTCTTTTTTTCTATTTGGCCATTTCTGTTTTTTATTTATTATTATTTTATTTTTTTTTAATTTGTTTTTTCATTTCTGCTTTTTAAAGAGATATTCCCTTCCGTGGATGTTTGTGCCTCTTTTGTTATTTTCACCTAATCCGGTTTTTAAGGTGTTATTTTTATGCCTTCTTTATCATGTTATTGACTCTTTTTCATTAGTTTATTGCATCTCATTTATTTTCCAAATTTTTCCTCTACTTCTATAGTTTGAATTTTTACAATATCCTTATTGAGTTCTTTCAGGAATTCTTTTTAGTCCTGAGACTGACTTGCATTAGGACAGAGCTGTTTCAATTTTCTTGTCATCTTCTGAATTTGTATTTTGATTTTCCCTGTCACCGTAAGCATTTTGTATGGTCTGGATCTTTTTTGGTTTTTTTGGTTTGCTCATTTTTCCGGTCTATTTTTTTGACTTTTAACTTTGTGTTAAAGTTGAACTCTGTTCCCAAGGCAGAGGGGGCACTTTCCCTACCTCCAGGTTTTTCTGCTACTGCTTTGAGAACTATCTGGGGAGGGTCTGTAGCTATCCAGTTCTTTCAAGCTAGGATGATCTAAGGAGAGGCATTTTAACAGCTTTCCTGGCATGTGCTCTGGTCTGTGAGCATTACAGTCACTCTTCTCTGCCCTGGCACTGTGACTAGTGTACCACTCTCCCTGCAGCTGCATTCTGTAGTGGGCTAGTGTTCTTCTCTCTAGAACTGTGACCTGGAACTATGTATGGAAAATACAAACGTTTGCACTCAGTGCAAACAATTTTTTTCCCCGTAATGTCCTTCTGGCTACTTATCTGACATCTTTGCTACCTGTGAGATGGGAGTTCCGAAAGCTGCTGATGCCATTTGAGTCATCCCCTTCCCCAAGCTTGCTACTGGCTTGTCAGTCACTCTCAAGTAAGACATTTTTTCTCCTGACCCGAGTTGTCATTAGCTGGAAAATTGTTTCACCTCATTCTTTTGTTGGTTCTGCTGATACAGAATTCATTTTGAGGCATTACTTTAAAGTTGTTTAGAGGGAAATTTGGGAGAGCTCAGGTGAATCCCTACCTTTACTTTGCCATCTTGGCTCTGTCCTATATCCCATTTCTTATGTTTTCACAAAATTTAGACCTCTTCTAGTCTACTCTTTTCTCTTCTGCACTAGTAGACCAATTACCTACAATGCGGTTGACTATCTTTCTTCTCAGGGTTCTAGGGATAACCCTGAGGAATTGATAATGGTGTCCTAATACCATCACTCATAAGCCCCTAGTATTTTCCCCATTGATTGTCACTTTATGTAAGTCGAATAGTAAGAAGTATGGTGCAAAACATTCCTCCCCAAAGTCTGGGATACACTCACCTACAAGTGTGTTGGCGAGAGTGAAATTTTCTTTGAGCTTACTGCCTCTTCCGTTTGTTGCTTTTTGGCTACAGGTGCACATGTGAAGCCTTCAAAATGGTCCTAAAGTAGTAGTATATTAAATGAAAGCTCATATGCTAGGCACTGGCAACTTTCAAAAGTAGAATGGATTGTCTTAGGAGGTCCTTACATATAAGAGTCCTAGCAAAGCAAATGAGTCTATTTATATGATATATCGCAGGAAAAGATTCTTGTTGAATTGTGTTAAGAGCAAAGAGAGAACACATCCAAGTGAATCAGGTTTCATGTGTATGTGCTTGGTAGCCTTCCCTCACATTAGTCTTCCTCGTTAAAGATGACAGAATGGGGGTTTTCAGAGATTTGGGGATTCTGTGACAGTCATACGAGACACAATATCTATGGTCTTCTGAAACAGGTCTGTATGTCCTGTATGTTACAAGGAAGTGTAGCAATCAGAAAGGGAGTAACTAGGATTCACCACTTCAGTGAAGGTCCAGCTGGAGTGCAACTTTACAATTCCAAGAAACCCTGTTGGGCATCTCAGAGAGGGATTCATTTACCCATGGTCTGATTTCTACAGAAGCACACAATGTACACTCCAAACAAAGACCTGGTTATAGGGAGCAGCTGGGACAGCTGAACCCAGCTGCCTATTCCTGGTAGATGAAATGTACTGTATAGCTCCCTAAAGGAAGTCTTTTTAAGCTGTGGGTTTCCAGATGTTAGGAGCTGAAATCTATTCTTTGGGAAGCGGATATTGCCATAATCCAGGAATTCCCGAGGGTTGGCATGGAACTTCATGGAATGTGTTCTGGCCCAAGGTGCCAGAGCAGGAGTTGCACCAGTTACTGTGCTTGGGGCCACTGACCAGCTTTTGCCATAGCATTTCTTCCATATGGAACCTATATTTCCATACGTTGACCTCAAACTGGAAGCGCCCACTTGAAATAGTTCTTTAGTTGTCTTCTCTAGCTGCCTTGCCACCTTTTGACCTTTGGACCTTGATCCCAGGAGCCACCTTAATCTTTATAAGTTCCTATGAGTTGAAAGAGAAATGTGCAATTTCTTCCCTAGGCAAGCCTAAAATGAATGGGAACAAAATTGTCTGGTGAGTGTCCCCAGGCTGTTGTTGTTATTTATTTGTTAATAATATGTTTGATCACAGGTATCAAAAGAAATAATGTGAACTAGGAAACTATATATATGCAAAGAAAAGTGGAGAAATGAGTAATTATCCAACTAATTGGAGTTTAAAAAAAGTTTCCCCCAAATGTTTATAATTGAGGCTCCCAGATGCCCTGTTCACACTGGAAAGCATACCCTAATTCAGTTACTGTTTTTTGGTCTTATATCCCCATTCACAACATAGTGGGTATGTGAATAGGTGAGTGCACGTGTGTAGGAAGGGGCATCATTTCATTGCTATAGGGAATGCCTGGCAAGGGAATTATTTATACTGATAGAGATTTACTACTATTTTCTCCCTTCTGGTATTAGCAAGTTGCTGGAGGTCTAAGAAATTAAGTGACCGTTGTCTGATCTTTGTATTTTCTCTTCTGTTAGAACTCAAGTTCTCACCTCTTTGATCCTGAGTTCTGATTAATATTTCACCTTACCTTTCTCTGTCTAAAATCATGAGGAAGTTTCTCATCTACCTTCCCCCTGAACTCCTTTCCTAGCATTTGCTCTGAAAGTAGTCATTTAACACTACCAACCCTGGCAAGATTATCACAACTATTCTCTTTCTCCAGTCACTGTTCTCTCAGACTTCTCCATCCGAAATAGTTCCTCCTGATGCCAACTCACCTTTATGTGTCTTTTTTTTTAACCATATTAGAATGTAAGTTCTTGAAGCTAACAGGATGTTTTGGTGTCTTAGGTTTGGATCCTTCATGCTTGGCTCACTGCTTGGAAGGTGATTAATGCTTTTTCATTCATTCATTCTTGAGGAAACTGAGACTATGTGCCCAGTGAGCTAGCTGCAGAATGAGAGATAAAGTTCAGGGCTCCCAATTGCCAGTTCAGGATCTTCTCCATTGCATCCCACTGGATTCTGGTCCTGGATTTCATTGTAGTTCCTCAGTGTTCTTTCTCCACTCACTTTGCATTTCATGTAGTAATAATATTTCAGAATAACAAAAGTTATTCTGAAAGGAAGAGCTCATTATGAACATATTTCATCTGCTTGATCTTTTTTAATATTATTGCCACTCAGAAGCCTTCTCTGGGCTCTGTGCCAAAAGCATAATATAAAGAACCCACTTCATGTCTCCTTCAGTGCCCGAGTCGGTTCCTGATCCTTGTTCGAGTAGATGTTAATTTATTTAAAACGGTTTTCGACTTGTTTTTCAAAGACCCCATTTGTTGTGCACCTGTAGCTATCTCTCGGTGTCTCAAGGGTCTTGGATCTAGGAGGATTTGTCCATGCCCTCCAAAGTAGATGGACTGAAAGGTAGGGGAGAAGATTCCTCCAAAGTGGAGGGATCGGAAAAAGGTCTTGTTTCAGAGGAAATGGACACAGGCCTGTGAGACAGCCCCAATGCCTTACAGCAACAACCAGAAAGAAAATCTGATATTCATTTAATGAAACACAAGCCAGATGATAAACATAAATAGGGGACTTTAAGAAGATCTTCCTCACATATGTTGCTTTGGGGATTAAAAAAAAAAAAGTAACATATGTGGAGAGGTCTTTGATGCATCTGTTTTGTCTTTGAATCCGTTTGTAAGCTTCCTCATTATAGATTGCCACATAAGTCATGAAAATGCCTCTTCTTTCTCTTCTGGACTGCCCCTGCCTATGAAGTGGTGTCATAAATGCTTCTTTGTCTGAGTGGGGAAGAGAAAATGTAGCAAGTCACTTAGAAGCTGTTCTTAAGGTGGGTACTGATACAATAACTCTGTGGATATTGATTTTGTTTCGGGACTTCATTTCCATCTCAGAACTAGGACGCTACTGATTGGGGTTCTGAAGTAGAGCAAGAGATTCCAGAAGTCTCTATCAGCCTCATACCACCCCCAAACCCAGAATTCCACATTCAGGAAAAAGTCACTGCTCCCCCCCCCCGCCCATAACGCTTTAGGTTAGAGAGAGGAAGAGGAGTTTCTAAATATGTGTGAAACACTCTTGTCTTCTCTCATCCTTCTTGCCTTTTTTTCCCTCATTGCCTCTCACCTTTTTATGCCCAGTCTCTCTTCTTCTCCATCAAGAAACAGACTGTATATTTTTTAAGGGTGGGGTGGTATGTGGAGGGAATGAAAGAACTCCTCAGATTCTCTTTATTCCCCCAAGTCAAGCTCTTTTCTTTTCCATTTTCCTGTTCTTGCTTTGGCCCTACCCTCCCTGGCGATGCCTTGTGTCCGGGCCCTTTGTCCCATATTTCAATGAATATAGATGCAATGATAACATTGCTTAGACCATGTAAATGGACTCCATGACTCTGTGGCCCTCCTGGAGACTAAGCTCACGTAGAGCAGGGTTCAATCCAGAGGGCATGTCCCTCGGTGCCTCCATTTTCAACTCTATCTCTGTTGCCATCATAGAGCAGAACTCCCAAGAAATATCCCAAGCACACAAGTCAGGCAGAGTTCATGTTTGGGTCTCAAACGTGTGGTCAACAGGGTTTCTTCCTGCAGCTGTATTCAATGTACAGAATAGGTCTCTGTCCTGGGGGAGCTTTTCTTTCTTCCACTCTAGTAAATACATAATATACAAAGCCTTCCCAGGTGCCCATGGATAAATACAGGAAGCATCAATAATTCAAATAATTCTTTACAATTATTATGCTGCCTCACAAGGTAAAAGCCTTGTGTACAGGCAAACATATCCCATTCACGTCAGACCTACACTGTCAGAGCAACTCACAGCAATTATCCTGGTCAGTTGGCAAGGCAAAGGTCTCCTACCCAGCCTCAACATGGATTTAATCCTTCGGCTGTAGGATTCTCCATTTGGCTGGCCTCTTCTTCAAAACGCATGCTGTTAAGGAAATCGTGGCAGCTGGTGCCTGGCTGCTAACTCAGAATTTCCTATGAAGTAACCCCTAAGGCTGGAAACAGCCATTTTTAGGATCACTAATCACTGACCTGTGCTTGGAAAAGAATATAGAAAAGCAGACAGAAGCAGCCAGGAATTGGGATGTCAAAAATTTCTAGTGTCAGGTTCTCTTGGGTGTACGTAGGCTGTTAGTTGTCGTGGTGTGCCCCTCTGGAAAGGTGCCATCTTCTGTTCCTTGATGAGGGTGGGGAAAGATCCTCCCTTCCTTTGTGTGTTACTTTCCAGTCTAGAGGTTTACAGGGGGAAAAGGTAGAAAAGGATGGGGTCGTTTCATAACTTATTTTCATTGACCACAAGAAAGATGGTTCCCCCCAAAAGTCCGTCCTTCAAGCCTCAGTTACCCAGTCATCAGTAAGATGCCCCAGTCATGAGACAACTCAGGAGTTTCCCGTTTCTTCTTGGCAATGGACAGGAATGTATGCATCTCAGTAAGAAGCTAGGATGCAGATTGGACTCTGTGGGAGGTGCCCTTTTGGAGAAATAGCCACGTCCCGTTATCCCATCCAACTGTTTGGAGGCATTGATCAGATTGATCAGAGGCTCTGCTGAGTCCCACTGCCTGAAAGTCTGAGAAAGGAGGCAAGTGTTAGACATGAAAGTGAACCTGCATATGGATTGTTAGACAGTTTATAAGATGAGAACTAGAGCCATTTGGAGTGATTCCTTTTTCAGTCTTTACAGGATTTTAGAAAGAGAGGTATCTAGACCCCTCTTTAAAAACAGTTAATGGTCCTATCCATTTGAAAACCACTTAACGTACTTTTCAGTCACTAGTCTGTGTAAATTTTGTATCATTACCCTTTCCCACTGAAAGAATGTAAGCTCCTTGAGGGGAAAGATTGTCCCATCACACTCACGCACACTTGCGAACACACACACACACACACACACACATACACACCACACACATACATTTTTATCCCATATTCTTCTGAATATTAGATCCCAAATTGGGAGGGATCAAACTAGATGGTGGAGTCAAGATCCAAATAGAACATTGGACTGAATCTCAAAGGTAAAGTTGAATAAGGATAAATATATATAGCTTATATTTGGGGTCCCAAAATTAATTCTGAAAGTCCAGTGTGGGACGAGATCCGAACAGTGGTCTTACAAAGGTCTAGAGCTCCCAGTGCATCGACAATGTGTGATATAGCTGGCAAAAAAAGTTAATGACATCATGGGCTGCATTAAGAGAGGCTGAGCATCTCAGAATTAGGAGGCGATAGCCCTGCTGTCCTCTGCCTTCATCAGGTCACTAGGAGCAAATGGGAGGAAGCAGTAGAGAAGCAGATTTGAACTTGTCTTAAGGAAACACCTGCCAACTTTCTGAGCTTTTTAATAAAGTGTGGAATGAGCTGCCTTGGAAAATAGCAGATTAACTCTAACTGTATGTCTTCAAGCAGGGATTGTATTCCCACTTGATGGGGTCTTGGGATGGATATTCCTTCATGGACATGGTTTGACCTAGATACCTGTGGAAGGCCTATCCAATTCTAAAATGCTGGGGTACTCTAATTTTTGTGCAATGCACCATTTGCATTAAATTTTAGTTTATTTTTATTTTTAAGTTAAGTTGATTTTTATTTTAATTGCATTAAAATCAGTAATTTACAAGTTACAGTTGGCATGTGCCCCATAATAAGGAGGTGCTACCTCTGTATTTACCATGCTGATTTTGGAGGGAAATGGGGAAAGAATTCTTATTATGATTCAGGGTTTTTCTTGTTTCTTAAATCTTTGATATAAAAAAGAAACATTTGTTTGCATTTCTGACATTAAAGCGGTTTGCAACTGCTTTAGTCCAGGTATGACAGAGAAACTGAGGCAGCGTATCTAGGAAAAACTGCCCGCCAAAGAAAATATGAATAGAAATTTGTTTAGGGCAAATAAATGCAACACTATTCTTGACTCTATTTGAAGAGCCAATTTCTGCCTGCCTCTGTGCCTAAAAATTAATAATAACTGTCAGCCGCTGTCTATACTAGCAAGTGTAATGAGGGGCAAATTCTCCAGAGTGAAATCCTCTTTGTTATTGCCATCCATGGAGTCCTCAAGAGGATTCAGCTACAGATGGGGTTTCCATCTGGAAGCTGTCCTTGCTGATAATCTTGGATAGTTTTATTGGTTTAAATCTCCAGAGACAAGTAAATTCTCCAGTTGGCTACTCAGAATGCGGAAAGTCAAATTCCTCAAGAGAATCTCTGTAGTGAAGACATGGGTGAGCCGCCTTGAAAGTTGAGCTGGAGTAGAAATTCAGCCTCCACAAGTGATGCCCGATTGAGTAATTACTCTTTTCTCATCCCTTTTAATAAAAGGCTGCGCACAGGCTTCATGACTAACCTTGGTACAATATGAAGGACCTGAG
This sequence comes from Antechinus flavipes, assembly GCF_016432865.1. Taxonomy (NCBI): domain Eukaryota; kingdom Metazoa; phylum Chordata; class Mammalia; order Dasyuromorphia; family Dasyuridae; genus Antechinus; species Antechinus flavipes. The sequence continues at coordinate 68,224,405 of NC_067404.1, read as the reverse complement.
GAAATCTTTTATTTTAATTATAAAGTGTTTTCAAGGGACTTCTATTGGGGGATGACCCTTTTTTCTGCTCAACTATTTGCCTTTTCCAAAAAGCAACGAATAGCTGATGAAAAGGCAAGCTGCATTTCCTCCGTGGGCTAGTTTTGAAGCAATGACAACAGAAAGCCTTCTACAAAGTGCTGTCAGAATGTACGGTCTCCATCCCAACTGACCCTCTTGAAGTATTAAGGCAAGCTCGCAGATACCTGTGTGGTGGTAGAGAGATTGCACTTGCCAAAAATATACCAGTATGTATCACTGAAAGTGACAATTTCACTGCCAGAGCTAGAAACTCATTTTCCTCCCTAACTTCATGTCTATAATTTTCTTTAAAAACACTACTTTTTTACATGCAATAGGGAAAAAATGAAATATTATTTTTTAAAAACACAATTCAGTTTAACAAGCATATCTGTCACATGCTAGATGCTGGGGGTACAGATGCTAAAGAATGCAGTGATCCTTATCTGGAAGGAGCTTACATTCTCCTGGGAAGCATTTATTTCTGTCCTACTGGGGTTCAAGCTAACTAATTGGGGTTCTAGCCAAAAATTTGGAATTATGTGTGCCATTGAAGCCATATGCAACAGTGTCTATACACTTATCAAGTGTCTTTTTTTTCCAGTGACTTCCATTATGGGGAAAATTGATCTGTGATGAACTTGATCAAGTATACTATTTGGTTTGGTTGTTGAAATAATCAAACAGTATATATATAGATGTAGATATAGATGAGGGAAAAATTAGCAAGGCTATGCTTTAAGAATGTTGATCATGCAAATCTGTATACATATATACATATATATGGATATATATACATGTACATATATATACCAATCCCTAATTGAATATTAACTTAAAATGTGGATATTTAAAGATACATCATGAAATATATCCAGGTCTGCCCACATAGTATCTCTTGGTGCTCTTGCCATGGACGGAATGCTGACTATGATGGATGACATATCTGAATAAATAGGGCAGTTTCTATGTTCTTCATCCATCAATGGAAACGCAGATTTATTAGCATTTTAGAGCTGGAAGGGGTCTTAGAAATTGTTTAGTTCTAGGATGAACATAAGAGCATAGATTTAGAAGAGAAAGAAATCTAACGAGCATCTAGTCCAAATCCCTCATTTAACATATGAGCAAACGAGGCCCTAGAGCATTATGTGAATTTCCCAAAGTTACACAAACAGTGTCAGAGCTCAGATTTGAACTGAGATACTCTTATTCCATGACAGGTAGGTGATATTGCAGTGAAAAGAGCATCAGGACTAGCATCAGACTCATCTTTGTAAATTCAAATCTACCGTCAAACATGTAGTATCTGTGTGATTCTGGAAAAGTCACTACACCCTGTTTGCCTCAGTTTCCTCATCTGTAAAATGAGCTGGAGAAGGAAATGGTGAACCTCTCCGGTGTCTCTATAAAGAAAACCCCAAATGGGGACATGACTGAAAATCAACTGAACAACAACAAGCTCCTATTCCAAATCTAGTATTATTTTCATTTGTTGCTTAGTGTCACATTGCTTCATGTAACATTTGAGGAATCTACCATCCACAGATATTGAGTAACTTGATTCAAACTGAAACTATAATCTCGGGTTCTTAGACCACGGGTCTGCTCTTCCCATCTCCATGCTCGATCTGGAATGCCCTCTCCATTTGAATTGATTGTCTTACTTTAGAAAAGCTAAAAATGTCCTCTTCCCTGACATGTACCGATGTATTATCTTAGGTAATTTACACCATGCAAATAGCATCAACCCTGCGTTCTATCAGACAACACTTGTGTTTAAAAACAGAGGTCCTTCTGGCAGATGTGAATGCAGATCTCTTGCAGCTGGGGCGAGGAGTGGAATTCTGTCCTTGGTTCCATTCTTTGTACTTTGTTTTGGGATTAGGAAGGTTTCATTTGCATACCCCATTTAGTAATTTAAGAGCCGGATCATTTTGCCAGTGGAAGTGCACTGAAGATGTTATAGAGGACGAATGTCTGTTTGTTTCTAGAGTTGCATATAGTTACTTCAATGCATACATGCTTAGGAATTTAGAAAGTTAGACTTTAAAATAGTTGTAGCATGAGGACAATATTGTTGTCCATGGACTTACGTACATAGCAACCACCTCATTTCAAAAAAAGAATTTTGAAACTGATCCATAAAGCCAGTGTATCGAAAAAGGTTTTGGCGTGCCTGATTTCAAAATAAAACAGAATATCCACTTAATGTAATTTTACATGGAACAATATTTTGAGATTAATTCTCTGGTATTCATACCATCTGCTTTCCTCTCTACCAAATAAAAATACCCCCCCCAAATCTACCCCACGCCACCACCCTGAAAATGTAGAGATTTGAGAGTCAAAGTCCTTGTATAATACATGGCTTCCTTCCACTTTTTAGGTAGTCTCAGAAACTTGTAAAAAGAAAAAAAAAACACAAATTTTGAATATCATTGACAAGTTCCCAGTATTAGAAATGGTATTTTCCTTTTCATTATCTCATCATCAGTTTAATTGATAATTGTTATTTTTCAAGAAAATTTGACATTAAATCTCAATCTCCCCTTGATATTTCATATGCCACATTTCATTTCAAAGTTCATCTTGATGAATCAGAAATCATTTAAAACACCACAGGGCTTCTTATTTATAAATATATATCTTAATTACAGTCTTCCCGTCATAAGGAACATTGCTGTGATATTGAATTTTTCTAACATTCTTCATTAACCTCTTTAAAAATAGTTGCAGAACCTGCAAAGTCCACACTTCTTGAAATTAACTCCAAATAACATCCTTCTCCAGGATGCCAATTGGTCATGAGCTTAATCATTCTCTGAAACCACTCCATGGAGGGATGGATAAATGAGGAAGAGTGATCAAAGATTGCCAGTATGATTTCATTAAGAATAGGTCAGAGGTCATGACAGATTAAATGCATTTATTTTCTTTCTCAACATTTTATTAAACTGATTAATTAGGAGTTTCTATAGATATGACTTTATCTTGATCTTACCAAAGTTTTTGACAGAGTCCATCATGCTATTCTTGTGGCAAGAATATAAGTTCATGGGTAGCACCGTTAAGTTGATTTGGAGCTGATTGATTAGAAAGACCAATTAATAGTTCAATGTGAACTTTGAAGGCAAATCTCTAATAGTCTCCATGAAAAGAGACAAGACGTTCTGGAGTTAGAAGTTGACAGGTCTGTACGCAGACCTTGTCACAACACAGAATAGTGCGTACCCTTGTGCAAATCCTATTTTAGACTGACTAGAGTGGTGAGGAGCCTTGAGACCATGCCTTATGGAAATCAAATGAAACAACTAAAAATAATTATTCCAGTGAAGAGAAAATGATTTGCAGGTTTGTTGGATGTAGCAAGAGCCATCTGCAAGTACTAGGAAGAGTACTCCAAGTCTCCTCTGCTGGGAAGGAGAGGACACACTTCTTTTTGGACCCAGTTGACAGACCTAGGCCTGAACAAGGAGAAATTCAAAGAAGCAGATTTTAAATTTCATACTCAGAAATCCTGGCTAACAATTAAAGCTTTCCACAAGCAGAATAAGCTTTCTGAGGAGGCCCGCAAGCAAAGGATGGGTGATTTCTTGTCAAATAGATTAGAGAAAGGGTTATTGTTCAAATTCTGGTGGGTGTAGAAGGCATCACCATGGAAATACCATCCAACTTTAAGATTTTGTGATTCTTTGATCCTTTTAAAAATGATTTTTTACAAAAAGATATCTTGATACATTTGACATCATAAGACATATTTTAGGAAAAGGAGAAGGAGAAAATGGATAAGGAGAAAGAAGAGGAGGAGAAAGAGAATTAACTGCTGGAACTGTACCAAGGATGCTTTCCCACAGAGGATGAAGGGAACCTTCAAGCTTTTGTTCAACTACAAAATGCAGTCACTTTTTTTTTCCCTTTTGCTGCAGTAGTCTGTAGAACATTAAATATAAAAGAATAATCTAAAAAACAATTTGCCCCAGGACTTTTTCTATTGAAAGAGATGAGGACTAGATAATAATAGCTGACATTTATTATAAGACATAATCTCATTTGAGCTCTATGAGATAGGTATTGCACATCTTACAATTTCACTTTTTACACATAAGGAAACTGAGGCCCAGAGAAGTCAAAATGAATTGCCCAGAGCTATGTAGTTCATGTAATCTGCACTTCCATGCTTCTGAATCCAGGCCCAACATTGTTGCTAATGAAAATTTAAATAAGAGAAAATTATTGAAATCTTAAAACTCATCATATCTAAAACTGAACTCATCATCTTTGTCCCCAGACATTCCTGTTACTTGTCAAGGAAACCTCCATCCATCCTTCTAATCATCCTGGCTCAAAATTTAAATTTCATTTTCTTCTCTTTACTTTTCCCCCTCCACACAGTAATCTGTTGTCAAAGCCTTTAAATTTTACCTTAACCACAACGTATCTGTGACACTGCTTCCACCCTGGCTGTAGTCATCACCTCATACCTGGACTATTGCAAAAGTAGTTGGCTTCCTTGCCAAAAGGCTTTCCCGTCTCCTGTATATCCTTCGCTTAGCTGTCAAAGTGATCTTCCTCAAAGCCATATCACTTCCCTCCTCAATGACCTCCAATGGCTCCCTATCACATCCAGGATCAAATTTAAAATCCTCTGTTTGTCGTTCAAAGAGCTTCATAATCTGACCTCATGGTATACCTTTCGAGTTTTCTTCCATCCTACATATGCCCCACATACTGTGTGATCTACTAACACTGGTATTCTTATTGTTTTGCAAAAAAGAGACTCCATCTTCCAATTATTTTTATTGACCATCTCTCATGTCTAGAATTCTCTTCCAAGTCTCTTGGCTTCCCTGTCTTCCTTTAAGTTCCAACTAAAATCTTATCTCCTACATGAAGACTTTTCAGATTCTCTGTAATTTCAGTGCCTTTTCTCCACTATCTCGGGGTATTTTCTGTATCAGCTGTATGTGCATAGTTTATATGTTATCTGCCTCATTAGAATCCCTTGAAAGCAGGGACTTTTCCCCTTTTTGTATCCCCAACACTTAGTCCAATGGCTGGCACACACTAGGTGCTATATAAATGCTCATTCCGTTTTCTTCCCTACAACTCCCATCCCATCTTTATCCTCTCTTTTCAAACTGGTATGAGGACAAAATTCACATCGATTGTGTCACACACAAAAACGCCACAGCTTTTGATAGAAATGTTAACATGAAATTATTTGCTAAAGATATTTTCCAGTTTTAGAGTTTTTTAAGATTTGTTTATAATTGTTTAAAAGGGCTTTAGTTCTCAGACTTTTAATCATGCTGTATTCGATATTTAAAACTGTTCTATGTGCAATAAAGCAACTTAATAGACGATATTATTAAATTTTGTTGGGGGGTAAAAAAATCACATGCAATAAGGATGTGAAATTCTCCCATAATTGTATTAAATGTAATTTACAAAGCTGAAATAAAAGGGTATATAACCTTAATGAAGAAGTAGACAATAAACTGCACAAAGACAACTCATACAGTTAATGAGAACATTGTTTTAAAATATGCTCAAATTTACTGTATGCCTTCCCCCAACCTCGTTTAATTGTAGAATGAATAGAAGACCAGATCTTTAGGACAAACAGATTTGTTAATTGTGAGGTCTGAAGTCATGTTTTTATTTCGTCTAATTAAAAATATGGAATGAATAAAGAAATGGAGCCAGAATGTTTTTGTGGTAGGTCTGAGTAGCCAAGCTTATCCTTGCAAGGTATTCCTCAATCACATTTTCATCTTAGCAGTGGTAACTATTTTGACTTTCAGCATTTTCCTCACTTTGGTTACATGGGAAAGTAGGAAGAGAAAGACAAATGCTGTATATGTAGTATGTATAGTATATGTTTGTGTGTGTTTATATATTTATGTATATACAGACAAAATTATGTACATAATACCATAAATAGTATGTGTATGGAGAATTTATATATATATATATATATATAAATAATATGTGCTATATATATTTATCATATATTGTATATATATATATATGTATATATATATAAAACTGCACATGTTTGTATATAAATACACATACATATACTTAGGAAGCACGTATTTCTGTAGTGTCCACATGGCTCTTTTATGCTTTACTCCTGGACTTTCTCTTGTATCCTGGAGAAGGTAAGAATTCATAGGACAAAGTATGAATTCTCTTTGCTGAGGTTGATATTTTCCTGGTCCTGAGGGCCCAGTACCTCCCTGACAAGACATGTTGATCCTGATACAAGGTCATATGGGTTCAGAGTTGACAGAGCAGTAAGGATGCCTATGCTGACGCATCAGTGATCAAAGACCTCACACCTCTCAGCTAGTCTTCTGCTAGACTTGACCTTTAAAAACCTCAAATAGTTTTTTTATAAATCATCCTAGTTTTACCTTCCTAACCTTGAGCATTGCTTCGTTAAGGTTGCTCTGATAAGCTCACAAAGTTTGGTCTACATTCTTAATGGTTAGGCCTAGAAAAGTTAAAATACGGAACGCTTCTAGACACAAACAAATTCAGATAGTAGAAAGAACAGGAAAAAACTCAGCAAGAGGAAAGCCATCCTCTCTGGAGAAAGAACACTGCAGTGTAGTCTGTATTCTGTCAGACAGACAAGCCATGCTTTCAGTAGAACTGGAGAGAGGCTGATGCCAGGGTGAGCACTTAGGGACTGGTTTCACATATGGAGGAGAAGGGAAGGGAGGGGAGCAGAGATTTGAAAGGTGAAATCCTTAAGCATTGGGACCATCTGTTTAGGTCAAAGAGAGAAGGAAGATTAGCACCCCATGGAACAACCTAGACTATATCTTCATTGGAACAGTAAGTAATATAAACTATAGATGTAGACAGAAGATAGTTTTAGGTGTTTGCTGGAAGATATTTTTGGTTCTCAAGGGATTTGAATATTAACCCACCCCTTCTCTCTCTCCCTCCTTCTTTCATCCTCGCTGAGTTCAATAAAAGTTATTATTTGTCTGAAATCTTTGTAGTCTGAGTACGGTTCAGAGACTTTGCAGATAAGTCCATGTTAATTTCCAGAATATTTCTATCAATTCATCACAACCTCAAAACATAAAACTGCCCTAAGACTTTTGAGATATTCTTTATGTCAAAAGGCTGGTAATTTTTGTGTTTATTTTCAATTTTGCTATTTTACTCATTTTTCAGTTCATTTTTAGTTGAGTCTTGGGTTCTCTACATAATCTACCATATCCTCTGCAAAAAGCGATCATTTTTGTTTCTTCCTTGTGTAGGCTGATTCCCTCAATGTCTTTATCTTCTCTTATTGAAATACTTTGCATCAATATATTAAAGATTCATAGTGATGATGGAGAGCATCATTTCCCCCCAATATTGTGGAACAGATTTCTAATGTTCCTTTATTACAAGGAATGTTAACCCTTGCTTTTTGAAATATCTTTTGTGTTATGGAGAATTTTTCCTAGGTTTTTCATTTCATTAAACTTTTTAAACATAAATAAGCACTGTATTTTGTAAGAAGTTTCTGCTGAATCTTGTGATGTAACTCCGTTACTTTTATTGTTTCTGTTCCAGTGGGGGGGGGGGGCATCTTCCAGGAATGTCTAAAGAGAAGAATATTCTAGGACTTCCACAGATGTTAAATATGCGAGCTTAGTTTGGTATAAAAATAAGTGAGAATAATAAGTGATAAATAAATGATGACCAAAGTGGCCATCAGGTGAGGGTCACTGAAAAGCTCTCCCAACTCCAAATTTATTTCTTCTGCCCAAAGCCCAAGTGTCTGAAATCAGTCATTTTAAAAAAAAATGAAAGCCTCATGTCTTTTAGAAGGTGTACTTTCCTATAGAACACACTTACACTTCCCTGACTAGAGAGGATATTCTCCTCCCAGACTGATGTTTTTGGTAATTAAAAGAGCTCTTTTTCTGCCTCATTTCTTACCCAGTCTTAATCACTGATTTCCTGTTGCCTCAGACAAAATGAGACATGTGAAAGACCTAAGTCCTCTCACCACCTCAGGGGCCATCTCCAAACATCATTATTAATGGCTTTGTGGGAAAGAGTGAGGCTGCTAACTTTGCATAGCCCTGCCTCACTTAAATCTAGTTGTCTCCCAAATCTAGAAGTAACCTTCCTCCTCTTCAAAAAGGAAGGGACAAACAACAACAATGCAATTACAGGAGCAAGAGAAAAAAGATAAGGTTTGTTCCCCCTGAGGACCTGCTTCCTTAGCCCACAAATAACTTGACTTTCTCCTTCCTTCTAGAAACATGCATCCATTACCCAGTAGTCTTTGGTCTTCTTCTCTGGAGCTCCCACTGCCTTTTTGCCTATTAACTTCTTTGCCTTGGTTCTGATTTTTCTCACTTGCTTTTTAACTACTGCTGCATTGACAGTGAGAAGGCTACATTGCTAGGACATTGGCCTGGATATGAGCTCTTTTTCATTGTTCCTCTTTAAAATGTAACAGATAATAAAAAAAGAAAGATGAGTTTCTTGGACCATTACAGTCGTTCCCAAGAGCCACTCCTGACCCCATCTTCTGAAATGCCCCCACACCTGTGATGCCTGAACATCCTTGAGCTAATTAAAAGAGAAGAAATTTATAGTTAAAGCTCCATGGTTGCGGTTAGTCATATACTAATGTTTGGAAATGGTCTTTGGATAGAAGACACTTAAAAAAAAAAAAAGTAAGACAGACAGAACACAGACTATACTGCAGTGTTTTTGCTCCAGAGAGGGTAGCTTTCCACTTGCTGAGTTTTTCCCCGTTCTTACTACAGTCTGTGAATTTGTTTTGATGTCTAGATGCGTTCCGGATTTTAACTTTTCTAGGCCTAATCATTCAGAATGTAGACCAAACTTTGTGAGCTTATCAGAGCAGCCTTAATGAAGCAATGCTCAAGGTTAGGAAGGTAAAACTAGGATGATTTATAAATCCTGCTAATATAATTAATATATTTCCACCCAAACGCATTTCTTACCGTGACCTTGCGGCTACAGCAGACTGAGAAACAAACTTTGGATCTTTCCATTCCCCCATGGGAAGGTAGAAAAATTGCATCCTTTTAGTTATACTTAAAATATAGATAATATTGGGTAAATAGTGGTGACGGTAGCTAAAGGGCCAAACAGAGAATAGAAAGGAATAAATTGTCCTTTCTTTGAGGATACAATATATCAGAAGATATATTTATCATCTGTACCTGGGAGCCCATCATAATTTCTGCATCCACATTATTCCTACTAGACAATTTCATTTCCTAAAAGCAGGCTTTTGTATAGAGAGAGAAAGAGCTGCTCTTGTATGGTAATGTAAAAAGCAGAGAGGTGCCCGTGATGTAAGTACAAAAGGATGATCCCTGGGCAGAGAGTTATTTTGCAGTTGGTCAGTCCCTACCACGAATGGAGTATCCCATTAGGATCATTTGGAACTGGGATGAGGAAGAAGTCTGGCTCTCGGGATGCTTCATCAGCTCCCCCTCTCTACACATAATCCCCCTCCAAAGAAGTAGAACGTATAACCCCTCTATCAAAGTGTCCTATGGGATAACCTAGCATTCACTTGACCGTATTCTTTAGCCCTTTGTAGCTGTGTTGAATGAACTTGGATTTTACACAATTGCCTTGATGAGAAACAAAGATTTTCCTCTTACAGAAGGACTTGGGATTAGAATTGTAGCACCCACGTGCAATTGAACTTTGACATTGTTATTTTAATTGGTTGCTGATAATGATTGTTCTTGAGGGAGAAAATCAACCTCTATCAACACAGGAGCTATTTAATTTGTGGTTTGGATTGCTTTCACTCCTGGGAAAATTCTAATGGAGTAAGGCGGGCAGGAGGGAAAGGGGGAAGAGGGATGTTCACAACCTCACATAGAAATAATTACTTAAGCTGGGCTCCAAAGGGTGCTAAAGATTCTGCGAGGTTCAGGTGAAGATGGAATGCATACTAAACATTGGGGATCACCTATAAGAAACCATGGAGACCAGAGAGCAAAGATTCTCAAAAACCAACTGGAATAAATATTGGCTAGATCGGTGGAATGTTTTAAGGAGAGTAGCACATAATAAGCCGGAAAGGGGAGGCTGGAAATGGACTGGGCAAGATTTTAAATTCCAAAGAGAGAAGTTTCTTTTTTGACCCACATATAATAAAGAATCCCTGAAAACGTCTGGAGTAGGGGAATGACATGGTCACAACTATGCTTTAAGAATATCAATTTGGCAATTAAGTGGTGCGGTGGGAGAGGAGATGCAGGCAGAGCAATTAGGAGACTTTTGCTGTAGTCCAAGGGAGAGGCGTCCAAGGGAGAAAGGAGCTGAGGAATGATTTGGGGGGTAGAATTGACAGGGCACAGGAAGGGATTAGATGAGGGTGAGGATACGGGGCTTGAGAAGAGAAGAGTCAAGAATGTCTCTGAGATTGAAAACCTAGGTGTGCTATTCTCAATAGAAACAGAAAACTTCTGAAGAGGAGTGGCTTTGGGGGAACGATAATGAGTTCAGTTCTGGACCAGTTTGAAGTGTTTAATAGGCAGTTGATGATGCAGGCCTGAAGCTCAGGGGACAGACTGGTCTTGAATATAGAGATCTGTGAGTCATCTGCATGGAAATGATAATTGAACCCATGGGAACTGATGAGATCAGCCAAGTCTGAGACTGAAGAGAGAGAAGAGAAAGGGGCTCAGGACAGAGCCTTGGGCGATACCCAGCTGAGGGCGGTGATATCGACAGTGAGCCAGCCATGGGAACGGAGAAGGCAGAGAGATTTGGCTGTAAAAGGAAACAAAAGCACAGAGGTCTTCTTTCCTTCTGTTCAGTCTGTTAGGTCTTTTACCCTTTCTTTCCCTCAGTCTTACAGAGTTTCACCCCCGTTCCTTTCTCTTCCTTCTGGGACAGCTGTGCAGGAAACCTACATCTGATTGAGGAAACGTATCCATCGGTCATCATGCATTGCCTTTTGTGGCATGCATACGTGTTGCTTCCTTGGGGTCACTGTCACGAATGATCTCAGTCAATAAGAATAAGGACAGGGCTTATGGGTTCCTTGGTTTACACTCACGCATGCTACCTGAACCAGATTAAAATGGAAGTGGGAGCTGTGATGTGGCAAAAGAAGCCTTCATGGATGACCTGAGACTTCAGCTGTCTCAGCTGAAAGGGTTGCCAGAACATGGTTAGGTAGAGAGAAGGCCCATAGGAAGTCTCATAGGAGCTAACTTAGTGAATGTAGTTTAGAAAAGGGAAGAGGAGAAACTAATGATTCTCAAGCAGAGAGCCACAAGTTGGCAGCCTGGATCACTTTCTTTTGGCCAATGGCAAGAGTAAACCTTGCCCGGTGGATAGAGCCTGGAATCAGGAGGACCTCAGGCACTCACTAGCTGTGTGATTCTGGGCAAGTCACTTTACCCTGTGTGCCTGAATTTTCTCTCCTGTAAAATGAGATGGAAAGGATCTTTGCCAGAAAAACCCCAAATGGGGTCATAGAAAGTTAGACAAGTCTAAACGTCACCAAACGTGTCCCTGGCTCAGATGTCACCTGGGAGCATCAGTATCTAGCTCTGCCCTCAAAGGCAATCAGCTTCCCTTAGAAGCACACGTGTTTCTAGGAACAGCCCTAGAAACAATCACAGATACTGAGCTGGAAGGGGCCTCAGAGCTCATCAAATCAGTGTGACAGAGGGGGAAATTAGAAGGGAAGTTGCACAGCTCAAAAGCGACACTGGCGGAAGGTGAGGCCAGGGCATTGGTCTCGAAATCCAGCCTGGAGCTCTAGAGGTCCACAGCCTGTCTGACTCCCACTGACATCGCAATCTCCCATGAAGCTTTTCAGTTCCAAGAGGCTGCTTTGCTGTTCTCCATTGCTGGCCTTCTACCTCCCCATTCCCATCTTCCTCTGGGATATCCAGGTCACATCCAAATGCATTTTGCAAAATATCTCTGGAAGGGATACAAAAGATAGAACCGGCTGCTCCCAGAGGGCCTTGGGAGGCCTGGAATTATTCTTGGACTCTGTTGTCCTGGGTCAAAATCCCACTTATGCCTCTGTCTACCGAGGTGATTTCAAGCAAATTACTGGATGTTACTGGGCGACGAGGAGCCCTCACCAAGGGTGAGGGAGAGCTCAAGAGCCCTAATTCCTATGTGTCTTATAACATGATTTGGTATGTGCATGGGAAGAGGTGGGTTGGGGTGAGTGAGATCAGTAGATATACCAAAGGGAGGCTTTGCCTTGACGCTGGCTCCCCTTGGTTTTGACTCTCTCATCATCCACTGACTGCTGCAAATACTAACTCCCCCTATCTCTTATGCACCAAGGGTGAATGATGGTACACTGAAACTTTTATCCATCGGCACAGGATAGCAAAAGAATAAGACCCAAAGTGAGCCCAGCAGCCATTCCTCTGGCTATAGCCAGCCCTGCTGTTGTAATGTCAGATCCATGGACATTGGCCATGCAGATTAAAAATTAATCCAGATGCCAGACAGAGACCTTCTGTTGTGAACCACTGGGACTCGGATCTTAGAGTGCGTGGAAATCCAATGCTGTGCTGGTTTTAAGTGCACACATGCTCAAGTGACAAGAGCATCTCCATCTCACGATCCCAGGAACTTTCTCATAGGTCAACTTGTGTCCTGGGAGAAGTTGAGCTAATGGCTATACCATTTCCATTCAGCTGTTTTTCTTTTCTCCCTTGGAGCGAGGTTATTTATCTGTCATTCCTGTTTTATATTTAGTCTTTTTTTTCTTTTAAAGTTTGGTCTCCTGGAAATTGCTACAGCTGAAGCCTGCTGGATAATGTCTGTGAGGGATTATGGGTTGTATGCTTCTCCACTGAGAAGCAGATGGTACTCAGGACTTGTTAACTACCCAGAGATATGGACAATTTCAGTCAATTTCTTCAGCCAGAAAACATGGTAGCATTCATTTAGACTGCTCATCCTTCTTAGATTGCCTCCCCGTCATTTTCCTCTTCCCAGGTTTGTTCAGCACACCCAGTACATAGTGCTTTCCTTTCCCCCCATCAATCTAGTCTACTTTTTTTCTTTATAGGACAAGAAGCCTAAACTGAGCAGCTGGCCTCAGTCAGTTTGCCGGACTATTCTCTACCATTAATTCCATGAGAAACTTAAACTGAAATTTCGAAACCACTTTGAAATTTAGAAAGTGCTTGTCTCCTAAGAACCTAATGAGCTTGCTAGTGGTGGAATGATTGGTTTCGTTTTACACGTGAGAAAACTGAGGTCCGGACCATTGAAGTAATTTATTCCCAGCCACTCAGCTAACTAGTACTTGACTGCATGCCCCCACCCACTAGTTCTGGGATCTTTCTGCTTCCACACACTACCTCTCTCCATTTAAAACTCTCTCCATTTAAAAAATTCCAAAAAATAGAATCAACTGTCAAAAATAGCAATCAATAACTTCCATTCCACTTCAGTACCAGATGTGTTAACAAGAGTGTTTTTACAACATTGTCAATGTCATCTTTGATTCACATATTTCACTTACTACATATGTAAATAGGAGCCAGATGCAAAGAGATCCTTGTCTTTTCTTTTTAAACAAGCATTTGCCACAGATTATGAATGGGATATCTAAAGATTTCATGGTCATTTTTTTTTCCCGACTAGATCATGATGCACGGAAAATAAGGTTAGTATTTCTTTCCAAATGATTTGCTCAAACTCGAATACATATTGTTCTTCTGTTATGTTTATGGGATCTTTCATTTAAAACAAATATCTTACCAACTGGTAAGGTCCTGAATTTAATCAGTACTTCCATATGGATTCTATCTCCACGTAAGGGCAGAAACATCTTTGCTTAGGGGCTTCATTCCTTCCCTATCATCTGTATTCCAAATGGTATTTAATCTTAAGTCAGTCTTAATTCCCTGGAAACTCTCAGTGGAATTATTCTTAACTTTTTTTTCTCTTTACAAGGATTTCAATTACACATCATAAGTAATTATATTTGTTATTTTTCCTGTGATTGAAATGTTTCGAGGTACTTTCTTCTAGTCTAGGACATATTCCATATTTTCCTGTGCCGGTGACATGGGTTTTGGATGTTGCTGTTACTATATTCTGTCTCATCTTTTTTCCAAAGGTGTTCAGATAGAAGTGATTCTGGGATGAGCAACTTTCTTCCTTTATATCCACTGTCCTATGGAATATTGTGCAAGTAGATAAAATGATTTTTTAACTTAAAATATGAGGACATAAGTCTACCCCTCTTTAGACTCACTGAAAAAATCCTCAGGAAAACTCTAGCAGCAGACACAATGACGGGGTGATATGTATCTCTCCTTATCCCCATATATCTTGAGATTGTGAGTCAGATCTCTACGATTGTAAAAAAAAAAATTGTTCCATATATCTAGTAGATTGTGAGTACTTAATTTGGCAGCTATTAATATATAATTCTGTTTTATTTTAACATTCTTTTTTTTAAGTTTTAAGCTCCAGATTCTCCCTTCATCCCACTGAGAAGGCAAGCAATATGATATAAATTATAAATGTGAAGTCACACAAAATATATTTCTATATTACCCATAATGCAAAAAAAGCACATCAAAAAACAAAAAAATAATGAAAGTACTTTAAAGCAAGTTTCAGTATATATTCAGAATTAATCAGTTCTCTCTCTGGAGGCAGATAACATTTTTCATCATGAGTCCTTTGGAATGGTCTTGGATCACTATATTTTTTCAGCGTAGCTTAGTCTTTCCCTGGTCATCATCATCGCAATATTGTTGTTACTGTGTAAAATGACCTCCTGTTTTGCTCATTTCATTTGGCATCAGTTCTCATTAAGTCTTGCTAGTTTTTTATTTTTCTGAAACCATCCGCTTGTCATTCCTTATAGCCCAGTGGTATTCCATCACGGTCATGTGTTACAATTGTTCATTTGTTTTCCAATTGATGGGCATCCCCTCAATTTCTAATTCTTTGCTACCACAAAAAAGAGCTGCTATGAATAATTTGTGTAGATAGATGTCCTTATTTTTGAAATTAAAGGAGATTTAATCAAAAGTGAAAAACAGAGAGACTATACCATGTTAGCAGTATTATTTACTTAGTATTGTTTTAGACCATTTGAAATAGCTACATTATGAAATACCTGAGCATATACCTCCCAAAACAGGAACCACATGAACATAAATATGAAAGACCCTTTATACAGTTAAACTCATTCAAACAATTAAAAGTAATATCTGCTGGCCATGTGTAGGTAAAGCAAATATGATTTAAAAAAAGATGACATTTCTACCCAATCAATCCACTTATGTAATGATAGAGTTGGGTTAGGGCGGGGAAGATATAAAGAGAGGTGACTTAACAGCACCAGCCCTCAAACTACACCATAATGTGAGAGCATTGTAGAAGTGCAAAAAAGGCAATCTCAACTATTTTACATCAATTTTTTTCTTGCTTAAGTAAAACCTATGTAGCCAAGAACTGACGGAATGCAAGAAATGGTAGGGGGATACTTTCATAGACAATCTCTCAGACAAGTTGGGATTGGGCTGAAATAGTGCTGTGCCACTGGAAATGATAAACCAGCTGATCCAGAAAAATAGTCCATATAAAGCCTTTTCCTTTCTCTTTGATCTCTTTGAGATAGACCTAGTAATGATACAGCTGAGTCACAGCTTTGTAGCCTTTTAGACACAGTTCCAAATTGCTCTCTAGAATGGTCCATCAGTTCACAACTCTAACAACCATTGCTTAATATAACTATTTTCTCTCATTCCATCCATCATTAGTCATTTCTCATAGTTGTGAGGTGGTAGCTCAGAATTCTTTTAATTTGCATCTCTCTAATCAATAGTGATTTAGAGCATTTTTTCATATGACTGAATAGCTTTGATTTCTTTTTCTAAAAAGTGCCTGTTTATATCCTTTAACCATTTATCAATTGGGAATTGCTCTTATTTTTTATAAATTTGACTCAATTCTCTAGATATTTAATAAATGAGACCATGCATATAATTCTCATTATATAATTCTTGCCACCAGGTCACATCTTGCTAGATATTCAGTAGATGCCATTTTTGTATAGCCATTTTTGTTGTTATTTCTGTACACAAATAGGCAGTGATCATTGAATCCAGGATCCTTAAGAATAAGTCCCCTTTAATTTCTAATGTCAGTGACTTATTCCTGACCTGCCATCATAATAAGCCCTTCCATTTAACAGCATCAAATCCACATCATGTAGTCATTTGTTCAGTGCCTCATTCTTGACTCGTTGCCTGAGTTTGATTGGCTATTGCCAATGAATGGCCTTTAGAATATACCCTTGAATCTTAGACATTTTTTAGCTTCCATATAAAGGTAAGCTACTTTTGATTATCTTTGAACAATCCAATGGTTTGTACCCATCAGCATCCTTTCCTGGTGCTAAGTAAGCAATTTCTGCTTATTCCCAAAGTAGTTCTGTAAGTTATGGAACTGTTCTACAAATATCAATTAGTTATAGTCTTCCTTTATGGTGTGGAAGTGTTCATCTTTTTAGAGTTGCCTTAGGGTGGTAAGCTGTATGTTTTCTTCATATTGTATAAGTTTTTGTTGGCGTTCTTTCCAAATACATTATAGTCCATTTTACATTTGTAAGTATGCATTAAGACTGGTATTACATAGATGTTAATTTTTTAAACATCTTCTTTCATCAGACTTTGATTTCACAATGCCATTTTTTAGCCATTGCCTTCTCTTTATTGTCCCTTTTATACGTATCTTGCCTAATGGGGAGCAAGGTACTTTTGTAGGTATTGCTTTCGTTCTTTGGTTCTGTGGGTCCCCTGAAATCAAGCTCAGAAACTTTAGTGCATTTCTTTCCTTGACATACATTAGGAATTGTCCATTTTTTTAGTCCATAGGACATTTTGATATCATTGGAGAAAGATTCCACAAGGAGCTGTTTAATGTGTGTTTGGGGTGGAGCCAAATAGCTTAATGTAAACCAGCAACCATCAAGTTTAATATGATGTTTTTATATGGCAAATGTTAAAGGGAATGGGAGAGAAGTGGGACACTAAGGCATTGTTGGTGGAGTTGTGAAATGATCCAACCATATTGGAGGACAATATGGAACTGTGCCCAAAGGGCTATCAAACTGTGCACATCCTTTGGTCCAGCGGTGTCTGTAATGGGTCTGTATCCCAAAGAGATCTTAAAGGAGAGAAAGGAACCCACATGTGCAAAAATGTTTGTGGCAGCCCTCTTTGTAGTGGCAAGTAACTGGAAGCTGAGTGGACGCCCATCAGTTGGAGAATGGCTGAACAAGTTATGTTAGATGAATGTTATGGAATATTATTGTTATATAAGAAATGATGAACAAGCTGATTTAAGAAAGGCCTGGAAAGATTTACAGGAACTGATGCTGAGTAAAACAAGTAGAACTAGAACTACATTGTACACAGTAACAGCAAGAATGTACAATGATCACCTATAAAAGACTTGGTTCTTCTCAGTGGTTCAGTGATTCAGGGCAATCCCAATAAACTCTGGCTAGAAAAAGCCATCTGTATCCAGAAAAAGAATTATCGAGATTGAATGTAAATCAACACATGCTATGTTCACTTGTTTTTTGTTTTTTTTCCTCTCCTGTAGTTTTTCCCTTTTGTTCTGACTTTTCTCTCACAACATGATATGTATGTATGTATGTATATATATATATATATATATATATATATATATATATATATATATACATACATACATATATATATATGTGTGTGTATGTATATATATATATATATAAAATATATAATATATTAAAAGTTACATGCATGTATAACCAGAAAAATAAAACTAATAAAAATATTTTTTTAAATGTTTTGATTCAACTTTTTAAATTTAGAAGTTTTCTTAGTTCTGTTTAGGAGAGACAATAGATTTAAGGCTAGAAATAATCATAATGAGTTGACTACGAATTGTTCTTCATATAGTGGTATATTTTAGATACATAATAACTTTCCATCTGAACCTCACATCATTTATCATTCTCACTATGCTTAGGCCAATCTTATATGTTTGTCTTACATGAATGAGCTGTGAGTACAGAATTGGCTTTGTGATATTCAGCAGAAGCAATATAAATATGATGGTGCTTTCAGACAGCTTGTTCAATAATTACCAATTTGATAATGAGATGCTCTTTCTTTGGGATTTGTTCTTCCTTGCCCAATATATTATACTCTCTTAAATGTTTATGGACTGTTTTTTAATGATAAAAGTTGTGAATTTTTGATATAGAGTACATATTCATGAAATTAACTTATATATTTGTGGGGGTCACTGATGTTCTCACTCTTTAAGAATAGATAATGTAATGTCACTGTTAGGCAGGATCCGATCAGGCTTTTGTCTCAGAGAAAGCTGATAAAGTGTCTTTCATAGGAATTTAAGTGCCACTGTAATGCCTTTGAGCCAATAATCTCATTTACCTTGTTGCTTTCCAGGTTGACATAGAGGTTAGAATTTCATTTGCCAACCTTGACACAACTGTTCTGTCATTCTTTATATTAGTGTTCTTGTAAACTTCCTGTTTCTCTTTTGATCCAACTTGAATTGCTGTTTGGTTAGACCTTTCATGACCATAGGAAAAAAAAATCTTTCTGTATCCTTTTTGATGAGTTCTGTCTAGCCCCTCAAGCTTCTATAGTTAAGTTTTTGATTAATGTTAAGTGGTTTATTTTTGTTCTCTCTTAATTTCACCTTACCCTTTGAATCTTTGCTTCTTATAATTATTATAATTACTATCATCACCATCATACCAATTCTTTTTATTCGTGTTAGAGAGAGACAAGATTAGTAGGAGGTGAAAGTTTTGGACTTTGTCAAGTGACATTTACTAGTTGTGTGACCCTGAGCAAGTCACTGAACCTCTCTTAGCCTCAGTTTCCTTATCTGAAAAGGGTGAAAAGAATGATAGTTCTTTTCTGACCTTTTCCATGAGGTTGTTATGAGTTGCCAGTAAGATAAATATGTAAAACCTTTTCTAACCCAGATGGCCTAATACCAGATGGTCCAATGAGGATCTATGACTTTAGGGGTAGGGGTATTCCATCCAGTGAGACAGATGATCGCCTACTCATCCTTGCGTGTCCTGTGTGCCTCTGATTCATGTTGTCCACCTCAAAAGTCTCCTACTTGAGTTCCACTGAACATGCTGACGGCTTTACCCTAATGTGTCCGTGGTACTACTGGAGCACATGAGATGTGTGAGCTATCCCTTGCTCTCCTTTTGTGAATAGACCCTCTTCTTTTTTATTCCTACATTCTTAGACATTTCTTTGAGAATATTCTTTATCCCAATTCTTTGTAGTTTTTTATTTGTTGAGTTACAGTTTAATTAATGCCTGCCATCAATTTCTTCAATCCCCTCTCAGTGACAAGGCTAAAGGGTCTAAGTAAATTCAGCTCTTTGTAGTAGTAGTACTAGTACTAGTAGTAGAATAGTAGTAGTGGTCGTAGTGGTAGAAGAAGAAGAAGAAAAGAACAAGAAGTAGTGGGAAGAAGAGGAGGAGGAGGAGGAGTGGTAGTAGTAGTGGCAGTGGAAGAGGGTGTAGGAGTAGAAGTGGAAGTGGTTGGATCACTGGGCCTGGACTCAGAAGAGACCTGGCTTCATTGCTATCAATTCGTTACTAACCCTATGACCTTTCAAAAGTCACAGATTTTGGAGCCTAGTCTCCTCAGCTCTACAACTCATGTAATAATTCTACCCGAGCCATTCTCACATGTTGTTATGAAAAAAAGTACTGAAAATATTGTGCAAGCACGAGCTATTATTAAGTAGAACATGACTTTCCAAGTGTTGCTTTGATGTCTGGGGTCACATTCACAATCAATAAATACTTCCCCTTTACCTATCCATTACTTTATAAAACTTTGCTTATATTTTGTATTTGCTTGTCTGTGTTCATGTCCTTGCACCCCGTTCCATCATGCAATGTAGATTTCTTGAGGATGTCAACTGTTTCATTTTTACCATTATCTCCCCAGCACCTAACACAAGGCCTAGAACTCAATAGGCTTTTTAAAAGAAGAAAAAATAAATAAGTCTTGCTAAATGGATGAATGAATGAGTGGTGATGCTGATGGGTTTCCTCTCCTTTTTAGGCACATTCCCCTTAAATAATGTCACTTGGTGATACCATTGGAACAACCATTTGTTCGGAATGTTGACATCAGGAAGATTCTATTGGAAAATAGAGGAAATCCTGGCAGAACCGGCTCATTCCCAGCATGGACTAGGAATGGTTTCTTTCTAAAGGTAAGGAAATCTCCCTGAGGAGTTACTATACATTGTCATTTGTTATCTTCATTTTGAGTGAAGCTCCTTCTAAGAGGAGAGTGGCTCAGAGGATTTCTTCCCATGTTCCTCTTCGTGACAAATCCAATTAATTGAGGGAAGTCTACTGTGCTTGACATCTTCTTCATCTGAAACGTTTCCAACGGCTTGAAGTATTCAGAGGCCGGCCATTTCTCATGCTCTACTGGGTTACTGCCCTGAAGTTACCGGGACCTTTTATCCACATGTCACTCTGGACATGTGGATAAAGCTGAAAGTAGGGCAGGACATCCAAGGCTGGGCCTTAATACCACTTAGGTTTCTTAGCTAGAGAGAAAAAACTGAACTTAGCAACTAGTTAGCAATTTTAGCTAGTTAAAATGGGGAGTCCCAGGAGAATTCAATGCTTCTCTGACCCGCTCTTTCATTTAGGGCAGCATCATAGTCTTTCTTTGTTCAGTCCCGGTACCTCAGGTGTCACCCTGAGATCTCTCCCCCCACTACACTATCATTCTCACTTCCAGTGAATTCATCTGAAACAATGGTTTTGAGCTGCTTTGGTGCTGCTTGGTTCTGATGCCAAAATTGCTAGCCACGGCTCGGGGGCAGGGAGGGAGAGGGCACAGCACGTGTCGGTTCATGTTTAATTTCACAAAATATCGGTCCTTAATAAAGGTGCCTACATTCATCATTATTACGTGAGCATTTTGGGTTGCAATAATCAGAAGTAATCTTCCTCTTGAGAGTAAGTCTGTCGAGAGTCTAGATGTTTTTAAACACTAAGATTGTATTCTTGGATCTGTATTTGGCTCATTAATTAGCTCTCCTCCCCTGTCATTAGCTTCCTATGTATTTGGCAGAAGTCCTGACAGAAATCACAGAATGCTTCCCCTGAGAAGGAAGTCAATCAGCAGTTCAACCAACACTTAGTGAGCTCCCAGGAGGTATATAGCACTATCCCAGGGCCTTTCCGAAGCTCACTTATTCAAAGACTTCAAGGAACACTCTATCTAAAAGGATCAATAAGAAAGACAAGTATGCAATCACCATAAATGCGGATAGATAGATAGACAGATAGAGATAGAGATGTACAGTAATCACCTCTGTCACTACCATGGACTGAAGCGAAAGGCAGCCAGGATTCTTAGACAGGATGGGGATAGAAGTGGGTGGGAGTGGTAACAGAGAGAGCCCACGATAGCCAAAAATAAAGTCTTTGACTTTATGAGCTATTCTACAGGTAAGGTAAGCAAATAAAACTGCTCACCTGAAAAGTATTAAAAGTTAAATCTTACAAATTAAAAAAGTTAAAACTTACAGGAAAATGTCTATGACAGAGTTGTTTTTTTAATTAATTCAATAATTCCTTTCACTCTCTACTCTCTTTTCCTTGGTGTGTGTCACAGTGGCCAAGATGTCGCATCGGCTAAATACTGAAGTAGGAAGTAGGGGCCGGGAGGAAGTAGATCAGGTTTAAGGGTTTGAAGACTGATAGCTGCTGAAACTAGGACAAAGAAGTCAGGGCAGAGCCCCGGTGATTGTCCTTGTAGAAAGGGCCACGATAACTGATGCTCTGACCCTAACTGGCCTGGGGAACACCATTCCAAAGCAAATTGGACCTGGTCATATTTGGATAACAGTAACTGGGAATGACTAGAGATGGGGAGGAGACCTAGCTCCTTTTATTAGCCCCATTTCTAAGCAAGGTATGTCATCTTCTTTATGAAGCTGAATCCAATTGAAGGTGCATATGGACCTTGACTAGGTCACATAACTAATGGTGTGGCTACCGTGAGAATCACCAAGTCTTTCTCCTTGCCTGTCACTGAAATATTCCAGCCATTTGGGGGCTTTGTTTCCGAAAGTTGATGCATGAGTTGCTATCTCACCCTCTTGCCTTGGAGGGAACAGCTTATGCATTGTGTAGGTCAGAGAAAGGTGTGCTCCCCCTGTAGAGTTGAAGTTTAAGATAGAAGGCATAGCAGTTAGATACCTTCTTGGACTTGTACGTGTTTAGATTTGAGAGCTACTGCCCAGATTGCTTGCAGACAGTATAAAGATCCCTTCAGTACTTGCTGCCAATATGGAGGGTTCTGCCCAATAATCATTTGCCACTTTTCAAATTTGATGATGAAGTGCAGGCTATGGTGGTTTGGGCCGTATCCTAGTTGCGTTCTCCCTTTGGGTATAAATGACTGAAACAAAAACTTCTATTTTAAGAAAGAATCCTTTCCTACTTCTTTGCTGTCCTTCTCACTACCAACTCCCTTGATAGCAGTCTTAATGATAATGAAGAGTTTAATAAAATAGAAAGAGCTTCATGGGGAGTTAGGGAGCTAGATAAAAGCCCATCAAGATAATTTGTAAATACCTCTCTTTTAACTGATTCATTTAAAAGAAGAAATTCTATTTAAGAAACAATTGCGTGGAATATTCGGAAGGGTAATATCATTTAAACAAAATTCATCACAAAGTCATTAATAGAAATCAGTCTAACCACAGTGTACAAATAGAGGAAACACCGAGTAGAATCACATTTGTCAAAGGAATACAATTTGAAATAAACAGTTTCTTCTTGCAATAGATTCAAAATGATTTTCTTGGGAGAATTGTAAAAATCATAGGCAGCAGCAAATGGAGCATGTTACCAGGAAACCTGGAATATGGAGAGGAAGATATGGCTACTGTGATGCTGCCAGGGCAAATTAGGAAGAGATTGCCCTTCCCCACTCAACAGGGGGCATCTCTACAGTAGCATCTCTAACCAAACTAGGGATCCGGTCTGCTCCAACAAGCATTCAGTGAGGACAAGGGCACGTCAAGGAAACCCCAGAGAGTTCCTCTCTTCACGGAGGTTGGATTCTACCGGAACTGTGGTGGGATGACAATAAGCAATTCCATATAGTTAAGTGTGTATGTGAACAGAGGAGCAACTTGAGGAATCAACACGAGCTTTCCCTAGAAAGTGACACGTGAGCTGAGCCTAGAGGACTGGCAGGAATTCTAAGAGGCAAAAGTGAGTAGGGTGTGCATTCCCATTATGGTCACCAAGGCTGTCCGTAGCATCGAGGCAGGAGGTCGGAAGCCAAGTTTGAGCAACAGCAAAAAGATCTGTTTGAGTGGAAGGAATGGCATGTGAGGAGGACCAGTGTGGTCCAAGGGAGTCTGGGATCAGAAGGTTCTAAATACCACTCCAGTCCCAAAGGAAATGGAGAGCCACTAATAAGCCCTGAAGAGGACAGTAAAGAGATCAGACATACTTTAATGAGGTGATTTTAGTATCTGTGTGGAGATAGAGAGGAGAGAGTAGAAGTTTCAGCAAGGAAAACCATATATTTGACTTTTCCCAAATGGACCTCTTTAGAAAACACACACACCACACACATGCTCACTACCTTGTCTGTGCTGGGAAGAAACCACCAAGGCTCAGAGCCACCACTTCTAAACCCATGTTCTTTACACTGACCAATTTCTACCTTACTTCTGAGTACAAATGGGGTAGGTTTTCTTATGAGGCAATAGAAATGTGGGTCCCATTTGGGACATAAGCTGGAGATTTTTTTTAGACGTTTTGAAATGGCAAGTAATGAAGTGTGCATGGGGGGAATGCTAGATGATAAAATATCTGAGGAGGAAAGGCATATGTTTCTGCCATTTGGTAAGCTGTTGTAAAGGTTGAACTTCTCCTGTCTTCCAAGACCCTTTGATGTAATAATAGTTACAGTAATGCCTTAGTGATTAAGAATAATTTGTGTCTTCAAAATTCTTGGGAATTTTCAGAGGGTGTCTGCAAACAAGGCCATAGATTAGCAACATATCTCAGTGTTTAAGAGATAGGCCATTGGTCACTGTTGAAATACGAATGGTAGAAGCTGTCACCTCAATTTTATCATCAATCCAAATGGTTATATTAAAAGAAATAGTGTGCATTTACCCAAATAGAAATGTATCCTATAACACATCACAGGTGCATACGGTGGCCTAATGCTCTCAGTGAAAATCTCCCTCTTATTTCTACGGTCTATTCGTGTAAATGAACTTCAGTTTGCACAAATGTAATAGGAAGAAAGAAAACCCATTACTGGAAATCTAGACACATAGAAATTCACATTTGCTGGGAAGACTCTAACATTAAGGTACCAAGTTACTTAGCTTTCTACATCCTTCCTTAAGTGTGTAACCACACATTGTCTTGAACAAGACCATGTAAATAACTTAAAAGCCAAGGTCAAAAGGCCTCAGTGAGTTATGCCATCATTATGAAAGAACATTTTGCAGTAACCGTTTTGAAGTGTTATGGTCTTTCTGGTTGAGCAGAAATGTCCCTGAACATTAATGAAGGAGAAGTTCGACGGAGATATATAACTTGCTAGAAATAACAGATTGGAATTTGATCAAAAGATTCATTAAGAATGGCCCCTTTGGCAATATATTTTATACAAATTTTTCTCAAATATGTTAAAAGAAAAACTCATGATGTCCTATCCTAATGGTATGTGTGGGGAAAGATTCTCCTTCTTGTTATAAAACATGGAAAAATTGTCTTCAACTATGCTACAATGCTACAAGGTTAGCTTAGATAACTGTTGCTTGTTATCTGGCAAAGGATTAAACAAAACTTTAAATTATTTAAGGGGAATTTGAAGCAAGAGTAGACAAAATTAGTGAAGAGAAGAAGAAAAGGAGAGTAAAAATTGAAAATAATTTTGCCATCTGATTTTTTTCTTTATCACTAATTTATCATAGAATAAAATATGTAAAGAATGAATCATGCCAAGTTCTTAAAGTATTTAAAAAAAAAGAATTGTTGGACCATTTTAATTTCCTTAGAACTTGTTTGATGGTTCCTGCATACATAAAAATTAACAGTATCAGCCTCTTAAATGCATCTTTCTCGCTTAATATGTTTTCTTTTACTTTTTGTATATGAAAATTTTAGAATTACAAATAATGAACTATCTTGAGCTCTACAGAAGAAAAAAATAACAGATGGTAAAGAAGTAAATTTAAGGTAGATTTTTTTAAGATAAAAAATAAAAGAAAGTAATTTTAACCACTTGAAATCATAAAGCATCTTTTCCTAAAGGGATATGAATGGCAACATCCTGGTATATGCCTATTTAATGCCTGGAGGAAGCATTAAGTAGATTCTCAACACACTTCCTGATTCTATCCTAGTATTTTGTTTACTTGATTTTGCTCATTTTGTTAAAATGTCTAAACTGTGGGCTTTTGACAATATGTATTTGTTCAATTTAATAAGACAGGACAGATTTATTTTTTTCCCTAAAAGTAGGTTGTTATTCCTCTGTAAATTAGTGACCAAGAATGTATATTTTGAACTCAAAATTATACTAATGATTAACCTTCAGGTTTGGGTTCCTTGTTTCAATAGGAAAAAATGGACTTTTGGGTTGTACGTTAGCTATTTCCAAATGGTTTTTGGTTAAAATTTCAAAAAAATCAGCTGGCATTCTATGTAATGAAAATGTCTTCATCCTTGACATAGATTCTGACATTACTGTTGCAAAACCCTTAATAACTTGGTTTCTACATAAATTTGAAAGCCCTCTACAATCTTGGTTCCTATTTTTTCCAGTGTTTCTCTTCTCTATAAACTGAGCTGCTTCCTTTAAAAAAAAAGTAACTTTAAAGAATTTAAACATGAACATTTCAGTGTACAAAGAACAGAAGAGGTGCTTGAGTATAAAAGTGAACTGCTAGGTAATTTTAAAGTACATATTAAATATAACACAACAGTAGTAATTGCTCAGATTATGCCCCCTTCTGAAATCAACAAAAAGATTACCTTCTTCCCAGTACTGCCATTCCTGCAAAGAAGAGAGTGACAGTAGTCACTAGACCACAGTAGTCACGAATCAAAAATAACCAAGGCTGAACAGAAAGATTTCCTGCAATTTGTACTGGCAACACACCCTCTATAATTGCCAGCCCCATCCCAAAGCTGACAGTAATACTGTCTGGCACATACTGACAAGTGCTGAGGAAGTCCATGTGATGATTGAAAGGCATAGTGAAGTAAGGAGAGAATGGGTTTCTCTCTCAGTGGTCAGGATCCCTTGCCAGAAGGCCATTGTGAAATTACATTTGCAAACCTTATGCCCCAAGTCTTATTCAAGAAGTGAGAGATAACCGCTTCAAGTTCAAGTAGTTATCATACAAAGCTTAGTATTATTGATGGAAAAAATATGTCTTGTCCTCTCTGGTTTTGATGAATGATGTACATAACAACCATCAGTCTGTTTCATCATTTTCCTGAGATTGGATTCTTTTCTTTACCAAACATCTTATAGAAGGAGACTCTTTGGTTTTCCAAGGCGAGCCAATAATAAGGGAAGCATTGTAATTCAGGGAAGTAAATAACATCCCTGTCCCTACACGGAAAAGTGGGCCACGTGAGGAGAGCCAGAGTGGCTGATAGATATCCATGAATATAGTCATTAGGATGAAAGGATTTATTATTTTAATCTTTAATTCATTCCTTCACTTATTTATCAAGTTTTGGATATATATATATATATATATATATATATATATATATATATATATATATATATATATATGGAGAGGGATAGAGAATAGTTTTTAAAAGAACAGCCAAATTTGACTCATGGACAGTAGCTTCCCGAATTAGGGGGTCATCAAGGATTGTTCTGGTCAGAACTCATCAGCCCAGTATTGAATGTCTTTGGATGTGGCTAGCTTATCCCTCTGACAACGGACATGCCATCTATACGTAAGGCCTTTCTCGGGAGAATATACCAGATTTTCACTCTGCTGGCAAAGCCAGAAAAAGTTGGGGTCATGTCATGAGCATGGCTTTCTAGTATATGCTGTCATAGTGTTCAGTTTTGGACTTCTGATCAATCCCATTAGACAGAGCTGAAAAAAGCGAAAAGACCATTCTTCTAGCTGACATCTTACTATTAGCATAGCTGTTAGCCTGCTTTCCATGTGAAATAGGAGATCCAGAACTTCCCTTGAGCTGGGAGGAACTGAGTTCAAGCTCTACCTCTTCCAGATATTGGTTGTGTGATCCTAGAAAAATCAATTAACCTCTCTGTGTTTGGGCAGCTCTCTAAGAGACTGAGTTGCAGAAATAGTGCTGACCTGTATCATTAAATAGAACTTTCCTTATCTAGGAATTCCCTCTGCCAATGAAATCCCTGGTCCATTTTCTATCCCTTCAGAAAGCTTAATGCTATTTGAAGTTTAAAGCTTAAAACTACAGAGACTTCGGGTATATATGCTGGTGTATAGTGGCACCCCAAATCCCAACTCTGTCTTTGGATAAATTTAATCTATGTAATCCTTTTGTTTCTTCTTCTTCCTTCTTTCTTCTTTCTTCTTTCTTCTTTCTTCTTTTTCTTCTTTCTTCTTCTTCTTCTTCTTTTTCTTCAGAAGTATCTTTTGAGTAACAGAAAAATCCTAGTTATATATTCTGAATTATTATTTTTCAAAGGCTTCTCCTTATTTCTCTAAAAGCTTATTCTTGCTCCCACTCTTTTATTCGCTCATAACCACTTTCATTGTGTGAAGTTTTCAATTGATTGAAACTTGCCGGGGCTGTCTTCTTTGATACCAATGTTAAAATTAACTATTTTCCTGAGTTTAAAAGGAAATGACTCACAAAAACACTTCAGTAGATGAGGGAGGCAGACCTGACATTTATCAATTACACTTCACAAGTACTAGGAAGTTGATCAAACAATGTAGAACCACAAATTTGTTCCCTTTCTAATGCTGCTACGAAATCATAATGGGGAGATCAGCTACTTGTGCAGAGAATCCATCACAACAACCAAATTGAGAGACATCTTATCCCTTTCAAATAGCGATTTCTAGCCGGAACTGACAGAGGTTGGAGGATGAGGGTTATTCTTTTTAAAAATGAAAACACCTGAAGGGAAACATTGTATGCTTGGATTTTATTCACAGTTATATTGCTCTGAGCTGTAATCATCTTATTACCTCAATTTATTGATGGAAACTGAGGTCCAGAGAAGGAATGACTGGCCCAGGTTCTTCACTCTGGTTGAATCTGCTTTCTTTTGTATCTTACATTATATTCAATGTATTTCATTTCAGTTATTCTTCTTAGAATATCAAAATGAAAGCCAATCTCTCCCTTGTGACTCTGTCTAGAATCCCAAAACAGGTAAACACCTGATATGATTATTTTGGCTGTTGAATTAGACTACTTGGTCAATGAATGGTTCAGTAAGTCATGTTTTTGATACCGATTTAATAAAGGCATCATTAATAGGCCTCTAAGTCTCTCTCGTGAAACAGGAATTTCTAGTTTTTTATATTTATTTGCTATTGGATTATGTGTATATTTGTGTAACATAGTGAGAACGGTGTTAGATTTGATGGCAGTAGGTTCTGAGTTTAAATCTTAACTCTGAGACTTACCTGTTCCTGGGCCCTCCTGCTACAAGTCTTTCCCCCTCTAATCTCCCTTTCATTCAGCTTTCAATGGGATCTTTCTAAAGTGAAGGTCTGATCATATCTCTTCCAGTGGCTCCCTAGTATCTTCAGGATCAAATAGAAAATCCTCTCCTAAAATCTATCTGTATAATCTGGGCCTTCCTTCCTACCTTACACCATACTCCATGTGCTCTGTGACTCAGTGACAATGATGCCTTTTCTTTTTTCTTTTCTTTTCATAAGACACTCCATCTCCCTTCTCAGCGTGTTGTCACTGGCTGTCTCCCAGACCTGGACTGTTTTGCCTCCTCTTCACTGCCTGGCTTTCTTAACTTCAAGTCTCACAAATTAATACAATTTAATGGACAGGAATTAGGCCCTGGAGTTGGGAAAATAAGGTTCAAATCACATGCCACCATCCATAGACTGGATATTAAATCTCTTAGTGCTCCACAAAGTTCCCTTAGATCATAAGTTAACAACCACTTCAAGTCAGTGTAGGGTATTTCTGTACTGAAACTTCCTACTACAAACAGAGTCACATGGTTGTGGCCATTATTTGGATTTCTGGCATGTGAATCCCCTCCAAAACAACGCATGGCTCCAATCATCCCTTTGACTGCCTAGATGACAGACATGGATTCCTAATTGAGTTTTGCTTTTCTGTTGAATTTTTTATTTTTCAGCAATGAGCTGCTCTCAGTTCCTGAATTTCATGCCATAGAAAAGGATGGTATGTGCCATTTGTCCCAAGCTCATGCCTCCTTTTGGGAGCATTTGCCTGCTTCTAGGTCCAACTAAGGCAGATTTTACCTCGAATAGACATAAAAATCTAGAACTCGGGAAAGAAGACTAGAGTTGGAAGTGGTGATGGTAGTCCTATATGAGCCTGTAACACTTAGCACTGGAGATAGTTAAGTGGCTACTGTGCTTTCTTGTACAGCAGTGTTGGGCCAGCACCACCCCCCTTTCCCATAATAACCAAGAATTTGGGATCCAGAGTGAGGTAAGATTTTTTTTTGGGGGGGGGGGGTCTTGACGCTGACAAGTTAGGGCTTTGCAGTACAGTAATAGCGAAGGGGCTATTGGTAGTTCCCCATTCCTTTGTATCTCTGCATTAAACCCTGCTTCAATCCACATTCATAAATAATTTCCTGCCTCCTATGATTCCTACCTGAACCCTGATTAGGTGTTTATCAAACTAAATTAGGAGTTTATCAATCAAAATAAATCTAAATTTATTAGATACTAACAAAAGCCACTTTCCACTTATAACTTTCAAGAAACCGACAAAAGTGTGTAATTCAAAGCCAGAAAGATAGGAAGTTAAATAGAATCAATAGACAGTCTTTCAGAAATCATATGAAAGAATGGAATTAACACAATGACTAGTGGAAGAGAGAATGAATAGATCTATATTTCCTCATTCTGTCCTTTTGAGTGCTGAAGTGGCATTTTTATTTATCAAACAAAACAAAAAGGCACTCTGCTAATATTTTGTAGTTGTTGCTACAGCTGCTTTAAATTTGTTGGTATTACTTTTTTCCAATTACATGTAAAGATAGTTTTCCATATTCATTTTTATAAGATTTTGAGTTGCAAATGTTTTGTCCTCCTTCACCTTTCTTCCCCCTCCTCTCTTCCCAAGTTGGCAAGCAATCCAATATAAGTTATACATGTGCAAGCATGGAAACAAAAGTCCACGTTAGTCATGCTGTTAAAGAAGAAACAGAAGAAAAGGAAAAAGTCACCAAAAAAATGAAAATAATATGCTTTGATCTGCATTCAGACTCCACAGTTGTTTCTCTGGATGCAAATAGCACTTTCCCTCAGAGTTTTCAGATTGTTTTGCATTGCTGTATTGTTGAAAATAGCTAAAAGCCATTCCCAGGTGATCATTATACAATATCAGTGTTACTATATCCAATGGTCTCTTGTTCTGCTCGCTTCACTCAGCATCAGTTCATGTAAGTCTCTCCAGGCTTTTCTGAAATCATCCTGCTGGTCATTTCGTTTAGAACAATAATATTCCTTTACTTTCATATACCATAATTTATTCAGCCATTCCCCAGTCAATGGGCATGCCCTAAATTTCTAATATGTTGCCACCACAAGAAGAGCTGTAATAAATATGTTTGCACATGTAGATCCTTTTTTGGTTTTTATGATCTCTTTGGGATACAGCCCTACAATGGTATTGCTAAATGAATGTGTATGCAGATGATAATTGTACACATATATTGGATTTAACATATATTTCTACCATGTTTACCATATATTGGACTCCTTGCCATCTAGGGGAGGGTATAGAGGAAGGGAGGGACAATTGGAACATGGGGTTTTGCAAGGGCTAATGTTGAAGAATTGTCCATGTGTATGTTTTGAAAAATAAAAAGCTTTAATAAACAAAAAGAAAGAAAGTGTATGCAGAGTTCTATTGTCCTTGCTTCCTGGAAACATCAGTTCACAACTTCACCAAAAAATGTATTAGTGTCCCAATTTTCCCACATCTCCTCCAAAATCTATCATATTACTTTTCTGTCATATTAGCCAATCTCATAGATGTGAAGTGGTACATTGGAATTGTTTTAATTTGCATTTCTCTAATCAGTGATATAGAGCATTTTGTTTCATATGACTAGAGATAGCTTTAATTTTTTCATCTGAAAACTGCCTGTTCATATATTTTGACCATTTATCAATTATGGAATGATTTTTATTCTCACAAATTTGACTAGCTCTCTCTATATTTGAAGAACTAGGCCATTATCAGAAACACTGGCTCTTAAAAATTGTTCCCCAGTTTTGTGCTTGCCTTCTAATCTTGGTTGTATTGGTTCTGTTTGTGAAAAACATTTTTAACTTAGTGTAATCAGAATTATTCATTTTGCATTTCAGAATGTTCTCTATCTCTTGTTTGGTCATAAATTCTTCCCTTCTCCCTAGATCTGACAATTAAGCTATTCCTTGTTCTCCTAATTTTTTTTATGATATCATGCTTTCTGTCTAAATCATGTACCCATTTTGACATTGTCTTGGTATATTGTGTGGGATTTTGATTTCTGCCTAATTTATCCCATGCTATTTTTCAGTTTTCCCAGAAGTTTTTTGTCAGTCAGTTCTTCTCGCAGACCTGGAGTCTTTGAGTTTATCAAAAAGTAGATTACTATTGTCATTTCCAAGGGTGACTTGTGTGCCTATTTTATTCCACTGATGCACCATTCTTATTTCTTAGCCAGAACCAAATAGTTTTAATGATTGCTGTTTTATAGTTTTAAATCTAGTTTGGCTAGGCTACCTTCCTTTACATTAAAAAAAATAATTCCCTTGATATTCTTGACCTTTTGTTCTTCCCAAAGAATTTTATTATTTTTCTAACTCTATAAAACAATTTTGATAGTTTGGTTTGGCACTGAATAAGTAAACTAATTTAGGTAGGTAAATGAGCATCTTCATTTAATCATAATAGGATATTGCTCTATAGCAGACAGATATGCAGTTGGTCAGATATGAACATTTGTCATAGTAGAAGCTTTGGTATACTTTAATCCCTACTTTTTATTGTCTTTCACGATCACTAATGAAAGTCCAGATAAACTCATTGGCTCATGTGAATTACATGTTATGTATCCAGGCACCTGACAGTTTCAAATGAAAAACAGAGTTGTTTTGAACTTCCCAGTTCTTTTCAAAGGAGGAAAGACTTGAAAAATAGTTTAAAAAAAAAAAAAACTACTACATGCCAGATTGAAATAACTTTGGGGAGTTTTAAAATCACTTTCCAAGCAGTTTGATCCCAGCATCCTCCTGAGTACCTGCATACCATTGGAACAATAATAACATTTACCTTGTTGTTACTGTTTATTTTTGAGAGATGCTACTATCAAGAAACAAGTGGTGATATTTCCCAGCAGCCTAATGCTATTAAATACCACTTCGGTTGCCTCAGCAGCAGTGGGCAAAACCGAGTGTATCATTTCCATTCTAACTTCACTGGTTTTCTTTTTTTTCTGAGCTCTCTTTGTACAAGATTAACTTTATCCATTCATATATCACCCTCTTTGTTGCCCCATCATCAATGCACTAATATTCAAAATGGAAAAGAAACCCAGCTGGTTTTGTCAGAATCTGTAGATCAAGTGGTAGTAGCTTTTACCCTGTGATTTGTACTATATTGGCTCCAGAAATGCTCTTTGACCTATGTAAAAATTCAGGCTGGAGCTATTTTAATAATTGTATGATCAACTGACCATTCCACAAGTGTACTGGGTAATAAATGTTTGCTAATGAAATGTCAAAAAGTCCTTCAAAACAAAATAAGGGATTTAAGGGATTTAAACCGTATGTGATCTTTGACCCAGCTTCCAACTTTTGTTGTTGTTCAGCCACATCCAACTCTGGGCAATCCCGTTTGGAGCTATCTTGACAGAGATACTGGAATGCTTTGCCCTTTCCTTCTCCAGCTCATTTTACAAATAAGGAAACTGAAGCAAACAGGTGACGTGACTTGCCTGAGTCACACAGCTAGTAGGTGTCTGAGGCTGCATTTGAACTCGGGTCTTCCTGACTTCAGAGGCCCAGTATTCTATCTACTATACTACCTAGGCTCCAACTACTAAGTCTATACCCTAAAGAGATCAAGAAAAAGGAAAAAGATCCATACGTACAGATATCTTTCATGATAGCTCTTTTTGTGGTGATTAAACATGGAAAACGAAGGAGATGTCTGCCTATTGGGAAATGGTTAAACAGACTGTCATACAGGAATATAATGGAATACTATCGAACCATAAAAATTATGCATATGAAAATGGACATTTTTGAATTTTTTTAAAATCTGTTTAGGGAAAACTGGAAAGATCCCTATGAACTGATATGAAGTAGGCAGAACTAGGTGAAAGATTTATATAGTAATGTTATAGAGAACAACAATGTTGAAAGTTTTTAGAACTCTGAATAATATGATGATAAACCACAAGTCCCAAAGCCTACAGATAAAATGCCCTACTCATCTACTGTGAAAGAAGTGACTAACTTAAGATGCGGACTTAGACATACATTTTCAGACATGACCCAGTATGGGGGACTGTTTTGCTATTATCAAATTGTGCATGTACATATTGAGATCTTTATTTTTCTTTCCTTTTTTTTTTAATTTGCTCAGTGGTGGGGAAAGGTAGGAAGAGGCACTGTTTATTACAGGAAAAAAATGTAGGCCATAAGAAAAAGAAAACAAAGAGAAAAGAGGTGATTGTAAATTATTATCCACTTGTCTTTGAACCTAAACTATTCACAAGTTGTTTTTATTCACAGGAAAAACTTTAAATCTTTTGTCCTTGAGCCAATAAAATGCATCCATTTACTCTTAGACTTTGAAACACATTTTTTAAACCATGTTGCATCCTTTGAACCCTTGAAATCATGGTCATCCATTTTCCTTTGTGTCAATGGGAAAGCGGTTCCTGGGTTTCATTTTCCTCCTTTGTTAAATGAGGGGATTGGACTAGAAGATGTCTAAAGTCCCTTCCAATTGTGGATCCTATAAACTGCTGTGGGGCACTGGGGATGAAGGAGTAGCAAAAGAAAGATTCTGTGGCTAAAAATCTACTTAATATTTTTCACATAATAAATTTTATTTTACTAATTGTCAAAGAGTCAGGGAGCCTTGTTTACTTGAATGTTTTTTGTGGGGATTTCTAGGGTCTAGCTTTCAAATTCAGCCACTGCAGAGCTCCTGTATTTTGTCTTTCCAAATGTCATTATATAACAACTAAGTAAGATTGAGAAAGTGATCTTTTCACAGCAATTCTGTAAGACAGCAAAAATATTAATACTACCATTTAAGCAACAAGTAATCTGAGGCTCAGAATAGTCACATGTCTTCCCTGTGATCATAATTAACCATTCCACATTGGAATTTTCCCCATCCCACTTTTGATATATCACAGGTTGGTATACAAAATTAAATCAGAATTTAGGGGGAGTTTTGCAAAAGCCACAGATGACACAGAAAACATTTAGAAACTCAGAAATGCATAAAATATGTGTTTTGTATTGTATGATATCAACATATTTTATCTTCTAATATCATAAGAATTCCGACTTCTTCTCTGATAGAAAGGGAGCGCCCAAAACATTGCCACGGATTTTCCAGTGGCGGGGTGGCACTGCACCTAAGCCTTCTCTCCCCTCCTTGGCCTCATCTGAGACAGGGAAGGAATAACTGTACACCAATAAAAGTCCAAACTGACATTTGTACTAGGCTTTCTTGACTTCTAAGGCAGGAACTTCCTGTACCAGACTCACTAGGCCTGGCATTTTTATCTCTCTAGAGTTACAGAGAATATTGCGAGATTCATATTCTGACAGAAGGTTATTTGATTAAGCTTAACTGATACCAGTTAGGAACCTGCTATAAGGACGAGTCTGTTCGAGGTATCCAGGAAAGGTATTAAGGGGGAAAAACTTCCATTCCTGCTTTTAATTAATTTTCTCTTCCCCTCAATTAATTGATTTCTTAAATAAGGAGTTTGCTGTTTTTGCACATATTGGGAAATGGCATAGGGTTGATATTCTAGAGCATGGATTTTTTTCTTCTGGGAGGCAAATGTTGTAGCAGATTCAACTGGAGCCAGGATACTGGAGGCAACCCTCTTCCACAGTTTCCACAAGAACAGGCTTTAGTCCTGGGTGGATCTAGCCTCTAAGGAGAAGAATCAGATTTTTTTCCCTCACTATCCTTGGCTTTTTCTGGCCCTAGTTTTAGAAAGTCCTATCAAGTTTAGATTTGGCTGAAGTCTAGGCTCTCTTTAAATGGTTGAGAAAGGTACTCAGTATCCAAAGTAAATCAGGAAGATAGACTTTATTTAGGTCTTCCTTGCAAAAGAAATGCTTAAATCACAAAAGGCTCATAAGGGTGTATTGACAAGGACTCATTCCTCTTATGTCCTGCTGATACCTAGAACATATAAGTATTACAGTGGGCTTGGTTGAGTAAATTAATCTGCTTACCACACTGTGCTTCAAGGAAATAAAGAGGGACCTTGATCTCTTATGATGCAAAAACGATCTTAAACATGAAATTAAGTGTAAAATCTTCTTGAAGAAACTGGTGACACCCAGCTGGAAGAGTGTGTAGATTAACTAAGAAATTGTGGTACAGGGCCAGCTAGGTGGTGCAATGGATAGAGCACCAGCCCTGAAGTCAGGAAGACCTGAGTTCAAATGTGACCTCAGACACTAACACTTCCTAGCTGTGTGACCCTGGGCCAGTCTCAATTGCCTCAGGGGGAAAAAAAAGTTTGTGGTCCAGTCCTGTAAGTCATAAATAAAATAGAGCACCAAACCCAAACTGCCCAAATTGGAATATCTGCTATATCTCCAGATTCCAGTGAGGAGTAAATGAAGAGGAAATGTTTCAGCTAAACCCCTTAAAGGAGTTGGGGGAGGGTGGAACATTTGTGTTTTAGCCTTGGTCTGCTCCTTGCATTCCCTATCCCTCTCTCCAGTCTTGGTCAGGGGACAATCCTATAAACTTCAAAGGATATGGATTTCTGTTTTCCATTTTCTTAATAAGTATTATGTATGCTCAAAGGGGAGAGTGGCTTCCAGAGAACCCCATGAAAGAAAGAAAAGGACTTCTGCAACTAGAAGCTGGGGGCTACCTTTTTTTTTAAGCCACATATGCTTTGTAAGTTTGAGCCCACTTTCCCCTGGACTATGTCAGTACTTGTAGGAGGGGATGCTATTGATTGGTGGGGGAGGGAAGGTCAGAGGCAGAGTTTTGTACCAGCTCTTCTTACTCCTTTGTAAATACACCCTTTCTAAAACCTACAGAAATGTGATTGAGGACATTTGATTTTCAGCTGATAACCTTGGGAAGAAGCAAACAGATGTGTATCTAGGGTAGGAGGATGGCTTCTGAGCTATACAGCTTTAGAAAAAAAACTAGTTTGCCCCACCCCTTCTCCAAGAAATATGGAGCTATAGCAAACTACTGCTGCTGCCCATCAGATCCACATGAAGAGCTCAGCAATGGCCAAACTCCTGTGCTTACAGGCCTGGCTTGTGCTTGGTGGGGGAAGAGATCTCTAAATAAGCTAGATGATTGATAGATAGGTAGATAGGGGATAGACGATAGATAAAATAGATTATAAATAGATGATAGATAGATGATAAAGACATAGATAATGATAGATGATAGACCGATAGTTATAGTCACTAGCTAGATGATAAATAGGTGCTCGATGGACAGATGACAGATGATTGATAGATGATAAAGATAATAGATAATCGCTAGATAGATTACAGACAGATAGATAGATGATGATAGAGTGACATAGATACATGATAGAGATAGATAAGACAGACAGACATATGCATGTTTACCTACTGGTGGTTTTTGTGCACATTAGTTTTTTAGTCTTTAGTTTATATCTGAAAGGGGTGCACGCCCAGAAAGAGACTTGTATCACAGAATTAGTTTTAATAAGAGGATCACTAAAGAGCCACTAGGTATTTTTGAAGAGAAGCTTCGAGGTGAAATGGAGTTAGATGTCATCTAACCCAGCCTGTAACTAAGGAAAATTCCCACTGCACTGTCCAGATGTGATTCCAGAGAACTTGCCCCACCTCCTCCTCCTCATACCTGCATGAGGTACCTGTGCTATCTCATCCTCTGCTGACCAAGTGCCATAGAGAAGCAGGTAAGAAGTCAGAAGCCCCAGGAATAATAAGGCTCCAGCCCACCCCCCTGCCACTTACCTCACTTCCATGCCAGACCCTCGCAACCATTATCCATCATTCAACCACAAACTCCTTAGTCTCCGTAGCCTTTCCTACTGAAAATCTGGGGAAAAAAAGTTCTGGCCTGCAATCTTTGACCCTGTCCAAGGGTTCAACTTTGAAAAAAGATTTTATTTTTATCAGGCTCAGACCTCCTTGCTCTGTGTTGTTTTCCCCTGTTCAAATGTGAGCTCCTTGGCACTCTTTAGAATATAATATTTATTAGCTGCATTTTCATTCGTTTGTTCATGCTTTTATTTCCCACGGAGCCTGTTCTAGAGGCACACTGCTCTGAATGTTTGGGAAATGTTTCTTACGTTGACACAACTTCTATCATTGCTTACTTCTCTCCTCTGGGGACAAGTGGGAAAATGCAGTTCTTCTTACCAATGACAGTCCTCCATTTCCTTTACTTGAGAAGTGAGGGCTTTGGGTGCTTACTCCCCCCATCCAGTCCTGACTGTGGGCCTCAAGCTTAGGGCTAAGGGTGGCAGGGGACTTTTACCAGACCCTGTTCTCCACTCTTATTTCCAACTGCCCCACCCCAAAGCCAGGTCCTGACAGGTGCCCTTCCATCTTATCCTGCCCAGAGTGACACTTCACTTATCATTTCCCTGACATTCCTAAACCAAAGGGAGAAAGGGTATCTGATAATTCCCTTTCCAGTTTCCCTTTATGTCTTTCTTTCCCCCATTAGGATGTCAACTCCTTGAAGCTAGAAGTTGCCTTGCTTGCCCAGAGTGTAGCACGGCCTGACGTACCGTATTTAATAACTATTGTTTTATCCAGTCACTTCCCCTGCAAACCCTGATACAGAGTGTGCTATATCGCTGCTATTGGGTCACTGCTTATCACCCCCACCAGTAAAGTTACTCTCATGTCCCTTATAGCCTAGAAGAACATATTTTGCTAAGTTGAGAATACAATCCTACATGGAAAACAAGGAGAAAACAAGGAATTTTAACATAATCAATGATTTGGAAGCCTACCTTTTGAGAAAACCAAAGTTGGGCCAACTCTTTGAAAGGCAAAGGAAATGGACCTTAAAAACCGTGATCATCTCTTTTTGCAGTTAGAATCTTTTATTTAGAGAATCTCAGAAATTCAATGAAAATTTTTTTAACCAAACAATAGCTTAAATAAAATGTCAGGATACAGAATAAAACCACTAAAGTAATTAATGTTTCTATATGTTATTTTGAATGATCAGTAGGTCAAAGTAGAAATTATTTTCAGAATAAATGATAAATGTATAAAATATATGTCATTTAACATACCAATACTATGTTAAGATTTACTTTAAGACAAATAATAGGAAAGATCCACTGATCTCAGCAGTACTGTACCAATTATAATAAAAAGGCCAATACTACCTAAATTAATTTGTAAACTTAATGCCATAAAGGGAATCATTACTTTGCAGAACCAGACTAAATAACCATAAAATTTGTTTGGGAAAACCAGGTTTCCAGAATTTTAAGGACAACATTGGAGAAAAAAGCAAGAATGAAGGGGGTATTCTGAGATTCCAAGTAATTTTATAAAACTGTAGTCACTCAAATTATTTCTTGAGAGTTAAAAAAAAATTACTTTGCAGAACCAGACTAAATGAAAATAAAATTTGTTTGGGGAAGCAAAGTTTCCAGAATTTTAAAGACAATATTGGGGGGAAAAAAAAGCAAAAATGAAGGGGTATACCCAGATTCTAAGTAATTTTACAAAACTGTAGTCATTCAAATTATTTGTTGAGAGTTTTAAAAAATTACTTTGCAGAACCAGACTAAATGACCATAAAATTTGTTTGGGAAAACCAAGTTTCCAGAATTTTAAGGACAATATTGGAGAAAAAAGCAAGAATGAAGGGGGTATCCTGAGATTCCAAGTAATTTTATAAAACTGTAGTCACTCAAATTATTTCTTGAGAGTTAAAAAAAAAATTACTTTGCAGAACCAGACTAAATGAAAATAAAATTTGTTTGAGGAAGCAAAGTTTCCAGAATTTTAAAGACAATATTGGGGGGAAAAAAAAGCAAAAATGAAGGGGTATACCCAGATTCTAAGTAATTTTACAAAACTGTAGTCATTCAAATTATTTGTTGAGAGTTTTAAAAAATTACTTTGCAGAACCAGACTAAATGACCATAAAATTTGTTTGGGAAAACCAAGTTTCCAGAATTTTAAGGACAATATTGGAGAAAAAAGCAAGAATGAAGGGGGTATCCTGAGATTCCAAGTAATTTTATAAAACTGTAGTCACTCAAATTATTTCTTGAGAGTTAAAAAAAATTACTTTGCAGAACCAGACTAAATGAAAATAAAATTTGTTTGGGGAAGCAAAGTTTCCAGAATTTTAAAGACAATATTGGGGGAAAAAAGCAAAAATGAAGGGGTATACCCAGATTCTAAGTAATTTTACAAAACTGTAGTCATTCAAATTATTTGTTGAGAGTTTTAAAAAATTACTTTGCAGAACCAGACTAAATGACCATAAAATTTGTTTGGGAAAACCAAGTTTCCAGAATTTTAAGGACAATATTGGAGAAAAAAAGCAAGAATGAAGGGGGTATCCTGAGATTCCAAGTAATTTTATAAAACTGTAGTCACTCAAATTATTTGTTGAATTAAAAAAAAATTACTTTGCAGAACCAGACTAAATGAAAATAAAATTTGTTAGGGGAAGCAAAGTTTCCAGAATTTTAAAGACAATATTGGGGGAAAAAAAGCAAAAATGAAGGGGTATACCCAGATTCTAAGTAATTTTACAAAACTGTAGTCACTCAAATTATTTGTTGAGAGTTTTAAAAAATTACTTTGCAGAACCAGACTAAATGAACATAAAATTTGTTTGGGGAAGCAAAGTTTCCAGAATTTTAAAGACAATATTGGGGGAAAAAAGCAAGAATGAAGGGGGTATCCCCAGATTCCAAGTAATTTTATAAAACTGTAGTCACTGAAATTATTTGTTGAATTAAAAAAGAAATTACTTTGCAGAACCAGACTAAATGAACATAAAATTTGTTTGGAGAAATAAAGTTTCCAAAAATTTAAGGACAATATAGGGGAAAAAAGCAAAAATGAAGGGGGTATCCCCAGATTCCAAGTAATTCAACAAAACTGAAGTCACTGAAATTATTTGTTGAAAGTTAAAAATTATTTTGCAGAACCAGACTAAATGACCATAAAATTTGTTTGGAGAAGCAAAGTTTCCAGAATTTTAAAGACAATATTGGGGGAAAAAAGCAAGAATGAAGGGGGTATCCCCAGATTCCAAGTAACTTTATAAAACTGTAGTCACTGAAATTATTTGAGTTAAAAAAAATTATTTTGCAGAACTAGACTAAATGACCATTAAATTTGTTTGGAGAAATAAAGTTTCCAGAATTTTAAGGACAATATAGGGGGAAAAAGCAAAAATGAAGGGGGTATCCCCAGATTCCAAGTAATTCAACAAAACTGAAGTCACTGAAATTATTTGTTGAAAGTTAAAAATTATTTTGCAGAACCAGACTAAATGACCATAAAATTTGTTTGGGGAAACAAAATTTCCAGTATTTTAAGGACAATACTGGGGGGGGAAAAGCAAGAAGGAAGGGGGTATCCCCAGATTCCATGTAATTTTACAAAACTGTAGCTACTCAAATTATTTGTTGAGAGTTGAAAAAATTACTTTGCAAAGCCAGACTAAATGACCATAAAATTTGTTTGGAGAACCAAAGTTTCCAGTATTTTAAGGACAATACCGGGGGGAAAAAGCAAGAACAAAGGGGGTATCCCCAGATTCCATGTAACTTTATAAAACTGTAGTCACTGAAATGATTTGGTGAGAGTTAAAAAAAAATTGAAAGATAGGACAATACAAAAAAGGATAGTAAAACTATCAATTCAGTGAACACAGTACCCCAGGAACACAAAATATTTCAGGAAGGATGACCCACTGGACAAAACTTCTGGGGTTAGACATGGTGTCAGGAAGATGTGGATTTGATTTGTATCTTGTAAATTAACTGATTGACCCTAAAACAAATCCCTTAACTTCTCCACATCTGTTTATACTTAGCTATAAAGTGAGGGTAATAGCACCTATTTCACATGTTCAAATCAAATGAGATTACCATCAAACATTTCAGAAATATAAGGATGCCACAGCAATGTCAGCTGCTACTACTTTACCTTTGCATAGTCAAAATTACAACACAGTTTCATGTTTCCAGAGTACATAAGGTGGCCAGAAACTGGTAAAGAAGCCAATCTGAATTGACAGTTTTCAAAGGTACTAGATCAACTTCTCTATTTTTTTTTATTTAGGTATAGCTTCTATCAAATGCCAAGAGCTTAGCTGAGATCACCTTACCCTCCCCGCTCTTGGTGACCTTTGGTGGGTACTTCTAGAAACCATTAAGGTCTCAATTTCTTTTTCTCAGTGTCTAAGACTCATAACTATCCTAAATGTCAA
The DNA here is from genome assembly GCF_016432865.1 of Antechinus flavipes. Classification (NCBI taxonomy): domain Eukaryota; kingdom Metazoa; phylum Chordata; class Mammalia; order Dasyuromorphia; family Dasyuridae; genus Antechinus; species Antechinus flavipes. The sequence continues at coordinate 68,182,334 of NC_067404.1, read as the reverse complement.
AAATGCTAACGGATATGTCTGAGTAATACTAATAGTGTCTAAAGTTTCTTAGCATACATTCTAAGTATATTATATGTAAATATAACAACATATTGATAAACATGTCTAAGCCTCACATAGTTGGAAATTATGCACTAGCAAGATAAAGTTTAGTTAAAGCATTTATAGGTTCAAAGTATCGCTAAATCAAAGCTTTGTGTAAACAAAGGCGTAAAACAATTTGTTGACCTGATGTGTAGTCGGTACTCTTGCGGTGTCCAAATATTGCTGAGCAGGTGATCCCTTCACAACCCCTTGGGTCGCTTTCAGTACCGAATGAATGTTATCAATGAGTTCACTTGTCCTTCTGGTCACAGTCCTTCTGGAACAGTTCCTTTTCCTGGGGGGAGCTTGCAGCAGCATCCTCAGCAGTACTGATCTGTTCTTCTTGAGTCTCCTGTTCAGCTTCATCTGACAGACTGTTTATTTTCTGCTGGGTCTCTAAGTAGACGATGATATCTTTGATGTTGTCTTGGATATCAGAAATCTGGCTGTCTATCTCTTCACAGGTGTGCTTCAGAACTCTCTCTTCCTCCTGAAGCTGGTTTTGTAAAAGAAGTTGGTTGCTTCTCAAATTGTTGTTTATCTCTTGCTCTTCTTTGAGCTCATTGAAGAGTTTGACTACTTCTGCACTCAGAAGAGCACACTTGTCCTCCACGGCTTCCTTTTCCCTGACTAAGTCAGTTACTTCATATTCCAGTTTATTACATTTGTCGGTTGTGGAGCTGAGTTTAGCCTTCATGCTGGCAATTTCCTCATCGGTCTCCTTTTCTAGTTGGGTTATCTTCCGTTCCCAAAAGAGTTGCTGAGATTCAAGATGCTTTGTGAGTAAATATGAGTACTCTAGCTGAATAGGATCGAGATTTCTTTCTCTCCTCCCTCTCTCATATCGTCCCATATCATTAAAGCGCTGCTGGAGGTCTGAATGGACATAATTATCTTCAACATAGTCCCAAACTTTGCAGTCATTTAGTTGCATCCCATAGGCATGCTTTGTTTCATTAAAGTGCTTGTCCGCGTGCCCTCTCACCTCTCGGCCACATCCCACAAAGCCACAGATCAAACAAGTGTGGAGGCCTTCTCGAGCACTGCACTCCAGACACCTAGTTTCTTCTTCGTGTGCCACCCGATAGTAACTGCAAACGGGGCAACACAGAGGAGCATTTTGGCTGTGGCACTCAAAGCTTTGGTCACATAACCAGATGAGAGGGCTTCTCCTGGTCTCGCCGGTTCTCTCCAGACAAGTGAAACACCTGGGAAGTTCTATAAGGCCTTTTGTCTGAAAGGCAGCCCCGTTTTCTGGTTGCAGCACTTCAAACCTCCCCACGTAAACCAGCTGACATATTTCACTGCTGAAGTCGTTGAAGGAGCAGCCATTGTACACGGCGTAAAAGGTATCGATAACATCCTGAGCATTAAATTTGATCACTGCCATATACCGGCTAGCACAGTTGTCTCTGATAATTTTTATCTCCTCGATGGCTTCTTGAAATGGTGCCAAGAAATGATGTAGATTAAGGCGGGTCACCGTGGCTGGAATGTTGAGGATGCCCAACACGTAATTCAGCTCCTCTCTTGGATGCAGACCTGCCCTTCTACAAGACTTGAATTGGTGTAGAATACCATAAATTTCTTCCTCCTCTGGCCATGACTGCATGTCAACCTCGTTCACCCGCACAACTCCGCCTGCCGCACCTGCCGCATCCGTCCCGCCTGCCGCGCCTGCCTCCTCCGTCCAGCCTGCCGCACCGGCCTCCTCCATCCAGCCTGCCGCGCCAGCCTCATCCGTCCCGCCTGCCGCGCCAGCCTCCTCCATCCAGCCTGCCGCACCGGCCTCCTCCATCCAGCCTGCCGCGCCAGCCGCATCCGTCCGGCCTGCCGCGCCTGCCTCCTCCATCCAGCCTGCCGCACCGGCCTCCTCCATCCAGCCTGCCGCGCCGGCCTCCTCCAACCAGCCTGCCGCGCCGGCCTCCTCCATCCAGCCTGCCGCGCCGGCCTCATCCGACCCGCCTGCCGCGCCAGCCTCCTCCATCCAGCCTGCCGCACCGGCCTCCTCCATCCAGCCTGCCGCACCGGCCTCCTCCGTCCAGCCTGCCGCGCCGGCCTCCTCCATCCCGCCTGCCGCGCCAGCCTCATCCGTCCCGCCTGCCACGCCAGCCTCATCCATCCCGCCTGCCGCGCCAGCCTCATCCGTCCCGCATACCGCACCTGCCGCATCTGCAGCGCCTGCCACGACTGAGTCTTCTGAGCCGTCAGCCCCGTCTGAATCATTGGTTTTGTCTGAATTGGTGGTCCCGTCTGAATCATCTGTCCCAACTGACCTGTCTTGAGCGGCTGACCCGTCTGCCTTGTCCAACGCATCTGCCAGCTCTGTCATGTCTCCCAGGTCTTCCATTTCTGCCTGGTCTGATGTATCTGCCACGTCTGCCCCATCAGCCATATTTGCTGGAACTGCACAAAGACTGCTTTGGTTTTCATTCTTGCTTTCACTCTTATTCTCCTCCTCCATCTCCTCCAACTGAACCAAAAGGCCCATCTCGCTGGGGTGAATATAATCGCGCGCTCTCTCAACTGGCTCGACTGCAGGCGCTGAGGCCTCCTCTGAAGGCTGGGACTGGAAGTCACGCAGGCCTCTTACCTCGGTAAGGCTACCGGGAGGATTCTGAGGAAAAGCTCCCACTGTGTTCGCAGCCTCAACTGGAATTGGAACTGGAACTGGAACTGGAGCTGGAACTGTTTGTTCAAAACCGCTCCCAGCAAAAGCTGGCGCCAGTTTTTTCAAGCGTTTTTCGGCCATTTTGCTGCGGAGATAGCAGGGGAAGGCCGGAGCTGAGGAGTCTGGCTCTGACACTCTTGGCGCCAGGAAGTTTGTGGCGTAGTTGGATCTTGTGTTATTTGATTGGTTACGCTATACAGGTGAAAGGTCGGAAGCAAAGGGGCGCCTGCGCAGTTGCTCCTGCTGTAGCCCCTCCCCTTCCGCTTCCTTTCCCAACCTCACCCTTCCCCCTTCACCCCACCCCTTCCCAGCCCCACCCCAGCAGTAGGTACACCAATAAGGTAGAGGAAGTTTTAGATTCATTAAACTTATTAAACAGTGCCAAATTCATGAACACTAAGCTTAGTGATTTGGCTGGAGATCTGTCAGGCCCGAGAGAGATGACGTATTTGTGCGTAGCTAGGGGACACAGTGGATAGAGTGCCATCTTGGAGTCGGGAGGAGTCGAGTTCAAATTCGGCCTCAGACGGGTCCACCTGTGTGACCCCGGGCGAGTCACGTCACCCTATTTCCTTCAAAATCAAATGACCTGGAGGAGGAAATGGCAAATCACTCCAGGAGCCTTACCAAGTAAATCCCAAATGGGCAAGGCTGCCCCCAAAACAACTAGTTCCTTGTCAACTCACTGTCTAGTTACCCACAGCAACTGTTCCAGACTACGTTTCTCTGTCTCCTCCCTATCACTTCTGCCTTCTCAGCCTTACTAAGGCCAAGATACTGTTCTCAAGGAGTGTTCCATTTCCTCCAGGTCCCCTCCCAACATACTGGCCTCTGCCCAGCCCTCTTCTCTCCCGCCTTAAAGAAAGTCTCTCCTTGTTCAAGTGCATTCTCCTCCCCTCTCTCTCCCTCCTGTTGCTGTGAATCTCTTTTAAGGTTATTCCTATCTTTAGAACCTTCTCTGGGGTTGTTTTTCAGCCTCCCCCCATCCCACTCTTGTGTCACTGCCAGACTTTTAAAAAGACGAGCTTTTCTATAGTTTTAACCTTTGTAAAGCAACTTTTCATCATGATCTCATTTGACCTCACCCCACTTCTGTGAGGTGTGTGCCCCTCCAGGTATCACTCTCCCCATTCTACCAAGGAGAAGAGTAAGGTTCAGATCTAGAGTGATTTGCTTATGGTCATCCAGATGATAAATTTCAAATAGCTATCGTCAGAAACCTGATTCAAAGCCACACATCCCCAGCGGCAGAGCTTAGTACTGTGTCCTCTACTTCGAGTTACCTTCCCTTGTCTCGTATGGGCTAGAACAGGAGATACATCTAGAGGATAGGTCCAAAAAAAGATGAATTTTTCATATAATCCCTAAATATTTTCTTCATCCCTATCAAATACAGAGCCTAAGTCATGAGAAACTGAATTCTGGTGAACCTCTCAAGATAATGGGATTTCTGCAGCTGATGCCGCTGCAGAGTCTTTTACTTAGGGGGCGTCTGAGCAATATGCTCAAATGGAGAACTGCCCGCTTAATTGTCAGGTCGGTCCAGATATTAACCAAATCAAATAGGGCCCAGTGGCTAAAACAGCGTGCACCTGCTGATCCTTGACTGCTTTTCCCTGCCGAGCCCGCATAGACACGGTTGTTTCCTCCCTCAGCTTCTCAGAATAGGTGTGCAGCTAGTACAGACTGTCTTGTGGAAATTTCATCCAACCTGGAGGGGAAGAAGGCTTTGTTATTTTTCACATCTGAGTTTAATATGCCTGCCACAGTCAGGGAGATGAACTCTGCAACTGTGCCTGAGAATTACAGGTTATTAAGTTTTGCTTTATAAATGAGATGCTCAAAATTGACAAAAAATTACTACCTCTCAGTTAATTTCTTTCCATGCTCAGTTACTTCCCTGACTACCTTGGCAATAACTTGAACAAAGAAAATTTGTCAGATTCATTTTCACATTAATAATAAAACCCATCAGAGATGCCAGACCAAGGAATTCATCCTTAGGTATGCTCTCAGTGAATAAATGCTCTGATGAGCCTTGGGGCCTTAACTGCTAACATCCCTTAGGGAATCAGAAACTGGAGTCAGATCTTTATCTTCCTTAGCCGCCAGAAAAGAAGTGCATGTCAGAAGAAAAAAAAAGACTCAGTTTATTTATTGTTGCCCCATCTTATAATTCACCCCATATAGGTTCCATTGAGTATGGGCTGTAGCTCAAAACTGCCAAGAGTTCCATTTGGTAGTTTTCAGCAGCCTGTGACCTCATCGGTGGATTCTGCCTTATTTGAAAGAGAGAGATTCTTTTGAAAAAAAAGGTTCCCTGAGGTTCCCTGTACAAGAGGAGAGATTCAGGAGAGAGGGAAGAATGACAACTTTTCATCCCCCCAAACCATTATGGATTACCCAGGAGAATGGTGGGCAAGTTCCTTTTGTCTAGCTGCCACATTTTCTCTGTCAGTTGATGCCTAACTGAATCTTGACTCCTAGCTGTATTGATTTCAGATCAGCAGGGATTTTAGCAACCATTTAATCCATCCTGGCCCGGAGAAGGTGAGCGACTGGTGGTACGAGGCATAATTTGAACCCGTGTCTCCTGACTCCTCCAGTATTCTTGCCAATGTACCACTCTGCCCTCGAGATTGTTTTTTAGCACCTTGACACGTTTTTGAACATTAAATCCCTTCATTTCTCCTATTTCGCGTCATATTTTCTCTTTCTTCAAAAACATGTAACTGGGAAAACAGGATTTGGGAATGTGGATGGACTCTTTCATCACTGGGTCTTCCATGCCTCAGCAGCCCCCCATAACTCTATGGAGAACCATTTCCCTGGGATATAGCCTCTCTGTGATGGTCCCCTGGATGTTTAGAACGGCTACTTTATATCCTTGGTGCCCCCAAATTCAAAGATGCTGTCAGGCCTGGTAGTGAACTGGGAGACATCATCATCCATGCCCATCACTGTGCTATCGAGGCCATAAAAATTGGAAAGCATTACTTCTAGGAGTTTGCAGTCTGATTAGAAACAATTTTCTAGCAACATGGTCTAACCATGTCTTGGCTGTATTCCAGAACCTTCACTGACTGCCTCTTACAGCTAGGACAAGATATAAACTTCTCAGCGTGCCATTCGATACCAGTCACAATCCGGTTCCAGCCTTCCTTCCCAAACTCATTTCACATTAGCCTTCATCATTCACTCACTGTTTTAGCTGGAGTTCCTTACTTACCCAGTTCCAAACCTGATGTTCTATCTCCATGCCTTTGTACAAGCTGCTCCGTATTCTGGGAATACCTGCAGAGAAGCCTCTAGGTAGCTTAACATCTAGAGAATTGGCTGTGGAGTCAGGAAGACCTGAGTCGAGTTCAGCCTTAGATGCTATGTGATCTTGGGCAACTCACTTCATCTATCTTTGCTTTAGTTTTCTCATCTATAAAATGGAGACTAAAAAGAGCATCTACCTCCCTGGATTGAATTGGGGACCATATGAGTTAATATTTGTAAAGCACTTAGCACAGTACCTGGTACATAGGAGGAACTTATTCAATGCTTTTCTTCCTTCTTCTGCATCTTAGAATTCATTACTCCCTTCAAGACTCATCTTCTTTGCCTTTCCTGATTCCCCTAGTTATTACTGCTCTTTTCTGTCACCAGTTATGATGTCCCAGGAGTCTTTTTTCCCAGTAACCTTGGTCTATACAGGGATAATCAAATTGGTCAACACTTAATGAAATTAATTCAGACCATTCACTAGAATGTCATATACTAAAGCTGAAGATTAAATACTTTGGTCACATAATGAAAAGATGGGACTTTGGAAAAGACCCTGATGTTGGGCAAGACTGGAGTTGAAAATAAAAGACAGTGGATGTTGAGATGGAAAGATAGTATCATAGAAACAACATATATGAGCTTGGGCAGACTTTGAGAGCTATTGGAGGATATAAGAGCCAGCCATGCTGTGATTCATAGAATCACAAAGAGTTGGACGTGACTTACAAAATACTTCTTACACAAAGTCAGATCTAAACAATATCAAGTACTCATGGGTAGGCTGAGCTAATATAATAAAAATGACAATTCTGCCTAAATTGGTCTACTTGTTCAGTCCTTGTTCAGTCCCATACCAATCAAAGTGTCGAAACATTACTTTATAAAGCAAGAAAAAATAATGGCAAAATTCTCCTAGAAGAACAAAAGGTCAAGAATATCAAGGGAAGTAATGAAAAAAAAAATACAAAGGATTGAGGCTTAGCAGTACCAAACCTAAAACTGTATTATAAAGCAGCAGTCATCAAAACCATTAGGTACTGACTAAGAAAAAGAGTGATGGATCAGAGAAATAGATTAGATTAGACACACATGACACAATAATCAAGGCCTATAGCAATCTAGTATTTGATAAACCCCCAAACTCCAGCTTCTGGAATAACAACTCACTGTTTGACAAAAATTGCTGGGATAAAGGGAAATTGGCATAGACCTACATCTCATACCCCACACCAAAATATTTGGGCATGATTTGGCATAAAAGATGATACCATAAACAAACTAGGAGAACAAGGAATAATTTACCTATCAGACCTTTTGGAGAAGGGACCAAAGAAGAACTAGAGAATATTATGAAAGACAAAATGGACAACGTTGATTACATTAAATTAAAAAGGCCTTGCATGAACAAAACCAACAGAAACAATATGAAAAGGGAAGTACAAGGCTGGGAAAAAAATCTTTACAGCCAGTTTTTCTGTTCAAGGTCTCATTTCTAAAATATATAAAGAACTCTGTCAAATTTATAAGAATATAAGTCATTCACTAATTGATAAATGGGTCAAAGGATATAAACAGACAATTTTCAGATGGTGGAATTAAAGCCATTTATAATTATGTGAAAAAATGCTCTAAATCACTACTGATTCAAGAAATACAAATTAAAACAACTTTGAGGTATCCTCTCACATCTCTCAGATTGACTAAGATGACAGGAAAAGATAATGATAAATGTTGGGAGGGGATGTGGGAAAACTGGGACACTAATGGATTGTTGGTGTAATTGTGAACTGATCCAACCATTCTGGACTTATGCCCAAAGGACTATCACTCTTTGCATATCCTTTGACCCAGCAGGGTCATTACTGGGTCTGTAACCCAAGGAAATCATAAAGGAGGGAAAAGGACCCACATGTGCAAAAATGTTTATAGCAGCTCTTTTTGTGGTAGCAAAGAATTGGAAAGGGAATGGATACCCATCAGTTTGGGGATGGCAGAATAAGTTGTGGTACCTAAAGGTAATGGGATATTGTTATCCTATAAAAATGATGAACAAGCTGATTATAGTAAGGCCTGGAAAGATTTACGTGAAGTGATGCCGAGTGAAACAAGCAGAACCTGGAATACGTTGTACACAACGTATACAATACTAGCACTAGTACACAATCATAGCAAGAATATGTAATGTTCAACTAGGCTTGGTCCTTTTCAGTAGTTCAGTGATCCAAAGCAATCCCAATAGACTTTGGATAGGAAATGCCATCTGCATCTAGAAAAAGAACTAAGGAGACTGAATGTAAGTCAACAAATGCTATGTTCACTTCTTTTTTCTGTTTGTTTATGTCTCCCATGATTTTTCCCTTTTGCTCTGATTTTTCTCTCCCAACAAGATTCATAAAGCAATATGTATTAAAAATAAACTTACTACAATATTTTTTTTAAATTAAGAGTTGGACATGACTGAGGGACAACATACAGGCATAATTTACCAGAAATACAGATTTTGCACCCAAGAGGAGTAGAATTGCTTCTTGAGAGCTAACCTTTCAAACCCAAAGCTCAGAAGTCACAGCAAACACACCACACACTTTGTTGAGGTATAGTAACTTCTCAAACTGCTTTTTTAAATGTGTCAAATCCTATGTGAAAAAGCATGTTGAAAAACTTGCATGTTAACCTGGCTTAGTTTTATGTTTGTATTTATCAGCAATCAAAATAACAGGTGTAATTTATTATCTTAGCCTCAAAATTAGATGATTGGCATAGACAGGATGGCCCCAAAATCATAATTTGAAAAATTAATGGCATTTTATTTTTTCAAATACATGTAAAGTTAGTTTTCAACATTCACCTTCGCAAAACCTCGTTTTCCAAATTTTTCTCCCTCTCCTCCCACCTGCCTTTCCCCAAGACAGCCTGAAATCTGATATAGAAGTTAAACATGTACAATTCTTCTAAATGTATTTCCACATTTGTCATGTTGTGCAAGAAAACTCAGATCAAAAGGGAAAAAATACGAGAAAGAAAAAAAAAACCAAGCCAACAACAATGATGACAATGAAAAGATGAAAAGGCCATGCTTTGATCTACATTTAATCCCCATATTTCTGTCTGGATGTGGAAGATGCTTTCCATCACAAGTTTATTGGAATTGCCTTGCATCACCTCATTGCTGAGAAGAGCCAAGTTGACCTTATTTGATCATATAATCTTGTTACTGTGTCCATTGATTTCTTGGTTCTGTTCACTTCACTCAGCATCAGTTCATGGAAGACTTTTCAGGCACTTCTGAAATCAGCTGGCTCATTATTTCTTATAGAAGAGTAATATTCTATTACATTCATATACCAAAACTTATTCAGCCATTCCCCAGTGGATGGGGGATTTACTGATTTCCTGTTCTTTGCCACCACAAAAAGAGCTGCTACACACACTTTTGCATATCTGGATCCTTTTCCTTCTTTTATGAGTTCTTTGAGATACAGCCATAATAATGACACATACTATACTTTTAAGCTTAAATAGTTTGGAGGACCCTCTTGGTATGAGTGTAAATTCTATGTGACTGGATACACACATATCTATATATCTAGTCTATGTGTATAGAGATATTAGAGCTATAATTTTCTGGATATGTTGATGAACTTAGCTGGCATAAATGGGAACCATTGATGATTCTTGAGTGGAAGCTTGGCGTGGCCAAGCTATTCATCACCGATGTGATTGGTAATTTGATTAAGAGATGCCGATGGTATGTATGTTTTTTCCTCATTGTTTTTCCCTTTTGATCTGATTTTTCCATGCAGCATGATAATTGTGGAAATGTGTATGGAAGAATTGCACATATTTAACATTTATTGGATAACTTGCCATCTAGGGGAGGGGAAGGAAGGGAGAAAAATTTGGAAAACCACATTGTGCACAGATGAATATTGAAAACTATCTTTGCACATATTTTGAAAATAAAAAGGTATTATATAAAAAAGAAAAGGAAAAATGCATCTTAGAAATTAAATAAAAAATCTTTTAAATCCTCATCTGTAATTTACCGAGTGTAAGAATTATCTGGAGATTTGCCCTGAGTGTGGGTTAGAGTCACTTTTTTCTGACTTCAAGGCTGTCAATCTATCATACCTTGTCATAATATACATTATATATATACATATATCATATGGACAATACACACACACACATATATGCATACACACACTCAAATTATGTAGGACAGTCTAAGGAATATGTAAAAAGGAACTTCCTTTAACTGTTAGAAATGTCATTTTCACTTAGAAAATAAATCCACTTGAAATAAATCCTAAGAGTTTATGTATGTGCTTCTTGATTTGGTTTCAGGCTTCAAGTGGTCCAAAGAGTTGCATTACAGTGCTGTGGAGTAGCCTCAGAATGAATTGCCTCTCTAGATCTAAGATACACTTTCATTATGTTATTGGGCCATCTCCCTCTTTAGCACAGCCTTCTCCTGAATTTGCTTTGATCTGAATTAGTAGTTATCAATAAGAGCTATCATTTTTATACCACCTAGTGTGACGGTCACTGTGCTAAGCACTTTGTAAATAATAGTTCATTTGATCCTCACAACTGCCATGTAAGGTAGGTACTATTATTACTCCCATTTTGCAGATGAGAAAATGGAGGCAAACAGAAACGAAGTGAGTCTCCTAAGGTCATGCAGCCAGGAAGTGTCTAAGACTGGATTTGAACTCAGATCTTTCTGACTTGAGGGCTGGCACTCTAACCACCATACCTTTTCTAGCTTCCTAAAGGAAGATGTGGACTCAATATATCCTTGTAACTCAATCCTTTCAGAGTCCATATCTTCTTCTCCAGCATATCATCTGTCAGCGAGTCTGAAAGGAGAACTGAACTTGTAGTCCCCACTCAGCAGCTGAAATTTTCGTGCATGTCAAACAAAGGCTACAGTGAAGGCTTTGTCGGATGTTAAGCCTTTGTCTTTTCTGATACTGTGACAGTACATATGCTAGATAAACCCAATCATGTTTACCACTTTTATGATCTAGCAAAGAAACTTTGGTGTAGGCTCCATATTTGTAGTACCACTCAACCATAGAACAATATTTTGTCCTCTAAGGAGTTGACATTAAGCCTTAGTGCCATTTAGGAAGCAATGATTATCAGAAATCATCATACATAATGATATGCAAATTACAGACAACTTTGTGCAACACAATATAAATTTTTTTTTTTTTTAGCTAAATAAAATGCATTCAGAGGGAGTTTATAGGGTTGGGCGGGTTAGGATTTGTTTCGCTTTTAAGAAACCCATTAGAAGATATTTGGGGAATTTGAGGTTAGGCATCGATCTAATATTTTTAGGAAAGTAATTGATTATGGTGCTTTTGCCAAAATATACAAGCAATGGATGAACTATATCCTGACTCCATTTTGATCAAAACATAACATGAACTAATAAACATAATCCTTGAGAGAAAGACAAGCTTGTATCTCATTCGGAGCCTGACTAGATCACATAGGACCCTAACAGCTGCTTTTATTCCCAAAGGAAAAGGGAAGACGGTAAGATCATTTGTACATCTGAATTCTGCCCTGGAGAATGAAGACTCTCCTTACAATCTTCTTTATTTTAATGTAGCTCTCCTTTAGGTTAAATATTTTATAGATGTCAATGCATTCTCACGCTGATAAAGTTTATTCTTGCTTGCACAATTATCCCTTGCACAAGGTGGGAGGATTAAGGGGTGGAGCAACCCCATGATCTGGAAAATCCATGTAAAATTTTTGGATGCCCCCTTTGTACCAGAGAAGAAATCTGATTTTTTTTCTTTTTTTCTCTTATGGGGTGTTTATAGTACTTTGTTGTAAAAGTGGATCTGATGTTAGATAATACTATACGTATATTTTAGGCATTTCTGAGTTTTTACTTTTTATTTTTGGCTGGCCTTCATGTGTTATGTGCAGCTTGAGCAAAACTCCCCCCAGATTCCCATTTAATTTCTTGTGCTGACCCATGAAATATCAAAACCATGATGGGGAAGATCATGATGTGGAAGGGATAACTATATGTAATACATATGGGAGCACTGCCTTAAAGGCCAAAAGGGCAATAGGGAAGCATATGGCTGGCGTGAATGTGTCCAATGCAGCATAACGACAGAATAATGGAGAAGTGGTGTTAGCTATGTGAGCTGAGAAATGTGAGTCAAAACAATGTCTTGCTGTTCTGGGTTATGATACTCCTGAGATTCTTAGAGGAGCAGACACCCCTAGGATAAGGCTCCCACTTCTGCCATGGGAGCAGAGCAGGCCGAGGAAGAAGTATTCCCAACACAATGCTGAGGGTGGTACTTCCTCCATCATCCTTTCACTTTATGTCAACTAAGTGGTGTAAGCTTTTGGCACCCTTTATACATCTGGACTCGAGGCAAAACTCTCAGAACTGTCCCTTACTTAGAACTCAGAATGATGCTGACAAAGGTTTGGATCAAGTGATGTAGAAAAATAAAATGAAAGATGGAAAGGTAAAAGAGGAAATGAAAAGGTGGAAAGATGGCTGAGTAATAAAGCAAAGGAACAGTCTGAAAGTGAAAAGAAGAAACAAGAAGTATGAAGACTCTTCTTCCTTCTGGTTCAAGTGGCACAGGAAGACATAAGAGAAGGAGCCCCCCCAGAACTGGAGAAGAGGATAGCCATGGAGATCAGGTGTATTTTAATATCAGAAGATGGAAAGAATGAAAAGCTCTAGAATTTGCTAAAAAATAAAGTTGGCATTCTAAGGGAGTGGGAAGAGAGAGGCTGGTATCTTGGGCTGAGGTAGATAGGGGGAAGAGTGCATGGAGAGATATGGAAATTGGTATGTCCTAGATTATTCCCCCAGGAGGTAGAAGCTCTGAATCACAGAGATAAGGAGAGCACAAGCTGGGAGCGTATCCTTCACAGGATAGGAGAAGAACCAGTTGATCTGGCTGTCTCTCACTGCAGTCCTCTGGGAACTGAACATAGCACGTAGGGTAGAGTAGTTTAATCAGCTTCCAGGTTGTTCACCCACTTGCTTTAAATGAAGGGATTTATGAATGGAAGTGAGAGGGCAACCAAATAGGTCAATAAGTGATGTTCAGTCCTATAGCTGTACTGGATTTATAATCCAAGTCTGCTGAGTTTCCAGGGATTCAGTGGTGAGGTCACCAAGTGCTGACTGGATATGCTAGACATCTTCTCGGGGTGCCTCGGCCCCAGCGCAGAGAGCCAGCACTTAGCCCCTTGTTTACTCTGTCCATAGAAATGTGGCTCCCTAGTATCTTGGCATGCCAAGAAGCAGGAACTCTGATAGATCTCCTCAGAAACGTAGATGGGTACACATCCCATTTGTTGCAGGTGTCCTCCTTCTGGTTCCCGGAGGCTTAGGATCTAATATTCCACCAGAACCAAAAGGTCCCAGTTGTGAATGGGTCCCTAGGGACTAACTGAACTCTCACTGTGAGCATCAAGTCCTTAGCGTCAGTCCCAGATGGTGTGGACCCAGAGGACGTCTTTGGTGTGAAGTCTAGTCATTTCTCTGTCTTTTAGTCCCTGGCAATATGGGACTTGTACGGCTTTCGGTAGACTGAGGTCAGGCACGCCTGATGGCAGTGAGCTCCTTTAGAGCAGGGCCCCTGTTGCTTCTCTCTTGTATTTATTAGGAAAGACCCGCTTTATCTTTCATGAATTAAATTTTTGGCACACAGATGTAGTATGAATAATGTTCTTACCCTACATTAGATTTACCATTTTTAAAGTCAGCTTTATAGCTATTTAAGTCAGTCATTTCTAGATACACCCCCACCTAATGAACAAGTACCCTTCTTTATAAGGTTCAAGAAGATGAAGCCTCATTCCCCACTGTGGTGACTGTGTCTAACAGCGCATGTACCATCATGTTCCCTTCGCCTCTTCCTTAGCCTTTGAGCTCTCTCTCCCTTCACGGATAACCCAGAGAGAGAGGGAGACCTCTGGGGCCAGTGCTTGGCACCCTAATCAGGTTGCACATATGATGCTCCAGGGCTCTGGAAGTCCCTGTGCATTTGGTGAAATGTTTGCAAATGTTCGTGCTCTTCAAGAGAACATTGAACATCCCTGCCAGAAAGCCAAACTCTGGGAAATATTTAAATTCCTTTAGCTTAAAGGTACAAACACCACCAGTGAGCAGTGCACCTGGCAGTATGATGTTTGTAGCCTCCTACATTTTAAGAAGCACACACTAAAAATGGAGCAGCAAACAAGGGACTCCATGACTCCACCACAAAGCACACTATAGTTTTGTACCAATAACCCCTTATACCTAGTTTGCTACCTTAGCTTGGAAATGTTCTCAAAGACATTGCTGTTTACCTTAGGACATGTGGCAATATGGCAAGTATACTGCAAATGTTCCTAGGTCTCTGTGAGTTTTTGTATTTGAATAGGGAATGGTTCATGATTTGCTTTCAAAGATTTTCTCATTATTTTTCTGAAACTGTTATTTCATCATTAAATAACTCCCAGTGTGGAATCTCCTTCCACTGGTGCAGTTTAATGGCTAGTCTGTTAACTTAGAGTCTTACAGAGGTCTTGGCGGCACCGAATCGCTAAGTGATTCACCCATGGCTAGTATGGGTCTGATTCAGTACTTGAACTCAGTTCTTCCTGACCCAAAGGCTGGCCCTCTCTTCACTGCCTCTCTTTTAAAGCCTTTCGACACATCGTGAAGTATTCAAGTTAGAGTAGAGTACACTGGCTTATGCTCACCACGTGGGGGCTTTTGGTGCCCAGTGAAGTACATGGAAGATGAAATCTTTGAGGCAAACCACATTTTTCAGATTACCAAATGTAATCTCTTTTATACCAAGTTTTGTAGTGTGTGTGTGTGTGTGTGTGTGTGTGTGTGTGTGTGTGTGTATCTTCAGCTACATCACTCACCAAAAAAATGTAACTGAGGATTATAATGCCATGCTTGAATGAGTTATATTCTTTTATTTCATTCAATTGGTCCTATCAAGTCTGGGAAAGAAAATCTCGCAAGTCCTGAATGTCTGTAGCGGTATTGGCCAAGGAGGGCTCTCTGAGGTGTTCTTAGAGGAGAAGGGCACAAAGAAGAATTCCTTTTACTACACTGCTTCATTTTACTGCCACCAGTTCAGGCCTTTGTCAATGCTGGCAACTTTCACGTTCCTAGAAATCCATTTTCTCCATCAAACACTCTAAATGCTCAATGTTGCCTCCTTTTCTCTACTCTTTAGCTCTCCGCCTCCACTGGACTGATAAGAAACATGTCCTGGATTCAAGATTATAAAGTTTGTCAAAGTTTGGACCCAGTCATTAGACCACGTTTTGTTTTGCTAGGAAACAATTCACAAATGTGGCCATTAGTAAATTAGTTAAGTTTGAAATACCACCCGATCATTAATCACCACGAGCGATAGGCTTACCACTTGATAAACTCCAGTTGACACATTTTGCCTGATACCCATTAGCTGCTCCCAGTTCAATCTGAAAGCGCTTGACATCAACCTGCATGTGGCAGTTGAATGAGCTCTTCATAACCTATAGATTATGACGAGATTATTTTAAAATGGCAAAACCAAGTAACCTCTTGGAGAACAGCTCTCAGGCACTCAAGGGAACAATTATTATTTACTCGTCAGGAATGTCCTAATTGATATTGAAAGTGATATACCATAATTAGAAATACCAAATGTTGATGGCCTTCAAAGCATGATTTCACTAATTAACTGAGTCTTACTATACTATAATTTATATTATTAATCATTTAATAGCTGTGTGTTCCTGACCACCATTTCCTTGATATCATTCTTCTCTTCAGGTTTCTTCACTGTTGTTATTGTTGTTTGGAGAAACATTTTTTTTGTCTGATAATTACTTAAAATGCATTGCTAAATTTTAATGAGTTCAGACCGTTTCAGGGGAAAGGGAGACTCTATACTCTGTGTATTGCCCAGGTCCAGTGAAACCTTTTCTCCGATGGGCTAAGATAGCCTATGCTGAAGGGCATGTTCAGTCAGCACTGGTCAGGAAGCTACTCTGGGCAAGGTATAGTGTTAAGCATTGGGAGGTTACTTCTTAAAGTGTAAGACCCAGTCCTTGTCCTCAAGGCATAGCTGGGCTAACAAGGTGTGATCATAACAGGGCAGAAAATAGAAGGTAGCCCAAAGAGATCTTAAAGAAGGGAAAGGGACCTGTATGTGCCAAAATGTTTGTGGCGGCCCTGTTTGTAGTGGCTAGAAACTGGAAACTGAGTGGATGCCCATCAATTGGAGAATGGCTGGGTAAATTGTGGTATATGAATGTTATGGAAAATTATTGTTCTGTAAGGAATGACCAGCAGGATGAATACAGAGAGGCTTGGAGAGACTTACATGGACTGATGCTGAGTGAAATGAGCAGAACCAGGAGATCATTATATACTTCAACAACAATACTGTTTGAGGATGTATTCTGATGGAAGTGGATCTCTTTGACAAAGAGAACATCTAACTCAGTTCTAATTGATCAATGATGGACAGAAGCAGCTACACCCAAAGAAAGAACACTGGGAAATGAATGTAAACTGCTTGCATTTTTGTTTTTCTCCCCGGGTTGTTTTTACCTTCTGAATCCAATTCTCCCTGTGCAACAGGAGAACCGTTCGGTTCTGCACACATATATTGTATCTAGGATATGCTGTAACTTATTTAACATGTATAGGACTGCTTGCCATCGGGGGAGGGGGTGGAGGGAGGGAGGGGAAAAGTCGGAACAGAAGTGAGTGCAAGAGATAATGTTGTAAAAAAAATTTACCCAGGCATGGATTCTGTCAATAAAAAGTTATAATTATGGAGAAAAAAAAGAAAAGAGAAGGCACAATACAATAAGTGCTGAGTGAGTGATACAGAAATGAAGGGGGAAAGAGCTCATGGAATGATCACTTGTCTTTAAAGTGACCATCTAGGATTATTTCAGGCAGCAGGGCAAATCAAGTTATGTATATTAAGAGTTTTATATAGAGAAGGAAGGAGAAAGAAAATAGAAAATATAGGGTTATTCATGCATACAAGAAACAATTACTGAGCACCTACTATGTACACTACTAGATATTAGGTGCTATAATTATAAGATAGGATTCCATGTATCCATAATCCATGACCCAAGACCAGCAGAACATAGATTTCTTGTTAGAAAAGACCTTAGAGAATATAATATATTCTGCTATATATAGCCTGCTAATTTCATAGATGAGGAAATTGAGGCACTCACCCAAGATCACATATCTAGTTAGTATCTGAAGTAGAATTTGAACTCATATGGTACTCTATCCACTTTGCCAGCTAGCTATCTCCAAGGGTTATATAGGCCAAGTTGAGTACTGATTATGTTCCACCGAGATCTATTCTTTGGCTTGTGTCCACACCTAGAATTTTCCCTGGGACCATCAGCATTTTGCATTTTTATGATAAAAAGGAAAAGGCCTTCACGTTTCTTTTTTTTTTTAATTTTTAAATATCTTTTTATTTACAAGTTATACGCATGGGTAATTTTACAGCATTGACAATTGCCGAGCCTTTTGTTCCAATTTTTCCCCTCTTTCCCCCCACCCCCTCCCCCAGATGGCAGGATGACCAATAGATGTTAAATATATTAAAGTATAAATTAGATACACAATAAGTATACATGACCAAACCGTTATTTTGCCTGTACAAAAAGAGTCAGACTCTGAAATATTGTATAATTAGCCTGTGAAGGAAATCCAAAATGCAGACGGGTGAAAATATAGGGATTGGGAATTCTATGTAATGGTTTTTAGTCATCTCCCAGAGTTCTTTCGCTGGGTGTAGCTGGTTCAATTCATTAATGCTCCATTGCAACTGATTTGGTTCATCTCATTGCTGAAGAGGGCCAGGTCCCTCAGAACTGATCATCAAATAGTATTGTTGTCGAAGTGTATAATGATCTCCTGGCCCTGCTCATTTCACTCAGCATCAGCTCATGTAAGTCTCTCCAAGACCTTCACATTTCAAGTGAGTAAGCATTTGAACTGTCAAGATGGTCATTTTAACACAAGCTTTAAGATCAGCAGAAAATGTAGAGCACTTATAACCAAATCGGTGAACAATCGAGTCAACCTGCACTCTGTCCCCAGTGTACATCCAGTTGACCTTGTGGCCTACAGAGTCCTCCAGAAGTCTTCAAGGCCAAAATAAAGACTTCATCCATGTTAGCATTTTAAACAGTTTACTGTTGTCAAGCAAATGTCATAGCAAAGTCTTATCCCTTTCTCCTGAGAACTTCATAGTCTAGGAGAAAGAGAGACATTGTGTAGGATGCAGGGGACCAGACTAATGCACTCAGTGAATTGTATCAGATAGGCAGAGGCTTTAGGGGATGTTAGCGATGAGTTTTATATTTAGGTAAAGGCTATTTGGTTAAGACTATTCCACCTTCCTGGGAAATGATTCGAGACTGTTAACGATACTCATAACTTAGGTGTCCGTTCCCTACTCCCCACTTCCATCTGCTTCTTTCCTCTCAGGAAGAATAAGAATATGTCATTGCTAAAGTCAAGGGCAATATAGTTAGCTGTAAGACACGATCATTAGGCTGCTCATTTATTAACTTCTACAAAGTACATGGCCTTTGTGCTTTTTCGAGAAAGGCTGATATATAAATCTCACCATCACATAAACAATGCAACTTGCCTTAATAAGTAGCTGTATTCAAGCTATCTATTTCTGAAATGAAAGGTAAGTAATTAATGAGATAGGGAAGGGAAATCAAGAAATCCATCATGACTTATCTGGGTTGCTTTGTTATTTGGGATGAGCTCTCCGTTTGACTCCCTTGGTGGTGTTCCAACTGATGTCTTCCTGAAGAAAATATCAGAGAAAACAAAGAAAGCTATGCAATAACAAATTATTGCTTCTTGGATCCTAGATACCATGTCTTATACTGTGACCCCAAATGCTTTAGTTTCTTTGACTGTCCTATCACAATGTTGATTCAAAATGGGATTGTGACATACTACAATCCTCTGTTCTTTTTCAAAGGGACCCCTATTTAATCCCCCTTCCCCTCTCTTATACTTGTGATGTCGACTTTTTGGACCCAAATGTAAGACATTACATTTTTTCTTCTTAAAAAAGACCACTCTTCTAACATATTAAAATGTTTTTGAATACTGAAAGAAGAATGTATAATAGGAGGCAGAGAAAGGAAAGGTAGGAATGAAGAAAAAAGGAAGGAAGGAAGGAAGGAAGGGAGAGAGGGAGGGAGGGAGGGAGGGAAGGAAAGAAGAAAGTGTAGGAGCAAGGAAGTAAGAAAAGAAAGAAGGGAGGGAATGAGGAAGCAAAAAGGGGGTGAAACAATTTTTAGCCCAAAAATCTTGCAATATTGGCAAGAAAGGTACATCTCACTCAGGGAAAAGGGGAACAGCACAGTCCAAGACTGAAAACATCCTAGCAAGCCCTACATTAGTAAAGCAGTGGGATATCCTGAGCCCCAGTATGGTGAAGCAAACAAATATGAACACCAAGATGCTCGTCTTCGCATAGCCAGGGGGATGGACAGACTCCAGTTCCGAGAACCACTACGTGCTCCAATGTAGCCCTGAAGAAATGCAAAAATACCCCACTGACCTCAGCATGTGTCAGATGCCTGCACTAGGACCCTGGCTGAGCACCAGGTAAAGTGCCAGACCCAGATGGCCTCCAGCTCTGCCAGCCACCTTGACCCCCCCCACCTCTCAGCACAGCACCAGACAAAAAAAAAGTGCTCTGAGGGCTTAGGGGTATCATCAGTGCAGCACCATGCCTTGCATCCTCTGGCACAAGAAGCCTGAGACAGTGTTCCTACTACCCCAGAAGCATAGCTCAAATTTAAAAGAAAGCAAGAAAGCCAAAAAAAGATGAACCAAAAAAAAAAAAAAAAAAAAAAAACATCAAAAAAGAATCTATCTATAGAAGGTTATTATGGTGACAGAGAAGACCAAGACACAAACTCAGACAAATGTCAAAACACTTATGGGCAAAACTCCAAAGAAAAAACAGGCAGGAAATAGTCTCAGGCCCAGAAAGAACTCATGGAAAAGCTCAAAAAAGGAGCTTAAAATCAGATATTATCTACTAAGCTTCCACTGAAGTAAAAAAAAAGAAAAGGCAGGCAATCCTGATCTCAGACAAAGTAAAAGCAAAAATAGACCTAATTAAAAATAAAAAAAACCATGTTCTGTTAAAAGGTACTGTAGACAACGAAGTAATATTCGGTACTAAACATATATGCACCAAGTGGTATAGCATAAAAATTCTTAAAGGAATACTTGAGTTACAGTTTCATGCCCAAACAAGAGATAAAGAACATTGTGAAATATAAAATAGAGAATTTTGATTATGTTAAATTAAAAAGGTTTTGTACAAACAAAACCAGTGCAATCAAGATTAAAAGGAAAGCTCAAAGATCTTGTAAAAATGAATGCTTAAAATTGTCATGACATGTAATTTGGGGGAAAATAGAGTATTATTTTTAAAAAGATTACAATTAAAGACCAGACAAGAGGGGGAAAAGTTATATACATATGTATATACATACATTTGTGGATACACACACACACACACACACACACACACACACATACACACACGTAAAACCTCATTTGATACTTATAAGAACCCTGAGAAAAGGTGCTATTAATTATCCCCATTTTACACTTGCAAAAATAGAGGCAGGTAGAGATTAGGGGACTTGCTCAGAATCATCCCCAATAGTAAGTACCTGAGGCCAGATTTGAGCACAAGTTTTCTTGCCTCCAGCCCTAGTGCTCTAGCCTAGTGCTCTGGGAAACTGAGTTAAAATAGATGTTTTTAGTTCAGTTCACTTAAATTAAAATAACATTTCCTTCCCTGAAGGAGCTTCCATTCTAATAGGAGGAACAACTTAGAAAATTCAGTGAAAAAATTCATACAGAATCCTTTTTTTGGTAGGAAGGTGCTCAGGTCAATATGAAGAGTGCTCTGGCAACAATAAGTCAGGCTTGAGGGGGCTATAGTAAAAGCATGAGGTGGAAGGATAAGGTAGAATGGGAGGGACATGGAAGGAATGAAACTAACTCAGATGGTTGCCAGGGAGCTGACAGTAGATGGCCAAGGAAGGGAGCTTTGGCCTGGGCAGCCTACTGTTGGGAATCACAAGGATTCTGGGTAGAAACATAGGCAGGAGATTGTTATGCCCTTCAAAGTATCAATGGTAATATGGATTTGATCATCCTAATTAAGAGCTGGAATACCAGAGGTGGAAGGCCACATGTAGCAACAAGGAAATACTAAGTCTGTGATTCTGTGTGATGGTCACAAAATGCTTTAAGGGGAACTGGGGCCCAGCTGGTAATGTATATTTGAGATGATCACCTTCCAATATTCAACGAAATGAGCCCTGTCCCAGAACTAACTCTTTGGCTGTTTTTAAAAGTTAATATTTTTTTTAGTTATTATTATTTTAAAAGAAATATGCCTCAATGTTTTGGCTTGTGATTCAGAGAATGCTAAAAACATTATTTTGGAAAAGTTTTTCTAGTGAGAGATTCTAACTGGAAAGTAAAAATAAATGTATTAAAATGTGTATTATTAAAGCCATGATTTGATGGCTAAAAAGTGTTTCTATAAAAGCAGCATTCATTCTTGATAGCATTACAAACATGGGAAAGAGTTGCTAAATATTTAACTTTGTACTTTGCATCTTGCATGAATTTATTCTTTTGTGTACATCTATGGCACTAACAACTTGTGGCCCGTGAAAATTGTGTCTTAAGTGGACAAATCCATTCTCATCGATCAGGCATTTCTGGGCAGCAGTTCTAGTCTCAGCAGGCTGTTATGCAGACCACACTGGAGCCTTGCTCTCCCTGCAGTACAGCAACTGTGTCTAAGCTCCTGTCATATGGTCGGTCCTATGTCAAGGGCTGAGGCTATGGTATGCATGTGACACACATCCTTGAGTCACTTACCTTCAAAAAACTTGGAAGTTTTTGGATGAGAGAAAACTTAGAAGTGTGAAAGAAGTGTTCACCAGTAAGTCAGTCAATGAATCAATCAATATTCAGGGAGCACCTACTAAGCACCAGGCACTGTACTAAGCCTTGGAGATACAAAAGGCAAAAGAGAGTTCTTGCTTTCATGGATCTCACCATCTTATAAGGGAAATGACATATATGACAATTAAGTTTCAACAAGCTATGTCAAGATACATGAGAAATCATCAACAGAGAGAAGGCACTAAAATTCAGGGATTTGGTAAAGGCTTCTTATAGAAGATAAGATCTTATTTGGAACTTGTAGGAAGCCAAGGAAGCTAGGAGGTAGAAACAGAGACAAGTTAGGGAAAAGTCTGAGAGGAAAGCATCAAGCTGACTTTGTACCAAGGGTTCTTAACCTGGGGTCCTCTAATCTATTTTTAAAAACTGTTTTGATAAGTAGTTCAGTATAATTTTTTCCCTTTGTGATGCCATATATTTAATTTTATACATTCAAAAGCATTGTTTTGAGAAGGGCCTCATAGACTTCACCAGGACATACAAAAGGTTAAAGGTTATTACTCTACTATAAGCAAGCTCCCCAGTGTAATATTAGGGGAAATAGGGGAAGAATCACTGAGAGACTGAAAATCTAGTGGAAAAAGTAGAAGATGGAAGCCAAGTCCCATATTCCCGTTGCTTTCTAGAAAATTATATGCACAGAAATGAAATGCCAGCCAATATGTCTCCTGGAGACTGTTGGCTCTTCCTCTGTAAATGATCGTGAGGTGGGAGATCTCCCAAACAGAGTTTGGGAGGAAGTCTGTAAGAGCTCTCGTTAGCACCCCACTGAACAGCAGCTAAGCAGTGGGGTGTAGACTAGCACTTCCCCTAATCCCCCACTCTGTTTATGATGTCCTTTCTCATATGCCATGAACAGGGGAGGCATCCAATATGGCATGAAACATTAGTGCAAAGTTTGCTGGAGGAATATTGTTGCTTGAGAGATTTGAAAGTTTGAGCAAATATAACCAGAAGCCCCAGTGAATGTAGGAAGCCCAAGAACTGGGATTTATTCTGGTCAAAGGTAGAGCAAGGTCACTAGGAATCTCCATAAGCCCGTCTTATGGCAACTCCTTGAAGACTCAACAAGATATTTACAGGGTTTTTGCTGGCGCCATCAAGGAATGGCAAGGAAGGAAGGAATCTCTATCCCTTTCTTAGGCTTGAAACTACCATCTTTTGAAAGATTAGCTCAGCACCTCTCCTTTCCTAGATCTTCCTCACCCTGACTGTAAACATGTCTCCCCACGGGATCAGCCCCTTAAATACCCTTCTTTGTTCTCACCCCAGTGGTACTCCGCTGTCACTACCTTTTTTCCAGTGTCTCCTACAAAATGGGGTGGGGCATATGCTTATTTTCTATGCATCACTAGCTCTGCAGTCTCGTTATTCTCGGTAGACAATACCAATACATGTCTACCAAATTACATCACAACTCATTCATTCTCCTTTATCCCAGGTGATTTTTGCCCATGGCCTTCCATCAATCCGTTATGGAGAATTAACCCAATGTACAAGAAAAGTTTCCCTGGTTCTTTTGAAGGTTTTGTGTATACTGGTGCAACTTGTGGGCTCTCCATCTGTTATCTTTCCCTCTCTTCCTGTCTGAGTGACTCAGCTCCTTTTTCGAACATATCAAGTCTTTACAGTGCCTTTTACTCAGCTTCTTATATATAGGTCATCATGGAAAGTTAGGATCATTTTATTTGTTTTTTTTTAATTTATCAGTTCCTGGCTCATAGCAGGTGTTTTAATAAATGCCTGACTTTGATAAAAGATGTAGTCTTTTTGAATATGTGAATATGCTTAGAAAAATTGCCCATTTAACCTATATCAGATTGCTTGCTGTCTTGAGAGGGCGAGGGAGGGAAGGCAGGAACACAAAGTTTTGCAGAGCTGAATGTTGAAAACTATCTTTGCATGTATTTGGAAAATAACATACTAACAAAAATGCAGTCTTTTGTAACCCACTATGCTCCTTTCTGTTGCCTTTAGGTCACCTGTGATTTCTATTCTTTGAAAATCAAGGGGTCTTATTATTTCATAAGTTTATAACATTACCAGAGGAATATTGATTTCCTGAATGAAAAAGCATGTTAATAGCATCTACCATGGGAGAGTACTGTGTTGAATGCTGGAGATAGACATACAACAGTGACACAGTCCTTTCCTTCAAGGAACTAACATTGAGATCAAGGAGAAGTCACATATAGGGGAGTGGTGACCAAGGAAGGGGGAGTCACAGATATGATGACTGGAATTGTGGGAGTAAATCAGTTACCATGGCCTTTCCAGTAGCAATGGAGGCATTGATTTAGTTTCCAGAGCAAGACAGAGAGGGAGGGAGGGAGGGCTATGTGTGCAGATGGCAGATGCTCAGATGAGCCTAGATTTACTGCTAGATGAATGGATTCAGAGGGAAACATGGCCTAAAGTGGGGTTGGCTGGATATAGTGGATTTGTTTTTTGGAGTCATTTATCAGTATTATCAGCATTTATCAGCAATCAAGAAGGGCTGAGTTCAAGTCTCATTTCTGAATATTTTACAGGCTATGTGACCCTGGACAAGTCACTTCACCTCTCTGAACCTCAGTTTTCTCATCTGTAAAATGAGGGTGTAGGACTTGTTGGCCTCTTGTTGAAGGAGCAAGATTTGTTGGTATCTCTAGGCTTGAACTCTGTAAGCCAATGATCAGTCAGGACAGCTCATCTTTAGGATGGAGTTTCCCAATCTAGTGGATCACTCCCCTCAGTGCTGGAGTATATATTCAGTAGAAGACCAGTCTGAAAAAGGAAGGGAAGGGGGAGAGATTGGCAAGACAAATGACATGATATCTGGGTCAGCCCTGGCTTCTTGTGAGTCAATACATGCTCACTTTCCAAGACAACAAGATAGGAGCAGAACCAGAAGATCATTATATACTTCAACAACAATACTGTATGATGATCAACTCTGGGGGACGTGACCCTCTTCAACAATGAGATGATTCAAACCATTTCCAATAATCTTATGATGGAGAGAACCATCTTCACCCATGGAGAAGACTGTGGGGGCTAAGGGTGTACCACAACATAGCATTTTCACTCTTTTTGTTGTTTGCTTGCATTTTATTTTCTTTCTCATTTTTTCCCTTTTTGATTTGATTTTTCTTGTGCAACAATGTTATTATATAAATATGTATGCCTATATTGGAGTTAGATGTATTTTTATCATGTTTAACATATATTGGATTATTTTCCATCTGAGGAAGGGGTGAGGGGAAGGGGGGATAGTGGAACACAAGGTTTTATATGGGTTAATGTTGAAAAATTATCCATGTATGTTTTGAAATAAAAGGCTTTAATTTAAAAAAAAAGATAGGAGGCTGCAGTGTACCATCCAAAGTCTTAGATTTGTCACTTTTTCAAAGAATTTCAAGGCTACCTCCTCCCTTGCCCCAGTTTTCTGTTGTCAAAAGGATGTGTTTTGTAGCAGGAAGTGGCTGGAGATCACTGAAAACCCTGGATAACTTCCCAGATACTAGACATCTTGCTCTTTTCCTTCTTTTCACTTCTGGCCCAAACACATTACCCATCGGCTGCACCCATTCAACATCTACTGAACTGTACATTCTTGTATTCAACTGATCTATCCATTAAATATCTAAGTGCCCCCTGTGTACCAGGCACTGTGTTAGGTGTTGAGGAAAAATACAGATATAAAACAATCCCTGCTTTCGAGTAGTTTATATTCTCTCATGAGAGATAGTGTGTATTTATGCAAAATTAATATAAAGTAAATTGAGGAAGGAGGGCACTAGGAGCTGGGAGGATCAGAAAAGGCTTCATCTAGAAGTTAGTGTGTAAGCAGAACTTTGAAAGAAACTGGGATTCTAAAAAGGGAAAGCAAGGGGGTAGGCCTTCCAGCTATGGGACACAGTCCAGAGCAAAAGCACAGAGTTGGGAAATGGACTTTCTATAGGAAGAACAGCCAGACTAGTTGGCTGAATCAAAGAGTACAGAAAGGGAAATTGTATATAATAAGACTGCAAATATAGACCAGAGCCAGGATGTAAAGAGCTTAACCAGAGGAGTGCTGGAGCCCTCTGGAACTGACTCAGGAGAACCCATTGTTAAATTTTCAGTGGGAGCATTTATGCCTCTGAAATCAGCAAACACAAATCAGAGCTTTATTTCTTGTTTTGTCATTGTCTAGACTTAAGAAAGTGGGTGTAGAAAATGTAAATAACACACATGATATTTTAAAAGTATGTCATAATGTGAACTATCTGCATTTTTATTTTTCTTCCCGGGTTATTTCTACCTTCTGAATCCAATTCTCCCTATGCAACAAGAGAACTGTTTGGTTCTGCAAACATATATTGTATCTAGGATATACTGCAACATATCCAACATATAAAGGACTGCTTGCCATCTAGGGGAGGGGGTGGAGGGAGGGAGGGAAAAAAAATCGGAACAGAAACGAGTGTCAATATAAAGTAATTATTAAATAAAAATTTAAAAAAATAAAAGTATGTCATAGATCCAGCTTGCCAGTGTACTTCTACCTTTAACCCTTATATAGAACACTTTATATTTGATTTTAAAAGTAATACAGGGAATCATCTGAGTTTATTGATTAAGGAAGTGGTATGATTAGCTTGTACTTAAAAAATTAGTTGGAAAGTTGTGTGGAAAATGAAGGAAGGAAGACTCAAGGCAAGGAGACCAGTTAGGAGACCCTTGTGTTTGTCTAGGAGGTTGATGCTGATAGCATGAATGAACTAAAGTAGTATCTGAATGAGGAGTGAGGTCAGATACCAGAGATGCTGTGGAAAAAGAAATGAAAATACTTGGCCACTGAGCACATATTTGAAGTAAGACTTGGAGAGTGAAGGATGACATCAAGGTTTTAAATCTGAATGTTTGGAAGGATCATAGTGTTTTCTAGGTCCCCAAATATGAGATTCAGAAGATGGGTAGAGTTGGGGGGGGATAGATAATGATTGATTGCTTGATATTGTAAAGACTTAAAAATAGGCATGATGTAAGTGAAACTTCCTATCATAATATCCATAACTGAAATGGATTGCCACTGGAGAGAATGAGCTCCCCCCACCACTGGAGGTCTCCAAGCAGAGACTCAATGAGCATTTGTGGATATGTTCATCACATTGGGCGGCAGTAGTAAGAGCAAAGCAGGAGAGCTGCATGAATCAGGCCATCCAGGCCTGAGCAGCACTTGATCTAGTTATCAGAATAAAGTGAAGGTATGTGAGTGTATTATAATACAGAGAGACATATATGTTATATGGATGGTACATATCATATGTTACACACATATATGATGTGTGTATACATGTGCGTGTATGTTCTCTAGCTCTTCTTCCCTCTTTCCACTCTCCTTCCCTTTCACCTACCCTTTCCTGTGTTTTCCTTTTCCTTTCCTGTCTTTCTTCTTTCGCCATCTCCTATCACATTATTCTTTTTCTCGCTCATGACTTTCTCCATCTTCCTACTTCAGGGACTTAAGTATCTTTAGAAACAGAAAGCTTAATTTCCCCAGATGAGTAAACTGAGATGCAGAGAAATAAAATCCTCTGTCCTGGTTCCTATAAAAAATGTTATGCTGGCTGGAGAGCAAGGTGGAACTACGTCCCAAAGGGCTATCAAACGGTGCATAGCCTTGGTACAGAGGTCTCACTACGGGGTCTGTAGCCCAAAGAGATCTTAAAAGAGGGAAAAGGACCCACATGTGCAAAACTGTTTGTGGCCACCCTTTTTGTAGAGGCTAGAAAGTGGAAACTCAGTGGATGCCCATCAGTTGGTGGTGATTGGTTGAACAAGTTACGATATATGAATGTTGTGGAATATTATTGTTCTGTAAGAAACGACCAACAGGATGATTTCAGAGAGGCCTGGAGAGACTTACGGGAACTGATGCTGAGTGAAATGAGCAGAACCAGGAGAAACACAGTAACAACAAGTTTATGTATGATTAATTGTGTTAAATGTGGCTTTTTTCAACAATGAGGTGATTCAGGCTAGTTCCAGTTGGTCTTGTGATGGAGAGAGCCTTCTGCATTCAGGAAGAGGACTATGGGGACTGAATGTAGAGCACAACATAGCAATTTTACTTTGTTGTTGTTTGCTTGCTTTTTTTTCTTACTCATTTTTTTTCTTTTTGATCTGATTTTTCTTATACAAAATGATAAATGTGGAAATAACTTTAGAAAAACAAAAACAAAAACAAAGACGGTCCTGGAATTTGGCCCTGTCCTTGACTCTTAAATGAGTTTTCTTTTATTTCATCTTGGGTCCAATCTCTCCTATGCATAACCTTGCCTCAATCCCATCGTGCACTGCAGTGGTTCTCAGAATATGGTCTGTAGAACCCTGGGAAGGGGGGTCTCAGAAAGTCTTTCTGAGGGTCTACGAATTCAAAATTAGTTTTTAATTCTGTTATGTTAGTATCTATAAATATAACCCACATAAAGAAAATCTCTTTGGACAGATCTTCAGTAATTTTACTGCATAAAGATACTGAGAAAAAAAAGTTTGAAAAGCACTGCTGTACTTAAGAAGCTAAAATGTAGTTATGATTTAAATTTGTCAGAAGTTCCCTCGCACTTTTCTTTGGAAACACAAGAAAATACTTTTATGGACATTAATGAAAAAGTTTTTTTTTCTTTACTGTGATGATGAATTTTGCTTCCAAGAGGTTGCAGCCTGGCTAGAGAATGAAGTGCTGGACTTAGAGTTAGGAAGACTTGGGTTCCAATTCTGCCTGGGACACTTATTAACTGGAATGAAGTCGCTTCCCATCTGAGTTGCAAGTGACTCTCTAAGACTATGTAATTTGTCAAACTGGCCCTGCTCTGCACAGGTCAGTGAAGCTTCCTCAATGCAAATGATCTCTTCCCGAGATGATGGGGCCGGTTCTCCCCAAGTTATTGCAAAGCAAATGAAGAGCTAGGAGAACTTTTTCCCTTGTACATGACAGCATGATCGGTGAGCCAGACTCCCTGGGATGAATGAATCAGCTGGTTCTGAGCAGTCTTTTTGCTTAAATGGGGCAGGAACCAGAGGTCTTTGCATGCCCCTAGCAAAATCCTGGGGGAAATAACAGTAATAACAAACAACCACGATTGACATTCGGTTCTGTTAGCATTTCACATAGATCATCTCATTGGAACCACCGGACAACTCTCTTAGGTAATTGCTACCATCAGCTCTGTATGCCAGGCCACAAAACTGAATCTAAGAAGTAGTCATGACTTGCCCAGCTTCAGGCTAAGTGTCCGATTCAGAACCTGATGCTAGGCATTCCCGACTCAAGGTTCAGTGTTCTCTCCATTGTACCCCCAAGAGAATATAGCAACAGGTAGCACTTTCTGAAATGGAAACTTGATCATTATATCTCTGTTCTTTTTCTTACTTAGTTAAAGAGAACCAAGAAATGTAAGATATGCTTGAGTTTAAAGATGTGAAGATTCCTTTATTGAAAAATATAATAAATACTCCTTTTTTGTCACTGGGAAACAACTTTTTTCAGTTCACTTTGTGAATTGAATTTTGAATTGAAATTTGAGTAATAGTAGCTACTTGGACTAGAAAAACAGTTGAGGCTGTACTCCCCAAAAATTAGAACTAATCTGCCCCTTGAAAAGTGAGGTCACGTTTTTAATTTGGCCATAAAAAATTTGTTTACAACATCTTGTGTATTCCATAGCTATAGTTGCTCACACAAACTTGACAATAGTGCCTGATTACCTCCATTGCATGCCTAATTACCTTCCTAATAATTACACGATTACCATAACTGCATGCCTAATTATCATTTACCTAATTATCTCCAATTGTCGCCTCGAACGTTAAAAATTGCGAACAGAAAATTGGAGGTCATTGTCTGGAAAGCTGGACAGAAATGTCAAAATTGGAGTATTCTCTTCCACCACAATTACAGATCAACATAGCAAAGAGAAATATGCCTCATGATTTTCCTCTAAGGCCATTGTCGGCCGCGTTACCTTTCTGAGGCAATTTATGTATAACACAGGAGAGAAAAGAGATTCCACAATTCCCGGCACCTATAATTAAACAGTTGTGCCCACAGTGAGTACAACTCACAAAACTGGAATTACAGTCTGCAGAGTTTGGAGGAGAGGGAGATATTCTCAGGTGAGCCACCATTTGTGAGAGTTTTCACATGTACACCTGGGTTTTTTCTTTTACTTAACTTTGAGGGTCAAGAATGAAGTGCCAGTAAGCACTGGAAAAGAAGCAATGAATAGAAGGTCCAGGGGAGGAGAACCATAGGATCTTGAGTTGGAGAGCACCTCGAAGTTAAGTCTTCCCATTGGTGCTTTGTTCAATTGACACAGCCTCTGGTTCAAACATCACTGAGTCTTAATTCCTCTAGACTTACTCTTGTGTATCCTAAAATGGTCCCTGTCCTTCCCTGAAAAAGACGTCCCAGAAGTGAACACAACGATCTGAATTCTTTTGGATACAGACAAGTACCCCAAGATCAGAGCCTATCCTTTTCTGTATGGTATGGGTCCATTATTCCTACCCTATGAACAAGATGTCCTACCATGCCATGAATGCATTCTTTCCTCTTAGAAATCTTACTTGTCATCATGATTACCTTTATCTCCTTCCTATGTCTGCTATGACATATCCTTATCTCTAGAATGTTTTTGCCCTCCAAAAGACTTTTTCTTTCCTGATCTGCATCCATGTTGGATCCTTCCAGTAGAATGTAAGCAGGAGCACTTTCATTTTAATCTATATTGCCAGGACTAGCATAGGGTCCTTGGATGGGAGGTCCTTAATCCATGGTTCTTGAATTGAATTGAATATATAAATTTGACAAGCACACTCTTGAGATCTCAAAAGAAGTTACTATAAAGAACCTGAGCGCACAGGGGTTCTTAGTCAAAAACAGCTCCCAAAACCTGGAAACAAGATTTAGAATTTTACTGGGTCATTTGGCAAAGGACCAAAAGAGCCAGAATTTTTATGAGGTTATATCATATAGAGTTCACACAAAGATAGCCACAGATCATCTGCACATACTCAGGTAGTTTCCAAAAAGGGTAGCTTCCAGGCAAGGTCACTTGAGCTATGTCAGCAAGTATAAATATTCAATATAGTTTAGGAGACTGGAAATACAAGTTAGTGAGGAACCCCAAACAAGCTTTGGCTTGACCCCAAACAAGAAGTAGGTGGGATACAAGTATTGCCTGCAGTCATCTGATTTCTCTGGAGCATCTGTAAGGTCATCTTGACCTCTATTGTAAGCTTTGGGTTAGACAGTTTGCTAAATACATAAATTAAGTTCCAGTAGTATTAATAAATAATAAAGTATTTTTCCACTTATCAAGAACAAATTCCAAGGGTGCTCCACTGAGACCTCCTTCCATGTCAACATGGATCAATTAGTAATTGTCCTTAGGAGCTAGTATTTCATTTTGGCCTGATTCCAGTCAACTGCAAGACAGTCTAGCCCACATCTTTTTATTTCATTCAGAACTGAAGCAGAAAATTGTCAAATGCTTTGCTGAAATCCAGGTGTATGTTTCTAGTTTTCCCCGATCTAGTAGACTAATTGCTGTCAAAA
This sequence comes from Antechinus flavipes, assembly GCF_016432865.1. Classification (NCBI taxonomy): domain Eukaryota; kingdom Metazoa; phylum Chordata; class Mammalia; order Dasyuromorphia; family Dasyuridae; genus Antechinus; species Antechinus flavipes. The sequence continues at coordinate 68,150,639 of NC_067404.1, read as the reverse complement.
TGGGCAATGGCATGAACTTGGCTTGATCAAACTAAATCTGATCATGTGAATCTGTCACTATTGATGGATCCACGTGACATCTTATGGATTACTGACTCCTTTTCTGTATTCCTACAGACCATCATTTTGATAATATGTTCAGAATTTTACCAGCAATGGAAATCAATCTTATAGGCCTATAGATTCAAAAGTCTATCCTCTTTTTAAAAAATCTATACATTAGTCCACATCAATTTCTCTAACACCTCACCAACTCCTGATTTTTTAAAAAGGCTTTGGGAGGTAGCTCCAGATTTACTTTGGTCATTTCTTCTGGGCCTGGTGACTTGATTCCCTACAAGTATCTTGCTGCTCTCTATTTGGTTCATTTAACTTGGAGTTCTAAATGCCTCTTTTGATTTTCCAACCTGTAGCGTTTTATTTATTTTAATGAACAGCTTCAGCATAGTTCCAAGTGTAATAACTTTTTTAAAACATACAAAAAACTGCAGTGTAAAGGACCTTCTTATTAAGTACAAACTTTCTTTTCATGATTCATTGCATCAATATTTTGCATCGATATTGATGCAGAAAGGATTTATGTTATATCCTGGAACACAGAAATTATGTATACTGAAACAGTCTAACACGAATTAGCTGCTTAAAATCCAACAGAAGGACCTTTTTCCTCCTTAACAAAACCGATCAGTTTCTGTTTGTTAAAAGTCAATACTCATCTTAGTTGTAGGAAATACAAATTTGTATTTTTAAAATGAAAACTTTAGGTTGAGTAATGTTGTGGTAGCATTGAAACAAAATGCTTGATGAACCAGTCCTGTTGTTTGATATACTTAATGTCAACATCTAATAAGGGATTTCAAAATAAAATATCCCTATACTGCTTTTGGAGAATCATTTACAAGACTAATGCATTAAGAAAAGAAAAGGCATTTTGACTTCGCTTTCAAATTTTTCCACAAAAGACGTATGGTAGTGAGTACAGGTTTCGGGTATTTCATTTTTAAAATCATCAATCAACCTGGGCCACTCTTAATTTAAAAACCCATTGTTCTTGGATAGATTTGCATCTATGAAAATGATCTTAAATGGGTCCTTGGTCTCTATTAGAAGCATAAATATATTAAGAATAATTTTAACTTGCTCTTGGATTTCATAGCTGACTATAATTCTTCAGCAGTATAAACAAAGAAGTTAATCTAAGTAAGACTTACTTCATTGGTATATGCACTCATATGGCAGCTTTCTTCCTAACACTATCTTCCTAAGAAACCAAGGACAAAATTCTGATGGGGTCAAAGATGAGCAGACAGATAAACAAGACATAGAAGGGGCAAATGCTATTTTATAGGAAAATAAAGTCAAAATGCTTAATGTCATCTAAAATCCTGATCAATCCTGATTGAAAATGTGTGGCCCATCAAAAGAGTCAGGTTTAGAAAGGAAAAGACCTGTAGATGAAATGTTCCTCTGGATTTTGGCATCATTACAGTCATGGCACACACTCATCTAAGGATCCCTCAAACACATTCTTAGTGCAACAGATCCCCCCCCAAAAAAAACAAATAAAATCTGGGTTTCTCCTTATAAGTATCTAAAGATCATGAAGTTTGTCATCAGTCTAAAATGAGTTTCCAGTTATTCCTTATTTAGTATGTCACCTTTTTTCTATTTGACAAGTTCAAGTTTACAAAGCTGTTTTCTTTTTAAGGGGTCACTCCAATATTTTTTAATGTGTTTAATGAATGTAAAATCTGACATCTCAGAAGAGAAAGGTCAATACTTTCAGAATATTAACTATACTGTGGGGATTTTTCCAAAGGTAGGCTCAGTTTATGCCAACTGTTTTAGACTATGATTTGAACACCTAGTACTGGGTACTCAGGCCTGTGGCAGTGTAGTTAACAATAGGTAATACCTATGACCTAGATGTGAAGTTTCAAGTCCCATCATACATCTCTTCAATGTGCCATTCTTTGAATTAGTTCCCTTTAAATTTCTTTGATTCTAGTAGCATTTAAAAGTGATTGGAACACAGGATTTTGCAGGAGTGAATGTTGAAAATTATTTATGCATATGTTTTGAAAATAAGCAGCTTTAATAATAAAAAAGAAAAAAGAAAGAAAGAAAATTTGAAAGTGAGATTTTTACAGTAGATATTCTCCCTCAAGGTCCCTGTAGGTAATTATGAGAACATGTATATATAACCTTTAAACATACTGAGACTAATGTCTCAAGTCAAATCTCTTGCTAAAATATAAATACCATAGGCTTATTATTCTAGAAATGTAAAAGGATATAGTAGAATATTTAGCTCCTTTTATGGACCCATTGCCCAAAAAATACCTTGATTGAGGCTAAAATAACACATTTCAGGTGTTCATATGCAAACATTGAAATTCTGAATTCTTGATGGACTGTCTTGTACTCCTACCGATGAAATTCATTCCATGTCAAATAGTAATTAGAAAAAAATAGAATGATATAGAATCGTACCCTGTAGTGAGCTTTTTCTTCTCAAAACACAGCCAGGTGATAAAAGTTCAGATCTTTTATTATCTCCAATATAGCCCGGTTAGCTTAGAGGCCTATCTCTCTGCTTGGTTCCAAGAGCTCTCTCCAAATGTCTTTAAATACAAAGGTCTGGTCCTTCAGCCTCTGCCTCTGCTTTCTTCAGCCTCCAGCCAGCTCCAGTCTTCATGTCATTCCAGTGAAATCTCGACTTGTAGCGTCTTCCTCTCAAGAACTCTCCGACTGGCCCATTGGCCTATTTATGCTCCTTCCAGAGAGAGGGATTATGGGTAGTTCTACTTAGTACCTTGTTTCAGGTTCTGCCCAAAACATCTTCTTGTAAGATTAGATCAACTCTAATTAGTTAGCAGTTAGTAAGGATTCCAACAATACCCCTTTCAAAAGAGATGTACGATGGGCATGCCTAAGCAACTGGAATGGATAGAATAAAGAAAAGATATCCAACCACAAAATCACATAAATGACTTCTATGGGTTTGTCACATGCATGTTGTAAAAGTAACCAAAGAAGAATGTTACACTTTTAATCATCCAGTAAGTCCAAGTGAAGTCTTTTGTCAAACACAAAGTATACCTTTAAGCATAGATGAGGATTTCCCTAATGTGATTTTCATATGTTAATAAAATGGTATTCCATAGTAAAAGCAGTAAGAGTTATTTAGATTTGTCCATATCACAATAAAATTTCATGAAATTTTTGCAACATGTTTTCCTCTGTCAACTCAACTTTTCAAACAAAAAAGAACAAGTTTAAATCCTCAATCGAATACCAAATGAAAATCCTGAAAATCAGAAGAGTGACTAACAAAGGCAAAAAGGGAAAAAATAGTCATTGAACATGTAAACAACCATGCTCCCAGTTGGTTTTGTGAAAAACAAAAAAACAATAAAAAGGATAAACCTTTGGTTAATTGGTTTAAAAGAAAAAAGGAAACCAAATTACCAGTATCAAAAATGGAAAGGTTGAATCCACCACCAATGAAGATGAAATTAAAGTAATTGTTAGGAGTTATTTTGCTCAATTACATGTTAGCAAAACTGATAATCTAAGTGAATGGATAGATATTTACTTCTTTATTAAAGCTTTTTATTTTCAAAACATATGAAGGGATAATTTTTCAACATTGACCCTTGTATAGCCTTGTATTCCAAAATTTTCCCTCCTTCCCCTCATCCTCTCTCCTAGATGGCAAGCAATCCAATCTATGTCAAACATGTTTAAAATATATGTTAAATGCAGTACACGTAAACATATTTATACAATTATCTTGCAGCATAAGAAAAATCAGATCAAAAAAGAAAGAAAATAAAATGCAAGTGAACAACAACAGAAAGAGTGAAAATGTTATGTTGTGGTCCAATATTCAGTATTGTACTAGAATTGCTAGTTAGAGCAATACCAGAAGAAAAAAATCTGAAGAAATTAGAAAAGGCAATGAGGAAAAAACCTATCCTTGCAGATGATAGGATGGTATACTGAGAGTTCCCACAGTCCTCTCTCCGGGGGTAGATGGCTCTCTTCATCACAAGATCATTGGAACTGTGCTCAATCATCTCATTGTTGGAAAGAGTCCCTTCTATCAGAATTGATCTGGATGGATATTCTCAAAAAATATAAATTACTCAGATTAAGAAAAGAGAAAATAGAATATTTAAATCATCCTCTCTTAGAAAAAGAAAATGAGCAAACTATCAGTGAGCTTCCAGAGGAAAAAAAATCTCTAGGATCAGATAAATTAATCTTTGAATTCTATCAAACATTTAAGGAACAGTTAATCTCAGTATTGTATAAACTATTAGGAAAAAACAGGTTAAGAAGTTCTATCAAATTCTTTTTATGACACAAATATGGCTTTGATAGCTAAAGCAGGGAGAACAAAAACAGAGAAAGAAATCTATAGAACAATTTCCTTAATGAATATCGATGCAAAATTTTAAAGATAATACTAGTAATGAGATTACAGCAATATATCACAAAAATAATATCTATCACCAAGTAAGAGATATACCTGGAAGGAATGCAGGGCTGGTTCAATAGTAGGAAAAGTACCTGTATAATTGACCCTACCAGTACCAAAAACAATATGATTATATCAATTGGATGTGGAAAATGCATATGACAAATACAATCCATTCCTATTCAGATGACCAGAAAACATATTAATCGATGGAACCTTTCTTAAAATGCAGTGTTATCTATCTAAAACAAAGTGCAAGCATTTTCTGTATGGGATAAGCCTAAAGACCTCCCAGTAAGATCGGGGCTATTATCCCCACTTATTATTCAGTATTGTACTAGAATTGCTAGTTAGAGCAATACCAGAAGAAAAAAATCTGAAGAAATTAGAATAGGCAATGAGGAAAAAACCTATCTTTGCAGATGATAGGATGGTATACTGAGAAAATCCTAGAGAATCAACTTAAAAACTAGTTGAAAGAATTAACAAACTTAGCTAAGTTGTAGAATATAAAATAAAGCCACAGAAATCATCACAATTTCTACTTATTACCAACAGAATCCAGAAGGAAGAGATAAAAAGAGAAGTTCCATTGAAAATAACTTCAGACAATATAAAGTATTTGGGAGTTTACCTGCCAAGATAAACACAGGAATTATATGAACACAATTTCAAAACACTTTTTACACAAAGTCAGATCTGCACAATTGGAGAGATATTCATTGTTTATGAGTAGACTGAGCTATTATAATAGAAATGGCAAATTCTACCTAAACTACTTATTCAGTGTCATCATAATCAAATGACAAAAGAATTATTTTATAGAACCAGAAAAAATAGCAACAAAATTCATTAGGAGGAACAAAAGATCAGAAATATCAAGGGAATCAATGGAAAAATAATGTGAAAGAAGGCAACCTAACAGTTCCAGATTTCAAACTATATATGAGGTTTGAGGATTTTCTCAAAACAGTTTTGTACTGGCTGAAAAATAGAATGATGGTTCATGGAAATAAATTAGATACAAAATACACAATAATAAATAATCACATTAATACAGTGTTTTATAAACCTAAAGATCCAAGCTTTTGAGGTAAGAACTCAATATTTGACAAAAATTACTTGGAAAACTAAACAGTAACTTGGCAGAAATTAGGCATAGAACTCACACCAAGATGTGTGATATACCAAGATAAGGTCAAAATGGATAAATGCTTTAGCTATAAAAGGGGAAATCATAGATAAATTAGGGGAATATAGAAAAATGCACCTGTCATATTTATGGATAAGGGAAGAGTTTGTGAACAAATAAAGAATAGAGAGTATCTCAGGATGATTGCATGAAATTTAAAGAAAAGAGAACTTTTTTTTTTACAAGCAAACTAACTGGAAGGAAAACAGGAAGCTGATTAGAGAAATAGAAATTAAAACAACGTTTAGATACTGCCTCACTTCTATCTGATTGGCTGTAAGGACAGAAGAGGAAAATGATAAATGCTGGAGAGGATGTGGGACACTAATACATTCCTGGAGTTGTGAACTAATACAGCTGCCGTTCTGAAGAATAATTTGGCCAAATGGCTATAAAATTATGTTTTTCCTTTGACCCAGAAATACTTCTGCTAGGTCTGTATCTGAAAGATCAAAGAGAAGGGAAAAGGACCAACACACACAAACATATTTATAACACATATTTTATGTAGTGGCAAAGAATTAGTAATTTGGGGAATGGCTGGACAAATTGTCTATAGGATGAGGGAATACTATTGTGATATAAAAAACGATTAGTAAGATGGCTTCAAAGACTTAGGAAGATTTATGTGAATTCATGCAAAATGAAGTGAACAGAATCAGAAGAACACTGTACATAGTAGCAGCAATATTGTAAAGATGAGCCCCTGGGAAAGACTTATGTCCCTTGATCAAGACAGTGATCTCAGAATATTCCAAAGAAACCACAATGGAAAATGCTATCCATCTCTAGAGAGAAAACTGGTGAATTCGGAAGGCAGGCTGATACATACTTTAAAAAGATTATCTTTATTCTTTTGTTTCTTTTCTTTTGCAATATGGCTAATAGAAGAAAAATGTTTTGTATGACTTCACATGTGTAATTGAAAGAACATTGCTTGCATGCTCAGGGAGGAGGAAGGGAGATAATTTGAAACTCAAATTTTTTAATGATTTAAACATTTTTCCATTTAATTGTGGAATATTCAACAAAATAAAATTTAAAAATCTAAAAAATATTGTTTTCCATAGCTCAGGTCGCTCATTTCTAATTCAATCCTTTCTTGCATTAGACTCTATCATATAAAATAGAAGACTTTTTACCCAGCTTGGAATTCAGCATTGTTGACAGCTGACTTGGGCCTGATAAGCAGGTGACAATATCTCTGGAGAACTCAACACTGAAATCCACTTGAAAGACAGGGCTTCTCTAATTCAGAGTCCCACACCACAAGTCATTTATATTTTGCCTCAGAATTGCTTCACAGTCCCTGACCTCAAGGATCTTATGCTTTACTAGGTTGCTACCCTATACGTATAGACAAATTTTCAACAAGCGAAGTAGATGAAGTGTAGAGGTAAAGACAAGATTATCCAAAGGGCTGTAGAAATAGTTGAAAACTGAGGATCTGCTGAGAGTATTGCTTAGAAGGTAGCACCTTAGCTGAACTTGAAATGAAAATCAAGGGTCAGAAAAGGAAATTTGAAGACAAAACTCCAGTCATGGGTGAGAGCTAATGGAAATGGAGGAAAGCAGAAGAGGGAATGTTGAGTCTGGGGAACAACAGATAATAGTTCAACTTGACTTGAATTCAGAGTATAGAAGGTAGAGTAATACACGATAAAGTGGAAAGGTGCCTTGGAGCTAGTTGTGGGGAACTTTACATGCCAGGATACCAATATTAAGAAAACAGGAAACAGAAAATGGTCAGCTAAAGAGACTGAGAAGGATCAGTAAGAGAGGCAGAATAGCCAACCAGCAAAGGGGAGTGACTTAGTAAGTGGGGAAACTGACAGCCTCCAGAAGGAGAGAGTGGTCGCCAGTATCCAAAACTGTGGAGATAGCAAAGTAGTCTATTCACATTTTTGAAAGCTATTAATTTTATTACCACACAAGGAGATATAAAGGTACTGGAAGTCATGGCGAGAAAGAAAAGGTATGGGCTAGACTGGCTGGACTAGAGTACTAGGAAGGGGAAGAAGAGTAACTAAACGTTGTGAAAACAAAGGGAAATTTTACAGTGGCAGCCTATTATGTTGTGACACTTTCTGCTGAGGATGATCCAGGCTAAGGGGGTACCCAGCAGCACCCTGGGGAGTGCCCTGGGAGAACAGAGTTGAAAGGCTGGCACCAGCATCATAATCTACACCTTTCTCATGCTGGGTAATGTTCAATTTTACTAAACCCAATTTAATGAAATAATAGAAAAGCTTTGGATGGTATGTAACCTTCCTGATTATAACAAGAAAAAATCTTTCCCAAAAGCTCTTTTTAGCCAGAGAAAAAAAAATAAAAGCAATTAGGTAAGAATTGGGGTTACTGCAATCCTAATTAATGGAGTGCTGATGTCTTAACAATTAACTGCAGTAGTAATAGTTATTTTATCTTAAAGGGGAAATGACCCATTATTTTTACTTGTTGGAATTCAACTTCACATACAATTTATGTTAAGTGAAAGACTTCTGCCCCCAAACCTTTGTGAAATTACATCCCACATGCAAACTAATTCAAAGTCTATTATAAAAAGATTAAGAGAAGAGAGCAAACTATCATTTATGTGATAAAACAGAAACTGAACAAAAATAGTTCTGGTATTCAGTGATAGAGAATGGGCTATAGAACCTTTGAATTCCCTGGATGGTAAAGTTAATATTACTCCATACTAATGGTATATCTGCCACCCATAAAAAGCGGTTGCCATTTTTAAATTCCCAACTTCGCAGAATCAATTGTAGCAGTTTGGGGTAGTGCAGAGATCTGGGATCAAGATGACCTGAATTGAAGTAGCACCTTCTAGAGCTCCTAGCTGTGTGACCCCGGGCAAGCTGTTCAACCTTCTTGTGCCTCAGACGATTCCTGAAGACTTACTAAGTCACCGACATACTTTGGTCTGGGTCCACAGTGAAAGTTTTCATATTAAGATATAAGCTCAGATCTTTATAGTGTTTAAATAGCCCTAGAATTCTAGATTCATAGAATCCTGGAATTGGAAGTGACTTCTGATGCAATCTAGTCCAAGTGGGGTTTGAATAAGAATTCCCTCGGAAGCCTACTACTCCCATCACCACCCATTCAAGGCATTTAATTGATTTCCTTTTCCCTGTCTCTTTTAGATGGCTTTTGAATCATTAAAAAGGGTTTCCTTACATGAGGAAAAATAAAATCTACCTATTTTCTTTAAACCTAGGCTGAAAAGATAAGGAAAAGGTAGCCACAGTTCCATTTACAAATGATTACAAAGGAATTATCATGCTATTACCTACAATTATAGGATTCTTTATTTTCTTGGACATACTAGAACTGGCCTTTCTGCTTGCTGTCAAAATATGGGGCTTTCATTCATTCTTCTCTGGGTCCATTTGGAAATCTGACTCAAGACCTTCTGGAACTTGGTTGAATAATTCTACTTCTTAAAAGTTCTTGAATAGAACCCATTAGCCCATGTTATATAGACACTCAAGGGGGGAAAATAGCAAAACTATGACGAAGCCAGGCCACAGTGAGGCTCTCCTGTTAATTTGGCCTTGAAATTGTTCTGGTAGCCGGACTTAGGAGGCCCTTGAAGTTTTTGAACTTCCTCCCCCAGCCTCAGAAAACTATGCAAGATCTAAAGAAAAGGATTAGGCTGAATTCTCTGGCAATTTTCAGAAGTCTTTCTTCTTAGTTACTTGGAAATCATAAAATCAACAGTTTAGAGCTGGGGGAAAAATGAAGAGCTCATCTCGTTCAAAATTCTCACTTATAGCTAGAGAAACCAAGGCCCAAGAATGTGGATATCTTGCTCAAGGTCACAATCCAGGTAATCATGAGAGGACCAAGATTTGAACTCCAAATTCAATGTCACCCCCTAAACAGAACAAAATAAAACCAGTTTGATAGATGTTGTATATCTGTTTATCTCTTCTTGTGGGACAAACTCTGGTGTTCTTGGGATCTTTTAATAAATGTTTAACTTGCCTCTGGATCCCATAAGCCAACACTCCAAATATGTCCACATGCTGGCTTACTATCTGACCTGACCAGAATCTGGGGATCTTCACCAACTTTTTGAGAACCAGGCCTTTCTAGGTCCCCACAGTTGCTAGAGCTCTCCTTTCCCCCAATTATTTTCTATTAACTGTTCACATTTCTGTAAACCTTTCATCTCCTTTTCTGCAAACAGTGGAAACAGTGAGGTGGCACTGTGAATAGATCACTGGGCCTGGAGTTGAGAAGACCTGGAGTCACATGTAGCCTTAGACACTCACTAGCTATGTGACCCTGAGATCACTTAACGCGGTCTGCCTCAGTCTTCCTCTGTAAAACAGAAACTATAATAGCAACTACCTACAATCATTGTGAGGATGAAATGAGAAAATATCCATGAAGTACCTAGCTATCATAGTGCCTGGCACATAGGAAGCAAACGAAGTGAACTGTGAAAGCTGCGGCACAAGATGGAGAGAGGGTTCTAAAGACTGAGTAAAGGTCAGCTGTGCCCCAGGGCCAGGTTTCTTTCTCCAGAGATCACGTGGTTTACAAGGACCTGGATCTTTTCTTGTGAGATTAAGTTGGGGTCGCCTTGGCACTGAAACTCCCATAGAAGACAATTTAGTAATCCTAAAGATGTGGTTGGGTTGAATGTTTTTCCTCATTTATGACTTAGAATGTGAGGTCATTGGTCCTGGCTAATCAGGGCAAAGGTCCAGCCTATAGGGGGTGTTAGGCCAGGCCCCTGTATAATTCTTGCCTGTTAACTGGATTTTGCCTCTCCTTGCCTACCTGCCTGTGGGAAGGGAGATGCCCTTTCTCATGAGATTGTAATAAAATTCCTGTCTGCTTTTACCTTGAGAAATCTACTAAATTTATTTGATTTATTTGAGTTGGTGGTCTTGTCCCACACAGAGGCTCTGAAGAAATGCTTATTTCCATTCTTCCTTATTCTGTATTTCCCTGTAGACTATAATGTTCTTAAAATCAAGGAATATTTCCTTTCATTCTAGGCATGCCCAGCTCAATATCATCCTATTCTCATCACCCTCACCGTCCTCTGCCTCTCTCTCCATCTCTGTCTCATTAGTTTCTCAGACATACACACAGTGTCTGCACATAGCAGATACCTAGTAAGTCTTTTTATAGTTGAACTAAAGCAAAAAAGAATGGTCAGTGGAACTTAGTTATTTCTCAGGTGTAATTCACAGTCTGAAATCTCTGGGATAAGGAGCAGAAAAATAAACCAAACTTTTCCTAGCTTTCTGTCTGATACTATTTGAAGTGGAAGGGAATGGAGGCAGAAATTTAGTTTGGCTTCCCCTGATGAGTTCTAAACAAGTCCAAATCTTTCCTTTCTTTTCTTCTGGGAAAAGCAATCAAATGCTACAAATGACTAGGTTAAAAAGGAAAAAAAATACATAAGATTTACATGATTTCTCAACTTTTACTGGACTTAATTTCTTTGCATAACTTTTCTAAAAACGATTTCTCCAATTTAACCATTTTTAATCAATTTCCCACATAGGCCAGACACATCCACTTTGGGTGTTTGGTGACTAATGAAGTATGAAATATAGAGGTTCTGAGCCTACCCCAAAACTGTCTGCACATAAACCAGAAGTGGGAAATGGAAGCAGTTATCAGGGTGTTCAGCTAAATAAAGACCTGTACTAATGCCAGTTTACCATAGACTTCGACACCAGAGTACTTCACTTGCTGATTGCTAAAAGCCATAATAACTGAGGGTAAATTATACATAAGAGATTAGAAAAATATTGATTAATTTGAAAAAAAATCCCTAGCCTTTCTCTCCAGCTTGGTTTTCTTTCTTTCTTTATATAGGAATCCCTTTTAAAAGATGTTTTTCTTGTTTGGTACCTAAAAAGAGCATTATTGATTTTCTTTTCAATATAATTTTTGTAGAAACGAAGCATTCTATAATCTTTTGATTGACACATCTCTTTTGAGCCTTACAATAACCTTCTGAGGTATTGTTATTATCATTTATTATTATTATTATTCCCATTTTGCATATGAAGAAACAGATTCATAGTTTGAGTGGTTTGCCCAAGGTTGCACAACTAATAAATGTCAGGCTGGAATGGAACACAGATCTTCCTGACTCACAGTTGGCCTAGTGCTCTCTGTAGTGTGTCAAACCAAGTCCCAGAACATTATTGTTGCCTCAATTCATAGAATGAAAAGGACATTGGAAGTGATCTTGTCCATCTCATCATTTGGCGGGAGGTGGAACTGAGACTCGATGAAGGCACTCAGGCCAGGACACAAGCTCAAGGTGGCAGAGGTCTTGAACTCAGGTCTTCTGATATGACATTCTGAGCCTGTTACTATAGATCATTCTAGAACATTCTAGTTTATATATTCTGTTACCTCTGCTACAAAATTGCATTTCTTTGTTTGCTTCAAAGGAGCTTCATTTCTCCAAATAGTCTGATACTTGGTCTTGTAGGAAAGGTTTTATATGGTAACCAGCCACCTCACCAATGAGCCAGAGTTTTGGGGATCCTCTTTTGGAACAATAGATGGGATTTAAACAATCTCATCTGAGGATCCAGATTAGGAAGGGCTCTTCTTCCCACAGAGCAACAAACTGGAATGCCTCTTTTCGCCTTCTCTTTGAAGATGGTGTCATTCCCCCTTTGTGGCAGTATATTCCCATACGTGTGAATGAACGTGCCAACCCATGATTTACATCCTTTCCACACTGACTTCACACCCATGGGCTGGCAGCTGTGACTACTGCTTGCTAGACCTGTCAGTGTTTATGGCCCAGCTCATTTGTCTCCCCGGCAGCAAAGCTGTTGGTAATTGTTGTACACCGCTATGATTTATTGGCCACGGAAATTGATGGCTATGTTACGATGATCCATGTTTTGCATCAGTGCATCCTTGGAGCCACTTATCGAGTTCGCCATTGTTACAGTTGCCTCACTCATTGGTCCTACATTAATTGATATCCTACTGTCTTCTAGTCCCTTTCTTTTCCCATCTCATAGGCTATTGAGGAATGGCTTGGAAAGCCCATGATTTTGATGCTGGCATACCATCTACATCAACCCGCTGGTTGCTGTGCTTATGTTGCTATTGTTTCAAAGCTGTAACTCGGGCAGGGCGACCAGGCCGTCACTTTTTTATGTTGCCCCAGATTCAGTGTTGTTTGTTTGCTTCAGAAGAGTTTTAATCTCCAACCGGGTAAGCCAGTAGTTGGTCTTGTAGGAAAGCTTTCATATGGTAGCAGCCACCTTGTTACAAACGAGCCAAAGTTTTCAGGCTTCTTTTTTTGAGCAAAAGATTTGGGCTTATTTCTGAGCTCCTCCCCTCCCCTCTATTTGATCAGCCTGTACCACTTGCCAGGATCCCAGTCCCTTGCCTGGAACTGAGCTCTCACTGCCAAAGTCTCCCACTCAGGTCCCATCTTCCATAGTGACCTAGGCTGGATTCGTTAGCAGTTCCTTCTTCCGATAGGATTGTATCTGGATTCGGACTGTGATCTGCTTTACCACTAGCCTTCCTCCCACAACTATTTTACCCCAAGTGAAAAAATGCCCAGTCAGGGCTCAGAGTTGACTTTAAGAAGATCACGGCTAGCCGGAGGGATGGATGGATGTGTCTGTGCTCTTTATATCTGGGCGGGCTTCTCTCAGATTCCCCTTAGGTAGCAGCACTTTGCGTCATCCAACAAAATGATCAGACGTTTATGAGGACCTCCGAGGTCTATCAGCCTTTGCTAGACCCTTATGAAGAACTCATGGATGAGGATGGCAAGGGCCCAGTCCTCTGGGAACTTACTTGCTTTGTAAGACCAGTTATAAATACTTTAAAAGAGAGTAAATGAATCCATTACAGTTAAACAAGATGGCTTAATTAACAACAAATACCAAACCGTGACTGCGAGATTAGCTAGGTAGTGAGTGGCCCTGAATAATAAGTGGCTAACTCCTAGCAGGGGCTTGCTTATGGAGCAAACTGAGGTGCAGCCCATTAGCATTTTGGTTAGGAACACCATCAAAAGGGGACAGCAGCGCTAGAGATGAAAGGTACACTAATGAAGACCCTAAGACCAATAATACAGATCTGCCATTCTCATCAGGACCGCAAAATTGCACAAAAGTATTCAGGTGGTTGAAGACATTAACTTGTCTCCCTGGAGCATTCTCTACTGCAAACTAGACAGCTTCAGTTCCTTTAACTGACCCTCCTCTGAATCTACAGGCCCTTCACTATTCTCATAGCCCTTCTTTAGACATTCTTCTACTTCTTGGTATTCTTCCTGAGATGGTTTGTTCAGTGGGGAAGTAAGTAAAGTAATTGGAAATGAGTTTAAGGGGTAAGAGCCAAGGGAAAGTTTTCTTGTACTGGGTGTCCTAAAAATCTCGATGCATTTCTAAGCTATTAAAACATAAAACGACACTAAGACTTTTGGGACACCCTGTTTAAGTTCCCATGGAGATCTTTACAGAACTTCAGAACATGGCGAGCAGAGAAGGAGCCTTATGTAGCTCTGGGCCACAGTGGACAAAGCCTTAAAATAAGCAAAGGAGGAATGATTTTTCCATGTCGATTTACTCTTTCCGCTTCCAGTGAGAGATGACTTTTCTGTTCACTTTCACAATTCTGAGAGCCATATTCTCTGGAATTGTGTTTATAATCAACTGAGTCCTAGTATACCAATCTAATAAAATAATAATAATAGCAATAGCAATAATAATGCCAACTTTAATTGCTTTTCCTGCAGGAAGCTATCTCTCTAGAACTAAGATCCATAAAAAGGAAATTTAAAAATCATCTTTAAAATATTTATATGTCTTAATTCATTTATGTTATACAGATTGTTAATTACTACATATTCTAATGGGACAATAATGGAATTAGTGCTGGGTCTATCTTCCTAATACCTATTGTGAATAAACAAAATTCTGTATCTTTTTTTTTTAATCTGGGTTTGTTCTCTGGATTCAAATGAGTTGAGAGCTTTCTTGGAAGTACCAATCCATTTAGGCTTCAACATATACATGAGGGAAAAAACCCAAACTGTCAGGCTTAGGTAATAACCACCTTTTAAAAACTGTATTTCCCCACCCCTATTGCTATAAGTGCAATTTAGATATCTGCATCGTTGTTGTTGTTTAAATTGATATCTATCCAACAATGCCGGACCCCAAGCTATGCATACTTACTTGTCCCATATGAAGTTGATCCATGTATTTCCATTCACTTGTTATCGGGTGTCCACCCAGAGACCGAAGGCCTTCCTTGTCTTCTCCTAACAGTGAGGACTGCAGTGAAGCCCACTGGCTGGCCTCCAATTATCTTTCATCATCATCATATGACTAGCCTATCTTTAGAAGTAACTAGGTACTACTGTAAATGGAGGGTTGGGTTGGAATCAGGAAGACCTGAGTTCACATCCAGCCTCAGACAGTTAGTAGCTGTGTGACCCTGGACAAATCATTTAACCTCCTGTTTGCCTCAATTTCCTCATCTGGAAAATGGGTCTAATAACACCTACATGTGAAATTAATTGTGAAGACCAAATGAGATGATATTTTTATAGCACTTAGCTGTCCAGTTATGAATTTATTCAGTGACTACTTTTAATTCATTTCTTCCATGTAGCGCCTCATTTATTATGTAGTATAGTTAGTTCATGTGTACCACATGCCTATCCATGGCCATCTGAGTGGCACTCATTTTTTATTCTTTGCAGACTGCAGTCTTCCATGAATCACTTGCCTGAGATTGCTATTAAAAAGATAGGCATTTGCTTCTAGGAGAAGTTTGGAGGCAGTAAAGGAGTTTTGTACTTTATCAATGGTATTCTAACCCTCTTCTCTTCTCTTCTCTTCTCTTCTCAGTTAATTGTGGCCTCTGATCATCCATTTTCAGTTTGTATGAGAGAGAGAAAAAGAAAGAGAGACAGAGAGACAGAGAGAGACAGAGGCAGAGAGACAGAGACATAGAGAGAGAGGAGAGATAGAGAGATACACACAGACAGAAAGAGACATGCAGAGAGAAAATGTGTCATCATGATATCAAGGTCAGCTACCACACTGATGGTGAATTATTTCACTTGAAAAGATTATAAGCCAAGCCTAAAGTATAGGGAGAGTTAGTGCGTGCCTTTTTGTTCCCATATGATTGCGTACTCAATACAGGCTCTGGGACTTAGATTCAACAAAGTATGCATCAGTTCTCTGCTGTTGCGCTAATTTTGGCCTGCCCATTAATACCAAGAAAGCACAGGTCCCCCACTGCCAGCACCACCCCATCTCTGTGCGGAACCATCAGTTACAGCAAATGGAGAAATTTTGAATGGTGTGGATAAGTTCACTGACCTCGGCAGTAGACTTCTCGAGACGACGGGATCGATGCATGTGTCGCCAGAGCTAGATCAGTGTTTGGGAAGCTCCCAAGGAAACTGGGAAAGAAGAGGCATTAGCCTGCCCACCAGATGGAAATTCTCCAGAGCCTTTGTGCTGACCTCATGGTTGTATGTGTGCCTCAAAAACCTGGACAGTCTACCAGCACCGGGCCAGAAAATGCAATCGTGTCCATTTGAATTGGGTTAGGGATATCCTGAAGATTACCCCACAAGATAAGGTACTGGACACAGATACTTTCTTGAGCTGACCTGCCAAACATCCCAACTCTTCTGTAGATGCGGCCACTCTGCTGGGTAAGCCACACCCTTGGAATGCCGGATGGACACCTGCCTAAAAGACTGTTTTGCAGAGAACTCACACAAGGCCAATGCTCACCTGGAGGTCAGAAAGGGATTCAAGGACACTCTTAAGGTCTCCCTGAAGAACTTTGGAATCGATTGTAAGGCACGGGAGACACCGGCACAGGATCACTCGGTAAGATGTCCCCATATCAAAGAAGGCACTGTGCTCTGTGAATAAAGCATGATTGTAGATTTGTGTAGATTTAGAGACATCTCTGCTCCAAATGTTCCCACGGAGTATTTGTGTTCAACCTGTGGCAGAGCCTTAGTGGTCTGATCAGCTACAGTCAAGACCTATTCTACCTTGACCTCAACATAGTGAAGCCATTTGGTCCTCTGAGAATGAAGGACAACGACCAGCCAAATAACCGACCAACACGTCTATTCGAGGACGGTCTCAATAAATTGTCTATCATGGCATAATGGTCATGATACCCACTATATCATAATTGGGGCAATCGCAGTTTTTCATCCACTTGAAATTTCTTGTGGATGATTAGGGCAAAATTTTTGGAGGGTTTATGAATCTTATTTAGGAAGGTCTTCAATGTGTTGAAGTTGATTCAGTCAACACCATTTCGACCACAAACAAGAGCATGTAGAGGACCACGTCTTTGGAAATTCCTCTTTACCTGGGCTATTTCCCCTCTCTCACTGTCAGTACCTTGGGTGAAATGTACATTTTACTGTTTTATGCCTCACTTGTTATTTTTGAGCTGAAGGTCATCAAGCAAGGTTGTTTTAAGGAGTCTTGTATAATTTTGCCAAAAACATGGTTGAGATCATTTTTAAAAGGTTCCTTTTAGAGCAGTTTTTTGATGTAGAAAATCAAACACTTAAAAACTATCAACAAATGAGATTGTGACCAAAATTACACAAGTAGGATAAAAAGTAAACAGACAGGGAAAAAAGTTTGCATCAGATATTTCTGAGAAAGTTCTGATATTTAATATATACAGCAAACAGATATATATATACTTTATATATATTATATATAGTTATACATATATAATATATACTTATACACACATACACATTTGCATATAAATATGCGCGCACACACACACACACACATGCACGCATATATCCAAAAGCCATTCCTTAGGATAGAAAGGATATGAACATATTTCAAACTTTTAGCAAAATGTAAAATCATGTTCCAAATAACTAATAGTAAGGGAAATGCAAATCAGAACAATTCCAGAATTTCACCTCACTCCCCAAACAAATTGACCTAAATGATGAAACAGTCCTGAGGTGGATTTGGCAAGATTGGCATACTAATGCTCTATGAGTGGGTTCTAAATTTGTTCAACTGTTCTGGAAAGCAATTTGGAATTGATCTGAGAATACGATTAAAATGTCCAGATCCTTTGTCTCAGAAATTCAGAAACTACCTATTTTTTTCCCAAGGTGGTCAATGATAAAAAAAAAAAGGATTCTATACAGCAAAATATTATAGAAGTGGTAACAAAGAAGCATTTGGTAAGCATTTATTAAGCATAATTACATGTGAGATAGTCTGTGAGGTGCTGGGTACACAAGTGCCATCAATTAAAGAGTTTACATCGTAACTGGGGAGACAGCAATGACCAAAGTATATACAGAATAAAGAAGTGGAAGCAAGAAACACATCAATGGGGGAACCAATAGGTTGTATTGCTTCAAGGCAGCTAGGTGGTGCAGCAGTGAACAGAGCCCTGGACTTTGAAGGCAGGAAGACCCGAGGTCAAATATGATTGGGGATACTAACTTTATGACCCTAGGCAAGTCACTTAACCATTGTTCACTTTAGTTTCATCATCTCTAAAATGGGAATAATAATTATAGCATCCACCTCCCAGGGATGTTGTGAGAATTAAATGAGAGCTATTTGCAAAGTGCTTTTCAAACTTTATGGTGCTATAGAAATGCTGGCTATTTTATTATTTTTAAAATCAGGCCCAGAGTCTTTCTTCCCTGCCTCCCTGCCCAGTATTCTCTGCCCTCTAATAGGTCTTTCAGAAATCCCATAGACAAACAGTGAGTACGGTAGGATTCTGCATTCTTTCTATCTTTGGTCATCGATGTGATGCTAAAAATGTGTTCTCTTGTAGACCGGTACTGTGAAAATCTGGATGATCTCCCCCAGTGCTCTCATTGAGAATATCCTCAATCCATGTATCAGTTGTTCTGAAGAAACAGTTTATACAGTTGGCAAAGTAGGCAGATAGGTTGGTAGTCATCAGTATGATTTCAGTTGCCTTGTTCAATATTATTAAGGTCAGAGATTTTTTTCACATTTAGTTGATTTCTTCTGTTTTCACTGGCATAGGGAAGACTTCAATGAGAAAACTATCTTCTCTCTTACTTAGACTTAACAATCTGTATAGAACTCTGAGAGGGTTATTGATTTGCCCATTGGCAAGATCACAATTTGAACCCAGGTCCTCTGACTCCAAAGCAGACACTTTGGTTCTCGTTCTCTCTCTCTCTCTGTCTCTCTCTCTCTATCTTTCTCTCTCTCTCTCTCTCTCTCTCTCTCTCTCTCTGTCTCTCTCTCTCTCTGTCTCTCTGTCTCTCTCTGTCTCTCTCTCTCTCTCTCTCTTCCTCCTTTTCTCTGCATATGGATAGATACATGTATGTATCTATCTATATATGTATCTTAGTTTTAAGCTGGATGAACCTTAAAGACCCTAAAGTTCAATTTCCTTAGTTACTAAATGGGGAAACTGAGGCACAGAAAGGCTAAATGACTTGCTTAGCACCAATAGTTAAGAAATGCCTGAGGCAAGATTTGAACCTGGGTCTTCTGCCTATAGGTCCAGTTGTGCCACTATATTGCTTGGGTATATTGGGTCAAGTCAGAGTGTTGTGCCTATCTGTATTTCCTTTAGAACCATTTCTGCTTCTTCCACAAGCACTCTGAGCTGTGACATGGATTCCAAGGGTGGTAGCTTTGTTACTGTTGATCGCAAATAGTTTGTTATTTTAAAAATCACCTTTGCAGAACTTTTCTCTTTTTCTTCTGTTTGTTGTCCTTTGTGATGGGCATGTCTGCGGATCTTCCCGAACCTTCCGGTACTGTGGCACAGACCGAACTAAACTAGGACTATAGAAGTTCCCAAGTGCCCAAGAAGTTCTGGGGCAGGCACCCAAGTATGATCACCTCCCATTGATGGCCAAATTCTGATCACCAAGTCAGCTAGGGGAATACTGCCGTAGAGCACAAAAACACAGGGCCATTAACTCTAGGAAAATAGCTTCATTATGGGGGGGGGGGATTCAAGTATATCTTAATTAGGAAAGCCAGTGAGACAAGGGAGTTTGCACTCAACCGTTAAATTCCCTTGATATTTATTTTACTTATATCATTTAGTAAGCCACACGAATGGAACTTTGACTCTTAATCCTCATCGTGACTTGGCTCAGGATGTCCCATTTTGAATCTCATCTAGAAATGACCTTGAGATGACTTTGCTTAATTGGGTCTCTTGCCAACCTTTCTTTAAATTGGTTTTTACTCTCCATTAATTCTCTGTTTTATGAGATACCTCTCATAATCTTCCATCTTTTAACACATTGTGCCTCATGACTGCAGATATTAAGGTAATATACATGAATACTTGACAAATCTGTGGCTGGTGAACTTTCAGTGTGGGAATTCCCTCTGCCAAAATGGATCACAACTTGTCTGTGACCTAGGCAAAAAGTCTTAGGAATTTGCCTGAAGTGCACACAGGTCAAGAAGCTTCCTTCCAGTCTTACAGGTGCCAAGGGTCAAAGGAATGAATCTAATCCAGGTCTTTCTGGTTCCAAGCCCAACACTCTAACCACTATGCCATGTTTACTGGGTATTAAATCAGAGGAGGTAGCATGATTTATTGGGAAGAGAAGTGGATTAACTCAAACCTTTTGTACTCCAAACTCTAGGAAACAAGGGATGCAAGGGGACTGAGCTCAAGTTGGGCAGAAGGTTCCCATGTGACCAAGGCAGGAGAGATTGTGTACTATCTAAGAACTGAGCCCTTACCCATTACAAGGATGACTTCACTGGGACGGCTATTAAACTGAGGCCCAGTACCCGAGACAGACACGTGAATTTGTAGTCATCGCTCATTGAAATTTATTTCTCACGCCACCAGTCTTAGCTTTGGTTTCATCATCTCTTAAATGAGGAGTTGGATCAGATGATCCCTAAGATTCCTTTCCTCTACCTCTAAATCTGTGATTCTCTAGCAGGGGTCCTCAAACTACGGCCCGCGGCCAGATGCGGCAGCTGAGGACGATGATCCCCCTCCCCCAGGGCTATGAAGTTTCTTTATATAAAGGCCCACAAAACAAAGTTTTTGTTTTGACTATAATCTGGCCCTCCAACAGTCTGTGGGACAGTGAACTGGCCCCCTATTTAAAAAGTTTAAGGACCCCTGCTCCAAAGCAAAGGTGTCAGACACCCAGGGTCTGGGGAATATTTAACAAAATAAATAAGCATACAGTAGAACATAGATAATATGAATGTGTGGTTTTCTAAATCTGTATGAGAAAAGCAGAAATCCTTGTGTTGGGACTTAGTGGCTCAGTTTCTATTTGAGTTTGATTCTACTTCTCTAAAGCTTTTTGAGCACTACATTACTGAATCCTGTGACCTCTATACATGAGTCCTGTTCTCATTCTATTACTGTACTGTTTTCTGACAACTTTCCACTAAGTCTTATTCTCGAGCAGGCCTCAGAGTAAGGGAGAGTTGGATTCAAGTCCTGTGTCTGCCATAGGCCATCAGTACCTGGGCAAGACCATTGACCTCAGCCTCGCAGCCAGCTCTCTGAGGTGACAAATTGTAGTACAATTGTGTTGAGGGAGCCTCCTCAGCAGGTATATACTCTGTCCATTTGAGATTATACAACTCATCAAGGACTTAGAGGTTATTAGATCTCACTCTCATTTCTCTGAAAAGACAAGCAAGACCCCATGAAAGCAGAGCACATGGCTAGTAAATAGCAGAGGTGCTATTTGAACCAATGAAGTTTGACCCTCAATCCAGTACTTTTTTCCCATTTTAGAGTGCTGTCACAAATCACAAGTAGAGAGAAATGTGTATATCCAAATGTATTTATATGTACAATTCGTGTGTCTGCACGTGTATATGTGCAGACAATCCATGTACAGGTGGACACATGGATATACATCTCTGTATTTATATACATATATGTCCATATGTATATATGTATTATGCACATACACATAAAGTGATAGGGATTAGACCAGCGATTTCATTGATATAAGGTAGCAGTTCCCAATTTTATATATCTATGTATTTTTTTTTGGTCTCAGGACTGCTTTCCACTTTGAAAAATTATTGAAGAAACCAAAAGAGTTTTTGTTTCTGTGGGATCTACCAATATTTTCCATACTGGAAATCAAAATATTTTACTATTATTATGAACATAGTTCCGATCTCATGGATCCCCTGAGAGGGTCTCAAGCATATCAGATTTGGGGGTGCACTGGCACAAAAAAAAGTCTTCATGAGTCACCTTCATGAGTCTTGCTCTGCCCATCCAGATTGGCACATTCTTTACAATTGAGAGTATTCTTTTCCTAGAGGCCCTGAACCCACATTTTCCTGATTCAGCAGCTAGCCTTGTATCCACCATGCCTCCCCTTTATCTAAATACATTGGATTATGCAGCTGCCTTTAAAATAGCCCCTTCTTCTGGAAAAAAAAATTACAGAAATTAATTCAGGGTTAATAGATTCCATGTTGTGTCTTCCATATAAAGAGAATAATCCCCCGTTCGGCTTTTGTGGCAAGAGATATTCACATAACTTGAGAATGTTTCAAAGTCCACTTAAATCCCCTTTTTGAATTAGCAATATACATTTTCTAATTGGAGCAACCTCCTTTGGTTTCTGAAGAAAGAAAGCAGGGGAGAACATTTTTCAGTGAGAAAAGAATTCTTTCATGAAAAACTCAGACTTAGCCAGCCTCTTCCATCTCCCTTCAATAGCAAGCTCTAATTGCCCAACGGAATGCAGTTGTGGGGGACCGAGGCCCATTACTTGGGACGTACTTAAAGTTTGTCTCCCATTGTCTGAACTCAGAAAAGCGAGTGCAACTGTTAAAATCGAAGATCTTGTTAGTCTGCACCAAGTAGGAGGCTATAAGAACATATTTGCTGCAAAGCTAACAGATTTCAGTGGGATTAAAAAAAAAAGAAACGGCAGTGATTTTGCTATTAGAGATTATATACACACAGTAAGCCATCCACACCCACCCACGCAGCTGCTCTATCACACACGGGCAGACTGAGGTCAGGTGCTGTCACTAATTGCATTAGTGCTGGATGTAATCTCCTGGGGTGTTTTCCCCCTCGTCAAAAAGCTAACTACTAAAATAATAACAAATTATAAACCCATCTCCAATTTCCTGACTTTTGTACAACCGATTTCCCAGAAGATAGGATTTAAGGGAAAAGCTCAAGAACTATGAACACCTTGACCCTAGTGACAAGTAAATGGTGACATTCGTTAACTAACTTCACTCTGGCTCCCTCTGCAAGCCCTAGACCATCATCTCCAGGCTTCCAGTTCAGTGAGAAGAGACTGCAATGTGAAGATTAGTTCTTTGGAGTCTCAATTAGAAATTTTAGGAGTTGGGCCTCTGGAGCAAATAAGCAGGTATTCTGTTGTGTTTGAAAAAAGGCCTGGTGGGGGGAGAAGAGGGAAGATGGGGATGGGGATGGGGAAAGAGATTAGGGAAGACAAGGCCAAGGGAAACTGGGTCTAGTAATGTGGGGAGAGCAGAACGAATTCAGAAAGAAAAAGCAAATCGTTACTTTAAATCTGCTGGAACACAAACTTGGACCCTCAAGGAGGCAGTAGTAGGTTGGTCACTGGTCTTGCATTCAGGAACACCCTAGTTCTCAGTCTAGGCTTCCACGATCCTATCTAACTCATCGTGTTAGGCTTCAAAGGAGACCCCCCAAAAGGTTAGGGGTCACAGGGGTGTCTCAAAAGAATTTGCAGGCTTCAGGGGGCCAAGTTTCTTGTAATCGTAACACCAATTGAAGCAGGCTAAGTTCCAGAATTTAGCAAGCAATCAGGAGCAAGAAGACAGATGTATGGGAAAAAATGAGACCAGATGCTTTCTGCCACTGATAAGTAGATTTTATGGCTTAGAGGGAAAGTTGAGGAGGTGGAGTGGAGTTGAGCAGTGGTCTGGTATGCACCCCATTATTGAATTCTAATGCTTTGATCGTCTCCAAAAGCTCCTCATTACTGACCAACAGATTGTTATCTGACAGCTGGGATTCTTTGTGGTACCGTAGCACTCCCTAGGCCAGGTGGCCTTAGAGTAGAACTATATCCTGCCTAGGAGCTTCACTCCATCCATAGGATGTTGGGCAAAGTCTGGCAGGCCCCAAATACTATTTTGAATGGAAGGGGGAGCCAACAAGAATGGTTTGGAAGAGCCATCTGAAGGGAAATGCACTTGATAGTCATCAACTTTAAGGAGAGAGTAGAAACAGTTGTAAAGCCCAATGAGCTTTAAAAATGAGCCTAGATGAAAAGTGGGAGCTTTTAACAAAGTTATCCTTGAGCCTGTCTTACTCAGATCAAAACTATACTTTCTGTAGCTCGAAAGGCAAGGGAATAATTATTTATGAAACGTTCACCATGTGAAGGGGCTGAGCTGAGTGCTTTACAAATATCGTCTCATTTGAAATGCCAGAGGGGAGGAATGCCACAAGGTTCTGAGAAGGAGCAGGTCAATGGCCTTCCTGGCTGATTTCAGGATGTACTTCATTAACACCCATATGGAGCCTGGCAAAGGGATCCCAGAGGCATTTGAGACTTAAGAACAGCTCTGAAACCAACCTCTAGCTTCCCTTTACTTACCCGGGGCACTCCCACTACCTGTCCTCTCCTCCCCAGCCCCCACCTGCAAGTAGTGTCTCCAGGAGGGCCTTAGCAGAAGCCCGGGGATGTCCTCATCCTCAAAGGCCCTTAAGCCTTGACAACATGGAACTGCTTGAAATCCTAAAGGTAGGAGTTTACTAAACCAGAGTTGGAAATGGAAATGGGGCGTCTTTTAGGAGGGATTTTGATATTCAATGAGGGCTTTTTCTGAGTTGGAAATGGAAATGGGGCATCTTTTAGGAAGGATTTTGATATTCAATGAGGGCTTTCAATCTCTCCAGGTGGGCAGTGTTGTAATGAGCTCTGTAGTATGACATTCGGTACCTGTTACAAATGTAATTTTTCCTTGTAATTATTATTGTTATTAAAGAAAATGTAGTTTAGTCTTGGGGTTTGAAAGGCCAGTGAATGATAAGATCAGCATATTAAGGCACCATTGACATGGCAGCAAAGGTTACTCCTGGAATTGCCCTCATGGAAGAGATGTTGGGATTTCTAGGGAAATGCTAGCAAGATTCCCTTCTTGGGGATGGGATTTTTTTTTTAAAGAATGACTTTAAGAGGTCAAAGAGATTTTGGAGGTTACCTATTTTACAGAGAACAAAGCCTAGAGAGTTCCCGAAATTTGCCCTAATGCAGATCCTCCAACTCCATATCCCACGTCTTTTCACCTGTCTTGACTTCAGATTTTTGTTTTGTGTTTTGCATGTGTAAAGCTAAGGTCAGGAATTGGTACTTAAAAAGGTCTGAGACTTTAGAGGGCTCGGGGTGAAAACGCACCCTTGCTGTTGTAGGAACTCAGCCAGGACACTAATCTCTCTCCCTCCCTCTCCCCCCCCACACACACTTCATTGGTTTTTACCAATTAAAATCCAAAATGAAAGGGGCCTTAGATGTGCTGGCTCTTCCTAATTAGCAGAAGCTGTGATGGAGAGGAGAGAGGTGAAGAGTTAAGATGGATCATCTGTGGTCAGGCCGAAATCCTTGAAGACTACTCTCTCTTTTAACTTCTTCTCCACAGGTTAGTTTGCAGTACGTGTTATTTATCCCTTAAAAGATGGGGGGAGGAGGAAGAGCAAGCCACTGGACACAGGCAGTTTGAGATTGAGACCCCTGTCTTTGTCATCCCTTGGATTCCCAGGTCTCTGGCAAAAAGGGCCCAATTCTTGCCCTCTGGCTGCCTGGGGAGGACTAAAAGAGGCCACGTCCTGACAAAAATATATATTTCTTCTCTGGCTAGGAGGAGGGTCCGGCTGCTAGCCAGGAGGCCCCTCGTGGAAGAAAGGTTCATCTGCTCAGTTTTTTATAAAGGACATTTGCAAAGCGGGAGGCTATTCCCATTTCCAAATAATTCTTCCTGTTCAAGTCTCCAGCTGTTGTCTGTGAGCAGGTTAAGGATGTGTGTGGCTAGCTTGATAAATGATACCGCTTCAAGCTCCTTCTCTTTGGGAAAGGCAAGGCCACTGGCTGAAGAGACAGCCGTCTCCTTCTGACCTGGGGTTTGCCCCCTGGCTCGTGTTCCCCATTCTTGCTTATCTCCAGCCAAGTTTCCCTGGCTGATGAAGCGTCTCTTCGGTGAACTTGGGACTGGGTTACTTTTTGCTCTTCTAGGTTCCTGGAATTCACCCCCCTCTTTCTCCCTCCGGGCTTATTTACTCTTTCCCTTCTTGGCTTTAGCCTTGTACCTGTTAATTCTTCTCTAACCCCCCAGTCCAAACTGTCTCCTCCCTTCTGCTCTTTGGGACCTTCAGGACCTGATGATTCCCTCTCCCAAAAGTTTCCTGGCCAAGTTCCTCTATTTAGAGTGTTCTTCTAAGGCTCTCAAAGGAACCGATCTATACTAGTTTGGTCTACAGCCTCTGAAGGGCCTTTTTCCAAGGAAGGATCTTTGATTTCATCCTGATACAAGAATTCCCTCCCCTCTTCATAACTTGAGTAGTTAAGGAGCTGAGACTCATTCGGAATGGTTTGAGGACCAAGGTGATGTGGGTGACCTAGACACCAGATGATGACAGATACTAAAAGTTGGGCTTTGTTCATGTGAAGAATTCATAATGGCCATTCTCCTTGGCAAGAGGGAGATTTACTTAGCGGAGAGATTACAGACAAAATGAAGGGATTCAACAGACCAGGAATGATAAAAATGAAAGAGTGGGAGAGTGTATGAAAGCCAAGTTCCTCAGTGGAACTTGTCATTCCCCTGTAAAAAGAGACTAGTACCCCATGAGGTTGGGGCATGCTCTTAGCTGGCAAGCTAAATCCTGAGAGGGACTTAATAAAACCCTAAGTGAGTTATCTGTAATGAGGAGAAGTAGGCTTTGGAAGCTTGGTGGAGTTAGTAAAGATACCATGTGGCATGGGGGCAGGAGAAAGATACATAGACATAGAATGTCGTGGCTGGCTGACCCAAAGGAAGGCAAAGGGTAGCCCATGAGATTTTGTAGGGAAAATTTAACCTCAGGGACACGACTGGGATTTCAGGCAGGGCCTGGCAAGGTGAGATTGCTTCTTTTTGCAGCAGCACAGAAGTGGAATCAGAATAGTCATCTGTTGGTTGGAGAATGTAATGGAATATTACTGTAGCTTAAGAAATGCCAAATATGAATGATTTAGAGACGTATGGGAAGGCTTACCTAAACTGTCAGTAAAGTAAGCAGAAAAAGGAAAATAACATACATCTTGACTCCAAAAAAAATTGGGAACTGAATTCTGTGGGATTCTACTGAGCAAGTTTCAACTCCCTCCCTACCCATAGAACTAGATTTCACCTCTCCCCTTCTTCATAAGGGTAGGATACTGTGGGTGAGCACTGCATATAATGTCAGACATTTTCCTTATTGGTTTTGCTAAAATAATTTTTCCTTCTTTGTTTTTTTTATTTTTTGTCATATGCAGTGGTCCTCTGGGAGAGGAGAAGGGCTAGATTAGGCAATGAAGGTGAAATAAAATCGAAAGATATCAATAAAATTATAAATCCTGTGATAAAAAGCAGAAGGTTAGTTGCTTTTGTGAGTGTTATCAATTCTAACTGTATTACTGTAGAATGGAATTGATTGCCCTGTATTTACCTGCATCTTTCTTTGCATTTGCTCCATCTGTCGATTACTCTGCCTTTAAAGTAGAGGAAGGAGTTATTAAACTATACAAATAACTAATGTCTATATGGTGATTTCAGTCTTCTTATGTCAACAGCTTGTCTTAATTAATCTGTGAGGTTAGCATCCTCTTCGACTGAAGAATAATGCACCCAGCGATCACTGGAGTCCACATCTAGTATTTTGTATGGCTGAAAGTCAACTATTTTTTAAAGAGATGAAAATGAGAAGAGAACAGTAAAAGGAAGAGCTGGAGAAGAGGTGGTTGGCAAATGATTGAAAAGAGCCGGTTGCATTTAAGATTTTCTTTCTTTGCAATTTTCCTATCTGCCGCTTCCCTTTTAGTTCAGAGAAAAACCGATGGAGCGCTGATGTCTGTAATAGCTCCCTATTTGTGCCGTGCTCTCTATTGCCACTGATACCAGCCTTGTTCGGCCCTCATTGTCCCTTGTCTGGGTCATGGTGACAAGTTTCCAACGATCTCTTGTGATGGTATTCTCTCCTCGTTCCGAGTCATCTTGTACATGGCAAAATCAGTGTATTAAGGCTCAGGCATTATGGTATTATTCCTCTACTTTAAAAGTTTCAGTGGTTCCTCATTGCCTCTAGGATATGACATAAGCTTTTAACTTACTTTTATATCTTTTTACAATCTGGCTCTCATCTACTTTCCAGCTTGATTTTTATTTGACCCTGAAGTCCATGCCAAAAAGTATTCACAAGTTGTTCCTATTCCATCCCCCCAATTCCATACTCTCTCCCCCTTTCGTATGTTAGTAAAAACCACTTTCCACGCCTGCCATGCTCTCCTATTTCCAATTTGTCCTTCAGTGTGCAAGGCTCAGATCGGCTGCCTCTCCTGGCCCCGGGTCCTCTTTGGCTTCCCATCAATTATCCTTGCTTTGTGCCCTATTCTGAAATGTCCGAGATTTGCTTATTTATGTAGTAGAATATCAGTTCCTGGGTTTTTGTATTCCCGGAACCTAGGACAGTGCCTGGCACTAAGCAGAAACTTAGGAACAGTGTTGAATTGTGAAATCTTCTCTGGCCTCAATAGTTGCTGTTTTAAAATGGCCGGGGGGGGGGGGAGGCAGTACTAATAACTACAGTCCCTTAGTTCAGATTTTCTCTTTAACATTCACTGTTTAAAATGTTGTTTTATTATTTTCTTCACCAAATGTTCTGTTATTAGTAGTGCAAGGAGGGGATTAAATCAAGGAAAGAGATATCTGTAATTCCATTAAATGCCTCCTGCCTCCCTGGTCCCTGCCTAGTCTTCTGCCTTGATTCCTTGCTGAGAGACACAGTAAGAGGCCCCATTTGGCTTTCTGGCACTAGCCTGCTTGCCTGCCCAAGCTGCAGTCTGGTAACCCTTAGCCCCTGCAGCCAGCTGGGCTTATGCATAGACTGACTAGGCAGGTGCCCAGGCAGTGTGATTTCCAGGGCCAATGGGAAGGGCCCCCTACCAGGGAGAGTATAGCTTGGTGGAAGCTCTTATCCCTGGAGAGCCTACCTAGCAGGCAGGGGATTTGCTGGGGCCCGAGGCTGAGAAGAGAAAGAGGTTTTCAATCACCTTCTAAGAGTATTAAAAGCTCTCTTTTGGTAGTTTTAGCTGGTGTTCTTTGTCTCCTGTTGTTCCTTGTGCTGCTCTCTGGGAAGGGGGAAAAAAGCCTTTTTTCAGATTTCTTTCTCTCTCTCTCTCTCTCTCTCTCTCTCTCTCTCTCTCTCTCTCTCTCTCTTTCTCTCTCTGTCTGTCTTCTAAGTTAACTGTTTAAGGGTTTGGATTTTTTTTCTTGTTTTTGCTTTTGAAGGGCTGAGTAATTGAATAGGAAAAAAAGACCCCAAAGCACAGCCTAGTCCCCTCTCTTTCTGCCAATGTTCTCAGGCGACTTACTTGCCAGCTTCGTGTCTCGAGGCCCTATGTGCTTGTGTGGTTTCTGTACAGAACGGCTTAAGGGACATAGTGAGTTTTGTCTGCTTCTCAGCAGCTGGGTGACTTGGGGCCTGACATTTAGTTGCTCTTAAGCCTCAATTTCCAAAATTGTAATCTGAGGCTAATGAGCTATACCTATGTTATAAGGAGTCAATGAGAGCATCTGTTATTCCTGTCTCATACCTTAAGGTGCTTTATAAAGGTTAGTCATTAATTTTGTTGCTGTCCTTCTCTTCCTCCTCATTCTGTTACCTTGTGTCTGGAGACTCTTAAGCCAAACTTGGCCACTCTTTATAGAGTCCCATGATTGGTGTCAAAGACAAATTTTTCCTTGGCCCTTTACAGCATAGCTCTCTGTTTTCCTGTGTGCTTTCTTTCATTCATACTGCTCTGCACAGCTTTGATGCGATTTAGTCCTCCATCCACTGTGACAGTCTGGCCACCTTTGTCCATTCTCATGGTTGTACCCTCCTTCCACCCCCATTACCTCTTGCTTTGACCCTAAAAGTAGCCTTATTTGTGGTTATTTTCTTTTCTTTTTAATATTTTTTTTGTTTTTCTCCCAATTACACATCAAGGGAATATTTAGCATTCACTTTATAGTATTTTGAGTTCCAAATTTTTCCCTCTTTTCCCCTCCCCTCTTTCTGAAAGGGTAGGTAATTGATATGGATTTTAATGTGTTATCATGTAAAACATTTTCATATTAGTCATAGTTGAAGAATAAAACACAGAAAAAAAGAGAAAAAAAATCCAAAAAAAAGAATCAATTAAATGAAAAGGTATGCTTCTATTTGCTTTCAGAGTCTATCAGTTCATTACTTGGATGTGGGTAGTGTTTTCCTTGATGAATTCTTTGTACTTCTCTCCTATCATGATGTTGCTGCGAAGAGCTTAGTCGCTAATAATCATCACCCGGTTGTTGCTGATATCGTGTACAATGCTTTCCCGATTCTGCTCATTTGCCTTTGCATCAGTTCGTCCATAG
Source organism: Antechinus flavipes (assembly GCF_016432865.1). Lineage (NCBI taxonomy): Eukaryota > Metazoa > Chordata > Mammalia > Dasyuromorphia > Dasyuridae > Antechinus > Antechinus flavipes. The sequence goes on along the minus strand of NC_067404.1, from coordinate 68,120,290 downwards.
CATTCCAGGTTTTGTTGAAAGCTGCCTGTTGATCATTTCTTATCACTCAATAGTATTCCATTACATTTGTATGTCACAACTTATTTGATAGTATCCTCTGTTTCCACTATTTTGCCACAATGCAGAAGGCTGCCATGACTAATTTTTGTAGCTAGAAATCCTTTTCCCTTTTTATGATCTTTTAGGGATACAGCCCTAGTAACAGTATTTTCGGATCAAAGGGTATTCACAGTTTGGTTGCCCTTTGGACATAGTTCCGAATTGCTCTCCACAACTATTGGATCACTTACCCCACCATCAACAGTGCCCCCAATCAGTGTCCCAATTTTCCCACATTCTCTTCAGCAGCTATCGTTTTCCTTTTCTGTCATATTAGCCAATCTGATAGGTATGAAATGGTATCTCACAGTTGTTTTAATCTGCATTTTTTCTTATCAAAAGTGCTTCAGGGCACTTCTTCAGATGCCTATTTCTTCATCTGAAAATGGTGGTCTTTTAATACTTTGACCAGTTATCAGTTGGGGAATGGTTTGTATAGTTATAAATTGGACTCAGTTCTATATATTTGAGAAATGCGGCCTTTATCAGAGCTATTTGCTGTCAAGATAGTTTCTCAGCTCTCTGCTTTCCTTCTAATCTTGGTTACATTGGTTTGGTCTGAGCATAAGCTTTTTCATTTATTATCAAAATGATCTATTTTACATTGCATAGTTTTCCCTATCTCTTGGTAGGTCACAGTCCTATAGCTCATTGAAATTCTTCTTTAAGAATTTGGATGCTGTACCACATGGTGCATATATGTTTAATATTGTGTATGGTACATTTCAGTAAGATGTAGTCTCCTTCCTTTCCTCTTTTAAGTAGGTGTCTTTTTGTTTTTGCTTTCTCTCAGATCAGGATGGCTACCCCTGCTTTTTTACTTCAGCTGAAACATAATAGATTCTGCTCCAGCCCATTACATTTACTCTATGAACACCTCTCTGCTTCAAGTATGTTTCTTGTAAACACCTTGTTGTAGGATACTAGTTTTTCATCCACTCTGCTACCTGCTTCTGTTTTGTGGGAGAGCTGTCCCATTCCCATTCACTGTTACAAATACTATGTATTTCCTTCCCTTATATTTGTCCTCATGTTTATCCTGTCTTTTCACCCATTGACTCCTCACTAGGGTTTTGCTCTTCCAGTCCTCTCTCTTGGGTCAGTCCTCACACCTTTATTTAACTTCTTCCCCTTCTACTTTCCTGTCAGGTAAGATTTATTTCTGTATTCAACATGTTTTGTGTATTATTCCCTTTTTGATCCAATACTGATGAAAGTAAGGTTCAAGCAGTGCCCATCCCTCACCCTCTCACCTTTCCATCCAGTATACTAGGTTTTTCTTGCCTCTTTACGTAAAATAATTTACCCATTTGCCCTTTCCCTTCCTTCTGCACCCAGTGTACTCTTTTTTTCTCATCCTTTCATTTGTTATGTCATTGTTTATTCCTTCTAGCTCTACTATTGGTGCTACAATTTTGGAGTGACAGGTATCATCTTCCCATGTACAGATATAAACGATTTAGCTACATGGAATGCCTTATATTTTCTTTTCCTTTTTTGGACTTAATTTCGACATAATTACCAATAATGTGATACGTTTAAAAGCATTTAGCAAAGTGTCTGGTTTGTTCCCATCTTATTATAAGCAATTTCCTTTTTCAGATGAGGAAAACTGAGGCCCAGATAGTTCTATCACTTGCTCAGGTCATTCTGATGAGGTTCAGCTTCTGGGGGAGATATAGCAATAACCCTAAGACCACTTGACCGTGGGAGTGCCATAGTTAAAATGATGTTTTTCTTCTCCTAGCTTCTAGGGGAGATGTAGTGATGATCCCCAGGGGAGTGTTGTAGTTCTGCAAATATTGCTGTATGTCAGGTAAACCATTTGTTGGTCCTTGATAACAAAGTTTCTTAGATAATGAGATACATACCAGACCACTCCTCAAGTCCACCTGTGAGCCATAAAATTAGCATATCAGTGACATGAAGCACCTGGTCTGTCTAATTTTTCTCTATAAATTTATCTTCTTGCATCATCTGGTTCTTTGTGAACTTTTTTTGGAACTTATTTCACTTGAATTAGCCTTAGTAGTCTGATAAACTTTGCCCCTGGACCTGGAGATGGACCCGAGCCTGCTATTTCTTTCCAGACACATTGGAACACCCGTCTGGAACCCTAGATTTTGGGCGGTCTTTTTTGTACACCAAAAATTCTGGGGTATAAGCCTCAGCTTTACAAGGCACCCAGGAGCCTTGATTTTCAAGCCCACCATCTTTCCATGATCCTCTATTATCTTTGTGGCTATTGCAGACTATCATCATACCGCTAAAAGGAAGACAGTTCTCAAGATGATCTTGGGCATTATTTAGAGAGGCATTTTTTAGCTGCCCAGACAATGTTTGCCAGCTTGGAAATTTCTTAAAATCGCCCACCGCTAAGTAACTTGAATGGGAACATCTGTGTATGTTTTCCCAATAAGCAGTGGGGTATTTCCAAACATTTTTTGAAGTAAGTGAGCATAACTTCCTCAGCCTTTATTTCGATACTTAAATTGGCCTGGAAGCTACGAGGTATGGGTATTCCCTTCGCTAGTATTGATTACAACCCCTTCATGCTTTCTGGGTTTTAATTTTTTTTTTCATGAGATAGATCCTTGTGTCACTGTCAGTCCTTGATTGACATTCCATTTAGTATGTTACAAGCTTTCTTTTGAGGTCTTTTAGCTCTTACATCAATTTGGGATGTTACATATTGGCAGACTTGGACATATACACGGGAGGAGAAACAATTAAGTTTAACGACCGGATTTAGTATTCTCTAGTATGTATGTGCAAAGCATTATGCTAGGAACTGACTTCCATCTTGATGAGCCCATGTGATGAAAAGAGGAGATGAATGAAGTAGGGATTTTTAGATTGGAGTTCAGCAAATGGTTAGTAATTCCTTAGCCTGAAGAAAAGAAGACATGTGGAGGGGTGTGGAGAGGGAGACAATAACTGTCTTTAAGTATTTTTAGAGTTGCCATATGGAAGAGAGATTAAACTCATTCGGTTTAGATCCAGAGGGAAGATCTAGGAATCATAGATCAAAGTGGCAGAGAGATTTAGGCTTGATATGAGGAGGAGAAAAAATCCTAACAGAGCTACCACACAATAGAATGAGCTGCCTCAGAAGGTAATGAGTTCGCCATCATTGGGGTCTTCCAGCCAAAGTTGTATGACTGTCAGGTATCTTATAAAGGGGGTTAATTGTTCAGGTGTGGGTTGAAGTGGAAGGGGTCTAAGAGTATGTTCTAGTGCCTGATTTTTAATACGATTTATTATATGAATTGGAGCATTTTGAGTTTTCGCCCAGTTGGAGACTAATTCTCCTGTTCATACGTAGTAATAAGACCATCACCATGCTTGCCAACTCATGCCCATTTAGTTGTGGTCTACTATGTGTGTATTTCATCTGTGGTACCCCAATTCTTCCCAGCTTATCTTTTTCTCAAATATGCCTTTGCTGCATGCATGGACCATGGGCCACTTTCATAAGACTTTCTGGAAATAAGAATATAGGTTAACTGTCGGTAGCATTTGACTTTCTGTGTGTGTGTGTGTGTGTGTGTGTGTGTGTGTGTGTGTGTGTGTGAGAGAGAGAGAGAGAGAGAGAGAGAGAGAGAGAGAGAGAGAGAGCGAGTGTGTGTGTATGTGTGTCTGAAAACACCAAGGAAAGCATCTGTGATCCTTGCCATTCTTTTGGAATCTTCTCTGTACTGTCTTGAAAATTAGTTCCACCGTTTTGAAAATTTCATCAGTTCCAGTGGAAACACTTGGTTCATAGTTATCCAGTGTAACTGATTTTCTTTATTTTATTTTATATGCCGCTCCTCTTTTCTCACATTGCTTGCTGAAACTTGAGAGGCCAAGGGTGGCCCTTTTCAGAATTGTTAGTGATAACAGATCTCTACAGGAATGTTGACAGAGTTCTTCTAGTCCACATCTGCTTATTATCCTACAAATGTCACCAGAAAGATGTGGTTCTAGCTTGATCTTCCTCCAAGTTCTTTGTAGGCTCACTGTGTCCTGAACTTTCTGCCTTTTTTTTTTTTGGTGAAGAGACACTAGTACTCATAATTTCTGTTAGCTTCTTCTTTAATGTTTCTCAAGTTCCCAGAAGTTGAGCCCAAATACCACTTCTCGCTACTTGGCAAAGAACATGTATTGGCCACATATGCTAGTTTCCATCTTCTCATTATGCTGAATCTTTTACATTGATTGTGTTTATTTAGAAAATGTTGATTGAGTCAGCGTTCTTTCTTTTATCTGTTTCTCAACATGTCCAGAGTTGACAGCTGGTTGAAACAGACTGGGTTAGAGCTGTTGTAATCACACAAAAATGTCTACTTTCCTATATCCTTTCTTCTCATTGGATTTTTTTCTTTAACCTTCACTTTCACCAGTTCAGGTTTAACTCGCACAAAGCCATATGATTCTGTAACAATTGCTTTGTGGAAAAGGGTGATATGCTATCATTTAAAATATGGTCAATTTGACTTACTATTATGTACTTCTCAGTGAAGCTGAGCTACGGTAGTCAATTTGGGGAACTTTCCATGTTCCTTCCCTCTCTGTTTTGAATCCCAGAAAATAAAGTAATCCCTTAGAATATAAGCATGATAAAGGGAGATTGCACAGGGGAAAAAAGAAATAAAAAGAACGCCCAGAAGAGATGGCAAGAGGGTGGTGAGAGTAGCCAAAGAGAGGAAGAGCCCATTGGAAAATTCTTCTCCTTCTAGGATGAAGGAAATAATAACATAGGCTTGGAGAGCTTAAAAAACTCATTCCAGCTTTGTTTATGAAGGTGCTTGCCAATGTGGTCACATTACAGAGGTAGGCCATATCATGTAAAATGATAGAGGTTAGAGAGAACAACCTACCCTACTTAGCGAACTGGTAGCAGTGGTGGGGGGTGCATGTTCAGGGCTCTCACTGTATTTGGGGGCTTATATTTGTTTGGACAAGGCCTTGTTTCACCCCTTTATTTCATGAAAAACAAAGTCTCTGAAAGCATCTTAAACTTTGTGCTTTTAAATGGGGAGTCAATTTGAGTCTTAGTTATCATAAATACATACTGAAATAGTTCTTAAGCAAAATGCTTCCTATTATTTGGTTTGAGCCTCCCGATATTCCATTGACAAGCATTTAGTAGGTGTTTACTATGTGCCAAGCAGGGTGCCAAGTGCTGGAGCTTTGGAGAAAGAGAAAAGGCTGCTTAGGTGGCTAGAATAAGTTGATTAGCAGAATATGAGTAGATGCAAAAGGGACCAATAAATGTGATCCTGCAAAGGGTACAGGGGCTACTTGGAAAACTTCATTCATATCTGATGAAAACAGCTTTCCTTTATTGTCCTGAAATATTGCTAGGTGGAAAATGAGGCATATATTTCCTTTTGCTTTTTTAGATTTTTGTTTTTTTCAATCAATAAGCATTTATTTTCCCTCTTTCACACTTTTCTTCTTAAATAAAGAATAACAAGAAAGATGAAACAGTCATAAGAAATCTGCTTCATCAAGCAAATAATCTCTCTCATGCCCTATGCCCCAAAATGTCTTTTTCACTCTGACTATGACTTTTGAAAGACTTTTTGAAGGACTTTTGAAGGACATTGCCTTCCTAGCACCACATCCTTTGTTTCTTTGTGTGTTCTAGGTTTCACGGCTTCCATCTTGTACTGCTAACTTACAGTGAGTTTGCAGTTCACTAAAAGTATCTAATCCCTTTCAGAGGATCTAGTCTGACTCCACTGACCACCTTCATTTGGTTCATTATATTTAATACAGTTGACAGACATTAAGTGACTATTGTACATAAGGTACTATGCTAGATACCAATGATAAAAAGAAAAAAAATGAGAAATCCTTCGAAGGAGCTTATGGACTACTGAGTGGATGTACTCTGATAAGTAAATCTACAATTCTATGAAATGACAGAGAGAGAAGCAGCACACTGATACGTGGAGAGACCTAATATAGGAAATGGTATCTGAGCTGAGCAGGGAACCTGAGAATCCATTTTAAACATAATGACAGGGAGGTCATCTTTGCAAAAAACTGGCGATAACATGAGAAATATATATAAGAAATAGGAGACATACCCTCTCCCTTGTAGACAAATCTAAGGATGTGCCTCTATAATCAGACTTTAACAAGAATATAATTTCAACCTGCTGGCTTCCTAAATGGCACATCTTCCACAGAAAATGATTGTCTCTTGGATATCTTTAGTTCTTGAGACTGTCCAATTTACTCAGTTATTTGGAAGGTCCTAATGCATCTTTGATTAGTTGGAAAACAAAGTGCCACTTTTAAAGGGTATGGAGGTACTGCCAGTGACCTGCTCTGCAATGTCAAATTGGGCACACTGACCTCTGCCCAACATCTTGGAAGGAAATTGACAACAATCATGGAAGCCTTTTGTAAAGCTCTGAGGCTTTACAAGACATCTGGGGAGTATTGGCTAAGTAGGCTGTGCTTTGATATCTTGGTGAAGAAGGACTATATTTCGAGATCAAGGGGAAAGATAGAGGACTTCAGTTGACCAAAGCTTTGATTCTATTTATGCAGGGTATCTAGCCATCAAAAAAAATGGGCAAAAGTGGTCTTGGGGACACAGCTGTCTGGATCTAGTATTTGGAGTTGGCTTTTTGATTCCAAAGTTGGAAAATTAGTAGAAGCTAAAGGATTGAGAAAAACAAAATAGCTACCTGTGGTGGTAAAACATCATGGTGGTGGTAGTGATGATAATTTAGATTCTGAGGTCTCTTTGCTTAAAACAACCATGCAATATATGTTGTCTCTGTGTGTAATTTTTCCTTAATTTTTAAAGAGAATTAATGATACCCTGAGTGATATTTTGTGCTTGATTTAGAGTACTCTTCCTTCATGAGTCTTCGAAATCTAGTGGCAGGACAAAAATCAAGATGACTGGCAATGGCTCAAGATGCATTGGATGATCAGGGTATCTTCATAGCCTCCCCAAGCACCAAAGTACTTCACTGTACCTGCTCCAGTTGCCTTCATAGCTATTTAAATAAAATATTCTCATCCTCCCATTTTACTTGAGGAAGTCTTTATCAGCTTGAAATACATACCCCCACATCTCACTGTTGATTACCCTCAATCTGGTTCAGCCCATGTGCCAAGATAGTTTATTGGGATGTGACTGCTCTGCATGCTGCATCATATACATGTATATATGTGTATGTGTGTGTGAATACACAGAAAAGTATTTTTTTGTGGATTAAATATTTTGATATATGTTTAAAGGTAGTTTTTGACTTGTGGACCTATTTCATCAGTATTGAAGAGTCCCATTTGAGAAAATCACCACTCCCCCTTAGCCTCCACCCCCAACAATATAGGCGATATGGTTGTAGAGTCCCATCCTGGGCAAATCACACAGCTAGTAAGTGTTATATGTCTGAGCCTGGATTTGAACTCGGGTTCTCCTGACTCCAGGACCAGTGCTCTATGCACATTCCCATCTAGCTGCCTCAAGTTGTAGAGTTTTTTAAGAAGATGAATAGTATTTTCAGATGAAATTTTGAATTCCAAATTTTTCTCTCTGAAAGACACTAAGCCTTCTGATAGCTATTATATATTTGCTATCATGTAATATATTGCCATATTCATCATGTTATAAAAGAAGAAATAGAACAAAAGGAAAAACATACATAGAAGGGAAAATAGTATGCTTTCATGTATATTTAGATTTCATCAGTTTTATCTCTGGATGTGGATAGAATTTTCTAGCATGAATCTTTTGCAGTTGTTTTGCATCATATTACTAAAAGCTAAGTCTTGATCATTACATAATGTTGCTCTTACCATATTGAATGTTCTCCTGGTTCTGAACCCTTTACTTTGCATTAATTCATGTAAGTCTTTCCAAATTTTTCTGAAATCATCCTGCTCATCATTTCTTATGGAACAATAGTATTCCGTTACATTCATGTACCACAGTTTGTTCAGCCCTTCTCCAGTTGATGGACATCTCAATTTCCAATTCTTTGTCACCTCAAAAAGAGCTGCTATAAATCTTTTTGTGCCTTTAGGTCCTTTTCCCTTTTTTGTGATCCCTTTGGGATACAGACCCAATAGAGACACTACTGGATCAAAGGGCGTGCACAGTTAGATAGCCCTTTGGACTTAATTCCAAGTTGCTCTCCAGAATAGATCTGTTCACAACTCTCAGCAGTGTCTTTGTGTCCCAATTTTCCCACACTCTACCATTTTATCATTTGCCTTTTCTGTCTTATTAGCCAGTCTGATGGGTGTGAGGTGATAGCTCCAAGTTGTTTTAACTTGCATTTCTCCCCTCCCAGTTCCATGACAGCTGTGTGGGGGCTGGGGCTATCTGGCGCTGTCTCAGGCTAAAGAAAAGGCAGTTCTGAAATAAAGCTCTTGGCTTATTTCTCCCCTATGATGGGTAGCATACTTTGTCTCTAGAGTGTAGACTATGCATTTGTCACTGCACATGGACCGTAGAGTCACCTAGCAACCCCTGACTGCCTTTGCTGCATCATATTATTTACTGAATCGGTGACTGGCCATACTTTAGGTAGATATGGCCAAGATTGGAGGCAACTTTGTGATTTTGAGAGACCTAGAGGTCCTTGCTCCATTGGGTGGAGCTGATTGATGAGAGCTGAGACTTCCTCAGCAGAGAGGACAGAGTCCAGCCCATTTTTGCAGTAACCATCAGGAGTTGGATAAGACAGAACCACAAGGAAATGTAAAATGCCTAACCTGCTGTCTTATAGCACACCATGTATTCTGGTGAGATTTCGATACCTGCTCATGCAAAGACTAATTTAATTCCAAGTTGTTGGGGGATCCTGTTTGAAGTCCTTGTATCAGTGAGTTCTTGGGTCCAATCCTTGGATAGTAGGAAATAAATGCCTGTTCTATTTCCGATTCACATTTCACATTGAGTATCTTTTTTTTCTGGCTGACTTTTGGGGAAAATCTAGATGTTTAAGTAAACCTTCCCAGGGTATCAGCTGGGTGTTTAGATGAACTGAACAGTGTGAGGTCCCATGGACATTAGAAACCAGGTTTCCCCCAGCACTCTCCTTAGTTTGGACTGCGAACCTGGGTCCAGAGCAAAGGGGGTCCTTATGCTTAAGGAGAGAGGGCGATGGCCCCAGCCACTGTGGGCCCAGCAGTGTTTCCTTCATCTCGGTCCTGGCTCTTGCCACTTGCAGCCTACTTTCTTTCTTCTATCTTCTATCAACTCCTTGATGCTATTCTCTCCTCGGTTCTTCTTTGTTCTCAGTTGGAGCTTTCTCCTGGCCAACACACGCTTCTTCACTGCTCTCCGAGTGATACTCATTGTTAATTCTGCAGAGGCTCTCGTGTTCCTGGCCAACACCACATTGTTTAGCGCCTGTGACAAATAAAACAAAAAATGGAATTAGAAGGTTTCCCAGATTCGTGCACACTTTTCATCGTGGTATATTCTTGTGACCATCATATGCCCCCAGGGTGCTATATGGCTGTGCGTCATGGAGCATCATAGTCTCCAAAGAATCAGAATTGTGAGTGACCGAGAGAGCCATGGAGGACGAGGCAAATGTTCCTGGAGGGAATGAGCGTGTCATGGGTGTGAATGCACTACAGCATATTACCAAAAGTGGGTTGAGTGTGGAGAAAGTGATGTAAAAGAGAGCATCGAAGAAATGCTCAATCAGAAAAAGAGGTAGGTTAGTCAGATGGTGTGACTGAGGTGTGATGGAGGAAGAGATAGGAATGCTGGAAAGAATGCATTTTGCAGGGGCTGGGGATAGAGAGGACTGCTTTCTTTGCTTCTGTCTCTGCACTAGCCTGTGTTTACTGAGCTGTTGTTATTATCTCCTTGCTTTTGTACTTGGCGTCCACCATATTTGGAATATCTACCCACTAGCCTCAGCCTCTGAATTTCCCTGACGTCATTCAAGACAGATTTGGAATCCAAAGCCTCCAAGGGGCTTTTCTTGGTCCTTGCCCCCTAATTTCCCAAGTATTCCTTTCTTGAATTGCTTCCCATCTATCTACCCTGGATCTCTCATATACCAGTCTATTTCCTAGCTGTCCTTCCCACACAAATCTCATCTCCTTGCATTCCCCTTTCCACATATTCTTAGTGATCAGCACAATGCCTGGCACATAATAAGAGCTCAAGAAAAGGCCTCATTTGCTTGACAATGCATGCTCCTAATTTCCTTGGAGTATTTCAGGCACTGGGTTCCATTTTTTACCAAGAAATCGGAAGCCTCTATCAGTGTGACAGTCAGTTTCCAGTCTCAAGTTCTTCCTTTGTTCCCATCTTTGTCATCAGCCGTATAGGGTTCTCATATGTGCCAAGGGACACATTGATGACTCCCTGCTAATATGGCCTTCCAGTGGCGCCTTCTTGTTGTCCACTTGCGTTACCCCAACAGTGCTTATTTCATTCAACAGCGAGCAGAAACAAAAGGCGAACACTTTTCAAGCAAAATGGAAGCAAAGTGAGTTTCTTTGGCTCCTGCTACCACAAGAGATTTGATTCTCTGATGGAGAATTTGGGTTTATATCAAAGCTCTTGAAGATAAGCTGGCAGCAGGAGATTGGCAGTCCCCTCCACCTCCTGGAGAGGCCTGTGTTTGTCAGGTGTCAGGCACTGACACAAGCGAGAGCTGTGGCCCTCTTGGACCATAAGTGTCATCTGTGACAGTGGACTGTGTGTATTCCATATTTAAACAAATTGCCTGTCTATGGCCTCTCATAAACCTGCATAAATTTCCCTTTTCATTCTCGGGTGATGAGCAAATGTAGTGCCAAACTCAACCTTTGATTTTAGATCTGCATGGGGCAAATATGTTTATTTTCCTCTGAATTCCTACGAAAATCAATGTGAAATTTTACACATATACACACACATTTGTGTATAACACCATGGGTAAATTACTTAGAGCAAGGTAAAAATCCATGGCAAGTCAAAGTAGGGAAGACTTTAATTTTGTATTTCAGACAATCCCAGGCACACTTATAAAATACAATCTGAAAATAAATATGCATGGTTAAAACCCACTCTCCAAGTTTTATGGATGAGTTTTATATTTATATCATGTCATTTCCACTAACTCAGTGGGCTTTGTCTTCTAACAAAGAAAAACAGTCTGACAGTGCATGCAATATTCCATACCCATAGTCCCGCACTTGTTTAGCAAAAGGAGAAAGATACTTTCTTACCTATGATTTCTAGGACAGAGATTTTCTTTGTGATTACAATGTTGAGCTTTCTAAAACTTGCTTTAATAATGAGTTAATATTATACCACATTTTAGGGTCATGAAAGTGCTTTATAAAATACATGCTTTGCATCTGAGCCTCCCACCTGAATTTCATCTCCTTGTTATTGTCCCATTATTGTCCCTCTAATATAGGGGGGAAACTGAGACTTGGGTCAGGACTTGCTCAGAGTCATTATTGATAAATTCCATATAGAGATGGAAGGGACTTCATGGCTTATCCATTTTAATCTTGCAAATCTACAGGTGAGAAAATGATTAGCCAAAGATGTGAATTCCTCAAGATCCCTCAGACATTGTAAAAGCTCTTGCTCCATAGCTCTAGTTGGTATCTTAGTTGAGATTTAAAGACGTATGTTTCTGATCTTAGTCCAGTGTTCTGATCTCCTATTCCTGCCTTATACTTTGATTCTTGTCATTTGGTGAGTTGTCTTCTCATCTGCTATGGGAGAAGAGGGCCTATCCTCTTGTTGAAGTGATGCTCCCCACCCCCATTGGGGTTGTCTCTGCTGGTAAGCCATGGCCTCTCTGAGTCACAGTAATTAAAGCTACAGGAATTAAAGAAGATGGCAGGAGGTCTATCTCACTCCTGATAGCTCTGAATGTGGAAAGGGAAACAGTAAAGTAAGTGAAGGATGTGCTAGATTCTCCCTTTTTGACAGATTTGCAAACGAGCCATTTTGGCCAGTAAACAATCGAGTGACCCTCCAGGTTTGAATCTTGCAAATAGTCATTAATTAATTAACCTATTCAGTTATTTATTTTGCGGAGTCCTTTCCAGAGGTTATCTCCTATAGACTCTGAAAATCCCGCTTTGGGAGATGTGGAAACACATTCTGAGAACTGAAGTGGCTAAGACAGGGGCATATGCCCTCATGGATTTAAAAAAAAAAGATTGGATTAAATTGGAACTTCCTGTGGGTCTTAGCCACTTGAGATGGACTGCTGACTTACTCCAAGAAATCCACAAACTCATGTGTTTTCTCAAAAAACAATATCTGCTGCACTGAAAGGAGGCAGTGGAAAGGGAATCCTCAAACATGGAAATGTAGGCCCTTTGTTAAGGACCCTTTGAGCTTGAAATCCTATGCTCTGAGATGGGCCCACCATAGCCCTTTGAAATGTTTCTTTCCCTGGCTGAAAGGACAGAAAAGGCCAAAAATATGTTGACTGAGGTTTGTTTTCTGTCCTATAAACTAAACCAAGCAGTAAAAGTCACTAAAATGAGTTTTATAAAATCTTATTGGGATTTTTTCACTTTGTCATTTCATTGATATGCCTCCATATAATCTCCATTCCTTCTTACTCCCTGACCATTCCCAACTCATCTTTTGTTGCAATGGTAGAAAATGGTTAAGGACTGCCAAGTGATAGAGCAACTGTATCTGAAGATGTATGCAACATACTGCACCCATAGTCCCCCCATCCCATTCCCTTCACCCCCACCCATGACAGGAGAGTGTTTAATTTTTTCATCTCTAAGACCATCTTCTTAAAATTCATTTATTCAGCCCCCATGAGCACATAACTCACAATGGCTGTGTTCAGTAAACATACTTTATTATCCAAACACATAAAGAAAAGAGATCATAAATTTTCATATTTCCACTATGCAAATGTTTATGCTTTAATGTGTTCATTGGGTAAAAATTTTAAAAACATAAATCTGTGAATTAAAAAATAATTATATAATGTCTATTTAGATATAGATGGACAGATCACTGCTCTGAAACCTAGGAATTCATAGAATTCTCCTTTTTGTAGAGTAGATATTCACCTTCATCCTTAGGTCATATATCATGGATGTCCATGTATACTTGACAGCAGAACAGTTACAGAGGTAGAAAGCCAAAACTGTTATTAACTTCCTTAGCTTAATGAATTGGGGTCACAGGATTTATTGGTGTTGGGATAACTTTGGAGTATGGGAGCTCTTGATGGTCTAGCCTGACAGAAAGGAGTATGGCCCTCTATTTGCTGAGGTATGGGAAATACCCACCATTGCAGTTCTCTAAAGTATTAAGAATTGATGGGACACAAGGACTCCAGCTTTTAGGATAAGAACTCACTATTTGACAAAAACTGCTGGGAAAATTGGAAACTTGTATGGAAGAAATCAGGGCTCGACCCATATCTAACACCATATACCAAGATAAGATCTAAATGGGTTTATGACTTAGACATACAGAGTGATATAATAAGCAAATTAGAAGAACAAAGGATAGTCTACCTCTCAGATCTGTGGAGAAAGAAGTAATTTGTGTCCAAAGAAGAATGTTTGTGGCAGCCTTCTTTGTATTGGCAAGAAACTGGAAACGGAGTGGATGCTCATCAGTTGGGGAATGGCTGAATAATTTATTGTATATAAATGTTATGGAATATTATTGTTCTGTAAGAAACTATAAGCAGGATGATTCCAGAGAGGCCTGGAGAGACTTACAGGAACTGATGGTGAGTGATGTGAGCAGAACCAGGAGATCATTGTACATGGCAACTACAAGATTATATGATGATCAGTTCTGATGGACGTGGCTCTTTCCAATAATGAGATGTTTCAGATCAACTCCAATAATCTTGTGATGAAGAGAGCCATCGACGCCCAGATAGAAGACTGTGAGGATTGAGGAAAGACCACAACATAACATTCTCACTTTTTGTTGTTGTTAACTTACATTTTGTTTTCTTACTCATTTACTTTCTTTTTTGATCTGATTTCTCTTGTGTATCAAGAGAATTTTATAAATATGTTTAAACAATGGTCAAAGGATATGAACAGACAATTGTCAGATGAAGAAATTGAAACTATTTCTAGCCATATGAAAAGAGGCTCCAAGTCATTATTAATCAGAGAAATGCAAATTAAGACAACTCTGAGATACCACTACACACCTGTCAGATTGGCTAGAATGATAGGGAAAGATAATGGGGAATGTTGGAGGGGATGTGGGAAAACAGGGACACTGATACATTGTTGGTGGAATTGTGAACACATCCAGCCATTCTGGAGAGTGATTTGGAACTATGCTCAAAAAGTTATCAAACTGCGCATACCCTTTGATCCAGCAGTGTTTCTACTGGGCTTATATCCCATAGATATCTTAAAGAAGGGAAAGGGACCTGTATGTGCAAGAATGTTTGTGGCAGCCCTCTTTGTAGTGACCAGAAACTGGAAACTGAGCAGATGCCCATCAATTGGAGAATGGCTGAATAAATTGTGACATATGAATGTTATGGAATATTATTGTTCTGTAAGAAATGACCAGCAGGATGAATACAGAGAGGACTGGAGAGACTTACATGAACTGATGTGAAGTGAAATGAGCAGAACCAGGAGATCATTATATACTTCAACAACAATACTGTATGATGATCCATTCTGATGGACCTGGCCATCTTCAGCAATGAGATGAACCAAATCAGTTCCAATGGAGCAGTAATGAACTGAACCAGCTACGCCCAGTGAAAGAACTCTGGGAGATGACTAAGAACCATTACATTGAATTCCCAATCTATATTTTTGCCCGCTTGCATTTTTGATTTCCTTCACAGGCTAATTGTACAATATTTCAGAGTCCGATTCCTTTTGTACAGCAAAATAATGATTTGGACATGTATAGTTATTTTGTATTTAATCTATACTTTAACATATTTAACATGTATTGATCATCCTGCCATCTAGGGGAGAGGGTGGGGGGAAGGAGGGGAAAAATTGGAACAAAAGGTAGGCAATTGTCAATGCTGTAAAATTACCCATGCATATAACTTGTAAATAAAAAGCTATTAAAAATTTAAAAAGAAAGAAATATGTTTATACACATTGGATTTAACATAGATTTTAACATGTTTAGCCTATATTGAATTGCTTGCCCTCTAAGGAAGGGGTTAAGGGGGAGGAGGAGAAAATCTGAAACACAAGAGTCAATATTATCAAATTAGCCATGCATATGTTTTGAAAATAAAAAGCTTTATTTAAAAAAAAAAGAATTGATGGGACATGAGTTGACAGGCACCTAACCATCCAATTCATCTAATCTTCTGAGGCAGATATTTCACTTTGCAGCCATGATTGTGACTAGGATGTTGTTCCTTCCATCAAGCTTAGACTTGCCTCTTGAAATCTACTTGTCAAGGCTGACTTTTTAAGGGTATTTTATTTTTCCAAATATATGCAAAGAAGGTTTTGCAAAGGTGAATGTTGAATACTGCTTTTTTTCCCTTTCTCCGCCTTTCCTTAAACAGCGAACAATCCAGTGTTAAATATGTGCAGTTCTTCTAAACATATTTCTATATTTCTCATGTTGTGCAAAAAAAAAAAAAAAAAAAACAGACCAAAAGGAGGAAAAACACACAAAAAAACCCAAACAAGTTAAGGTGAAAATACTATGCTTTGATCCACATTCAGTCTCCATAGTTCTCTCTCGGAATGTAGATGCTTCTTTCCATCAAATCTGTTGGAATTGCCTTAAGTCATCTCATTGTTGAAAAGAGCCAAGTCCATCACAGTTAATCATCACATAATCTTGTTGTTATTTTATACACTGTTGTCTTGGTTCTGCTTACTTCACTCAGCTTAAGTTCCTGTAAATCTCTCCAGGCTTCTCTGAAATCAGCCTGCTGATTTTTTTCTTACAGAAAAATAATATTCCATAACATATAATATACCATAACATATTCAACCATTCTCCAGATGATGGTCAGCTGCTCAGTTTCCTGTTCTTTGTTGCTACAAAAAGGGCTCCTACAAACATTTTTGCAAATGTAGGTCCCTTTCCCTGCTGTAAGATCTCTTTGGGACAGAAACCCAGTAGAAACCCTGCTGGATCAAAAGGTATGCAGTTTGATAGCCTTTTGAGCATAGTTCCAAATTTCTCTCTAGAATGGTTGGATCAGTTTACAACTTCACCAATAATGTATCAGTGTCCCATTTTCCCACATCTCCTCCAATATTCATCACTATTTTTTCCTGTCATCTTAGCCAATCTGAGAGGAGTGAAGTGGTACCTCATTTGTCAATACTGACCTTGCAACTTCTTCAAGCTGAGCCTTCAGATTCTAGAACATAGATTTGCTATCCTGTAGCTCTGATGGCCTCCTTGAGATTCTCTTTAGCAGGCTGAGCACTGACAGTTCCTTTATTCAGTACTCACTTGACATATTCTTTAGTCCCTTAACTTGATTTCCCTCTTTTTGACACATTTTGATCCTTGACATTCTCCTAATAATAGAATTTCTGGAACTGGTCACAGCACTCCCCGTATTCTCTTCATGTAGCCAAAGAACCCATATGCATTAGTGTTAGGCTATATATGAAGAAGGACATGTGACAGCTTTCCTTATTTCCTTCCAGCTGCTAGTACCCTTCTTCCCTCCCTAACTACCCTGTTTATTGATATTCACTAACTCTATATTAAAACTTTACATATGTGTGTGTATAGAGAGACAATACAAATGTGTACATACTCATAATATTTTGTATGTATATAGATAGCCCTATGTCTAGTGTGTGTGATTGTGTATCATTTTTGTGATTTTAGTATGTCATCTTTGTTTTTTTAATTGTATCTTTTTCTTATTACATGTAAAGATAGTTTTCAGCATTCATCTTTATATGATTTTGGTTTTTCTCCCTTCTGCTTCCCCAGGACAGTAAGCAATAATGATATAGTTATATATATACAGTCATGTTAAGTATATTTCCACTTTAGTCTCATTATGTAAGAAGACTTGGAACAAAGGAGAAAACTCACAAGATAGGGGGAAAAGAAAGATAAAAAAAATGAAAATAGTATGCTTTGATCTGCATTTAGATTTTATAGCTTTTTCTCTGGCTGACTCCCTTGGAATTAAAGTTGACAACTGCATGCTGCGTGTTTTTCCCTTTGTTGTTGATCTTGGTTTTTTAACTTAATGGTATTTTATTTTTTCCAAATACTTATATAGTTTTCAATATTCACCTTTGTAAGATTTTAGGTTCCAAAGTTTTCGCTCTCCAAGCCTTCTCTCCCCAAAGGAGCAGACAGCCTGATATAGATTATAAATGTTAATTTATATGTTAAACTATGTTAAACATATTTCCACATAAGTCATGTTGTGAAAGAAGCAGAATAAACTGGAAAACCCATGATAAGGGGGAGAAAAAGTGGAAACAGTATACCTTGATCTGCATTCAGAGTCCATAATTCTTTCTTTGTGGTCAGCATTTTCCATCACAAGTCCCTTGGAATTGTCTTGGATCATTGCATTGCTGATAAAAGCTAAGTCTATCATAGTTGATCATCGCACAGTGCACTGTGTACATCCTCCTGGTTCTGCTCACTTTACTCTGCATCAGTTTCTATAAGTCTTCCCAAGCTTCTCTGAAATCCACCTGCTCACCATTTTTCACAATATTATTCTATTATTCTATGTCACAATAGTATTTCATTACCTAATACCTACATATACATATACATATATATATATATATGTATATATATATATATATATATTTGTGTGTGTGTGTGTACATATGTATGTATACATACAAATACATTTATATGTTTGGCCATTCCCTTATTAATAAGACCCCCTCCAGATTCCAATTCTTTGTCATGTATGTCTATCATTAAAATATGGGACCCGACATATTGTCTAGGGACTTAATATATAATTGTTGATTAATTTAAATAAGGAGGCTTTAAGGCACTGTCAAGATCATTTATGCCCAAGTGATATACAAATACTAAGAGAAATAGGGATGGTTTGAGGTTCTACAAATTCTCCTTAATAGGACTGCTTTGGGAAAACATACTGCTTCTTCAGTACTTAACAGTACTATTTAAAAACAAGATCAGAAAAGGAGATGGGCCAGTTGTGTTTGGAGAATGAATGAAACTGCTGGCTGGCCCCAGTTCTTCACAGATGCCTACAGGGTGGTAGAACATGGCCTTTATTGCTATGAATTGATTCTTAATGAAATAGTAAGGGAAGGATATGGACCAAGGATATGTGGGGTGTGAGAGTACATCCTGTAGGAACATCTACCCATAATGATGAACGTGAGTGCATTGACTATAAATCTGCGCTCAGTATTATAAAGTATTCTTGTTATGAAGAGATGCATGTTACTTGGGGATTTAAGTGTCAGAGTGGCTTGTGTTGCTAACAGTTGGTCATAGGACTCTGGACTTCTAAGTGCTTAACAGATGTTTGCGGATTTGAATGAACCCATTCAACTTGACCTTGGGTTTACAAAGACAACTCTACTTTGGGAAAATTATATTATACTGGGAAGTATAGCTGTGTGTGTGTGTGTGTGTGTGTGTGTGTGTGTGTGTATAAACAGGGTATCCCCAAATTTTAGTTCTCTCAAATTATTTGTGTACTAGTTAATGAAGACTTTTTGTATAGTCTGCCTGTTTTCAGTCTGTCCTGTACTTTCATTGGTTAAAGACATCCTCACTTCTAATGAAGATTTAAGTTGCAGTTTTAGAGAACAACATGAGGTGCTGAAAGTTGTGTCCTAGTACAGGCAGGGCTGCAAGTTGGACCTTCCCCATATTCAGGACTGAAACCAGCTCCTTCCTCCCCATTATCATGAAGGTCTTTCCTTTATAAAATAATCAGTGAGAGTAAATACAGAGGATTTTTTTTGAGAAATGGCAAGTGTGAGCAGCTAGCTGGTGCAGTGGATAGAGCTCTGGCCCTAGAGGAAAGAGCACCCGAGTTCAAATCTGGGCTCAGACACTTAACACTTATTGGTAGCAAATCAGTTAACCCCAATTGCTCTCAAAAAAGTGTGTGTGTGTGTGTGTGTGTGTGTGTGTGTGTGTGAGAGAGAGAGAGAGAGAGAGAGGGAGAGGGAGAGGGAGAGGGAGAGGGAGAGGGAGGGAGGGGGGGGAGGGAGGGAAAAGTATAATACCTAAAGGCATCTGCCAAGGCCTTTTGTAAGAAGTAGGAAGGAAGGCTTTGAATAAAACTCAGGCTTCTGTGGTATGAAGATGAGGGTGGGCTGAACTGACAAGTTGGAAGGCAGTTTGTGGAAAAGCTTGGCAATAGGAGTTATGACAATATGTTTGGGGAATGACAGGAAATGAGCCTCTTGGGCTACCCATGGGAGAGAAACAGAGTCCTGAGAAAAGTGTTACTGTGAGGGAGGTAAGGTTTAATCCTAGTGTATGCAGGGTTAGAAGGAGGGGATGAGAACAGGGGATACAAGTTCTCTTCTCTTTCCTTCCCCATTACCACACTTGGTTATGTATCATTTGTTCAGGATGGCTCTTCCTAGTCATGATGCTCACCATGAGTTCTGCCATGATATTTTGGGCATACTAACTGGAAATATGTTTAAAAGTTTAAATGACAGCAGCACATAAACTTTGGAAGAGTTTCAAGTTGCTTTTGAGGATTTCCAGATGCATGAAGATTGTAATGGAAAACAGTTCTTTGTACCTTAGTATACTCTGTGTATGAGAGTGAGAGAGGATGGGGAGGAGGGAGTAAGGCAGGCCGAGGCTCATTTTCACAAGAAAGAGCAGAGTGAGCCCTGGAAATAGCACAGAATGAAGCCGTTCTCCCAGCTGTGTGAGCACAGGCCTGGAAATGGGCCACTTAGGGATGCTGGTGTCAGTGGAAAATAAAAAAGGGATAGTTATGGAAAATGTGTATTTCCTTAAATATCTTAAAAGTATAGCCTCAAAGGATGGCGCATGCTTACAAAAATCATTAGCTGTAGTTTGACTTTTGTAGGATGAAAAAATTCATTTGACCCAGGAGATCTACAGCCCCTCAAAAAATTTCCATCTTTGAGATGGGCAAAGGCAAAGTTGCAGGTGGTATTGGGAAGTCTTTTGAGAGATGACATACTGTTTGGCTTCATGTGGAGGGGAAAATGAGTCCACAAAATAGCAGATTTCTAGGGGAACTGTGAGTCTGGAGAGGCTCTACTTTTTAAGGTAGCAAAGTCTTATTTGAGTTAGTATTTCCTCACTTCCACATTGGATAATCTAGGGTGGCAAGTCTCCACTTTCCTCTTGTTAGTCATCTCGAAGATGGAAATGAAGATGTCTGTACCACTTACTATGCTGAACCTTTTTGAGAATTAAATAAAATATATTTATAAAGTGTACTGTAAACTGTTAAGTCTAAATGCCTGGTACCATTATGCTAAGAGAGAGAGAGCAGTGCCTACAGAGCGAAAGCATTGGATTTCTACCCGAGTCCCAGTGTGAGGCTCTTCCCGGTAATAGATGTGGCCAGGAGTTCTCCCTGGCAATTCCAGTGAAGTGTGAGGTCTGGATGGAGGTATAGGCCTGCTGCCAAATTGGACTTCTGCTCTCCTAAGCCTAGACTCGCTCAATTAGGAGATGCTCATTATCAGGAGGTTGCCCCAAAACTTGCACCAGTGTGTTTTTGTGTTAACTATTCATGAAAGAGATTGAAATATGAAATTGCTCTTATCTCTGTGGGTCTCCTTCCACAATGACTATGGCAAAGTCCGGGGAAAGGTGGGGCTCTTTAATTTACTTGACGTGTTACTTTGGGCAAGCACCGAGCCTTGCTATGACAATTGCAAGGGAATCGGCTACTATGAAAATAAATGTCGCTTATGCTCTAAAATTAATAAAATAGAAGAAATAAGAGGGAAAAGAAAAGGAGGAAAAAGGGTGCAGCATGGAGACATAACTGAGGAAGAGTCACGTACATGATTCCTGTTGAGAGAAATTTCTCTGAGAAATATTTTGTTGTCTATTCCTATTTCTCCGAGTCAGTAACAGAATCTGTTTAAGCAGGCCACATAATACCAACTATAACCTTGCATCATGTCTTTTCTCTATAGAAAGGGCTGTGCTAGAGAGGAATGCCAAGGGACACCTGCAAGGAACCAAAAACTTCAAACAAGGAACTGAATGTTAGCTGCTGGGAGCAACATGGAACTACAGGCCGAGAGTAGCCTGCAAATTGATCACAGTAAGTGATTAGTAATTTGCATGGCTCTTGGGGAAAGGGTACCATCCTCCTTAAGTCTTTTAATAAATCTTTATTTAATGTAAAGTGACTGCAAGGTAGCCGCCTGTTTTGGATGGTGCTAGTAAGACATATTAGGGAATTCCATGATGGAGCCGAGTCCTTGGTGGCACGAAGATATTTTTGCTAGGGGTTCCATATTGTTGAAAATGTGGTTCCGGATCATAGAACGAAGGAGGCCAAAGGATGTAGGCCACTCAGAAGCCAGAGCCATGTACGCTTTGAGTACATTCGTTATTATTGTTAGGGGTTGTTGTCTGAACTGCTCTGAACTTCCAGCTGTCTCCTCTATGGGAGTGGCGGGGGGGAACTCCTACCTTTTACCTGGTCCAAGTCACCACTTGTACTCCTCTTTCTTCCTTTCCTTCTGGGTTACATTCTTCCACTCACAGATCTTCTGCTTCAGGATTCACCTTAGCCTTTTTTATTTTTATTTTTTTGGTACTGAAGTCATTGTGTTGTTCAGAGAACATTTAATTGTTCTTGATCCTCTGGACAGCTGAGAGGTATTGTGTGAGCCCTCCCTCCTTGCCTTGTAGGAAGAACAACCTCCCACTTCATTTACGGATAACTGTGGCAAAGATAACTAGCACTCTGCTTTCTATATAAGTCACTCCAAACTATCCCCTGCTCTCCATACTTTTTGGAAGGAGGATCTTTGATTGTTTTTCCTACTTGTTAGCTCTTATCATTCATATTTTTTTCTTACCTATGCACTATAGTCTTTTGGAAGAAGGATTTTTAATCTGGGGTCCTTGAATTTTTTTAAATTAATAGCAATATTTCAATTCACTTGACTTTTTCTATGATCTTATGTATTTTGTTTTGTATTTAAAAACATAACTCTGATTTGGGGTCCTTGGCTTTACTAGACTGACAGAAGGGACCATGACACACAAAAAGTGATTAAAAACTCCTGCTCCAGAAGGGTTCAAGTCCCCAAGGGTACTGAAAAAATGTTTTTTGGGGGGGTGACTATAATTCAACTGGACAAATAATGGAAATTTGCCTTTTTTCTGTTGGATTGAATGGCCTGATGAGTTTGTATAGTGATGAATGGTGGTAGAGATATAAGGGGAGGGAAAATTAGCTCATGAGCAATGATACTGTTTTCCCAGCTGTGATGGAGTGGGCCATTTCCTTAAGGATGTTTAGGATAGGTGAAAGAAGTTAGGTAGCTTGTGCCCACTGTCAAATAGCCTGGAAACCTAGTGGAATGAGTTTTTCTTCATCTTGGGAGATTAACTGCAGCTTCTGGTGATGTTTGAAGGAAAGCGTAGGCCAAGGTAGATGTCCATTACTAGTAGAGTAGAGAAGAGGATCTTTCAGTGTCTAACATGTTGCTTGATACATAGAGGTACTTAATAAGAGCTTATTGATACAGCCGAAGAAAGCCCAACTCAGTAGATGTCAACCACACATTTATCGAGAGCCTATTCTTTTTTTATAAAGCTTTTTATTTTCTTTTTTTGATAATTAAATTTATTTGATTTTTTTATTATTATAGCTTTTTATTTACAAGATATATGCCTGGGTAATTTTTCAGCATTGACAATTGCAGAATCTTTTGTTTCAACTTTCCCCCTCCTTCCCACCACCCCCTCCCCCAGATGGCAGATTGACCAATACATGTGAAATATGTTAAAGTATATGTTAAATACAATATATGTATACATGTCCAAACAGTTATTTTGCTGTAGAAAAAGAGTCAGACTTTGAAATAGTGTACAATTAGCCTGTGAAGGAAATCAAAAATGTAGGCAGACAAAAATAGAGGGATTGGGAATTCTACGTAGTGGTTCCTAGTCATCTCCCAGAGTTCTTTTGCTGGGCGTAGCTGGTTCAGTTCATTACTGCTCTATTGGAACTGATTTGGTTCATCTCATTGTTGAAGAGGGCCACGTCCATCAGAATGGATCATCATATAGTATTGTTGTTGAAGTACATAATGATCTTCTGGTCCTGCTCATTTCACTTAGCATCAGCTCATGTAAGTCTCTCCAGGCCTTTCTGAAATCATCCTGCTGGTCATTTCTTCCAGAACAGTAATATTCCATAACATTCATGGTTATGTTATGGTATTATAACTGATTCAGCCATTCTCCACCTGATGGACTTCCACCCAGTTTCCAGTTTCTTGCCACTACAAAAAAGGGCTGCCACAGACATTTTTGCACATACAGTCCCTTTCCCTCCCCCTCCTTTAAGATCTCTTTGGGATAAAGCCCAGTAGAAACAATAAGAATGTATTCTTAATACCAAAATAAAAAGCTTGTGCCTCCAAAAGGCTTATGTTTCTACTGGGGGATGGGGGAAACGTCTATTAGTATATACAGAATAAAAAGCTGTAATGTTAGTGGTAGTAGTGATGATGGTAGTAGTGCTGGTAGTAACAGTAATAGCAAAAGGCTTGCAGAGTTCTTTCCATAATTTTATCTCTCTTGATCCTCCCAATAACCCTAGAAAGTAGGTTCAATCATCAACACAGTTCCACAGTTGAGAAAAGTGGGGCAAATGGAGACCAAGTGAGCTGCCCAGTCTCATGGAGCTCCCTTGGCTTGTCCTAGTGCTCTATGCTTTGAGCTTCCAAAATATAAGCTAGTTTGGAAGGAGGAGGTAAGGGTGATTAGCAGTAGTGAGGATCGAGAAAATCTTCCATAATCAATTTCAAATTATTAACCAAAATTGACTTTTTAAATGAATATTAGACTTATTTTTACATGTACTTGGGAAATATGTAGTGAAATAAACTTTAAAATTGTGTGTGTGTGTGTGTGTGTGTGTGTGTGTACATGTACATGTACACAATGTGGTGCTTGAATTCAGTCCTGAAGGAAACAAGGAGCTTTCTGATGTGGAGGTGAGAAAGAAACAGGCACAGGTGGAGGTGCTAAAAGCAAGGGGAAAAATGACTTCTTAAGCAACAAATCCTAGGGGAGAATAACTTCTGGGTGGATGCTATTAGCAGAAGGCATGGTGTCTTTTCCTTTGGGAAGCCAGTTTTTTTTTTTGTTTGAACTAGGAGTTCTCTCTGTCCAAGCCAGGCTGATTTTTGTCATTTCAGGTTCATCACCAGCAACAGGAGCTGTCAGTCTTCCTTTGGGTTGCTCTGTGTCAACCGCAAGTGGTTTGGAATCCCAGGGCGTGTTGATTAGTGTAGACAGAGTGATTAAATTAGGCCTTTTCCTTAAGGAAATAAGGAGCACCCCCGATTAGAAAGATTGTCAGATTTTACCTTGTTTCTCAGTCCCTGTTCTTTCTGAGTTTATCATTTTCCTTTGACCACTGGATCCCAAAAGTGACCCTGGAGGAAACCAGTGAAGGTGTTTCCTGTATGCCCCACGTGGGGCCTCATTAATTCCAGTTCTGGATCTCCCTTTGTTTCCTTTATTAGCTCCCAGTGCCAACAGCCTGTGCAGCTTCTTGGCCTTCTCCAGCATCTGTTTCCACACATAAATGAAAGAGTTTGCCCCAAAAAGGGACTGCTTTGAATGCGTGGTTTGGGAGTCTTGCTGTATAGGTGTATGAAGAGCAAAAAAAGGCATTGGACAAAATCGCTCCTTCTAAGCTTCTCGAAAGCTTCCCAGGATTGCAGGTGCACAGGATGCTTGTACTTGAGGCAGGAAAACGGTATGAATGATACCCTCTTCCCTCTACTTCCCCCCTTCGTTTCCCAGCCTGTTAGTGTGATTGTCACTAGGACTGTATGCAAGAAAGAGGGCAAAGAAAGAAACTTTACAAATGGTGCCAGATGCCCTCGATCCAGCTAAGGAGCGCATCAATCAACTGGCTCTTTTTGGGTGCCTGAAGCCTGGATGGGCTATCAGTGATGTGATCCTTCTGTCAGGCTCTGGGAGCAACCATTCTCTCCTGAATTGAATACCCATCCCTGCTTCGAACCTGCTAATTGGGGCAGTTCATTAGCAATATATTTCCATGGCTCTCTTCCCATTTGAACAGAGTCTCGGTGACATTTTCCTGTTTGCATGGCGTTCTCCCAGAGCAGCTGGGGGCCTGGGAGTGGGGGACAGATGAATAAGCCCAGTGCTTACTCAAAAAACCTTATCATTTGCTAATAATGTTAATGGCAGTTGAATTTCTGACAAGACGTGGAGGAGGCCTTCTATATTAATTATTTCTTAATGTGGTGATGCGTTTGCTCTTTAAAAGATAAAGTTCATGTCTATGGCAATATCCCTGAATTGCTGTGACTAATTTTGAAAGGAAGGATATTAACTGAATGACTGTACATACTGGTGGTGGGTGATGTAGGAGGGAGTTGGCACCTTATCCTGGACTTCCTGTGGATGTGAAAGAATTTGAAAGTTTATTTTTTAACTTTTCAAAGAGATCTGTCTGGTTTCCCTTTTGGCTCCACAGGATAAGATTGCTTTTCTACCTTACCCCCACTGTGACTCTGCTCTAGCTTATGGCTGCAATGTGTAAAACCTCTAAGACCAGTCATATTGAGGTACAAAAGCCAGAAAGCTCTCCTAAGTACTCATATTCAGACCTTTAGCGGAACCCTCTTAACTGGGAGAAGGTGAGCATTTGTAAGCTGGAGGTGAATAGGAAAATGGTACTGCTTGGCAACTTGGAAGGACCCCTTTCACGTCAGTCTTCTCTACACATCCCTGTACTTTGCTGCATTTTGCCAATCTTCCCTGCCCCCTACCTCCATGCCTTAGACCACTGGCCAGTCTTTTGATCACTGCCATTCAATATCGATGGCCTTTGCTCCGGACCCACTGTGCAAAATGGTAACAGCCCTCAGCAAAGAGACCACAGACATCATTCAACTTGGAAACGCCACTGGGGACTTAGCTTCCCCTCCACCCTGGCAAGGGTATCTTCAGATGCTCTTGGAGTCTCATTGTAGATTGGTCCTAATCCTCCTCTGTTTTCAGCAATATGATGAGACTTTGTGGTGGTAAGAGTGAGTCACATGGCATGATCTACAGACCACTGAGGTTTTGAATGCAGATAGGCAGGAGAGTAGATAGTACTGAAAGTCCAGAAAGACATCTCGGCATCAACTGGCTTGTTGTTGTTCAGTCATTTCAGTCAGGTATGGCTCTTCGTGGCTTGATAGGGATTTTCTCAGCAGAGGTACTGGAGTGATTGGCCATTTCCTTCTCCAGCTCGTTTTACGGAGGAGGAGACTGAGGCAAACAGGGGTGAAGTGACTTGTCCAGGGTCACACAGCTAGAATGAAAACAGATCTGAGCTCATGAAGAGAAGTTTTCCTGATTCGTGGCCCTATGCTCTATCTGCTGCACCATCTAGCTAGCTCTATTAACCAGCTAAGAGAGATGCTATAGCTGTGTTCATTTTCTAGTCTTCCTACTGAGAAGAAAAGGAAATTATCTTTTGAGAAAATTAGAGCTCCTCGCACATGTTCAGACATTCTGAATTGAATTTCAAATCTGTGGTTACTTATCTAGTTGAAGATTTCTTTACAATGTAGTTATTTTTAGCACCTTCCCTTCTAAATATATCCTCTCTCTACTCAGTGGGCCGCTCCTTATAATTACCAATTTTTTAAACAAAGAAAAAAGGAGGTCACCCAAATCAATCAGTGTACCTACTATTTGACATGTATGTTGTATTCCTTACCCATAGTCTCCTGACTCAATGAAGCAGGAAGGTGTATTTTCTTAGCTCTTCTCTGGAGAACTTTTGGTTCCTATAAATCAGCAAAATCCAAGTTAATTTTTCTTTTCTTTTTTTTTTACATTGTTATTATCATTGTGCACATTGTTTTCACAACCCTGCATGTTTCACACCGTATCTATTCATATCTTTCTACTCCTCTAAATTCTTCATATTTGTTATTTCTCACACAAGTCATAGATTTGTAGAGGCCCTGTTTATATCAGTGGATTCCTAAGTGATGAAGAGCTGATGTTTGAGGCCTTTAATTGTGGGAGAATGAGATTAGAATGAGGACAGCACGTAAAATCCAATATAAGAGCAAGGGGAAGTGACAAAATAGCTTGTTTTCTAGCTCAGTCATTTTAATGGAGCTGCTGTTCTGAACCACTGACTTTTCTATTTTTAAATATTTTATTGATCTCTTTTGCTTTTATATATCCCTTCATTTCCCAATGTATCACTCTACTACTTTTTCCAAAATCCATCCCTTCTAACAAAGACAAGAAAAATATATATATATACACACATATTCTTATACACACACACACACACACACACACACACACACATATACATATATATCAAAGACAAGGAAAAAATATTCAACAAAGGCTAACAAATGGAATAAATATGACAAAGTATGTGGTGTACCCCAGTCAGGGTCTCTCACCTCTACAAAAAAAGTAGAAGGAATGTCTTCTCATAGTTCTTCTTCGGGACCCAGATTGATCCTTATAATAATGAAACATTTAGGTTCAATTGAGCGATTTGACTTTTTTCACTGCCCTTTTCTATCTCAGAGTCATAACTAACATTGGGGCTTTACCCCTAAGATGTTGGCTGACCAGTGTTGCGTGTTACTTCCTGACACAGGCTGCCACCTAGTACAATAACCTGAAGACTACAGCCAGGGTGTAGTAACCAGTGATTATCAAATGGTGTAGTCTACCTTTTAGACTGGTGTGTTTACCTCCGTACGTCTCGTCCTGTCTCAAGGCAATTAGATCTAGTGCTCTTTCCATTTTCTACCACTCCTCCCCTCATTTTCCCTAGCCAAATTCTTTGGATCAGATCAGTGGGCACTATCCCATGGTTGCTTTCTTGCTGTATTTTTTATTGTCCTATGTTTATTGACTACAATTCCAATAAGCTATTTAATTTGCCTACCAAATTTGCTCTTATAATTCTAGGTCAGTTATGATTAATAAGCATTTCTGAAATCATACCTGGTCTACTGGGAATTTGGGAAAGTCAGTCCTCAGGAAAGGGAATATACTTTTTTACAGGGTTCAACCTCAAAGATGTTATTTTTTGATGAAACGAATTAACTCAAAGCCTCCTAATTTGAAAATCACTTCGAGTCGGTGGCTAATGTGTGCTGAAAAAATTTTCTTTTCTCATGGCAGCAGATGAGAAACAAACTGCAGCAAAGCATCTGAAAATAAAAATAAATAAATCTGTCATCATGTATCTAAAGGATGACTTTAATTTCTTTGGGGAAAAAAGGTCCCAGACATAGCAACTTATTCGTAGTTATTTTTACACCATTTTAAATATTTAAATGCATGTGTTCTAATAAAATTTTGTCATAACTTCAAGAAAGAACCATTTGTGAATAAGGCAACTGTATTTCAAAAGCTCCTTTCATATTTCCCAACTAGGGCTTTTTTTGTTCGCTTTTTTTTTTTTTAACTTGGACCTATAATTTCATCCATTTAATTTCCTGTACGCGTGTAGCTGAGGTGCTTTCTAGAATTTAGCTGAAATTTAGGTTTAATATAAAGAAAACAGTCACTATATAGATCTATGTAAAGGTAAAAAGAGTCACTTCAGGGGTTAATGGACTTCTTAGCCTGGTGGTACAGTGGAGAGGGTATCTAGACTTCAAGTCAGAAAAATCTAGAATTCAAATCTGGCTTCAGATACTTAATTAGCTGTACAATCCTGGGCAAATCACTTAACTACTATCTGCCTCAGTATCTGTCTATCCTCTACTGGAAAAAATATCCTACCTCGACAGGGTTGTTCTGAGGGTCAAATGAAATATTTTTGAAGCACTTAGCCGGTACTTGGCATGTGGCAAGTGGTTAATGGTTATTTCCTTCCTCCCTCCCTTTTCTCCTCCCTTTTTCTCTTCTCTCTTTTTACCTCCCTTCTTCCTTTGCTTTCTTTCCCCCCCCCCCAACCCGCCTCCTTCCCTTTCTTCTTCCCATGGAAGCCCTCAAGCGGAGACTGAATCATATTAGGCATACTAATGGGGATATTGTTGTTCAGGTATGAAATTAGTTGCGTTGTTTGGAGGCCCCGACCATCCTGGGATTGGCGATCAAGTTGTTGAGATGTTTCCATTTATTGCCTTTTTAAGGATGTGGTCTCCTGGACCACAAGTCTCCCCATTGCCACAGTTCTTCCAAGGATATTTCTGCCAATAGCATATCCAAGTCATTTCTAGAGTCCAGAAATATATGTCCTTGAAATAGGATATTAGTCCTTGGTCAGTATCATTTGCTTATGGGGACGTCCTTAATTTTTCTCCCTTTGGTGAAACCTGTTGGACTTTCTGCTAGATCAGCCCACTCTTTAAGAACCTAGAATTATAATTGTTTTAGTCTTTTAAAAGACTGCATTTTGATTGGCTTGGGGGAGTGAAACTGGTAGTTTTAGAGCGAAGGAGTAGCATGATTAGAAAGCTGGAATAGCAATGAAAGACGGACTGAAGAGAAAAGACTATGGATTCACCTATTTCTCACACCACCTCCCATGCTGATCGTTAGTCTGGGGTAAGGACCAGTCCTATTTTAAGTGTTTAGAATAGTTTGCTATTCCCCATGATTGGCTGTTTCCTTGGACATATTTTAATGTGCTAAACTCTCCTTGAAGTTGCAGTATGAAAATTCTGAACTTAAACATGTGTCGATACGCTAATTACTGACATTTGTTAAATTTGTCACTGATGTGTTATTGACGGCCTGTGAATCAATTCCGGCAGCTTGTGTGCTATTCATCATTGAGAAAATATCAGACTTTTGGTGTTGAATCATCTTTTGAATTCCCCATTGGAACATGGTTAATTAGTATCCTCTAATATTAATTGGCCTCTCTGATAGGTATATTAATTCTCAGCTAAGTTGACTATTGGAAAACAAAGTCACTGATGGCAGCTACTAAAACTTTTTTCCCTTCCCGGTCTGCCATGAATCATGGTGTTTTTAATTGGCAAAGAGATTCGTTTCTTTGATGCACAGGTTATCCAGTAACAATGTTGGGTGCTGCCAGGTTAGCTGTTGAGTGATTTGAGGATGGATCTTGGTGAGTTGTAACTGTGGATGACACTATGTCAAGTTCTTCTCTATCCATTATTGTTATTTATAGCTTTCTACCTAGGAAGCTAAGACTTATTAACTGCGTGAAAGATAAAAAATACAAGCCAGTTCAGTTATTGGTTTACTATTAGATCTGCAAGGCATATCTTTAATTAGAAAGTCACTGCACAAACCGTGATTATTTTAATTACTTCAGTCTAAATTAATACCAATGCGCACTAAGGATTTCCAATACTTTAAATGCATTGATATCCTCGTGAGATGTACATTTGTCTTGTTCCTGGTTGTGCTATAGTTTTCATTGTTTAAAGGAGTAGAAATGATTAGTGTCTTTCACAAGCTTGAGTCTATCTTTCTATGTCATTCGTACAAGTTTTAAAAGTCCTTTGTCTGACAGATATCATCTAACAACTCTAGGCCTTCACTTTTGAGAAACATTTCTCAATTTGCCAAGTAATGACATAGCAGGAAAAACAAATACTGTATTATTTTTCAGTATATTAGAGCCCTGGGAAAGGATTTTTTAGGTTTGTTAGTTTTTTCTTGATTGGGTATTTGAGAATGGTTTTCTCTGGGGAATAGAACATGCTTTGAGAGTTTCAAAACTAGGGTAAACCTGAGGTAATGGCTGCTTTGGGGAAGATGTCAATTTTATGCATGTTGTGTCCATTTGCTTGGGGGAAAACCTGATTCTAAGAATTAAGGGTCAAAATTGATCTCTTCTTGATCCTATTTTTTTCCCCACATATGCTCGAAAATTCTTTTTCAAATGCAGTCTTTACTTAATACCCAAATGACCTTGGCAGAGTCCTTTAAGCTTTGTGGGACAGTGTTTCCTCATCTCTAAAAGGAGTTTGGACACTCTGGCCTCTTGGTGCTTTCCAGCTCTAGATTTATGATCGTCGTATTGTGTCATCTTTAATAGCAACGGAAATGGTTTGAAGAAACCTTTTCAAAGAATTTGTTGAAACTTCTGAAAGTATTTTGGGATCTTCTCCAAAGATGAAATATTGCCTGATGAAAGTTTCCTCCTGTGTAAGAGGTTATTCAATGGAGCTAACTGGCGTGACCATCTGTCTTGTGTATTTATAGGCTAATGGGTATTCTGTACTGACCTTAAGAGCTTTGGGGAAAAAAATACTCGTTTAAAGGTGGAGCCAACCTGAGCTGTACAACTGATTTAAGTTTGCCATGCTGGACTTTCAGTGCCTTTCAAAAACAGAACTTGCTTATCTGCCTGCAATGAAATGAAACCATCCACCTTCAGTTAAGGTCTTTCAGAAGGATTGATGTTTTTGACCAGAGGTCTTTAAAAATATATTTAACTGGCTTTCTGAGCACCATTAAGAAGTGCTTTCTGTTCATCTCTGTATTCACTCCCAGTGTGGTGTGACAGATTCATCACTTTCCAGTAATGTCATGGTGTTCTTCAGAGTTATGCCGTAGGTCCCATTTTATATTTACTTTCTCCCATTAGGTGATGTTATTTAAGGGGTTTTTTTTTGACAGTTCTTTCAGGGCTCCATGAATGCTGGTGACATTAAGGTATGGGTATCGTCAAACTTCCTGAAGCAAAATGTTGACAAGCTTCACTTTTTTATTTATTGGGCCCCTCCAGTATCAAACTGCATTTTCATCTTGGGCTATTTCTCACTCTTCATTTACAGCTGACAGTTTCAAGTTACATGTGGCCAACCTCTTCTTTCTGAAAATCATCCAACTTCCATTGATTAGATTTTAATCTTGGCATCGTTTTGCAGTAGATGTGTACCACTTAGATTTATATCGGAATAATCTCAATGTGCTGTGCAGAAAATCTAACCATGGAGCTCGGTGTTTTGATGGATTTGTGATCTCTGGGGTCAAGCCCACAAGAATACATACTATAAACTATACATGGACTTTCATCCGTATCTGCTCCTACCTTCTTACCTAAACTACAAAACCAGCTAGGGGTCCTTGCTTATTTTGTCTTGATATCCTAAAGGTAGCAATGGAGCAAGCACATGGACTGTTCATTAATTGTCCCTTGTTCTTGCTATATGACAGCCCCTCACGTTTTTTCCCTTGATGATAAATTTGTCTGATGTTTTTTACACTTTTTCTTTGTAATTTAAATAAACAAGATCTCATTTCAGCAGAAAAAAGCATAGCGGTTAGGAAGAGGAGAAGGAAGAACAATGAAGGAAGGACAGGAGAGAATAAGGGATATTTATCATAGCTGTCAATTAATAAAAACAAGTCCTTTCAAATTCTTGACCCATCGTGTGAGATAGTATTCTCATTCACCCCAGTCTGCTTATACTATTGCCTGGCACAAGAGGGACTTTGACATAAGGCCTTTTCCTCCCAATGTATAATTATTGTGTGTTAAAGCAGCATGGAATTTTCGAGATCAACTAATACAGTCCTGTTCTTTTCTAGAGGAGGATATGGAGAACAGTGCTGGAACTAACACAGGACGATCAGAACTTTGTCTCCATTACTTTGAAGTTACTGTTCTTTGGATTTTTGGTGACTTCCAAACAGTAAGTTAAACTTAATAGTACTTAAGCTATTGAACGGCAATAGCAACCTCAGCTTGGTCCCCTAGGGTTTGTTTCCCCTCTTCCCCACGTTCATTCCCGTTGAGAGTGAAGTGCACTGATAGAAGCCCAGAGAGAGGAAAGTCCAAACTCACACTTGTGACTAACTGACCTAGAGACCAAATTTTCTGCCTCTCAACTTGGGCCCTTTTAGAATCTGCTGTGTGGCAATGAGTCAAATGAACTTAGCCCTTTTAAGATATGATGACTTTAGTTCTTCCCTTATCCCATGCATCATGTTTACAAAGATAAAATGAGTATGGCTTCCCCTCTCCTCCTGGCAGTGGAAGTTAGTACCCGTGTTGATTTACATTGCTCATGGCCATTGGGCTGAGCCAGAGTGCCTTTGGCCTTCATTCTTTGCTTTTCTTGTTATAACTTATAAACTTGTTCAGCAAATGAACTTCAGCTATTTATCTTTCTCAGCCCGCAATGATTGATTATATTGCTCTTTGCTTGTGAAAATATTCAAAAAAACAATATTAACTTGGAATATTTGAACGGTCATATTTACATATGCTGCTGTAGCACTGGGCCCCTTTTATCTCAGGGAACAGTTTGTATTATTTGGTTTGTCTTCCCAGGGGAGGGTTCTTTCAAGCAAGTGAAGGGTGAATGTGCTGATGTTATCTCATTTATTGAGGTCCTTTTTAAAATGGACTTCCTGAACTTCTTCACCTTGGCATTTGCATCCTAATTTCTTCATCCTTTCAGCCAGCACTGATTAAGGATCTATACTATTATGTGTCAGGCTCACTGTGTTAAGTGCAGGGGGGGTGGGGGGGAAGCACAGACAAAAACAAAACAATTCCTGCCCTCAAGGAGGGCAGTTCAGTGGATCTTTAATGGCACATAGTTCCGTAACAGCTAGAGGAATGTGGAATGGAGTCACAGGCACCTCAGAAGCCTTCTCTTTCAAGCCCCTCATTGACAGATGAAGAACTCGCTCTTAGAGAGAGTGGAAACACCTCGATAATGCCATTTAGGGAATCGGCAAGGTTCTATAGGCATAGTTCAATAGTTCTATAGGTAAGGTATGAATCGTACTTCTTTGACCCTACATCCAGGGTTTGGTGTATGTTTTTTCCCTCCTTCCATACTGTACTCTGAAGGTGGGGCAGCCAGATGGTGCTGTACTGGAGTCGGAATTGGGAAGACAGCTTCATGAATTGAAAACAAATTCAGACATTTACTAGCTGTGTGACCCTGGGCAAGTCACTTCACCCTGTTTGCCTCCATTTCCTCTTCTGTGAAATGAACTGAAAAAGGAAATGGCAAACCACTCCAGTATCTCTGCAAAGAAAACCCGAAATGGGATCATTAAGTTGACACAAATGAAAAAATGACTGAATGACACTCTCATGCCAGCAATGACCCATGTCCTTAGTCATGAAGGAGGATCCTAAGAGGCAGAAAAGGAGAAATGAAAAGGAAGGGCATTTCATTCATGGAGTGCTGTTTGTACAAAGGCATAAAAATGAGAGTTGGAATTTCAAGTTGAAATGACAGCCCATGCACTATTATTTAAAAAAAATATATGAAAAGCAGTTATTAAGTAAACCCGGAAAAGCAGTCTTGAGCCAGAGCTTGGTGAAGGTCTTAAAGAGCCAATCCCAGGAATTGGTAGCAGGGAGCCACTGAAGTTTCTCGACCAGAGGAGCACTATAGTCAGACTTGTGATTTAGAGTGCGTAGTTGGGTAGTTGTCTGAAGGAAAGATTGTAGATAATCAGTAACAGTTTTGCAGTTCAGACTTGGTGGGACCAAATGAAGAAATCCCATTAAAAATAACAGTCCAAACAAGAGGTGTGGAAGGTTTGGCACACGCTAATCCATTACCTTCTTAATTGCCAGCTGTTCTATGATGCTTTCATTCATTTCACCCCAACTAGAGTTCTTTCTAACAAGTGCTGACAAGATTTATCTTGTACGTTCCTCCTTTTGGCTTCTGACATTACCCCTATGATTTAATTTGATAAGTATTTGCTTAGATATGTACTCTGAACAAAATGCTTCTCTTGGTGCTGTTGATATCAAGACAAAAACTTGAAATCATCTTAGTCTCAAGCAGCTTACAATCATCTTCTCTCTTATAGTTGTGTTTTCCCAATTGGTTTTTCAGTTCCTTGAAAACAGAAGACTTCCCTTAAATTAGGTTTATCATACTGTATTCTTTAACACAAAGTAGTAACTATTCTGTAATATGAGGAAGATGATGGGGTTCATAAAGTTGTGGGGGGATATAATGGAAGAGGGATATAATGAGGGCTACATGGAGCCCTAAGTCCTTTGTGTGTAAGTTGGTCAATTATCTTTTTGTGAAACATTTATAAATTCTGTGCCCAATTTTTTTAACATCTTTAGATATTCCATTCTTCTTGGGTGGGTGATGCCTCCAAAAAAGCACTTTCCTTTGACAGTCTAGTCAAGTAGCTGCTAATAATCCCTTCTCTGCCTATTTGCAACCTGGGAATACATTACACTGTGCTCTAGGCCTTCTGCCTCCCCTCATATCCCCAATTATTCTGGGCATATTTAAGGTATATCTGCTTGATATCTAAAATAGGGACCTGGAAGGGAAGCAGTCAGTGGTGTTTAGTGAAAAAAAAATACTAGGGGTTGGGGAACTCTCACAAAGTGTTAACTTCATCAGTTGAGCTCAAAGTCAAACTGAAAGATTCAATCACCAGAGAAATTTATATAATATATTAGCCATATTAATATTGTTTGGGCTGCCTGTGTATATATGTATATGTGTGTATTTTTGTGTATAAATATTTATATATTTATACACACACATACACGTGTATATAGATGTATGTATTGGGTATGGATACATGTATATATAGATAATAGATATCTACATATATTCAAACATATATATGCTTAACTGAAGCCTGCTTCAAGAAGGTAGGGGCATGACGGGGAAAAATAAAGCAAAAAGTGCACAGCAAAGAATAAAGGAAAACCTACAAGGAAGCAAAAAAAAAAAAATGGACAGTCATGAAAACGTCTTCTATTATTATATATGCTTTTTTGAAGTAGAAATTTTCTGTTACATATTTTGAATCCTCCCTGGTATTCTGCTGGGAACATAAGATTTTTTTTTCTTTTTCTGTTTTCCTTTTTGTATTTTTTTTCTTACTTTGCATTTAAGTTTTAAATAATTTTTTAAAGTGTGAACTTT
Source organism: Antechinus flavipes (assembly GCF_016432865.1). Lineage (NCBI taxonomy): Eukaryota > Metazoa > Chordata > Mammalia > Dasyuromorphia > Dasyuridae > Antechinus > Antechinus flavipes. The sequence continues at coordinate 68,084,182 of NC_067404.1, read as the reverse complement.
AGTTGTTTAAACCACTATCTTACTATGCAACTCAGGAAATGTTATTTCACTTTTCTAGACATCATTTTTCTCATCCCTAAAATAAAGGACCTGGCCTGGGGAGTGACCAAGAGTACTAGATTTGAGGTCAGAAAATGTGTTAAGCCAATTTGGATCTAATGTTAACGGTTCCATGTTTCCCTTGCCTATTTGCCAAGATGCTGGTAGACCATTTTAGTTTCTGCTTTTGGCAGATTAATTATATTCCAAGTGGTATGTAAAATCAAGTCTATGTTTCCCAGCCTGTGGGCCTTGTCTACTCCTTTCCTCTTATTATCCTCCTCATGCTCCACCCCGTTGTTACAAAGAGCCCAGAAAGGGGTCTGTGGGCCCACACTGAAGATAGAAACTTGCTTTGCTTCAGCAAAACCTCCAGTCTCTGAAGGATGCTCCACAGCTTCATTTGCCTCCATCCGTGACTCAGTACAATAAATAAGCAAATGTACCTTCTGGAGACTGAATAAATAATGTCTAATACATAGAGGCATGACTCATATTCAAATGTATGGAGATGCTCTTGTGATGAATAAAATACAAATTTATCTAAAAGTATCATCTGATTCAGAGCTTTTGCTCCTCATGGATCATCTCTTATCAATGGATACTAATCATACAATTATACCAAGGGCATCTGCTACATTTTTTTGATTGATTATTTTTTATTTAAGCTTTTTCTTTTTCAAAACATATGCATGAAACATATATTGTATCTAGGATATACTGCAACATATCTAACATATATAGGACTGCTTGCCATCTAGGGGAGGGGGTAGAGGGAGGGAGGGGAAAAATCGGAACAGAAGCGAGTGCAAGGGATAATGTTTTTTAAAAAAATTACCCTGGCATGGATTCTGTCAATATAAAGTTATTATAAAATAAAATAAAATATAAAAAAAATATGCATGGATAATTCTGCAACATTAGCCCTTGCAAAACTTTGTGTTCCAGTTTTCCCCACCTTTTCCCACCTCCCTCCCCTAGATGGTAAGTAGTCCAATATATGTTAAACATGTCAGAAATATAATCTTGTTGTTGCCATATACAATGGTCTCCTGATTCTGCTCACTTCACTCAGTGTTGGTTCATGCTGCATTTTTTTTTACCTTAAAAAGAATTCCTAGTTTTAGATCAAGAAAGGCTATTAGAAGTCATGTGGTCTGACTGAGGAAGAAACTCTGGCCAGAGAGGTGAAGTGCCCAAGGTCACTTGGGTGATAGAGCCAAGCTTTGACCTGGGCGCTCTAAGGCTAATCTCAGTGCTCTGTTACCATACAGTTTGTTGCCTCCTGGGCTCCATATACTCAAAGTTGAAAGACTGTGACTTGACTTATAAATGCCCATACTGAGTCTCAGTTCCCATCCGCTTAGCATTTCTTAGTGTTTCATTTTTTAGTGATTCACAGTGCTCCTGTCCCCAACTCTGTTGTATCCCAACCTTTAAAGACCAAATAAGCTGGAGAAATCACCACATATTTGGCAATTCTTAGAGGAGGGCTGAAAAAGTATTATTTTTGCAGTTGGATGAGGCAAATTGCATCTTGGGATTATAGAGCTAGAAAAGACCTTAGAGGCCATCTAGTCTAATAACTTTGTTTGATAGTTGATAAGACTGGGATTCAGTGGTTAAGTGATTTCCATAGCTAATAAGTGTCACAAGTAACATCCGCATCCAAGTCACCTTCTTTCTAACTCTAACATTCTAGTCACTGTGTTATTCTTCTTCTGGAAATATATTAGAAGCTAGGGAGCGTGTGGTCCTGGGAGGAGAAGAGGCAGTAACGGGGGAATGGCCTGTATTGCTATTGCTCCCAGCAAAAGCTTCTGTGTTTCTTGTCACATGATGACTCACTGGAAGAGCTCTTCTATTTAGAGTCAGAGGCCATGGATTCAAGTTGCACTTCTTCCCTGTGCTATCTGGGGGACTTTGTACAAGCAACAGTATCTCTGAGCCTCCTTTTACTTCTCTCTAAAAAGGAGAGTGATGTATTTAGAACTAGAAGGAATTGTGTAGATTATGTATGAAAAACATGTTTTCCCCCTCTTGAGCCTCCAGTATAAAAAGCTTTGCATCTTAGGATCCATTAGGGGAAGAGAATTTTGGGGGGAGGGGGTATTTTAGCACAATAGTAAAAAAAAAATTATAATTACTTAGAACTAAGATTAAAGTCTAAATAAGTCCAAAGTTTATTGCTTTAGTTCATAGAAAATGATTAAAGTAGTAATAAGCAAAAATTCATTTCAATTGCTAAATGTTCCTGAAGAAGGCATTTCCATTTTGAATGTCAGAAAGTAAAAGACATTTTCTTGAAATAGAAGTTTATTCTTTACTCTTGTTTTGATTCCCCTGAATATTATCTTAATTTTTGTAATATTCTTGTAATTGGACAGATGATTATATAATTTGGCCAGTATTCATTAGGAAAAAAAGAATGACAATCTCCCCAGCTGAGTTTAACTTCCTAGGCAGCATTGATAAATGGACAAGTCATAGTTAAATTTTATAATTCTTAACACGTGGCTTTTGAGGGGGTGGGAAGGGGAAGGTTAGCCAGCTTGGCTAAAACTGACCTCACATGTTTTCCTGCTTAATTGGGCCAGGGTAGTTTTCTCAGTTATAATACAGAACATCTCTTTTGCATTTAAACTATTTTTCCAGTTGCTAGAAGGATGAAAATGCAGACTTCAGTGTGTGATTTACTTGAAAATCATAGACATCATGATAAATTTGTCAAATTGCCACTTTGCATTTGGCCTACCTTGACCAGCAAACTAGTGGTAGAATAAATCCTCCTTGGTTAGTGGAAAGCCTTGGATTCATGGACTATTTTCTCACACTGTATTGCAGAAGGCTCTTTGGGACAAATAGCCACTCAAGCATTTATGAGATAATAGTAAAGCACTTGGTATGTTGTCTAGCATTTGGTAGGTGCTTAATAAATCGTCTCTCCTTCCCCCTCTTCCCATAGCCCCCTTCCCATTCTCTCCTTTCTTTTTCTCCCTCCCGTTCTCCTTCCCTCACTTTCCTTCCTTCTTCCTTCCTTCCTACCCTCTTTCCTTTCTTCCTTCCCTTTCTTTCTCCCATCCTAGTTGGCTCCTTTTGGTCCCTTTTGATTCAGTTAAACGAGGATTGAATTGGTGCCTGCTATTTGCTGGAATATAAACACAAAACAACCAACAATACCTATTCTCATAGGGTCCACGTTCCTGCAGAAAAGCACCTTTCTAGACACATGGCTTAAGAAGGCATCTAAGGCTACTGTGTGACAGAGATGTTGGATGAATAATATAGGGGCATAAAGAGCATGTGTAAGTTGCCGAGAACGATGTTACGTGACTAGAGCTGCGTTATGATATGATATATGAGGAGTCCTCAAAGATTTCTGTAATTGTCTTATTGATTCATAATAAATTATGCATAAGCAATAAAGAAATCCTTGTTGGTTCAACAGAGTATTAAGGCCTTCTCCCAGGCCCTAAATAAATGGGGATATTTGGGATATTTGTCCCAGAATTTGCATATCACAGACTCTATACAGATACCTGGGGTTTTGTGACATTAGCTGCCAACCTTTTTTGACTGTCGGAGAGCCTGTGCTACTCCCATGTGCCTTGGCAACTCCAGATCAATCAGTTCATTTTGGGACTGCCCCAGCCAAAGAGAATTAGTTGGGAAGTTTAAAAAATGGTCATCTTTATCTTCTTGTATCTTTCTAGATATCTAGTAAATGGTCAACTTTTGCATCTCATAGTGATAGGTTACATAATTTGTGATATTTAATAGCATTTAATAGTATTAATAGTTTGCATAAATCATTAAGGCACTGTATACACTCTTATAAATTCTTCCCTATCTATTAACAGATTGGTGTTATACCCCATTCTTCCCTTTTAATACTAGTATTCTCCTTGTATTGCTTCATAATTATAAATTATGGAACACGAGGATCATAGAAAACTCAAAATTGCTAGTGATCCAATAGGGCAGTGAAAATACACGTGCTGATTATAAGAAGGCCGCAGCCTGTATCAATGAGTGTTACTTGGTGCATGATATAATGATCCCAATGCAGAACACACATAATGGAATGAATAATTATATACTTCTATATTTATAGTTATCTAGTATTCCATTTTCATTACACAAAAGTCATTTTATTGATATTGTCCAGTTAACGATTTCAAGTGATTGTCCATGTGTCTGGTAGTTCAGTTTAGGCTCCATTTGTGGGTTCATTTCAAATCTAAGAATTCCCCTACTACTCATTCATTTCATGGATCTCATTAAATTCCCTTTTGTCCTCTTCTTCTTTCTTCCCTTTTTCTTCTCCTTCTCAAAGTTATTTGTTTGGAGGGGCTCTGCTTCCAGGCATGATGTCAAAGTGATGAAGTTTCTTAGGAGTTCGGAACCCTTCCTTCTCTCCTCATTTGGGGATTTAACAGACTCATCAGTATTTGAAAAAAGACCTATCCCTTGCTCATCAGTTGGAGAATGGCTGAATAAGTTATGGTATCTGAATGTTATGGAATATTATTTTTCTATAAAAAACTATCAGCAGAATGATTTCAGAGAGGCCTGGAAAGACTTGCATGAATTGATGCTAAGTGAAGTGAGGAGAACCAGGACATCATTGTACGCAACAATAACAAGATTAAATGATTAATTCTGATGGACGTGGCTCTTCTCATCAATGAGGTGATTCAGGCCAGTTCTAATAGACTTGTGGTGGAAAGAGCCATCCGCACACAGAGAGAGGATTGTGGGGACTGAGTGTAGATCACAACCTAGTATTTTTACTTTTTTGTTGTTGTTTGCTTACATCTTATATTTTTTCTCATTTTTTTCCAGTCTGATCTGATTGAGCAGCATGATAAATGTGGAAATATGTTTAGAAGAATTGCACATGTTTAACTTATATTGGATTACTTGCTGTCTAGGGGAGAGAATGGGGGGGAAGAGAGGGAGAAAAATTTGGAACACAAGATTTTGTAAGGGTGAATTTTGAAAACTATATTTGCATATATTTTGAAATTTTGAATATAAAAGCTATTATTTTAAAAAAATCTATCCATACAGCTTCGTTACTCCAAATCCACATCTATCAGGGTACAGTAACCTCAGAAAAGTCTTCAGCCCAATTTGTTCCCAAAGATACTCTTGACAGTATTCTGCTAACTTACGTCACTGGGGTGGGAGGGCCTGGAAAGTAGAAAAACCCAAATCTCCATAGGAAGAGGTTATAATCATTTAAGCCCTTGTCTGCCTCCAGAGATGTGTGAACTTCTTCGTGAAGTTGGACCAGTCTGAACTCTGGCATTTTTCCTGAAGCACAGTTTGCTTATGCCAGCATTTTTGTGAGCATCTTGGAGAAGCAAGACTGCTCCCAGGCCCCATTTCCTCTTTAAGGAGAGCATTAAAGTTCACGTTTTCCAAGAGACATGCTGAAAGAAGAGTCTCCATTTGTATCTTAAAAATAAGATCTTCTCCCACTTCTTGCAAACTTTGGAAAATGAATTTTCCTCTTTTCTTTGAGCCTCACCTTAGTTTTAAGTGATTGGGCGTGATTATAATGGGATCTGCTTTGGTGTTTTAGGGGTGTTTTGTTCTTGTTTTGAGCTCTTACTACCAAACCTTGTAGACCTAGAGAGGGTTTAGTGATGGGGTTTTATTAAAAAGAGAAGATAGACACAACTTCCTCAAGAGACTTAATGGCAGTCACGCAGCTGCGGGGAATTGCATGCCTTTGATGAGAAAGGTAATTTACAGGAATTGACTATTGATCTGAGTGATGAAGGAAGTGAGAGATGTCTGAACTTTTATGAATAAAAGCCTTGGGGATTGTGGGTACTAGATCCCCTGGGTTACTAGGGAACCTTTTTCCTGTTTGTTTTAATACGAACCTCAAGTTTTATACTGAGACATTGGGGATCACACTGAACTGAGGGGCTACAATAGCCTTATTGTGTTTCTTTATCATAGTTAGCATGATTATCCAAACCCCTAAAGGACCTCCCCCATAATCCAGTGCTATTGGGCACCAACAGTGGGTTTTTCATCTGAATTGTTAGGTGTGTGGGCAAGGCATTACCATGCGATGAGGCTGTAAGTAGACTGGAAAGTTAAGAGCGGTTACCAAAGAAACTTAGTCCATAAGACTCAGTTATAGAGAAGCTACTGGATATTAGTGATTAAAGAGGTCAAGACAGACTTTAAAAAGATGAGAGTCATCTGAACCTTGAAAAAAATTGTATTGGATGAGGTGGAGGTGAATGCATTGCAGACGTGGGGAAAGGTTCATATAAAACTTTGGAGGAGTCTTCCATGAAGGACATGGAAAAGACCAGTTTGCCTAAACTGCAATTGATGTGAATGGAAGTAATGTGCACTAAGCTGAAAAGGCAGGTTGAGGTTGAATTGTGCAAAGCGTTAAATGCCAAATAGAGTTTATTTTTGATTCTGAAAGTAAGATATGACCTTTGGAGAATAGAGGTGTGATACAGTAGTCTGGCTGCACTTGAGCAAAATCACTTTGGCAGCTGATTGTAGCCTGGATTGTAGTGGGGAGAGACTTAAGGCAGAGGCTCTGATTTTGAAGTTATGGCACCAGTCCAATGGAGAAATGATAAATGCCTGAACTGAAGTAATGCCCTTGTAAAGGGAAAAGGGTAGAGATGTTTGTTTTTGTTGAGCTAAAAATACAAGACTTGGCAATAGACATTTACGAGAGAGAGTAAACCCTGAAGGATGACACAAAGGTTGAGCACCTGGGTGATTGGAAGGAGGCTGGAACCTTTTACAGAAATGGAAAGGGCTTGAAGAAGAGTTGGTTTTCACTGGATAAAGGTTGCAAGTTTCTCTTTTGAGTATGATGAATTTGAAAATCCTTTGTAACATTAGAAATAGAGCATATTAGGCAAAGTGAGCTTTACACTTCTTTCTCATTTATATGTTAGCATTTTTGTCTTAGATTATTGCAGTAACATCATGGTGGTCTCCCTGCATCCTGCCTCCCTTCTTTCCATCCTTCACACAGCTGTCAAATTGATGTTCCCGAAGCTAAGATCTGCCTTTGACATTATTTTGCTGAAAACCCTTCCCATAGCTCCATCTTATCTAAATAAAACTTCCCTTTGCCATTTAAAGCCCTTCATATTCTGGCTTCAATCTGTCTTTCCAGGCTTATTTCACATTATTCCCCACTGAGCAATCTAAGTTCCAACCAAACTGATGGTACTGTGCCTCTGGTTTTGCCTCAAACCTGAACTGCCTTTCTTTCTCACCTCCATGGACCTCCCATACAAAGCCAAGTTCTTAATCCAGTCCTCTTCATTGCTCGTGCTTTTCTTCCCTAATCATTCTGTATATGTTTAAATATTTATTTATCTGTATGTGTGTATGCTCTTTTTCCCAATCAGATTTCAACTCTGTATAGACAGGGATTTGCTCTATCTTGTCTTTGTATTATCTGTGCCTGGTGTATGCTATGGGTCTATCTTATGAGTCTGTTGACATTCTTCATGGTCAGCTTTGGTCATCAGCTGTAGATGGCTGTACATCCCAGTAATAAGATTATTGTCTTATCTATGACTTCCCTGAAATCTTTGATGCAGGGCTCTCCTTGCTCTGTTCTTATGTATGCCTTCAAGTCCCATAGCACAATAGTTCTCAAACTTTTGTTCTCAGTGTCTTTATGCTGTTAAAAATTATTGAGAATGTATCCAAAGAGCTTTTGTTTATGTGGGTTATATTTATAGATATTTACCATAATAGACTTTAAAACTAATTTTGATTCTAAGATCCTCTGAAAGGGTTTCAGAGCCCCCCCCCCCCCTCAACCCGGTATTCTTTGGACCACACTGAGAACCAATTATAGCCTTACAGGAGTACTTTGGTGACTCCAGCTGGAACGTTTTTCTCCATCACGTGATCTCCTAGCAATTTGTGCATTTGCCTTATCATCCCCACTAGACTGTAAATTTCTCAAGCAAATCCTCCTTTCTTGTTACTCCTTATATCTAGCCCAGCACCTTGCAAAGAGAAGGCACCTGATAAGTTTGATGATTTACTAAACAAGTCAACCCAAAAAAGGGGGATAAGGCCTTCTCAAGTTTATTTACCTTTCTTTTCTTTGCTTCTATCCATGTGGGTGATTGAAATTTTGTTATAAAATGCTATTTCTCCTAAGGACCATAATCCTTGTTAAGTGTAGGAGTTGGAAAACTAAAATGACACAGATGTGTGGAGTATTTACTAATGTAAATATTTTTAAATATATTGGTTACTTTGTTTATACTAGTGTACCTTTCCAGATACTGTCCTTTCTCTCCCTGATCAAACTTTCCCTTTTATCAGGAAATATAATTAAGCAACATAGGCTGTGTCTGACAGTATATACCCCCATTCAGTTCCTGGGGTCCATCGCCTTTGCAAGCGAAGAGGGCACACTTCAACACCAGTCCTCCTAAGTCATGTTTGGTGATTGCTTTGATAGACATTCTCATGTCTTCCAGTATTATTTTCTTTTACATAATTGTGGTCATCATAAAAATTGCTCTTTCCCTTTTGATCACTTGACTCTGCATCTGTTCATCTATGTGTTTCTCAGAACTCTTCATCTTTCTCAATTATGGTGCAACAACCTTCTACTACATTCATACACTGCAGTTTCTTCAGCCCATCAATGGAAAACTCTTGGAAAACACAAACTGATTAAAATGCTAAGTAATTCTGACACCATACTTTAATAAGTGGATTTTGAAATTTTATTTTTGAGGGCCCCCCCTTCCTTTGTACAGTCTAGTTAGGTGAACTTTTAGAAACGGCTTGCTGTGATGTCTGACTGACAAGCTTGACAGGCCATGTTATTAGCTAGTTTTACTCAAAAAGACAAGCAACAAAACCCATTATAACTCCACAAGAAAGTGTCAAAGAAGTGATAAAAAATCAAGGTGTTCATTTAGCCGACCAAATTAGAACATTTTCTTCCGAGGTTTCTGCAAATTTGAATTCCTAGTGCCACCCCAAGAGCAGTGAAACAGTCCACCTGCTTGCCATTGTAGAGGCTGCACTCTGCATGGTGTATTTTGAGCTGCCTTGTCGAGGCATTTCAATCTTGTTGGTGACACTGACTCCTGTGGGGAAAATTGACATAGAAAACACATCGTCTTCAAATGCTTGCATCAACCCTTTGAAAGGTATGTGTGCAGAGCTGGGATCCCCAAAGGAAAGTGACACCCTCCATTTCCCAGCACCAGGAGGCTTGCTCCACCTCCGACAATGAAAGAACAATATCAATTAGCTGCCAAGTGGCATTTGGGCAAACCATTCGACTGCTCTCATTGATGACACTCCTGGGAGACTGAAGGCGGCTTCTCAATGCTCATATCAAATTTATGCTGCAATTTTTAACCTGTGCTGTGCCAATGAATGCTTTGTTACGTTATTCATTAATCTTTTATTAATCAACAACTTGGTTTCTTTGTTTAATGGGAAGTGTTGGAACATTCACTTCTTCAACATACAGAAAGATAGTTGCTTTCCTAAAGATTTATTCTATTCTCTTTTCTTTCTTTTCCTACTCTTCAATTGTGACTTGGTTTTATGACAGAATAACATTTTCAGAGCACTTTAAGTAGAGCCATAACTAGAAATTTTGTGCCAGAGTCAAGGGAATGTATGAGTGGGAAAGGCAGTAGAACAATTGCTTAAGGGTGGGTGGATACTACATGCTACATTTGGTACCTCTTTAATAGCAAAAAAAAAAAAAAAAAAGTCCTCCAGGTCCCAGAGGAAGTCATCAGTATAATAGATTGAGACCTTTGGAGTCATGAAGAAAAACACAGGGCCAAGAATTGCCCCGCAAGATCAGTTAAAGATGACTTGCAATCTGAGATTGACGGAAGACATACTTTGGGAACAGCCTCTATTCAGTGACATGTTTTCATCCCCTGAGCTCTAGCTATGTGCTGGAACTTCTTTAGGAGTTTTACTTTTGCCTTCTTCTCCAATATGGATCTTATGTTTGACTTTTTACAGACTGGAGGTATTTCTTAGACCTCTGGGGATTCTTAATTATTATCTAATGGATCCTTAGATAGATTTGCCCGTTTTTTAAAGTACTGTACAATGGACTATTTGGCCTTGATGAGTGGGAATTCACTTATTTTTCAAAAGTGATCTTGATAAAAAGGCCTTTTGCCTTGTTGAGTTAAATTCTCCTTCTGGTAACTATCTAGTTACCTTAAAATATTTGTCCTTATTCATAAAGATAAATGTAATAAAAATCATTAAAATCCTTAGCTAATTAATATCTGTTATTAGTCATTCATTTACACAGTAAAGGGAAAAACTCTAAAATTGAACTTGCACGTAAAGAACAAATGACTCTTTTTCTTAATGGGGATTTAATTAGCAGTGCTTAACAGGGATTTAATTTGTAGCCTTTTCTTTTGATTTGGATGTCAGAAATGAACAATTTCTTGGGCCTTTTTCCCCCACACAAAAAAATACCAAATAGAAGGTTGACCTTGTTGAAAATTTCATGTCCTTCCCATTTCTATGACTAGCCATCTGAAATCTGGGTGGCGCAGGGAATAGAAAGCTTAACTTGACATCTTGCCTCGGAGACTTGCTGACTGTATGACCCCAACTAAGTCATTTAGCCTTTTCTAGAATTAGTGTGAAATAAGAATAAGTATAGCATCTACCAGGGATTGTTAGAAAGGTGACATTAGATATTTGTACTCCCATGTCGAGAGACCCTCCAAAAGTGAGAAGATAACCCATGCTCCAAAGCCATTGCTTGTTTTGTCATTAACATGGGTTACAATGCTCGTCCCTCAAATACAGTAAGAAAATAGATTCCAAGATACAGGAATGAACATAGATAATTATTAGCAAATGCCTCCGAGTGTTGCATGTGATGACTTGCGCATGTACTGTAAGCACAGCTGACTTGAGGAGTCTGCGCACAGAAGTGCCACTGTGCCTGTGGACTCTACTGGGTGTAGAAATCTGGCTAGCCAGTCTCATCGTTACTATATGCTATGCATTTGTACAACTTTGGGAGAAAGTTCAAGGTTATGGAGAGCTGGCAGGTTTCCTGGGTCTTAGTTGAAGCACTCTCTCACTGCTCTGGCTTTCCTTAGCTCGGGGGCAGATTATGTCAGACAAAACTTCTGTTCCTTGTAATTCTGTCACAGTTCAGAATCATCTTTTAGAAGAATGGATTTTAAAGGAGTTTTACTTCAGCAGTGTTGTCAATGAAAGCTGCATTAGGGAAGGCCAATTTGAACCCACAGCATTGTTTACCCAACTCTTATTTCAAGGAACAGAAAATGAAAGAAATGGAAAGCACTATGATTTGATGACCATTTCAAGCTTTTTCAATTGCCTCGCACCAGCAAATTATGGCCCTGCGTGGTCTTCCTTTGCTGTTCCCCTTCTGCAGTAATTCACTCTTTTGCAGTGGAGGGGGTTTGATAGAATGTGCTGAAATGTCAACTTCAATGTGTGATCCCAGGGTCAGAGGAGAATTGGAGATGGAGAATTTACTACTTTTTATTCAGTGAAAGAAATATTCTTCCTTGTTCCACTAAAGCTGATTTCTGCTGCATGCAGCAGGAAGAACTCAAATTATGTTTGAAGTTATGACCCTTTAATTAAAATGAAAATATACAGGGAGTCTCTGTAGTTATCATATGAGGAGAGATTATAGAAGCTCTGATTTTTAAAGCTACAAATGGATAATGTATCATTGTAGTACACTGGCATCTGGCTATAATGCCACCCTTTGGATCCGTGTTGTAGGTGAAATCCTCTGACAAAATTCCATTGTTGCCTCCAAAGAGAAACTACTTTAGATGGGAATCCAAGATGGAATGATTTTGTGGGAGAATTTTGTGCCATAGTACGCTGTTGTGACGAAGATTATATCTCTTTCCATTCTGTGTCATTTACGTATTTATCCATGTTGGTGTTACATGTGTTTAACAGCCAAAGAAAAGATCAGAGAAGATAGCTCCATCTTCTTGTAGGCAGAGATTGGGTGGGTGGGACTAGGAAGCACTTGTGTGGAGCATTGCATATAATATAAGATTTCTTTTTTCAATGCATTGATCAGTTGTGATGAATTTATTCCTTATTTCCCTCCTTTTTTCTCTTTAAAAAATCCTTCAGTACCCCAGAGGAAGAAGGGAGTGCACAAGGGAAAATTTTGGCAGTGTGAAATAGAGATATCAATAAATTTTTTCTTAATAAAATTTAATCAACACAGAGTAAAAAGTAGATCCCTTAGACATTTTGTTAGTCATCCATGCACCAAGACACTGGACCATAAATCTGCCTAATTTGGTTGTTCTAGGTACATCCCTGGATCCAAATCCTCATACCAATGCTATCCTGTAGCCGACAGCTCTCCATCTTATCCCCAACTATAGCATGTGGTATTTTGTTTTAAATGCACTGTTCCTACCTCATTCCCCTTATATATTAGTCTACTTATCCACATAAAAAAAGGCAGTGAGATAGACCAGCATGCCTTTTCTTGGTAACACCATGCTGTTTCTGGTGATCACTGGTCTGCTAGGTACTCAGAAACCATATTCTTAATAATGTGTTGTAACATTTGGCCAGATATTGCTGTCCAGCCCACTAATCTATAGTTTGTAGAGCTTATCCTCCTTTCTTTCCAAAGGAGACATTTTCCCTTCTCCAATGCTATGGGCCCTTACTTCTTGCCCAAGAGCTTTGGAAGACCACCCCAGTGGCTCACTGGAAGCGCCTGTCGTCTCATTCTTTGTCCTTATATGTTGTTTTTTTTTCCTGGCTTAGTATGCTAACATCATTGAGAGAGGCTGGATGTCATCTGACTACCTTACCAATTTGAGGCTTCTGAGATCATTGATTCAGAGCTGGAAGGAACTTAGACATCCCTAGTCCAACCCCATCATGTTAGAAAGAAGTGACTTAAAGTCATAGGCCAGTAGACCCAAATGTCAAGGGGGTCTTATAGGCCATGAAATTCAACCTCTTCATTTTACAAAGGATACTCAGAATGCTAAAAGACTTGCCCAAGCTGGATCTAAACTCAATTCTCTCTGTGGCCCAGATCAGATGGCTGTCCATTTTGTCACCTGTCTATTAGTTTTGTCCTTCAAAGTTCAAATACCTCACCTTACTGAGATAATGACTTCTAGTAGATTAAGCTTCTTGTCATCTTTGACCATGCCGTTGACCCTAAGCATTGATTCACACCCTTTTTTGACTCTTGTCTTACCCCTCACAAAGTTAAAGTGGGCCTTTTTGTTTTCTCTAGTTGATATCATCAGCCTAGTCTGAGTCCTACAGAGGTAAAATAATCTAAGGTTACATAGTTAGACACCCTGTTTTCTTTCCACTTTGCTGTTGTTTTCCCAGACCCTTAAAAGATAGTACAGAGCCCTTAAGTATACTGGTTGTTCTGCTCCCCACCTCTGTCCATACTTGACCATTTCTTGTTCAGTCATTGTAGTCATATCTGACTCTTTGTGTCCTCATCTGGGGTGTTCTTGGCAAAGATACTGTCGTAGTTTGCCATTTCCTTCTCCTGTTCATTTTACAGATGAGGAAATTGAGGCATGCTGGATGAAGTGACTTGCCCAGAGTCACATACAGCTAGTAAATGTCTGAGTCCAGATTGGAACCCAGGAAGAGGAGATTTCCTGACTGCAAGTTTGGCAGGCCATCTAGCTGCTGAAGGGGATTAGTCCTTCAGGATTAGCAAGTAATCAGTCAGAGGGTCAGCGAGTCAAAGAAACAGCTAGGAACATAGAAAAATAAAAGTCAGATTTCTTCAGCATAGGATCTAAGAGACGGCTAGACCCTCCATAGATGGTGGATGCTCTTGCCACTGTTGCTGCCAAAGAACTTGGTCAACAGTATCATTTAGTTCCATTAAGTGTTTAATATCTCTAATAGATGGATTTGAGCCACTGATATTATTGCGGCAAGGTGTGTTATTTTTAAACGAAGAATATGCAAAGAATGTATTTCTAGTACCTTATTCTCCCAGAGATCCTTTCTAGTACTCACTTACATTACAGAAAACTATTTCTTGACCTGATGAAATAATTGTAGCTTCCCATTGAATGGGGGATTCTGCATTAGAAAAAAAACTAAATTTTGCTTAATCCAAATATAGTTATTGGTATTTATAATACACACACACACATATACACACATAATATATATTAAACAGCACCTTTCTGTGCAAGGGAGAATACCTGAATAATAATAGGTCACTTCACTTAGAAAGATGATTATGATGCTAGATGTTTATTCCTGTTGAAAAAACAAGTAGCATTATTGCATTTTAGCTCTTTGATTAATGTAAATAATTGATTACTCTGGAAGAAATCCACACATTTAGCTAGTATGGATTTTTTAAAAGACCATTAGCATTAGAATCTGATATTTCACATACTGTTTATAATATTTTATTACATTTCACAGTTTGGTGAAAATGGCAGCTGGCCATTTGGATCATTGGATCAGAGATCAAGAGCTTTAAGGGCCCTTTGAGCCCCCTTCATTTTACAGACAAGGAAATTGAAGGCCATCCAGGATAAGAGACTAGGTTAAGTGTCAAGTTGGGATTGAACTTGAATTCCACCCAAATGAAGCTCTAGACAATTCAGGACCCCCTTTGAGGTCCACACTGGACTTCTTTGTGAGTACTAGTGAGGAATTTGGCCTCTTACAAACTTTCCTAACTACCTTAATAGAAATTTGTCAAAAATTCTCATTCATTTGCTTGTTTAACCACTCAAAGTATGTTTTGGATTGTTGTTTGTAAGTCCTGGATTGAGGATGTTACTAGTGACAAGGAATTTTTTTTCCTGGATTGGATCTCTGACTTCAGCGTAGGGATCTTCTACAGAATTCTGAGGAATTTCCTTTCCATGTCCAATCGGCACTTATTCTGCCACTTAAATTTTTAGTGAGTTGCCTGGGAAATGAGTTACTCAGGGTCACACAATATGACAGAGGTGGATCATTTATATAGGTCTTCCTTTCTTTGAAGCCAGATCTCTCTCTCCACTAGGCTGTACTTGCCTCTACATTTAATCCTAGTCATTGATAATAAGAAAAGGCTCTAGGCCAATCACACAGCAAAAGTAAGGAATTATAAATGGCTATCTCTGGTGTGACCCTGGAGACCATGAGATGTTGTAAATCCTAGGAAAGTCTCCATGTGGTTGGACTATTATTCTCAGGAGAATTTCTGAGATTATGTGGTCAAGAATCTCAGAATGAGAAGGCAAGAATACAATGTAGCCTGCCTCACTGGAGTGAGTGAGTATTCATTTCTCTGAGACCACAGATCTGTAGTGTCATAATGTTCCTATTTCTCTTGTGATGGTCATCATCATCATTATTGAAAAATCATTTTAGAAGACTTTACCTGATTAGCACAGCCTTAATAAGAATTGTATTGTGGGACTCTCAAAAAGGGGGGAAATCAGGATGGAAAGTAAAATGGCCCTTTTGAGGGAAAGAGTGCGTATTCCTGAGAATGTTTTTCTTTTTTAACTATATTATTGATGAATAAATTGATGGAGCCTGAAACTTAATTGATGAGATTTAATATAGTATTCATTCCCGAATAGCACCATCCTGTTAGGCTGAAAGGTTTTAGTTGTATCTGCTATTGGCTGGTGATTAGGAGAAAGGAGGAAAGTAGATCAATCATATTTGATAAATAATATCAATAGAGTAGATTTCATCACTTAAAACAAAGAGGACTTCCAGTAAGAAACTTATAACATAGAAGGCATTTGAGAGATCAGCAGAGATATTTGCCAATCACTGATCATTGGTTCAATTTAGTTTTTTTTAATTGAGCAAAATAAATAGACAAGATAGCTTCAACAAGAAGATCATCTCAACTGCTAGAGTAGTGAGCTATTGCTTAACAGTTGTTTAATATGATGGCTTTGAAAATATTACAATTATGGAGTCATTTTATGGAATGCATAAGTGGTCTAATTTGTTTACATATTTTTGACTTATAAAATATATCTAGTGTTTTTTAAAATAATGTCTTCTGTTTTTATATATTTATCATTTCTGGATATACTACTGCCTACACCTACTCAATTGACCCTTAATTATAACAAAGAAAAAAATGCTAACGACCAAAACCAGTTAGTACAGGAAGTAAATCTAGTAGTGTATGCAATATTCCACATCCATAATTCCACATCTCATTACTCCGAAAAGGAAGGAATGTTTTTTTTTTGTTTGTTTGTTTTTTCTCAGTTCTCTAGGGTGAAGACTGGTCATTAGAGTGAGGTATGATTCAGGACTCTTTTCCTTTAGTGGTAAGGGGGTATATTGTTCTCCTGATTAAGCTCCCTTCATCCTCCATCACTGCAGTTAAGTCTCTAGGTTTTAGTTTAAACCTAAACTTTGAAGGGCCTCTGTTGGGCAGTCAGTTCCAAATTAAAATTTTCTGTTTCAATGACAGTTAAAATCAACCTGAATACTTAAAATGGATCCCATGGCAAAGTTCTGGACATAAATATCAGTAGTAAGTTTCCTCTGATTGGCTTGTCAGCTGAATGTAACACATCTTAGCTGCTCACTACTTGGCCAGATAGGAGAAAGCTCTACTGAACAGAGCAGGAGCAACACATTTAGATAGAATATTTTATTCTTGTTACTCTCTTCCTTTTATCTCTTGTCATTATCTTACTCTGTGTTTGTCTTCTAATAGTAATGTGCCTGCAACCAAATGAGGTACTGGTTGGTATAGATTCAACAAATTCTTTTTTTTTTTTTTGGAAACATGGGAGGATTTAAATGACTTCATTACAATTTTCTTGAGGGAGAGAAAGTGGTTCACTCTAAAGAAATTAAAATTGCAGATGATATGATAGTATATTTAGAGAACCCCGGAGATTCTACTAAAAAGCTATTAGAAACAATCCACAACTTTAGCAAAGCTGCAGTATATAAAATAAACCTGCATAAATCATTAGCATTCTTATATATCACTAACAAAATCCAACAGTTAGAAATACAAAGAGAAATAAAATAAAATATTAGGGAAAAGATTACAGAAAATCATCCCCAGGATAATACACCATGACCAAGTAGGATTTATACCAGGAATGCAGGGATGGTTCAATATTAGGAAAACTATTAGCATAATTGACTGTATCAATAACCAAAGTAACAAAAACCATATAATCATCCCAATAGATGCAGAAAAAGCATTGATAAAATCCAACATCCATTCCTGTTAAAAACACTTGAGAGTATAGGAATTAATGGACTTTTCCTTAAAATAATCAGTAGCATCTATATAAAACCATGAGTAAGTATCATATATAATGAGGATAAACTGGAACCATTCCCAGTAAGATCAGGAGTGAAACAAGATTGCCCACTATCACCATTACTATTCAATATTGTATTAGAAATGCTAGCTTAAAAAATAAGAGTTGAGAAAGAGATTAAAGGAATTAGAGTAGGTAGTGAGGAAACTAAATTAACACTCGTTGCAGATGATATGATGGTGTATTTAGAGAACCCCAGAGATTCTACTAAAAAGCTATTAGAAATAACCCACAACTTTAGCAAAGTTGCAGGATACAAAATAAACCCACATAAGGCATCAGCATTCTTATATATCACTAACAAAATACAACAGTTAGAGTTACAAAGAGAAATTCCATTTATAGTAACTGCCAATAGTATAAAATATTTGGGAATCTATAGGCCAAGAGAAAGTCAGGAGCTATATAAGCAAAACTACAAAACTCTTTCCACACAAATAAAGTCAGATGTAACCAATTGGAAAAATATTAAGTGCTCTTGGATAGGGCGAGCAAATATGATAAAGATGACAATTCTACCTAAACTAATCTATTTATTTAGTGCCAATCAGGCTCCCCAAAAACTATTTTACTGACCTAGAAAACAATAAAATTCATCTGGAAGAACAAAAGGTCAAGAATTTCAAGGGAACTAATGAAAAAAAAAATCAAATGAAGGTGGTCTAGCAGTACCAGGTCTAAAACTATATTATAAACCAGCAGTCACCAAAACCATTTGGTATTGCCTAAGAAATAGACTAGTTGATCAGTAGAATAGGTTAGGTTCACAGGACAAAATAGTCAATAACTTTAATAATTTAGTGTTTGAAAAATCCAAAGACCCCAGCTTTTGGGATA
Source organism: Antechinus flavipes (assembly GCF_016432865.1). Classification (NCBI taxonomy): domain Eukaryota; kingdom Metazoa; phylum Chordata; class Mammalia; order Dasyuromorphia; family Dasyuridae; genus Antechinus; species Antechinus flavipes. Next base: position 68,065,928 of record NC_067404.1, on the reverse strand, counting down.
AGAATTCACTGTTTGACAAAAACTGCTGGGAAAATTGGAATTAGTATGGCAGAAACTAGGCATGGACCCACACTTAACACCACACAACAATATAAGATCAAAATGGGTTCATGATCTAGGCATAAAGAATGAGATTATAAATAACATAGAAGAACATAGGATAGTTTACCTCTCAGATCTATGGAGGAGAAAGGAATTTGTGACCAAAGAAAAACTAGAGATCATTATTGATCACAAAATAGAAAATTTTGATTATATCAAATTGAAAAGCTTTTGTACAAACAAAATTAATGTAGACAAGATTAGAAGAGAAACAATAAAGTGGGAAAACATTTTTACAGTCAGAGGTTCTGATAAAGGCCTCATTTCCAAAATATATAGAGAATTGACTCTAATTTATAAGAAATCAAGCCATTCTCCAATTGCTAAATGGTCAAATTATATGAATAGACAATTTTCAGGTGAAGAAATTGAAACTATTTCTAGATATATGAAAAGATGCTCCAAGTCATTAATCCCCATTCATATATCTTATAAATAAAAAGCTATTTTAAAAGATTTAACACTTTTCTCATGGAATTCCTGCCCTATTACTTTTTATCTATTGTCAAGATGGGATTTATGAGAATGCTGGTCATGCTCTTATGGCAACAGCAAGTAGTATGCCTCACGTACTTCTGTGTAGCTAATTGTATGCTGAGGGAATACTTGCCATACTGTTAAGATTACAGGAAACACTTCAGGAAGGGTTGGGTTTTTTCAGAGGAGGTTTGAGAAGATCTTTATTTTTTTATAATAACAGCTTATTATTTTTCAAAATACATGCAAATATAGTTTTCAACCTTCATCATTGCAAAGCCTGTTCCATATTTTTCTCCTTCCTTCGCCTCTTCCCACTCCTCTAGACAACAAGTAATCAATACAGGATAAACATGTGTAGTTCTTCTAAATATATTTTTCTATTTATCATGCTGCATAAGAAAAATCAGATCAAAAAGGAAAAAATTGAGAGAAAAAAAAACAAGCAAGTAATAGCAACAAGGAAAAAGGTGAAAATATAGTGTATTCCACATTCAGTCCCTGTTAGAATCCTTACAAAGTGATAAGTCAATTGTCTAATTTAGCATGGTTCAGTATGATTGATCTGATACTACAAGGAAATGTTATGAGCCAGAACTTGAAACAAGGTACTAAGTGGAATTGATGGAAGCAATGCTTGTGTGCTTGGGTTTGCACCTTTAAGAGTTTATACATTAGAGGTCACACATTAGAGCTCACACATTGGAGTTCACAAGTATGGGATATTCACAACATTAACTCTGTGAATTCACACCTCCCATAATCCCACTCTCAGAGGAGGAGTCAGTCTTTGAGAGAACATAAAAACAGCTGAGCTCAGTCAGCAGGGTCAGTTGAAAAGATTCAGAGTGGAGGAGCATCAGTTCAGAAGAAGCCGCTAGTCAAGAGTTGAGCTAGAGCTAGAAGTCACTTCAGAAGATTGACAGAGTGAGAGTTCAGTTTGCGAGATTGAGAAGCTAATCTTCAGTCAGGCAGAACCAAGATTCAGAGAGAGGCTGAAGCTAGCAACAAGAGCTCTCGGAACCAAAGAAAGCTAAGTGGGCTATTTTGGAAGAAACAATAAAGAACTACTTTAACACCTGGCTGCATTTGGAGTGAATAGTACTCTGAACTGAAACTAAGGGTGCCTCCAGAAAATCTCCCCAAGAAACCTGCTCCCAGAGAACCATTATATTTTAAAGAGAACACCACAAGTCCCTGTAGTTCTCTTTGTGGATGTAGATGACTCTCTCCCTCACAAGTCTATTGGAAATGATCTGAATCACTTCTTTGCAGAAGAGAGCCACTTGATCATCATATAATGCTGTTGCTGTATATCATGTTCTCTAAGTTCTGCTAACTTCACGTAAGTCTCTCCAGGCCTCTCTGAAATCATCCTGCTGATTGTTTCTTACAGAACAATAATATTCCATTACTCTCATATACCACAATTTATTCAGCCATTTTCCAATTGATGGGCATCCGCTCAGTTTCCACTTTCTTGCCACTACAGAAAAGGCTCCCATAAACATTTTTGTACATGTGGGTCCCTTTCCCTCCTTTATGAACAGTAGTACTGCTGGTTCAAAGGATGTGCACAATTAGACAGCCCTTTGGGCATAGTTCCAAATTGCTCTTCATAATGGTTGAATCAGTTCACAATTCCCTTAACAGTATATCAGTATCCCAGTTTTTTTATTTACCCTACAATGTCATCTTTCAGGAAGGGGTTCTAATCTTTTTCTTATTATATAGTCTCTGGCATCAAACTGCCATGCCATAATTCTTTTGGGAATTCAAGGAGTTCTCAGGGCATAAATTATTCTCTGTGGTTCCAAAGGCATCCTTCTCTTTTTTATAGTTGGAAAACATTTCACTTGTAACAAATTGGTCCAAGGCTTAGAAAGAAAATGTTGACTTTTGTATTTTTCCTTTTAGTTCTTTTTCTTTTTTTTTGTTTCTTTCTCAGTCACTTAATAGTATTATTTTTTCTAATTATAGATAAAAATTGATTTCAGCATTCATTTTTATAAGATTTTGAGTTTCAAATCCCCCCCAAGGTGGTAAACGGTGTGATATAGGTTATACATGCATAATCATATTAAACGTATTGATACATTAGTTATGTTGTGAAAGAAGAATTAGAAGAAAAAGGGAAAAAAGCAAAAGAACAAAACAAAGTTTTTCTGGATGTAGATAGCATTTTATATCATGAGTCTTTGAATTGTCTTAGATCATTGTATTACTGAGAAGAGCAAAGTCTTTCATAGTTGATCATTGTAAAATGTTGTTACTGTGTATGGTGTTCTGGTTTTGCTCACTTCATTCAATTATCACTTCATGTAAGTCATTCAAATTTTTTTTTCTGAGATCTCCCTCTCACCATTTTTATAGAACAATAATATTCCATTATATTCATATACCACAACTTGTTCAGCCATTCTCAACTGATTGGCATGCCCTCAAATTCCAATTCTTTGCCACCAAAAGACCTGCTACAAACATTTTGGTACACGTGGTTCGTTTTCTCTTTTTTATGTCTCTTTGGAATACAGGCCTAGTAGAGGCACTGCTGGGTTAAAAGGAATGCACAGTTTGATAGCTGTTCCAAAACTGTTCTCCAGAATGCTTGAATCAGTTCACAATTCCACCAACAATGCATTACTCTTAGAGTTTTCCCAGGTCCTCTTCGACAGAAAATGTTTACTTTTGAAACAAGTTTAATTGAAATATTTCCTCAACAACCATGAACATAAAAGGTTGAGTTGAAGGTAGAGAAAATACACTTTTATAAAATAATATCAAAATAATAATGATGACAATGTCACCTTCAGTTCTAGAACCTGATCAGAAAGTGAGTGGACTGAAGGAATCCAGGGTCCTTAAATACCTTCTCCTCAACTCAAAGAACCACAGAGTTAAACAAGAAAGCACAGGATAGGAAATAGCTTTAAAAAAAAAAGCTAAATTTTAAGGGAATCCACTTATTATAAAAAAGTAACAAAGGAGGAGGTTGATACAATTAAAAATAATGCAAACAACATAATTATCTAATGTATTAGAAATGATACAAAAGGAAGTCAACCAGCCAAGATAGCCTGAGATGCATCCAAACGCAAAGAAATACAAGCAATAAGACAAGAATTGTCACTGGTAAGAAAATTTTATCTTATAAGAGAAGAGTGTGGAGAAAGTAAATAATTACATGCAGAAATCAAAGGACAATTGAGACATTAAAAAAAACCCAGAAAACTTTAAAAAAGGACTAAGCCTGTAATTTAATTTATATAGGAAACCTCTAAATAAGAAAACTATATTCTTAATACTAAAATGGGGATGGAAAAGTTCCCTTAATGCAGAGAAACAACAAAAAAGGAGGCTTGATTACTTGGGTGGAAGATGGAATTGAACACAGTTCAGAGAATCTGGAAATATAGGACCACAATCATGAAATATCCAAAGTATGGGATAACACAGAGACCTAAGTAAAAAGTGGAGGCTAGATGATTATGGAGACAATTTCAGAATTATTCGTTTCAGAACAATGGTGTCTCACTGCTATAGATATCAGGTGATTATCCAAAAGAAGTTTCCCAATCTTGGCAAAACAAACACAAAATAAGCCAGGAGATTAAAAAAAAATCCATAAGAAAGAACCTGATATTTGACATAGCCAAGCACTGGATAATTTTTCTTGCACAGTATAACTTTTGTTATAATCTTTGGCATCTTATAAGCTGCCAGAAGTTCAAAGATGACTTATGGAAGAACAATAATTAAGTCTACAGCATCATTTTCAAATAGAACAAGGGAGGATTGCTGAGATGGGCATTTACAAAATTAAGAAGCGTGGCCCATAAACAGAATTTTCTCCCCTGCAAAACTTAGTTTGCTGTGTGAAGAAAGGAAATGGATATTTGAGAAGCAAATGGATATGTCAAATGTGCAGAAAGACACAAGATCATAAATGTAGAGCTGGTAGAAACCCTAGATGCCATCTTCAAAATAAGACATTGAACACTGAAATAGTGTCTAAGTCTAAAAGATATGTTTTTTAAAAATCAAGATAAAATGTTTGCTAAGAAAAGATTAAATTGTTCAGAACTTTTCCTTAGTTGGGATATGTATATGCATGTATATGTGTGTACATTTGCATGTGTGCAAATATTTCCAAATTTATTATACTGTTCAAGAAAAATCAGATCAGAAGGGGGGAAAATGAGAGGAAAAAAGCAAGCAACAATAAAAAGATGAAAATACTATATTGTGATCCACATTCAGTCCCCATAGTTCTCTTTGGATGCAGGTGGCTCTCTCCATTACAAATCTATAGAAATTGGCCTAAGTCACCTCATTGTGAAACAGAACCAAGTCCGTCAGAGATGATTGTCACATAATCTTTTTGTTGCCGTGTACAATATTCTTTTGGTTCTGCTCACTTCACTCAGCATCAGTTCGTGTAAGTCTCTCCTTTTTTTTAATAGCTTTTTATTTACAAGTTATATGCATGGATAATTTTACAGCATTGTCAACTGCCAAACCTTTTGTTCCAATTTTTCCCCTCCTTCCCCCCACCCCCTCCCTAGATGGCAGGATGACCAGTAGATGTTAAATATATTAAAGTATAAATTAGATACACAATAAGTACACATGACCAAACCATTATTTTGCTGTACAAAAAGAATCGGACTTTGAAATAGTATACTATTATCCCATGAAGGAAATCCAAAATACAGGCGGACAAAAATAGAGGGATGGGGAAGTCTTTGTAGTGGTTCCTAGTCATCTCCCAGAGTTCTTTCCCTGGATGTAGCTGGTTCAGTTCATTACTGCTCTATTGGAACTGATTTGGTTCATCTCGTTGTTGAAGATGGCCAGGTCCATCAGAACTGATCATCATATAGTCTTGTTGTTGAAGTATTTAATGATCTCCTGGTCCTGCTTGTTTCACTCAGCATCAGTTCATGTAAGTTTCTCCAGGCCTCTCTGAAATTCTCCTGCTGGCCATTTCTTACAGAACAATAATGTTCCATAACACTCATATACCACAATTTATTCAGCCCAATTGATGGGCATCCACTCTGTTTCCAGTTCCTTACTACTACAAAAAGGACTGCCACAAACACGCTTGCATACATGGGGCCTGTTCACTTTTTTTACAATCTCTTTGGGTTATAGACCTAATAGAGACACTGCTGGATCAAAGGTATGCACAGTTTGACAGCCCTTTGGATGTAATTCCAAATTGGAGGGTGAAATATATGAAAATAAAATTCTTGTCATTGGTAGAGAGTGAATGGAATGTCCTTTGAAAGCTATTCATTGTAACACTAAATTCCTATGAGCTAAACCACCACCAGTACCAATACCACCAACCCCTACAAAAATATAATGAAGAATAGTAGACCGGATTAAAAAGTAGATTCTGGTAGAATCTTGCTTAAAGAAAAAGTATTTAATGCAGAAAGATAACTCAAAATGAAAGTCTGATCTGAAATATATCCTGTTATTCTCAAACTTTGAAAAGTAGATGTGGCAATACTGAGATTGAACAAATTGGTTACAAAGTAGAAGAAACAAGAGATAAATGAGAACATTATATTAACTTAAATGACTCTATACTAAGAGAAAATGATGAAATCTTAAATACATATGCAATTAATAAAGGGACATCTTACAATTATCTTGGAGTTATACTTAAACATAAAAATTGGGGCATATTTTAACACTCCATTATCAATATGATAAATCCAACCAAATGGTGTATAAGAAAGAAATCATAAAGTTAAATGGGTCATTAAACATAATAGATCCAATAGACAAATGGAGTGAACTCAATGGGATAAGCATAGAATCAATGCTTATTGATGAATATAATAGCCCTTTGTAGCATTCGAGATGCTTATACAAAAATTGATCACAGACTGGATCATCTAGGCAAACACAGGAACATAGATTCTATACTACACATAGATAATAACCCAATAAAAGCAGCAATAAATAATAATATCATGAATAAAAGGAATGGGATTTCATGGAAACTAAGAAATGATTTGTTGAATTATGACTGAGTAAAAGAAAAAATTAAAGAAAAAAAATCAGATGATATTAAAAATAATACTGATAGTACATATGAAAATGTATGGGAAACACCATGGCAGATCAAGGTATAACAAAGCTATTAATGTTTATCAATAGAAAAAAAGAAAATAATGCTTTGTATGCATTTAGATATCTTAGGAAAGTAGTCGCTTAGAAATATTGGAAACTGAAGAGTGAGCAAAATTGAAGTAGGTATCACTACAACTGGAAAAAAGAAAACCATTGATAAAATAAATTATTTTAGTTGTTTCATTAAAAGATTCACACAAGTAACGTTGAAGTAGACTAGGCAGAGAAAGAAGAGATAATGACTACACCTGCCAAAATTAGAAATGAAAATGGGAAGATTACATCAAAAGCAAAAAATATTTTAGAAATTATTGGGGATTATTATCTATAGTTCTTTGCTAATCAGTTCGTGAACCTGAAAGAAATGGTTGTTGAATTATAAAAATATAAGAACCCCAGACTAGTCAAATGAGATGTAGAGAATCTAAATAAAGCTATCTGAAAGGGTAAATTAGACAGGCTATTAAACAAAAATAGCTCCCAGCAAAAAGAAAACAGACCCAGATGGATTCATAAGAATTCTCTCAGAGTTTTAAAGAAAAAACTAACTTCTTCTTCATTGACAGTTTCAAAGCAGAGATAAGTACCAAGGGATCTAGCCAATGTGATCCTGATCACTAGCTCAAAGAAATCTTTAAAAAAGGAACCTAAAAACCAGTCTCATAACTAGCCATTCCAAGGAGCCAAATAAAATGTCCAGTATACAGCAGAACATCAAAAAAGGGGTAAGGGGAAGGAGATGGGGGGGTCCACCATTAGCAAGTAGAATCTATGAATGGAGTATCTAGGGATAAAAGTATAAATTAATACCAAGGGACAATTAATATATTAAAGTTTTTCAAGTAAAATACAAAGTATATGATCTTGTCATCAGAAGTATATTTACCCATTAGTAAAACATAACCCTTTATGTAAAAAAAAGGTAAAAAATATAAGATGAAAATACTTCAGCAATATTAAAAGTAAGTTATTTGGAACTGCAAGTGTGCATTATGTGTACTCATCCAACCCCACCTGAAGTGATCAGTTGCTATTCCTTGATGCTTTACCTGCCATTTTGAATGAGGATTACAACAGTCCATCCACAGAGTGTGCTTCATATGCTTTGAATTATTCTCATTTTAATAGAAATGTTTATTAGGGATGTCTACTTTGATCAGTGCTTTTTTGCATCAGACTCTTAGAAGTCTTGGTAGCAGCAATATGCCACAAAAATCGAAGGACTAAGTATTTGCATTGAATATGTTAAATTATCTCTTTGCTGATGATATGATTACCTATGTGGAAAGCCCAGGATTGTCAATCCCAAAATTAAAGGAGATAATAAATCACTTGAGAAATTTATCAGGCTGTAAAGTAAATTTTTTGCACTTCTACGTACAGCTGATGAAAAAATGAGATAGGCTGACCAACAGAGACCTTGCTCATCATAGGCCAAGCAAATACAGGCAAGGCAACTTTATTTCTCAAAGTAATTTAATTGATTAAATTCAGTGACAATCAAAACATCAGCAGTTTTAATGTCATAGTTTTCCAATCAGTCACCAAGCTCTTAAGCTCGGTGATAGAAATAGATAGAAACAGAAAGAATGAAACAATTCCTGCTCTTAAGAAGTTGACATTCTAACAGTAAAACAAATAGTACATATCTAAGGAAATACAGTATAAATAAAAACAGAAAACATGTAAAATTGTGCAAAGGACTCTAATCCAGGCTATAGAAGGCGGGCAGGAGTTTGAATCTGCAAAGGCCTCATGTCAAATGTGATGCATCAGATGAGTCTTGAGGAATAGAGAGTGTCCATCATCTCCTTTCCATCCTTTTCTTCTTCCATATAATTGCAATGGGCCTTCTTGCTGTTCTTTGCCACATGCTATTCCACTTTCTGTCTGCCTTCCTTTCCCTTAACTGTCCCATATGTCTCAAATGCCTCACTTTCCCCAGCTGTGCCTTGTAAAACCCTTCTTGGCTTCAAGGCTTAGCTCAGAGGCCTCTTCTTAAATGAGACTTTTCCTAAACTCCCCAAATGCTAGTATTACTTCATTCACTAGCTTGTACAAATTTTGCATTTACTTATATATGTACGCATTTATTATTTTCTTCCCAAATTGCATAAAAGCTCCTTGAGAGGGGAGCTTTAATATTTGTTGTATACCCAGTGCCTGCTAAATAAGCAGGTGCTTCAGAAATATCTGTTGATTGAATACAATTGATAGGGAAAAATAAACAAACAGACAAAATATCCATAATTATGAAAAAGAAAATTGGGAGTGATATTGTTACCAAAATATACATCAAAGCAATAATTATGGAAAGCAGCAGAAAAGAGACAATAATAAATAAAAAGCAATTGAGACTCTGGGAAAACTAGATAGTTAATAAAAACAGATAACATTTGCACTATTTAAATCTGAATAAATTAAAAACTGGAAGAAAATCTAGTTTTTTCTCTTAAGGTGTTGAACTTTTTGTTAATTAACAAAATAGATTTGATCAGTAGAGATAACATAGGTAGTACAGAGAAGGTTTTCAAAGTGTTATGGGATTTTTATCTTTTTTTTTTTACTATGTAAGGAAGTATCTTTTAAAATTAAGGGAAGAATTGGGAAAAATTTGTGGTGAACAAAAGGCTCTGATGTCCAAAATCTACAAGGAAGTGACATATTATTATAAAAGCAAGACTGCATTTCTCAGTGAAACTGTGGTCGAAGTATATCACAAGAATATTTACAGAGGAGAAATACAAAATTTCATAAGCACATAAATAGATGTTTAAATTTCCTCTTCAGAGAAATACAAATAAAAGTAAATTTAAGATTATACCTTATACTCACTACAATCGTAGCAATAGTGAAACATGGTAAAGATCCAATGTTGGCAGGGGATGCTCTGGAGAACACCATTCTCATATATCATTAGTGGCACAGAGGATCCAGGTACACATTTTCTTGAGAAATATAGCAATAATCAAAAAGTTGCAAAACTGAATATACCTTTCTACCCAATGATGCTACTGCTCTATCCCCAAAACAATATAAAAGGGGGAGGAAAAGCTTTCTATGTAAAATTAGTCACAGTTGCTTCATTTATAATATCAAAAACAATTTCAAACACCAGTGTGTCCCACACTTGGAGATTGCCTGAATAAAATATGGTATATTAATGTGTTATGGAGATGACGAGGAAATATGGAAAGAATTATTGGTAAGTCTCAGAATAAAATCATTAAAACCAGAACCATGCACAAATTGATAGCAGCTATACTGTATGTATTTCAAAGAGAAATAAAGGAGAAGAAGTAAAGAAGGAACAGAATAATACAGAAACAAAAGTGAATAGGACATTTCAATAGGTCTGGAATGGGCCATAGAGCGAAGGCCTTTAGATTCTTGGTTGATTTGGTCCTACCTTGTTACTGGCTAAGGATTTGGGGAAAGTCAGTGCCCTTTGTGTGGTGTGTTTGATTTTGTTTTTGTTCATGGCGGTATTCTCTTGGTAAAGGTTAAGACATAGCACCTTGCATGCTAAAGTCATAGAATGATATTTATCAAAGTGGATTGGGCTGGCCAGTAAATATTGGTACAGGGAAGAATAAAGCTATCACAGATTTAATAATAGTTCATAGTCTTCTTTTTTTGATATGAGGCAATTTATCATGTGTAAGATGGAGTATGTTGGCCAGATATTAGGATGTTTTATTTTTTTTTACACCTTCCCCTTGGGTCTTTCCCTTCTCGATGTAGGCATTCATCAGGCATGAGTTGAAAGCATAGCTGCTTAATATCACTTCTGAAGGACACAGTTGAACAGTGGAGCTTCCCATTTAGTACAAGACTGAAATGTTGTTGATTTGGAACAATCATATATTGATTCATTCCTGGGAATGGGAAATTCATCATTCTGTGTAAGAGGCAAGTTTAAAAAAAAAAAACCGTTGTCATGGAAAGAAGAAATAATGTTGACTTAGAATTCTTTGTCAGCAAGAAAGCATGCCCACAAGTGGCCCAAACCCTTTTTGTATGAAACACTTCTTTTATGTATTTATCCTTTTTTTAGCATATGATCATAAAATGTCATTCTGTAGTGTTGTTTTCCTTTTGCAATTTCCTATTGGAAATTGCTTGGAAATGCCTCTGTGTTTATTTATAATCTGTCATTAATTCATTTTACTCAATAAATATTTATTGATAGCCTATTGTGTACAAAGTACAAAGGGTTTGTCCAGAGATGTGAATTTCTATTTATGGCAAAATTAACGATATTGGAGGGAATGTCCAGAAGGTCTTCCAGAATTCATCTTGTTTCTCTTCAATGAGGAACACTGATGATGTTTTACCTGGGTACTTTTTGGCCTACTGATATCTTATTAAGGACAACTGAGCCATTCACTGGAAATTCATATGCTTGGACTATCTGGTTAGATCTGGCTTTTTAAGAGGGAGACAGCCTGGTAGAGGCAGAGCCAAAGCTGAGAAGAACACAGAGAATATAGAGATGCTTGGGTTACCTGGCAGAAAATCCACTTGGTCATATATCCCTACCATAACTCCAAGAAATGATGTACACGAATGAAACATGTGGTCCTCAGAGAAGAGTGAACCATGTGATTCTATGAGAAACAGAAGTCAACAACAGCCAGACTGAAGCAAGATGATACCAGGTAGGAGTTGGGGACTAGACAAGAAGCTGCAAAAACATAAGATGGTAGCCACGGAGTGATGGAATGGAGGAGTTTCTCGTTGAAACTCTTGGAAGACTTTTGGATATGGCAGACTTCCTGAGGCATGTGGAAACCAGTTCTGGAAAACACTGGACGGGACAGTAATACAATTTAATAGATATTAAACACTCTCAATGTGCAGGGCACTATGCTGAGCACTAGGGATACAAAAACAAAAATCAAATTGTTCCCGCCATCAATGAGCTTATATTCTCTCAACCAATGACTTTGCATAGCTCTGTCATTGGTATGGTGACTTAAGAGGAGTGTGCAGATCTGGAAGAAGATGACTGATTCTCTGCAAACCCTGAATGCTTTTCTTTTGGGGGCAGTGTGTCTCCAACCTTAACAGTACTATATGTAGTCAGGAACACTGTATAAATATTGAGGCAAGGTGGAGCTTCCCAGAAACTCAGTACTCTTGACTCATTACCTCCCAGCACTTTGCAACAAAGGAGGGATGTGGAGGTAGTAAAATAAGTTAGTAGTGCTTCAGAATATACCGGAAAGGGAGATAAACAGTTCGTCTTGACTCATAATAGAAAAAGAACTCTTTGGTTTAAAAAAAAAAAAGAACATTCTATTTTTGATGCTTATTACCTGAATGCTTTTTTTTTGGTAATCGGGGGTCTTTTCCTTTGTCATAGAGAACTGGAAATGAACCCCAGCTGATGTTCATTCTCAGTGGAAGCCCTTGGTATGGGAAGAGGCCAAAGAGAAAATTTGTGATGGACAATTCTAAGGTGGATCCTGGTTCTTGCAAGTCCAGGATCTCTGGTTTTGGAAACATATATTAATAAAATTTGAAGACTTTTCTAGTCAGGGAAGAATTTTTAAACCCTTGGTCCAAGATTTCTTCACACTTTGTGTATTGTCTGCCTTTGATTTAGCTAAAGACGGGGGAGGCTAGAATCCTAGCTTAGTGAAAAGTCATCAAGATGTCCTAACCTAAACCACTCTTTTTGACTGGGTACAAGATTTAAGAACTAAATTTTTGTAAACAATGATCAAAAATAAAACATGGTAACACAAGTTTGATTATTAACACTGTTTCTTACACCTAAGTCAGTTGATTTTTGCAGATGGTGTTATTTGTGCAATGCCCCTTTAGACTTAAGTATAGAGTGTTGTATTCATTAATGATTGGAGGAAAACCATTTTCTCAAAATTTGGCACTTGACATGAGATTTTCTTTAAATCTGAAGCATATGAAGTAGCAACTACACCATAATCCCATATATAAAGGCAAAAGTTTTGTTTACTGATACCCTCAAAGTCCAAGTGTAAATTTCAATATCAAATATTTGTTTTGTTTTTTTCATTCAATTTTATCAAGCCAAAATATGTTTCAGAAATGATTAACAATATCCAAGTCTGCTTCTTCTGTCAGATACTTACGTGTTGTTGCTTATGTAGCCTAGTTACCAATCACGTTGCCCTAGAATCTTACCAGCTGAACAGGAACTTTTATTGGGGAGTAGAGTTTGCTACATGGTTGAAATGTCTATGACAATATTTGTTAAATTAGCCCAAACATTTTAGAAATATTCTCTTGTGGAGATTTTCAAGTATGTTCACACAAAGAGAAGAGGGGCTATTGAAGCAATTTGTTAGCTAATATGTGCCAAAGTACATCTTTGCTACCATTGCTCTCTGTTTTTGGTTCACGTGATTCCCCAACACCATTGTTGGAGGGGCTGTAGAAAGACAATTGCTAATTCACTGGTGGTGGTGCTATAAGAAGGTTCAACCATTCTGAGAAAAAATGGAATTTCAGAAAAAAAGTTATTAAATTGTTCATGTTCACTGATGTAGATATTTCTCTAATGGAACTATTCCTTAAGTCAGAAAAAAACATAAAATATATCCATCTGTACAAAAATGTTCAAAGCAGTTACAAAACAAAAAGCTGGAAACAACATATATGTCTGGTGATTGGCGGGAGGCTGAATAAATTGTCATATAAATGTAAGGGAATATTACAGTGCCATATAAGAAATGACAGATATGAAGAATTCAAGTTAATATATATGAACTTACTTGGATGATAGAGTGAATAAAGCAGAACAGAAACTAATATACACAAGGATGGCAATGATATAAGGAGAGTCAACTTTGTCAAGACAAAATTCAGGGGAAATAAAATAGAGAAAAGTGGTACTGTACTGTCAAAATTCCAATTCACTTTCAGTTAATAATCAGGAAGAGTCAGAAGTGAAAAAGGACATTGCCTATCCGTGCCAGTCACACTTAGAAGTTCTGTTTTAATTGTCTTTGGGAAATGTGCAAGAGGGAATGTGTGTTTGAGTTTGTTAGGACATATCTCTTCTGTCACAACAATAAGAAGCAAATTCAATTCCACAAATGCTAATCAAATACAGATGGTGCCAGATGGAAACTGGTTTAGTAGATGGATCAGTGCACATTGGACCTGGGAAGACTTGTTATTTTCAGATACTGATTCGGACATTTAGTAGCTCTGTTACATGCTTCTGGCCTTGGTTTTCTCATTTTTAGGGTGTGGAGAATTCCCATAGCACCTATATGACTTAGTTGTCATAAAGTTCACATGAGACAATACATGTGTTTTTGGTAGACTTAGAAGCCTTATATAAATGTTAGTAGCAATGATAGTGGCAGCTGTTCTTGCTGTCATCATTTATTGTTTAATGTGTATTTTCTCCAAATACTGTTCCTTCTTTCCTTCTTTTCCCTTTTTTCTCTTTGAAATATGTACAGTATAGGTGGTATCAATTTATGCATAGCTCTGGTTTTAAGGATTTTATTCTGAGACTTCCCATATCTCCTTGGCTCCTCCATAACACATTAATATACCATATTTTATTCAGGCAATCTTCAAATGTTGGATACACCAGTGTTTGAAATTGTTTTTGATGTTATAAACAAAGCGACTGTGACTAATTTTATACAGAAAGCTTCCCCTTCCCCTTTTATATTGTTTTGGGGAGAGAGCAATAGCATCATTGGGCAGAAAGGTATAGTCAGTTTTGCAACTTTTTGATTATTGCTATATTTCTCAAGAAAAATGTGTACCTGGATCCTCTATGCCACTAATGATATATGAGAATAATGTTCTCCAGAGCATCCCCTGCCAGCTTTGCTTAGGAGCCAACAAAGCTAAGGAGAAGTATCTCTATCTAGCTTTCCGAAGTACTATTAGGCAGGACATCAGAGGCCATCTAGTATTTGCTAGAATACTGCTGAGGGGGACTTACTTCCTAGAAAGGCAGCTCCTTCTCTACTTGTACATGACTTTAATTGCCAGGACATTTTGCTTTAGACTATGCTGAAACCTGATTCTGTGTCCCAGCTGCCCTTGGCTCCTGGTTCCATGCTATAGAGACAAACAGAGCAAGTTAATACTTCTTCCATATGACAGCTCTTGCAGTACTTGAAGACAGAAGCCATATCCTCCTCTTCTCTCTTACGATACAGTAGTTGGAAGAATTGCTGTGACGTGGTCTTTTCATTTTATTGATGCCTTGTGTTTTTATTTCATAATCCTCTTTTCTCCCTCACGCAATGAGCCCTCCTTTACAACAGTAACAATTACAGCAAATAGTTCAGCAAAATCAACTGAGAGTATATCTAGAAGTAGATAGAATATTTCATACCAGTGTTCCCCCAATATCTGCAAGGAAAAGAGAGAGGAACCTTCCTTCATCTTTTTTCTGGGGAAAGACACATATTTGTCATTATGTTAATAAGTCAAGTAATAAATGTAAATATATAATATTTGTGCACATATATCATGTGCATGCATTGTGTCTTCTATAGAATACCTTTCATTTATATAATATTTTGTACATTAATACCAAATTATATAATATATGTATAATTTATATATTAACATATGATTATAAATGACATGATTATGTATATGATGTCTGCAGATGACATTTTTTCATTATTACTATTATTATTACATTAATATGTTGTAGATATTGTATATATAAAGATATACATGTGTATGTCTACAACTATACATGCACGTATATTTTTACACACAAACACATAGCATACCATATATAATGAGATTAGATTTCTTGACAGTCAGGGATCATTGCAAAGGTTTAGACTTCTGATTGATGATTCTGGCCACTCTGACCAATGATTTGTAGAAAAAAACTTTTTTTCCAAGCAAGTTAGATTGAAATGGCTTCTTGTAGTTTCTCTGTCCAAGGTGCTGACTCATCTTACTGTTTGATGGGACCCTTTTTACACTCAAGTCAGCAAACACTTTATTGCTTGTTATATACTACTATAGGAATCACTTGAGATGTAAAGAGAAAAGCAAGCCAGTTCTTTCCTTAATGGAGCTTACACTCCACTGAGAATGTATGATATTGAGAACATGTATGCAACAAATTAAGTGTAAAATATATAATCGGG
Source organism: Antechinus flavipes (assembly GCF_016432865.1). Lineage (NCBI taxonomy): Eukaryota > Metazoa > Chordata > Mammalia > Dasyuromorphia > Dasyuridae > Antechinus > Antechinus flavipes. The sequence continues at coordinate 68,050,065 of NC_067404.1, read as the reverse complement.
CAACAAGTATTTATTAAGCCCTTAGCATGTACCAAGTACTAAATTAGGCTCTGGGGATACAATGAAAGTAAAAACCTGTTCCTGCTCTCAAGGATCTCACTGTAATGGGGGGAGACAACATGCAAAAAAGTAGACACATACATGATAACTACAGAATAGGAAGTAATCAGAGAGATGCTGAATGAAGACTTTTCTCTATGTCTTGATCAATCACAGTCTCTATATCAGAAATAGAGAGCCTGGCAATCAGCTGGAGAATAATAAATTGGACCTTGGTTCTAATATGCTGGTCTCAGTTGTTCTGGAAGTTAGAGATAGTTTTAAGAGCTTTTTTATTGGTTGGAAATTTTATGCATAGGATAGTAGTAATGCTAATAATCTCTCCCACTCCTTTGTAAGAAAGTAGAGGAGGCTTTTTCTGCCTAATAACAAACATCTAGATCCTTTGAATGATAAGCCACAAGTATGGTACAACCAACCCCTAAAGTATCCCACATATTTATAATCATGTGAACTACATGCGAATCTTTTGGGTCATTTATGTAGATGTTCTAGAATGAGTGTACACATAGCTATTCATAACTGTACATGTTACATAACTGCAAAATTGTAATGAGCTTCATTGGATTGAAGGTGTGTTGTTGGTGTATTGTAAAGAATTGTGATTGAGTATTATTGAATTAGATCAGCCTTCTGCTTGCTAACTGCTTTTGAATGAATAATAGATACTTAAATTCAAAAGATAGCATTATTGAAAGTATTGGGTTGGTGATGACAGATGGTGCCAGGCTTTCTGTGCACAAGGGAGTGTCATTGGCCTCTCCACTGGTAGTTTCTTTTACAGAGTCAGAAAGCAAATAGGAGAAGATCAGGGTTAAAATGCTGAATACCAAAGATTTCAAGAAGAAGAAAACATAAAGACTGTGAAGATGACAAAAGAAATCAACAGAGAAAACACAATGGGAGGAAATGCAGCCTTCAGACCAGCGAATGAGTTTAGGCATTGATGAATAAATAGTATTAAACAAAGGAAAATGAGCCAACACTTGGTGTGAGAAGAGCCTGTAAAATGCGAAAACATGGAACCACAACACATTCCTGAGTGGTTCCAAAGAGAAACAAGAATTATGACAGCACAATTTATGTACTATACATCAAAAATTATGGATAGTATGGGAAAAGTGGAATTTGAGATGGTGAAATAAGAGAACAACAGAATGGGAATGCAAATATGCAGAAATGAAGGACCATCTAGAAGAAGAGAAACAAAAATATTAAAATATGCTTGCTCTGCAGCTAAGACATTCTGATCTTCAAAACAGGATGCAGAGACAACCTGAGGATCATAGGACTTCCAGAAGTACACACAGAACAAAAATCCTTTATGCTGTAATGCAATAAATAATATAAAAGAACTGCTCAGAACTTCTGAACACAGAAAATGGAATACCAATTGAAAGAAGTTACAATTTAGCCCCTAGAAAAAGCAGCAATGATAATGACACAAAGAGAAATCTCTGAGATACATTGTGGTTAAATTTAATGATACAATTCAAAAGCAACAAGCTATATAAAGGATCAGAATAAAGACTTGCAAATGCAACAGAAATTTAAATAATGTAAACCTCTTCTGTACCCACCAGAAATTGTGGGGGGGAATGGAATAATGTGTTCTAAAGAGCAATGGAGCTCAAGAGGCAGCCCAGCATAATGTACACTGGGAATCTGAGCTTACCCATAAATGAAAAAAATATGGATGCTCAATAAGGCATTTGAAACATTCTAAGAAAAAAATAGAGCTCAAGAGAACATTTGCTTCTCAGACACCTCAAACAACAGAACTGCAGGCAGAATGAATTAATAAATCAACCAGAGATAGCAAGAGCACTAGAGTAACAACAGAGAGACCAGTAAGAAAGTTCTTTGGAGATGTATACAAAGAGTCAAGGGTAAAAGTGGTAGTATAGTTCAATGAACAGTTAAGTGAACATGGAGCATTGTGGACATAACCTAGTGACACCCTGCCTATGGGTTAACCAATTGTATGTTGGGGGGGTATGTATTATAACATGGAAGAGTATATTGATGGGAAGGGTAAAAGGGAAAAAGAAGAATTTGTAATGTGCTTGAGTCTGAGTTAAGTCTAGAAATAGTAATAAGGGGAAGATGATCTCTGTGGTTTCAGAAAGAAAAGAGCTTACAGGGGAATGGAAAGAAAGGCACACTTAGACATTGTTAGAAGAGTTGTGCAATGCTTCCACTGTTTTGGAATTAGGCAAATAAATATGGAAGATGTTTCTGCTCTTTGAACCAAAGACCTCATTACTGGTCTTATACTTTAAAGAAATCATTGATAAAAAAAATGGTCTTCTATTTGGTTTTTATGTATACCAAAAATATTTATGGCATCCATTTTTGTGATAGCTAAGAAGTAGAAACAAAGTAGATGTTTTTTGATTGAGAAACAACAAAACAAAGTGTGATACATGAACACCACGAAATATTGTGCTGTAAGAAATAATGTGTGTTGAATCAGAACTGATACAGAGTGAAATGAGTAAAGCCAGAAAAACAATATACACTGTAACTACAATGACGTAAATGGAAAGAATGATTACATACCAAAAATTAAAAAGTAAATTATAACAAAAGGGTAAGATCATGCAGAACCCAACTGGAAAAATATGAGGGGACACAGCCAACGCCTTCCCTCTGAAGGTGGTATACGCACAGATACTACACATTGTAGATATGTTTGGACTTTGTCAGTGTATCAAGCTGTTGTGCCAATCTTTTTTCCTCTCCAAAACATAATATTTGTTATTAGGATGATTCTCTGGGAGGAGATGGAGAAAGAATACTTGAGAATTTTGATGATATAAGAAATAGAACACAGGTTGAAAATTTGAGAACTTTAAAATATTAATCAAAAGGGATTCTATTGGATTCAGGAGGCAATGGAGAGGCAGTGGAACTTCTTGAGTGGGAGGGATGCTTTATAAAACTAAGCTGACCGATGATATAGTATGTAGAAAACGGAACCTAGACTGCCATATGAAGATGAATTGAAGGAAGAGCATGTCACTAGGTCAGAGGTAAAGAAGTCAAGAATTGGACAAGGTTATAACAAATCTTTAGGGACTTGAAGGGTTGTTCTCTGGAATGTGGAACTAGACTTGGTCTGGTTGGCTTCCCTGGGGCCAGAGTTAACACCAGGACTGAATGTTACAGGGGAGCCGATTTTGTTTCACACAAGCAAACACTTAACATGAGAGTTGTCCAAGCTGGTAATGATCCACTTCAAGGAGCATTTTACTGGAGACCTGCAAACAGAGGTTATATGGCCAAGTGCCAAGCAATGTCATGGGCAGACTCTGTGATCTGGTAAAGATTAGGTTAGATAACCTCAAAGGGCTCTTCCAACTTTCAAATCAGAGTTAGAGAAATCTCATCTCTGTTCTCACTTGCTTGTCATCTTGTCATTTTTTGGCTTACACAAATCTGCCTACCAGGAGCTGGGAAACACTTTGCCACCCTATCCCCTAAATGAAAATAAAAGCAACACTTTTAAATGTCACCAACATGTGAAGAAAGGGCATATCCAATGTAGAGTGTATAACATTGTGCTAATTATTCCAATAACAGGTATTATTCATACATATTGTGTCAAGTAGATACCATTTCTTTCACGTAGCCTAATAATAACTGACATTTTCACTTGAATATTGTCAGTAGGGAAAGCTTTTAGTGGGAGAACCCTCTCCACCAACCCAGATTGCTCCTCATTATAACTTAATGGGCAAGTCTGAATTTGTTGCCCATGGCAGTTAAGGTTCTTGCTCAGGGTCACATGGTTCACGAATATCATAGACTAGCTTGGAGGCAAGTTTTTCCTGAAGAACCCACCACACTAACTATGTTGCCACACTGCCTTGCTAACTACTCTTTCTATGAAACTTTCAAGTTTCAAGTTTACATTTTAGCCAAGTAGTCTTCCTGGACCCCTACAACATTTCTGTCATGTCAAAACTCTGGGGAAATTAAGTGGAAAGATATTTGTGGCTTGTTACCTCCTAGAGTACTTGGAGCTTCCATATTGTCCCTTCTCCTGTTAATCTTTCACTTTATTTAAGCGCTATTTAAGCTACATTAAGCTCAATGATGAGCAAAGCAAGGAACATTTCTGAACCTCATCATTTAAGTGCTGTGTACCAAGCACTGTATTGAGTGGTGGGAATGCAGGTGCAGGCAAGATAAATGGTCCTTGTCCTTGGCAATTTTACCTTTCAATGGAAGAACACAACTCATAATGTAGAGCTTAAAAGAAAGTGGATGAGATGTTTGGGTACTAGCTCGGCAGGAAGGATTGGACCCTGGAAAGACGAGACAAAAACTCACCTGGCAAAGCTGAGAGATCTCCACTGGGGAGAAGATGAAGGTAAGGGTTACAGTAGATAAGGTCTAATAGAGTAGATAGGGGGTAGACCTGGAGTCACAGAATTCTAGGCATCTCTCTGAATCAGACTGACTATGTGACTCTGGGCTAGTAACTTAGCCTCTCATTACCCAAGTAACTATGTAAGACTGTTAGTTTCAGACTCACGTACTAATTTCTACAGGGAGAGAGGGGGGTTTTCTTATTGGAAATATTCAAATATACACACGCACACGCACACATACACACACACACTTTTGCAAGACTTCTCATTTTCCATAATTCCTAATTTTTTTTTCCATTTTGGTCATCATCTAGGAATCAGAAATAGAAGTAGACATATCCACTCAAAGAGTTCCTACCTGAAGCAGAAAAATAGATGAGATATCTTGACAGTTCTTAGTTTACTAAAAAATTCTCAGTCTTTCCTTTACAAAAATTTATATTATTCAAGATGATGTACAGTAAATCACCTGGTGTATTGTTAATAGTATCACTTAGCCAGTGTGGAAAGATTGCATTCCCTGACTTCTAAGGGAACTCGGCATACCTCAACTCACATTCTGGATTTTTCTGTCTTTCCTTCATCGGATTCAAAAGCTGAATTGGAAGAAGCAGTTCCAAATCAGGGGGCGCATGCCTCCGACTTTCATCATTGACTTGTCAACAGTGTAGAGAGAGGAAAAGCAATAAAAGAGACTTCTTTTCTAAGGTATCACCTCAATATTCTAAGTGAGCTGAAGAAGTAAGTCACTTATGGAGAGTAGAAAAATCAAACTAGACCCAAATTGCCCCAGATATTACATTTCAGGTGTGAGGGATTAGTTGAGGTCCAGTTATATGGATAATTGCCTTAGTTTTCCACTTCATTCCCTGAATATAGACAGAACTTATAGCAAGAGTTTGAAGGAAGTTATGTTTTTTAGTGAAATCATATTTAGTGGTCACAAAAAGCCTTGAAGCCCATCTTTTAAGTTAGAGGGATTCCTATTTCATTAGGAGATGGAATACTCATGCTGACAATCTCATGGGTCCTTGAATTGATGGGTAGTGTTTACCTCTCAGAAGTTCAGCTCTGAAGCCATGTAAAACCTGGTTTAACCCTTGCCTCTGGAGGTAAATGCTTTGGCACATTTTAGACTTTGTTTTCTTTTTCTTCTGGGATGTAGTCAAATAAGCTACTGTTTCTGAGTGTGGGAAGCAAGGATTCCAAAACAGAAGTGATGGTAGCCATTTGGTTCCATTATTTTTATGATTGGTTTTCTCGAGCCCAAGGCAAAACCACAAATTGTTTGGTTGAATTGTTCTCGTTTCCTTAGTAAAATTTTTTTGAGTGACAGGTAACTTGTTAGGTGTTGGAGGTATAGACACAGCCCACAAAACATCCCATGTGAACAGAGGCAGACTATAACAATGCCACCTGTCAACTGATTCCATGTTTAAGGGTTCTCTTTTTTTAACATTTAGGCACTGGTAGCAATTTTCTATCTTTTCTGTCAGGCTTTAAGGTTTCCAAAATGCTCTGCTTATATTTCATTTGATAATCAAAATGACCATATGAGTTTTAGGAGCTTTTATCCCTATTTTACATATGAGGAAACTCAGGCCAGGTGAGTTTGTCACATGTGCAGGGTCACAAGTGAGCACTTGTTTGAGGCATGATTTGAAATAAGGCCCTTCCTTCTCCAAATCCAGGGCACTATATGTCCATCACATCCCCTAGCTAAAGAACAATAATAGCAACAACTTGCTCATTAATTTCTATATGTCCAGATATTTCTAAGATCAAGAGTGTCCAGAGGACAGCAGCCTTGAGACTATGAAAGACATCCATTACAAAAAAAAGGAGGCAGAGGGTGGTATAGCCTGAACAAAAAAAGACAAAGAAGAGAACCGATCCATGTTAGAGACTAGATTTCATCTCTTTGGTCCTAGATGTCATAAGTGAGAGCAGTGTCTGGAACTTTGTTGTGAGAAGAGAGATGTAGCTTTGGTATCAGAAAAACTTGCTGATGGTTAGAGCTTTCCAAAAGCGCCATGGGATGAGTGGAGGTATGAAAATATCTCTGAGATTACTACGTCTGTTTGTGATGAGTTGCCCTATCAGGCAGGTGCCCTGGACACAGAGTAAGCCTCTTTGCTGAAAGGAGATAATCTGAAGCCTTCAGTGAGCTAAAGTTTTGGTTGTTCCCAGATACCTTTACTTGTGTTTGCTGGCTTAACTTGCTGGGTTGTACATCCCAAACCAGCCTTGCTCACAGCTGAAAAATGTTCTGCTTTTGTTTCCCAACTGTGCCTAGTAAAGACTGTCCATTCACCTTCCTGAATCTCTCCCCTTTGTGTTTTTTAATCATAAATTGTCCCTTGTCTTTTAAACTGAACTCTTTGTGCTTTGTACAACTGCATTTTGAGGAATGGACTTGATTGGGTTGAGAGAGAGGTGGTACATTTCCCTGCATTTGAGGCTGTCGAGCAAGTCTGAGTGACTACTCAGGTGACATTGTGGTAAAGATATTTGTTCACTGTGTGAGAGTTCACTTTCTGACTTTGATTATTGAGAGTACTCGATGAGTATTTAGTAGCAGTCTAAGCCCTTCCTGGAGTCTAAAGATTCTATATCTTCGGGGGCTTTCTCGAGTTCCTTATGATGGAAACATATTGTGTTCCTACTGAGGTCAGCCTTATGCTGAGCATTGTGTCCTTTTTTTAAAAAAAATCTAGGAGAAAATCTATGTTTTGGTCTACTTGATATCAACTTGCCTTATAAAGTTCCTTCAAGTCCTATATAAAAATGTACCCTCTAGATAAAAGGGCTTGTTCTTGGCCTGGATACTCATATCCATCATCTAGGGAAGCGACCCATGTGGAGCCACGGATCTGTCCCCCTTGTTATCTGCCAATCAGCTGACGTGGTTGGGCCTAACAAACCAGCCAAGCTGAAGCAGAAAGATATTCTGAGGGCAAGAGAGAAGGGTCAGCATGTGGCAGAGGGATCAAGCCAGTGACAGCGCCTCGCTCACCTTCATTTCTGAGACCCAAGTGGAGACCTTCCAGCATTCAACAACACTGGGATGAATGGTCCTTCCAACCCCTGGCCTTTCTCAGTCTGCTATCCCACTGGGGAGCTGCTGCCAAATGTATAAGGGATTCCCCCTTTCTTCACCCCCATATTACTATTAGCATCCAGTTTGAAACAGAATAACTGTCAATTCTCCATGGCTGCAAGTCATGGAATATCACGGGATGTTTAGAATTAAATAGAATATTTTATTAGAGATATGGAATAGAGTCAGCTGTTACAGAAACATAAACGGGAAGGAAGTGGATTCCAGTCAAGTATCAATAACAAAAGCCAATCACTGAACAGCAGGGCTGAATGTTGACATTAATGTGATTAGAGGACTAAAGGAAGACCCCCAGTAAATTGTAGGGATGGTGGTTAGATGCTTATAGAGACCTTCTAGACCTAATCTACTGAGGCTGGCTAGAAAAGAATGGGTTGAGATTTGTCTCCTTGGAGGGAATGATGACTATAGGGACACAGATCATCCCAGCCTGTAGGGAGGCTTTGGTAATCAGTAAGTTGATTGCACTGGCTGGAATAAGGTAGAATGGGGAAGAATACCTTGGAAATGCAGCTCAGGAATAAGAAATGAAAGAGTCCAAAGGCTTTAAGATGGCACAAAAGTTCTTTTTTTCTTTCTGGCATGAATATTTTCTCTAAGACAATTAGCAAACGCATGACCAACCTGAAGTCAGGAAAATAGTGATGTTAGGAAAAGGGATAGTGACTATATCAGAGAAGAAATGACTATACCAATCGAAGATTCATTTCTAATTCAGTTGGGTGTGGAAAGCCTTGTAAAACAACAACCAACATCAGTATAAATAGAAGAAAGAAGAATGAGAAGAAGATACTGTAGCATGTAATGAAAAGGGACTCCCATCCAATATTTTCATTTATGTGAGCAATGACAGAAAAATGGGAAATGGATAAATGATAACAAATTAGACGATCATCTTCCTGTAGGTGTTTGGCCCATAGAAATTAATTGATACAACAGAAAAACTAGGAAAGACTAAAAAGTAGCTCAGCCAGCAAGACCTGATCTCTCTGCCAAGTAGAATGATCCGCAGTTAAGGGCAATGCCAGTGTAGAAAGCAAGTTCATTTGTAGCTAGGACTTGACTGCGGCTCTTTGTTACTACCTAGCTCCCTAACTTCCTCCTCCGTCTGTGTCATAGGACCTGCAGTCCCAGACCTACAGGCTCAAGCCCTTTTCAAAAAGTGTCAAAAGTTTCTGAAGTATAGAAAAGATTCTTTAGCATTGGTTGGGGAAAGAGTTAGACCAAGAGTCAGGAGATCTGCATTCTAAGAACCCTTTTGTCAGTAACTAGCTACGTGATGCACAAGTCCTTTCCCTGTTGGGACTTCAGTCTTATCTGTCACATGAGAAGATTGAATTGGATAATATCTCTGATCCTTTCCAGTTCCACAGTCTTTTATTTTATGGGGAAAATAAAAATAATGAATATTTTAAAAAGACTTCCATTTCTTACCTTGCTGCATATCCACTGGAAAAAGCAGGCAGGCAGCCCTGGGGGCAGATGACAAGTGCCAATCACGTGAGACCAGAGTGTGGCTCATGAGTTGTCTGTGTATGTATAGGTATGTTCTTCAAGGGCTGGAGATGACAGGTACATTCAGGCACGAAGTCCAAATATTTCAGTGAAAATTAGATTGCTGTTCTCTTTTTCCCTGACAGGGAGAGACAGAAGGAATTATTGAATCCTGGCAATTCTTATTTCCATAATCCTTCCATTTCTCGAGATCAGATGAACTGTATTCGCTTGGCAGAAAGTTAACTCAGAGTAAAATTACATCTCTATGAGAAATATTCCAATCTCATCATGTGTGTGTGTGTGTGTGTGTGTGTGTGTGTGTGCGCGCGCGCACATGCACGCACACACACATATTATCATCTGTCCAGAGACAGGGAAAGTAAAGTTCCAATCTCTATAAATATACCAAAGTTAGCTAAGGATAATGGCTTATATAGAATGAGAAAGGAATGATGAGCCCCAAGCTTTCAACAGCTCAGCAAATACCCTTCCTGAGAACAGGACAACCTAAAGCAACCTTGGGCAGATGCTAGCTCTACATTTCTCACATTTCTCCATCTCTGCTCTGTTCTGACCCTCTTATTTGCTTCCTTTAATAGGCTAGGAATATTTGAAAGGGGAGATACCATTAACGACATTAATTTAGTCCTTTTCGTTGTGTAAAATGCTTTATATACATCTCCTTTGAGTCGGCAACTCTTTGAAAAGTGTCATTAATATCCCCATTTTCCAGGTGAGGAAACTGAAGCTGAGAGAGGATTTGTCTGTCTTGCTTATTCATTGAACAAATATCAAGTACAGTACTGTGGGGTATAGACAAAATATCTTAGTAAGGAAGAGTAACTCACATTCTTCAATGCTTTGGGGTTTGCACAATGCTTTACATGTAGCATCTTCTTTGGTCTTTGCAAGTTCCTTGGGAGGCAGGCCTTATTATTATCCTTACTTTAGGGAAGAAGAAGTAGAGGATGAAAGGGAGACACATACAGCTAGTAAGTTTTGAAAGTGGGAGAAAAGATGACCCATGTCTTTGTGATTTCAAGTTATCATGCTACCTCTTAAGTGTAGATACTATACTTCACTCTTAAGGTACTTATACTTTAACTGGGTAGACAAGCCACACAAGATAAATGAACCAAACCAGTGTGCAAGAGGAATAATTGAATCCATTACAAGGGTATTTATGTCCCACAGTAGATGAGTGCTCCCTGTGAGAGTTATAGACAAATCTTGGGAAGGGAAGATCATGGCATTCTTGAGATCCTCAGGGAAGATGTTCTGGAGACGATGGGGTAAGATAAACTGCAGACTGAGTAGTTGGCCACTATTTCAGATAGGTAGGTGTCAATGGTAGAGTCCTTCCTATCCAGTCTCTCTGGCCCACATGTACCCGGGGATAATTATATAGTGTGTGGAAGAAATATAAGGGGATTATTTAGAGATGAAATTGCACAGGGCTTTGATTGTCAGGTAAAGGGACTTTGGATTTTATCCCTTAAGTTGCTTATAGGATCATCACTTTCAAACTGGAAGGAAACTTAAAGCTTATTTGGTCCTGCTCTTGAAATTTACAGTGGGAAAACCTAAAACAAAAGGAAAATGACCTGTCCAAGGTCCCTTAGGGAGTATATATCAGAGTCCACATTTGAAGATAGGGACTTCAGTTTTCCCCTTAAGATCATTTTCACTGAGAATTTTTGAAAATAACAACCATGAGTGGCATGTAGTGTTTTAAATTTTACAAAGCACTTTACCTACATGATGTCACCTGAGCCTCAAGATCACCATGTGAAATGAATGTGGCAGGAATTATACCCATTTTGCAGTTAGGTAACTGTGGTTTGTCTAGGTTTACTAAGCCAGTGAGTTTCTCAGGAGGGTTTTGAATGCAGATTATTTCAACTCCAGGTCTACAGAATGTCATCTACCATGCTGGTCTACCTGATGAATGTCTTTGAAAAGGCTACCAATCTGGCAGTAATGTGGCGGGAAGACTCAAAGAGGGGACTCAACAACAAATAATTATCACTTTGAATGTGAAATGGATGAATTCACCCATAAAATTGAAACGGATAGTAGATTAAAAATTTGAATTCAACAGTATGTTGCTTTCAGGAAATGTTATACAAATGAGTTACCTACAGACATAAAATAAAGATTGGGAGTAGAATGATGCAAAAATCAAGGGTTTTAATTATGATTTCAGAAGAAAAATTAAAACTAAAATAGTTAATCAAAAAAGAAAAATAGGTCAATACATTATATGTCAGCCATATTAATAACTATTGTTTTAGACTATTTAAAATAACTGGATGGTAAAAGGTTATGATAATGCTGTGATGTAGCAAATGTTGAGCTAATGGATTGAGGGAAAAAATGGAAAGTCTTGGACTTACAAAGGAAGATCCTGTCCATCTTCAGAGAAATATAAAACAACTGGAAATAACATGCATATGAATGAATATTTGTATGTATGGTATGGTATGTGTAAGTAGGTATGTATGTCTGTGCATATATATACACGTGTGTGTGTGTGTGTGTGTGTGTGTGTGTGTGTAAATATCCATCCTGAATTGTAGTCTTCTTGGGAGAGAAATGGGGGGAAAATAAAAAAGTTCAAGGCAGCAGACAAAAGAAAACCTACAAGAAAGCAAAGAAAAGATGGATTTCTTTGAAAACAATATAGTATTTATTATATAGACATTCTTGAGATAGAAATGTATTGCTTTATATTTGTAATTCTCTCAAACTTTTCTGCACACATGACAATTTTTTCTTTTGTTATATTGGGGTTTAAATACAATTTAAGGGGGAAAAAAAGGTCTTCAGGAGACAGGGGACCAGTTTGAAGGAAGAAGGAGCAGTTTAAGCAAGAGATGTGGAGGATCTGGAGAAAGAACAAGGCAGTGGAAGGGAAGGAAAATGTTTGAGGCTTTATTAAAGAAGCATCGTTAAGTCAACAATGGACAGCAATTTGGTGGCAGTAAATTAGTGAGATGTGGCAAAGATTGGGGCCTTGGAATTAAAAGGACAAAATTAGTTAAAGAGGAAAGATAATGAATTTCTTCTTAGGCTCATTGAGTTATTGTAGTCGCAAGTATCATAGCTGGCCTGCTTCATTTTGCCAAATGGTATTATTTTCTATTTTCCACAAGTGTAGACACCAGAAATTACATTCAGTTATCTCTTTTTGAGAAAACCAGTTAAATGGGTATAAACCTATCACAAATTCAAGGTCAAATGATGATAAAGAAGTATAGGAAATTACCAATTTTGCAGGAATACTTATCTAGTTTCACACATATACTTGAATTGGAAATTAGAAGAGAGCAAATTAAATTGTTATTCCCAAGGCATTTCTTTTAGGGTGTAAGTGGGGAAACCCTTCTCCTCTTCTGAAATCTAGGAATATTTGGTTTTTTTAAAAAATTTTTTATTTTATTTGTGTGAAATGTTTAGTGTGGAGTGAGCTTTAAATAAAAGTATTCACGTTTAAAAATAGTTTTACATTGATCTTAGAGTTGAAAGAATTAGCTGAAGATTTTTAGAAATGGAGAATTAATTATTTTAGTTTTCTATCACCTATTGAATATGGAGAACTCTTCCATTGTATCTTTCAATGGGGTCTTTTTATTTTGATGATAACTTTTCAGTCACAACATTGTAGAGGTGCTTGAAAAATCCTCTTTTGAAAGGGACCCAATGATAGTGAAAAGTGTCTTAAATGAGTTAGCTCCTTTGATAGTTGGGTTGTAGTGGAGTTTTTGTGAAACTAGGCATGACAGAGTTGTTTCAGGTTTTTCCTGGTGCTGAGAACAGCCAATAGAAGAAGGATTTAGAGAATCCTTTCTCTCAGTGGTTGAGGTTACACCACCATGGCATAATGGAGCCCAGCCACATAATTTGGCAGATTTGATTTACTGATTATTCCACCCCCCAGGTCTCCATTATAGATGCATGTACAGTTTTCCTACTTCCCACAAAGTTGGTTGAGACCTTATATCATATCTATCCTTGCCACTGATGAACTATGAATTTAAATTTGCTCATGTTACCACAGGGATTCTTAAATGGGGATCCAGGGAAAATGCATAGCTATCAGGGGTGTGTTAACTTGGAAATAAGAAAAAAGGATATCTTGATTTTGTTTATTTGATTAAATAAACAAGGTTTCCTTTGTGATCATCTGTGTTTTATTTTATGCATTTGTTTTATGCATTTAGGGAAGGTTTACATAGTTTTCACTGCTAAAGAGGGAACATTCATGCCATTAAAAATGTTAAGAAACCCTTATCTGGTAACAAGATTTTGGTATGGTGATCTGGGACTCAGGTTATTGTCAGAAAACAAAACAAAACATTACATTACATTTAAAAATGTCCGTTGGCAGACTGATTGTCAGATGAATCTTTGATCTCCATGTAGAGACTTCCCATTGCAAGTGTCTTCCACGTCATGATCCTGAGCATTTTCGTTAGTGCCTACACATAACTGCTTCATTGGGATTTTACCCACTTTGTTCTAGACCTTCTTTCCTCTGTCTCTCAACATTATGTAGCTACCAGTGAAGTGTTCAGTTTGGCCTATGTTTTGGTTGCAGGCCACTTCCTTGTCACGTTGGCCATCTCTCTGGTGCTTGCTGCTACATGAATTCTGATTGTTAATGTGCCTTGCAATATACTACACCCACCTCTCCATTGCCTATTGAATGATCCTTTGGTGCCCGTGTTTTGCCTGAACTCAGACATACAGTATCAACAGAGAAATATTGGTATTTATGATAGGTAGGCTTTGGTTTTCTGGCAAAGTTGAGGGACCTATTCCCAGTTTGCAGTAAAGTCTCAAAGTATATATATTTCTCTCTCTCTCTCTCTCTCTCTCTCTTTCTCTCTCTCTCTCTCTCTCTCATACACACACACACAAAAAAAAAAAGAATTTTAACCTTCATTCATTCAACTTTTCATTCAACCTTCTGCAAGTACTTTTGATTACTGAGGTGAGATGAGGAAACACTCCAGGAAATATTGATCAGGGGGTTCACCATTACAGAACCAATACCAAAGGCAAAATTGACAGCCAGTCTAAAAGTTGCATGTTTCTTATTATTTTGTTTATCCTCCTTTTTTGCCACCATGCTGCTGTCACCAACGAAGCAAGAGATGACACAGAAGCCAGAGCCACTTTGTAGGTAGCTTTGTTAAATGAGTTGACAAGGCCAAATATTCATCATCCATCCTTTACTTGCCTAGCCCAATCCATGCCCGGATCACACTCAGATCCTTTCCAGTATGCTAGAGACTGCCTGAGTTGGTGCTGTCCAGCCCTAGCTTTTCAGATCCCGGGCTTAGTTCCACACCATGATGAGACATTAGAATGGACTTGATGGAGACTGACATTTTACTCCAAAAGAAATGAAGAAAGTTGCAAATGCATAAATGTCCATTGAGGAAAAAATTCTGCAATTCTGGAAAGAAAAGAAACCTAACCACTTGTTTCATAGGTGGAGGAGAAGGGGATATCCAAAAAGGAAAATTTAGTAGGTTTCTTGATTTCCTGTTTTTTTGTGTGGGCTGGTTTCCAAAGAAATTTGAGGAGGGTCAAACAGAAAGTTTTGGAGAATCATAGATGTGGAAGGGACCCTAGAAAGACCATACTGCAATTCCTTCATTGTAAATATAAGATTGGGATACAGAACAGATGAATGAGTTGTCCAGAATGTCACAGCTAGTCAGTGGCAGGGGCAGAAGTAGAATGCTCCTCTATTAGTTTGCAGATCAGTGCTTATTCTGCTGTAGCCTACATTTCAGTTTCCATCATTTTTTTTTAATCTGAGGAAGGTCACTGGTTGGCCGCCAACGTGGAAAGTGTGGGCTATTGCAGTAACTTGAGTACTCTATAAAAATAGGATCTGGCCATGCTCCGAGGACACTGCCTCAGAGAGATGTCTAGACAAACCATGGTAGGGCAAGACCGCCAGTGCTTTCTGTCCTATTTGATGCAGGTTCAGCCACTGTTTACATTAATATATTGGGCAGTACCACAAGAATGGTGAGTAGCAATATAATGCCTTTGGTTAAAGCAGAGGGACTTTTTTTCATTTAAAAGTAAGCTGAAGGTTATCAAAAAAAAAAAAATGGAACGCGGGGCCAAATGAAATCAGCATTTCCACACTTGCTCTCCCAAGAACACAATTCCTTATATTTGTGGTCTTAGTAACTGTGGGCAGTGAGAGAGGCAATGAATAATCCTGGATTGCACACTTACTATGTGTTAGAAGTGGGACACAAAGTTTTGTCCTTATTAAGGAAGAAGATAGTGTCGTAAATTTAGCACTGAACTGGCAGTCACGAAGGGGAACAGCTTGCTAACAAAACCAGGTCTCAATGGGAAGTGGGAATCCTGGACTTCCCTGAAGGTCCATAGATGATCAGTTTTTCTTGGATGGTGAAATTGGAATATCTTGTTGGATGATGAATGAGATGGCCATTGAGGGCTCTTCTAATTGTGTATGTGAGTGTGTGTGTGTGTGTGTGTGTGTGTGTGTGTGTGTGTGTGTGTGACTGTGATCCTAACTCAAGGCTAACTTAACATTTTCTTGTTGAGCTATAATTAATCCCCATCAGATTCACATGTCTATCCATCCATGGAGTGCTCTGTTACTAGACGACCACCCAAGGGAGCCTGGAGCTGTAGGCCCTGGTCTTCGTTCCATGATGAGCATTCCATGTGCAGAGCTGCTGACCCGCAAGAGAAGCAGCTTCTCCTTGTGTGAACATTAGTTATTCCAAGGACACTTTGTGAGAAGGAGTCAGGTGAAGGGAGGTTATTATTGTTCCTGAGATAAATGATGAGAGAGAAAGACTTTTTCCCCCTTAGTGTATCATACAATTAATTATTGCTTTTGACCTGCTGTAAATGTGATAATCTAATTAATAGTTGCTATAGTGGCATACACTGGAAACAAAGCATCAATCTCAGGCAGGCATCCATAAAATTCATCTTGATTTCCTCCTCTTCTCCTTTCCTCCATTCTTTCTTTTTCTTCTCTCTCTCTCCCTTTCTCTCTCTTTCTTTCTCTTTCTTCCTCTATTTCTTTCTCTTTTTCTCTCTTTCTCTTTTTCTCTTTCTCTTTCTCTCAAGTAAAGGACAGTACAAACATTAGTACCAATGAAAGGACATTGGATGCTAGAACTAGAGGTGAGAGAGACCTCAAGGGTCATCTGGTCCACTCTCCTCATTTTACAAATTTCCTTTATAAATAAGGAAATTGGGGTATACAGAGAAGTTAAGTGAATGGTCCAAGGGCATACAGCAAAATCTGAGCCCAAGTCATGGGATTCCAGCGCACCACAGTGGCTAACAAGATCTGTGGGCATGGAGGGGCTCTCTGGATGAAGATCACTGGAAAAAACCTGTATGAGGGTGTCATAGCATGGAAAGACCTCGGTACAGAGGGATCCTATAGATTTCACCATTGCTGGAATTATAGATCAGTCAAGTTAGCTAAGTATAGCACCCCCTCTTCATGCCATTTGGGACCAGCTAAACTTCTGATGGCATGAAAATGTAACCTGAACAAATTGGATTGCTCTCCTCAGTTCCTAAACTTCTTTCCTCGTGGATCTCACCTGCTACTTGGGTTGCTATATTAATGGACTTAGGGTGTGTTATAATTGTCCAGGGTAGTTCCTTAATCTTCAACTTCCCTCCCCTCATTCCCGAACTGGCACCCCAACTCAAGAAAAAGAACCTTGAGTACATAGGTGTTTCCCTTTGTATTGTGTACCCTGTTCTGGACCCTCTGCTGATTATAATCCGGTGTCCAATTTCTTCTAGCCATGAAGTGACAGCACCTGAGGTTCCTGCCTCTGAGCCTAGAAAAGTGTGACTTATCTCAACAGTAAAACTGTGGACAAATGGCTTTCCGATCAGACATGAAGATTGTGTCAGATCAGAACATCTCAACTTGGAAGGGGAAATGACAGGAGAGAACGTGACAGTGTAGAGAGCAACAGTATGGTGCAGCCCCTAGATCGAAACAGTAAAATAGAGAGGCTCTGAGACAAGTTGTTCTTATTGCTACTCTTGTCCCCTTCCATTTCTTCCTCTGTGCTCAGTTCTGGCCCTTGGGCAGTTAAATTTCCATTTTATTTCCTAATCCTTTGTGCCCCAATTTCCTTTGCTTTGTTCTCTGGGTATGTGAAAGCAGCTTGTTGAGCTGTGCACCTGACAGGAAGGTTGGGCTTGAAAATCTCAGACGATGATGATACTTTTCCGTCCTCTCTCCCCTTCACTCCCCCAAGAGCCTGCTCTTGATATTGCCTCCATGACAGCTGAAGGGTTGAAACCCCTTCCTCTTCCCACCCACCTCCAGCCCTCTGAATACAAGCAAACTAATTCATCCAGTACACGGCTGGGAAATTGCTTGCCTGGCCAGTCTGGTTAGGTTAAGAAACCAAGATCTGCACCTGAATAAACTGGTCTCTCAGCCTCCCTTGCCAAGAAGAATGCTGTCCTTCTACAGAAATAAGTCTTAGAGACCGTCCAATGCATGCACACGCATATATATGTGCGTATGCGATGGGAAAGGCATCACTGCCCAGACACTTTTTGTTGTCGCTGGAAAGAATCCCTTGACATTTTTCCTCATTTAGCAGACATCAAATATTCACTGAGTCCTGGACGCATACACACATATATACATTCCCTGGCTTTTTCTTTGTATCATCTGGGAGCTGAGAGCAAGTCTGGCAGAGTGAATCAGGAGCCAGAGCGGCACTCCACAGGATGGGAAGGAGTCTGGCCTTGGAGCTAGAGGACCTGCCACATCTGGCACGTCTTTGGTGACCTCGGGCAAAAAATCCCTTTACTTTTCTGTGTCGGGTTTTTTTCCCCGTGAAATGAGAGTGTGAGAGTAGGTGACCTCCGAGGTCCTTTGGAAGCTTCAATTTATGATTCTGTGTTTCTGCCCCTGATAATTACTAGCCCTGTGATCTTGGGACAGTCGCTCAGCAGCTCGTTTCCCATTCCCTCACCCCAAGCAGCTTTCCATAACTAGAAATTGCAGAAGAGTTCCCAGTCTATAGAAGAGGAGGTAGTTTCCACATTGGGCTGTCTTCATGTTCTTCACAGCAAAGACCAAAAAAAAAAAATCTTGGAATTAAAAGGGTATGATGTCATAAATATCAAAAATGGCATGGTCAAGATGGAAATATTTTTCAAGACTGAGAAAAAAGGAAAAGCACATGTGTAAGCCCTTATTCCTCCAAAAGAAAAGCTGCTTTGTTTTTTCTCTAGCTAAGACAGGTCTAAAAATCATATCATTGGAGGGAGAATTGATTCACTTCAGCAGTAAATCCCCAGATCAAAATTCTCTGGCTGTTGATTCCAGCACACAGCCTGCTGAAATATGTTCAGATGCCTTCTTAGTTATGATCTTCATCAACTAAGCCCCACTCTCCCCTCTCTGAAGTGGGTGTAAGTGACACAAGCAATAAACTGCCCAGAAGGTCGAAATTGGGATCTGGGCATTTTCCCCCCTGCTGGTGAATAAGTGTCTTTGTTGATTTAGAAACTTTGTGAAGCCTTTGAGTTCACTCTCTTTTTTCTTTACTTTTCTTTTTAGATATAATTCAGTTCAGAAACTGCATCCTCAAGGGAAGGATCACAAGAGATTAGGAGAGAGAGAGAGAGAAATGGTTAGAACGGATTTTGTAGCCTTTAATAGAATACAAAATCCTTTTACCTAGAATGGCTAAGAAGTTTTCCTAGCATTTGCATCAAATTGACACGCTCAGCTGAACCAGAATTATACATGCCCATTATTGCTATTATAGCTAGTATTTTATCAAGTCTATTTTGATGTAATTGTGTGGGTTTCCACCTAATTTATTCCTTGCCTACATGACATCCAGAAAGTTGAAATCTCAATGCACTTCCGGAGGAGAAGGGAGGCCCTATTTCCTTCCCTGCCCCCTTCTTTGCTCTCCATGGTTTGACTTTTATGTCTTGAGGACTCCAAGTGGATTCCACTGGTTCCAAAAGCATTTGTTGAATGCCTGTTAGGATCAATTTACAGAACAAGACAAGAGCCTTGTCTAGAAGGAGTTTACTGTCTAGGAGAAGATACTCCCTGGACGCTGATCCCCATAATGCGAGGAGACATGCGTTGTCTTTGCCAAATGAGACATAGATACAAAAATTTGAAAACATGAAGGAGGGCTAGATCACAGAGGAAGGGCAGATTTGATTCAATATGTGACATGGGTAAAGTCACCAAAGAGTTCAGTGACGAGGTATGCAGGGATCAACAGGGATTGGTCAGGTTTGGACTAGGGGACATGAAAGAAGAGTAGTAAGAGATGAGGATGAAAAGCCTGCTAGTGGTGTAGGACCTCGATTGGTCGAGGTTGCACTTTTAATTTTAGCCTTAAGGTTTGGGGGGGAGGGGGAGTTCCAGAAGACTGGAGGAATGGCATGATGAAAGCAAAATTTCAGAAAGATGAATCCAGCTACAGGATGAATTGGCAAGGTACCCAGGCAGGAGGGAGATGAGAAAGCCATGGGCTAGGATAGGCCAGTGAGATGTTTTTGAAGTTAAAGGAATAGCATTTGGTGAGTGTTTTGGAGAGCAGAGGAGTATTTGAGTTTTAGGTTTCTGAATTTTGATTATAAATGATGTAACTATCATTTGGTTTCTTTAATAACAGCTGATATAATGTGGCACTGGAAGATGTTGAAGGGAATGGAACTTAGAGCTCAGGTAAAGGACTTAACTTCAGAAGGGAGAGTAGTGAGGAGAGGGCATGGGAAATTACAAAAGACTTCCACAGAATGCTGCTGGGGCCGTCTTCAATTTATATTAGGGTTTTGTAGGAAGGTGATATGGTTGATCAGAGGTAGCTAAGTGTTGACAGCTGATCAAGGTGGGCCTTGGTGTCTTGGTAGGGTGACTTGCAGGAGGTGCTCACTACAGTGAGCAAGCATAGCATGTGTACTGAGGCTCCACTTTCAGGAGACAGAAGAGGTATTAAAACCTTTGTAGTAATTGGATAGTTGGTACTATTTCTGTATTTCTGCCAAATCAAATAACAGCTTTACATTAAATATGGGTCCGTCTTCTTCCTGGGAGAGGTGAAGGGGATGAAGAAATACCTGTCTAATCTCTAGCTTCATAGAGAGAATGAGGGTTATTTTGAAAGAATGGAAGGAACAGTATTTGAAGAGGCAGAAGCGAATTCTAATTTCTGGGAGACCAGAAGAAGGGGAGTGAGAAGAAAGGAAAAAGGGACCAAGACCCCTTTGATAGGCTACAATGATGAATCCCGTTTAATAGTCACAAATATAACAAGGATAAATGTAAACTCTAATACTTGTTTTCAAAAAATCATCATCCCAACTATCAATACTGAGTACATGTGGCAAGATGAATTTTTTCATGGAGAGGATCGTGGGGGCTCAGTGATTTACAAGCTGATCTGATGGCTGAAGACTAACAGAATCCTAG
The DNA here is from genome assembly GCF_016432865.1 of Antechinus flavipes. Lineage (NCBI taxonomy): Eukaryota > Metazoa > Chordata > Mammalia > Dasyuromorphia > Dasyuridae > Antechinus > Antechinus flavipes. Next base: position 68,029,502 of record NC_067404.1, on the reverse strand, counting down.
GGTACATTAAAAGGATGCATTATGCTCCAGGTGGAGTCTGACCAGGCTGGAGAACAGTAGGACTTTTCTGTCCTCTGGGGTGAGAAGAGATTGAGTCCTCCTTCAGCACCATAGTCCTGCATCTGGACCATTTTAGTCACTTCTGAATGTAGCATCCTTATATTTTAAGAATAAGATTGATGAACTGTGATGTGTCCATAGGAGGGTGATCGGCCTATTGTGGGGCCTGGAGACTTTTCCATATTCCCATTACCATAGGAAGGACTTGGGCATTGTTTAGCCTAGGAAAGGCAATATTTTTGGAGGATGTGATAGCTGTCTTTAGGTATTGAAAGGCTAGGATGCTTAAGAAGGATTTGACTTTTGCTTGTCCCCAAAGGTAAGAACCGGATCAGAGTTGCAGAATAGTGATTGTAAAAGTACCATGCAGCTGTCTAGATCAACCTGTACCCCGAAAGATACATATGCTATAAGTTACTGTATGATTATTCATTCAGCCCCTGCTTGAAGACTTCAAAGGAAGAACTTGCCAACTATCTGCAAAGACCCTAGTACTTTTTGACAGCTCTGATTGATGTTGTTATTGTTATTGTTGTTTCTGTGACATCCTGCTCTAAACGTCCACTTGAATATTCATACCTATTAGTACTGGTTCTGCCTTCTGGGGCCAAAGAAAACAAATGCATACTCTTGTCCACGTGATTGTTACTCCTTTAAATAATTGGAAAATCACAACCATTTCCCAACTTAGTCTTGTTGACTCTGGGTAAATGTGTCCAGTCATTTTCACCAATTCCCATCTTATTGAACATCCTTTGCTGTATTGGTGATGCTCCTTTAGGCACTCTCCCTCTTATCAGTGTCCTTAAACTATAGTAGCCAGAGCTAAACATGATTCTCTAGATGAGGTGTGACAGGGGCAGAACATGATAGGACTCTCACCTCTCCATTCCTGGAAGCCACACCCTTCTTAATGCCGTTCAAGAGCCTATTAGTATTATTGGCAGAAGCATCACACCTATGACTCATACTGAGTTGATATTTGACTCATCCCTTCAAATCCTTTTCAGAATGAATGTCTTCTATCTTTGCATCCCCCATATTACATTTTGTGGAGTTGACTTTTTGTCTTAAAGTACAAGATTTTACATTTTTCATTATTGAAGTTGATTTTATTGCATTCGGTTCCATATTCCAGCCTCTTAGTGTCTTATTTTGGAACTTGACTCTGTATTCTGTATTATCTATCCTTCTCGGCCTTTTGTCAAGTCCAAATTGGGGTATATCCCCGCTCTTTCATCGGCCAGGTCACTGAATAAACTGTCAGACAGCATAGGGCCGAGCACAGATCTGTGGTCTACTCCACTGGAGGTATCCTTCCACATTGACTTTGAATATTGAAAGACAAAACTCTGAATCTAGTGACCCAATTGCTTTGACATCCATTTCTTTCTTTTATCATCTAACCTTCTTCTCTCCATCTTCTGTAAAAGAATTAAGGTCAAATTATATATAAGGTCAAATAACATTCTCTTCATCCACTGATTTAGGTAAAAAAAGCAAATAAGATTAGAATGGTGAGACTTGTGGATGAAACCATGATAGCTGTTTGTCGCTTCCTTTTCTGGATGTCTGCCAGTCATCTCTTGAATGAGTTTCTCAAAATTTCCCTTTTATCACAACCAAACTCACTGGACTAGAGTTTTGTAAACTTTTTGCCTGTCCCTGTCTCTTTTTATTGGGGTGTTTTCCCTTCTCCCATCTTGTGATACCCCTCGTATTTTCCATCATTTTTTAGATATTTCCAACAGTAGCTCCACAATTCCATCTGCCAATTATTTCGGATGGCCCTCACCTGGGCCAGGTGACTAATTCATCTAAGGCAATTGAGCGTTCTATCACTATTTCTTTACTTAGCTTGAGTATCTTCCCCCTGTCTTGCACTTTTATTTCGCTATTTCTAATGTAGAGACCATTCTCATTGACAGAGAAAATAGAAAATTAAGAATAAAGCAATTCTGTTTCCACTGTTATTAATTGTTCTCATCCGCCCACGTTGAGATCCTCTTGCCTCTTTTAGTTTCCTTTTTCTCCCAACGAAGCTTTAAAAAAGAGCCATTTTGCTGTTCCGGGTTTCCCCCACCAATCTCAGTTCATTTTGAGCTTTAGCATTTCTGGCACTTTTTAATAAAATCTTGCCACACCCTTATTTTATTTTTACATTTGACCTTGCTTGTCTTCTGTCTTTTTTCCCCCTAAACCCCAAATGGGTGATGCGTTCCTTATATCTTTATATTAGTTGCAGATCATCTCATCTTTCCTCCTTGTTGAATCTGTCTCCATTGGTCTTGAGCATTTCATATGCCTCCTGGGATTTTATATTTCCTAGTTCTTATCTATCCTTAGCTGTATCTTTCCAAGTCTCAGTGATACCTATGAGGTCCGATTTTCTCCCTTGCCTTATTCTTGATTGTTTTCTAAACTTGGGGCATTTGCCTAAAGACAAGTGAGAAATGGATGGGAATAAAAGAGGTCCATTTTGTTTCATCGCAAAACGAACACTTTCTAAAAATAAGTGCCATCCCATAGTGGAATGTGCTGTCTCAGGAGGGGGTTGATTACCCTTTGCTTGCATTCTTCCCGCAGAGGCTGAGTGACCACTTGTTGGCTAGGAGAGAATTTTTGGTCAGGTGAAGGAGAGACTAGATGGCCCCTGAGGTTTCTGTGAAATTTAGAGGTGGAAAGGAGAGATGCTGAAGACAATCTGGAGTGATTTATCAGAAAGGAGCCAGGTAAATTTTATTTAGGAAACCTAAAAGAAAATGGTAGACTAGCTTGAAAAAAACAAGTTTGGGCAGCATCTGTGATGGCAAAAAGAAAACTCCCCGCAATTCTCCATATGTTGTGTGAGTTTGAAAACATTTCCTTCGATTCCTCTAGCTTTTGTTTACATAGACGCCTTCCCCCCTCCAACTGGGTGTAAGATTGTGCCCAGTGAGCATCTGGTCCCTTCAATTTTTCTCTCCTTCTGTGAAGGAGTAGGGAACCTGCCCTGTGTCTAACAGCATAAATTGAGTTTGGGTAAAAGGGAGGATGGGAAGGATGATAGCAGAAAAAGCTACCTGAGGCAACTGAGGCTGCTGGGCAACTATTAGAGATCCATCCCTCTCTAGTTCTCCATGGAGCTTTAATCTTGCCTCAACAAATGGCCCCTCCCAATTTAAAATAGTAGAACCCTGAAAATGGATCCGCTATTGAGGACCCGGGTAGGCTCCTGGTTTGTGTGTTTCATCCTAAATAGCAGCCTCTGGGAACAGCACTGGGCTACACCAGGGAGGGGTGTATAAAGGAGTTAATCATGGTCTTATGGCTAATTGTTCCTTTTTCAGATTTCAATTATACTTGCTTCCTGGGGAAGGTTTTTTCCATATAAGAAGCAATCTTGGAAACAGACAAAATCCCATGTCCTAGACAGTCGTTGAGATCCCTAAAAAGGGGGGCGGGGCGGAATGAAACTAATGAAACGAGTCCCTACATGCGTTTGTTGCCATTCCTCAACAAGAGTTGGGATTATGGTTGTAAGTTGCTGTACCAGGAGCCATGGGGACAGTGCATCTTAACAGAGTATCATCCTTTACCACAGGAAGCTTCCAGTTCAATAACAGGGTCGATTCACAAATAGAGCCATACAGGAGCTATGGAACAAGAGAGGGATGAGGGTAATGTTATGTCTGAAGATTTGGAGAAATCCCTAGAAGCTCAGGATGGAGGGACATGGAAGGCTTCAGTGAGGAGTTGACATGGGTGCTCGAGAACATGAGGGCTTTTTGTCATTCCTCAAGATGGTTGGAGAAGATGGGCCAAACTATTTCTTACAAAGCAAACTGTTCGAAACGTCCTAGAGACGAGAGCATGTTGAGCCAAGAGTTGATGGCCCAGTTCGGCTGGAGCATACATATGGATAAATCAAACTTTGAGACTCTCTTTTGGTCATATTGTGAATGAAGGTGAAGGCAGACCAAAAAGCTAAAATTTAAGCCAGTAAGGAAAGGGTGATCACTGAAGACTTTGGGTCAGAGGCAAGACATGGACATGGTTAAACATTAGGTAGACCAGAAGATCATGAATTTGGAGCTGGGAGGGACCAAAGAAACCAACTATTGGAACTTTTTCATTTCCAGGTTAGCCATCTGACCCTTAGAAATGACTTGTGCAAGGTCCCACTTCAAGTGACATGTCAACGTTCTGAGCTCAGGTGCTGTGGCTTCAAAGATAGCATCCCTGCCTTTGTAGCACACGGTCTCAATTTCTGGCAATGGTATAGAAGGTAAATTGGAGGCAGGAGAGATCAGGTAGGAGGCTGAGCTTAACTGCTCCCAACTCACCTCTGGCTCTTCCCAGCCCTTACTTAACTGTTGTCCTCCCAGCTCCACCTCTGGACTTGAACTTTGCTGATTGCCTGCTGAGCTCCCAGGTTCCTTTAAAGGTGACTTCTTCTCCAAATCTCAGTGTCTATAGGGTGAGAGGAGTGTTTCGTTTTGAAACATCTGTCCCTAGAGCTAAGTTGTTTGGGGAAGGCGTAGTAGTAATGATATTTGATACACTATAAAATTAAAAACACATTGTTTGATGCTATTTTAATTAAAAGGGCAGCATCTGGATGCAGTGGTTTTGAAATTGGAAGCCCAGTGTTCAGATGCCAACTCGATCCCCATCTGCATGACCTTGGGTTCATTCCTCCTCCCTCCCTTGACCTCAGTTTCCACACCTGTAAAGTGAATGGTGTCACACAAGATGTCTTCAAGGTCCCATCTAGCTCTAAGCCTATGATGCTGTGCAGTCTATTTGGGAGGCAGAAAGCATGCAAAACCCCTCTGGGTAGGGAAGCAAAAGGGATAAACAGGCTAAGTGAGGAGGGAGTCAGTGGTTTTGTGCTTTCCCAGAGGCATAGCTACAAAATAAGCATAGAGAGAAGGCATTTTATCTCCTCACTGAGGGACTAGGCTGAGGCGTTTTGGATGCCTGAAGTAAAACATGGGGATTTTGTGTCCTGTGGGATTCTGGCCTTAATGTGACATGATGACAGGAGAAGTTTGTTCCGAGTGCCTTGTTCCTGCACAGCTTGGACACCAATGATGGAAGGCGTTATTTACATTAGGGACAAGTTTCTCCAGAGAGATATCAGGATGGCAAACCAAAGCTCCGAATGGGCACTCGGTTCTGCAGGGCATTTCTTGGCGGTCTATATAGCCAAGATGATGTTTCTGCTGTCGTAGTCAAATTTGGAGGATTCACATTTCCAGGATAATGGGACTGAAAGGATTAGGTGTAGCACGACTTAGGAGGAAGAACACACACAACCATTTTCTCTGTGCACTGCAGAAATGAACATGGCAAGTTGTTCCCATGTCAATTTGGGAATTTCATTGAAACGTAGATTTAGAGTTGGAAGGAACTTTCAGAGTAATCAAGTGCAACACTCTCCCTACTTTTATAGTTGTAGAAACTGAGGGCAAGAGAGGTGAAGTCACTTGGTAGTAAGTGACAGAAGTGCCATTTGAAACCAGGTCTTCTAATTTCAAAACATTTGTTCTTTGCATTGTTATTTTGTAGGTCAAATGGAAGTTAAGCTAGCCGGGATTTCGAGGAACCGAGGCCACATTTTATACTCGAGTTTCTCTAATTCAGAAACGTATCAAGGAATTGTATAAGCCAAACGGACGTGACATAGTGGAGAGAGTGTTGGATTTGAACTCTGCGAGCTTGCATCCAGATACTCCCTGGGTGTTTCAGATTGGGGCAAAGACTGTATACACATTAAGCAGAAAGAAAAGAGAATTGACAGGGAGAGAGTTACAAGGAGTGAGGAAGTGGGGCTAGGAAATAACCCAACCTGGTTGTCCAAATGTAATATTTCTTTTTTTTTTCTGCCTAGCTGTTCAGAGCACTTGAGGTCGTAGGAGGAGGATGGGGAGAGACAACAACCTTTAAAGCAATTAAATATCTCATACCAATCTTGGAGGGTAAAATGACCCTGTCAAATAAAAGCTTAGCAATCATCTTGTAAGGTAATCCACAGAACAAGCAAGAAAATGGCAGCAGAGCTCTTGAGCAGAACAGTAAAGTGGCAAAAAGTTGCTCCCAGTGATTGGGACCTTCCTATGCCATGGTGCTGGGAGTGAGGGATGGAAGGCTGAGCTTCTCACTTCCTGTCAGACAGACCAGTCTATTCTGTTCCATAGATGTGAGGCCTGCATGTCCTCTGCTTTGTCTGTCCATGCCGTCTGCAGGGGGAGCAGGGGACACTCAAGGGGTTCAATGGAAAGGGCTGGCCACGGAAATCAGAGTTGCACGTGTATGTGTGAATCATCCTTGACTCCTGTTTTCTCATCTGCTGTGATTTGGGACAGTTTGTTAAGCACTGCAGGATTTAAATGGATGTTTTCTGAGGTAATTTCAATCCCGTGCTCTCAACTGTTCCATTTCCCCAAATGAAACTCTTTTTTGGTCTTTTTGTTTTTCATTTTCCTCCAAAAGTCAATTTTCCTTTGTCACGGGCAGTAGAAAGGTACTCTGAGAGCAGTAGTCCACACACAGCCCACTGTTGTCTGTTAAAAAAAGTTGCCGAAAATCATCTGCAGGAAGAGATGGGGGGTGGGAGGGAATCTGTGACTGTGACATGCTGTACATCACATCAAATATTTTAGGGGGGAGGTGATGTGGGGCTAGTGTATCGAGGGGTTTGGTTGAATTTTTTCTTCCCTTTTCTTAATGAGCATGGTTCTCTGAGAGGATGATAAGAAGGCAGAAAGACATGATTAAAATCTATTAAAAATCATGTGAAAGGAACAGATTCTCAAAACTGAAAGGGATCTCTGAAATCAAGTAGGCCAATTTATACCAGAATGATAATACTGGCTTTACATTTGTTTTTCTTGAGTTTTTCCAGGACAAAGAGCTCTAGTTTAAGAATTAGAGGAACTGGATTGAAATTGCACCACTGATCCTCACTACCTATGTGACTTTGGGGAAGTCACTTAAATTCCACAGGGGTACTCAGTGTATTCATTTGCTAAGTGAATGGATTAGATCTCCTCTGAAGACCTTCCTTGCTCTATAGCTACAGTCCTATGACCCCTCCAACAACATGTCCAACAAGCATTCTGCTTGAACTGACTTCTGTTGGAAGACTTTTCGTGCCTCTAACAGCATCCCTTTCCTCCTGCCATAAAGGAAACTTAAAGAAGCAGCCAGATGGGATGGAATATTAGATGGTCTGTGTGTGTGTGTGTGTGTGTGTGTGTGTGTGTGTGTGTGTAGCACTGTGCCCACTGCCTGGCACAGAGCAGTCATTGAAAGGCTTATTATCGATGGCATAGACTTCCCAAGAAACACTATACTAATAGTAGAACCAATCAGAACAACCTCCTTGACTGCAGTCTCCTTTCACACTCTGGTGGAAATAGCCCAGGACCCTGAACCAAAGAGTCCTTGAGAAGAATCCCTTCTGTACCAGCTTTCAGTTCAGAACCTATCTTCATGACTGTGATGAGTGGTCATTGGGAAGAAATAGCCAGCCATCATCATCATTATCATCACTACTGACCAGTGACCAACTGCCACTGAGAATGGATATACTTGGGAGCCTTATGAGTGGTAGGGCCCTTCTCCCACCCCCAATATGGGTAGGACCCATATTTGCAGTCTAAATCCAGTAAGTTGCTCTGTAAAAATAGGGCCTGACAAGTGCTTCTTGGGGTGCTAGAGCCCTTGCTACTTAGTAGGCACATTTACTACTGACCCAGAAAAGAAAGTTCTTCCCACCAGAGGCCTTGGTACCATTACATGGTTCAGCATCAGAGTAAGTCACTTAATTCTTCAGCATCTTTGTTTGTTCTTCTAAAATTGAAGGAGCTGGATAAGGTAACCTCTAAGGTCTCTTCCAACTTTAGCTCTATAATTGTGTGAGGTTGGTTTGGGGATTTTCCTTTCTTAGAGGTAAAGACTAGATGGCTTCTTAGAGCTCTGAGAGTCTGTGATTCTCTAAGCTGCTAGCTTCCATTTATTTATCCCATCTTCCCTATCCCTAAATTGTTCTCAAACAAATCTAATCACTCCATGGATCTGCAATGTCATTTATGCAGATATTCCCTCTAAATATGCAGATATCTGCATGTGAGTTGACCCATAACACAGGGAATCCATCCAGTGTTCTGGTGGCTTTTCTGAGTTCTTTTAAAATTGTACGCATAGACACGATAAAGTTGACCTTTCAGTGAAATGTATGTGACTTAGACATTTGAATCCATTTTCTGATCCCACCTCTTCCTGCAATAGATTACTTAGTCATCTTGTCTTTTCCCCTTTGACTTGACTCATGCTAAGGGGAAGTCACGATGACGTGGTGGAGAGAGTCTTGGCTCCCTTCTCCAAGGAACCCAGTTTTGTTTCACAGCCATGTTCTGCCTTTAGCTCGATTATATGAAGGGAATCACTTCACTGCCCTCTATCTTAGTTCTGTATATGTTAAGTGAAATAAGATTGGATTAGATGATGTCTAAGGCTCTTTTTATATCTAAAGACATGGGTCACTTGTTTGACTGCCAGTTGGTTATTTAGAAAAGACACATCCTCTGAATGCTCAAAGTTCCCGTCAAGACTTTGCAAAGATACGAATTAAGTTCCAGCTTTAGGAAACATGTTTACAAAGCGTTAGCTCATTTAGATGGGTTGCAGTGGAGATATGTCTTCCCAGTATGTGAACAGCAGGTGTCTTCCCCCTGATGATGTCTATTTATTTCCCTCTTTGGCTCAGTGGTGTGGCCGTTCGGGTAGTTTATAGAACAGCATGAAAAAGAGTCAGTGGCATATTGAACTGGGACTCTTTCCATTCAGCTAAAGCAAGAGACTAAGAAACTAGGAGTTGCTCTGCCTTCTTGGGGTGCCCTTGCATTTATACCTCTCTGGTCACTTAGTGCAGGGAAAGGAAGTGTTTTGCAAATGTTGCAAATGGCACCAATAGCTTTTGGACTGTCAGAAGCCAAATGTTTTGGTTAATCCCCTTTAGAACCTTAAACCAGATCTCTTTGCCACATAGAAATGATGGTGAGAAGAGATCAGTCATTTAAATGCTGGTGCTAAGCAGTTGGTAAACATTGTCTTATTTGCAGGGAAGTAGAGGTGCTCACAGGTGATCCTGTGAGACACAGGTCTTGCCTCCTAGAGCCCCAGACACACGTCAGCTTCTAGGCCAGACTTGGATTCTGTGGGGCAGAGCTTTGCCAACTAGTGAAGATGTACACACCTATCAGATTGGCTAAGATGACAGGAAAAAATAATGATGAATGTTGGAGGGGATGCGGGAAAACTGGGACACTGATGCATTGTTGGTGGAGTTGTGAACGAATCCAGCCATTCTGGAGAGCAATCTGGAATTATGCCCAAAAAGTTATCAAACCGTGCATACCCTTTGATCCAGCAGTGTTTCTATTGGGCTTATATCCCAAAGAAATACTAAAGAAGGGAAAGGGACCTGTAGGTGCCAAAATGTTTGTGGCGGCCCTGTTTGTAGTGGCTAGAAGCTGGAAATTGAATGGATGTCCATCAATTGGAGAATGGCTGAATAAATTGTGGTATATGAATGTGATGGGATATTATTATTCGGTAAGAAATGATCAGCAGGATGATTTCAGAAAGGCCTGGAGGGACTTACATGAACTGATGCTGAGTGAAATGAGCAGAACCAGGAGACCATTATACATTTTGACAACGATATTGTATGAGGATGTATTCTGATGGAAGTGGATTTCTTTGACAGAGAGACCTAACTCAGTTTCAATTGATAAATGATGGACAGAAGCAGCTACACCCAAAGAAAGGACACTGGGAAATGAATGTGAACTATCTGCATCTTTGTTTTTCTTCCCGGGTTATTTTTATCTTCTGAATCCAATTCTCCCTGTGCAACAAGAGAACTGTTCGGTTCTGCAAACATATATTGTATCTAGGATATACTGCAACATATCTAAGATATATAGGACTGCTTGCCATCTGGGGGAGGGGGTGGAGGGAGGGAGGGGAAAAATCGGAACAGAAGTGAGTGCAAGGGATAATGTTGTAAAAAATTACCTGGCATGGATTCTATCAATATAAAGTTATTATTAAATAAAATTTTTTTAAAAAGTATCTCTCCCCCCCCCCAAAAAAAAAAAAAACTAGTGAAGATGTTTGGGACAAATGGGCTCAGGGGAGAGAAGGAATGAGGGAATACAGGATAGTCTGGATAGAGTTGGGGCCCACCTAGGCGAGAGTCAAGTTCTCTGCTCAGCAGGAGTTTGAGGCAAGAAGCTTTGGAGAAAGGGCCACTCTAACTACAAGGCCTTGCGAGTGAGGGTGGAACAAGTTTAGGGTTGGGGGACAGGGATGGTAGATGGGAACACATAGCCCTTCTCATTGTCAGGCCCTGGGCGAAAGCCTTACTTGCTCTAGGCTCATTTCAGCACTAAAAAGGGGTGCTCATAAGCTATGGCTGGTCATTAATCCTGTTCTCTGGGAATCCTAGCTATTCTTGTAACTCTTGAAACTCTCCAAAATGAAGCCATCATCCAACTTCCTGTATGCTTCCTTGCCTTCCAATGGATTCTAGATGTAGCTCTGCTGGGGGATGAGGGAGAATAGTGTGCATGTTGACAAGCGTGCAGATATCCACATCCATTTATGCTGGAACTCCGGCTCAATATCTCAGGGAAAGTTCATGGGGAATGAATTTGGATCCTATCTTTGTGGGGCTCCATCTTAGGATGGAATATGTGTTTTGGGCTGGAGATGCCATAAAAATCCATCTAGAGTAAAATGGAAGAGGATTCTCGGCATGCCTCCAACTCAATGTGTTGCCCTTCTCTCTCCACCTGGAAGTTTTTGTGTCTCTTCTCATCCTTCTCTTCCAGCCCCCCATCTGGGTCAGCTAGGCCAACTCAGTGGTGGCTTAACAAATCTGTCTCTCCTCCCAGGGTTGGCAGCAGATGCCCAGTCCAGGTTGGCAGGGGCTTGCCTGTGGACTCAGAATCACGAGCCTTGGCAAAGAGCTCTCTGGGAATGTTCTTTTTAGGCAGAGCGTGAAGAGGGATTTGGAGCACTGGCTCTTTGAGGGAGATGAGTGTGAAGTAGGGGAGGAAGGGGATGGACATTCCAGAGGCCAATATCATCTGCAATGTTGCCCATCCTAGCAGGAGCTCTGGGTCCCGACATATGGTGGCAGAATTACCTCTCTGCGATTTGACTGTGGGATATGATTTATCCAGTCTAAGGGACTATGGTGTCAGAGAAGAGATTCGATGCTAAACATGCTCTGCATGGGAAAACAGGCGAGGCTTCCCCGGATGCAGACAGAAGAGTAGAGCGGCCACTGTCTGCGAAGCTAGACTGGGGTCTGTGGTTGAAATGTAATTTTATATGGCCCTCTCCTAGTCATTTTCTAGGTTGGGATGCTATCCATCATTTCAGATAGACAGTCGGGGGGGATCTTGACTTTGGGGGATATTGATGGAGGGGAAAGGGAGAAGATCTATATCCTCTTCGGTCTCTCCATCACTCACCTGTTTGCCTCTTTACAGGGTACATGCCTACTGCCCCTCTTGACCTCTGCTTTTAGAATGCCTGACTCGATTTGTATACAGTAGTGGATTGAGAATTAACTGGCCTTCTGGGATTTGTAGTTGAAAAGTAATGTAGTAGGGGCAGCTAGATGGCTCAGTGGACAGAGCACCAGCCCTGAAATTAGGAGGATCTGAGTTCACATTTGGTCTCAGATACTGAACACTTCCTGGCTGTGTGACCCCGGGCAGCCATTTAACCCCAACTGCCTTAGGGGGAAAAAAAATAGTAATGTAGTTCTGACATCTAAGTTAGCTACGTACGGCTCAGGACAAGAATCACGAGCATGCAATGGTTTTGTTTGCATTTTGTATCTTCCGATCTGCTTATGAGCCATAGGAATGTAAGCTCTTTGAGGGTTTGAAGACAGGGTACTGTTATAATGTGTCCTTGGTGCCTGGCACCCGGTAGGCATAGTAAGTAACAAAATGCTTACTGGATTGAATTGAATTGGATAATTTCCAATTATTCAAAAGTGGAGATTGGAAAGTCATGAATTTACAAGACATACTTGCTAAAAGGTAATGAAATTTGACCGTTGATTCCCTGGAAAGTCACAGAAAATCACCAGAATGTCCCCCAGGAATGTTTTGCAATGTCTTTATAATTTTGTAATTGAAAGATCAGTAGCCTAAGTGAAGTCTTTTTCTTTCTTACAATGCCGGTGATCGCTGCCTGTTTACCCACTGCAGACATTGAAATCCAAGTTAAGCTTGGGTGGGGGGGTTGGACCTTCAAAAGGGCAGAGCCCAGGACATGTGAATCTCTAATGAGAAGGGACAGCTAGGGAATATATGACATGCCTTCATTGAAAGCGGTAAGGGTTTCAAGATGCTGGTGCCTTCTGTTTTACTCCTCCTTTCTGAACTAGACTAGAGAATAGAGCCAAATAGATCTTATAATTTCCTCTATGTGACATACATTTCCTGCTATCATGTGAGAAGAGAACTGGGTTTTGAAGCAGAAGACTTAGGTTCAAATGCTTCCTATTACCTGGACCAGTCACTTCACTTCTCAGCCACAATTTCTTCAACTGGTTTTGAACCAGAGGGCCTTAAAGGTCCTTTTGTGATCTTAATGTATGGTCCCATGAACCGTGTGATCTTGAGCAACATGCTTCTTGGTCTCATTTTCCTTAATAGAAAATGTCAAAGCATGGTCTTGCTGACCTCTCAGATCCCTTCTAACCCTGTATTCATAATCTTTGGGCCCTGATGCCTGGGACAACCTCCTTCCTCACCTCTACTTTGAATCGTTTCCTTTGAAGGCTTATCTCAGGTACCATGCATTTCACATCTCAGAGTAAAATGTGGCCTCGCCAATTTGGCGAGCGATTCTCTTTGTTCTATCTAGGTGACATTCCATTTAGAAATTGAACATGTTCCCAGGACACAGAGCAAAAGACAGATGGTGCTTTTTCTCTGAGGACTTTAAGTCAGTGATGGTAGCCATGTGGAACTCTGGCATGGCCCTCTTTTGCCCCCCAAAATGACCCTGCCGTATTCTGATGACTCATGTCCTAAGATCTGTGCCCACAACTTTAATCCGATCAAGTTTTAGAAGCCAGACATGTACTTTCATTTCTAATATACTTTCCTGTCCTTCACTGCTCTCCTAAAGAAACTGTAGCATTGTCAGAAGATTTCCATCTTCTCCAAGAAAAGTCTTTAAGGTGATTATCAAAAAGAATTGCAGAACTATCTAGCAGAACACCAAGTTAAAAATCTGCTTTTGCACAAGTTACTTTGCATTAAATGAGCACTTTTTTCTCTTACTTCCATAAAATAGCACTGAAATCACTTGTGATTAAACATTTTCTACATTGGATTCTCTAGAGTTAAGCAAAGAACTTGAGCTTTTTCAACAAGAGAGTATTAGAACAGGCACGTGTCACATTTTGCAGGGAGGCAAAACCATTTGCAATCTTTGGGCACTATTTACCAGTGTGAGCTCTCCTCGGTAATATGACTGATTGCTCTGTAAAGAAGATTCATTTGTTGTATGAATTAATCAGGATATGCAGATGGCAACATTTTAAACATCGAGATGTTATCTCTCCAAGAAGGCTGGTCATCCATTGCTAATCATAATTTTTTCATCTTTTTTTCCATTTAAGAAAATTAAACCAAATGTCACCCACGTCATTGAACACACAAGGGGGCGTCTAAGTCAGAAAATCTGAAAGGAAAATTATCTCAGCAAAGGTTCAACAGAATTGAGCTTCCTTGGAAGATAGTTATTTACCACTTCTATTTCATGTTCTGTATGAGAATATGATTAATGACTCATTGGATGAGATCCCGGTACATCCAGTCCAATATCTATTCTCTATCTTCCTCTCCTCCTCCTTTTCCTCTTCTTCCTCATTTCTTCTCCCTCCACCAGAGGATAAGAACTTCATAGTTTCTATTAATTACTTATCATTTGGTCCTGATAACATAAGCACATTTTGCTTCAAACTTTCTCAAACTGGGAGAGGAAGACAAAACCAGCACTTCAGAATTCAAGTAACAGCAGGTACTCCAGGGTTGGTGAGAAAAAAATCATTTTGTAAAAAATCAGAATTCAGTATAATAATCTCTTCTACCATTCAATTCAGTAGGATTTATTAAGTTTCTACTCTGCGCCAGATGCAGGAGATACCAAGATAAAAACCAAATAGCCCCTGCCCTTAGGAAGCTGATATCGTGCTATTAAATACAAAGGATACCCAAAAGAATTAGGAAGTAGAGAACATTGTGGACCAGAAGTCCTGCCAGAGGTAGCCTTAAGACTGAGGTCTAAAGGCAGCCAGGGATCCCAAAAGACAGAGCAAGGGGTGATTTTTACACGATCATCTTGTAGCACTTTAGTCTAGACCTTACCTTGCCTTCAAGTTGGCAAACATGACTTCCTGGATTGTGATGGGAAGGTTTAGCTATATTTTCTATCCTTAGTGCTTGCCATTAAGTGCCATTAAAGAAGTTTTGGTTAAGTTCTTGCTCTGCACGATTTCTAGATCACTGCTACAGTTCTTCCACCATATGACTTCATGCACCTGGTACACATGCATACCTTTCAAAAGATGGAAATTCTGCTCTAGAAACAGGATTAGAAGAGGTATTTGATGTCCTCCTATCTAGCTCTGAGCTTGAGTCTGGCTCCTCTAGACAGTATCTCATAAACTCCAAAGCCATTGAAGGCAAATTCTCCTGCCTGAGTTAGCATATTGGGAACATATTAGATAGTGATAAAGTTACACCTTGTATTGAGACATGTTCCTCTTCACCTAAAGACTTTTTTTTCCCTAGGAGTAACTTGTAGTGTTGCACAGTTGTTTTTTTTTTATATATGTAAAACCAAGCTTCAGATATTTGAAAACTAGAATCATGTCCATCTTCCTTCTCTCTGTCATGAGAAGGGTAGACTGGTTGGCTTCCAAGGTCCTTTCCAGTTCTTGAGAGGTGATCCCATGATCTTGTGAATGCTCTTCCTTCTTTTCTTTTTCAGGCTAAACAGCCACTCTTCAACCAGTCACCAACCATGTCTTAAGTGCTTATTGAGTTCCAAGCCTTGGGGATACAAGTGGGAAAATGAGGTAATTGTGGTGTTCAGGCAGTTGAAATTCTATTGTGGGAGATAATAAAGTCGCCTCTGACTCTTCATGCCCCCATTTGGTGTTTTCTTTGGTGAAAATGCTGAAATGGCTTGCCATTTCCTTCTCCAAGTGTGTGCTTATAAACATATAAACAAGATCATTTCCTTAGCTGTCTTCCTGGGTTTTAGTTTCCTTGTGACCCTGAGCAAGTCAATTCATTTTTATCTAAGTTGGTTTCCTTTTAATATAAAATGTGGATCACGATAGCCTCTACCTTCTTACAGCATCATGAGGCTCCAAGAAGATATTTGTAAAATGCTTAGCGTGGTATCTAACACAGCTAGCACAGAATCACTGCTTGTCCCCTCCCTCTCCCACTGAGAATCTGCTAGTGTAGCTCAATCGTGGGCTCTTTCTTTTCAGAGAGGACAGAGGGCCTTCCCCACTAGAGAATGATTTTCCTTCAAAAGGAACAGAAGTAAATGGAGATGGAGTGAGGCTGAGTCACTTTGTATTCTGAAATGAGGTAGACAGGGCATGGGATGAGGAAAGCATCCGTACAAAGCGTTTGGGAGAAGTTCAGTGGAACCATGATGGGATGGAAGAGGAAGTTGATAGAAAGTTCTGGAAACAGCCAAAGCATTCTACAGATGCACGGTTAGGTAGTGATGAGGGATGCCTTCAATTATTTCTACATCTGCTGGAGCATGCTCTCTGCCAGATAAAGAATGGCTAAGAATTTCCTGGTTTGCCTTAAGAACACTCCCATCCTCCCGGACTCGAAGAACGCTTGAGGGGCTCTGCTCTTCTGGACCTCATTCTTTCCTACAAAGAACTGCTGAGGGAAAAACAATGGGAATTTTGTGGAATTTGGGATAAGAAAAAGGAAACTGAGCACAGTGGCATCTGTATCCTAGTCTGGGGAAAGCATATTTGAAAGGGTTCAAACATACAATAGTTAAGAACCTACGAATTAAAATCAAAAGGGAGATTTAAGCCCAGGATAGAAGGGAAACTCAATAAAATCTTGTCAACATAAAGAGAAGGTAATACTGGTCACCTCTTTGCTTCTTTTTCCTCTTTGTTTGTATTTCAAAGACAACGATGGAAATGTTTAATAGGACATGGATACTGAAGAAAATAAGAGAGCATCTGTTTCATGGCTGGCACATTGAAAACCCTCAACAAATGCTTGCTCACTGGCTGATTGAGTGCATTTGTTCAGCTTGAAGCACTAGGCTCTGATGAATTCTATCCCAGAGTTCTCTAAGAAAGAGCAGATGTGATTGCCAATCAAGTCATTGTCAGTGATTCACTTGGAAAGATCATGGAGATGAGGAGATGTGCCTCAGGACCGAAGAAGGGGAGATGATATTCTGTTTTTCCAAAGAGAGCAAATCTGAAAGCTCTAGGTCAATGACCTTGACTCTGGACACTAGTAGGATATAAGAATATTTTTTAAAGAGATGCTTAGGGAACACACACAAATGAAGTTGTGGTCACAACGAGCCAACGCGGCATCATCAAGAAAAGATCACATCACATGAAACTCATTTCCTTCTTTGACAGGATTACTAGTCTGACAGATGAAGTGTCATGAAGAGTTCTGGTGGAAGGGACCCATTGCCTCCCGGGGGAGCCCATTCTACTCTGGAATAGCTCTGAACTTCAGAAAATGTTTTCTTCCCTAAAGATTAAATTTGCTTCTTGCTAAATTGTTGCTTTTGACACCCGAGGCCAAAGTGAACAAATGTAATTTTTCTTCCACATGAAAGCCTTTTAAGTATATGAAGACAGCTATCATCCTTTCCTTGAGTCTACTCTTCTGCAGACTAAATCCTCCCTGTTCTTGCAACTGTTCCTGCCCCTTGAATAGATTAAAAAAAAAAAAAGCTTCCAGTGTTTCTACTTGCTCTTCTCTGGATTCTTTCCAGCTTCTGCATGTCTTTCTTAAATTCAGCTGCTAAGAAATATAACTACTGCCTTAGCTGTGGTGTGAAGAACCTCAAAGATCTGAAAAGGGTGGAAGACATTTGCTCTCTCACCTTCTTATTCTAGGAGATGATGTGTGTCTCTAAAGACCTCAAGATCATGTTTGCTTTTTGGTTTCTACATCCCACTGCTGATGCATGTTGAGCCTGGAGACTACCAAATTCTCATTTATGTTATCTTGCCGCCAGCCCTCCTTCATCTTTTAAATGTGCAATTGATTTCTTGAACCCAATTGTAAGACTTAAAATTTAACATTTACATTCACTTTGATCTCTTGGCCTTGAACCCTGTTCTAATGTTCTAATCTGTTTGAAGTCTTTCTTTCCTTTTGTCTTTTGAATCAACCATGTAGTGTCTGTCTACCACCAAAGTGCAAATCTCATACTCTGTGTCCACTTTCTGTAGGGTATCCTCTTATGACTCGATCTTCATTTGAACTTTCTTATATGAAATATATTCTTCCACTTGTACTTCACAAACAAAGGTGGAAGGTTGGTGCTCCACCACACAACTTTGGGTGGTATGACCTCTGAACGAGTTGGGAGTTCTTGGAGTTGTTTAACTCATTCAGGCTGTACTCCTCTCTTGTCTATAAGGATGGCATGTGAGATGTGAGATGTCAAATGGTTTGCAGACATCGTTTTTATGCTATCTCCACAGTATTCCTTAGATGTCCTGATCTAATAGCCTGGGAACAAATGTACTTTAGCTGACGTGAGGTATAGCTGATGAAGCCACTTTGGCTTTACTATTTGTCTTTCAGACACCTAAGCCACCTCCCAAGTAATCTGGTTTAGAATTTTTCAGGAGTTGAAGTCCAGCTCAACAAGTATTGACCTTCTTGCTCTTTTGGTGAAGAGAGACATCCTTTGTTTCTTCCTCCCATCCCATACTCTGCTGGTCTTCAGTAATTTCTCAAAGATAACTTCCTAACAGTGACAGCAGTTATGGCCACAAGGTTTTCCTTCTGCTAGAATGTGATTCAGTTCATCTTTAGGAATGGCCTTCACTTCTTTGGGGTTTCAAGTAACTCTTATCCACATTTATATTGGTAGCCCTGGTTTGAAAATGATTTGCTTTGGTACATTATTCAATCTGCAGACATTAAGCTCCTACTGTACAGGCCAGGAACTACTCCAGGCCCAGTGGGTGCAAATTCAAATAACGATTCATCATTCTCAATAGAAGCCACATCAAAGTTGATTTTTATTTTATGATGAACTCAAAATCTGTGTTTAAGTCCTCACTGATGGTTTCAGTGAGACCTCTAATTGATAAAAGAAAAAGCTCTCTGATCAGACTATCGCTCTGTCTGGAATTCCACCATTAAATGTTCTTTCCTTTGGCCTTTGAAGACTTATTTGGCCTTTACTACTAGTCCTTTAGAGTGAATATTCCATCTGCAGAAAGCATTGTAAGTTAGGTACAGGAGTGCCAGAGGCCAGAATATTATACACAGTCCCTGCTCTCCAAAAATTTCAAACTTGCTATTTCCCTATATATTTCCTTCCTTCTTCCCCACCTCTTGAAATCCCTGAGCCTTTAAGGGTCAGCATTCACTGATAGCACCTCTCCACCCACCTCAGGGGCTAATAACCTTATCTGCCTTTTGTGATTATATGGCACTGAGCCCATAGTATCTCTTTCAGAAGACTAGAAGTTCCTTCCTTCAGAGGATAGCCAAGCAGTAAGGCACTTTTTATGGAACAGAAAATGTCCTAGGTT
Organism: Antechinus flavipes; assembly: GCF_016432865.1. Lineage (NCBI taxonomy): Eukaryota > Metazoa > Chordata > Mammalia > Dasyuromorphia > Dasyuridae > Antechinus > Antechinus flavipes. Next base: position 68,010,556 of record NC_067404.1, on the reverse strand, counting down.
CTGGCAATGTAGTCAGAAAAACGAATTACTATGGCCCTCATGAGCTGAACTGTTATGGAAAGGAAATAACTAAAACACAAAGAAGCAAATGCAACATAAGTATTGGGCCTAGTGGATAGAGTGACAGACTGGGGTCAGGAAGACCTGAGTGCCAATTCAATCTCGGACACATATTAGCTGTGGAGCCCTGGGCAAAAGACAACTTCTGTATGCCTCAGTTATCTTGTCTGTAAAATAGGGCTCCTAATAGCATCTACTTCCCAGGGTTTTTTGAGGCTCAAATGAGATAGATTTCTTTTTTCTCTTTTTAAAAATATTATAGCTTTTTATTTCAAAATATATACATGGATAATTTTTGACATTCACCCCTACAAAACCCTTTGTTTGAATTTTTTCCTTCTCCCAGTCAACAAGTGATCCAGTATATGTTAAACATGTACAGTTCCTCTGTACATATTTCCACAAATATCATGCTGCACAACAAAAATCAGATCCAAAAGGAAAAAAAAAGAGAAAGAAAACAAAATGCAAACAAACCAAAACAAAAGTGAAAATGCTATGTTGCAATCCATACTCAGTTCCCACAGCCCTCTCTCTGGTTGTAGATGGCTCAATCATCACTAAACAAGTGGAAATGGTCTGAATCATCTCCTTGTTGAAGAGAGAGCCACGTCCAGCAGAAATGATCATTGTAAACTCTTGTTGCCTTGTACAGTGGTCTCCTGGTTCTGTTCACATCACTCAACATCATTTCCTATAAGTCTTTCCAGACTTTTCTAAAATCATGCTGCTGATTCTTTCTTTCTTTTTTTTAAAAAAAATATATAGTTTTTTATTTACAAGATATTTTATTAGATATAAAGATATACAAGATATTTATTTACAAGTAATTTTTCAGCATTGACCCTTACAAAACCTTCTGTTCCAACTTTTCCCCTCTTTCCCCCACCCCCTTCCCGAGATGGCAGGTAGACCAATACATGCTAGATATGTTAAAGTATAAGTTAAATACATATATTTATACATGTCCATGCAGTTATTTTGCTGAACAGGAAAAATCGGACTTAGAAATAAGGTAAAAATAACCTGAGAAGGAAATAAAAAATGTAAGCAGACCGAAACAGAGGGAGTGGAAATGCTATGTTGTGGTTCACATTCATTTCCCAGAGTTCTTTCCCTGGGTGTAGCTGCTTCTGTCCATCATTGATCAATTGGAACTGAATTAGATCTTCTCTTTGTCAAAGAAATCCACTTCCGTCAGGATACATCCTCATACAGTATCGTTGCTGAAGTGTATAATGATCTCCTGGTCCTGCTCATTTCACTTAGCATCAGTTCATGTAAGTCTCTCCGGGCCTTTCTGTATTCATCCTGCTGGTCATTTCTTACCGAGCAATAATATTCCATAACATTCATATACCACAATTTACCCAGTCATTCTCCAATTGATGGGCATCCACTCAGTTTCCAGTGTCTAGTTACTACAAAAAGGGCTGCCACAAACATTTGTGTACATACAGGTCCCTTTCCCTTCTTTAGTATCTCTTTGGGGGGTATAAGCCCAGTAGAAACTGCTGGATCAAAGGGTAGGCACAGTTTGATAATTTTTTTGAGCATAGTTCCAAATCATTCTCCAGAATGGCTAGATGTGTTCACAATCCCACCAACAATGTATCAGTGTCCCTGTTTTCCCATGTCCCCTCCCACATTCCGCATTATCTTTCCGTCATTCTAGCCAATCTGACAGGTGTGTAGTGGTATCTCAGAGTTGTCTTAATTTGCATATCTCTGATTAATAATGATTTGGAGCATATTTTCATATGGCTAGAAATAGTTTCCATTTCTTCATTCAAAAAATTTTCATATCCTTTGACCATTTATCAGTTGGACAATGACTTGATTTTTTATAAATTAGAGTCAATTCTCTATATATTTTGGAAATGAGGCCTTTATGAGAACCTTTGACTGTAAAATGCTTGCCCAGTTTATTGCTTCCCTTCTAATCTTGTCTGTATTAGTTTTGTTTGTTTTTAATTTGATATAATCAAAATTTTCTATTTTGTGATTAATAATGATCCCTAGTTCTTCTTTGGTCAGAAAGGTCCTCCACAGGTCTGAGAGGTGAACTATTCTATGTTCTTCTAATATATTTATAATCTCGTTCTTTATGCCCAGATCATGAACCCATTTTGACCTTAGCTTGGTGTGCGGTGCTAAATGTCAATGCCTACTTTCTGCCATACTAATTTAGAATTTTCCCAGCAGTTTTTGTCAAACAGTGAATTCTTATCCCCAAAGCTGGGGTTTGGGGGTTTGTCAAACAATAGATCATTAAAGTTATTGACTATTTTATCCTACGAACCTAACCTATTCCACTGATCAACTAATCTATTTCTTAGCCAATACCAAATGGTTTTGGTGACCACTGCTTTATATTAATATAGTTTTAGATCTGCTACAGCTGGGCCACCTCCATTTGATTTTTTTCATTAGTTCTTTAGTCATCTTTATTATATTCACTCAACCTATCCAAGAGCACTTAATATTTTTCTAATTGGTTAGATCTGACTTTGTTTTTGTGGAAAGTGTTTTGTAGTTTTGCTCATAGAGTTCCTAATTTTCCCTTGGCAGAGAGATTCCCAAATATTTTATACTACCGGCAGTTACTTTAAATGGAATTTCTCTTTGTAACTCTAGCTGTTGGGTTTTGTTAGTGATATATAAGAATGCTGATGACTTACGTGGGTTTATTTTGTATCCTGCAACTTTGCTAAAGGTGTGGATTATTTCTAATAGATTTTTAGTAGAATCTCTGGGGTTCTCAAAGAATGTTGGTCGTTTCTTACAGAACAATAATATTCCATAACATTCACATACCATAATTCATTCAGCCATTCCCCACCTGATGGGCATCCCCTCAGTTTTCGATTTCTTGCCACTACAAAAAGGGTTGCCGCAAACATTTTTGCACATGTTGGGGTCCCTTTCCCTCTTTTTTGATCTCTTCAGGATACAAGCCCAGTAGAAACACTGCTGGGTCAAAGGGTATGCACAGTCAAATGAGATAGATTTTTTAAGCAAATAAATGCTAGCTATTCTTTTTACAAACACAGTGATTTCTGACTGGATGAGGGGACGCTGAGCACTGACAAAGGATCAGAAGATGGGTTTCATGTAGGAGATGGTAACCTAGGAGTTCCAAGGGTGAAGGTGAAGAAGGGAGAACATTCTAGGCACGTGGAAGGGCTTCTGCAAAGTCATGGATGTAACATGGAATGGCAATCAAGAAGAAGATTGTGTGGGCTAAGTAGGTTGGAACATAAGGCACTGACGGCAGTGACGAGCCACAAGCTTGCAATGGTGAGATCTAGCTAGAATGTGATGGGCTGTTAAAAATACCATATTCAGGAGAGAATATTTCCCCCTAGAGATAAGGGGGAACCATTGCTATTTCTTGATCAGGGGTGTGCCATCCTCTTGAATTGTGAGGCTGTTTTTGTTTTTCGTCTTTGTATTCTTGGCACATTCTTTGCACAGTAAAACCTCATTGAGTTGAATGGCATCAGACAGCAGAGGATGTATTTACCGACCATGGTCACATTTAAAAACACTGAGATTCAAACACACACACACACACACACACACACATCACAAAAAGTAGAGGACTCTGGAGCAAGAACATTTTAAAAAATCTACCTGGAGTTCCACAATAGTTTGGCCAGTGAATCTTTTCCCATTCTTTTCTCTATCCTTTAGCATTGTACTGACATGAACCATGTTGACAATGAAGGGAGAGGAGAGAGGTCTATAAGAATTGAGCATTGCTCATGTTTGCAGACTTGTTCCAGGATATTGATCAGCTCTGCTTATTTTCTCCTTGTTTTGTTGCCCTTTTGGTATATGGGATGACTGACAGGGGAGTCAGAGGTACTGGGGAAAATTGGTCACATAAAAATAAATAAGACATCACGACAAACTTATTTTTTAAAGCTCTCATGCGGGTGTCACAGTTTTGAGTTATTTAAAAATATAAAATAGTGAATTTGTGAAATGCCAAACCAAGGACAAACTGGTGTGAGTCATTATTGGTTAATATGGTAGAAATATATATATATATGTAAAGAGATTTTATAATAGATTCAAGCATTTTAAATTAAAAGTAGAAATGATGGTATACTAATAGGAAATATAAATGGAGTATATAAACAGTATATTTGAATAATAAATGCCCACATAATTATACATACACATATGGTTTAATAATTAATACTCTCCCCTAAATCGAATGGTGAACCTTTTCCATGATTGTATTTTTGCTTTTGACTGCGAATGTCACCTCTTACCCACAGGTAAAGCAATTATCTAGGGAGGAGTAAATGACCAAAATGCAGAATATTTAAAAGGTCAAAGTAGGAGAAAAGCATAATTAATAATATATGAGGCATTAAACTCCCACTATCACAATCTCATTACAAAGGTTATTGTAAAAAGCAGAAAATATGACCCAACATTTATGCATGTTCATAGCCCACCCTGCTATGGAACTGTGAGATGCCATATTTCAGGTCATCTTGGTACCAGTTCTACTAATTGTCGATTGGAAGTCCTTCTTCAGTGTGGGATGGAACCAGCCCTGTTGACCCTAGTCGCAGTTCCCTTTTCTAAGACCCTCTTTCTCACCCTCCCTGATTTTCTACTTAGCTGTTGTGCATGAGAAAAGAAAACTGTTGTCATCTGCCACTTGTAAAGTCCTAATATGGTACGCCTAGCTACCAGCTGTCTGAAGTGGCTAATTTGGGAAAACAGGAAAGTTATTGATTGCGTATCAGTGCCAGGATAACGCCTCAACATCTATTCACTCATATCCTGGGATGCACAATGTGACAGAAGTTAGAGATAAGTCATATTGACTATCTGGTCCAACTATTAACCAGAAAATTCCTTTGAAGGCTAGTTTTGCAGACATACTCCCAGTCCCAGAAACCCACAGAATGGGTTTATGTCTAGTATAATTTGCTCTTTTGCTCCTATAGAAAGAGCCAAAAAGAACATGGCCTAATTTCTTAGCCCACCCACATCCCAGATCTTCATGGACTTTCACATGTGGAGAACTCATATCCTGGATCAGACTAAAGAGGCCAGAGTTTTCTGTGACCACAGTCGATTTTTTCTGGCATCAACAGCACTTTCCATTCTGTTCTCGTCTTCCATCTGCCCCCAAATGAAACCTGAAAAACCAATTAAGTCTCATCAATGCCAGGAGTGACATATATCTTTGGTAGGAAATAATATATTGACTAGGAATGTGCGTCAGTGCAAAAAAGGACCCCACATTCTTTCCATGTGGGGAAAAGTCGAGCCAAAGGAGAGGTGAGGAAGCAAGATGACGGCCGGGTTGCTTGGCAGCAAGCTTGTTTTCCTTTCCTCCACTTCTTCTGCCCACTTTTAGTCTCAGCAGGAAGCGGCCAGGCTTTGATCATCTTTGGCATGGGGTGGGGTGGGAATGGTGGCAAATCTTGTTGAAATTTTTCAGAAGATGGGAGAAGTCAGTTGCCCCTAAAAGTTGCCTTAGAAATTTTATCAGAAAAGGGCAGACTATGCAGGGGAGTAAGCAATAATAGCAAGGAGATGTTGAGATGAAACATCAGTTCTTTTTTTTTTTTTTTGTCCATTCCCACCATCATTGACACTTGACCAGTAATGGACTGCACCTTGTTTTCATTCTCCTTCCTTGTCTTCATTCTCCTTCCTTGTCTTCTTTCCTTACTTCTCCTTAATATTCTGTTTCTTTGGGCTGTTTCTTGCAAATGTTCTCATTTCTAGACTCTGGGGATATCTCATGTCATTCTCCTTCTATGCACATCCTCTGTGTGAGTTGTGTTTATGTAGAACAACTTCCTCACCCTCATCATTCTCCGTCCTTCCCACTCCCTATCCAAGCTGCAAAGAGAAAACCCTTTGCTGTCCTTACCCACCATAACAGCATAGAGGTTCCCAGAGGATTGTAACCTTTGTACCCAGAAAAGAGCAGTTTCAGTATTAGGTATTGGGAGAGAATTAGTTGTTTTTTTTTTTGTTGTTGTTGTTGTTTTTGTTGTTGTTGTTGTTGTTTTATCATTTGGTGATGATGTGGAGATGTGGGTGTAATTTTCGGTCTTACTCCATGAGTAAAGTAGGTGTCTGGCACTCTGTTAACATAGCCTGTCTGGATGGTACACCTTGTATTGTCATCCATTTAGTTGCTTTCTCTCTTTTGTGACCTGCTCTGGACTCTGTCACAAGTTGTGGAGTTCTGCATTAAATGAAGAACCAGCCTTCCTGGGAACAAAGTGGGAGGGAAGTCAGTAAAGAGCAGAATGGCTTTGTGGAGTGAGCCCCAGCTCTGGATCCATAGGAACTGGGTTCAAATTTTGTTTCCGATGCTGCCCTGCCAACCTCACAAGTTGTTTGGCCCCCAGTTTCATAATCTGTATGGGTAGGAGCAAATGACCTCTGAGATCCTTTCCAGCTGTACATCTATAAAACTGTTTTCAAAGAAGAAAAACTTTTGACCATCAGCAGAGTAACAGGTGGTAGAGAGCTTTACTAAATAAAAGTTCCTTACAGGCCCCCTCACCTTCTGTACATGTGGTTTTTCATCTACCATCAGGAAATGAGTTTCTAACCCATTGAGCTGTTAAACTGTGCTTCACCAGCACTAGTCTTCTCTTAGAAAGAGGGCTGTGGAGATGAAAAGGAAGCTGGTATTTGTCAGTTGGATCACCCTTTTACTATTTCCTCATCACGTAATTTCAGTTGTGGGAAGCAACTGACCAAAGGATGGGTAATTGTATTGACCTTTTATTGGGTGTTAGACCTTGGCACAAACATTGGGTCCCTGTGATATCTAAAGGTCACAGGAAATAGAAATCTTTTTTCCTCGTCTTGACGCCAAAAGTAATCTTTGGTTTCTTTCACAGAACCGACAAGTCATTTGATGCTCCATAGGTGCCACCTGAATGCCAGGAATATGAAAGGGGGGAATAGACCTTTTACTTGGAGATCGATTGGCTCAGTCTCCTTTTTGAGCATTCCCAAAGATCATCATTAATAGCTACAGGGCTTCTTCCAATTATGGGCACTCTTCTGGGTGTCCCGTAACTAATGTTTTTTTTTCCATGTAGCAGAAACGGTTTCCTCCAATTCCTATGAGAGATGCTAGCTCTTGTCAGGCTGAGTTTGAGAAATATTAAAAGAGCTCATTGATTAATTAAGAGTCAGACTAAGGAGATATTTTGAGGACAATTCTGCCTTTTCCTCCCTGAACTGTGGTGAAGAAAATGAAGGTGAGAGAAGAGAGCAAGGGTGCTGTCCAGCAAATGGTGGTGAGGATTCCATTTCTAGTCCTCTGGAGCCAGGACTTATGCTTCTGTTGTATGCTTCCTCCTCATTTATTAAGGTCATTCTTTAATTAATCACAGCAGAAAATAATGACTAGTATAAGACTCCCTTCCTTTTCCTTCTCCTTCCCTCTCTAAATCAGACTCGGAGAATGTGTGAATTGGGAAGATCATCAGCAGTTGTCTAGTCTAAGCCATACACTGAGGAATCATTACCGTAACATCCTTGACAAGGGCCTAGGAAGGCCTGAGACAAAATACTGCCTCTGATCCTGGACTAGTCACTGAAACTCTAAGACTAGAAATTGTGACCAACTTTAAGACTAGTAATTGTAATACTCAGTGACTTTCCCAGACTAGAAATTGGTACCATAGATGTCCATCTTCACTGACAAAAGGAGGCCCTCACTGGGGGCTCCAATAATTGTTAAAAAGCGTTAGAGAGGAAAAGTGAGCAGCTAGATGGCACTGCAGTGGGTAGAGGACCAGAGCTGGAGTCAGGGAAAATTCCTCCGAGTTCAAATCTGTCCTCTAACACTTACTAGTTGTGGGACCCTGAGTTAGTCATTTAAGCCAATTTGCCTCAGTTTCCTCATCTGTAAAATGAGCTGGAGAAAGAAGCAGCAAACCACTTTGGTATCTTTGTCAAGAAAATCCCAAACAGGGTCCTGAAGGGTCAAATATACCAAAAAATGATTGGACAAAGGGGAACAGAGAGAAATCCATAACCGAGTGTTCTAGTCATTTTTTCTGAGTGAATCCAGGAAGGTCCCAGAAAGGTGTTGGTATGTGTTAGGTATGTATTGGTATATGTATGCGTTAGGTGATGTGAGTTTTGAAGATAGGTTTCTCTCTCTCTTTACCTTTCATGGGATTTCCTTGGTGGTGGTGGTAGGCGTGTTCCTTATCACAACAAAACTGCAGATACAATGCCAAGAGTAAAAGTAAAGAAGGAGAGAAGGACTATGGTGGGGAAGCAAGGGAAGAATGCTAGGATGTGCTCCAGGCCCAGAGAGGGGAGAAGCACCTGTGGGGCTTTGATTTTATTCTGGAGGCAGTAGGAAGCCAGCAAAGGTTTAAATATATTCAGTGCAATTTTCCCTAACCCACCCAGTGGACCATGTCCGTTAAATTATTGCTATAACACATAAGTTTGATCACATGAGCAAGTTTTGTTAATATTTCTCTTCCAGAGTGCTGGATTTTTAATATTAATTGTATTGACCTGGATTTTTAAAATGACAAGCCAGTTATGATATGTTACCAATCCTCTTTGGATGATAGAGCCCTGCTCTTAGAGTCAAAGACTCTGACTAACCATTCAAATTCAGTTTCAGATGTTGAATAGTGCTCTGGGCAAACCATTTGATCTTTCTCAGCCTCAGTTCCCTCAACTATAAAATGGAAATAATAACAGCATGTATCTTATAGAATTGTTATGAGGATCATGTGAGGTAGCCTTTGTGAAGAGCTTTGTGAACTTTAAAGTGCTGTATAATTGCTAGCTTTTGTGCTAATAACATTTCTTCTCTCATAAAGAAATCATTTTTCATTGTAGTAGAGTCTATGTGAGAGAGAATTCTCACTCATTTCAAACTAAAAGTAGTTGGAAGATGACAGAAGTAGTGGAAGAAAAGTAATAGGTGAGGAGGGGACCATATGTACCGGCCAGGATGTGAGATATTGGGAGGCCTATACAAAACCCATCTCCTCTTATACTGACAGATTACTTCTAATAGGGTCCAAGACGGACACTCTGGTTCATTCGGAGAAGAGAAGGCAATTTTACTCGGCAGAAAGGAAGCTCAGTGTGGCCTTGCTTGACTTCTATCGCACGCCCTCAGCGAAGGCGCACGTTTCTCACTATCCACAGGCCATGCCACTGATAGACGTGGTTTCTGAAGCAACTGAACAGGATGGGTTTTGTTTTGCTCCAAACAACATTCAAACATGTCTCTAACTAATGCTGACTTGCCATGTTGCTCGGAGAGAATAAAAGAATCCATTGGTATTAGTTATAACAGTGATTTGGGGGACATAAGAGGAGAGTTGGTGCTTTTGTTGTTGTTTTAAAGTCTGGAGTCAGAGCTTTTGTGGTCTGTCTGGAAGCATGAGAGCTTATCTTGGCCGTCAGGTCTTGTCTTTGCTGAATATCCCCTTCTTTTCTTCCTTAACAAGCCCCTTTCAACGATGTCAAACAGTTAAATGAAAGATTTATGTGAATTCTGCTTAAGAAACTCAGGAAAAACCTACATTTATTCTGGCTTATGGTTTTGTGAAGAGGAAAATTTATTTATCTCCAAGCCCATGGAAAGGAAAAATGTTACTCCAAATCATGACTTCTGTGAGATGGAAATCAACAAGCGATTCAGTGCCATGTTTCAAAGGATAACCTTTGCTTCAGTGGGAAATAGAGACACTTGTGGTTACCAAGGCAGCAGTATGCCACTGGGGTATGTCAGACACGAGTCCATATGGACTTGCTAAGGGTGTCAGCAAGGGGACAGGCATATCTGCCACCTCGGGGCAGTCAAGGGGACGTAGGGCGAGTCACCTCATTTCTCTGGGACGCAGTTTCTTCAACTCTACAATATGGGGCTCTGAGGTCCCTTTCAGCTCACATCTATCATTCTATGTTTACTTGAATGGTGAATCTCATGAGAGCAAAGATACTTGGGGTAGCTTCGGTTGTTTGGTGGAATAGAGAACAGACTTCTCCCAGCCTCCACTTACATCCTTGAATTGAGGCCGCTGGAGCCTGAGACATATTTTGGACTCCACAGTTGCTTTATCTTGATCTAAGGCAGAGCTTCTTCATCTTTATTGTGCATGGACCCATTTTGTGGTCCAGTGAAGCCTGTGGACCCCTTCTCCCCACAAAAGTTTTGAAATGAATAAAATATATTGAATTGTAGAGAGAATTGATCATCTGGAAACCCAATGATCAAAATAAAAAAAAAAAAGTTCAGGGACACGAGGTTCAGGACGCTTGATCTCAAGTTTTGAATTCTTCGGGTATAAGTTTTTGTCTTGTCACATCTTCTGAAAGATCTGCCTAAATTTTTGTAGCTAAAGGTCAACCTGCAGATCAGGGCAGATTCTTGGCACATGTGACCATGCTCTTACTTCAAAAAATCCTAAGGTACATTGTCAACTGATAAAGCTCGTGCCACTCTGGTATTTCTCATTGTTTTTATACTCCATTGGTGAATCTGTGATCTCCTCTATAGGAATGATGCTCGTTGCAACCCGTCTCTGCCTTCTCATCCTATGAGAAGGATGTGGCCTTCTTGCATGTGGCCTCCTCTCAATCTGTCATAGGGTTTCCCAGTGATCATACCAGGGCACTGGCTGCCGTCCCTTGGCATCCTTGGCCATTTTTGCCTTTTTTTCTTTGTGCCCGGGTTGCTTTTTTGGCTCTGTCAACCATTTCCCTGCAGATTTCCTTTAAAACTGTTTCTCTGACTTAATTTCTCATTTGTAATGTGTGGAAACCTGCTCACATCTACCAGCCACCTTTTTTTAAATTAACTTGGCTAATATATGCTCACAAATCCCTTGTGTAGTCTATGAATGTGGACAGACATCATTCTGCTTCACAATTATAGGTATGGCATTTGCCTTTTGTTTTAGAGATCAAGGTACCAATGTTTTGTACCCAATTTTTGGAGCTTGGTTTATTAGACTGATTTTTGTAAATCTGAAAATGAGGAAACTGAAAAGAACTGGCCTCATTAAGGCAGTGTTCACCAAGAGTGACCCATTACCATATTAAAAGAATTTATCTTAAGACACATAGACATCTGAATTTGGTGAGACTGAAACTTCTTCTTGAATACAAATTAGGGGCATGTGGGGAGGTATCATGAGGTGCTCTCCTTTCTCACAGGCTTGCTTTCTTAAACCTGAGATACTCTCTTTCTATCACTCCTACCATCAGAGAAACCAGATGAAGTCAAGACCAGATGTATCGTCTGAACCACAGACCAATGCCCATAAGCTGTGGGTTCCACAAAGGCTTGGGGGTCATCCCAAGTTCCCAGACTCTTTAACTGATATTGCCCCCATTCAGAATTTGTCCTGGGAAATCTCGGAATATAGCTCACGTCTGGGTCTCCACAAATGGAGCTATAAGAGTCCTGGTCTCAAACGCTCAATACTATCCCACAGCTAGGAAGTATGAGATTGAAAACTAGGTCTCTCCAATACTAAAATCCAATACTGTTCTCACTGTGTTATACTGCCTCTCTGTAGCACCCCTCCAAGCCCTGCTGATGGAATAATTTAACAAGTTGCCCATCCAGTTGCATATCCTTCCTCTGTGAAATTGTACATAAAACATTGGACTTGGAAGTTCAAAAGACAAGTTGAAATCCTGCCTCAGATACTTAGTAGGTATGTGAGCCTGAGTAAGCAACTTCATCTTGCTCAGTCTGTTCCCCTATCTGTAAAATGGAGGTAATAATAGCCCCTACTTTACAAGGTTCAACTCAAATGGAATAATACATACAAAAGACTTTGCACACTTTAAAGCATGATATAAGTGCTAGCTGTGTTTTGTGAATGGAGTTAGAGATGTTTAAAAATGAAATAGACTGTTTTACAAAGTAGTGAAGTCCCCTTCAGTGATGGCTGACTGGACTACCTGGTAGCTCCAAGTCACCTCCTCAGTTAAACCTTTTCTGATCTCTCCTTTCTGAAATTTTCCTCGAGTTCTTTCTCTAGTCTTTTCCTTGATCCTATCAGATCCCATCTAGTATTACACTTTTTTGGGTAGATATTGTATCTCCCCTTGTGGAATGCAAGCATTCTGATGACAAGGATTGGTTGACACTTTTTAACCTCAGTTCCTGAGGTCTTGCTTTGTACACATTAAGCCTGTGGTAAATGTATGTCATGAGATTAATAATATAGGAGGGATTGTCATGCAAGTGAGAAATTAGACCTGATGGTCACTGCCTGCTTCCAACTGTACAATTTGTGAGTTGAGGTCACATCTTAGTTCTGGACTCATTTTCTTACAGTGGATTAATGGCTTATCTGTTAAAAAAAAAATTTGGTTCTTGGTGATTTCGGGGGCTATGAAATAACCATTATTGATGCCATCCCCATGGAAGTGATCTTACTGTCCATATTTATCCCTTTTGCTGGTCTTACTATCCAGCCTTCCCTTGTGGCCATATGCAACAGGACTTGTTCCAGGAAAAAATCAAGAAAAAAAGCACCGGGAGATTTTCAGACATGGTAGCCAGAATTTCTTGGTCAGGAGTCATGTTTTCTTGAAATTGTTTGCTTTGGGTTGGAGCCATTTCAGGCGTTCCATTGAGAGGGTTTCCTGCCATTTCCTAGTCACTAGGCCTTCTTTTCCCCAGTGTTTAATTGTTTGCTGCAGCTTTTCTGCTTCCCTAGACTCCATTAATACTGTCACCTACTCTAATTATATACTTTGGGGCATTGAATGGATCTTTGTTTATTCTTTTTGGCTCTGCAGAAACAGAAACAGAGGTTTTCTTACTCTCAAAGCCAGGATGTTGTTTTTGGCTGCTGTGTGGTGTCTCTCCTAGAGATGATGATGGCCTTCCAAGAGCCCAGAGAATGGAAGGAAGAGTGCTTTTGAGTCCTGGTAGTAGACAGAAACCTTCTCCAGAGACAGATCTTCCCAAGGGCCATTGTTACTCAATCTGCTGTAGTGTAAGTTCCTAGAATGAAGGGTATTATCCTAGTGTAATGCACCAGGCTTCTAGGTGCCACAGTGGAGAGAACAATGGGCTTACAGTAAAGAAGACTGGAGTTCAAATCCTGCCTCAGATACTTACTGGGCTGGTCATTTAACCACTCTAGATCTTAGTTTCCTTCTTTGTTAAATGAAGTGTTGGGCTTTGTGGAGGCTGCTAAGGTACTTTCCACTTCTAAAGCTACGACTCTCTGAACCACAGTCAGATTATTTATATGATATACCCCTGACTCTCGATTACCCTGACTAGATGGGAGTTCCCTCTCACCACTCCTTTGCTGCCAACGACCCAAAGATAGGAGGGAGATCCATTCCCAGATGTTATTTTGATGTTAATTTGGACTTTGGGCTCAACAAACGTTAGCTTCGGCGAATTGGCTCATTTGATAAATTATTTCCAAGAAATGTACCAGTGTGACAAGTGGGAGGGATTTTGATAAACCCTTGAGGAGAAGGAGGCATTTCAGAAAAGTTTTTTTAAATTTTATTTTATTTAATAATAACTTTATATTGACAGAATCCCTGACAGGGTAATTTTTTACAACATTATCCCTTGCACTCGCTTCAGAAAAGTTTTGATACATTTTCCCAGTAAAAACAAAAACAAAAACAAAAACAAAACAAAAACAAACAAAAACAAAACAAAACAAACAAACAAAAAAAAAAAAAAAACGGAGGTGTATTCTCTCCTGCCTCATGAAGATTGTCATAGGATCATAGCTTTAGAGAAAGAAAAGAGGTTCTTAGAAATTACCTAGTCTCCTGACCTCATTTTTAGGAGAGGAAATTGTAACCCAGAGAAATTAATTGACTTAGTGACAGACACACAGGCCAGGGTTTGAGCTTAGGTCTTCAGATTCTGAATGCTGGGCAATATATTGGATTACTGTCACCACTCTTTGACTCATAACGCTGGAAAGAAATCTTCACAGTCCATCCAGGCAAATTTTTTTTTGGCCGGTGAATTTTCGTTTGGTCCAACCCGGACCAGATCCATGGAAGTCCCAGTTTACTAGGCTTCATGGTTTGCAAAGGCACATGCAGTGGTGGGAGAAGGCAGGTTTGCGGTTCCTCCTGCAATCGTGAAATAGCTTCTTCACTTCCCAGAAGGGGCATGATGCTCCAAAAAGTATTTTCCTTGAATTTGCCACCTCTAGTGCTGGCCTGGAATTTCCGCTGAGCCCAATGCCCCACAGACAGAGTTTCTGCATTTGCATGCTCAGCTGTCAGCACTTTAGAGGGTTAGAGATCCCTGGAGAGGAGCCAGCTCCAAGTTCTTGCTGCTGTGGGTGGGATTTTTTTTTCTTTTTCTTTTGCTCTGGGGTTATTTTCCCCCCATAGGCTCAACATTGCATTGATTGCTGAACACTCAATTAAGATTTTAAGTGTTCTTGCATCCACAGATCTGCATTAATTGGCTTGCAGGTATATAAATGTCATGATGTATTTAGATCAGGCTTCTTGAAGGCTGATTTAAACAGGGATTAAATCAATCACTGATGTTTTGGATCATTGCCTTGCCCATTCTCCACCTTCTTTGTGGTACTTTATGTGCCTGGCTTTTGTGCTTTTAACCAGAATAATTGTCAGAACGTTCAGAGCAGATGATTAATTGCCAGATAAAAAGGAGTTCTGTGATTGTGTGGAATGCTTATTCAATTATGGTTGCATATTTTTCAAAAGAATAGTGCCTTCTTTTAGGTGATGACTTCAAGCTATTCTTCCCTACTCTCCAAGGCCCGGCCGAAGCCCATTGTCTGTTTACTTCAATGCCTGGTTGCAAGGAATCATCATTCATGGTTCCCTGTTAGCAAGCAAGAAAGTCTTTAGTAGAGTATCCCGAAATTTGGTTTTGGCCCCATGTGGTTTTTTATGTTTTTTACAGATGCATGTATGCGGAAATGGCAAGCTTAGCACATCTGCACATGAGACAATGTTGGGACAGAGTTTCTAGCAGAGAATCCTTAGCCTAAACCCCAAAGAGATGGAAAGGCTATCATAGGGGCCACATTTAATGAGATGAAACTGAAGGGATAAATATTAAGTTTTATACTTGCGTTCAAAAGATGGTGCTCAGAAGCCTCAGATGGGAAAGTCTGACTAAAGAACGAATTGCCTGCAGATATTCTGGGGGCATTAGTGGGCTACCAGCTTTATATGAGACAACACTGATTTGTTGGGAAGAGAAAAGTTCAAGACTTGTCATTTCAATCGTTATTTCATTAATCTTTTATAGGCACCAAAAGAAATGAATGTTATCTTTGGCTACATTAAGAAATGACTTATGTAGCACACCTCTGGGGTCGGTTTCATCATTTCCCTTTCACATCGTTGGGCTGGATCACCAGAGGCAACTTTCTACTACTCAAGACTAGAAATCTAGAAGTGCCGTGTTTGACCCATAAAATCTATGAGTCAGCTTGATTTCAGTTAGCTTTGAGTAAATTTATTAAGTGTGAACTTTAAGAACAATTGGTAAAAAACAAAACACCCCACCAACTAGGATGGGGGAAAACATTTGCCCTATACACACAAGATTATTGGAGAGAGTAGTTTCAAATTTAAAACAGGATGGTAATGAGGTACACGTGAAAATACCGCCCGTCACAAAGGAGTACATCACAGTCCCTAGAAGTCTTTTTCTCTCTCCGTAGAATCATCATGAAGTTCCTCTTAAGCACAGCTCTCTGCTGGACTCTGAGAGTCAGTTTATTTGTAGGGCCCGTAGCCGACAGTTCTCAATTTATAAAAAGGATCAACATCTACAAAGCCACCTCCATCGTCAATGACTTTTTTTGTACATCTTTTTATAAGTGAGACTTGTTGAATCCTATTGCTTCAAAGACAACTGTTATTGCCTCTGAGGGACTTTATTATCAACTCCAACAGCTTATAAGAACAAGAAAAGGAGCCCTCTCCCTTTTCCTCTCCTTCTCCCCCTCTACTTCCTCCCAGATAGTTTACTGTCAAAGCCTTGCCTAGAGCCCTCTACCACTACACTAAATACTATAAAAGCCCTAGGGATTTTGTTAGCTTGTTTAGACTCTGTCCTTCTGGATTGCATCAAAGAGCATTTAACATTGCAACAAAGAATCAAAAGAAGACTGCCTAACACTTTGTAATCATATTAATTAGAGTTAGGATGAGACATCTTCCATCCACCAATTTCTAGAAATAGAGAAACCATACCCTCTGTATTCTGCCATGGTCAGGGGACAAACACTTATGGTCTTGGTGCCACTTATTATAGAGAACACATTGGAGCTTGACTAGAAGAGATCAAGGCAGAGGGTGGAGGTCCTCAACATCCTGTCATTGCAGGATATATTAATGGAAGTATAGGTAACTAATCTCCTTGAAGACAAGGCTTGGGGGAGACATAACTGGCTTCACATATTTCAAAGATTATCATTTAGCATAGGGACTCGACTGAATCTGCTTGGACCTAGATTGTTATTCAGGTACAAGTTACATAACATGGCCCTCAGTTGTCCTCTTGGTGATTCTTGTGATTCTAATGGTTCATAGGCTAGTCACTGAGTAAGCAATTTGTTTGATGACTTGGTCATGAGGAAAATGGAAGCCATACCACAAATCATCAGTCGTCTTAGCAACTAGACTAGAAATAGGTTTGTGCTGAACTGCTATAACATTCCAAAGAATCGATTCACCAGCTCTACCCTACTTTCACCCAAATTTCTAAGGGGTTTGTCATGAGACAAACTCACCATTGTTAATAATAGCTTTTTTATCTTCATACATGCAAAGATAGTTTTCAGCATCCTTGCAAAAGTTATGTTCCAAATTTTTCTCCTAGCCTTTTTCCCACTCCTGCCCCTGAACCACACGTAATCCAATGTAGGTTAATCACATGCAGTTCTTCTAAACATATTTCCACATTTATCATGCCGCACAAGAAAAATCAGATCAAAAAGGAAAAAAATAGAAAAAAGCAAGCAAACAATAAAAAGGTAAAAATTTTATATGGTGATCCCCAATCACTCCCCACAGTCATCCTCTTTCTGAATGCAGATGGCTCTCTCCATCACAAGATGATTGGAACTGGCCTGAATCACCTCATTGTTGAATAGAGCCACATCCATCAGAGTTGATCATCACATAATCTTGTTGGCGTGTACAAAGTTCTCTTGGGCTGTACTTTCACTTTCAGGACTTTCTGAAATCATCCTGCTGATCCAAACTCACCATTGTTGAAGTGTACTTAATTTTTTCATTACTATACACAAAGCATAATCTGTCACATTTTTATTGTTTAATGGAGACAAAATATTTGAAACATTCAGGTAGATTTTGCAGGTTTATGAGTGCCATTTTGTTTGTAATAAACGTGCTGTTCAAAAAACACGTCAACAACAATTGCTAAAATAATTCTGGAAAAATTATCTTAATTCATACACATACACAAAGACAATAGGTATCACATCTTTGATCAAAAACTGATGGCTCTATTGTCTGAGTAAATCTTTCCCTTGCCAAAATTTTACCTGTTAGGCAGAGAAACTGAAAAGATATAAGCTTTATTTGCAGCAGTATCTAGAAATATAGTGTAGCCACATGGCCTTCTGAGGCAATCATATCACCAATTACTCCAATGCCTTCTGGTGGCCTATGGGGACCCTGTGGTCTCCAAGTCTCTGCCAGTGGAGAGCAAGGTTTAAGGATAGCTCAGTGGTGAAATACATGTAAAATGGCTGAGCAGGAGCCTAGATCAGAAAGACTTATTACTAGGTTGGCCAAGGAGGAAGCAATTTATTTTGGCCTTAGTGTCTCATGAGGTCTACCTCCTGATGAAAGTCTCCTTTTGTGGCGAAAGAAACTGCATTGATGATATTATGGTTCATTGAAGTATTGGGTGTTCTAGTGGATCTTCAAGTTCCAAGGGATGATTCCCCTCCACCCATTTAGAGAACACCTCGTCCATTCCTGGATCTGTGTCCATAATCCGGCCCAAGTTGACAACAAAGAGTCCACCCAAGTGGCTTGGAGAACTTCATCAGTTCTCTTGACACTACACAGGTAGCACTGGAGAACAGAAGTAACTCACAAGTTATCTGTCCCTCTCATCTTCTTGACTCAGTTTTCATTCATGAAATGGCCATAATGAATTATTCTTAGTACCAAAACACACTGGTAACTTTTTATTGTCTATCATTGAGAAAGCTTTATAAGCATTATAATAACTATCAAGAGGCCTAACAACAAAATAATAACTATGAGAGCTACTAAATCTGGAAGAGTTCCATACAGATTGGGTAATTAGTGTAACTTCTCAATTTGCCAAGTATGGAAACTGAGGACCAGAGAAGTTAAGGGAATAAGTAACTTTCTACACTAAAGAAATCAAAATAATTCTCCATTAACTCTGACTCACATTTGTATAGTAACCTGTATCTATTGTAGCACTTTTTTATTATAGCTTTTTATTGACAAGATATATGCATGGGTAATTTTTCAGCATTGACAATTGCACATTGTAACACTTTTAAGTTTTTACAAAAGGCTTTCCTCACAACAGATCTGGAAGGAAGGTAGCATGAGATGAATTATGTGATTACTTTTTTTACAGATGATAAGATGGAACCTCATAGGGTAAATTGATTACCCAACGTCATATATCTAGTAAGTGTTAGGGCCTGATTTGAATCTTGGTCTTCCAATTTGAAGTCCCGCATTCTTTGTCTTTGCTCAAAAGTAACTTGAAATAAAGATGATGTTACTTACACTTTGTACAATAAGATAGAAGCCATTTTTAAATTAAGAAAAGTGTTTCCTTGCTTATGAAATTAGATATATCTAATGACTATATGACTCCCACGATGCATCTCTAAATTCATGGGACTCCATTCCTACTCCGACACCCATTGTAACGGTTTCAACTAGTCAGAATTCTCAGTCAGGTGACCTCTTCTGGAGAAACAAACAAGTCGCTTGAAAGAAAGCAATTAGCTCTTGAATGATGCTAAAGCTTCAGCCAAATCTCATACCTTCTCCCCCAGATCCCAACTTATACAGTGATAACTGGTGTCTAAAAGGATAACCCTATGCTCCTGTATGGTTTATACTTTTCTTTAAAAAAAAAACACCCAGTTCTATTCTCTATGATGTACTTGCTAAGGCGGAAAAGGGGACCAATACGTTTTAGATGGGGCTGAAAAATGAACTTAGCTGATATATATTACCAAACTAGAAATACTTCAGTGCTGGCCTAGGGTTAGACTGGGCCTATGGTTCAAGACCTATTTAGCTAAGAGGTTCATCAGTGGATTGCATATAGGGGGATGAGTTTTGGGTATCATAGCAATTTATGGAGACCATCTATAAATCATACGGGAGTTTTGATCTGTTTTGGCACAAAGAAAATCCACACTTAAAATTCATGATTCTTGAAATTTGCAGATGGAAGGAGTGTTTGAATGAATTCACATTCACATCCTCTACCAGCACTTGGTGGGAATGAAGCCCACCATAACTTTGTTTCTTCTTGGGTAAAATTGTCTGCCTTCAATTTTACAGAACTTAATTTGTTCCATCTTCAAGGGCAGACCTTTAATTTTACTACTGAGGAATTCTGGGAACAAATCTACTGTATCCAGACCATAAGACAGGTTGATCAAGCCTTTTTCTCTTTCCATCTTTCCTTTTCTTGTTAATACCAAATTTGTACTTTCTTCTGGAACTACAGCAGAAATCTTTGAAAGCTTGGATCTCTCTAAGAAATGGTGAAGATCAAAGTCAGCACTGATCATAACACTTTATAGCACATTTATGCTCATCATGTACTTCCTCATTGCCAATTTGGTGTCCCACAACTTTGAACTCTTTGGAGGCAGTGTTGTTCAAGATTCATTGTCTCAATGGAATAATCAAGTTGTTAAACTTTACGAGCTTTTAAATCAAGGAAATTAAACTGTTAGCATCAAATCATTAAGAAAAATGCCCATTTTTTTTCGAAGGCTTGTCCTTGAACATTATACCAACTCAAAAGATGGCTGTTTAATAATCTATTTTTATAGTCATACAGTGAGGTCATAAGTTGACCAAAGCTCTTCAATGGGATCCACAGATGTTCACAGGAAAATGGACTAATCTTATGAGTATCTTGGGTAAACATTTTAGTAACCTAAGTAGCTGGACTCAGGTAATACTTCTATGAGTTTATTTCTTCTTCATAAAAATGAAAATACCTATATCATCTACCTCATGGAGCTTAATGTCAATCTTAAAGTACTATAGGAATGAGGCTGTTATGATTTTTGGAAAAATGAATGCTCATTAAATTAATGAATATGTCCATATGATGTCAAAGCAATCAATAGTATTATCTTCTTCTTTATTCTTTATTAAAGCTTTTTTTTATTTTCAATACATATGCATGGATAATTGTTGCAAACAAAATGGCAGTCATAAACCTGTGAAAATGGAAAATGAATAACATTGTGTTCCAAATTTCTCTCCCCCATCCCCCACCTCCTCCCCTAGATGGCAAGTAATCCAATATATGTTAAACATGTTAAATATATGTTAAATCCAATATATGTATACCTATTGATACAATTATCTTGCTGCACAAGAAAAATCAGATCATAAAGGAAAAAAATGAGAAAGAAAACAAAATGCAAACAAAGCACAACAAAAAGAGTGGAAATGCTATGTTGTAATTCATACTCAGTCCCCACAGTCCTCTCTCTGGCTATAGATGGCTCTCTTCATCGCAAAATCATTGGAACTGTCCTCAGTCATCTGTTGAAAAGAGTCATATTCATCAGAATTGATCATCGTATAATCTTGTTGTTGCCTTATACCATGATCTCCTGGTTTTGCTCATTTTACTCAGCATCAGTTGATGTAGGTCTCTCCAGGCCTCTCTGAAGTCATCCAGCTGATTGTTTCTTATAGAACAATAATATTCCATAACATTCATATACCATAACTTATTCAGCCATTCCCCACCTGATGGGTATTCGCTCAGTTTCTAGCCACTACAAAAGGCGGCCACAAACATTTTTGCACATGTGGGTCCCCTTCCCTCGTTAATGATCTATTTAGGATATAAGGCCAGTAGAAACACTGCTTGTTTAAAGGGTATGCACAGTGTATAGCCCATTGAGCATAGTACCAAATTTCTTTCCAGAATGATTGGATCCATTCACAATTCCACCAACAATGTTTTTCCACATCCCATCCAATAGTCATCATTATCTTTGCTGTCATCTTAGCCAATCTGAGAAGTGTGTAGTGATATCTGAGTTGTCTTAATTTGCATTTCCCTGATCAATGGTGATTTAGAGCACTTTTTCATATAGCTAGAAATGGTTTCAATTTCTACACCTGAAAATTGTCTGTTCATATCCTTTAACCATTTATCAATTGGAGAATGGCTTGAATTCTTATAAATTTCAGTTAGATAACTGTTCTCTATATGTTCTAGAAATGAGGCCTTTATCAGAACCTTAGAATGTAAATATGTTTTTTCCACTTTATTGCTTCCATTATTGCTTCCATAATCTTGTCTTCATTAGTTTTGTTCATACAAAAACTTTTTAACTTAATATAATCAAAATGTTTTTGTGTGTTCAATAATGATCCCTAATTCTTTCCAAAAAGTCCTTCCTTCTCCACAGATCTGAGAGGTAAACTATTCTTTGTTCTTCTAATTTGCTTATAATATCACTCTTTATATCAAAATCATGAGCCCATTTCAACTTTATCTTGGTATATGGTGTTAGGTATGGGTCAATGCCTAGTTTCTACCATACTAATTTCCAATTTTCCCAGCAGTTATTTTTGTCAAATAGTGAGTTCTTCAATCCCCAAAGCTGGGGTCTTTGGGTGTGTGAAACACTAAATTACTATAGTCATTGAGTATTTTGTCCTGTGAACCTAACCTATTCCACTGATCGACTACTCTATTTCTTAGCCAATACCAAATGGTTTTGATGACCGCTGCTTTGTAATACAATTTTAGGTAGGGTATGGCTAGGTCACCTTCATTTGCATTTTTTTCATTAATTCCCTTGAAATTCTTGACCTTTTCTTCTTCCAGAGGAACTTTATTGCTATTTTTTCTAGATCTGTAAAATAATTTTTTGGGAGTTTGGTATGGCACTGAATAAGTAGATTGATTTAGGTAGTATTGTCATTTTTATTATAATCACTTGGCCTACCCATGAGCACTTGATATTTTTCCAGTTGGTTAGATCTGACTTTATTTGTGTGGAAAGTATTTTGTAGTTGTGTTCATATAATTCCTGACTTTCCCTTGGTAGATAGACTCCCAAGTATTTTATATTGTTGACTGTTATTTTTAATGGAATTTCTCTTTTTATCTCCAGCTGCTGGACTTCGTAATATATAAAAATGCTGATGATTTATGTGGATTTATTTTGTATCCTGCAACTTTGCTAAAGTTGTGAATTGATTCTGGTTTTTTAGTTGGTTCTCTAGGATTCTCTAATATACTATCATCATCTGTAAAGAGTGATAATTTGGTTTCCTCATTACCTACTCTAATTCCTTTAATCTCTTTTTCATCTCTTATTGCCAAAACTAGCATTTCTAATACAATACTGAATAATAATGGTGATGTTATTGGGCAACCTTGTTTCACCCCGATCTCATTGGGTATAGTCCTAGTTTGTCCTCATTACATTTGATACTTGCTGGTGGTTTTAAATAGATGCTACTGATCATTTTAAGGAAAAGTCCATTTATTCCTATACTCTCTAGTGTTTTTAATAGGAATGACTGTTGGATTTAATCAAATGCTTTTTCTGTAACTACTGAGATAATCATATGATTTTTATTAATTTGGTTGTTTATATAGTCAATCATTCTAATAGTTTTCCTAATATTGAACCAGCCATACATTCCTGGTATAAATCCTACTTGGTCATGGTATATTATCCTAAGGATGACTTTCTGTAATTTCTTTGCTGATATTTTATTTAAGAATTTTGCATCAATGGCATTAGGGAAATTGGTCTATAATTTTCTCTGTTTTCATTCTAACTGGTTTAGCTATTAGCACCATGAATGTGTCATAAAAAGAATTTGATAGGATTCCTTCTTTCCCTATTTTTTCAAATAGTTTATATAGTATTGAACTTAACTATTCTTTTAATGTTTGGTAGAATTCATATGTAAATCCATCTGGCTCTGGAGATTTTCTCTTAGGGAGTTGATTAATAGTTTGATCTATTTCTTTTTCTAAAATGGGACTATTTAGGTATTTTATTTCCTCTTCCATTAATCTGGGCAATCTGTGTTTTTGGAAGTATTCCTTTACTTCCCTTAGATTATCAAAATTATTGACATATGGTTGGGCAAAATAACTCCCAATTATTGTTCTAATTTCCTCTTCATTGGTGGAAAATTCTCCCTTTTCATTCTTGATACTAACAATTTGATTTTCTTCTTTCTTTTTTCTAATCAAATCAACCAAAGGTTTAACTGTTGAGATTTTTTTTTTCATAAAACCAACTCTTAGTTTTGTTTATCAATTCAATAGTTTTCTTTCAGTTTTTAGTTGCAAGCCTAACTCATTTATCTTCTCTTTCTCTATTTTATGCAAGTAAGCATCTAGCAATATAAAATTTCCACTAATAACCGATTTGGCTGCATCCCACAAATTTTGCTATGTTGTCTCATTATTGTCATTCTCTTGGATGAAATTGATTGTGTCTATGATTTGTTGTTTCACTGACTCATTCTTTAGTTTATTATTATTTTAGATTATTTAGTTTCCAATTAATTCTTGGTCTATTTTCCCCTGGTCGTTTATTGCGTGTAATTTTTATTGCATCATGATCTGAAAAAATGCATTTACTATTTCTGCCTTTCTGCATTTGATTCTCAGGATTTTATGTCCTAACATACAGTCAATTTTTGTATAAGTTCCATGTATTGCTGAGAAAAAAGTATGTTCCTTTCTGTCTTTATTCAATTTTCTTCAAAAGTCTATTATACCTAACTTTTCAAGAATTCTATTTACCTCCTGAACTTCTTTCTTATTTATTTTGTGGTTTGATTTATCTACTTGTGAGAGAGAGAGAGGTTGAGATTCCCTCACTAGTATAGTTTTGCTGTCTAATTCTTCTTGCAGCTCTCAATTTCTCTTATAGTAATTTGGATGCCATACCACTTGGTGCATATATGGTTAGTATTGATATTACTTCGTTATCTATTGTACTCTTTAGCAAGATATAGTTTCCTTCCTTAACTCTTTTAATTAGATCTATTTTTGCTTTTGCTTGATCTGAGATTAGGATTGCTAGCCCTATTTTTTTTTTTGTTTCAGCTGAAGCATAATAGATTCTGCTCCAACCTTTTACCTTTTCTCTAAATGTATCATTCTGCTTTAAATGTGTTTCTTCTAAACAACAAACTGTAGGATTCTGGCTTTTAATCCAGTCTCCTGTCCACTTCTTTTTTATGGGAGACTTCATCCCATTGACATTGACAGATAAAATTACTCTGTATTTTCCACAATCTTTGTTTCCCTCCAGTTATACTTTTATCTTCCTTTTCCCTCCTGCATAGTATTTTTTTACTGACCACCCCTTCCTTCAAACAGTCCTCCCTTCTTGCAGCTCCTCCCCCTTTCTTATACTTTTACCTTTCTACTACTCTTCTCCCTTCTTTTAGCCTCCCCCTTTCTCCTCTCCTTTCCTCTGCTACTTCCCTATAGGGTGAGACACATTTCTCTGTGAAACTAAATATGTCTGATATTCTCTCTTTGAGCTAGATCTGATGAGAGTAAGATTCACACAATCCTCATCCCTCTCCCTTTTTTCCCTCAGTTGTAATCGGTCCTTTTTGTCTCTTCATGAAATGTAATTTACCTCATTTTATCTCTGTTTTCCTTTTCTTCCAATCCAATTCCCTCTCTTCCTATAGATTCTTTTTTTATAGATTCATCACAATAAAATCAAATTACACCTGCACCCTCTAAGTATCCATAACAGAGATACAGATCTCAAGAGTTAAACATATCATCTTCCCATATAGGGATAGAAGCTTTCTACCTTTTAAAAGAAAGTGATTTTTTTCTTTGTTTTACCTTTTTTTGCTTCTCTTGAGTTCTGTATTTGAAGATCAAATTTTCTATTCATCTCTTGCATTTTCACTAGAAATAAAAGAAATTCACCTGTTTCATTGAATGTCCATATTTTTCTCTGAAATTTATTCTTGGCTGCAATCTAAGTTCCTTTGCCTTTTGGAATATCAGATTCTATGTCCTTTGATCCTTTAAAGTGGAAGCTGGTAGTTCCTGGACAATCCTGATTGTGTCTCCTTGATATCTGAATTGTTTCCTTCTGGCTGCTAGCCATGTTTTCTCCTTGATTTGATAATTCTGAAATTTAGCTATGATGTTCCTTGGAGTTTTCATTTTTGGGTCTCTTTCAAGAGGTGAAAAGATGAATTCATTCATTGGTAATTTTACCCTCTTGTCCTAGGACATCCAGGTAGTTCTCCTTGAGGAGTTCCTGAAAGATGATGTCTAGGCTCTTTTTTTTTTTCATCCTGATTTTCAGGAAGTCCACTGATTGTCTCTCCTAGATCTAGTTTCCAGGCCAGTGGTGTTTCCAATGTGGTATTTTACATTTTCTTCTATTTTTTTTTCATTTTTTTTTTTTGGTCTTGTTTGATTTTTGAAGTCTTGTTGTGTCATTGACTTCCATTTGCTCAGTTTTAATTTTTAGTGAATTGTTTTTACAGTTAGCTTTTTTATATCCTTTTGCATTTGGCCAATTGAACTTTTAAATGAGGTATTTTGTTCATTGCATTTTTTTTTTCATTTCACAGATTTTGTTTTTCAATGAATTGGTTTCTTTTTCATATCTATTTTGTAAGGAGTTATGTGCTTTTTCCATATTATCAAATCTATTTTTAAGGAGTTTTCCTCAGATAATTTGTTTTTCCTTTTTCATACCCTTTTGCAAAGATCTCATTTCCTTTCCCCATTTTTCTTTTAACTCTCTTTTAAGATCCTTTTTGAATTCTTCCAAGAGAGCCTTGTGAAATGGGGACCAACTCATATCAGGCTTTAGGGCTTCATCTGAAGGTGATTGCCTCAGGATTTGAGATCTGTTGTATTTCTCCATTAAAGTTATTTATAGTCAGTGTTCTTTTTGCTTTTTTGCTCAGTTTTTTTTTATTTGAAATCTGCTGTTAGGGCAGAGGGGCAATGGCCTGTTTAGTTTGCCCTGAGGCCAGTGCTGCTAATTCATTTCCAGTGTTGGGTTCCAGGTCTTGTATTTTTCTGGTGTTCAGTGGCTCACTATTTGCTTTTGGGTATCTCACAGCTAATCTGCTGATTGACTGCCTTGTAACCAGGACAGAGTAGTCTAAGAGCCCCCCAGTAGATTCCCCAGGTTGGGATACCACAAAGCCCTGTTTCACTGCCCTGGGTTCCTTTCACTGCATCTGTGCTGTGCAGCCTCTTCCCTGTCCAATTGAAACCAATCTTTTCTGAAATTCTTCCAAAATATCTTCTTCTGGAAATTTGTTGTACTCCAAATATTTGTGGCTTCTGTCACTCCAAACCCAGTTCAGAGGCTTTATGTTATGCTGATCCTGAGGGACACTTGGAGGAGCTCAGATAGAGACATGTCTACTCTCAGCCATCTTGGCTCTGCTCCCCTATCAATAGTATTATCAGAAGTAAGAGTAATATAAAAAATCGAGTGATTGGCATCCTATGGACACATTCATCATTCCTAACGGCATTCATTAAGCACTTATTAGTTTCTAGATACTGTAATAGGCAGGGGTGTTACAGTGACAGAAAACTAATATTCCCTGCCCCAACATTCTCCTGGTAATTCTGGAGGAATAGTGTATATATAGAGATAAGTCAATACAACATATGCACCAAATAAATGCAAAGTTATATTGACAGGAGTACCCACAATTGGGGGAATCCTGAAAGATCTTTTCCTATCATAGCCTTAGAGCTAAAAGGAAATTCTGAGGTCATTTAGTGTTGTTTTGTAGAAGAGAAAATAGTGGCCCAATGAATGAGTAGAAGTGATTTGCCTTAGTGTCACCGGGGGAATGTATAATAGAGCTGGTTCCCAGTCCAGGTCTTTTTACTTCTCAAGCCTTACCCTGTCCCTCATAGGAAGTGACACTTGAACTGAGGTTGAAGGAATCTAGAATTTCTAAGAGGTGGAGGTAAGGAGAAAGAATACTCTTATCATGGAAGAAAGCCTATGTGAAGGCATAGAGGCAGAGGAGATAGAATGCCACACACAGAGAGAACCAAGAAAGGATATTCACAAGTTTAATTCTCATCCATTTCTTTCTTGGTTCTCTTCTTTTTCTCTCATTTTATTGTTATAGTCAACTTGAAGCTTTTGAAACCAGTCCTTAAATATTTTAAGCACTTTCTGTGTGCCAAACATTGTGTTAAGTTCTGGCAAGCCAAGAATGGCTAAAAAAAAAAAAGTCCCTGTTCTCAAAGAGCAAACAGTGGTTGGGAGGCAACAGGCAAATAAGTATGCATATGCAAGCTGTATTCCGGTTAATTTGAAGATAAGCAATGGAGGGAAAGTCTTAGCATGAAGGGGAAATGAGAAAGGCCCTGTAGATAAGGTAAGATTTTCACTGAGGAGTAAAAGAAGCCAGGAGGCACACACGAAGAGGAAATGCGAGACAGTTGGTGACAATGGCCAGAGCTGAGGGATCACTCCTATTTAAAGAAGAGCCAGGAGACCAGTGGCATTAGATCACAGATGTATGGAGGCATTCATAATCGTATGTAAGGGGCTAGTGTGAAGTACCACCATAACAAGACTGAAAAGTTTGAGCTTCTGGGGCTACTTAGGAAGCTATTGATTAATACAGGCATAGATAATATGTGGGATATTGAGTATAACACAACCAAAAGTTTGGAACATGTATTATACGATATATAGACACACTACATATATATGTGTGTGTGTGTGTGTGTGTGTGTGTGTGTGTATACATATATAATAATAAGATATATGATTATATCATACAACAAAATAGCACATATGTATACTGTACTTAGCTTGGTCCCTGGTACATAGTAGGCATTTGGTAAATACTTGCTTAATTGATTTTCATTCATTATGACCCTGAGGCATATTGGAGTAGATGACTCATTCTGAATAACTTTTCGCTGACCTCCATAGAGGTTTGAAATAATTGCAGCAGGTGCACACAGACACACAGAAGATTGTGGATTTACAGCTCAAAGGGATTTCAAAAGTTATGCGCTTCAACCTTCTCGTTTTCACAATGAGGAAACTGAGGCTTGGCCTGAGGTGAAGTGGGATTAAAGTGCATCAGGAACCTTAGCAGAACTACCCAGTGCCTGTGTGACAGATGTGTGGAAACAGCTTTTCTATATACCTTGTGATTTAGCAGTGCTCCAAATAGATGCAATAAGACAAAATGGCCATGTATTAACCACAATCTTGTTTGTTGTGTGATTTTTAAAAGTAATTATGTCAAGTATTTTCCCCAATTCTAATCTTTTTTAAAAACTTAATTAGAATCAGGATTTGTTCATTCTCCCACTTTTTTAAACCAATGTAGTAATAAGGAAGCAGATGGAACCTTGTTGAAAGTGCTAATATTTCCCATTACATAGGTGACAGGTATTGGAAAGAATGCCTTACTAATGGCAAATATTGTATTCCTGAGGGTATCCTTTAAGCATAATAGTTCAGTTGCTCTGATAACAGCACTATTATAATGGGCGATCACTTTGGATTTCTTGATCCAATGTGATTCAATTCAACAAGCAATTCTTAGGTACTTATAATGTGCCAGGTGCCGGGCAATAGAGACACAAAAGCAGAAATAGGCCCTGCCTACAAGAAGCTTACATTCTATTGGGGGGAAATAACATTTGAGCAGATATGTCATTATGTACAAAGGCAATCGGTCAGTTTTGAGCTAAGTGCTAGTAATTGGGATAATCAGGAAAGGCCCCATATGGAGAAGATACTAGCTTAACTATGCTTTGAAGGAAGCCAGAGATTCTTCAAGGAGGAGGTAAGATAAGAGTGAATTCCAGACATGGGGGTAGGGGGGAATTACTTACATAAAGTCATTTGGACAGGTGATAGAAAGTCGTATATAGCCAAGCTGTAGTCCACTGGTTGGATTGGGGTGTAGAATGTGGTGATCATATTAAAATAGGTCTAGAATTATCAATAGGAGCCAGAATTCCATGAGCTTGAAATGTTGCAAGAAAGACTTTGCTTTTTGTTCTAATAATGGGGAGCCATTAAAAATCTTTGAGCATGGGAGTTACATGGTAAGACCTGTACTTTTGGAATATCACTTTGGCAGCTGAATGGAAGATGGATTGGAGTAGGCAGAGGCTTGAAATAAGGAGACAAATTAGAAGCATGTTGCAGTAGATGAGGAAAATATGATGAAAGTTACAATTGGAAGGAAGGGGATGAACACAAGAGGTTGTGAAGATCAGTGAGACTTGGCAATTTGAATCATCTGGATTGATGGAGGGCATAGTCAAGGATACTGATAATATTTGTCAAGCTGGGTGATTAGAAAGATCATGGTTTCATCAACTGAAATGGGAAGATGTGCAGGCATGCATGTTGGAGTTTTGACATGTTCATTTTACTATACCTGTAGATATGGGAGTGAAAATGTCCAGTAGGTTTTTGGAGATGTTAGACTGGTACTTGGGACGGATGCGGTTAGGAAGATTTGGGAGTCATGGGCACCGAGATGATAGGTGAACTCGTGGGAACTGATAAGATGACAGAAGTACAGTATACATGAATATTAATCGATTCCACATAATGGAGGAAATATCTATTAAACCATAGTTGGTACTCAACTAATTGTGACCTTGCTATGGATTAGTCACTGCTCGTGGTTGTTTGGAAAACTCAGGGTGCATATTGATGCTGAGCCTTCCATATGTTCGCATTGCCACTCTCACAGTACCCACTGGGCAGATGCCTGTCTGCTGTGACATTACAGCTTGCGACTGCCTGTGTATTCTGGGAAGCGGGCTGGCTTATGTGGGGATCAGGAAAGCGATATGGGAATCTAGCTGTGTGTACAGATAGCAACCATTTTTATATGGATGGGAACTACCATGAGGGAGATCCACAAGGTGGACAAGAGAGAAAGAAAAGAGTAGATGACAGTGTTTTTACCATTATCCACATCATCTTCCAAGGTGATGGTTATGCAGCATTTTAATGTTTCCAGAGTATTATATATGTATGTAAATTGAGAATAACAGCATCTGCTTCGTTGAATTATATATGTGTATATGCATATATCTGTATGTATGTATCCACTTCAAATTTTCACGTGAACTACGTGTCTGACCTTCTGATTAACCACAGTCAGACTTGCTTTGACTCCAACATAATGATGTCATTTTGGTCTTCTTTAAGAATGAAGGACAAGGGGCAGCTAGGTGGTGTAGTGGGTAGAGCACCAGCCCTGAAGTCAGGAGGACCTGAGTTCAAATCCGACCTCAGACAATTAACATCTCCTAGCTGTGTGACCCTGGGCAAGTCACTTAGCCCCAATTGCCTTAGCAAAAAGGACAAAAAAGAATGGAAAAACAAGAACCAACCAAGCATAGAAAATCATGACTGAGCAGTTAAATGACTTGTCCAGGATCACATAACTGGTAAATGTCTGAGACAGGGCTCTATTGTCTTCCTGCCTCCAGTATGGAGCATCCTTATCCCATTTGTAAGTTACTTTTACAGTCTCCATTTTATGCAGGGAGCCATGCTGGTTTCCATTCATCTTCCTGAGTTCAATGGGAATCTTCATTCTTCCTCCCCCACCCCCCACCCTGGCCATTCCCATTTTTTAAAACTCTTTTATATGCTTCTTCAGAGAAGGTGCCTCTTTTTTTTTTTTTTTTGGTTTGTTTTTGCCAGCACTTAGCATCATGTATGACTCACAGTAAGAACCTTAGAAATTCTTGTTTGCTTCTTTATTTTCCCCCTTTCTTCTTACTCGACCTTCCCCTCACTTTCCTTCCTTTCTTTAGGTCCTTCCTTCTTGTCCAGTATGGCATACAGCTGCATTAAGAAGGGAGCACCTTGTTTGTGCCTTCCCTCTTTTCTTCTAGAAAGAAGCTTCCTCCTGTCTCCCAAGATGGTTCCCATGGCCTAAATCTCACAGTCATTTCTTGGCTCGTATCTTCATCTTCTCTCTCTCTCCCGACACACTGCCATGTATCGGCAGATGCTCTCAGACCTTTGGGTCTCTCCTGCCCTTTCTCAGGCCTGAGTTGGGATGGTCTTCCTTTCACTGGAAGCTGTGCTCATCATCCCATGTTATAATCAACAAATTCAATAGACTTAATTCTTCCTCATCCTTCTCCATGTTTTCTTAGCATCTGATGCTATTGGCTTCTTGCCTGTGACCTTGCTAAGAGCAGAGATGTCTTATTCATCATCTCTACTCCTACGTTAGCACCTCAGATCCAAGATCCTGCCTTGCAGCTTGCTGTGGGTTTGCTCCTGACCTTCTGATAAGAAGTTCCATCTGGAAACTTGGCTCTGCTTTTGTGGCTCAGACCCAGAGCTGTGCTTAGGGTTGGGTGTTGATATCTGAGGCTGAGAGTACCTCTTCCAAGATCATTATTCATCATGCTCTTCTACCACCTGGATAGTTGGGCTCCCAGCTTCCTGTTGTGACCTTCTTCTCCCTGCGCCATCTTCCCCTATAACATGGGTGAGGAAAAAACACTAAAGCGATGGCACCCTTCCACATGACTTTATTGGGGAGGGTTGTTCCCTGTGCTCAACTGGACCGTGCCTATCTCCTCCTTGATCAGACTCTATCCTTTGTTCACTCTGACCAAAACCACATACTGCCCAACTGATTTTGCCCATCCTTTCTGATGGCTTGACTAGTACCTAAATATGTGTGGTCGTCGTCATGACTTGTGCCCCAACAAAATTCACCAGTAAGACACTCCCTTCCCCTCCAGATGGCACTTGTTTTATCTTCCTAGTTTATCTCGTAAGTAACGTGACTATGAGGGACATAAAAAAGAGAAGAAATCTATCATCACAGGGAATATTGTGATCTTATCACCATGGACAGGGCCTTCTAGTATTCTCTCCACCAGTGCTGATTGCCATCTGTGGCCTAGAGAAGCATATTTGTGTCAATCATATACATTTCCATGACACAGAAGGGCAAAGAAGAACATGGAACAAGGGTAGGACTAATCTGTGGCAAAGGGAGATGTTGAAAGCCATTGTTTTTAAAGAGATTTGGGAGAGGAGAATTCAGCCTGGTGGAAATCACTATCCCACTCACCACAGTGGCTATTTCTAACCTTTTTAATCCCTCCTTAAATCTCTCTCAACTTCTCCCCAGTCTCTCAAATGAGAATGTAGTATCATATTTCAAACAACTGAGACTAATTCACTGAGAACACTCTTTTCTTTCCTCCTCATTTCACTCCCCTGCGATGCCCTCTGCCACTATTTGAGACTTCATCCCTTTCTGGCATGAAGATGTGTTCCTTCTCATTGCTCAGGCAAAGCCGTTTATATGCGACAGATGAGCCAATCTTATCCCGTCTTCTCCAGCAGAGAATTATCTCTGTTCCTTGTCATAGTGTCTGTGTCTGTCCCTGTCTTCCCCTCAATCCTTCTCTTTCTTCTTTCTCTTTCTCCCCTCCTTCAATTGCTCCCTGTCTACAGGTAGCTTCCCGAGAGACTTTAAGCATACTCCTTCAACCTCAGAAACCCTCTCACTGGAGGACTGTGGGAACTGAGTGTGGACCACAACATCATTTTTTCACTTTTTTTGTTGTTGATTGCTTACATTTTATTTTCTTTCTTAATTTTTCTCATTTTAATCTGATTTTTCGTGCACAGCATGATAAATGTGGAAATACATTTAGAAGAATTACACATCTTTAAGCTATATTGGATTACTTGTTGTTTAGGGGAGTGGGAAAGTGGGGAAGGAGGCAGAAAAAATTGGAACACAAGTTTTGCAAGGGTGAATGTTTAAAACTATGCCTGGATTCTGAAAAATAAAAAGCTATTATTTAAAAAAAAAAAAAAAAAAAACAACAAAACCCTCTCACTGGATCTGCCCTTCCTTGCTAGCTGTTATCCCTTATCTCTCCACCCTTGTATGGCTCAAATTCTTGAGAATACTATCTAAAATAGGTATTTGTTCCTTTTATTCTTTTCTTAACTCTTTACGTTAGTGCTGCCAACTACACCATTCAACCAAAATGCTTCATCTCAAAGTTTCTAATGATCTTTTAATTACCACACACTCCTTTGCCTTTTCTGTGAAACGAGGTAACAGTAGAGTCCTTGCTGTTACTTACGGTAAGAGCCCATCTCCAGACCACAGACATTTTCAGTGACTATATCCCACACCGAGTTCATGGCTTCCCTCATATCTCAACTAAAATCTCACCTTCTCCTTAATGTTATCTTCCCTCAGACAACCTCAAATTCACCCCATATATATCTTGTTTTATGTAGTTGTTTACATGTTGTCTTTCCCATTAGAGTATAATAAGCTCCTTGAGAAGGAAGGCCATTTTTTTGTTTTGCTTTTTTTTGTATTTCCAGCTTATAGTACAATGTCCAGCATGTAACAGGCACTAATAAAAAGCTAGTGTGCTTTTGATGTGCCTGTGGCACTCTTATTTTTCAAGTACTCAAGTCTCTTAAATGGCGTCCTGGTCGCCTAAATGTATCTAGCAGGTTCTCACCTGCTTGACGAATTTGGGGGCCTGGTTGGTCCCCAATATCTCCATTTGTTACAGGGAAAGAAGAAATTCTACTCCAAATTCTCTCCTCCACACTTTCAGTTCAGTGTCGACAACTCAAGAAGTTTCTGGAGCTCAGATCCGACAGAGACAGGCTGTCAAATTTAGAGATGTTTATCTGAACATAAGACCAAACTTTGTTCATGTTTTGTCAAATTGAAATTCTGAGTACAACAGATTATAGAAAGGCACAGAGTATAAGACACAAAGAAGGGATTTGCAAAAGAGCTTTGCGCGTTGCATCCTGATCTTTTGTCCTTGTCATTATTATTTGCGTCTGTTGGCATTAAGCTGTCTGGATTTCTGAACAGATTAAAATTCAGCCGTAGCTTCCGTTGTACTCTTTCCCCTTTTCAGATCATTCTTTCTCATAGCCGCTCAGTGGGGAAGAGGAATGTGCCCTTGAATACAGAGCTGATTGGCCAAATGTCATAAAAAATTATATGAGAATATCCACCAAATGTTCCTTTTGGAATAAAAGGTCAGCAAGAGTCAGTGAATGCTGCTAATACCCATATGTGAGGCTCCGGGAATATACTTCTAGGAAATTAGATTGAGCCTAGACCACCAGCTGATCACCACATCCCGAGGAGAGAGAATGAGGTGTCTGGGCTCCCGTGAAGCCACACAACTGGGGAAGTTTAGGAGACTACAGACCTTACCCATCCATTATCATCATGACTCCTTAACTTGATTTTGTTTCAAAGCATCTTTTCTCAAAGGCATCATAAGAAAACTCATTTTTACCCTTTTCTATACAAAATTGGACAAACATAGGAGGCTTCTTTCCATAAGATAATGTACCAGGTTAGCTGTCATTCAGGGAAATAGCGAGCCCTTGTTTTAATTATAAGACTGAAGTCATACAGATGTATAATTAAATGAAAACAGCCAGAGCTAGCTTGTTCTTGCTGCAGAAGTTGTACCATTCTGGCTGGTGCAATTTTATTTCCTTTTGTTTTAGAAACAACTTTGGGAAATTGTGCAAGCTCAAAAATTCTCTAAAAAAAAGGTGTTGAGCTGAACGGACTATCTTTTTGAGAGATACTCTAGCATGTGAAGGCCCTGTATTTACAGTACTCAGACATATGCAGTTCCTCATTGGTTTTGCCTACAGGAGCATTCAGGGAAATATCAGAAAAGCCATCTGCCCACTTCTTTTTCACTGTTCTCCAGCATGCAGATGGAACTTCAGGCTATTTCTGACCCTGATAGTTCTCTGGCATGGGTGGTAGTAGGAATATATGGCATCAATAGATCTCCTCTGAGAAGACCTGGCTTTCTTTCCCCAAAGACAGTAGTCTGTGGCTACTGAGAGAATTCCCAGAGTAGTCTGAACCTTCATAATGATTGCTCCACAGATACTGTGCCCTCAGTGTAAAAAACAAAGCCAAGCCATTCAGAATGTGACTTATGTGTTTGTAGTATATGCTATCCCCTCACACCCAGAATTGGGGATTCTTCACCTTTTTTGTGTGTCATCGACTCCCTAGGCATGGCAGCCTGGTGAACCTATCAATTATTTTTCAGACTCTCAAATGTATACTGTTACAAAGGAAACTCATTATTCTGAAATATATCTCTTCTCCCATCTCTCTCTCTCTATATATGCAAAAACAAAATGTATAGTCCTAGGTTTGCAATGGATACTTCTGCAATAGATAAGTAGAAATTTGGATTTGAAGGTAGAGAGGGTTACATTTATAGAAAAAGTCAGCTAATGTGTATCAGCCCCTCTTCCTTCTCTTGACTCCAGTCTTCCTTGGACACTTCCCACCCCCTACCTCATGATGACTCCAGATTAGACCGTGTTCGTAAGATCATCATCCTTTAGAACAAGAAAGGGATCTCAAGGTGATCAAGTCCACCCCTCCCTTTTTTAAGGGATGGGCATTTTGACACTAAGACAGTGAAATGACTTACCAGGGATCCCACAGTTAGTTCCTGAATTAGCGTTTGAACTCATCTTCCCTACATTGAGTCTAGCTCCCTCTCCTCCACTCTGCCATATTACTTGTCATTCCTTCAACTTCATCCTGTTTCCATGAGGCAGTGCCAACCTCTGGCTTGTGGTTTCTAGTAGCTGAATGCCTACTCTGTTCTTGATCATTCCTGCCATCTGGAGTTGCGTGGCAAACAACATGATGGCTCCTCTAACTCATTTGTGCCACATATTCTGTTAAAAACGGAAGTATTACTTGTTGAAGTAATTTACTCTGGTGTGGAGGAGGGTGAAAATCCAAAGTTGCCCTGATTCCTCATCCATGAAGCCATGATAAAATCACTTCAGATGAATATTTTGAAATCTTGTTTTAAAAGTGTGGTGCTCAGAGATACAGACCCTTTACAAGAGTAAGTTTTAAGATTTTCTCCTGCTAAGGAAGTTCATAAAAAGGTTATTTCCAAAGAAGAAGCATTATTGTGTGGATTCAATTCCTCAGCTACTACTGTAAAATACCTGTTATGGGGGGAGGGAGCTATTTCATAGTAAAGTGGAAAATTACCTGCTGATTATGGAGAAGTAGTGACAGAGAGCTTTCTATATTCAGTGTAAATTCCCCTGTTAGTAATAATTACTTTCTTTCTGGGTTTTTTCAGCCTTGGCAAAAAACAGAAACAAAATGTAAGACAGGAGGCACACTGAGTTATTTCTTCTGCCTCATTTGGGGAGCAGTCATTGCAAGGATTCTCTGTCACTAGTGAAGGCAAAGGCACCACCTGCATAGAGACAAGCAGACAAGTGAAAAGGTCATGCTAGATCCCCAGCACTGAAACAAGAAATAGCTGGATGGAGCTGTCTCTCCGAAGAGAGAGAGCTCTGAATCGTTACTGTTTTGGATTAGTTTATAAGGTATTGAATTATATTGGTTGTCATTCAAGTTTGTCCTACGTGCATCATCTTTAAAGCTTGGTAATATTGTCAAGGTCCATCAGTTTTTAGAAAGTGATTTTTTATATCTTATGGATGAGTAGAAAAATCCTGGTTTAAATATGGCTGTCAGATGATGCACCTACCTTGGGAAAAGAATCACTCCAGCAATAAGAACTATTGACTTAACTTGGGCCACTCCCAGCTCTAACAGTCTGGAAATCTGTGGGATTGCTTAAAAAAAGAGACCATCACCAAATGATGGCAGTAGACTCTGATCACAGAAATTCCTACTTAATCAGGAACAAATCCAGTTATCTGAATGCCGATTCCATTATTCTAGTACTAGAAAAGTGATTATAAACATCACTGATGGATATCTTTTCAATGAATAATTTGTTATTAATATCTATATATAATAATTCATATGTTATCTTAAACATAGTCTTCCTTGACGGTTTTTTCAAGCTGTTCACCTACACACACACACACACACACACACACACACACACACACACATACACACACACACTAACATTCAATTATTCCATGATAAAATAAAATATATGATAGATTTGTACTAGATGTGTGTGACCATGTGCAGCCTATCTGAACCTCACACAACTCTAGTGTTTATCAACTCCATTAGAAACAGATTATGATGTGTCATTGATGGGAGTTTCCAGTGCCAGTGAAATCACATTTTTCTGATGTGGTGATATAAATAGGGTATGATGCTAGGATCAGAAAACTATTCTTCCATTTTTTTTCTTTTTTTCCTCATATATGTATATGTATTAATGTGTGTGTATATGTGTGCATGTTTATAGCTATTTGTATATGTATATACATATATAAATATGTGTCTATATTTTGCATATCTATAGAGCGAGAGTTTTATTTTTCCCAATTACATGTAAAAAAAAAATTATAACATCTGTTTTTAAATCTGAGTTCCAAATTCTCTCCCTTCTTCCCTCCTCACCATCTACCCCTATGGAGAAAGCAAGCAATTGTATATAGGTTATACATGTGTGGTCATATAAAACTTCATAATAGTCATGTTGTGGAAGAAAACAAGTTTAAAAAAACTCAGGAAAAACAATATGCTTTAATCTGTGTTCAGAAAACATCAGTTTTTTTTTCCCTCTGGGGATCTTTTTTCATGATAAGTCTTTGAGTTGTCTTAGAGCATTATATTAGTAAGAATAGCTGTCGTTAGCAACTGATCTTACAATATTGCTGTTACTTTGCATCCAAGTGTTTTTTTTCCCCTGAGAGCATCCCACTCATTATTTCTTACAGCACAATTGTATTCCATCACAATCACATATCATAACTTCTCCAGCCATTCCCCAACTGATTTACATCCATTCAGTTTCTGATTTTTGCTCCCAGAAAAAAAAAAAAGCTGCCATAAGTGTCTTTGTAGACAAAGGTACTTTTTTTTTTTTAATCTTTTCTGGGATATAGATCTCTTCTTGTATTTTAGGTCAAAAGGTGTGTCTGGTTTTATAGCCCTTTGGGCATACTTTAAAATTGCTTTTGAAAATGGTTGAATGAACTTACAACTCTACTAACAGTGGCATTAATGTCTCATTTTTCCCAAATCCCCTCTACCAATTGTCATTTTCCTTTTCTGTTCTATAAGCCAATTCAATAGGTGTGAGGTAGTATATCTCAATCAGAATTATTTTAAATTGCAATTCTCCAACCAAAAGTGAGTTAGAGTATTTTTTTAATATGGCTGTAGATAGCTTTGATTACTGCATCTGAAAGCTGTTTCTATCTTTTGATCATTTATTTATTGGGAAATGGCTCTTTTTTTTTTAAATTTGACTCAGTTGTCTATATGTTTGAGAAATGAGGCCTTAAGAGAAAATGGCTTAGATTTTTTCATAGTTATTAATGCTATTTCTATCCATTCTATTTCTCTTTCCCCAAGTATTCTCTTTCCTTTCACTCTGTCCTTCCTCAGGTGTCTTGCTTCTGACTATCCTCTCCACCAATCTACCCTCCCTTTTGTCACCTCCTTTCTTTTATCCTCTTTTCCTTTTACTTTCCTGTAGAGTAAGATAAGATTTCTATACCCAAATGAATAAGTATGTTGTTCTCTCTATGAGATATACAATTATATGTGTGTGTGTGTGTGTGTGTGTGTGTGTGTATATATATAATATATATATATATATATATATATACATATATATATATATATATATATATATATATATATATATATATACGGTTCTGAGAACTCCCCCTCACCTACCTTTTCTTCCCTTTCACTGTAAAAACCTTTTTCTTGTTTCTTTTATGTGATATAATTTAGCCCATTCTACCTCTCCCTTTTGCTTTTTCTCAGTACATTCCTCTCTCCCCCTTAATTTTATTTTTTAGATATTCTTTCATGTTTGACTCGCATCTTATCCTCTACATAAACTCCTTCTAACTGTCCTGATAATGAGAAAGTTCTTATGACTTACAAATATCATCTTTCCATATAGGAATGTTAACAGTTTAATCTTAAGTCCCTTACAATTTCCTTTTCCTGATAACTTTTTCATGCTTTCCTTGAGGCTTGTATTCGCAAGTAAAATTTTCTATTGAGTTCTGATCTTTTTATCAAGAATACTTGAAAGTCCTCTATTTCATTGAATGTCAGTTTTCCTCTTGAAGGTTTATACTCAGTTTTGTTGGGTAAGTGATTCTTGGTTGTAAGCATTGCTCCTTTGCCTTGCAGTATATTACATTCCAAACCCTCTATTCCTTTAATGTAGAAGTGATTAAATCTTGTTATCCTTGCTGTGGTTCAAAAATACTTGAATTGTTTATTTTTAATAAAAAAGTTTATTCTAATAGTATTTTATTTTTCTAACTATATGCAAAGATAGTTTTCAATACTCACCCCTGCAAATCCCTGTCTTCCAAATTTTTCTCCCTCTTCCCCCACTCCAGACAGCAAAGAATCTGATATAGGCTAAATATGCACAATTCTTTCAAATATTTTTCCATATTTGTCATGCTGTGCAAGAAAAAGCAGACAAAAGGGAAAGAACATGAGAAAAGAAAAAAAAAATAAGCAAACAACAACAAAAGGTGAAAATACTGTGTACCAGTGATCAATTCTGATGGACGTGGCTCTTCAACAGTGAGGTGGTACAGGCCATTTCCAATAGGCTTGTGATGGAGAGAGCCATCTGCACCCAGAGAGAGGACAGTGGGAATTGAAGATCACAACATAGTATTTTCATCTTTTTATTATTGCTGTTTGCTTGCTTTTTGTTTTCTTCTTCATTTTTTCCTTTTTGAGCTGATTTTTCTAGTGCATCATGATAATTGTGGAAATATGTTTAGCATATATTGAGTTACTTGCTGTTTAGGAAAATGGGTGGGGAAAGGAAGGGAGAAAAAATTTGAAACACAAAGTTTTGCAACAATGAATGTTGAAAACTATCTATGCATGTGTTTTGAAAATAAAGGGCTATTATTAAAAAAAAAAAGAAAGAAAGAAAGAAAGTACTTTGCTTCAATTCACATTCTGTCTCCATAATTCTCTTTCTGCACGTGGATAGCATTTTTCATCACAACTCTATTGGAATTGCTTTGAATCACCTCATTGTTGAAAAGAGCCAAGTCTTCACAGTTGATCAGTACATAATCTTCTTGTTACTATATATAATATTCATTTGGTTCTGCTCACTTCGCTTAGCATCACTTCATGTAAGTCTTTCCAGGCCTTTCTGAAAGTAGTCTGTGCCTCATTTCTTATAGAACAATAATATTGTTTCTTTCTGGATGCTTGTAGCATTTTTTCCTCGACTTGGGAGCATTTGGCTACAATATTTCTGGGAGTTTTAATTTTGGGATCTCTTTCAGGAGGTGATCAGTGAATTCTTTGGATTTCTATTTGAGTCTCTAGTTCTAGTATATCAAGGAGACTTTTCTTGATAATTTCTTGTAAGATTCTATAAAGATTCTTTTTTTTTTATCATGGCTTTCAGGTAGGCCAGTAATTTTTAAATTCTCTCTCCTGGGTCTATTTTCAGGGTTTGTTGTTTTTCCTCCTGACTCCAAGGCTGGTGCTCTATCCACTGCACCATTTA
Organism: Antechinus flavipes; assembly: GCF_016432865.1. NCBI lineage: Eukaryota > Metazoa > Chordata > Mammalia > Dasyuromorphia > Dasyuridae > Antechinus > Antechinus flavipes. Next base: position 67,969,650 of record NC_067404.1, on the reverse strand, counting down.
GCTGCCCCCTCAGTTGTTTTTCCTATGAGATATTTCCACATTGTCCATTTTTTCATTCTTTTGGTTTTGTTTTATTGTTTCTTAATTTCTCATAAAACTGTTAGCTTTCATTTGCTCAGTTTGAATTTTTAAGGAATTATTTTCTTCAGTGAATTTTTGTGCCTTTTTTCCATTTGGCTACATTCTTCTCCTCAGTGCCTTTTTTTGTACCTCTTTTATTATTTGGCCTAATCTGGTTTTTAAGGTATTACTTTCTTCAGTATTTTTTGTGTCTCCTTTACTAAGATGTTGACTTGTTTTTCTTGATTTTCTTCCATCACACTCATTTTCTCCTCCCATTTTACTTGATTTTCAGTTTTCTTTTTGAACTCTTCCATGTCCTAAGGCTAATTCATATTTTTCTTTGAGGCTCAGGATTGAGTTTTTGACTTCATCTTCTTTTGATGTGCCTTGATCTTCCTTGTCAACACCATAACTTTCTATGGTCAGGATTGTTTTCCTATTGTTTACTCATTTTCCCAGCCTACTACTTGACTTTCAGCTCTTTGTTGAAATAGGGCTGTTTCCAGGGTGGATAGTGAACTGTCATAAGCTTCAGAATTTTTGTGCAGCTGTTGTCAGTTACTTGTAGGTTCTTCCAGGGTGAGCTAAGAAGGGATGGATTTACTATTCTTGTGGCTATGCTCTGGTCTGTGAGTGAACACAAGCACGCTTTTTCTGCCTCAGCACTGTGAGGAGAGTCTCCACATGCTGTAGTGTGCTATTGCTCTTCAGCACCCTGAGATTGCCACCCATGACTGTGATCTGGATCTTAGTATGTACAAAGCAACTGAGTCCTGTCTCAGTGCTAGCAAAGAGAAGACCCCTGTGATCTCCTTCTGATCATTTGTTTAACCTCTTTATAATCTGTGGGCTGAGAGCTCCAGAAGCAGTTTCTGCCACTGCTGATCCAAAAGGCTACTCCTTTTTTGTTGGGGCTCAGACTTCGCTGATAAGGCCTGAACTAAATTGTGTCACCCTGGTGTGACAAATCTTTCCTGCTGAACTTCTAAGCCATCATGAGCTGGATAATTGTTTGGGGGGGTAGTTGTGTGTGGATTCTGACATTCTAGAATTTGTTTAGAATTGTTATTTAAAGGTATCTGAGGGATTTGGGGGACAGGTCAGGAGAATCCCTATATTTACTCCACTCCAATATCTTGGTTCTACCTTCCACCAAGTTTCTTTCTTCCATTTTAATCATTGTGTCAAAGCCTGATTCACATACATCATCCAGTGTTAACATTAGTAACTGGATTTTAAACAATTGTGGAGAACGGTTCCCTCCCATGCCACTTCACTTTTAATTTACCATTTCATTTACCAATTGAGCTTCCTAAAGTACAGGTCTGACATATAATTCACTTCCCCTGTCCTTCCTGTTAAATAACTACGATGGCTTCAGCACCAAATATAAAATGCTTTATTAAAGCACTTCATGACCTGATCCATCCTTCTTGTCTTTCCAGTCTTCTTATATCTTCTTTCTCTTACATGCTTTGTTATCCAGTGCCATTGAGCTCCATGCTGTTTCTTGAACATAATTCTCTGTCTTCTGCTTCTGGATATTTCCACTGAGTATCCCCTATTGTGGAAATTTTCTCCCTTGTCATGTGTACCTGCTGGCATTTAAAAAATCTCAGCTAAAATCCTATCTTCTGCAAGAAATCTTTTCTAATGCCCCTCGATGTTAATGCCATTCCTCACTGGTTATTTCCAATTTGTCATGTCTGTCTGTTACTGATGCATAGCCGAGTTGTTTTCATGTTGTCTCACATATCAGATTGCGAGTCCCTTGTCAGGAGGACTTGTTGGTTTGGTTTTGTCTCTTTTTGTATCCCCAGTGCTAAGCAAGATGCCTGCTGTGCAGTGATACTCGATGAATGTTTGTTCACTTCAGAAGAGGAAGTGATGACCAATCAGACACTAATGTATTGGGAAATGATTACTCCTGGGAGAATGAGATGAAGGGCCAGTCTTTTGTATCTTCCAAGAAGATCAAGCTAGATGAAATTAAGCTTTGAGCTCAAGCAATAGAACTATTTCCTGATATTCCAAAATGATTAATGAATTAAGTAATTTGAAGTCTGCAGTTTTCCAAAACAGTCCCTGACTTATCATTGACCGGCAGCAAAACTATATAATAGAAATGGGCCTTTTCCCTAATAGAGACACAAAAACCAATCAATTAAATTAGAAGCACATTTCTGTAGCTGTCTGCACAGGGATACTAGGCAAATAATGCTTACTGTGTATAGTAGTGGGTAATAATACTTGATATTGACATGACACTTTAAGATTTATAAAATACGTTAAGTATATTATTTACATCTTCACAATAACCCTATAAAGAAGGCACTGGGGTTGTTATTACTCCCTTTTTACAGGTGAGGAAACTGAGACATAAAGTATTTAAATCATCTACTCAGGAAAACCCTGTGACTGAGCTGGGACTTGAACCCCATTCTTACTATCTCTGACATCAGTGTTCTTTGCACTACTCCCCTCTGTTTTTTAACTTGCACACAACAGGCTCCTCATAAAAGCTTGTTGAATAAGTGGATGTGGACTTCATTTTTGTCTCTTTTAGTTTGAAATTTCCCCAATACCCTGGACTAGCATGGAAGAGTTCCATTATTAGTTTCAAGCTCCAGTGTATTCTCTGAACAAATATGAGTAATTATGGTTTCCATAGAGCCCTCTTTCCTCCCCTCCCACCTACTCTGCTGTGGTGACATTTAGGTGATTAACTGAAAGATTCACTCATGCACACAGTTTGATGGCTGCAGACAAAGCCTGGTGTACTCCATGCTCTGTTCTCCTAATGCCAGTACCACAAGGCTTCATTCTGCATATCCTGCTGTTTTTCTCTGAGAATTAATTAACAGCAACTCCTCCATTTCAGGCAAGCTTTCTACCTCACTCACCACGGTTCTTTCCCTACTGCACATACCATCATCACCACCATCGGTGTCATCATCACCATCGGTGTCACCATCACGATTATTTTCACAGATAGTCTTATTCATTGGAAATGAAAGCCTTTTTTCATGCCAAGGGCTATGCTAAAGACTGTGGCACTCCTCTTGAGACAAATGAGTTCCCTGGCATTTATCTGGAGTCTGCTCATGTCCGGCATGATTGATTACCAGACAGCGGCTCGAGGGCCACTGGATATTGCTGTTAGAATAGACAAATACTCACCCTCAGACACTTTACTAAAACAAATTAGCTATCTCTTGGAAATCCTGCATTACATAGATTTATTTTGAATGGACAATTGGTCAATGTGTCTCGTTTTAAAATTAGCCTGTCCAGAGAGCGTCTCGGTATGTCAAACAATTCACATCAGTGAATTGCATCAGGCATCCTGCGGTGTGTGCTTAATTTCAGAGTCGGTATCTATATTCTGTACAGCCGGTAATGCCCTTTGACTTCTGCACTTCTCTGACAAGTGGATCCTGCCCAAATGTTGTCATCCTAGTGGTACTAAAGCTTCTCCGTAGCAATTAAGGAGCAACCTGGCTTTTGACCGAGGAGCCCAACCACTTGGCTTCACTGAGGAATAACTTGGCAAAATTTTTCCTAATTTAGGACCACACTTGTTCTAGGCATTTCAGGGCCCAAAGCTACTGTGGACAAATTTCTTTCTATCAGCGAGCAGCCCACTAAAAGCTGATGACAAGATGGAAGAGGAGTTGAGTTTCAAATGAGAAATTTTCAGGGTTGTCCTCTTTGCCAACTCTTCTGAGTTTATATCCCAGCCAGATTAGATGATCACACATTTGCCTAGCAGATTGTCTAACTCGATCCAATTGAGCAAGCATTTATTAAGTACCTACTGTCTACCTGGGCCTAGCAAGACACTGAGGATGTCGAGTCCAAACTGACAGAGAACTGGTGTTCCATTGGGCAGAAATCATAAACATAGAGAAGTCAAGACAGATATGAGGGTGAGTGATTCCGAACAGGTTGTTATAACTGGGGGGCTTAGGAAAGGCCTTCTGTTGGGGAGGGCATTTGGATTCTCCAGAGAAAACTTACGATGCCTAGTGGTAGAGGGTATGGACCAAGTCATGAAGTTCCTTAAAAGAGAAACCCCTTTCAACCCTAAAAGCCAGAAACATGGAATTTTTTCAGTGACATGGTGAGACATGTGCATTGGGAATATGCACTTGACTTTGACACTACTTTATGGAGAATGGCTTGGAGAGAAGAGGCTGGTTAAGCAGATACCCAATCAGAGAAAATAAGCTAACAATTGAAGGTGTTCTACAGCACATAATCTTTGAGCCTTTCTGGAAGCTAGGGATTATGAGAAGCAGATGAGAAAGGGCCACATGCCATGTTTGGAGCTATAGGAATCATTAACCTATGAAGAGTTTAGCAAGTATTAATTGTCTAACCTGCATAACACCATCCTGAGTACTATGGGTGATTCCATCTCCCTAATTGTATGTTCCTGGGGTAAAAGGACTGTTAAACATTTTTTAAAAGCCCTCACCCTGCTTAGACATATTTCCACATAACAAAATATTACAAAATCATTGAATGAAAAGGATCGAATGGTAAAGAATTACCATAAGAATTGTGATGGAGGGAATGTTCTTTCTTTACAAAAAAATTTCAATAGTAGTTTTTCCAGTTATGTGTAAAGGTGGTTTTCAACATTTATTTCTTAAGATTTTGTGTTCCAAAATTTTTTTTTCCATTTCTCCCTTATCGCCCCCCTCCCCAAGACAACAAGCAATCTTGTATAGGTGATACATGTATAACCATCTAAAATCATTTAATTTTCCTATTAGTTGTGTTGTAAAAGATAAATCAGAACAAAAGGGGAAAATCACGCTGAGGGGTGGGGGGAAGCAAACAAACAAAGGTAAAAATAGTATGCTTCAATCCATATACTTCAGACTCCAAAATTCACTCTCTGGATGTGGATTGCATTTTCTGTCCCAAATCTCTCAAACTGTTTTGGATCACTATATTGCTGAGAAGAGCTAAGTCTGTCATAGCTGATCTTCTTATAATATTGCTATTACTGCGTATAATTTTCTCCTGTTTGTATTTCACTCAGCCTTAATTCCTGTAAGTCTTTCCAGACTTTTCTGAAATGGACCTATTTCATTTCTTATGGTGTTATGCAGGTTAGACAATTAATACTTGCTAAACTCTTCATAGGTTCTTATAGAACAATAATATTATATTACATTCATTTATCATAATTTATTCAGCCATTCCCCAATAATTGGGCATCTATTGAATTTCCAATTCCTTGCCACCACAAAAGGAGTTGCAGTTTTATATATAAATATATAAATATTATAAATGATATATCATTTATTATAGTATATGTAAATATTAATATATTGTTTATTATAGTTATAAATATTATAAATAACATATTTGTATCATATAAAATAATAAATAATAAATAAAATCTAAAACAAAGATAAATATAAAATTTTATTTATATATATATATATAGATATAGATATATATATATATATATCTATATATATATATAAATAAATAATTGCAAACAATTTTATACATGTGGGTCCTTTCCCCTCTTTTATGATCTCTTTGGAATACAGACACAGTATTGACACTATTGAATCAAAGGGTTTGCTCAGTCTGATAGGCCAAATTGTTCTCCACAATGGCTGAATTGGTTCACAACTCCACAAACAATGCATTAATGTTTTGGTTTTCCCACATAATCTGTAACAGTTATCATTATCTTTTCTTGTCATCTTAGCCAATCTGATAGGTGTAAGGTGGTACCTCCGAGTTGTTTTAACTTGCATTTCTCTAATCAATAGTGATGTATTTTTTCATCTGAATATAGATAGCTATACTTCATAGGAAAATTATCTGTTCATATCCTTTGACCACTTGTCAAATGGGGAATGTATTCTTGTATTTTTATAAATTTGACCCTGTTCTCTATACATTTTAAAAATGAGGCCTTTATCAGAAACATTGGATATATAGAAACTATTTCTCAGCTTTGTACTTCCTTTCAGATATTTACATTGGTTTTGTTTGTAGCAAACCTTTTTAATTTAATGTAATTAAAATTATGTTGCATTTCATAATGTTCTCTACTTCTTTTTTGGTCATAAATTCCTTCCTTCTCCAAAGATCTGGCTGGTAAATTGTCCCTTGCTGTAAAGGGCTGAAACTCTGAATAGGTGCACTTGAATGAGACAACGGACACTTAAGGCTAATTACCTATTCGAAATAAGACAATGACTCTATTAACATATGTTTGGAATTGCTCTTCTCACAGTTAATGCTTGCTCAATGTTTGGGATTAAGAGAATTGTAGGTAAGGATTAAGGGGTAGGGTGAGACAGGTGAGAGAACTTCACTTTGTGTAAAATCTGATACTGGGCACAAAAGTGTGCAAAATGTTTAGAAGTATATGCAGGTCCATTATCTGTTTTTATTGCTTGTGGCACACCCATAATTGCAAATACTTGTATAAGGAATTCAGTGACCACTCAGGCTGTCTCTTTTACTGCTGGTATTGCACCTTGCTCTCCTAATTTGCTTATAGTATTACTTTTTATGTCTATATCATGAATCCCTTTTGACCCTTAGCTTGGTACAGGAAATGAGATATTGGTCCATGCTTAGTTTCTGTCCTACTATTTTTTACATTTTCCCAGCAATTTTGATCACACAGTGAGTCCTTATCCAAATCTGGAATCCATGAGTTTTTCAGTTGATGACTATAATCCTTCATTGTGTCTTGTGTATATAACCTGTTGCACTGATGCACCATTCTATTTTTCACCCGGTATCAAATGGTTTTTATGACTGTCACTGTATAATACAGTTTTAGGTCTGGTATTGCTATGCCAGCTTCCTTTGCATTCTTTAATAGTTCCTTTGATACTCTAGAACTTTTACTCTTCTGGTTAACTTTTGTCATTATTCTTTCTAGCCTTTTAAAATGATTTTTGGCAGTTTGATTGGTATGGCACTGAATAAGGAGATTAATTTTTTATATTAGCTCAGCCCACCCATGAGTAATGGATAGTTTTTTAGTTGTTTAGATCTGACTTTATTTTGGGGAAAAGTGTTTTATAATTGTGTTTGTAAAGTTTCTGGGTTTCTCTTGGCAGGTAGACTCACAAATATATTATGTTGTCTACAGTCATTTAAAATAAGATTTCTCTTTCTATCTCTTGTTGCTGGACTTTGTTGGTGATCTATAGACATGCCAATGATTTATGCGGGTTTATTTTATATCCTAACCTTTGCCAAAGTTGTTATTTTTTCCAAATACTTTTTTCAGTTGATTCTCTAAGGACTCTTTAAATATACACATCATATCTTCTTCAAAGAGTGATAGTTTTGTTTCCTTATTACCTAGTCTAATTTCTTCGATTTTATTTTCTTCTCTAATTGTTAAAGCTAACATTTCTAGTACAATATTGATTAATAGTAATTTTGTATCCCTTTCACCCCTGATATTATTGGGAAGGCTTCTAACTTATCCCATTACATATAATGTTTGCTGATGGTTTTAGATAGATACTTCTTATAGATACTACTTTAGATAGATACCTTTTTAAGGCAAACTCCATTTGTTCCTATGCTCTCTAACTTTTTTATTAGAAAGGGATGCTGTATTTTTTTCAAATCTCAAATTGAGACAGTAATGATTTCTGTTCATTTCATTATTGATATGATCAGTTATGCTGATAGTTTTCATTTTACTGAACCAATCCTGTATTCCTGGTATAAATCTCACTTGATCATTAGGTATTCTCCTAATAATAAGTTGCTGTGTTCTCTTTGTTAACACTTTATGATTTTTTGCTTCAATGTTCAATTAGAGAAATTGGTCTATAATTTTCTTTCTCTATTTTAGCTCTTCCTGATTTAGGTATCAGCACTATATCTATCATAAAAACAATTAGGTAGGATTCATTCACCTGTTTTTCCAAATAGTTCATGTAGTATTGAAATTAAATGATCTTTAAATTTTGGGTAGAATTCACTTTATAAATCAATTTGGCCCTGGAGGTTTTTTTCTTGGGGAGTTCATTGATGGCTTGTTCAATTTCTTTTTCTAAAATGGAATCATTAAACTATTTTATTTCTTCTTCTATTAATCTGCAAAATTTATATTTTTGTAATTAGTCATCCATTTCAATTAGATTTATTGGCATACAGTTGAGCAAAATAGCTCCTAATTATTGCTTTAAGTTCCTCTTCATTGGTGGCAAGTTCACCCTTTTCATTTTTTATACTCGTAATAGGTTTTTCTTCTTTCCTTTTTGTAATTGACACAGTAATCAGAACAAAAAGGAAAAACCATAGGAAAAGAAAAAAACATAGTTAATGTGGAAATATATTTAATATGATTGTATATGTATAACCTACATCAGATGATTGCCATCTTGGTAAGGGGAGAGAAGGAGAAAAAAAAAGAAAATCAGAATCTTCTAAAAGTTAAAAAAAATGGATTTTAAAAAATTGAAAAATTAAAAACACCTCAGTAGAATTCATGAAGATGTTCTTCGTTTCCTATGAGAAATGTTGTATTTACGTGAACTGGCAAAGCACAGTCTTCTTGCTTCATCAAGATTAAGATGTGTAAAAGACACAATCATTTCTTGTGCAAGGCAAAGATAGTTCAGCATCCTTTCATTATCTCCTATGCCATATGAATTTCACTTTAGAAATCCAGTTTCATAATGAAGAAGGGGCTTAGGAAATAGCAGTGAAGCTTTCCCCATCTCCTTATGCAACTCCTTTTATGAAAAAGACTGGAAGCTGGATTCATCAGCTCACGATGGTGGAGTTTGTATCTTTTCATACAATAGGAAACATCCTTGTTCTCTTCCTAAGTGGTAGGGCTGCAGCCTTCAGGGACACCTTGTAAACAAGTTGCAGGCCTGGCCGCCAAGTGTTAGTCATGGTCTTTACCAAACAAAAATTGTCTCTATTGGTTATTCCCAGGGAAGAGCCATGATTCACATCGACAAGCCTGAGGGACCAACCAGGCCTTGATATGGTGTTTTTTCTCGTTTACGACCACCTACACTCTGATAGTCATGACAGACTTGAAGTAAGAAAGGGGAGTGATGAGAGCTTTGTTTCTGTGGCCTTAACAAGTCCTTGACATTGTCTTCTTTGAAATTCAAATATAATTTGAGCCCTCAGCTTGGTATTTTCGGATGAATTTTCTTTTCTTTTCCTTCCTTTGAAATGTTTGTACTTCATTCTTTTATATACAGTTGCCTTGAAAAAAAGCAATATACAACAGTAGAAACAGATCCCATTGATTTGGGGGACACAATGGTATCATGGTTTAACGTGGTTTGCTTTAACAAAAGCAGTGACGATGAGAACCCCGATGTAAACCACAGAGAGAATGGAGAATGAGGATGCAGGACTCCTGGATTCTAATAGGGAAGTCAAAGATGTGGATACATGGGTAGTTGTGTAGCCTTCATGTGTTCAGAGTGCTCAAGACTTTTTTAGTGTTTTATTTGTGAAAATCCTAATGTTCCCCTTGCCAGGAGTGCTCACAACCCCAACTTCCACCCTAATTTCTTCTCTCGCCTTTTCCAGTGACTAACACATTGCTTTAGGCACTTAACTTCCCATTCTGGGCCCTGGTTTCTGTAATTCCTAAATGGTAGTTAGACTAGAGGATCTCTAAAGTGACTTCTAGATGCTTTGAGCCTGATCTTTAACACTGTATTGTTAGTGTTCTTTTTCTTCTTTAAAATAATAAGAAGAATGGTTCTTTCTGGGAGAGAGCAGGTTTCTCAGGGGGGTTTTCTGGAGGCAGCCTTAGTTGCAGTTGAAAGTAATAATCACTCCAAAACGCAGCCAGGTGCTAAAAGTCCAGATCTTTTATTGTTTCCAATATAGCCCGGTTAGCTTAGAGGCCTCTCTCTCTGCTTGGTTCCAAGAGCTCTTGCAGTTTTGTCCTTCAGCCTCTGCCTCTGCTTTCTTCAGCCTCCAGCCAGCACAAAGATGGAATGACTCTCTCGTCTCCTTCACTTGGGGCTCGGCTAGCTTTCTGGCGAGTCTTTCAGACCAGCTTGGTCTCAGTGGGGGAAGTACAGGAGTGAGATGAAGATGAATCTGGTTGTGCCTCCGAGAGAGGGCTTCTCCTCAACTGAACTGATGCTCCCTTCTCAATCTTCAGCTGAACTCTCTCCGAGAGCCTCTGTCTGTTTCTTATATATGAGAGAGAAGAATTGTGGGATATGAGAGAGAGGGATTATGGGTTTTCTCCCATAGTGCTCTCTGGCCCTAAGAGCTTCAAGGGAGGTGTGAATTCGGATATCTCATACCAAACCCTGAAATCTCCCAAACGTGTGAACTCCAATGAGTAAAGGTGTGAATACAAGTATTGTATCAATTACATCGAGTTAACACTAGGATTCTAACATCTCCCTTGAGTTATCACCTTGTTTCAAGTTCAGTTACCACTAGGATTCCAACACTGTATGACTCAACTGTATGGCTGCCAGTGGACAGAACTGTAATTGCCATGGTGCCAATCAGCTTTCACCCTATTGCATGAAATCAGAGAACAGGTGATGTTGTTCTTAAGCAGATACCATAGCCTTATAGCCCTTGGCTGGGCCACGTCCCCATTCTTTTGTCCACTTGCCACCTTCAGGGTCCCCTTACCATGGTGGCTCTCTTCTGTGCTTGCTTTTACTACTATGGCCTACACTCTCCCATCTCCTGGCTCACTCAGAGCAGTCTTTATACTTCTGCACTTAACATTGCAAATGTTTTTGCTCTGGATGAAAACTGGAGAGTTCCAGCTGTGCCAAAAAAGCTATTTTTGTTTTGTGGAGAGAGGCAAGAGGAAGGAAGCCTTCCCCAGGAACTTGGAGCATTTGACCTCCCACAATCACAAGGTAATAGCTTGGTTTGCCAAAGACTGTCAAGAGTAAAGACTGGCTATGTCTGCCCTATCGCCCCGGCCCCTGAGTCCTGTTCTCTTGTGGTTGTTCAGGACTCTAAAATGTTCTGTAGCTTCTTCCTGTCCCCCATGGGGACCAGCTCCCAACCTTCTCCATGGGCTAGCCTCTAAGGGAGTAGCTAGGCCAGCATTGGAATGATTCCCTCTAAAGACTGGATTTAGAAAATGATAATATGTAGTGATTAGAACAAGTACCCGAGCAAGGAAAGGCTGCTTAATGGGAAGTGTAGATGATGTGGGATCGGCCAGTCATCAGACAAGGCTTACCACCTTGGCTACCGGGTCTTCTCTCCTCCAAAATAGGAGCAGCTCAGAAATTAAACTTGGCCAGTTTGTCCTCCATTGTGAGCTGACACAGGAATTAATTCCATACTATAAATAGGAATCTAACAATAGTTGAGAAAATAACTATTGTAAGATCTACCAAGAGAGAAGGACAATGACAGACCAGTAAATCATGGTTGCTAGACTGCATGTCGTACCACACAATCACATTAATAAAGCATAGGGGAAAAGTGCACTCTGAGGTTATATTAATAGTGGCCTGATGCCTGAAAAAAGGAAGGGGATGATCTAGCTCTGTCACGGCCCAGTCAGACCATATCTGGAGCAGTATGATATTTTAAGTCTCATGATTCTTTTTTGGTTTGAGAGAGAGGAAGGGAAAGAAGGAGAGAGGGAGGGAGAGGAGGAGAGAAGGAGGGAAAGGAAGAGAGAGGGAGGGAGAGGAGGAGAGAAGGAGGGAAAGGAAGAGAGAGGGAGGGAGAGGAGGAGAGAGGGAGAGAGAGAAAAAGAGGGAAAGAGGGGAGGGAGAGGATGAGTGAGTATACAGTTTTTCTCCTTTCCCCATCCTACTTATAGCCTAATTGAACAAACCTTTTTATTAACAAAGCAAGAAATGTCAGCATAAACCACAAGTGTATCTCCTTATGTCTGCATTGGAAACCATATTGTAGAAAGGATGTTGGCAGCTATGAGTGGGCCTAAAGGGAGATGACCCAATGTGAAGGGATAGTGAAATTAGATGCACATTTTGAATCAGAGACAGATAAGGCAGATAAGGGACATACCCAGCTGATAGCCGACTGTCTATAATTTAAGGCAAAATATCTTTACCTCTGAATTTCCAGTGCCTAGCATAGTGCCTTGAGAATGAATTTTAAATTAAAAAACAAAAAACAAAAAACAAAAGTGTGGATATAAATTGAGTATTATGTATAAAAACAGTCCACAATATGATAGAAAGACAGAAGAAAGATAGCTAACTGTATATTGGGGGATAGTGAAGCATTCATGGAAGAGATGGCCTTTGAAGGATCAAGGACATTTTCTTGTTTTTAATAATAGCTTTTTATTTTTCAAAACACATACCAAGACAGATTTCAACATTCACCCTTGTAAAACCTTATGTGCCACATTTTTCACTCTCCTTCCCTATCTTACCCTCCCCTGGGTTATCCAAATTAGGTTAAACCTATGTTACTCTTGTAAGCCTATTTCCACATGTTACGCCACAGTTCCCTTTTATTGTCCTGCCTCGGTTTCCCTGGTTCTGCAAAACCTCCCCTCCCTCTTTATCAGAATACTTGATAAGGATAAAAGATCTTATGTTTTAAAATATCAGAATGCTATTAGAATAAGAATACTCTCTTATCAAGATGCCTCTCCCCATCTCTGGGGTGCCTCCCCCTAATTATATCATCCCCCGCTCCATGTGGCTCATCCTACCCTGTCAGAGTCCCATTCCCACTCTTGGCACCCTGACTCTGCCCCTGCCTCAGTCTACCCCCTGTGTCTGAGGCACGTGTATATATGTCATTGAGAACTCACATTGTTGGCTGGATTCTTGGAGACGATAGTCTCATTCAGCCCTGGGACCAAATCATGGATCCATTTGGTTCCAGTATATCTCTCCCATTTAATAAACTATTAAATACTTTCTAATCTCTATCTTGTTCAGTTTCTTCGGCATTACACACATTTATCGTGCCGCACAAGAAAAATCCGATCAAATAGAAAAAACCAAGCCAGCCAACGACAAAAAAGGGGACAATGCTATGTTGTGATCCACCATCAGTCCCCACGATCCTCTCTCCATCACAAGACCACTGAAACTGGCCTGAATCGTCTCATTGTTGAGAAGAGCTGTCCATCACAGTTGATCATCATAAAATCTTTTATTTTTATTATTATAGCTTTTTATTTACAAGATATATGCATGGGTAATTTTTCAGCATTGACCCTTGTAAAACCTTCTGTTCTAACTTTTCCCTCTTTCCCCCCACCTTCTCCCCCAGATGGCAGGTAGTCCCATACATGTTAAATAGATCGTCATGTCTTGTTATTATGTACAATGATCTCCTGGTCCTGCTCATTTCACTCGGCATCAGTTCGTGTAAGTCTCTCTAGACCTTTCTGTATTCATCCTGCTGATAGTTCTTACAGAACAATAATACTCCATTACATTCATATACCATAACTTATTCAGCCATTCTCCAACTGATGGGTGGCCATTCACTTTCCACGTCCTTGCCCCTACAAATAGGGATACCACAAACCTTGTTGCGTATGTGGATCCTTTTTTTAGATCAAGTTCATTTTCACAGTTGGACATAGAGGAAGAAAAGAGTTCCAGGTGAAGTGAATAAGCAAAAAATGAAGCAAAGGAACTGCAAAGAGGGTTTGGTGAATGGTGTGTTCCAGCCTCTCTGGAGTTTGGTGGTGTGGAAATGTTAGAGGGTTGCCGGTTCTTTGATTGTTATATTTGGGTTTTAACTCGTAGACGCAATCAGAATTAACAGCAACAAAAAATAATAAGCAAACAGCTTTTTTTTTTCTGGCTCCCTTTCTGAAATGTATATGTGTGGATAGATGTCAGTGTGGTACAGCTCTGGTTTCCTCAGTTTCCTTCTCTGGCACCTCCTTATATAAATTTTTCCATATTTCTATGTATAGTTCATCATTATCATTGTGTCATACCATAATATTCTATTTTATGAATAGCCTGTCTGTTGTTGAGCAATTAGGCACTTCTGAGTTTTTCTTTTTGCAATTTCAAAGAGAATAGCTTTACATAGATACGTCATCTTCCCCCTTTCAGTGATGCTTAAGGGATGGAGTCCTAGCACTGAAATCATTCGGTCCAAAAGGATGATGAGGGATTGCCTTTATTTATTCTTAACGCGTAATGCTAGACTTTTCACCGGGAGGTTTTTGGCATTTTACAGCACCACTAACAAAGAACCTACCTTCCCCCAGCCCAACCATCTTGGGTTTCATTTTTGTGTGTTTTTGTGTTTTGAATGTATCTGAAAGGTATCTTAAAATTGCCTTGATATGCATTTCTCTATTAGAGAATCTGAAGAAGTTTTTGTCTGGCTACAGCCAGTTTCTCTTTGGTCCTTGGGACTACTTCAGAGTATGCATTATCACTCCCTCCTAGATGCTGGATTTTAGACAGATATATTTAGACCCGTATTTTCATCATTTGTTTATTTTTATTTGAAAAGATACTGCATTTGTTGTGAAAAATCCTTTTATCTTTTTAAAATCAATACCATCAAATTTTATGCCGAGGATTGTTTTTCCTATTTGATGGATTAAAAAAGGCCCCCCTTTTCGAGAGTTGAGACAGGTTTCTTCCAGGTCTGTATGATTTGTAAAAATACTTTTAAATGCCACCTTTTTTGAAATTCAAAGAGAGCCTTTGGGCAGTGCTCAAGTTCTTTTTATCAACTTTTCAATCGTATTTTCTTTTCCAAATACATGGAAAGGGACTTTCCAACATTCATTTTTGTAAGACTTTTTCTCCCTCTCTCTTACCTCCCCGCTCCCCAAGGCAGCAGGCACTCTGCTATAGTGATACGTACTCTCTTACTTGTCCTCAAACAATAGAGAAAATAATACTAATTACGTAATAGACTTACATATTTTACTGTCATTTTATATATGGTAAGAAATATAAAGGATTTGGGCAGAGAAAATAGTAACTGAAAAATAAAAAAAATTGCTCATAAAAATACATTACTGGGTTAAAGTTGGTTGGGTTGGGTATATCTAGTAAGATCACCCTCCCTTTCTTTAAAAAAAAAAAAAAAAAAAAAAAAAGCTTTGGGCCATACAGTCCCACAATGACCCCAGAAGTTTCTGTGGAAGAAAGCCTTCTATTCCCCAGTTCTTATGTGTAAGTTTAACAAACCCTGATCTTTTAGATTCAGTGGGCTTGATTACTATGCTTTCTACTTTGTAGCTCTCCTTTTTGGGAACTAGCCAGGTTTTATCTTCAGGGCTCTAAATCTGAGATCTGGGTATAACGGTTGCTTTATTTGATTTTCTTTTTCCTCCTTGATGTTTTTTTCTCATTTTGCTCTCCCTGACAGACCCAGTTGCAGGTGAATCTCAAGAAGCACAAGTTCAGCAAAGAAGCCTCATTGCCAGCGCTTGAACAGGAAAGTTAGACCCATCCTAATACCGCTGCCTAGTAAGTACACGGAGAAGGGGGTGACCTGGCACAACTGAAACCCAACTGAAATGGTTTGTCTCATGGGAGTACTGTGTGAGGAAGGCAGAGTAAAAGTCAGGCTTTTGTATGTGTGTGTTCGGGTCCCGGGGCGGGGGATGGACTGGAATAGGTAGGTAACACTGAGAGCTAACACAGGAACAGCTCTTATTGTCAGGGAGTCGGTTTTGTTGTAGGTGCCGTTTGCCTCCCCCTTCCCCAATCACACCCAACTTTACTTTCTTTCACTTCCGGCTCCTAGTTCTGGTCACTGGGACTGGGAAAAGTTGATTCCTCTTCCATGTGAAAGTCCTTCAGACATGGGAACACAGAGTATGGCCTGTATTGTGTACTCTCCCAAACCTTTGAAGTATCTTCACATGCCATGAACTTAAGGCCCACCTCAGCCTTCTTGTTGCCTTTCTCTGGACACCCTCCAGCTTGCTGGTGTCCTTCCTCAAACACGCTGCTGTAGATGTGGTCTGAACATAGTCACTCCCTAACATTCTCCACTAAGGATAATAATAACAGCTAGTATTTAGGTAGTGCTCTTAGATTTGCAAAGTGTTTTTTGAACGGTATTACATTCGGTCATCAAAGAGATCCTGTGAGCAAGGTACAAGTTTGCAGATAAGGAAACTGAGATCCAAATCCAGAAAGGTTTAGTGGTGTCCCTAGGTGTAAGTGTGCGCAACAGAACTCCAATCGACAATGGTCACCTTGACTCCAAGTCCAACACTCTCTCCTCTGCACCTACCTGGTTTCCTCAGTGCATTTAAAGTGCTATTTCTGTGCACATAGTCAGACATTGACTTTTCATAGGATCATAGTCTTAAAGAAGGGATCTTAAAAGCTAGTAAGTTTGCCTTGCATAATTTACAGTTGTGGAAATTGAGGCACAGTAAAGTCAAGTGAGTTGTCCCAGGTCACAGTAAATGTCTTCCTTTAATCCAGGTCTAGCTCTCTATTATCAACTGTACCTACTTAATTCCTCTTTACTAAATCATTATCTTACACGAGTCACTCATAATGAGTTTATCATCCTTTAAAAACAAGATATCCTTTCCCAAAGCAACTGCTATATATTTATGTCCTTCTTGCCTTCAACTTATGCAGTTGAATTTTGGAATCGAAGTGTAAGACTTTATTTCTCCCAATTACATTTACTTGATGTTGCCATAGCTCTGTTCTCTTTCTTTTTTGAGAAAACTGGAGTATTTGGCATTCTCCTAGTCCAAGGAACTTTCCCTGTTTTCCTTGCCCTGGGAACTCTCCCTGTGAGTGGGAAGCAAGTCCATTTCCTGGACGTTTTGTTTCCAAAGCATGTGCTTGAAGAACCAGGAGACTCAAAGTTAGCAAGGGCTGGAGGTTGCTTTCCTGGCTCCTTATTCATTTTGGCTATTCACTTTCTATTAGATTTTTGGTTCTATCATCTCCGGTTCAGAGCTTCTTCTGCTTGGTGTGTCATAATAATCCAATTGACCCTGGACAGTAGAACCATCACTTCTGTGACCCTCCTTCTCCCCCCATCCGTATATCAAAAACCAAACACAATGTCTTTTTGGTTCTCCTTTGTAGAGGTCGGAAACTATTGAGTCGATGCACTGAGGTCAGGACTGCCGAGCACTTGAGGCTAACTACCGATTGGACAATACTCTATGGGCATATACTTGGAAAATGGTCTTTTCCACTCTCCTGTGATGGCTCAATGATTGGTGTATACAGAGGATTGTAGGAGGGACGAGGGGGTAGAGTAAGACTAGCCTCTCTAGCATTCTTTGCAGTAGACGAGGGAGAAGGCAGTTGTGGAGATTCTCCTTCCATCCTGTTCAATCCGTGTCTAAAGACCAAGAATAAAGACTGAGGACTTTTGCTTATCCTGACTCCGGCGGATTCTGAGGTGTCCTGGGTGCTAGCGCGGTCATCACACTCCTCAGCTTTCCTGCCAATTTCAGCTTCTTTTTACTTTCCCTGACACCGTTCTTACAAGTGTGGACCATTCTTTGAGGTCACCCTCTGTAATCTGGCTTTGCTTATGGATTTTTTCCTCTCTAAAATTGCAAGCGATTGGTTTTTTCTTTGATTTTTGTCAAATTAATTTGAAAGAAGTTCTTTGTAGACGGACTTCTATGTAGTATACCTTCATAAATAGATGCCCAAAGCAACTTTTTGACAGATTTTTGTCATCATAAGGGGTATTTGTTTTGAGCAGATTCTATCGTTTTTTGATCATGGTACATGCAGATGGATTTTTTGAGTTTATTTGGGAGCCCCAATTTTATGAAAATCATGTTACCTCTTGTTATTATGGATTTTGTGGGTTTTCAAGACATATCATCAAGACGTTTTCAAGTAGAGATTTTACCTTCTTCGGGGTCAGTTAGAATTCCACTGATTTCTTTGTTGACCTATCAAAAAATGTATTCTGTAGGAATGCCCACAGTAGACACCCGTGTTTCACATTTCTTCAAAGATGAAGGCCTCCGGGGCAGCTAGGTGACACAATGGATAGAGCAACATCCCTGAAGTCAGGAGGACTTGAATTCAAATCTAGCCTCAGACACTTAACACTTCTTCACTGTGTGGCCCTGGGCAAGTCACTTCACCCCATTTGTCTCGGGGAAAAAAAAGTTGAAGGCCTCTAGTCTATCTCCATCATATTGAATATGAGCTTGTGACTTGATATACATATTTGCATGATATTATGGGAAGATTTCCTATTCTATTTCACTACTTCTAATGCTAGCATAATCAAGTACTTTGTTCTATTAGCTCCCTCTGAATCTGATAATACAGCTTGGATTTTTCTTGTTAGTGATACATAATATTATTGTCCTTATATTAAATTATTCTCATTCCATTTTTAATGCTGCTTAGGGTTAAGAAAGCAAGAACTCTCCTTCCTGCAGTGGCAAGTGTTAAATTCGAAAGCCAAGGACCTCCTTCAGATTCCAGAGTTGTAACTTGCCAAACGTCACAGAGCTCCAAAGTGATAAAACTAGGATTTGCACCCATTTTCTCTGACTACAAATCGGGTGCTCTTTCCATTACACTATGGACATGCTTGTGTGATATATTGTTGTATTTTCTTTGAAAGTTTTTAGTATTTTTGCACTGATACCTAATTTGATCTCGATTATTTCTTCTTTCCTGCTTCCTTCTAAAAGTTTTTTTTGGTGCATTCCCCTCCGCCCCCCCCCCCCCCCCATTTCACTTTGTCATTACATTCTCCCAAAATTATATTTCTCTCAATTTAGAATTTACAAATTAATGTCTGTGTGTTCTCTCTGGAAGCCACAATTAATTTTATTGATGAGATTTTTGATTTTTTCTTATATTTTGCATTATATGCATCAATCTGTATGTTTTCGTTGGGTTCTCCCTGTATCATTCTGTACCAGTTCACACATGTCTTCCCAAATTTCTCATTCTTCATATTTGTTTTTTCTTATTGCACAATAATATTTTGTTACTATACCAGTTAGTTTATTGGTTCCCTAAATATTCCATTGATTAATGGAAATGGCCTTTATTTCTTGCCTACCATGTTTTTTCTCTATCAATAGAACTTTTAATTGGGCTTTGACTTTCTTAGGATACTCCAAGTGCTCTTGTTTTATAAAAATAACTTAGTGACTTTTTATGTAATTCCAACTTGTTTTCCAGAATTATCAGTAAGGTTTCATAAGATAATCTAATTGATTCTGACTAGGATCCCCCGGTATATAATGTATCTCTTTTTGGCTGATTGTACCATGTTTGCTTTTAGCTTCCTTATCCATTCTGTCACTTTCCTGCTTTTGGGGGCAAGTTCATCCTATTCACATTTACAGTTATGCTGGTTATGTCTGTTTGGTCCCCAATCCATGTTATTAGAATATTTCTTTCTTTGTCCCCACATGTTCTATTTGGTACTGTCTGATCCCAGTCCCGATTGTTGTCCTTTACTTGGACTAGATGAGATTGTGGAGGGTCTCTCTGCATCTGGCCATCTTTTCACTGGTTTGGTGATGACCCCTCTCTATTTGATTTTGCTTACAGAAATCCCCTCCGGCATTCTATCTTTTGTCGTGTCCCACTACCTCCCTTCCCCACCTCAGGCACACACACTCATCTTACCTGTTACTGGCTGGGTTCACTATTTTAATAACTGAATTTCTACACAGAACTCTTTCCCTCCACCTTTCCCTTGCTTAGCTCAGATAAGATCCTCATGCTTCGTTGCAAGAAGTGTCATGATGAGATGGCAAGAGTGTTGGATTTGGAATGAGAGGCCCTAGGTTCAAACGAGGGCGGCTAGGTGACTCACTGCTTAGAATGCTGGGTCAGAAGTCTGGAAGACTCATCTCTGTGAATTCAAGTCTGGCCTTCCTATCTTTGTGACCCAGGGAAAGCTAATTAACCTTGTTTCCCTCAATTTCCTCATCTATGAAATGAGCTGGAGAAGGAAATGGCAAACTCTTGAAGTATTTTTGCTAAGAAAACCTCAAATGGGTTCACAAAAAAATCAGGAATGAATGAAAAATGACCCAGAAGAAGTGCAAATTCTTTTTTTTAAATTTTTATTAAAGCTTTTTAATTTTCAAAACCATAAGCATGCATAATTTTTCAACTTTAACCCTTGCAA
The DNA here is from genome assembly GCF_016432865.1 of Antechinus flavipes. Classification (NCBI taxonomy): domain Eukaryota; kingdom Metazoa; phylum Chordata; class Mammalia; order Dasyuromorphia; family Dasyuridae; genus Antechinus; species Antechinus flavipes. Next base: position 67,949,511 of record NC_067404.1, on the reverse strand, counting down.
AACCTTGTGTTCCAATTTTCTCTCTTTCCCTGCACTCCCTCCCCTAGATGGAAAATGATCCAATATATGTTAAACATGGTAAAATATTTTTAAATCCAATATATGCATACATATTTCTATATAATTATCTTGCTGCACAAGAAAAATGAGATCAAAAAGATAAAAAAGGAGAAAGAAAATAAAATGCAAGCAAGCAACATCAAATAGAGTATGTTATGTTGTGATCCACACTCAGCCCCCACAGCCCTCTTGCTTCATGTACATGGCTCTCTTCATCACAAGATCATTGGGGCTGGCATCAATCACCTCCTTGTTGAAAAGAGCCACGTCCAGCAGAATTGATCATCGCATAATCTTGTTGTTACTGTGTACAATGATCTTCTGGATCTGTTCATTTCACTCAGCATCAGCTCCTGATACCTCATTTTTTGTACTTTGAAATGGTTTAGAAAAATAGAATTTTGAGAGAATGTAATGGCAAAATGAAATTGCGGGTGGGGGGAATGTACCAAAAAACTTTCAAAAGAAAGCAGGAAAGAAGAACTAATTGTGATGAAATTAGGTTTCAGTTCAGAACTTAGGTATCAAGTCTCCCCAGGCCTCTCTGAAATCCTCCTGCTGGTCAGTTGTTATAAAACAATATTCCATAGCATTCAGATACCAGAACTTATTCAGCCATTCCCCAACTGATGGGCATCCACTTACTTGCCACTACAGAAAGGGCTGCCACAAACGTTTGTACACATGTGGGTCTCTTTCACAGGTGCAGATTCTTATCTGAACTTAAGACTTTCCTTTTTCAAAGATAGGAGCTGACCTATAGCGGTAATACCGCCCCTTGATCATCCTCCAGAAGTCCTCACCTTATGTTAGAATTGTTCTTAAAACTCGGTTGTTTTTAAATACTTATCCTTGTGGAGGTTGGTTGTTTGTTTGTTTTGTAGGAAGGGTTCCACAAATGGATACATCTCTGTAAACTTTTTGAAGTCTGTTAAAGCATGTTGAGATTTACTAGGTAGATAATTTTGGATTTATGGCCTGGGCTTCTTGTAAATAATACTATTTAAACCTTATTTCCTTGGTAAATGTTGTTTTTTTTTTTTTTCTTGAGGCACCTTGTAGAAATCCTCCTTTTGTCTCTGTAGATTTAGTATTAATAGGCAGTTTTTAATTTTGGAATGTCCTTTCTTTTTGGCACTTGATCGGTATCTCTTCATTTCCCCAATTCTGGGAAACTGTTTCCTGAGTTACTGATCTACAGCATCCAGATTCTTCTGTTTTTCAAAGTCCCTTGCACTTAAATTATTTTGCATTTACTTTCTATTACCTTAGTTGTGTCCATTGTGTTCTTTCCTGTTTCAGAGAGTAGAAGTTTCCTGAGAGCAGAAATTGTTCTTTTTTGTCTGTGACGATCATGAGTCTCTTCCAATGCCCAGTGTGTAGGTAGTACTTGATGAATGTCTGCTTAATGGAACTGAGCTGAATGCTGGTAACCTGATGTGGTTGCTCTGCAATCTGAGTTTACTGGGATCATCCCCTCTCCTTTCTCTCATCCCCACACGCTCCTTTTGGCTGTAAATGTACAACAAGTGAATGAAGGAGGAATGAGAGGGACCCAGAGCTGGATTAAGGCTTTGGGGGTTCCTGGGGGTCTAGATGTATATAATACATGAGAATTTTCAATCTTTTCCTTCAGTAGTCTTAGCCTGTGGGCTAAGAACTGGAGGTGGTGTGGGAGCAGGAGGGAAGGAGACAATAGTATTAGTGCAAGGGGCCTTTTACCTTTAGAAATAAGCCCAAGTATCTGCTTTCAACCGAATAACATTTCTCACATAAATATCGGGCTATTTTTTCAAATGTGTGTAAAAGCTGATGTTGTTCGTGAAATACAAATTCCCGTAAAAGGTTTCCTGCAGTCAAAGTAGCTTTTTGTGTCAATATGTGTTTTGGCAGTGCGTGGATATAAATAACATAGGTGGGATCCATAGCATTTGGGGATGTTCCAAAGATGGCTGTTCTACAGAATGATTGGGAGCTACTGCTTTCCAGTGTGTACTGCACATCTGCTTTGGAAATGACACTTGTGACATTTTTTTTTTTTTATTGACACTTGACAAATCAGATTCAAACAGCAGCTTAAAATTCCATCAGACTTCATTCAAGCTCCTCTCTTGTTTCAGCTATACTAAATTCCCAACCAGGTTGACTGCTGAAGACTTTGTTGTCTGTACTATTCAGTAATACTTTTTTATATCGGACTTGGAAGTCATTAGAGTAATTAAAAAAAAAAAAGATTCTCTTGTTTCCATTCTTTTTTTTTCCCCACTTTCTTTTAATACCATTCATAAGGATTGAAATTTGATGTCTTCTCTTTTAAGCTTTGCTTTTGTTTGCCTTTTCACAAAGAATATGATACCTGAGTATTTCTTTTCCCTTAACCCTTTAAGTGGTCAGATAACTACATTTTCCATGGTAGGAGCAGGTGGCAGATTACATTTATAATGCTTTTCTGTTTCCTCAGGAGTTTGTTAAAATACAGGCACTTTTGAGAAATGAGAACTATACAGAAAAATCAACAGAGCAGAAAAGTGTTATCTCAACTAGAATCATTTCCCTCCTCACATTGGACATATATATATTTCAAATTGAATCAAGGGATCTCTTAATTGGTCAAGAAAGGGCCTCAAAGGTAGATGGCAAGAGTGGGACTGGAAGTGAATTGCCATCTTCACTTGGTTAGGTCTAATGAGAACAGGTTTTCTCATTTAAATGGCTAAAGTAAGAGGTTTCTGCTTGAGTTGCTGGCTTGTTTTGATGGGTTTCTCTCTGTTAATGGTGGACAAACTAATTAAAATCTGATCCCTTCTTCAGCTCAGAGTGTTGTTCTCAGGAGTATAAAATTCATGTGGTGAGAAAGTTGAATGGTCTGTTCGGGAATTTCCAAATGGTAAGTTTCCCATTCCGTTCGTTTCTTTGGAGAACATGGTCTGAGACGGAGGCCACATGGCCTCCGGATGCCAAGCAGTCACTGAAAAAAGTGAGTCACGACAGGCTGTCAGAAATCGCACCTTAGGCTAGGACCATGGTTTCAGTTACTAAAGATTCCTGTCAGTAGAAATTACTAAGGCAAATGGTTTGTAAAATATAAGTAAGGTACACACACACACACCCCTTTCCTTTGTTTATCTGTGTATCCTGCATATGCGTATGTGAGATGCACAAATATGCTAATATGGTAAAAATGGGTCAAGCCCAGGACCTGTAAAAATTCACCTTGATTTATTCGTCAAAATAAAATGAACACTAGTAAGGTGTCTTTGTACTGGAGAAGAATGCAAATGACATTAGACATCTTGACAAAAAAATGACATTACCCTCTTCTTTGGGATTGTACCTCATTACCAACAGGTGAGTGCAGTGATAAATAACATCAAGAAATCTCACATGTGTGTGAATAAAACTAGATTGCAAAGTACAGAAAATGATTTGATTAAGCCTCTCTTGTGGGACCCAGAGCAATTATAGATGCTTAAGTGGGTTTCCTGAAGGACTCCCAAGTGGAACAACATGGGGATGACCTCTGTCGGCTTTTGACGGGTGGAAAGGAAAAGAGGACTTGGCTGTCCTTTTCCTCTTCCTTTTACTGAAGTGTAAAACATCGAGCTTTAGAAGGCCATGATGGAACTTTGAAATTATATATGGCAAAGGTAAGAAAGACACTGCCGAGGAGCGAACGGCCTCCAACGCTCTTGACTGTGCCCCGAACTAGATTAACATGTACTAGGAAAATATTTAATAAATAGATCCAGTGAAGCTCAGATACTGTTACTTTGTAGTTTTCTGAGTCAATATGTTACTGCCAGGATCCTTAGGGACCATTTAGGGGCCTCTGTTTCTACTGGAGTTGGACATCACTATTGTAGTCTAATTTGCTTTGATGTGTAAGGTGACCCTTAGACTGCAGCATATGGGTGGCAGGATTTCAGGGCTTCTGTAATTAGATAAACAAAAGCCTCTCTCATCTAAAAACTCTAATCATTGAGCTTTGCCATGATGATAAAGGGCCATGGACACCAATAATGACGTGAACTTAAAAATCACATCCCAAAGCACCCTTGAATTTACAAAACGAATGACTCCTCTTTGGCTCAGAATCGTGGCATTTATTAACAAATTAACAAACATAGAGCTCCTAGATGGAGCAAATAAGAGAACACACTTCCTGCCATCATGGAGGTGACGAGCTAGCAGGAGGATGTGAGGACCCAAAAGTCAAACCATCAGAGAGTGCGGCCTGCTGCTCGCCTCTTCTTCTTATTCCATAAGGAAAACCAGAATGGCCTTGACACAGTCACCCGTGTCATCCTTTTCTCTAATGGCCTTCCCAGATGCCTCAAGGGAAATGCCTAACTCCAGGCCCCAAGGACTAGAACAGTGGTGTCAGACTCCAGTAGAAATGGGTTCTCCCAATGGTACAGTCCCATGGCAGTGGCACATTGATTCAGAAACCCACATATTAATATTAGCTATGTTTTATTGTATGTATTTCTTAAATTAGCCAGAAGGCTGGCTAATGTAATAACTTTACTTTGGCCTTTCTGTGTGCGGGACTTACTGCTTTCCCATATTGTTTTTTACAGACTTTGGATATTTTTTTTAGATCATAAGATCAAAGATTGAGAACTGAAAGAGGTTTTAGTCATGCAATTCTATACCCATCTTTTTTTAGAAAGAAAACTAAAGCTAGAGAAGTTAAGTGACTTGTTTAAAGTACCCAAATTCTAACTAGTAAAGCTAGGATGTGAACAGTGGTCCTACTAATTCCAGATACAGTCTTCTTTCTCCGTGGCTGCATCTGAGGGAAACATGATCATGTTAGCATTTAGTGCAATGACTTCAGTGAGAAATTCCCTGGAGCTGTGCAGAGGAGCCTCTTCTCTGCAACTTGGCATCTGGTGGTGTCGTTTGAGGCACCGAGAGGTTAGATTACTTGGATAGGGCCGCACGGTCAGTCGGTGTCCAAAATGGGATGTTGGGAATGTGTCCTTCTTAGTCTGGAATGAACACATTTAACTTGGTTGGGTTACTTCTACCTGATTTTAGTCCAGCAGGCTTCTGAGATAGTCTGGTAACTGGTCCTTGGAAGATAGAGTTGGAAGGGGATAGAGGCTCTGGAAGAGACTGGAGACCATTACTATTTTAGTCTTCACTAATTACATATATCCACAATTTTTATTCAATTTTTAAAAATTTGAGTTCTGATTTTTTTTTTTTTTTACCTTTTTCCCCTTCTCCCTTATTGAGAAGGTTCACAATTTGATACAGGCTATGTATGTGCAATCAATCACATAAAACCTATCTCCATGTGTCATGCGAGCAGACATAGACTTTTATCTAGCACTTCCTAGTATTGTTTTTTCCAATTACGTGTAAAGATAGTTTTCAACATTTACTTTTATGAGATTTTTGATCGCCATCTTGGGGAATGGAAGGACAGAGAGAGAAAAAAATGGCAAATGATCTGATGTAGGTTATACACGTGCAATCGTATGATATGCATTTCCACGTTAATCACATTGTTAAAGGCAAATCGGAATGACAGGGAAAAACTATGAGAGAGAAAAATCCAAAACCAAAAAGTATAAATAGTATGCTTTCATCTCCATTCAGACTCCATGGTTCTTTCTCTGGAGGATGACTGCATTTTCCACCAGGCTTCTGGATGATCTGGAATTCTCCAATCATCGGATTGCCGAGAAGAGCTAAGTCTCTGTTAATATTTACGGTGTTCTCTTGGTCATGTTCCCCAATCGTCTAGTCCGGTCAGGTATGCCTACCGGCACATCTCAGCCAGCCGGTGCATTTGTGCTGTCCTAAAAGGAGTCATTGTGCAAGGGCAGCCTTGTTGTCACACGAGACATGTTGACAGTGGGAGGCAAACCACAGTGGTGGAAAGGAGAAAAGGGCTGGACATGAGCTTCTCATATCCCTGCACCCATGGGTGATTGTAGATGGGGGAATCCCCAGCAACTAAAGCAAAGTCCTCTTCAGAGACAGTCCCTCCCCTGGAGTCTGCAATGTTTATGAGCACATTGTGAGATAAGAACTGAACAAGACAGGAGGAGGTAGGAGAAAGAGAAGAGCAAAGGGGGAAAGGAGAAAAGACAAAGGTAAAGAGGGAGGAAGGGAAAGAAATCTCCAGAAAACCTCCAAGAGTGACCACATATCAATTTGGAGTCAAAGTGACTCTAATTCTCTTGATATCTATGACTTCCTAGGATGACAAAGATCACAAAAGTGGTTAGAGCTGTTTTGTTGGAGGATCCCATTTGTTATGTGGTCGGCTTCTTGACACCACGCGGTCGGTCCACTTAACGTTCTCCTGGAAAGTCTGATAGAGAGGTAACTATCTTTTCTGGTCCCTAAAAATGTCTTTGATACTCAGAAGAGAATCTTCTCATTGCTTTTTTATATGAGAAACTCCCAAATAAAAGTTAATGAACTGGGACACTAACATGGCTAAAAGATCTCAGGCTGATGACTTTCAGGCAAGAGAAAATTTGCCTGTGGTGACTGGCTATCTGGGTATCGGCTAACATTTATTTTTAAGAAACCATAAAATGTAAAATTGAACATATGACACTTAAGAAGCTAAATGCTGTCTTTTTAGATGAATAATCAGTTTGGCCTGTCAGGTATCTTCCAATTCTTTAGCAATACGTTTGATTCTCTAATAAAAGAATGGGACTTGAAGCAAAAAATTACTCGTTCACGATGGAATCATGGCTCTGCCATTCCTCATTCCCACTGTCTGAGCCTCAGGCTCCTCTTCTGTCATGTGAGAGATGGCCTAGGTCAGTTCTGAGGTCCACCCTCACTGTAGGAGCTTGGATCCTTCTGGGTGGTTTGACACTCGTTATCACCCATCACTCTTCACGGACATCAGAGGTGGGGAACTTTTTTCTGCCAAGGGCCATTTGAGTATCTATAACATCATTTGCAGACTATACAAAATTAGCAGCTTAAGAATGAGCCTGCTATATAGATTTGGTCAAACATTTAATTACCTCACCCTCAATGAGATGGCTGGAACCGCGGTCACCTTGGCAGGGCGAGACCAAATGATTTCACGGGCCCGGTGTTCCCCACCGTAGATGGAGGAGACGATGGAGAAGCTGGCTTAAGGCCTCGACTTGGGCCGCCGTATCGTCCTTTCATAAATGGGATGAGTTGGAGATCGGGTATCTTTTCCCTCTTGCTCCTGAATTTCATTCTGTGATGTGTAACTGTTAGATGTAGCTAGCCTCCCCTGGAAGGAGGCAGTTTCCCCGGGGGCTTTCAGATTCAGTGGTACCAGTCTCTCCATGGTGAACGTTCTGTCTTTTTTTCCTCGGTGTATTTTTTTTAATCTTGTGAATAAGTGTTCTAAAACAAATGTCATCAGTGATAAAAATGAAGACTTCCTAATGGGATGTTGTTGTGCTAATGATGTGCGGAACATATTTCAAAATGAATGTTAGGATCTGATATTTTTTCTTTAACGAGATTTACCAGATGGGTACAATAGCTGTTTACTGTTTCAGATCAAAGGGCAAAATGACAGTCATAAATTATGTCATGTTACTTATAAGACTGTAGATCATACAAGAATCCTGTCACATTGTTATGACAATCTGAGATCTCATTTGTACCATAATGCAAAGAAAACCCTCTTTTTAAATATTTAATCAGTTTCTCCTTGTTCCCGATTCAGTTTCACGATCTGCAACTCTCAGCATGTACTTTTTTAAAATGAAATTACTTTTTAAACACCCATTATTCAGAATTACTATTTTCTACCTGTTATGGCAATTAGATTTCTTTCATATAAACTCAATAATTTACACAGTCATTTAGCATATTATTGTAAGAGAGGCGTTAATAATCAAATTACGAACTTCTACCTTTATTTCATTGTGTTGCTCAGATGTGTCATAGGACTTTATTAGCCCCGTAAGGGAGAAGTTGGAAGCTTTCTTAGTGTGTCATCCCTCGTAGTTTAAAAAAAAAAAAAAAAGAGGGGCTTAAACTTTGTGGAATCAATTTCTTCTCACTGAGTTTTCAAAATGGCAGTTTCTAACCTTTTTCAATAGATTAGAGAGGAAAGCTAGCTCAAGTATTCCAACATTAGTGCCACATTAGGGAATATGAAAGGATGAGCAAACTGAGCTGTGGCTCTGTCTACACATCCTATCAATCAATGGGTCAAGTATTTTCCAACTGTCTCTCACATGCCAGATGCTAAAGAAAGCCCCGGATACACAAAGCCAAATAGGAATAGATCCTTCCCCTCAAGAGTGTCTGTTACACTGCTGAGGCCACACGCACTAGATAGCTAGAAGAATATGGGATCTGCTGATCTCCAGCGGGAGTGGCAATTCCTCAGACGGAGCCCTTAAAACCAATGAAGTCAGAAATCTGATGGAAAAAAAAAAGATTAGGTAATTATGGCAAGAAAGATGCTTTGGCCAGTAGAGGGATCAAGAAAACTGCTCGTTTTCACTCTGGCCCTTCTTTGGAGATGTGAAGGAAATCAGAAATACTAATGTCTTTAGAATACACTTGGTTCTCCTTTTGTGTGCTTCAGCTCCCCTGGTCTAATCGTCTGTTCTTGGTTCAAGGTCTCCTTTGAACTGCCTGTCTTCCACATCAAGTTAGTCCCTTAATTCTGCCTTTCAGTTTCACTGTCCGTAGTAGGAACCCCGGGTATGGTAGATAATTGCACTTGGAGAAGACCTGGCCCCAGGGTTCTAGGATTCCCTCCAATTCCATTCGGCAAGGAAGGGGAGACAGGATGGAGGTTGATGGTGAAAATCATCCAGGTGGGGTTTGGGCAAACCATGAGCCGTGATGGCACAAGGGAGCAAGGGACTTCCAAATGGAGGGTTGGGTAGTCATTAGCTGCTTTGTGGTAAGCCACAGCAGGAAGAAAAGAGGGTCTTGGATGGCAGAATAAGAAGGAATAAACGTTTTCGGAGGACAGAGGAATTCCAGTGTTTGATTGCAGAGTTCGAATCCTAGCGAGATCCAGGGTCTGGCTGTTTATGCGAGTGACGGAGGGGGCCTGGGCAAACACAGGGCACGCGAGTTGGGAAGACTGAAGAATAGGGCAACCAGCGTGTCTGAGAGAACGTTAGTATCTATTTTCAAATCTCTTAGCTCAGTACCACAGAAAGGGAGATTTGAGCCAACTCTTGAAGGAAGCTCAAAAGGTACACGGGAACATAACAGACCTGGAAGAGAACCACTGCCAAGGTGGCAGACAGAATGTTCCATCTCAGGACCTGCATAGAGGTCATCATGGCTGTTTTAGAGAGGGCATTAAAGGAAGTGGTGTGTAAGGCTGAAAGGGTGCAGAGGAGCTGGAGTGCAAATGGCTTTAATTGCCAGAGGCATCTGAAGGACAGAAAATGTCAACAAGTACAGGTAGAAAAGTTAGAACCATTTCAAACCTAATTCCTCCCCATCTACTTCGGAATTCCTGGAAAAATTCTTATCAAGTAGGGACTGTTCTTCCAGGTCATCTAGTTTTAAGGCTATAGTGCACACTGGATTAATTAAAAGCAAAATCTTCCCTATGTTTTATGATATTTTTCCCGTTTCTTTCAACCAGTATGATAGGATTTTGGCAGTAACTGCTTTATCATATAATTTGAAGACTAGAAGTCTTATTCCCTTCTTTTATTCATTATTGTCCATGATGTTTTGGATTTGGGCTCCTTTAAATGAATGTTATTGGGTTGTTTAATATAGTACTACACCTGTAAATTATTAGATTATATTGCATAATGATGATAAGAAGCCTACACACACATACACGTAGATGATTTACTAAGTTTTGCAAAAGCACTTTACAAATATAGTCTCATTTAATTCTTGCAACTCTGGGAGGTACATGCTATTAATATTCCGGTTACATAGAGAAGAAATAGATACATTAAGAAATTGCCTTACCCAGGATCACATGGCCAATAACTATCTGAGGCTAGATTTGAATTGAGATATTTCTTATTCCAGGTCCAGAGTCCTACCCATTGTTCTGCCTAACAGGTTCTAGATGCATGGCCCAGTTAAAGTTGTCCAATTTGGTTTTTCTTGGTGTTTTTTCTTTTTTTAGTATTATAGCTTTTTATTTACAAGATATATGCATGGATAATTTTTCAGCATTGATAATTGCAAAACCTTTTATTCCAATTTTTCCCCTCCTTCCCTCGACCCCTTCCCCCAGATGGCAGGTAACCAATACATGTTCAATATGTTAAAGTATAAGTTAAATACAATATAAGTATACATGTCCAAAGAGTTATTTTGCTGCACAAAAAGAATTGGACTTTGAAATAGTGTACAATTAGCCTGTGAAGGAAATCAAAAATGCAGGCGGACAAAAATAGAGGGATTGGGAATTCTATGTATGTAGTTCATAGTCAACTCCCAGAGTTCTTTCGCTGGGTGTAGCTGGTTCAGTTCATTACTGTTCTACTGAACTGATTTGGTTCATCTCGTTGTTGAAGAGGGCCCCGTCCATCAATATTGATCATCATATAGTGGTGGTGTTGTTGAGGTATATAATGATCTCCTGGTCCTGCTCATTTCACTCAGCATCAGTTCATGTAAGTCTCTCCAGGCCTTTCTGAAATCAGCCCGCTGGTCATTTCTTACAGAACGATAATATTCCATAACATTCATATACCACAATTTATTCGGCCATTCTCCAATTGATGGGCATCCACTCAGTTTCCAGTTTCTGGCCACTACCAAGAGGGCTGCCACAAACATTTTGGCACATACAGGTCCCTTTCCCTTCTTTAGTATCTCTTTGGGATATAAGTCCAGTAGAAACACTGCTGGATCAAAGGGTATGTACAGTTTGATAACTTTTTGAGCATAGTTCCAAACCGCTCTCCAGAATGGCTGGATTCGTTCACAACTCCACGAACAATACCTCAGTGTCCCTGTTTTCCCACGTCTCCTCCAACATTACACATTATCTTTCCCTGTCATTCTAGCCAGTCTGACAGGTATGTAGTGGTATCTCAGAGTTGCCTTAATTTGCATTTCTCTGATTAATAATGATTTGGAGCATCTTTTCCTATGGCTAGAAATAGTTTCAATTTCTTTGTCTGAGAATTGTCTGTTCGTATTCTTTGACCATTTATCAATTGGAGAATGGTTTGATTTCTTATAAATTAGAGTCAATTCTCTATATATTTTGGAAATGAGGCCTTTATCAGAACCTTTGACTGTAAAAATGTTTTCCAAGTTTATTGCTTCCCTTCTAATCTTGTCTGCATTAGTTTTGTTTGTACAAAAGCTTTTGAATTTAATCAAAATTTTCTATTTTGTGATCAATAATGATCTCTAGTGCTTCTTTGGTCACAAATTCCTTCCTCTTTCACAGGTCTGAGAGGTAAACTATCCTATGCTCTTCTAATTTATTTATCATCTCATTCTTTATGCCTAGGTCACAAACCCATTTTGACCTTATCTTGGTGTACGGTGTTAAGTGTGGGTCCATGCCTAGTTTCTGCCATACTAATTTCCAATGTTCCCAGCAGTTTTTGTCAAACAGTGAATTCTTATCCCAAAAACTGGGGTCTTTGGATTTGTCAAACACTAGGTTATTAAAGTTATTGACTGGTTTTGTCCTTTGAACCTAACCTATTCCATTGATCAACTAGTCTATTTCTTAGCCAATACCAGATGGTTTTGGTAACCGCTGCTTTCTAATATAATTTTAGATCTGGTACAGCGAGGCCACCTTCATTTGATTTTTTTTTTTCATTAGTTCCCTTGAAATTCTTGACCTTTTGTTTTTTCATATGAACTTTGTTGTTATTTATTCTAGGTCATCAAAATAATTTTTTGGGAGTCTGATTGCACTAAATAAATAGATTAATTTAGGTAGTATTGTCATCTTTATTATATTTGCTCGCCCTATCCAAGAGCATTTAATATTTTTCCAGTTGGTTAGATCTGACTTTATTTGTGTGGAAAGTGTTTTGTAGTTTTGCTCATAAAGTTTCTGATTTTCCCTTGGCAGATAGATTCCTAAATATTTTAAATTATCGGTAGTTACTTTAAATGGAATTTCTCTTTGTAACTCTAACTGTTGGATTATTTTGTATCCTGCAACTTTGCTAAAGTTGTGGATTATTTCTAATAGCTTTTTAGTAGAATCTCTGGGCTTCTCTAAGTATACCATGATATCATCTGCAAAGAGTGATCATTTGGTTTCCTCGTTACCTAATCTAATTCCTTTAATATCTTTCTCGACTCTTATTGCCAAAGCTAGCGTTTCTAATACAATATTGAATAATAATGGTGATAGTGGGCACCCTTGTTTCACTTCTGATCTTATTGGGAAAGGATTTAGTTTAACCCCATTACATATGATGTTTGATTTTAAATGGATGCCACTGATTATTTTAAGGAAAAGTCCATTATTCCTATACTCTCAAGTGTTTTTATTAGGAATGAATGTTGGATTTTATCAAATGCTTTTTCTGCATCTATTGAGATAATCATATGATTTTTGTTAGTTTGGTTATTGATAGAGTCGATTATGCTAATAGTTTTCCTAATATTGAACCAGCCCTGCATTCCTGGTATAAATCCTACTTGGTCATGGTGTATTATCCTGGAGATCATTTTCTGTAGTGTTTTTGCTAATATTTTATTTCAGATTTTAGCATCAATATTCATTAGGGAGATTGGTCTATAATTTTCTTTCTCTGTTTTCAATGTACTTGGTTTAGGTATCAGTACCATGTCTGTGTCATAAAAGGAATCTGGTAGGATTCCTTCCATCCCTATCTTTTCAAATAGTTTACATAACATTGGAGTTAATTGTTCTTTAAATGTTTGGTAGAATTCACCTCTAAATCCATCTGGTCCTGGGGGTTTTTTCTTAGGGAGTTGATTAATAGCTTGTTCTAGTTCTTTTTCTAAAATGGGACTGTTAAAGCAATTTACTTGGGCAAGCGATATTTTTGAAGGTAGTCATCCATTTCACTTTAGGTTATCAAATTTATTGGCATAAAGTTGGGCAAAGTCACTCCTAATTATTGTTCTAATTTCCTTTTCGTTAGTGGCAACTTCTTCCTTTTCATTTTTAAGACTAACAATTTGATTTTCCTTTTTTCTTTTTTAAATCAGATTTACTAAGTGTTTGTCTATTTTGTTGGTTTTTTCATAGAACCAACTCTTAGTTTTATTAATTAATTCAATAGTTTTTTTACTTTGAATTTTATTGATCTCTCCTTTTATTTTTAGAATTTCAAGTTTAGTGTTTGACCGGGGGTTTTTAATTTGTTCCTTTTCTAGCATTTTTAGTTGCAAGCCCAATTCAGTGACCTTCTCTTTCTCTATTTTATGCAAGTAGACTTATTACTGCTTTGGCTGCATCACATAAATTTTGGTATGTTGTCTTATTATTGTCATTTTCTTGGGTGAAGTTATTAATTATGTCTGTGATTTACTGTTTCACCCAATCATTCTTTAGTATGAGATTGTTAAGGAGAGGGAGGAGAGGGAGGAGATTATTTAGAGGAGGGTGGAGAAGGGGAGGGGAGGAGAGGGAGAGGGAGGGAAGGGAGGAGGGGGAGAAGGGGAGGGAGGGGAGGAGAAGGGGAGGGAAGGAAGGAAGGTGGGGAGGGAAGGGAGGGGAGGGAAGAGGGGAGGAGGGAGGGGGGAGGGGAGGAGGGAGGAGAGGGAGGGGAGGGAGGGGAGGAGGGAGGAAGAAGGGGAGGGGAGGGAAGAGGAGGGAGGGGAGGAGGGAGGGAAGAGGGGGGAGGAGGGAAGGGAGGAGGGGGGGAGGAGGGGGGAAGGGAGGAGGGAGGGGGGAGGGGAGGAGGAGGGAGGAGAGGGAGGAGGGAGGGGGGAAGGGAAAAGGAAGAGAACTCTGTATGATAGCACCTTTTATCTTATATACCTCTCCTCCCTCCCTCCCCTCTCCCTCCCCCTCCCCTCCCCCCCTCTCCTCCCTCCCTCCTCCCTCCCCTCCCCTCCCCTCCTCCCTCCCCTCCCTCCCTCCCTCCTCCCTCCCCTCCTCCCTCCCCCCCCCCCTCTCCCTCCCTCCCTCCCTTCCCTCCCTCCCCTCCTCCCTCCCCTCCCCTCCCCTCCCCTCCCCCCCCCCCTCTCCCCTCCCTCCCTCCCTCCCCTCTCCTCCCTCCCCTCTCCTCCCTCCCTCTCCCTTCTCCTCCTCCCTCCCCTCCCTCCCTCCCCTCCCCTCCCCTCCCTTCCTCCCCTCCCTCCTTCCCTCCCCTCTCCTCCCTCCCTTCCTCCCCTCTCCTCCCTCCCTTCCTCCCCTCTCCTCCCTCCCCTCCCTCCCTCCCCTCCCTCCCTTCCCTCCCTCCCTTCCCTCTCTCCCCTCCCTTCCCTCTCCTCCCTCTCTTCCCTCTCCTCCCTTCCCTCTCCTCCCTCCCTCCCTCCCTCTCCTCCCTCCCCTCCCCTCCCCTCCCCTCTCTTCCTTCCCCATCCCTTCCCTCCCTCTCTTCCCCTCCTCCCTCCCTTTCCCTCTCCTCCTCCCTCTCTTCCCTCCCCTCCCCTCCCCTCTCCTCTCCTCCCTCCCCTCTCCTCCCTCCTCCTCCCTCTCTTTCTCCTCCCTCCCCCTCGTCCCTCTGCCTCCCTCCCTCTCCCCTCCCACAGAAGAAAAAGATTGCTACAATGTAACTACATCCATTTCTATTTAAAAACATAGAAATAAATAAGCAAATGAAATAACCTGGCCCAAAGTAAATCATTTCTGTGCTCGCCATTCCCCCCTATCCCCCCCCGCCCCGACACACACTCTTTATTTGGAGTCACATCTGGCCATTTCACAAAAAAACGACGACAGCCATGAGTCCACTACCAAAGAGCTAGTAGACAAAATAATATTTAAAATGAGGTGGGGGAGAAGAGGTACAAAATTTCAACTTATGACATAAGGGCAAGGGAGAAATCTTACAACTGTGACATCTCCTAGTCTGTTTTAAGTCACGGACAAAACTCGACAATAATGAAAAACAACCACGACCAAAAAGCCAATCGATAAAACGATTCTTCCACGAGAGACCCCCTAGACAACTGAAAATGGCCTCACGGTGGGTCAACTCAAAGACACCAACTACTTGATTAAAGTCGTCTGACCGAAAATCATCGGAGTAGCCAGCAAGCTTTCCGTTCGAAAATGTCTGCCAATAAGTCGCAAGGGAGTATCTAATTGTGAACTATCCTGTCACATAAACAAAAGAGCCAATAGCTTTGGCAGCCCGGGGGAGACTCCTTGACCAAATGAGAGACAAGAAATACACATCCCGTGAGTCTCAAACAGAATATGCAATACCTAGAAATCAGCAAACTAGATTGTACTTAAAGGAACCATGACCAATGAACGGAAAACTTCAACCTATTTCTAACAAAGTAATAGCAGGAGATTTTCATGTGAACTTAAAGCCCAAAGATGTGGACAGTCTTTTCTGACAGGAAAACTGAACAATATACACATGACTATGCAAACAAAATACAGTTTAACCAAGTCTGAATTATGCCCAGAATGGTTGGAGAAAATCTAACTCCCGTTCTCTTAAAAACACTAGGGAGCCGAGAGCAACGCTTCTGTGTAATAAGATAAAGTCGAGATAATTCCATTAAAAATGAGAAGAACACAAGCTCAAACCAGAAGAGGCGTAGGCACACTAGAAGAAGAAACAAGATTCCCGCTTGTTGCAGATGATGCAATATAGTTGAGAGATTCCCTAGACTCGACTGACATTGAATCGAAGCAAGCCGAGCAAAGAAGCATCCTATAAAACACAGAGAAATCCGTAAGATTTCTGTTTACAGATGATGAAACTCGGCAGGAAGAGATCCAACTACAAAATACCTGACAATCTAGCCACCGACGCTCACAGGAACTAGATGAATGCGACTAAAAAACTTACATGAATTAAGGCAGGTCGAAATAATTACAAAAATTCACTGCCTATGGGTGGGCGGAACCCACCATCTAGATTCATTTATTTCTTGCAGCCTCTCTCGCTTTCCTATCTACTCAATAATACTGGTATTCATTCTGTTTCCAGCACAGACCATCCGGGGAAGCAACTCTTATGCATAAGGGACCGACAAATACTAACGCGAGAGCGAGCAGACCGACCGGACGAGGCGTCCCGAAGAAGAGCCACAGGCGAGGCCCACAGCCCAGCGCCCTTAGTCATCATCTCGGGCAGAATCCGTGGAGAGACACAGCAAAGAAAATTCCTGTCACCAAAGTGGAAAGGGAGGGACCAGAATGGGAAAGTGACCCGTGACTCCAAAGTAAAAGGTCCACGGCCAAAGCGACTCTAACTGTCCCTTGGGAAAAAACTTGCACTCTCCCCTGAGCTATCCTGGCATCACGCTATCGTTCTGATTCTCTGTAATACCAAAGCTGGGGTTAGCGTGGGGATCCACCGTATAACTCTGTATTGTTGCCACCCAGGACAACTGACCGCTTTGGGGTGAACTCCCTCAGTTAATCCCGCTAATAAAATTTATTAATAACCAAGCTGGCGTGGGCTCCTCTCTTGGGTATCTCAGTGTTCTCCCAGAGAGAAAGTTACGGTACAATTGGCAGAATCCGAGCGGAACACATCTGCCCTCCCCCTCGTGGGCTTACACCAAATCCTTGGTGATTCAAGCTCAGAAACTGCTATACTTTTGGCAGTGGAGATGACATTATCAAAAAGACATAGCCATCCATGAACTGTGGTTCCACATGACTTGCAAGCGTGGGCTCCCCTTTTTGAAAGCAGATGCAGTCTCCCTTTTGCCTCTAGCCGGCACACCTAGTATGGTGCTTTATACATAGTAAACAATTAAGAAATACATTTGCATTGAGAAATCAAAGTCAACGGGAATAATCAACAAACCAGGGATGTAGGGAGCCTGGAGGTACCAGATCTCCAACTACACCACAAAACAAGTACCATCAAAATGATTTGTTGCTGGTTAAAAAACGGAGGGGTGAATCAGTGGGCTAGACTAGCTACACAACTAACGAACCAAGTAGTAAAGTAAAAGTTAAAGTAAACCAAAGACCCTAAATACTGGAATCAAGGACTTGGGATTCAACAAGAGCCTAGTATAAATTAGGTTTAGGGTAATACTCCACACCATATACAAGGTTTAGGGTAACATTCCACACCATATACAAGATGACGTAGGTTAAAAAGATTTATCACTCAGATAGAAAAGGTCCTTTAACAAGAAAATGAGAAAATCAAGGAAGAAAGCGCTCAGGGAAATACAGTAGGTCACAGATGGCAAAATAGATTCTTTTGAATATAGGAAATGAATCCTTTTGCACAAACAAACCAGTTAAGAGTGGAAGGGAAACTGGTACCTGTGAAAATCTTTGCATAAAACTTCTCTGATCAAAATTTTATGTTCAATAGACAAAAGGAATTGATTAGAAATTATAAGAATAAGAGTCATGACTTAATCAAAAACGGTCAAAGGATATGAAACTAGTAGTTCTCAAGGAGGCCGAAAATACAAGCTGTCTGTTGTCATAAGAAAAAAAAATGTTCCAAATCACTAATAACTAGAAAAACGTAAATTGAAATATCTTGGGGGTTCCACTCCACATCCATAAGATTGGCAAAGCAGTCGATAAAAGAACATGATAAATGTTGGCCAATCTGCCTGGAAACAGGTATGTTTGTGCATGATCAGCAGAGCTACAAATTAACACACACCCATTATGCAAAGCAATTTGGAAGTATGTTTCACAAGCTGCAAAGAGTGTACCCCAAAGAGATTAAAAAATAAAAAAGAGAAAAAGGATCTATTTATATAAAAATGTTTACAGCAACATTCTGTGGTTCTAAAGATCTGGAAACTAGAGGCAGTTAAGTAGCTTAGTGGCTAACATGCTAGTCCTGCAGTCAAGAAGACCTGATATCAGATCTCACCTCCAGGCACTCCCTAGATATTTATTCCCTGGCAAGCCCAAAATACTTTGCTTTAGTTTCTTAAATTGTGAAATGAAGATAATAGTACCCATGCCCGGCACGTAATAAACGCTCGTTCCTTTCCCCTAACCGAGGAATGGTTAAATTATTGTATATGCTATGCTTAATGGAACAGTATTGTGCTTGAAGAAACGGCAAAGAGATAGTTTTCGAGAAACCTGGGAAAATTTTGAGTTTTTGGCACATCTTTACAAAACTAGACCATGTCTATGGCATGGAAAAATTACAAATTTTAAAAAACAGAAATACTCTATAAACTGTAACACAACGAAAATAGAAATCGCTAAGAGTGTAGGTAAAAGACAAAACTAATCAGAGAAGGCTCTGATTCATTAATAACAGGAAAAATGCAAATCCAAATAGCCCCAGCATTTTGCCTTCCACCCAGAGAATTACGAAAGAAAGACACACTGATACACTCTTGGTAGAAGTGGGAACTAGTCCAACCATTCTTAAAAACAACCTGAAATCATACCAGGAAATGGACTAAAACATCCTAAGCCTTTGACTTAGTGATACCACTAGTAAATTCCCCAGAGAGATATGTGCTTAAGGTACAGCACCCATAAACGGCACTTATTTGGAGGAGCAAGGAACAGGCAACAAAAAGATGACTGTTGATTAGGGAATGACTACAAAAATTGTAGGACCTCAAGGTAATTAAGGGAAAATTAACTGTATTTTAAAGAATAGGTTTTAAAGGATATGATTAGTATAAAGAAACACAGAAAGATTTATAGAAACTGATGCAAAATGAATCAAGCCTAACCAGGAAAGCAACAGACACAGTGATAGCTATACTGTGAAATTATCATTAAGCTTGACCCAGACACAAATGGGAAAGCACTTTCCCCAGTTTGCAAAATGCTGGGAGTATGATATATAAAGCTGGGTTTGCCAATGTGTTAATTTTGTTGCACTGCTTTTTGTTTGTTTGTTTGATTTTGTTAAAGGGGATGGCTCTTGGGGGGGAGGAGTGCAGGGAAAAGGGTATATTACAAAATGTAGGTGGCGTCAAAACAAAAGATAGCAGAAAAAATTTGAAAATCTAAATTTTACGAGAGATTTAATAATAAGAGAGAAATTTAAGAAAGAAAAATAAATCCGTATAGGAAGAGAAGACAGCAGTTAATTCAATATTTTCATGCTTGGAGGTACAGGCAAATCTAATTAAAAAAAAAAATCACTTTGAAGACCATTGAAAAAAGAAATCATTCACTGAATTCCAAAAGTAGGTCAAAAGAAGGGTGAAATTGGGAGGGGGACCACTGCCGTCACATTTTTCAGAATAAGGAATCAAAGAAAACCATCCAAACAAACAAGAAGAAAGGGTGGGGAAGGGGCAGGCAGTCAACAAAGACCCAAAAGACTCCCCTTTGCAAATCAGAGTTTGTCTCAGCCTCCTTAATAGAAGATTCCTACTTAATCAAGATATGGAATGGAGTCTCCAGGACAGATCACTTAGCGGCCTCAGAAGAGATTTCAGATAGTATTTATGGGCGTCATTAATACCCACATCATAATACCCAAATCAAACCGAAACATGATTGAGATAGCTTCAATCCAATATTAAAGAGCAAAGAATTAAACCCAATGCTACATAAATTATTCCTGATACTGCAATCTGCCAAATAATTGAGATGATAAGAAGATGATCCTAATATCCAAACACATACACACAGATGTATGCATTTATGTACGTGTGTATGCACAGAAATTCATTGATATTTTTGTAACAAGTAGAGATACAATAGAATTCTTTAAAAAAATGCCACCTACTCTCTCTGCCACTTTAGATAAGTCACCTCATGTCTGGGGACCCACGTTTTTAATCTATAAAAGGTACAGATTTTGATTAAACTTTATGATCCTTTCCTCAAGATTAAGGTTTCTTTTTAAATGTTTATTATTAAGACACATTACTTTACCAATCACATTGGGAGAGAAAAATCAGAGCAAAAAAAAGAAAAACCATGGGAGTGATTAAAAAAACAGAAAAAAGGAGTGAACATAGTATGTGTTGATTTATATTCAGTCTCCTTAGTTCTTTTTCTGAATGCAGATGACATTTTCTGTCCAAAGGCTATTGGGATTGCTTCGGATCACTGAATTACTGAAAAGAACCAAGCCTTTTATAGTTGACCATCGCACATTCTTACTGTTATTGTGTACAATGTGTTGCCGGTTCTGTTGTTTCACTCAGCATCAGTTCATGTAAATCTTTTCAGGCCTTTCTAAAATCAGCTTGTTCATCATTTCTTATACAAAAATAATATTCCGTCACCTCCATATACCTCTACTTGTTTACCCATTCCCTAATTGATGGGCATCTACTCTCTTTCCAGTTCTTTGATATCACAAAAAGAACTGCTACATTTTTGCACATGTGGGTCCTTTTCCCTCCTTTATGATTTCCTTGGGCTACAGGCCCAGTAATGGCACTGCTGGGTCAAAGGGTACACACAATTTTTTGCCCACCTCACCCACTACCTTATTTTCTATTAGCCCTTCCCCCTTTCTGCTTACCTTTTTTCCTAGTGTTTCTGTCCTTCCTTTTCCTCTTTCTCCTCCTACTTCTTGATAGGATTAAATAGATTTCCACCCCCAACTGAATGATTAAGTTATTCCTTCTCAGAGCCAAAACTGATGAGATCACACTTCAGACAATGTTTTTCCTCTTCCTAAAAAAATCAAAGGTTTCTAAGATCATTTTGGGTCCTGGATCCCTTTGGGTTCTCTAGGGAAAGTAATGGAGCCCTTCTCAGAATGATCTCAAAATCCAAAGGATTACAAAGAGAACCAATATAAAAATATTTAAGAAAACAAATTCACTGAACCAAACTCTCTTCTAAATCTATGATCTCCTTTCATATAACTATGTGGATCTTGATCTTTCACATTCATCTTGATTCCCTAAAGATGTGGGACTTTTCTTAGAATTTTCATCCCAATAATTTACCTAATTACCTTTTCTTCTACTTCTAAATACATTAACTTGTGTAAAAGTTTCAATCTGATACAATAAGATTGTTTATGTTGCCTTTCATGATTTCATCTATCCCATGCCTGACTACAATTATTTCCCTTAACCATCCACACCTATGAAAGACAAGACCTTTTCTTTTGTAATTTTCAAAATCCTGACATTGTTCTACAATGTGGAAAATGATGATACAAATGATTTTTACTTAGGAAGCCTTTCTTTTTTTCCATAGTAATTTTTGTGAGATTAGAAGCCCCCTTTTTTGGTAGTTTGTACTTTATAAAGCCATTTTTGGCCTCATTTTTTACTTAGTCTTAATCATAGAATAGGCAGTTGCCTCAGACAAATTGAGACCTGTTGAAGATCTTAGCTTTAAAAAGTCCAAGGTCTCCCACTGCATCCAGGGTTATCTCAAGCGGTCCTGATCTCTATTTTGCCTCTGGATGCCTCCAGAGGGAGAGGGAAGTTGATGACTTTGCACACTTACACTCACTTAAATCAAATCTAATTCACTTTCAAATCAAGTCATTACCTTCCCGATATCAGGGATCCTCTTTGAGAATGAAGGAAGATCAACAACAATAACACTCTACTCATTTACTCTATTGTTTTCTATGGCCAGTAAGATTCTTCATGTTGACTTTGTTGAATAGCTTGAGATCTGGCTATACTAGGTTCCATCCTTTTCCTAGTCTCCTTTCCTGGAATGGAAAATATATTACATTCCTAGATAATCTTGACCCTTTGTTATGCTAGATTCATTCAATTATTTCTCTAAATTCTACAACTTAAAATAATATTTAAATTAATATGGCATTAAAATCTATACTATAATTTGGGTAGTATGGCTATTTTCTCTACATAGGAATGGTCCGACCAATAACATTGAATAACTTTCCAATTATCTAGATCCTTTGGTTTCAGTAATATTTTTTGAAAGTATAATTCCTATGTATGTCTTGGAAAATTAATTCTTATATACCGCATTCATTATCTTAAACACAACTACTTTTCCTAGCTCTCTCTCCTGTGTTTTGTTAATCATATACAGGAAAGCAGGTGATTTTATTTCCTCACATTTATTTTGTATACCACCACTTTGCTGAAGCTATTATCTCAATTACTTTTTTGTTCAGAATCTAGAGCTAAGTAAACCATCATATCAAGTACAAATAAATATAATTCATATAATTAATGGGCTCTTAATACTTCTATTATAAATATTATCTATTATATTTAGTAACAGTTTCACTTCTATTTAGTAATATCATCTAAGAATATTATTTAAGAACTCTCTTCTAAGGCTGACAAGGCAAGATGATGATAGCTACTACTACTAGTACCGCTATTACTACTACATTTATGTACTTATTAAGTGCTTTGAGTTTTGCAAGTCTTTTTAAAAGAGATTCTCTCATATTACCCACACAACAACTCTGGAAAGCAGCTGTTACTCATTATTCCCATTTTATGGATGAGAAAACAGGCAGGGAAAAAGAGTGATTTTCCCAGTGTCACACAGTTAGAAAATGTCTGAAGCTGAAGCTCAACTCAGGTTATCCTGATACCATATTTAATATGCTACTCAATGTACCATCTAGCTGCAACTGCCATATACTACTGTCCCAAGATAACCATTTCTAGTTCTCTAAGAATCCCAGGTCTTCTTCTAGCCCTACTTTTTCCCTCTGATTAGTATAACAAAGCCAAATCTGCCAGTGACCTCTTTTTTCATATGAGCAGAACACAGAAAGGACTCTGTTCCATGACATAAGAGACAATGAATTAGTTCTCAATCTTTCCACTCAGTTGACAATGAACAAGTGGACATATCTCTAGCTATGTCTGTAATTTTCTTTAATCATTTTATCCCTCCCTGGTTAGACTATGTGGACCACATTTGTCTCACTGAAGGAGATGGGTAAAGTACCTCCTTTCCTTATTTTTATAAACAGTTTACTACAGCCTGCAAGCTATTTCCATGCCTCAGTCAAACTCATGCATAAATCCATATGGACCAGAGAAATGTTCCTTTGGGAATAAACTTATGGCTGGATTAATTTTGTTTTCTGAGATCTAGTTGTTTTTTTGTTTTGTTTTGTTTTGTTTTTGGCGGGGAGAAGGGAGATGAATATGCATTTCATTAAAGTTCTCAGTTTTAACTACTACTGACACTACACTGCAGTGAAAATCACATGATCAGGCTATGTGAGTTCACTATAAATTTATACTCTTTAACCTGAACTCTACAAAAATCTCATTTCAATGCCAACTTATACCATGGAGGTGACGTCTAGTTTCTAGAATTCTGAAAAGATGACCAACATGGGTCTAAAGTCAGAAAAAATCTCTTAGTTTTTTTTTTTTTTTTTTTTTTTTTTTTTTGTTTTAAGGATCAGCATAACTAAGCACAAAGGAGTTCCTTGCTAATAGACTGACCACTTGGTGAATTTTTTTAGCCAGGGACACAAAAGAAAATCACAAACTTTCTGGAAGACCCCTTTACTGTTCTGTAGCAGGGGCATAAAAAGAAGCAGAAGTCTATCTAGAAATAGTAAAGCTTTACTATAGGTTCTCCATATATGAGATTCTTGTCCAAATGATTGAATGGACCTATTACTAAAAGAACCAAATCGTTTTCAGGTTGTTCTTTTAGCTATGAATGACACCAGAAACAAACAGCAATATTCTTTTCAGATGAGAAAATAAGTGTGTCTAACTAGCAAAGTAGGCTTTTCTTGGGCATCCAAAAGCAATGAGAAATGATTTCTTGGCATGCAGTATTCTACTGCATCTGAGAAGTATCTGCAAAAAGATCACCATGACAATAATGGGAACAATCATATACTGCAGAAGATGAAGAGAAAATCCAGAACAAAACAAAGTACCCTGACAATATTCGGCAAAGGCTCTTGCAAATTAAGCAAAACAAAACAAAACAAAACAATGGAACTATGATGATCTATGATTTCAACACAGTGGTGGGAATAGGTAAGGATGTTGGAAGCTATTTTGGACATTAGTGATTGGGGGTAAGATAGAGAAAAAGCCAAACACATACTGACTATACAGATATCACAAGTCTACAAATCATTTTTGTGAGAAAGATATGAGACATAGTAAGCATTAAACATCACAAAAAATGAAATTGATTCTCTCTTAACAGATAGGAAACTAATTATAAATGAGGGAGTTGTTTCTAATCAACCACACAGTCACAAATCACCAACTGGTTAGAGAAAATCAAAACCGGTACCAAGTTGGACAAATAGAAAGGGGAGGAAAAAGTGTTCAAACTACAACCTTGATATGTGGAACTAGGGATGTGGAACAGCCAAGTGTCAGATTTGCTGGATTTGTTAGTTTTTTTTGCTCTGTCTCCCTCCCCAACTTCAACTCCTAGATCTTTTTTAGTCTTTATTCATGACTAAACATAACTTGGGGAAGAGAGACAGGAGAGACCTATTTGGAAATGAAGGCCACGCAAATATATTTTTTTCAGACAAATGCAATCTGAACCAATCTATTTTTTATGATGAAAACTGGGATGTGGCTTATCATAATCTCATACAGAACCACCATAATGATGCAATGCTAAATTGAATCTCTGACCTCATCCACATGGATGCTCTACGGTAGTGGGTTAGTTTCAGACTCAGCCAAAGCTGTTTGTACCATGGGGCTCTCATCCAGATCCTCCTGGAATTTTGATTCAGGCAGTTGGTTTAATTGTGCTCAAAGCCCGCCTCTTTAGTCTCACCATCATCAGAATACCCTTGGAAGGAACACTGAAGTCATTCTTTTGTAATCTTTCACCCCATCTTTTCTATCATACATTTGCCTGATTCCATACTTCTGTTAATCTTTGGAATTTCTCATTGATAAAATGGCAGTCTACTCATACCCCAAATCAGCCCCCATAGCTGTAAGGAACTTAAAATAAAGGTCCTCAAATAAATGTCTGCTCAAACATGATATAGGGCTGGTCATGTGGCCAAAATGAGGAATAACTTGATAGTTAGCATGTTATATTTATCTCCCTAAGATGTTAAAAAAAAGCTCTCTGTTGGAATCCTAGTGTTAACTCAACTTGAAACAAGGTGATAACTCTAGGGAGATGTTAGAATCCTAGTGTTAACTCAATGGAATTGATATAATGCTTGTGTTCACACCTTTAGAGAGCTCATAGAAGCAAGAAGTATTTAAGTACTCATTGGAGTTCACAAGTATGGGAGATTTACCAAGTTAACTTTGTAACTTTGTGAATTCAAACCTCCCTTAATCCCTGGCTCCAGAAGGAGGAGTCAACCTTTGGGAGACCATATATATAGAAGCTCTTAGAGCTTCAAGTTAGTTACTTCCCAACATTGCCAGGGGTCGGAGAGGAGCACTCTGGGAGGAAGCCCACAAGCCCACACTCGGAGATGGAGTCAGATTCATTGGTGCTGGCTGGAGGCTGGAGGAGAAAGCAGAGGCAAAGGACAACTGCAAGAGCTCTTGGAACCAAGCAGAAAGATAGGTCTCTAAGAAAACTAACTGGGCTATTTTAGAGGAAGTAATAAAAGATCAGAACTTTTAGCACCTGGCTGCATTTGGGTGATTATTACCTTTAACTGAAACTAAGGCTGGCTCCAGAAAACCTCCCCAAGAAACCTGCTCTCCCAGAGAGAACTATTATAATAAAGAAGAGAACACCAAAGCTCTCCTTCAAGCAAGAAGAGCTTCACTTGCATTGAAATGTCCTTTCTTTTGAGCAATCTCTTCTTCTTCTGCTCTAGTCGATGATGAAAGGCTTTCATTTTGCTAAACACTCCACTTGTTCTTCTGACTCCCATACGTTGCTCCTCCAGGACCTTTTCTGATAGATAGTACCCTCACCTCCAACTTTTTTTTTTTCTGTTTCATGGGCTCCTTCTCTACCATATAACTATAGTTTGGTGTATGTGGACATTCCCTTGAGGTTCTGTAGTCTAGACTCTCTTTTCTAATATCACTCTTTATTCTCTTTTGATGATCTCACCACAATCAAGTCCGATTCTTTTTGTACAGCAAAATAACTGTATGGATATGTATACATATATTGTATTTAACATATACTTTAACAAATTTAACATGTAGTGGTCAACCTGCCATTTGGAGGAGGGGGAAGGAGGGATAAAGTTGGAACAGAAGGTTTTGCAATTGTCAGTGCTGAAAAATTATCCATGCATATATCTTGTAAATAAAAAGCTATATATATATATAGCTTTTAACAGATAGGAAACTAACTACATATGTATATATGTACATCTAGAAGAACATGAATATCAAAGGAATTAATGAAAAAAATGTGATGGAAGGTAGCTTAGCCTCAATCTGTATTACCAAGTGTTAATCATCAACACAATCTGCTACTGGCTAAAAAGCATATTGGTGGATCAGTATAATAGAACAGGTATACAATGCACAGGTGCAAGTGACCATGGTAATCTAACGTTTCATAAACCCAAAGATCTAAACTTTTGGGACACTAACTCACTATTTGACAAAAACTTCAGGGAAAATTGGAAAGCATTTTGGCAGAAACTAGGTAAAACCAACATCTCACACCATATGGCAAGATATTGTCAAAATGGATACATGATACAGACATAAAAGGTAATGCCAGCAATTAATTAGGGGAGCATGGAATAGTTTACCTGTCACATGTATGGATAAAAGGAGGATGTAAGACCAAAGAAGAGGGGAAAAAACATGATGATATAAAATGAATAATTCTGATTACATTAAATTAAAAAGATTTTGTGCAAACAAAACTAATGCAGCCAAATTTATAAGGAAAACAGAAAACTGGAAATTTTTTTTAAGTTTCTCTGACAAATGCATTGTTTCTCAAATATATAGAGAACTGAGTCCAATTCATAATAATATAAGTCATTCCCCAACTGAGAAAAAAATCAAAGCTATGAACAGACCAGTTTCAGAAAAATAAATGAAAACTTTCAATTGTCATATGAAAACATTCTCTAAGTCCCTATTAATTAACAAAATGCAAATTAAAACAATTCTGAATCCTCACACCTGCCAAAATGACAAATGTGGGAAGGAATGTGGAAACATTGTGACATTGATGTACTATTATAGAGTTGTAAACTGAAACAATCCTTCTGTAGAGCAATTTGGAACTATGCTCCAAGGGCAAACTGTGTGTACAATTTGATCGTCAATACCATTTCTAGGTCTATATCCTAAAGAGATAAAAAAGGAAAAGGATCTCTATGTACAAAAATATTTATATTTATGCAGTGGCAACGAATTAGAAATCAAGGGGATGCATATCAATTGGGGATGGCTGAAACAGTAACAGTAACATCGTAAATGATCAACTATGAATGACTCATCTATTCTCAGGGATAGTGATCGAAGGCAATTCAGAAGGACTCGTGAGGAAAACTATCCAATTCCAAAGGAAGAACTGATGGTCTGAATGCAGATCGAAGTACACTTTTACTTTATTTTATTTTTCTTCCCTTTTTTGTGGATTGTATGACTAATGACAACATGACTAATATGGAAATATATTTTGTATGGCTGCCTATGTACAATCTAGATAAAATCTGCTTGCCTCCTCAATGAGGGGGAGGGGAAAGGAAAGAGAGAATTTGGAATTCAAATCTTTAAAAATAAAAAAAAACTACTGGTAAACATTTTAAATCACATTATTAGTATCTGATTACAGACAAACATGTCAAGGAAAGCAGTCAGTAAAGAAGAAGTAAAAATGGCCAGGGCCTGTTTTCCATGAATCATTCATGTGGTCCTAACTTTTTTTAAAAACAGTGTGACTTGAATTTCAAGCAAAATTCTAGCAGTGAGTATTAAAGACATTGTTAGGGAACACCTACAAAAGAAGGGGTGATTTCAAAGAGCTAGACAGCCAGATTAAACTGGGAGACCAGAAGAAAACTGGAAATAGAGTTTCTATAATTTTAGCCAAGCTGAAAATCTGAATCCAGGTTTGACTGGTCAAATATCCTGTTCCTGTGGGCATGCTGTCTCCTTAATCAGGACTTTTTCTAGAAGAGCTCCCACCTCTGATCTCAGCAAGGCACACTTCTAATACCACTTCTCCCTCCTTCAGGACCACCTATTTAGCTGGAGAATTATTCTGTGCTTGAGTCATCTGTGAGCAGTGAAAGGTTAAGTGACTTGCCCAAGGCCAGTATGTGTCAGAGGAATGGTAAGAACCCAAGGCACATGGACTCCCAGACTATGTCTCCTATCACTACATCATGCCTTTCCCAGAGCGAGTTCCCTCTATCAAATATTCAGTTTTCATCCACTGGCCTCTTGAAGTAGCCATCAGCATTTAGCCTCTTGTGTTAATGATGCCAGAGTCTAGTTAGCAAAGTTCATGGAATGTAGCTAAAGGAGTCCTCAGAACAACTCACAACTTTCAAGATTAATAGTAGTAAAAGAGAAGGAGAAGGGGATGAGACACATATTGGGGGGGGGGGGGAGGAGAGGAAGAAAGGGAGAGAGAGGGAGAGAAAGAAAGAAAGAAAGAGATGAGGGGACCCTGAAACTCTGAAAACTCCTTCAAGGAGAAATTCTCCTTGAACCCTGACTCTCTAAAACCTTTCCCAGGGAATCAAGATAAAGTGCTTTATCTTGGTGGGACTAGTTGAAGTAATCTCACTTAGCAGGACATCTGGATTTCTATTGACCACTCCCAGTAAGCGGTCTCATCTAGGCCTGGGGGCAGTGACAGCATTGAGGGAATCTCAAATTTCTGTCTCAGATTTCCTTATAAAAACAGCTACCTGGGGTTCAGTCCTTGGAGAGGACCTAACATGCCATGGCATGCTATGCCAAGGAACCCTCTCCCCGCTGAAATAATATTCTCTTTCAGCATTACCCTTTCTTTATCTTCCTCACCTACTTCCCTAACAAGACTCTATACCTCTCTGTTGAGATTTCTCTGCTAGAAACTTTACTTCTCTGTCAGGACCTTGCCACCAAGGAATTCAGTCTTTCTATTCACGCATAGCAAAGGCTGACTTCCCAATGCCAATAATAAACTTCTTTTCACCAGTCTAGCTTTTTGGTTCCTTTACGAAGGACTTCTGCCCCACCAGAAGGAGTTCCCACAACTCCCTACCTTGAATGAAATCCTAAGGGGATTTAGGGGAGCCAAACTTCTTCATTTGGTTCCCTGAACCCCAAACCAGGTAACCTAACCTCCTCTTTTAAGTCCCTGATCACCCTAACACTAATCTCATCAAAAGGAGACAGAGACAGGAGAGACAGGAGAGAGAGAGAGAGAGAGAGAGAGAGAGAGAGAGAGAGAGAGAGATTACACACAGGAGAGAGAGAAATTGATCACACAAATGAAAAACCTTAGAAATTCAACAGATAACTTCATAAGCTCAAATAGAAATAGAGGAAAATCAAGTTCCTGGATTTTCAACATTTATTGTGGATTCCCCTTATTACTTTTTATATTGGAAATTTGTTCTTTCATATTACACTCTTACAAAATCATTGTTGAATTAAATCTTTCATTGATGACTTCAATGGTCTTTTTGCAAATTTTTTCTTTGATTTTCCAAATGTCTACTTTTGTGCTGCAGGTTTTTTCAAGTCAAAATTTCCCAAGATTGCATTCAGCAAGAAAAGAATTGTTTAGCTGTCTCAAAAAAAAAAAAAAAGTACAGTGGATAGGGTGCTGGGCTGGTAGTCAGAAAGGCCCAGCTTCACAACTGGATTCAAGGTATTTACTATTTGTGTGTTGCTTCTCCTGGACAACTCACTTAACTGGGTTTGCCTCAGTTCCCTCATCTGTAAAATGAGTTGTAGAAGGAAATGGCAAACCATTTCAGTATCACTGCCAAGGAAATACCACATAAAGGGTCACGAAGAGTCAGCCATAAATGAAAATGACTAAACAACCACAGCATTCTACAACCATCACACTATCTAGGTATTGTGGGACTGGTGAAGAGGAAATGTCCATTTTTTTTTTAAGAGAGAGCTTGATTTTGATTGCTGGAAAGATTTAACAATGGATTATTAAAGGGATGGTTGGTACACATGTCAAGAGGAAATAGTGATCACAGGATGTGCACAACTTCAAGAAGAACAGGTCACACCAGATAAAACTAGAAGCTTAAAGCAATGATATTGAGCTAGTTTATCTCAATGTTAGCAAAGTGCTTCATCAAACATGTGATGCTATTCTTTGGAAAAGATGGAGAGAAAAATAGGCTGGACGACAGTGCGACTAGAAGGATATGAAGGTAGTTCAATGGCTAGGGGCACAGAGAAGCAAGTAGTGGTTCCCTGTCACCTTTAGGTGAGATCACCACCAGGAAGACGGAATCTGTGCCAGGCCCTCTGCCATTGAACATATTCTTCAAAAACTTGGGTTAAAGCTATAGAAGGCACGCTCTTCACATTTTTGGATGACGGAGCTAAGGATAGCCATCACAACAGTTGACAGTCAGGAGCCAAAAGGATCTCGACAGGCTCGATTACTGAGCCGAATAAATTAAGGAAACACAATCGGAATAAAGAGAAAGTCTTATGCTTGGGTTCAACAAAATCGGCTTCAGAAATAAAAGATGGGTGAAGTGTGAGGAGATCTGAGGGTTTTAATGAATTGTAAGCTCAATATGGGCAAGTGTGATAAGGCACCTGAAAAAGCTCCTGCAATTTGGTGTGGGATTAAGAGAGACAAGCGTCTGGCTTCTAGGAAGGAGGACGTGCTAATCCCCCGTATTCTGCCCTGGTCAGACGACATCTGCAGTGGCGCGTGCAATCCCGGGCACGGCAGCTTAGAAAGAATATTGATCGTATGGAAAGTGGCCAAAAGAGGGTGCCCAGGTCGGGGAGGGCCTTGTGTCCATGTAGCACAAATCATACTTGGCCTAAAGAAGAGAAGACTTGAGAGGGAACACGAGAGCCATCTTCAAGTACTTCACAGGATGTCATGTACAAGAGGGATTATACTTGTTCTGTTTGGCTACAGAGGAAAGAGATGTGAGGACGGCAGAGAAATGGTTTTAGGCTCGATGCCAGGAAAAGCTTCTCTACATCGGGAGCTCTCCAGAAGTGGAATGGACTGCCTCGGGAGCTAGGAGCCTCGCCTCCCTCAGAAGCCAGATGGCCATACACTCGATGTAAAGGAACTTTGGTGGTGCTGCAATGGAGACAGTGCTGGCCTTGGATTCAGGTAAACCTGAGTTCAAATGTGTTCTCAGGCACTCGATAGCTGTGTGATCCTGGACAAATTATTTAATGGGCTTGCCTTAGTTCCCTCAATTTTAAAATGGAGATAATAATAGCCCCTACCTCCCATGGTGATCGTCAGCATCAAATAACATAGCACCTATCAAGTGTTTAGCACTATGCCTGGCATATAATAGGCACTTAATAAGTATTTGTTCCTTTCCGTCCTTCTTTTGGGGCATTAGCCAGAATAAATGACTACTAAGATATCTTGCTAAGCTTGAATTCAGTTAAAACTAAGAAAACTTTTTTAAGAGGCAAAGTTTCTGCTTTATGAAGCTTGTAATCTAGACACAAATATGAAATGGTCAGTTCAGTAGAAAGTCATTCTAAATCCCTTTCCATCTTTGTGTGTGTGTGTGTGTGTGTGTGTGTGTGTGTGTGTGTGTGTGTGTGTATGTGTGTGTGTGTGTTGTGTGTGTGTGTGTGTGTGTGTGTAAACGTTTGTGAACCATGAGATGCTGGACTAGAGAATGCTATATGATCTAGAGGAAAGCCTCCGAGGAGGATTTATGAAAAGACATGAACAAGCAGGTCAAGGAGCTGCCACCTAAGGAACTGGAAAGGACGGCACCCTGGAGGAGTTCATGCAGCCACGGCAATAAAGCTGGATCTCTACCACCTCCCCCACACCCCAGTACTACTTCAGAGTTGCATTATTACAAGGATGGCTTGCTCAAATTTCTCATCGGGCATATTCCGGCAGGGATTCCCGTTGTGTATGGGTGACTGATGTACAGTCCAGGTCTAAGTCTACGATTCTAGCTCTAGGGAAGCTCTGGTATGTTTTTCAGTCTGGATCATCTCACAGAAAGCATTTGTCATTATAAATGCTTATCTGGGGTTCCCAGGAGGCTTCCCTCTCTTTGAGGGGCTTCAGGCAGTGGTCACGACCTGTTAGAATTCTTACAGGGTGCTCTGTCAGTTATCTAATTTAGCATGGTACTTAATAATTCTCTAGCTCACTAATGTATTTAGTACTCATTGGAGTTCTACAAGATGCACAAGTCAGAGAGGAATGGAGAAGATTCACAAGTCAGAAGCCCACAATCCCACTCTCAGAGGAGGAGTCAACCTTTGAGTTCACACATCGAAAAGAGCATATAAAAGGACAAGCCCACTGGGAGCACTCTGGGAGATTGAGAAGCCAGGATTCAGTTGGGCAGAACAAAGGAGTTGGAGTTGAGCTAGAGGCAGAAGCTGGCAGAGGCAAAGGACTAGCGACCAAGTCGCTTGGAACCAAGGAGAGGGATAAGCCTCTAAGAAAACTAACCGGGCTATTTTGGAAGAGACAATAAAGGACTGGACTTTAACTCCTGGCTGCATTTGGGGTGATTAAACTGGACAGAAACTAAGGCTGCCTCTAGAAGCTCACCAAGAAACCTGCTCCCAGAGAACATTATAATTTAAAGAAGAACATTACAATGACCAAAACCTTGTCAGGCATGTTACAGTTTAAGAGGGCACTCATGTCACACGTGGGTTGGATGAGATGGCTTCTGAGGTTCTCACCTCTCATATTCTCTAATAAAAAGCGTGCGAGTGAGTCAGCCTGTCTCTCTCACTCTCTCATTATTCGTTATGATGATACAGCAAGTCCCTCAGAACGAGTCTGTGTAGCCATTTCACAACTAGCTTGTTTCCAGTTTCTTTCACTCCATAGCATGACTAGTCTTATAGGATATTCTATTTGTTTCCTTATAGTTCCAAGAGAGGAATGAAATCAAAAGAGTATAATCTGGTTTATGCCACGGTCCGGCGCGATCTCTCACACGGATTATTCCAATAGTCATTTCACTGGGCCTGCCTGGCTCAACTCTCTCACCTCTTCAGTTTAACCTCTAGATACTTTTCACCATGATTTTCCTGTGGCACACATATGACCATGTTACATCCCTACGGGGGAAAACTTCAATGGCTTCGCCAAGATACGGCTCCCTTCGTGTGTAATCAAAAGCTCCGACCTATTATTCAGACTGATTTCACATTACATTCCACCCTCCCTCTTTACGGTCCAACCAAACCTTCCCACTTGTGACATAGCATCCCATACATCTCTCAGTTCTGTTGCCTGTAATATCTATCCTCCCTCCTCACCTTTGTCTCTCTTGGAACTCCTAACTCCCTTTTTCAGACTCTGCTTAGTTGCTAACAGCTAACCCAAACTCTCCTCCCATCCTGTTAGCATTAGTACCCTCATTGCTACTCTCCAAGGATATTTCTTTGCTATGTCCATTTTTCTTTCCTTATTTGGGCACTTGGTCTCTTTCCTGGAGTATGAACTCCTTCAAGGCAGGGACTTTCACCTATCTCTGTGTCCCCAAGGCAGGGCACTTACTAGGAAGAAAATAAATGCTCATTATAGGAGTACAAGGTTTCTCTGCAAAATGATCAGGCCAATTTCTTTGTCTAGTAGGAACTCTCTATTAAGAGTCCCCATCACCCAAACAGAATGTGATCATTTCTGTTTATCTTCTCCAGTTCTGGGTTTAGCTGGTAATGTACTTTGTAAGTATGTTTGCTAAATGGGATCTGATGATTTTTTTTTTTTTGGGGGGGGGGAGGAATTTCCAGATCTGTGATCTCCTCAGTACAAGGAGATCAAGATAAACAAGTTCCCTCTGCCAAGGAAATTTGACGAAGGGAGCCCGAAACTCTCTAAAACTCCTTGAAGGAGAGAGTCTCCTTGAACCCTGCGTCTGTGGGATAACATTCTGTTATCTAGGTGGGGCTAGTTGAGTCCAGAGCTGGAGAATTCCAATCCTACTGAATTAAGGAGACTCATTCAATTCTATTCAATTCCAGCCCAAACTCCCCCCACCGGGAACTGCCCTCGGCTTGGAGCCAAGGCTTCTATTATAAGAAGAGCCTATCTTAAACCCTCTCCTTGCAGAGGGTCTAATATGCCATGCCAAGGAAACTCTTCTCTCTTCCTGGCATAGTAGCAATCTCTGCCCACTGGAATATTCTCTTTCAGAGTTACTCTCTCTTTATCCTCACCTATTTCCCTAATGAGACTCTATACCTCTGTCCAGATTTCTCTGCTAGAAACTTTACTTCTTTCGGGGCCTTGCCACCAAAGAATTCAGTCTTTCTATTCATGCATAGCAAAGACTGACTTCGCGATGCCTATAATAAACTTCTTTTTACCAGTCTAGCTTTTCGGGTTCGTAAATTCCTTTACGAAGGACCTTTGCGCCACCAGAAGGGGTTCCCACAACTCCCTACCTTGTGCCTAATCCTAGGGGGATTTAGGGGAGCCAAACCTCTTCATTTGGTTCCCTGAACCCCGAACCTGCCGCTAACCTCATCATTTAACTCCCTGACTACCAGGAACCCTAACCTCATCATTTGGTTCCCTGAATCTAATCTCATCAAGTTCAGCACCTGCTCTTTAGTCTAGAGTTGCCCAAGACCGTAGAAAGTGTGTGACTTTTCTACAGTCACACAGCCAATGGGGAGCTGTCTCTTATTGTTCTGAACAGCCCTCTAGATAGAGTCTCTGGAAATTTCCCATGCAAAGCTTTTCTCAGAGAGCTTTATTTTGCCATATTGTATTTAATGAAGGTGGAAGCTATATTTGATTAGTGGACTCTGATAGACCGATCACCAATGGGGCAGAGTGAGGTCATGGAGATTGTCTTAGACTAGGAGCTGAAAAAGCTGAAGATTAGTCAGCACATCTGACCGAGCTCTAGACTGGACTCTCTAACCTTTGCCCATAAGTTTCCTCACTTGGGAAACGAGGGGAATGAGCCGGCTCAACCTACGTTCCCGGAGCAAATGAGATCCTGCCAGGGAAAGGCCAGCACACAGCTGGTGAGCGGAGCTGGCAGGTGTCTTTACCCTTACCTAAGGAGGCTGCTCTCAAATATTCCTGGGGGTTCTCCACTGTACACATCCGTGGCTTCGAAGACGAGGAGACCGAGGTAGGTGCTCAATTGGCAGCCCCCCACATGTGACTCTGTTGCTCTGAAGCCTGTACAACAGACTTCCCTTATATGGAGATGCTTCTAACCTACTGGTAAAATCTAGCCACAAAGAGTGCCAACGATCAGGGCCCTCAAAGGGCTGGCGCAACCCCTTCATCAGACAAAGAAACTGAAGTCCAGGAAAACAAAGGGATTTGGATTTAGATCTAGAAGGGAAGATCTAGACCCCAAGGCCAACACTTTTTCCACTGTACTCCAACGGTAAGGAGAAAAAGCTGGGTCTGGAAGCTGGACCTCCGAAGAGAAATCCTAAAATCCTCCTGGTAAACCTTGCTGCCTTAGGTTTGTTGTGGAATCTTAAAATTGAGTCATCAACTCATCAACTTTGGTTAGCAGGCCATGCCAGGGAATTTCTCCCCTCAATGGATCCAGTGCCTCACTTTATCAATCTTTGTTCACAGATTTCATGTCAAATTTGTAGCCCAGATTAGTTCATGAAAAATAAGCCATTGTGTCTATCTCTACTCCCATCTCCCACCTCGTACCAACTTAGGATATACTCAAGACTTCTTCTCTGAGCACCTGCCATTCTTTGGTTCTACCAAAAAAAAAAAAATTTAACTGTGCCTACTATATGCCACATTGGACTAAGAAGACAAAAGCGAAACCGGAACAGTCCCTACCCACAGATACGTTCCATTTTATTGGGGGCAAGCCAAAGGGAGCAAAAATAAGCCAATCCAACAAACACAAATTCACTGGGGGGGATCACAACCAGCAAGGTGATGGATGAAATCACAAAGGGTATTTCCCATCACTAAGGGTGTCCTGAAATCATACCGAATGCCACTGCCGGGTAGTCTGTGGCCTCCGTGACTTCTGAAGGAGCTATGCTTCTGAATGGCTGCCTTTTCCACGTGCAAAGAGCTAATGTGTCACAGACACGCTTCCTCTGTTCTAGAGGACTTCAATATACTTATCGACATTACCTTCCTAGTTCCCAGTCTCCTTGGATCACACACAAGTAATTCCACTCTGATGCTCAAGAATTCTGTTTCCTTTATCAAAATCTTTCAGCTTTCCCTTATATCTTATAGCCCCTAAAATTATTCTGCAGCCTTTCCATTCCCTTTTCTCCCTCTCTCCCTCTATCCTTTCCCTGGTAATCATCCCCAAAGTGGCCACACCCTTCTCACTAAACAATCCTGACCCTTTGTTGAAGCAGCTCGACTGCTTCCCTTAGACTCTCCCGTGAATATCATGTCACTTGAGCAGATCCTATCCCGGGGATTATTGCCTCCATTTGCCTCCTGAATGCCATCTGACATGCTGTTCCCAAACAGAACAGGAGGATATGGAGGAACACCAGTGACCGGACTCAACTTCACTTTCTGCTTGTTAATCTCATCCCAATTTTGCTCCACAGCAAAGCAGCCCTATCATTCTTTTTCATGGCTTCCCTTTCCCACACCCCAGGGCAACCATTACAAACCTTTTATTCTCTCCTCCGACTTATAACACTTCTCCCAATTCTTTCTGCTGAACACTTTGCTTTCTGCTTCATCAAAAAACAAACAAATAATGGCTACCATTCACTGAGAACTTCCTATTGGCTTTACATATACCTGACAATTGTCTCCACTTCTTATGGACTTTAATGACAAGGGAGCCCGCCCTTCTGCTTTGAGATGCTAACCCTTCCTTCACATGCACCATTGATCTCATTCTCTCCTGCCTTCTATAACAGATTGTCCCTCTTACCATATTCTCTCAAGTTCTCCCTATCTGCTGACTATAAACATGCTCCGGTCCCACCTCTATCCTTACAAAAAATAATCCCCTCAGTAGATCCTCCCCGGCCCACCAGCCACTATTCTTCACCTTTACTCTGCTTCCTAGGGGGAGCCAGGCGGCCCAGTGGATAGAGCACTGGCTGTGGAGTTGGAAAGATGGGGGTTCAATTCTGAACTTTTACTACTGACATTTACTAGCTCTATGACTCTGGGCAAGGCACTTAACTTCTGTCTGGCTTGCTTTTTTCACCAATAAATAAGGATAATAAAACATCTACTCTCAGAGTAGCTGAAAAGGTCAAATAATATAAAACTGGTAAAGCACTTGTGCATGACATAGTAGGCAACTAATAAATGCTTGTTTCCTTCCTTCCCTTCTCAATTAAACTTGCAGAAGATCTGTCAACAATCAATACCTCGATAGCCTTTCTTCTCTCTCTCTCTGAGGGAAGTTACCAAAGACCTCGCATTGAACCGCCCAACCGAAGGGTCCCATATTCAAATCTCTCTGGACTTCTCTGCATCCTGCAACACTACTGAATACCATCTCTTCTGGTGTCCCCTTTCTTCCCTGGATTTTGGAAACTTTCTTTTCTTTCTTGATTCTCTGCCTTGTCTGACTACTGTTTCTCTGTCTCTTCATCTATATCATTCTTCCTCACCAAAAGCATCTCCCTGGGTCTTTAAAAAGCTAAGCAATATGGTGGAAAATTACCATTTACTTTCTATTGGTTAATGGATTGGAACTGATGTGGCTGGATTTTTACTCTACCTTATTTTCAGAGACTAGGTCCATTTTTGCAATGGAGGTCTCTTGCACATCTGCAATGGAGCACCTCTGGACCTAAGCTGAGCTTCCCTGGCTCCTTTTCCTGACAGTTGGGCCTAAGAGCTCAAGTGCTCGTGCTTTGGGATACTGAAGCAAAGTCCCTTTCGTGAGCCACCAAGTTGAAAGAATTGCCCATCTGCCACAAGGGAACACTTTGCTCACTTGCCATTTCTCTCTGCACCTACTGAGCTTGTGACACTCTGTAAGGCTCTCTTGGATTGGAGGGAAGAAAACTTCCCCCAGACCTACCTGTGCTGGCTGCTCACACATGAAAACAAGAATATGTGCTTGGGTCTCTTGTATAACTCATAGGTTTTGTTTTTCTTTTCCTGAGATTAGGTGATCAGCAAAGATGTTCTTTCTGGGAGGGGTTTTGAGAAACACAGAGGAACTTGACTTCCTTAAGTAGCTCCAACTATCCTTCAAAGGGGGACAAAATGCCCCTGTATCTCCTGCAAATGTGATTCCAACGAGATGATGGCTCTCTGATGGGAGTTTGGCTCAAGTGTTGGCCAGCCTTGCCAGAAGACATGAATCTTCAGGAAGTGATTTGCACAGAGCACAGTCAGCTGGTGAAATAGAATGTAACAGTCCCACTTAGCAAGCCTTAGTTTTAATGAATCAACTCCCCTGGAGAGGATCATCAATTTCCTGACTCTGATTTAAGTCTTGGCTACTATGTGCTTCCTTAGGAGGTTTTTGCGTTTGAAACATTTTTTTTTTGGTGGGGAAGAAATAAATACAATGGACACCGGGCTAAGTAACTTTCTTCCCCTTTTGGGCAGACCTTTGAGAGGAATCGGATATAAAGTTGAAGGAATTTTTCTGCTGGATTCTCGGATGGAGGCCTAAAGAGCCCGAGACAAGAAGCTAATTGAACCCCCGAATCCCAGATCCCCCTGCTCCAGGCCAGAGCTGGTCTGCCGATTAGCCCCATTACATCTAATTGTAAGTGACACTGCTACCAAATGACCTGTTTTCCATCTCTTCCTCAAATCCCAGGGGAATACTGAGCACTGCTAAAAATATCCTTGCTGCAAAGTCGAGGTTAGAAATCACACTTTGGGAGATGAGGGGTGGGGGCAGCGAGGGACTGGTGAAACTTCAAGACTTGAAGTTTTCTTGTTTCCCAATGATTTTGTGGTCACCTAGCCAGGTTCTGAGATCAGCTACAACTCAAAATCTCAAAACCACAAAGGATGGGGAGAAAGGGAGGAGAAAGCACCAACCTACCCTGCCAAGCCTGATGGAAGATAAAGTATTTCCTTATAAATGGACTTTTCCTTAAAATAATCAGTAGTACCTATTTAAAACCATCAGTAAGCATCATATGTAATGGGAACAAACTGCAACCATTCCCAATAAGATCAGGAGTGAAACAAGGTTGCCCACTATCACCGTTACTATTCAATATTGTATTAGAAATGCTAGCTTTGGCAATAAGAGTTGAGAAAGAGATTAAAGGAATTAGAGCAGGTGATGAGGAAACCAAATTATCACTCTTTGCTGATGATATGATGGTATACTTAGAGAACCCCAGAGATTCTACTAAAAAGCTATTAGAAACAATCCACACCTTAAGCAAAGTTGCAGAATACAAAATAAACCCACATAAGTCATCAGCATTCTTATATATCACTAACAAAACCCAACAGTTAGAGTTACAAAGCATCCGATGGTGTGAGAGAGAAAAAGTCCATATATGTCACACACAGAGAACTTGAAGCCAAAAAGGAGAATGGTCTTAAGATCATTAAGGCATGCTAATTAAGGGCCAGGCCTGCAGCTTGACAGAACCCTCAGAGATCTTATGCTCCACCTTCCTTTGCCCAACCCTCTTTCAGGGCTCCTTTCCCCACTTCTCTTGCTCTCAGACAGCCCTGCTCCCAGATTGCACACATCTAACTCTCCAAAGTCACTTGCAAGCTTCACACCGAGTCATCTCGGCAGGTTTCCAATGCTGGCCAAAGGGATAAAGTGTTCCAGTGTAGTCTTGGTGTTATCTTAAACTAAGTCTCTCTAGATGAGCCTGATCTTCCTAATCAATGGCTCTTTATACCCGTACAGGCCATAAAAAAGAACTGCTTCCTACATTTATGGCACCACCCTACACCCCAAAACACCCAGATTTAAGGCCAAGAATAAGGTGACGACGCAGTGCCCATCACCCAGTGAGGGAAAACTTACGCTACCAATCGCGTTGACAAATTCCTCTGCTACTCTTAAACGTCATTTTGCTAACGAGAAGGGAGAATGTAATAGCACATGGATTACTCTATAACTCACAGAGCTTAAGGGAACTAGCCATGGTTACAACCCTGAAAAGTACCAGAGGCTGGGGCTGAGCCCCAGGTCAGGGTGATGTCACCTGATTCTCTGATGAAGGGATTTTCAAAAAATTATAAATATCACTTCTCTCCACACACATCACTTTGGAAGACATATAAAACCTATTCTTCATAACACATTGAAATATACTGAAAAATACGGTGTTCCTACACTGCCTCCCCCCAAATCACTTTTCTTTGCACCCAAATATCAACCATACCAAAATTTTGTGTATAGATATGTTTAAACACATAGAGAGACAGCTGCTCTTGGTTGTCGCTTATGGTATCAAGTGGCTGGACAGGTGGCAAAGGTGCCTTAGCGATGTCGGTCAGATCCGCAGCCATCCAAGAGGCTGAGCCTCCTTTTGAATGCCATCTTGAAAAAGAAATGTTTCCTCCAAGTTGACTTTCATCACACTTATATAAGTATTATGTAATCAATATCTATTATTTCTCTGTAAGTACATGTCTATCTATCTCTATCTCTGTATCTATATCTAGCCATAGTTATCTCTATTAGCTCTATCTACTTCTATATCTATCTATCTCTAGTGAAAATGGGAGCTAATCCTAGAGGGCTGAGGGATACCAGTGGGCGACACTTAGGTGGATATCTAGACAGGTTGCTAAGATGGAAATAAGCAATTACTCTGGGTGCTCAGTTCATAAAACTAAAAGTTATATTAAAATAAAGAGACAGGAGCTCCCTACTTCCAGTATCCTCATTTATCAATCATCAATAGACATGAAGAGGTTTAGAAAAATATGTATATATCCTGTGAGCCTATTCCTTTGTTCAACTCATCTTTGACCAGGACCAAAGCTGGGAGAATTGACTGGCTGACCATCTAGGCAAACCACAATAGCTGGAGGGTTGAAATAGCAAGCAAGTTGTAGCAATTCTTTCAGGCAAGCACCGAGAGCATCAATCGGATCTTGGACAAGATCCCCTTCTCATCTTCCACCTTCAACATCAGTCATAAGCAATGAATGTATCTAGAGGACTAAAAGATACAGGGAGATCAAATACAGACAAATTTAAGCAGAAAGCCAAAATGTTGGAGGGAAACTCCAGAAGTCACTGGTCTCTTTATACATGTGATTCACTCTCATCCACCATCTCACTTCTTCCTTTGGTTACTATGTATATTTGAAGGAGAGTGTGTGTGCTCTACATATTTGGAAGGATATTCTGTAGCTACTTTATATATACCCTAGTGAACACCCTTTCTCAAATTTAATTGAAGTCTAATGGCTGGCTGGAGTAAGTAGAGCTCCAATACCTACCGGGCTTCAATACCTACCCATCTCTTTCGTCATGATTATGTCTACCCCCGATCTGTTATCTGGGAAGTAACAGAAAGTGACATGAAACCTGAAATATATGTGTCATATCAACAATAAAAAACCATAGAAAAGATAGAGGTTTCTTGTTGGAATCCTTACTAACTGTTGACTAATTAGAGTTGATCTAATCTTACAAGAAGATGTTTTGGGCAGAACCTGAAACAAGGTACTAAGTAGAACTAATCAATACAAGGCTTGTGTTCACACCTTTACTCATTGGAGTTCAATGAGTTCATACCTCCCTTGAAGCTCTTTGGGCCAGAGAGCACTATGGGAGAAAACCCATAATCCCTCTCTCTGGAAGGAGCATAAATAGGCCAATGGGCCAGTCGAAGAAGTTCTTCAGAGTGAAGACGCTACAAGTCGAGATTTCTCCGGGAATGACATGAAGAATGGAGCTGACTGGAGGCTGAAGAAAGCAGAGGCAGAGGCTGAAGGACCAGACCTTTGGATTTGGCGACATTCGGAGAGAGCTCTTGGAACCAAGCAGAGAGATAGGCCTCTAAGCTAACCGGGCTATATTGGAGATAATAAAAGATCTGAACTTTTATCACCTGGCTGCGTTTTGAGAAGAAAAAGCTCACCACAGTTTCCCGCAGAACTTACATGAAAATTTCCACAGGCTGGCCAGGACTGGTTTGAACGCAGGACAGTTCAACCCATGAAGCAGGTCCCTCTTGTCAATCTGGAGGGTCCAGATGGCCTACCATTTTGCCTAAGGTTGGCCTGAAGAAACAGTCTAAAGAATGGAAAAATCATTTTATGAGCTGGGTATTTTACTGAAACGATGGGGGACATTCAAAGGCATCGGACACTTTCTTTGAGAGAAACTCAGTGTTACAGATCACACCCCATATGCTATGGGCAAAATGCTATTATTTCCCTGTTAGTCAAACTCCTAACATACCGACTCCTGGAGCTGCTGGGTTTCAGAGATGGGTTTGGTGCCACAAGTTCACTTTCTGTCAACTTCTGGTCAAAACTTTGAGTCCATTTCTTCACTAGCGGGACATTACTCTTAAAGTTTTGAAAGGATAAGAATTGGGGGAATTTACTTTCAAATTGGCTACGCCAAATTGCACTCCTTATACATCCATTCTCTCCCACGTTTAGAAATCTGTATATCAAAAATCCATTACAAGATCCTAATAAGTGTTTCTGGTGGAAGGCTTTAGTATCCAGTTAAGGTACTTACTAGGTGAGTATTTTAAAGGCATGTAATATAATAAGGTTTATATATGCTCTGATTAGTGTGAACAATGTATCCCCTGATTTGTTCTTTCTGAAATTATTTTAGGTATTTCCAAATAACCTACATAATTATAACTTCAAATAGTGTGAATTCTTCAGAGATTCATGACATTAACACTAATATTCTGGGGAAAATGTAGAGTGCTTCAATCATTATTTGCCAATCATTCGTCCTGTGACCATAAGCAGGTATATTATATTTTCAGTCAAAAATGAATTTTTTTTTGACTAAATGAATTTTTGTAGTTCATACAATTTTTATGCTTTTATTCTATTCATAAAACAAACCACTTTAATGAAAAGTGAAACAAACCTACTTTGATAGGCTTTTTAAGAAAGACCATTAGCAGAAATGGTCATTTTGGTAAGAAGTGATATCTGCAAAAACATGTACTGAGTAATAACAAACTGGGTTCACTTCCATTAATTTAAATGCCTTTGACTTCATATTTTATTCTGAACTTAAAATACACACTTAAACTACAGCAAAACATGAAA
Source organism: Antechinus flavipes (assembly GCF_016432865.1). Classification (NCBI taxonomy): domain Eukaryota; kingdom Metazoa; phylum Chordata; class Mammalia; order Dasyuromorphia; family Dasyuridae; genus Antechinus; species Antechinus flavipes. Next base: position 67,906,244 of record NC_067404.1, on the reverse strand, counting down.
AGAGAAAATTTCTTATGAAGTCATGCACCTCCATTTCTGCTTGGTTTTTACTTAGCAAGATATGTTGGTATAAAATTTCTTATTACTTTTCAATATTGTCCTGCTTGTCTGTGCCTCTTTTTGTTGTATGTCATCTCAGACAATTATTAAGCACTTACTGTATTGCCAGGAATGACTAAATAAACTTGGAAAATACAAAGAGAGACAGTCCCTGCCCACAAGAAGTTTATATTTAAAGGAGAAAACAATATGTAACACTATATACAAGATACTACATTATAAGTATTCTTAGGGGGGATGTTGGGGAAAAATAATGAGAGACCCTTTGGCAAAATGGCATTCGAGCCGAGTCTTGAGGGCACCCAAAGAGAGCCAGAATACAGAGGTGAAAATGAAAAGCATACCTCTCATAGTAGCCAGTGAAAAGATATGGAGATGGGAAGTAAAGTTTCAAATACAAGAGGAGCAAAAAGGTACTGGGTCTCTGAATCATATAGAGTGACTCAAGTCAAGTAGTATAGATGCCAGTACACGCTATGCAGACCCGGGGTGGGGTGTAGACTCCACCGAGCGGAGAATATAGGGGGAGAATTCTCCAGCAGTGTTGGGCACTCCGCCCTGGCTGCAAGCCAGTAGATCAGCAGAAAAGTTATAAAAATTCCAACACAAACACAAAAGGTAAATAGTGAACCCTGAAACACCAGAATCTCATGGGATATGGCCACACCCACCCAGCACTAGAAGTGAGTCAGCAGACGCTCAACACAGCCACTGCCAGAGATTTCAAACCCTGAGGAAATTAAAAGCAAATTGTCTCCAGATGAAGCCCCAAAAGGTGATATAAATTGGTCCCCACACAAAACTCTCCTAAAATTAAATTAAATTAAATTAAATTAAAAAGAATCTTAAGAGAGAGCTAGAAGGAAAATAGGGAAAGGAAATAAAAACTTTTCAAGAGGCTTTGGAAAAGGCATATTACTCATTAAAAGATAGATGTGGCAAAAGGGAAAAACAAAACAACTCCCTGAAAAACAGAAGTTGTGAAATGGATAAGGTAAATAACTCCAAGGAAAACAAAATTTGTGAAATGTAAAAAAAAAAAAATCCACAGAGCTAAGCAACTCATTTAAAAACTCAATTGTACAAATACAAAAAGAAGTAAAAAAAAAAAAAAAAAGTAAAGGAAGAAAATAACTCACTAAAAATCAGAAGTGAACATATGGAAATGAATGACTCAATGAGACATCAAGAATCAGTCAAGGAAAACAAAAAAAAGAAAGAAAGAAAAAATAGAAAAAAATGTGAAATACCTACTCGGGAAAACAACTGACCCGAAAAATAGATCTAGGAGAAACAATCTAAGGATTACTGGACTCCCTGAAAACCATGATGAAAAAAAGAGCCTAGATACTATTTTTCAGGAAATCATCAAAGAGAACTGCCCAGATGTCATAGAATCATAAGGTAAAATAGCCACTGAAAGGATTGACCGAACACCTCCTGAAAGAGACCCCAAAATTAAAACTTCAAGGAATATTGTGGCTAAATTTCAGAACTATCAGACCAAGGAAAAAATATTACAAGCAGCCAGAAAAAATTCAAATACCGAGGAACCACAATAAGGATCATTTAGGATCTAGCAGCATTGACATTAAAGACTCAAAATGCCTGAAATCTGATATTCTGAAAGGCAAAGGAATTTGGAATGCAGCCAAGAATAAACAACCCGTTTAAACTGAGCATGTTCTTCCAGGGGAGAAGATGAACATTCAAGGAAATAGGTGAATTTCATTTATTTCTGATGAAAAGACCAGAGCTAAACAAAAAAATATGACTTTCAAATATAGAACTCAAGAGAAGCATAAAAAAGGTAAAAAGAACTCTTGAGAACTATTCTAGATATACATAGTGTATTATATTTTGATTTTACTGTTATTATATAAAAAAGGAACTAGAGGTGGAAAGGGAATTGTACAAGAAAAAAGGGAAAAGTGGAGGTAAAATGAGGGAAATTACAGCTCACAAAGACTCAAAGGAAATCTATTATATTTAAAAGAAAGAAGGGAAGGGAAAGAACATTGTGTGAATCTTACTCTAATCAGATTTGGCTCAAAGAGAAAATATTAGACATATTTGGTTTACAGAGAAACTTCTCTCACCTTGCTGAAAAGTGAGAGGAGAAAGGCAAAAAGAAAAAGAGTAGGCTAAATAGAAGGGAAAACAGAAATAGGAGGGGAAAGGTATAAGAAAAAGGGAGGGACTCCAAAAGGGAAGGGCTGCTTGAGTCAAGTGGTGCTCATAAGTTAAATCCTGGGGAGGAGGGAAAAGGGAAAAGGAAAGAGAAAAATATAATCTAGGGATAATAAGATGATAGGAAATACAGAATTAATAGTACTAACTGTAAATGTGTATGGGATGAACTCTCCCATTAAGCATAAAATGGATAGCAGAATGGATTAAAGGCCAGAATCCTACAATATGTTTTTACAAGAAACACATTTAAAGCAGAGCAACACATACAAAGTAAAGGTAAAGGGCTAGAGAAGAATCTACTATGCTTCAGGTAAAGTAAAAAAAAAAAAAAAAAAAAAAAAAAAAGCAGGGGTAGCCATCCTTATCTCAGATCAAGCAAAACAAAAATTGATATAATTAAAACAGATAAGGAAGAAAACTGTATCTTGCTAAAGGGTACCATAGCAATATCAATACTAAATATATATGTGCCAAGTGGTATAGCATCCAAATTCTCAGAACTAGACAATTAGAAATAGATAACACAATTTTAGAAAAGATAGGTATGAGAAAATTGAAAGGAGACAGAAAGGAGTACACTTTCTTCTCTGGAGTTCATGTAACCTATACAAAAGTTGACCATATATTAGGGCATAAAAACCTCAAAATCAAATACAGAAAGGCACAAATAGCAAATGCATTTTCTCAGATCACAAGGCAATCAAAATTATATGCAATAAAAGGCCAGGGGAAAATAGGCCAAAAATTAATTGGAAACTAAACAGTCTCATCCTAAAGAATGAATGGGTGAAACAGGAAATTATAGACACAATTAATAATTTCATTCAAGAGAATGACAATAATAAGACAACATAGCAAAATCTGTGGAATGCAGCCAAAGTAGTAGTAAGGGAATTTTTTTTTTTTGGTAAGGGAAATTTTTATATCTTTAGAGGCTTACTTGCATAAAATAGAGAAAGAGAAGATCAATGAATTGGGCTTGCAACTAAAAAAGCTGGAAAAAGAGCAAATTAAACCCCCCCCAATCAAATACCAAACTTGAAATTCTAAAAGTAGGAGGAGAGATTAATAAAATTAAAAGTTACTACCTTCAAAAATATAGGCTTCCCAGATTAACAGAGGAGGAAGTAAATTGCTTAAATAGTCCCATTTTAGAAAAAGAAATAGAAGAAGCTATTAATCAACTCCCTAAGAAAAAATCCCCAGGACCAGATGGATTTACATGTGAATTCTACCAAATACTTAAAGAACAATTAACTCCAATGTTATATAAACTCCTTGAAAAAATAGGGAATGAAGGATTCTTACCAAATTCCTTTTATGACACAGATATAGTATGGATACCTAAACCAGGTAGGACAAAAGCAGAGAAAGAAAATTATAGACCAATCTCCCTAAAGAATATTGATGCAAAAATCTTAAATGAAATATTAGCAAAGAGATTACAGAAAGTCATCCCCCGGATAATACACTACAACCAAATAGGATTTATATCAGGAATTCAGGGCTGGTTCAATATTAAGAAAACTATTAGCATAACTGACTGTATCAATAACCAAATTAACAAAAAGCCATGTGATTATCTCAATAGATGCAGAAAAAGCATTTGATAAAATCCAACATCCATTCCTATTAAAAACATTTGAGAGTATAGGAATAAATGGACTTTTCCTTAAAATAATCAATAGCAGCCATTTAAAACCATCAGTAAGCATCATATGTAATGAGGATAAACTGGAACCATTCCCATTAAGATCAGGGGTGAAACAAGGTTGCCCACTATCACCATTACTATGCAATATTGTATTAGAAATGCTAGCTTTCACAATAAGAGAAGAAAAAGAGATTAAAGGAATTAGAGTAGACAATGAGGAAACCAAATTATCACTCTTTGCTGATGATATGATGGTATTCTTAGAGAACCCCAGTTAATCAACTAAAAAGCCATCAGAAATAATCCACAACTTTAGCAAAGTAACAGGATACAAAATAAATCCACATAAATCCTCAGCATTTTTATACATCACTAACAAAATCCAACAACAAGAGATACAAAGGGAAATGCCATTTAAAATAACTGTCATCAGTATAAAATATTTAGGAATCTATCTGCCAAGGGAAAGTCAGGAAATATATGAGTAAAACTACAAAACACTTTCCACACAAATAAAGCCAGATCTAAACAACAGGAAAAATATCAAGTGCTCTTGGATAAGTTGAGCGAATATAATAAAGATGACAATACTCCCTAAACTAATCTATTCATTTAGTGTTATACTAATCAAACTCCAAGAAACTATTTTGCTGACCTAGAAAAAAATAACAAAAAAATTCATCTGGAAGAACAAAAGGTTAAGAATTTCAAGGGAACTAATAAAAAAAAAAAAATCAAATGAAGGTGGCAGCCTAGCTGTACCTGATCTAAAACTATATCATAAAGCAGTGGTTACCAAAACCATTTGGTACTGGGTAAAAGACAGACCAGTCAATCAGTGGAATAGGTTAGGTTCACAGGAAAAAATAGTCAATAACCATAGCAATCTAGTATTTGACATCCCAAAGACCCCAACTTTCAGCCTAAGAATTCACTATTTGACAAAAACTGCTGGGAAAATTGGAAAGTAGTATGGCAGAAACTAGACATTGACCCACACCTAACACCATATACCAAGATAAAGTCAAAGTGGGTTCATGATCTAGACTTAAAGTATGATATTATAAATAAGTTAGAAAAACATAGAATAGTTTTCTTCTCAGAACTGTGGAGGAGTAAGGAATTTGTAACCAAAGAAGAAATACAGATCATTATTGATCACAAAATAGGTAATTTTGATTACATTGAGTTAAAAAGTTTTTGTACAAACAAAATTAATGCAGACAAGATTAGAAGGGAAGCAAACTGGGAAAACATTTTTACATTCAAAGGTTCTGCTAAAGGCCTCATTTCTAAAATATATAGAGAATTGACTCTAATTTCTAATAGTTCAAGCTATTCTACAATTGATAAATGGTCAAAGGGTATGAATAGACAATTTTCAGATGAAGAAATTAAAACTATTTCTAGACATATGAAAAGGTGTTCCAAATCACTATTGATCAAAGAAATGCAAATTAAGACCACTCTGAGATACTACTACACACCTCTGAGAATGGCTAAGATGACAGGAATAGATAATGCCAAATGTTGGAGGGGATGTGGGAAAACTGGGACACTGATACATTGCTGATGGAACTGTGAACTGCTCTAATCATTCTGGAGAGCACTTTGGAACTATGTTCAAAAAGTTATCAAACTGTGCATACCCTTTGATCCAGCAGTGTTCCTACTGGGCTTATATCTCAAAGAGATCTTCAAGGAGGGAAAGGGACCCACATGTGCCAAAATGTTTGTGGCAGTCCTGTTTGTAGTGGCAAGAAACTGGAAACTGAATAGATGCCCATCAATTCGAGAATGCCTGAATAAATTATGGTATATGAATGTTATAGAATATTATTGTTCTGTAAGAAATGACCAGCAGGATGATTTCAGAGAGGCCTGGAGAGACTTACATGAACTGATGCTAAGTGAAATGAGCAGAACCAGGAGAGGAGATCATTATACACCGCAACAATAAGACGATATGACGATCAATTCTGATGGACGTGGCTCACTTCAACAATAAGATGATTCAAACCAGTTCTAATTTTTCAGTCATGAAGAGAGCCATCTATACCCAGAGAGAGAACTGTGGGAACTGAGTGTGGACCTCAGCATAGCATTTTCACTCTTTCTGTTATTGTTTGCTTGCATTTTTGTTTTCCTTCTTAGTTTTTTTTTTCCCCTAGATGCGATTTTTCTTGTACAGCAAGATAACTGTATAAATATGTATACATATATTGGATTTAACATGTATTGGATTATCTGCCATGTAGGGGAGGGTGTGGGGGGAAGGACAGGAAAATTTGGAACAGAAAGTTTTGCAAGGGTCAATTTTGAAAGATTACTCATGCATATGTTTTGTCAATAAAAAGCTATAATAAAATAAAAACAAAACAAAATAAAAAAATTAGGGAAGAAAGAGTATCTCAAAAAAGGTGATGAAGAGTGTTCACAGACCTCAGAGAGGCCAAAAAGGATAGGATAGGGGGAGATATGTAGACACCCTTAGATCTAGTAATTAAAAAAAAATAAAACAGATCATATGTCAGATTTTTCTTGTGTAACATGATAAATGTGGTCATACATTTAGAAGAATTGCACATATTTAGCTTATATTGGATTACTTGCTGCCTAGGGGAGGGGTGAGATAGGGAGGGAAGAGTGAAAAATTTGGCACAAAGTTTTTCAAGGGTGAATGTTGAGAATTATCTTTGCATGTGTTTTAAAAAAAATTAAAAAGGTATTAAAAACAATTTTCAGAAAGAGATAATATAACTTGGAGAGAATGGAGTTGAATAATAAGGAAAATCTACTAACAAATTGGTCTCTTCCCCTTTAAGAAATCTGTAAGTGTTCACATTATACCTTGAGTCTAGATTTTCCACAATGTGGGTAATGGAATCTCAAGTTCCCATAATAGCTCAAGGTCCTACAAACATATTGCTGAGTATAGGGCAGTCTTTATTTTAGTACTAAGAAAGTGGAGAAGACACAGAATACGCAAATGAACAATCAACAACAATAACCCAAACAACCTCATATATAAATAATCCAAATAGCACATCATCATGCCCTACTCTCTCCCAGAAGGGAACAAACATGAGGGTGCTGTTACAATCAGTTTTTGAAATTCTAGGAAAAGCCTTCTTTTCTAAAAAGTACTATACAATATTCCCAAGTTTTTACTGGTCATGAAGTCAGCATTCAGGGTTTAGAAGAATACTAAAAAAGAAAATTTCAGGAACCAAAATTATATGTAGAATTTTCTTCAAAGAGTTTAGTCATGGAAGGGAGAAAAGATCACTTATAAAATAGCCAGGCAAGGGCTGTTCTTCACTGGAAGAAATAAAGATTCTCAAGTGCAATGAGTATGCTCAATGGCTCTCTTTTGTCTGTTTCAAATAAGAACAAGGGTTATCTGATCCTAATTCATCCCTTCCTCCATACCCCAGGTACTCCAAAGTTTGAGGAATAATAGTTTCCTTTTTCCATTATTAGCATAGATTAATTTACATAAGACTCTGGTGGTATAAGGTTTTCAATTCTTTCTCTTTTTAAGCTGGAGGTCACTTGATACCAATTCCTAGGATGGGTGGGAACACAATGAAGTTTCATCTCTTCTATGTAGCCCTTCCTCCATTTTACAAGTATACTTTCTTCTTCTCATAAACCCAAAGAGCAAACCTTTCTATACTCATATAGTTCATTTATTTATTTGCCATTCCTCTCTCTCCATCATCTTTCTCTTCCTTTTAAAACTCTCAGAACAGAATACCATCACTGCCTGCCCCTACACTAAATTTCCCTCAAAAAGTCTTTGATGGTTTTGAAGGAACACTTGTTTCTTCTTTCTCTATTTGTTGTCCTAACATAAACCACTTTTTTCTCAGATAATGTACCTTTCCCTCTAAATTGACTCATGTTATTTAAAAGTTCCACTTAGCCTTGGTCTAAAAGTCTTATTCCATTAAAAAGTCCATTTTAAAACATTTCCCCTGAAGTGCTTACAAGTCTAATTCCATTAAAAATCCATTTTTCTCAAACAGATTGTTTTGAAGAGCTTTTAGGGCACAAGCACTAATTGGCAGAAATGACTGTTTTGGTCTGTCATGATCTTGAGGTCTGTGAAAATAAGTCACATAAGAAAAATAAAATTCCATTTAATTTTTCTATCTTTCATTAATTTTCTCCCAATTCTGAACACTGAACTGAACAAAAAGACCTTTCATATACAACACAAAACATTTTCCATATACTCAGGTTTAGACGGTAAATTGTATTTTTTGACTATTTGAAATAGTTATTTTGTTTTCCACGATCTCCTCTTGTTTGTAGTATGAGCTTCTAGGTCTTGTGATCCCATTTGGTTCCTCAGTACTTGCCAATACTATTTTTTTTTTTTTTTGATGCTTGAAGTAGTTTCTCTTTGATGTGGGAGGCTGTGGATTTTGGATATGCAGATCTTTCATTTTGCAGAAATAATGTTCTAATGTATCTGGGACCATTTTAATCCATTATTTCTTGAAAAGTCCTGTCTAGACCTGAATTTATCATGTTTTCAGGTATCCAATTCTTGTGACATAAGGTTAATTTTTTTTATATCCTTTAAATTCTTATATTTTTTAATCTTGATTTTGTTCTAATTTAACGAACAATGTCTTCCTTCTTCCCTTCCCCTTCTTTCCTTTCCCTCCCTCTTCTGTGAAACTATTTCCCTTGGGACTTTCATTTCCAGACTCAGGGAAGTTTGATTTTACAATGCCTTTTCTAACCTCTCCTCTCTCCATTTCCAGGGTTCTTCTGCTTGCTCCCTCCCAACACAGTGAAGCAGGCTACACACATCAAGATTCTCAGCCTGTTGCACAGGGACTGGCTGGCTCGCTTGCTGCCAAGTAATATTTTTCTCCTTCCATTATTAAGCTTACCATTTCAGTCTTCTAAGCTACAATTTCAATTTTCTAAAGCATTTCTTCTGCAATTCTTTTTCCCTGGGGTTTTCCACTGCTCCCTGCAGGCTTCCTCCCTCAAGGCTTCCAAGATTCCCATTTTGAGGCTTCACTACCTCTCCACACCCCAATCTGTGGTTTTCTAAATCTGTCTGCATCTTCCTCAGTGGCCCTTCTCTGGTGCTGCTTACATCAACACAGAGACTCGACATGCAGGAGTTACACATGTCTCTGACCTTTACTGATGATAGGGTGGTTGGGTAGTATCTGTTCTGTACTAACTTTATTCTTTTAATGGAGATAATTCTTACTGACTTTGTGTGTAGGGTAGGGTGGAAATAACTTCACTTAGCTGTTAACTAGGTTTTTTTAGTCATTTATTTAACCTAGTAAGAATTTTAGGTTTTGGTTAGGATCTGAATGGTCTGACTCCCTTTGTTAATATTTATTATATGGAGAAATTTTCTCAAGATCCAAAAATCAATAAAATGCGATGCAAGGCTGAGAATTATGTATACTTCTTCCAATTTAAATTCAGTAAGTGCTGCACTGGAACACCAGATTTTTTTCCTCTAAAAAATTCCTACTTTTTTGTGTCAATTGTTTTCTAAGGACTTCTTAGAGGCAATTCTTTCTTGGACCTTTCTGGGTATGTCTGACACACCTTCTTTGCCCAGCCTGATCAAGAAAGCTTTTATATAAATTTATTGTGTATGTATATGTATATGTCTATACACTTTATTTCCTCTATAACTTTAATACTATTCTGTCTTTATTCTTAAGTCTGGGTAGGTAACACAATTTCAGTTATGACCACTTCAGCTTTCATTGGTATATCCTATGTATTTTTACAAAATGAGTTCCCACAATTTTAACAGATTAGCAGAACATGTACATTCAAGCAAAGCTTAAACTTCAAAATGGCAATAGGAAGGAGGCTTACTTAAGGTTGGGAACTTAGCCATCATCAATACGTAGAACAATTTTCTTATTCACACATTAAGTTTATCCATAGTTACAGAAAAATAAAGATGCTAAAATAAAGTTTCTCCTATGTTTTTACAAAGTCACTTCATGATATGAACAAAGAAGATCAGCAAGTTAAATTTTTTTATTAAGATTTAAAGTTGCAGCTGTAACAGACCTAAAACGATATTATAAAGCAGTGGTCATCAAAACCATTTGGGACTGGCTAAGAAGCCGAGTAGTTGATCAGTGGAACAGGTAAGGTTCACAAGACACAATAGTCAATGACTATAGTAATCTATATTTGATGAACCCAAAGACCCCAACTTCTGGGAGAAGAACTTACTATTTGACAAAAATTGTTGGGAAAATTGGAAAATAGTATGGCAGAAACTAGGCACTGACCAACACCTAACACCCAATATGGAGATAAAGTCAAAATAGGTTACCGATTTAGACAAGAGTGATAGCACAAGCAAATTAGAATAACAAAGGATATAATCTTGGACTCAGATCTGTGTAGAAGGAAGGAATTTATGGCCAAAGAAAAACTACAGAACATTCTGAAATGCAAAATGGATAATTTTGATTATATTAAATTAAAAAGTTTTGTATATACAAAATCAATGCAGACAAGATTAGAAGGGAAGCAGAAACCCAGGGAAAAAATTTACATGCAAGGGTTGGGAAAAAAAGCCTCATTTCTAGAATATGTAGAAAATTGATTCAAATTTGTAAGAATACAAGTCGTTCTCCAACTGATAAATGGTTAAATGATACTAATAGACAATTTTCAGATAAAAAATTAAAACTATTTCTAGTCATATGAAAAAATGCTCTCAATTGCTATTAGAGAAATGCAAATTAAGACAACTGAGGTATCAGGTCACACCTCTCAGATTACCCAAGATGATAGGAAAAGACAATGATAAATGTTAGCGGGGATATGGGGAAAGTGGGACACTAACACATCCTGATGGAGTTGTGAACTGATCCAACTATTCTGGAGAGCAATTTGGTACTATGTCCAAAGAGTTATCAAACTATGCGTACCCTTTGATCCATCTGAGTCTCTACTGAGTCTGTATCCCTAAGAGATCATAAAAAAGGGAAAGGTGCAAAAATGGTTCTTAAAGTTCACAAACTAGGCAGAAGTTTCAAACTGCTCTGTAGAAATTAAAGACAAAGGAGGGGTTGAAGAAGCTGTCCAGAGAAAATAGTCAATGGTTTATCACCCTTATGAGAGAAGAGGGCCATATAATTAAAGCTAAGGCTCTGCTAGAATTCATTCATTCACTCAACAGATAATTCTGTCTGGTAGGGCAGGATTGGTCCCAGCATTAAGAGGCATTTCACAAATATTCATTAATGTCGTGAAGACGTGTCCTGCATGTAGGTATATGGAGAAGAAAAGCAAAAAAAAAAAAAAGAGGAACTTTCACCTTAAATGTTTTCAGATGGGGCAAAACACTTGGAGAAAGGGAAGAATGACACCACAGAGCATAATTTAACATTGTTAGGAGTCCAATTCTTGCTTGTGTAAGGTGTCCTGGAAGGAAAAACATACGATAATTGTGTTGCATGGTGGTTTAATCCTAAACAAGACAACAAGGCCAGGCTCAGATACATCTTTAACTGACGAGAAAAAAGACACAGCCTCTTCTTGGAAGAAGGAAGGAAGGGAGGGAAGAAAAGGAGGGAGGGAAGATGGAAAAGAAAGAAGGAAGGGAGGAACAGAAGGAGGGAAGACAAGATTTATCAAGCACAAGAAGGCCACAGTATATGGTTGGAAAGGATGTGAAATATGATATGGATGGGATAAGAGTTTTGAAATGATGACTTGTCACTTTAACAAACACCTATTAACCATTCTTATATTAAATACACTATGTTAGGCGGTGGAAGCCGTCTGCTAGTCCAATATTAATGCAGCATTAGATTATATTCTCATCTGTTAACATTCCTTTGGACCTCAAGAGACTTGCTGATTTTGGTAAATTGACCACATTTATGTATGTTTTGTGTCAAATACACACACACATATGTGTGCATTATAAAACTTGATGCTTTGGTCAACGGCATCAAATTCAAATGTAAAGGGTAATGATATGAAGAATGTGAAACATTATCAATGCCACTGTAGTAAGACAAACTCATAAAATATGGAGCAAGTCATTTAACTTGAATATCTTTTTATAGGCACTTTCCATCTCAATATATGTAATATTAGGGGAAGTATAATAAGCTGCATTTAGTGTAATGAGGACAATTTCTAATGTTGAACAAGAAGCATTTTTGTTGTTCAGTCGTGTCTGATTCTGTCTTTTTCATGACAAAGATATACGACTGGTTTCCCATTTCCTTCTCTGGTTCATTTTACAGATGGAGAAACTGATATAAACAGAGTTAAGTGAATTGCTCAAGATCACATAGCTAGTAAGTATTTGAGGCTGGATTCAAACTCAAGTTTTTCTGCTCTGTGTTCAACAGTGTTCATTCCTACCAAGCTCCTAAGTATAATGGAGATAAAAGCAATTTATTACCTCACAGTACAAGAAAGCAATTTATGAACCAAAAAGTCTGAAGTGAATTAGAGCTTAAGTTGATGATATTCTTGATATTAATTCTTCTTTGTATTGAAATTGCACAAATAATTTATCAAACTCTCTTTTGTTCTTGCAAGATTATTGATGTATTTCCCTTCAGGGTAAGGCAATCATTTCTAAGCCAAACTAAACAATATAAGTTGGTTACTTGGAAAGTTTGTCTTCAGTACAGTGCCTAGCACACAGCAAGCACTTAATAAATGATTACTGATTGATTGAATTCCTTTATGAGAAACAAAATAGTTAACTAGCCATATGTCTGTCTTTCTGCTCATTATCTGTCTGACAAAAGAAGAACGGAACTGGGGTACCTATCTAGATTGTTCATTTTGATCGAACTGGTGTCAGTCATTCCAGGGCTTCTTAAACTTTTCCCACTCAGGACCCCCTTTTACCCCCAAATTTTTACATGACCCTGGATATTTGGGTATATGAAATATGTATACAAAGCAAACAATTACTGGGAAGAAATCATCATTTCAGGACTCCTGTATTCCCACATGGGACTAAAATCCATATCTACAGCTTTTCCCACTATTTTTTGTACATCATCTCATTGAACTCTCACAACCCTGAGAAGGAGGTACATGTTGCCCATTTTACATTTGAGAAAAGAAGCAGAGAGAGATACAGTGATTTACCTATGGTCAAATAGTAATAAACAGCTAGTAAGTTTCTGAGGGATGATTTGAAGCTAAGTTTTGCCAAAGTTTTGGTCCAGTACATTCCACAAGCACGTGAATCATTATCATTATTTTTACTGGTTGCTCTGCCTATAAGGCAGGTCAAACCATCACTGAGACTACTTCCTTCTTCACACCGCAATGAAGAAAACCCAGAAAGTACCTCAGAGACCACTGACTGCTTCCATCCCAGGCCCTGCATCCATCATCGAGAGAGAAGGGGCTCCACTTCCTCTGCCACCACCACCCACCACCCACTGCCACAAATAGTCAGGGAAGACCGAGAAGCCTGGGAACAGCAATATCTCCCAGGCCCCCAGCTCCGCATCTCACCCAGTTCCTGAAGTCATCATCACAGGAAGAAACCCCTGTGGAGATGCTACCTAGCAACCACATTAGTGGTTGCTACAGTCACAGCTGCTGAAGAAAGGCAGACCCAGAAGAGAAAATTCTTACCACTCAAGGCCTTGGCAGTGGCAAGCGGTTCAGGACCAGAAACCTTTAGGCCCAGGAGATCTTCCCATGGGACTCACAACTGAAACCTGCCCTGTATGTATTGGCCCATCCTCCTAGGACATGAGATCTTTCCTGTTTGTATTCCTGGCACTTAGGGCGGGGCTCTGTGTCGAGTAAATTCTCATTAAATACTGTGGCTTTTTTCTTCTTTATTTTTGACATTCATTTTTTTTTTTTTAAAGTTCAGTTCCCAAGTCTCTCCCTTCTTCCCACTACCCTTCCATCCATTAGCAGGTAAGCATTATGATAAGTTACACACCTGAAGTCATGCAAAACATGTTTCCATACTGGCCATGGAATACATTTTCATTTCCTCACTCAAATATGTATATATCTCCCCTGTACTCCAAACAAAACCAAAAATAAACTCACCCAATCCTAAATTATCTCTTGACCCATTTCTCAACTTATTATTTGATATGGTGCTTTGCCTTCACTGCCGAAGTTCCAGAAAGCCAACTCTGTAATTGCTGCCTCTATTTTCTAACCATACACCTCATCCTCTTGTGATATGGCTCGTGACCTCAGCACTCCCTGAAGCAGCTTTCTCCAAAGTCATCTGTGACCTCTTAATTGCTACCTTTCCGGGTCATTTCCCATGCCTCCCACTCTTTGAAGTCTCTGAAACAAATGCCAGTGTGAAGGTCACTTCTCATTGTGGTTAGAGCACTCACTCTTTTTTCTCAGCAGGACCCAATCCCTTCTCTCCCAGAATGTTCTATTCCACTCTTGTACCAGCCCAAAGGTTTTCTTTCTCTCACAGGGAGGAAGACAAAACTAAACGAAACAAAACCTCTATATTTCTTGTCCTGGCCCCTTGCATCCCAATTTCTCCTCATCCCACTGGAAAAGTTCTTCATTATCCTGTCATATACACACATATACACTATCCCCAATAACTTAAAAGTACACTAAGACTTTTGGGACAATTTACACAAATTTATAAAGGAATACCACACCACCATCACCGACCCCCCCTACCCCCAAATATAAATTCCCATCTTCTCCTCATCTTTTCTTGCTTTTCCACACTGTTTTCTGCTCCGTAGATTGTACAATTTCCTGACATGCTCTTTGTCTCATTTTTGTACTTGCTCCATTTGGGGACATTTTCTCAATAATCTGGGTTTAGGAGAGGCAAACTGCTTTTCTGTCATATTCCCAGGTTTCCTTCAATTTTCTTCAAAATATCTGGGGCTGCTTGTTATTCACATAAATCAGTTTAAAATCCAGACTTGGAAAAAATCCTATAATTTGGACTTTTGCTTATTTGTTTCCAGGCTGTCCTTTATTTCAAATTAGCGAGGTTTTACTCTAATTCTTTCCTCATTTATTTTCTCTGTAATATGCCAAATCAATTATTTCAAATACACATCAAAGAGATATAGACTATAAATGTCAAGATAGATGTAAGCTGGGGAAAATGACTCGATAGAATGATTATAATATGTTGGAAATGTCATTTATGATTCCATTTAATGAATGGGTAATTAGCAGCTCTGTATAACAGCTCAGTTCTTAATGGATTCTTTAGTGGATTAACTACATGCCTTACGCATATTATCTAAAGTTTTTTTTTTTTTAATGTTCTTCTGTAATAAGTAATCTTTTGCCCAGCACTAATGAGAAAACTGGGCAGCCTCGCTAGGTCTGAGTGATTTCTTTTTCTGTACTTCCTTTATTAAGCTAAAACAGCTGAACTCTCGTCAGCACCCAGAGCCTATGCTATGGCAGGGGGCCCATCTGAGGCTCAGCCACACACCGCGCTGCAACCCCTGATGACAAGTTTCAAGCATATAAGAGACAGGACTTGGTTGTCATGGAACAGCCTTTGTAGATGTGACATTAACTGAACCACCTTAGGTGTGAACCCATGACCTTTTTCTCATTAAGACCATGCTCTAACTGAGATAAACAGGAAACCCACTACCTACTACTTTCTTTTAAAAGCACTGACTAATAAAGATGACTCATAAGCCAGTTCTTTACAAATGGGATTCTAGGTGTTAATGCAAAATTCAGAGCTCTGGATCGGAGCTGTGATTTCAGTGGCTATCGGACAGTGAAATGCAGGCCGGTCGGCCCCTTTTCTCAGAGTATGAGGGGGTTGCCTTGTATATTAAGAGCTCCAGTCACTTGCCCAGGGGCAGACAGAAGTTGGACTTGAACCCAGGTCTTCTTGAATCTGAGACTAGAACTCTATCCACTGTGGCTTA
Source organism: Antechinus flavipes (assembly GCF_016432865.1). Classification (NCBI taxonomy): domain Eukaryota; kingdom Metazoa; phylum Chordata; class Mammalia; order Dasyuromorphia; family Dasyuridae; genus Antechinus; species Antechinus flavipes. Next base: position 67,890,419 of record NC_067404.1, on the reverse strand, counting down.
ATGGAAAATGTAAAGAGTTGAATAAAATGAGAGGAGGATTCTGGCAAGATGGCCCAGTAGATCAGTAAATTTCCAGCTCACCACATTTCTCCCATAAACAGAACAAATTTGAACCTCAGGGCAAACAGACTGGTGAAAGATCTAGAGGACTGAGTGCAGAAAATGGGTCCTTCTGGCATAACCCTAGAAGATGTGAAGAAAGAGCAGAAACCCAGAATTAACCAGTGTGAAACACAAACACCTCCATGCTAATGATAGAACAGGAGGGGGAAGCAGAGACAGAAAAAAATCCACCCATCACCACCTCAAAGAAATCCCTTGCCGAAAACACACAGGAACATTATTGCCAAATTTTGAAACCCCCGGGGTCAAAAACCAAATTCTATAAGAAACAAGGGAAAAGAAAAACAATTCAAATACACTGGGGCTACAATTAGAATTATACAGGACTTATTAGTAGCCACAATAAAAGACCACTGGTCCTGGAATCATATATAATGGCAATCAAAAGAATTAGCCTTGCAACCAAAACTATCATCTTCAGTAAAATTATCCATAATATTGAATGAAAAAATGGACATTCAATGAACTTGCAGATTTTCAAGACTTGCTCTCAAGAAAACCCAAACTCAACAGAAAATTTAACATATAAGAGTCAATATCAAAGATCCATTTCACGGAATTTAACATGGACAAATTGTTTATGTTTTTTTTTTTTACATGGAAATGGATACCATATGTTTCAGACAGACATCAGCAATTAGGTAGATCAAAGGAATGACTCTCAAAAAAGCAAAACCACCTAGAAACAAAGTAAAAAAAGTAATTATGCAATATAAATGAGGTGCAGAAGAAGAATAGACCCAGAGGCACTAGAGAGGGGAGGAGGGCTCATAGTTCTGAAAGCCTACTTATATAAGGAATGGGTTAAATTCACAGCACTACATATATGCCTTCAAGGGTACAGTGCCCCCCAAAATCTATAAAGAAGTAAGGGGGTGGGATGGGTGTAAGGGGAAGCAAAGGGTAGGGGAAGAAGATAAGGGGAGTGTTAAAATATATATGTATATGTGTGTGTGTGAACACACACACACACACAGGTATATATATGTATATATCGATAGATGTATATAACATATCTTTCCCAGTTTTGGAGGGGTGGAAGGGGAAAAAAGATTAAAGTAAAAAAAGGTACACAGTAAAGAACAAAAGAATAACTTACAAGGAAGTCACAAAAAAGATGAACACTCATGAATATCATGTTTTCTGCTATTATATATCCTTTCTTGTACTGGTAATTTATTCTTATATATTTTGAATCCCCCTCTTTTTTCTCCACCCTACAAACCTCCAATAGTGATTTGGAGGGGGAATAGGGACAGTGGGATGGGCTGGGGGAGGGGGGAGGGGGGGACAAGTCCTAAGAAAAACATGTAGCTGATAAACTACAGAAAGCTAGTGAATCCCTTCAGAAGAGAAAATTAAATGAACACTTCATATGACCAGAAGTAAAAAGAAGGAGGGCCTCAGAGGCCAGTAGCATAGAGCTTTTTGCTTTGGTGAAATTTGGGGACTTCATTTCGCTTATTCTCTTCTGGTCCCTCATTCCAACCCTACAGGACTACATACAGTCAGGCATCAGAGTGGTAAAGCAAGGATTCTGATACTTTGTTCTAAAGTTACAAAGGTTTAACCAAATAAAAATTAAAAGGAAATCAGTTTTCGTGATTGGAGTAAAGAAGGAAAAAAAGTAAAAATAATAATAATAATTAAAAAGCAATTCTGACAACGCAGTCCCTTCACTTTTGTATGGCCCACTTTTTTTTTTTAATACTTTTATGCATTTAAGAAAACAAATAACAAAAGAATTTCAATGTTCCTATTTTGTATGCCTTTGCTGCTGATTTTGAATGACAAAGCTAATTTCAGGAAGCACAATACTTCCTAAGCCTTCTGTTCCCCTCCCCCTGGATTCCCAAAGAAATAAGCCTCCAATCCTCATCCTCTGCACCATTCTCTTTCAAGACAGGAACCATTCTACAAATCAACAAGCATACCAATAGGAAACTACATTTTTCTGATCATTAAATAAACAAACAAGCCAAGGCCAGCAATAAGTTTATATTCTCTTTTCTCAGCCCATTCCACTTACAGCTTGCTTTAAGTCATTTAGCCCTTCCGCCTGCTGAAGCATAATTTTTATTTAAAGCATTTCTCCACTTTCACCCCAGCAGCCTGCCTGGTCTCCCCTCCCATTCCAAAGTCTTCCAGCTGTGAGCCTGAGTGTTGTTGAACACACAGGGAGAAGTCAGCTCGGAAACTCACATCGAGTGCTATTTGCTTTTCTGATCTCCCTGCCATTCTTCTGGAAGGAGCAAAAAGGGGGAGGAATGGAAGGGGAGAGCTCATGGGGGGAAATACCAGACTCAGACCCACGGAGGCAGTTACCTGGCCTCTTTCACAATGTCACTTATCTCACACCATTTTTCCAGGTAAGCCGTAACTGTGGGGTGCTGAGAATGTAAGATCGGGGGGAAAAAACCCACGGGAATGGCATCCTGGACAGAGCACTTGTGAAGCAGAAGTGATGAGGTGCCTCATTACAGGCTTTCTATTCAAATGGCCATTTTTTTTTCTTTTTGCAGTATATTAAAAAAAATTCCCATCAGCTATCTGAAAGTAGAGGTTTTGAAAGTCCATTATTCCTGAAGGCATAATGATCCTAAAAGCAGGCAAGTGAAAATTCGCAAATGTGCTCATCACTCAGAGAAGTCGGATTTTGTAAAGAGCCTATGCTGCCTTCCCCACTCAGGGCTCCTATCTGTGGCAAACGTGGTTGGTGAGCTGAAGAGAGACTATGAGCGCTGGGCTCCATATTGGGCTGGGACAGAGAGGCCTACTCAGCTGCTCATCTGGCACAGGACCATGGCACTTAGCACTAGGAGGGAACTCAGAGGTCCCTGAGTACAACTGGCTCGTTTAAAACCTAGGTAGGCATCCAGAGAAAGGAAGCAACCTTCTCCAAGTTGCACAGCTAAGGAGCTCCCCGGCTAAGACTACTCTAGGGACATCGGGATACTCATGGCTCAGAAGCCATGTCTTTACTGTGCTCACTAGCCTTCCCTTTCACAGCTCCTCAATATACTGTCTTCTATTACTCATATCTAAGTTCTCAGATAGCATTAACTATCTATCAGTGTATTTCTCTCTTTATCTCTTCTGATTGCTGCCCCACCATGATAGGAGAAGGAGGGAAGGGAAGAAGGGAAGAAAGGGAAGGGAATAATACATTGTTGCCCATCAGTGCTTCAGTTATATCCAAATTTTCATGATCCCTCCTCCCCCCCCCCCAATACCATAGCACATCAAGGCCATCCCAGAGGATTTTTGTGGCAGAAACTGTAGAGTACTTTGCCATTTCCTTCTCCAGCTTATTTTGCAAATGAGGAAACTGAAGCAAACTGGGTGAAGTAACTTGGCCAAGACAAGACAGCTAGTAAGTGGCTGAAGACAGATCGGAAGGCAGGTCCTCCCGACTGTAAGCCATTACTCTATCTAGCACACATGTATACACTGTGGACAAGTATGGTTCTCAATGTCCCCTTCCAAGGAAATATACCAAAATCAAGAAAAACAACAGGCACAGAAATAAAAAGTCTGTCATGTGCAGAGCTCCATCTTGTTCTCAAGACAAACCACATGTCTTAAGACATTTAGCCTATGCCTATTCCAGGTCTCCTAACTTTAGACAACACATTTGGAGAATATTGGAATGGGGTGGCGGCAAGCCCTTGAGATCACTAAAATTCTTGCAGTTTCCCACATGGCATGCAGCCTTCTCTCCTCCCTCTTCTATAATCTGGGCCTAGCTCATCTTCTCACCTACAACGCCTGCCCCAGAAACCCATGCTGATAGATTAACTTGCTGGGCTATCACCCTGCAGGTTATAACTTAGGCGATGTGTCCCTTATCCAATGTGTTTCCTGTGTGTACGGTTAGGCCAATTTCTTTCAAGTGACCACAGAACTTATGAAGAATGCTGAGAGAGGTAACAACACTGTCATCTGCAAATGGAAACACGTGGAAAACCTCACTTCCATGAGGGAATTCCTTGCCAGAAGGGCTTAGGCCAGGTGGCACTGACAAACACTCATGGTGATTAGGTTTCCTTTTATCTTACTCATCAGACCATTGAAATTAGACTAACTGGAATTTTGCAGAATTTTTAAAAATGTATAAGAGACACCTGCAAGCAGCATTTTACTATAAAATGCCGAGAGTGTGTGTGTGTGTGTGTGTGTGTGTGTGTGTGTGTGTGTGATCAATCATAAACATCAGACACAGCAGGGTCTGATATTCTCACACCTCTCAACCTTTAGTTATTTGATTTTTTGGCCCTTTCCCATATTTCATTTCCCTTGACCTTTCTGCAACATTTGTTGCTACTGACCACCCTTCCCTGCTAAAGTTGCTAAGACACTGCTCTCTCTCAACTTCACCCATCTTTTACCAGCGCCTTTATGGATTTCTCAACTTCTTGTCCTCTTCTTGGTCCCTAAAAGTGGTATCCCCCAAACTCCACCCTAAATGCTCTGATCTCCACTGCCTCTACTCCATCCCATGCTGACTTCATGGAATTATCATTTCTGTTAAGATAATATTCCTTCATCTCTTACCCTTATCTCTTACATCAATCCCAGTGGGACAGCTTCAATTGTCTGTTTTCCATGAGCACACAATCTCAGCTTCATTGTTAAATCAGTGCTATTTTATTCTCTCATAAGTTCTCTCCCTATCCCTCCTGAACCCATTACAGAGAGTCACATAAAACATGTTTCTGCACTATCCATATTACAAAAAAGGAAAAAAGAAAAAGAATGACATGGAAGAAAAACTCCTTTGATGTGCAGTTAGAGTCCATCAGTTCTCTATCTAGAGAGGGATGGTTTCCCATGATTTCTTTCGATGGCACTTTTTTACCGACTAACCGTGATCTTAGCCAGGTTCCACATCTTGGTATCTTCCCTCTCCCTCGCTCTGTGCACCCAATCGTTTTGCAAAGGGCATTCGTTTCTAGGACCATAATATCTCTCACATCTGGCCGCTTCTCTATACTTCATTACTTGTACACCATTACTTTTGGCACAGATTATTAAAATTACCTCCTAAATGGTCTTCTGTCTCCAAATGATCCTCCACAGAGCTACCAAAATAATCTTCCTGAGATACAGGTTAATTATATTACTCGCTGGCCTAAAAACCTTCACTGTTTTCCACTGCCTCTAGGAAAAAATGCAAATTCCTTAGCCTGAAATGTCATTTAAAGCTTTCCACCATTTGCCTCCAATAGACTCGCCTATCCTCAGCTTCTATTATTTCCCTTCACATATCCTATTTCTAGCTCAAATGCACTGCTAGCTTTTCCCTGGATCTCCTCCTAGCCTTTTTAATTACATATGAAACATGAAGAGATTTTTCACTCCTATTTCAAAAGAACAGGCAATGGGAAAAGCATGGGGCTGGATCCCTTTGTGGTTCTCTCCCTTCTGTGAATAAGTGGAAGGAATAATTCCTTCCTTGCTGTCACCAGTCACACTATCCTTGGACTACACTAACCTCTAAGATATAAGATCAACTTCTTATATGACATTTTGAACATTTAGAACCTTTAGTCCGAGGGGGAAAAATCATGAGGTGCTATGTGGGGACAAGGGTTTTGTTCTTTTTTCTTTGTTACTTTCTAGTGGCCAGGTCAGAGGGCACTCAGTTGATGCTGTTGGTCCAGTAAGCTACCTTACCATCTGTTTACAGTGTGTACGCCAAGCGTCATTCCCTCCTGAATGATCTGAAAGGCAATAAGTGTTTTTTCAGTGGCAACATGATTATTTGGCAAAGGAAGTTGATTTGATTATAACTTTCATGTTATAAGTTATCAATTAAACTAGAATTACCATACAAATCAGAATACGGTAAATTAGTAAAGAGCCGAATGGGTATGGACCAAGGCCACCGGAGTAGAAAGCTCAATTGGCTGTGTGCCAAGATGGGAGAGGGATGCACTCAAATTATTCCATGTGGTCGGCTTGTAGAGAGTAGATTCATATGCTATGAAGATAGAAACACATGCCTCTAAGACTTTTAAAGTTACAATGAAGTTAACAAGTTGCTCTATTGGGAAGGGTTTCCTACCGTGATGAAAGCTCCTGTCTAAGTTAATACTGTTAAGACCAAAGCAAGGTGAATTTGAGTCAAAGGGCCCCTACCAAAAATTCCCTACGAATAAGCAATTTTACTATGTTGAAACAACCTTAAGAAGATGTTATATGAAATTAATCCATACAAACGTGTGGAGTTTACCCACTGCTTTGAAAATGATTTCATTTTCCCGAATTTCTACTGTGAATAATATGCTTTAAATGGTTGGCAGACGTATCGTAAGGACACCTATGGAATACTGAGACATATTATGGGTGCAAGAGATGACAAACCTCATGAGCCTGGGCATTTCTACTTAGATCAGGAATTGCTCATGAATCATATTCATAGGTTTAGAATTGTATGGGATTTAAGGCCACCTATTTCTGCCCTCAATTCCTTCTATTTACTTCAGAGATGAAGAATCTAAGGTCCCAGGAGGATGAACTGACTTGCCCGTGTTCTCTTCCAGGAAAGAGAAGGGGAGGACAGGGCACCTGTCTTATGTAGCACCTATTATGGGCCAAGTACTGTTAACAAATATCTCATCGGATCCTCACAACAGCCCCTGAAGGCAAGTGCTATTATTATGATCCCTGTTTCAGGGGAGACTGCTAGACCTTAAGTGACTCATCCAGGTGTTCTAGCAAGATCTGAACTCGGGACTTCCCAAGTCCAGGTCTACCACTCCATTCGCTATAGCCCCAGCTTCCTTGAGCAGATATCTGCTTCAAACCATGTGTGTCCCCTGACTCCAAATTTAGTGGTAGTTCAGGACCGTCCTGACACTATTTTTTTCCAACCAAGTATTTTTCTATTAAATGTGGCAGGACATTGTAGATGCAAGTCTACTACTAGTGAATAGACGTGAACTCCCCAAGATTTCTTCACTCCCCTGAAGACTTAACTCCAGCAACCTGAAGGGAGGAAAAAGAAAAGCCTCAAGAGAGCAGCGTGAGAACAGAGACAACAGGAATGAGGGGCAAAAGCAGGCAAAGGTTTGCTGCCACTGATGCCGCTACCACACCCTGGCCTGCTATGGTAGACATACCAAAGGGTGGCTCCATCGCTGCTGCCTTTCTATACACAAAACCAGATTGGGGAGAGGTGCTGGGACCCTGGCAATGTCCTTGCTACAGAATAAGAACAAAAGCAAGAGACGGAGAGATCAGAGTGTAGGGAGGACTATCACCATGGAAGCAAAAGCACCACTGCAGAAATGAGGTAACCAGCCCCAGACTTCAAGGTCAAAGGACCTTGTGTTTGGGAAGATCCTATCTTTGATCTTAGCAGCAAAGTGGTAATTCCATTTTACCTTTCCTCATTCCTTCCTCACAACAGCTTATATTTCATCCAAAGCTCATTTTTGTTTCTTTAACGTTTCTTTAACACTTCCCATTCATTTATTCTTCAAAAGTCAACTATCAGTTGGGGTTTTTTTAAGTGAAAGGTAATTAACCATCGCATTGCTAAGCGACAAGTTGCATTATTCAGATGAAGTTAAAATAGAGGACACAGAGAAAAAATACACAGGAAAGAGAAGGAATAGATGTTAAGCTGTGACTGGTGTTCAAGCTGAACCAAAAAAAAAAAAAAAGAGAGAGAGAGAGAGAATTTTCAGTTCATATTTTCTTGGTATCTTAAAAGCAGGTAAAGAATAAGTAAATCCAAACTCATACTTAAGCACAAAAGAAGTTAGTAGAATCGATAGGAGAAGGTTTCTAAATGAGTTGGTAGTTACCCTTTCTAAGGTGATTGCCTCCTTGACACTCCCTTTTTAATAGTTTCTTCCGCAAGCGTATTTAAAAGGAAACAATTCCCATACTCATGGAACCAAGGGGTTGACTAACAAAAAGTCAGCCGACAAGAGAAGCCAGAAAAGAACGGGACCATTCACAGACAGATAGAGCCTAGCCAAGGAGGTGCAACTGATCCCCTGCTTACTATCATAATTTACCAAAAATCAATTGCTTTAATGCATTTTTGTGCTGCAGTATTGTAGATATTTCTCCCCTCCTGAAATGATACTCATATCACGTACAAGAGAAAAACTCAGACATATTTATATTTACATTGCCAGGCTGGACTATTTGTATACAGCTCGAAAGATAATAAGTGAATTAGAGATAAACATTAAAGCTTCCAGCTAAGATGCAGGAAATCTCCTAAATTATGACCAAGTCACATGGTGAATACCTAGTCCACTGTTCTGTCCTCAATGGAACTTTAAAATGGACTTGGGAGATTGAGTGGCTCACATATAATTTTGATGATGATCAAGTCCATTAAACTGCAGGAGTATTGGATCTGACAAAAACATCTGATTAGTTCAACTTCTCATGGTTTCTTAAGGGAACAGAAGACTCCAAACTTTCAATAGTAACAACACAAAGATGAACTGAGCACAAAGGCCTCAGGTATGTTATGCCAGAAACACACATAGATGGGATTTTTTAATCTGGTCACCTCCTAATTCAACACATCGATCCTATTAACTGATAATTTTTGGATTCTAACCTACACATTTTTATACAGTTCATCTAAATTAGGCATCCCAATGGGAATGCTTGTTGGAGCCTTGAATACATGCCTCCACAGCACAGCTGTCAAATGCCATTCTCAAAAAGGGAATACTGCAGGGATGGTGTACAGTAGGCGGCTCATACAGACAACCCCACGAAAGAGAAATCGAAGCACTGGAGTTCCAAGAAGCCTCGGACACCATCCGGCCAATTCCTGCCCGATTCGATTCAATGAACATTTAATACTAAACATACACTTGGTTATAGATAGCGTAATGTTCCCACCCTCAAGGAGATTACTCTCTATGGCATTCTACAGAGGGGAAGGGACAAAGGAAAGGAATGTGTATATCTATATCTGTACATAAATTTATACATATATATGCTTACTTTATGCAAGTAAACACATATATTTATGTTTGCTCATCTGTTATAACAATGCCATATACATAAATACACACATACACATATATATACATGCATACATATATATATACCTATACATACATACAGCTATATATGGAGGGAGGGACAAGAGGTGGAAGAGTGAGAGAGCACAAGCGCGTGGCCCCCACAATTTGTTATATCTATATGAGAAAAACCTCTTCAACAAACTTAATGACTGGTCATTAAGTTTTCACATTAAGACATGTTGAGAAAAAATTCACTAGTGCCGCTTCTTATTAGGAGTTTTCAACTTCTATCAAGTCTTAATCTGTCTCTTGGTGGCTCAAATAGTTTACTTAAAAATGCTCCATTAATCTAGTTGCAATGTTCATATAAAATGAATAAACTAACTGGGAAATTCCAATTTTCTTAGTTACTGAAAAGAGGTGGAATAATTTTTTTAAGGGATACTAAAGCCAGAGCCACTATGACAGAGATTTGTGGTTTCCATTGGCTGGCATTAGTAAATGAGATACTCATCATTTCCCATGGACTGTGCTACAAGGAGTAAATATGTCTCAGATGAAAATGTAACTTGATTTCTTAAGCCCTAAAGTCATAGAAAATATCATGATGCCTCACCACAAAAAGGTGTCTCCCATCTCTAGATAAAAATCATGCAAGACTGCTTGGAACAGTCAGTCAACAAACATCTGTTAAGTGCTTATTCAGTTGGGCTTAAAATTAAACAAGATAAGGAGAATGACATGGATTATCTTCAGGAAATTAGAGATTCCTTAGTAACCTTAAACCCCTCATAAAAAGAAAGGCCTACCTTTTTTAATGTTAACATTACTATATATATGCAAATAGTCTAGTGATATCCTTGAGATTTCAAGGGAAAGTGAGAAAAGACCCTAGTGTGATAAGAGGTCCCTCTGTGGCAAAGTTATGGGACTTAATGGAGAAGAGTTGCACTGGACGGGCTGATGTAGGCTGGTATTCTGCATCTTTAAGGGGAGATCCAAAATGAGGAACTCATAGGCCCAAGTGAGTATAAGGTATTTCAATAATGCCTACTTAAACTTTAAAAAAATCTTTGTAAATTTAAAGAAAATTCCATCTTTCTTGTTCTCATAAGCTTTTTCTAAGCTTTATAATTTCCTAGACATTGAAGTATCAAAAAAGTATAGAATCTGTCCTCAAACCCAACATTTCATTAACTTCTCTGCTGAGAGGAAAGCGAGTTGATCCAAGGAAACACTTAAAAGTTCTCTAGGTGCTATCTCCCTGACACCTCTTAAGACCTCCTCTTTGCTGCTGCAGGAACTCGCCCTCCAATGTGAGTGCCATCTCCATGTTCTCGGTTAGGCTTTGGAACCAGTAAAATAACAAGTAGGAAGAAACTATTAATAAAATCTAGTCTAAGCCACCTGCATTTTACAGATGAGTAAAGTGAGGCCTAGCGAGGTTAAACAACTCTTGTGAAGTTATGCAGCAAGCAGGGATGAGGGCCCAGGTTTCTTATTTCTTTCCTCTCCACTATCTCATCTTCTATAGTTGTTTTTTCCTAGCTTTTTGTGGAAAAAACAGCCCCAAGAGGAATGTTTCAGTGTTGGCAATGCCTGACTTACTTCATCAAATCGGAGAAGTTCTCCAGGGCCCGTCCATGCCTAATCCTGTCCCCATCTCAGCTGCCACGCTATGATTTCCAGGTTCTCTAACTCGCTTTTGTTTTTTCCCCTCCTTCTCTTTAGAGGAGACACTGCTGACCCCTCCCATCTGGTGTTTATTCCATGTACAATCCTTGTTGGTTAATTAGAAGCCCTGCTTACTTTCAGAGCTTCCTTCACTTATAGCCAGGAGACAAAACGGAAATCTCTAACAGAGACAGAACTGAACAAGGGTTTAACTAGCTTAATTACAACCAGATCTAACCGTATCAAGCGATTGTGCAAGTTGCACTCTCCGAGGTGACAATCTACTTTCTGTGTGATAAAATACAAACACCTAGCCTTGGCATCCCAAACTCTTCTCCATCTGGCTTTGGATCACCTTTCTAGGATTCTTTCACAGCAGGTCCCCTCCTACATGTTAAATGCTGCCATACTGGCTCCTCAGCTATTCCCCACAAATGAGGTTCTACCTCTTTATTCTGTGATTTGACACAAAATGACCAAAAGGCCTCCAGTGCTCTCTACTCACCTTTTGGAATCTGGTCCCCCTGGAAAGCTCAGTATCCTACACAGCACCTCTGACCCAAGAAGCTTCAATAACTACCTATTTTCTTAAGGATAAATGGAAAATTGTGGCTTGACACTGAAAGCCAGTCACAGCCTCTTCCTCCTCCTCCCCTCAGACTAAATGCTCATTCCTTCCCTTCATGCATGCTATAAGCCAACTAAACAGGCCTTATTAATGCTCCGGCCACTTGGAACCAGGGACCTTGGCCAAGGAGCTTTTGCTCTCTGACGTAGAAGGTTAATCATCCTTGCACTTAATATGTATTTTTATAAAGACACGATGTATGCACAACATTGTGTGGGGAAAATGACACTGAGGGACTACCTTAACAGAGGATTGCCACAAATCTTCAAACTTTAAAAACAAACCAATGCCTATTAGGTAAAATAAGGCAAAGCACACTATAACAAGATATGACCGTAGAAGGATATGGTGAAGGAATTCTAATGACCATTATTCCAACTTGGATACATTCATCCAGGGACTTCTGGATACAGCGAGAAGGCTGTAGAGCTACCAAACATTCAGTGGGAGGAACTTTGCAAACTTTTAAAAGTAATAATGACAACAATGATTACAACAATACACATTTCTATACTGTTCTTAAGCCCTGTGCTCACACTGATCCTGGCAGATATGAAGAGCAAGGATGATCAACCTCCTACATCAGAGAAGGATACTATGCCTCGGAGCATGGAAGTACCTTGGCCAAGGGCCCCGGTTTGAAGTGGCAGGGCTGAGGCTCCAAGTCAGGTGTGGAGCTTGTTTCCAGGACATTGGGCTGCCTCAGAAATGACATTTTATGTGGCCTGAGCCCCAGAACTGATTGTCGCACCCCCCCCCCCCACCCAGGGGCAGAAGCTTTGATTTCATGCAGTCACTGGCCTTGGATTGAATGCCAGGCTGCTGCCTGTGTCAGGAAGGATCAGCTGGAATTAATGAATTGCATCACCTGTGACTCCAGCTCTTGGTTACGGGCCCAATGTGTCCATTCACAATTCACAGATTGGCTTGGCTGGGAGCACTGCATTTTCAGAAGACTCTGGGAGCCTGAAGAACTAAGTGTTCACCCTAAATATCACCCTAAAGCTGGAAGAGTGTCAGACTTTCACAAGAATACCTTGGAATCCTCTTCAGAATGGAAATTTTAGGCAGGATTCTCTTCTTGGTGCATACTGTCTTTAGCACTTCAAATTTTCTATATAATTGGTAATAACTTCCTAACTGATTATTCTCTAATCCCAAGAATTTTCTCAAGTCCATGAATAAAAGAACATATGAATAAGTGAATAATATATGAATAAGTGAATATGAATGAATAAAAAGCCATTTGCTATGCATCATGCGCTATGCTAAACCCCGACAATCCAAATACTATAAATATGAAAATAAGAACATCCCTGTCCTCAAGTAGCTTACAATATCATAGAGGAAGGCCGTTTTATAGTAGAGTGCTGGCCAAGGTAGGGAATCGGGATCTGGGAAATATCAAAAATGATGAGTGAAACAATATGGCAATGCAATGAGATGACTATTTCAGCGCTGATTTGATTCTAGTACTGGTAGTCAGAAAAGAAAAGGAACTTTCACAGGAAAGGTGAGTGAGAGGGGAAGAAAGAAAAGTGGCAGGGGGAGCAGAAAGAAAAGTGGCAGGGGGAGCAGAAAGAAAAGCGGCAGGGGAAGCAGGCAGAAAAGGAGGCTGCAGATCCCAGACAATATGAAGCAAAGTTGCTCAAGGACTGCTGGGTGAGAGCTTTGGAGGGCCCCTTTAAAGGGTGGAATGAATATTCAAGCTGGAAAGTTAGGGATGGATGACTCAGATTCACTCATTTTAGAGCAGAGAAAACCCCAAAAAGTGAAAGTGACTTGCCCCAAATAACAGACATAGTACCAGAGCCAGGATTTCTGAATGCAAATTCAGGCTAGTCTTCATTTCAGGCTGCCTCCTTCTCTCAATCAGGAGGCTGTCAGAGGTACAGCTTTGTGAAGAGAAGGCTTGGGAGGAACTCCCCTTCCTGTGTGACCTGAAGCTTCACCTCTGGGAAGTCCAGTTTCTTCATAGATCAAATGAATGAGTTGGATTAGATGAATGATTCTCCAAGGGACCTTCTGAGGGTCAAACCTATTTTGTAATGATGTCAACTTATTTTAATTTACCATACAGTCAATATCAGTAGATAAAACCCACAAGAACAAAACTTCTTGATGGAGGGGCAGTGGGGTCATCAATCATTTCAAAGTGTATAAAGGGGTCTGAGAAGTCCTGGGCTAGATAAATTCCAAAGTCCCACCAGGTTTCGGTCTGTGATCCTGTGCATGACCAAGGGCAAGCCCCTCCTATCTGAACACCCATTTGCCCATAGACAAAATGTAGTAATTGTTTTAAGATGGAATCCAAGATCTTCAGTAGCTCAAAGTATAATCCTAGGTCCAGGGGCTACAGGTATGGGTAGAGAGAAACACAGAAGCATAGAGCCAGCTTTTACAGAACGCAATTGGACTAGATTTCCAGTGTGGAGATAGCATAGCAGTGAAGGAAGATTTTCCTTTTGTAATTATTCTGTTTTTTCCTAGCAGCAATTGTACAGAAGAGTTGCCTAATGTTATAGGTCTAAGCAATCGATTTAAAACAAGTATCATACAGTTCCTTGTCAAGGCACTCTCAATGCCCTACTGTCAGTTTTGCTGGGCAAGAAGGAGGCCCGCTAGATAGAGAACTGGAATTGGCATCAGGAAAACTCATCTTCAGGATTTCCAATCTGGCTTCAGACATTTACTAGCTATGTGACTCATGTCACCCTATTTGCCTCAATTCTTCATCTGTAAAATGAATGGGAAAAGGGAATGGCAAACTACTCCAGTATCTCTGCAAAAACAAAAACAAAAACAAAAACAAAAATAAACCAAAAAAACCAAACAGATGCTGTCACAAAGAGTAAGACACGACTGAAGTGACTGAATAATAACATGAATTGTCATTAGGAGTGACCCTCATCAAGAATGGTGATATTGCAGCTTCCAACATCAGTGCTTGAAGATAATGCCATGATGAAGATAATGATGAAAATGGCAATGACAGTGACTCCAATGATGAGGATGATATCTGACTGGCACTAATCCAATTGTAGGCACTTTAGGGGAAGAGAAAGTACTAGTTTATGTAAACTGTCTGAACTGTGATACATTCCCCACGTCCTATGGCATAACTTTTTTTTAAAAAATTTTTTTATTATACTTTTTTATTTTTTCAGCATTGACAACTGCAAAATCCTTTGTTCCAATTTTTCTTCTCCTTCCCCCGACCCCCTCCCTCAGACGGCAGGTTGACCAATACATGTTAAATATGTTCAAGTATAAGTTAAATACAATATATGTATGCATGTCCAAACAGTTACTTTGCTGTACAAAAAGAATCGGACTTTGAAATAGTATACAGTTAGCCCATGAAGGAAATCAAAAATGCAGGCGGGCAAAAATAAGAGGGATTGGGAATTCAATGTAATGGTTCTTAGTCATCTCCCAGAGTTCTTTCTCTGGGTGTAGCTGGTTCAGTTCATTACTGCTCCATTGTAGCTGATTTGGTTCATCTCATTGTTGAAGAGGGCCCCGTCCATCAGAATTGATCATCATATACTCTTGTTGTTGAAGTATACAATGATGTCCTAGTCCTGCTCATTTCACTTAGCATCAGTTCATGTAAGTCTCTCCAGGCCTTTCTGAAATCATCCTGCTGGTCATTTCTTACAGAATAGTAATATTCCATAACATTCATATACCACAATTTATTCAGCCATTCTCCAATTGATGGGCATCCACTTAGTTTCCAGTTTCTGGTCATTACAAAGAGAGCTGTATGGCATAACTCTTTGAGAGGATCAATTAGGAAACAGTTATTAAAACTTCTCCTGCAGACCTGGGGATGGTAAGAACATTTAAAAGCACCATGGTCAGACAAGAGATACATTATACATGGTGTGAGATGCCCTGTGTCCAGAAGCTCTTGATGGGGAAGCAGTATCATTTTTAATAAGGCATAAATCTAGAGCAGTGTTGGTCACAACAGTTCATGATGTGCAGGTGGGTACCATCCACAAGCTATAACGGAAGTCCAAAAAAAGACGGGGAGGATTCACATTATATATAGGTGACCCACAATATGTTCCCTGACTCCAGATGCCCTGGGCTGGCTTCTTGAGTTGGGCATTCATACCTAGTTTCTTGACAAAGAAGTTGGCCTTTGTTTGCTCTGGGGAAGCTGAAGGATTAACAGTACGTTTCATAAAAGCAACCCTTTGGCGTCTCACTCAGCTGTGGAAATGAGGCTGGATTCTTGAGGGTTGGAGCAGACTATGTGACAGTTGCCCAAAGAGCAGCCCAGCTCTGTGGGGAGAGTCCCTCTCCCACCACTGACTTGGGATATGGGATTCCACCAACTTGGCCCCAGACTTTCACTAAGGTACAGAACTGTGGATCCTTGGAGCCCTCAAGTGTGGTTCTCCCAGTACAGATGGAACAGCAAGATATCCCTTTAACAGATGACACACAGAAGCATTAAGTTATTTGCTCAAACACATCCAGCAATTGCATGGCATGGTCTGGACATCAACACAGGTTTTCCAATTCCCAGGTCTGTGTCTTTGTCGCCACCACTGTGACCAATTTGATCTTTGGCCCTCTCTTCCCTCCACGCTGTCTTGAAAGGCATACTACTGGCCCAACAGTGGCTAATTTCTACTCCCTTCACACCTTTGTCTCTTAGTTATTAAACTCTGATCTCTTCTGAGGAACTAATTGATGCTAGTACTTTGGTAGCTTGATGTAGTAGCCCTCCAAGGTAATATAATTAAGTTTAAAAAGGTCCTTTTCGAAATTCAGCCCAGGTGGGTACATGAAGGGATATGTTGTGAGGCCTTTAGAACCTTTTGAATCACAGCAGAGAGATGGCTGTCTATTCTAGGTCCAGGCCCACTAAAACTTGCTCTGTCATCAGCTGCCAAAGGAGGCACGCTGGCCTGAGAGAAACCTTGCCGCTGGGATCAGTCTGGCGTTTGGCAATGTGAGGGAGGCAGCAAGAAGCATTACAGGAAAAATGGATGGACTTGGGAGAGGTCTCAGTTTCCTCTTCTATCAAATTACTACATTTTACGTGAGTCAGTGTGACATCGTCAACAGGAGAGGAGCTTTCCAGGGAGCAAGACTCAGGTTGAGGCCTCAAAGCTGCTTCTGACTCATGTTGTAATTCTAGGCAAGTTCTTCAAGTTCTTGGTGCCTCAAGCAATACTGCAATGCTTCTAATACTTGTAACACACATGTGAGTTGCTTATTTGAATCAGAATATTCTGTTTTCATGTAACGAAAGATCCCTACACTAGTGAAATCACAGGTATGTATCTTACCAGCCCCCCCAAAAAACAAACAAACAAACCAACCAACCCACCTTTCTACCACCACCAATCCCAATATCATGTGAGAAGTACTAAATAAACTTTACATCATTACACAATAAATTTATTTTTTGCTTTCTTGATCGGGCTGGACAAAGAAGGCGTGTCAAATATACCTACAAATTTCACTTTCTTCATGATACCCCTGCCAAGGTCCAAGAAAGGATTGCCTCTAAGAAATCCTTAGAAAACAACTGACAGAAAAGTGTGAGAACTCGAGTAGAATTTCAGGGGGAAAAAATCTGGTGTTCTGGTACAGCATTTACTGAATTTAAATTGGGAGAAGTATATATAATTCTCAGCCTTCAATGATTTGGACCAGCAGTCAGTACAAAGGCAGGCATCTAACTCGGGGGTGTATTCCTGACACCTAAAGTGGCTGAGGTCCCATCATCACTCCCTTTTAATCTCACTTTGCCACTGCCATTCAAGCCCAATGGGCCTATTTCCCATAGGCAGTTAACATGATGTTTCTTTATCTGAAAAGCTTGGTGCTAAGTCATTCATGAAAGTTCACCTAGCCCCTTCTATTCAGCCTTCCAAACGTGACCTCTGGATCGTAAACAAAGGCACTCAAAATGCAGAATAATGGCATTCCTTCCAATATCTGCCTTCATTTCTATATGCTGGGAGAATTATGTGTGGACCGTTTCATCCCTGGGCACTTCTCACGTTAAAAATCTTTGCCAGTACAAGCAGAAACCTCTGTGAGCAAAGCAAGTACTATTGATTCATCCCTCTTTTAATAGGAAAGGAGGGGAAGAAAGGAAAAGGTCCATTTCAGAAGTCTATTCTATTGAAACTGCAATGATTCAGAGCAAATGGAAACTTGCTGTATTGATTCTACTTACCTATCCTTTCTAGAGACAGATTCATTGTTAAGGAGGCCGATGCAGCATGCTTTCAATCTATATTTGCCTGAATGAAGTCAAGGAAAGCCTGATTAATTGATATGGGAAATTGAGACATGGAACTTGAAGGATAATACAGCTGAGTTTTGAGCTTTCTCTTTTGTCAGGCTCTTGGGGTGGCCCAGCCATTCGGCATTTCCTTCTTCGAGCTCAAGGTGTTTTATTAGCTCTGACAATTCTTTTTGTTTGCCTTCCTAATATGAGTTCTTCTTTGATAAACTATCTCTGTATCTCGAAAAATCCCCTTTCCCCTACACGATCGCTTGGAATATCATTTTTCAATTCTTTTCCCTTGACCTATTAGAGAAATCATTTTTTAATGTCTTTGCCATGCAAAGTGCAGCAGTCCAATGGTCTGTGGCTTGCACGGTACAGGTAAAACAATTAGAAAAGGAGGGGAAATGGGCAGATCAACCAGTTGCCTGAGCCCTACAAAGCAATGAAGTTGCTTTGATTGACGAGTCTAGGCCTGGATTGTGCTTTTCAGGGACTGAGGAGTCATAAGTTTTCCCGAGGAAAATAGACTAACACAGTTTCAAGGGCAAATCTGAGCTAGGCGGCTGACTAATTAGGAATACCAAGGAATAAATAGCCCATTCCAGTGTAGCCTGGCCAGCTAGACAGCATGCTGCTAGAGTGCCAAGCCTAACATCACAAAGCCTGGCCTCAGATACTCACTAGCTGTGTGACCCTGGGCAAGTCACTGTTTGCCTCCGTTTGCTCACCTGTAAAAGGAACTGGAAATAGCAAACCACTTCAGGATCTTTGCCAAGAAAACCCCCGATGGGTACAAAGATTCAGACACGAGTCAAAAAGCTGACCACCAGCAACAACAGTATCCCAAAAGGTCAGAATCTGGACAGCTCACAGGCCATCTTGGCTAGCCTAGAGCTGAGTACCATTCTTTAAAATAATAATCATTCACGTAGTGCTTAGTGTGTTCTAGGCACGGTATTTACTGGGAGACAAAAAGCAAGGGGAATTCATGACCTCCTGGCACAGCGTATGCCTATGACTGCACAGTTCTCATGGGTAGGGAACCTTCTTCATAAGAAGCCTAATTACCTCCTAGTGACTTCTATCCACTGCTCCTAGCTGTGCCTTCTAGGGTCATAAAATAAGTCCACTTCCTCTTCTCCAAGAGCATAGCAGGCATTTGGCCCACAGCACTAAATGAGCTCTTAGTTGGAAATATAAAGATGTCCATGTTTTGTATTCTTACTTCTCATCTCTATGCTCTCTTAGTGGTCTCAACTACTCCTATGGATTGAAGAATCATCCATATGCTAATGATCCATACATCTAAATATCTAGTTCCACTCTCTTCCTGTAGCTCAGTCCCACTGCTTACTGCATGTCCAGAAGATTAAAAAAACTTACTACTCCAACTCCAACTCAGTCCTCCTTCAAATTTTTCCATATCTACGAAAAACACCATCATTCTTCCAGTGTCTGAGGTTCACAATCTTGTATGACTCCTCATTCTCCCTTACTCCACAAAGCCAATCCATTAACAAATCTTATGATTGCTACTTCCATAATCTCTTCCATATATGAGCTCTCCTCCATACTCACAAAACTACTATCTCCCTGATCCTCTTCAAAAATGAAAGACAAACAACTACCTTATTACTAATCTTGGGATTCAATTCCATTTCCCCCCACGGTTTTTCAACTACTAAGTTTTCTCCTTGGGAGAGAATGAAAAAGCATCATAAAAGTCAAGCATCCCCACCTTCTATCCAGGATCATTCCATGCTTTTAGCACCATTTCATTCACCCTTTTCAGTGGTAATCATCAAGACAATCTGGAACTGGATAAGAAATAGAGTGATAGATTGATGGAATAAATTAGGTACTCAATTCACAGTAATAAGTGACCACAGTAATCTAGCATTTGATAAAAGCAAAGATCCGAGCCTTTGGGACAAGAAGTCATTGTTTGACAAAAACTGCTGGGACAACTAATAAAGCAGTTTGACGGAAACTAGGTACAAACTAACATCTCAGAGATAAAGCAAGATAGGGTCAAAATGGGTATATGAGTTAGACATAAAAGCAAAATAGGGAAGCATGACACGTGTCAGATGTATGAAGAAGGGAAGAATTTATGACAAGAGATAGAGAGGATTAAGGGCTATAAAATGAATAATACTGATTATATTCCCTTAAAAAGTTTTTGCACAAAATGAATGAAGCCAAGATTGGAAGGAGGGTAGGAAATGGGAAAACATTTTTTACAGAAAGTTTCACTGATAAAGGCCTAATTTTTCCAAAATATGAGAGAACCAAATCAAATTTATAAGAAAATAATATTCTTCGATTGATAGGTGGCCAAAAGATATGAACAGGCAATTTTCAGCAGAAGAAATCAAAGCTATCTATAATCACATGAAAAAATATTCTAAATCACTATTGATTAAAGAAATGCAAATTAAAACTGGAATCACCACCACACATCTCTCAGATTGGTTAAGATGACAAAAATGTAAAATGACAATGTTGGAAGGATGCTAGAATGTGGGGAAATTGAGACACAAAGGAACTGCTGGTGGAGTTGTGAACTGATCCAACCATTTTGGAGAGCAATTTGAAACAATGTTCAAAAGTCTATACAACTATGCATACCTTTTGACCCCAAAAGTAAGAAAAAAAGGAAAAGGACCTCCAATGACTTGTAAGTCCATGATTCTATGAATAGCTGTGATAGTTTCAATTATTAGAAAACTCTTCTTTAACTGAATACACAATCTCTCCCAAATTCATTTACTCCCTCCAGTTTTCCTATCACCCCCAAATCTCCTCTTTTTCAGGTTAAAATTTCAAAATTTTCTCAACCATTCTTCATTACAGAGCCTTCTCAAAGATCTACTATGTGGTCTTACCACATCAAGAGAAAACACTACGAGATGCCCTTTTTTTGGGACTTCATATTTCATTAAAGATCACATTACTAAAAATATGTGTTTTAATAGCTATGTCACATGAGCCATGTGGTCAATTCTAATCCCAACAGTCTTTTTTTCTATAAACTTTAATCCCCTATCCCATAATTATTATAATTTTTTTTATTCATAGAACTTTTTTATTTAGATGGAGTAGAAAGCAAAAAAATAAGCATTTATATAGAACTGGGTGAGAAACACTATTTTAAGCACTTTTATAAATGTTATTTCATTTAATTCTGCTAGGCAGGTGCTATTATTATCCTCATCTTATGATTGAGGAAACTCAGGCAAACCATGGTTAAGAGACTAACAATGAATACGCAATTTTCAGATGATAAAATTAAAACCATCTATAGTCATATTAAAAAAAATGCTCTAAATCACTATTGATTAGAGAAATACAAATCAAAGCAACTCTGAGGTACCATCCATCTCTCAGATTGGCTAAGATGACAGGAAAATACAATGATGCATATTGGAGGGGATGTGAAAAAACTGGGACATTAATGCATTGTTAGTGGGTTGTGAAATGATTCAACCATTCTGGAGAACAATCTAGAACTATACCCAAAGGGCTATCAAACTGTACATGACCTTTGATCCAGCAGTGCCAGTAATGGAAAATTAAATGAAATCATAAAGAAGGGGGGAAAAATCCACATGTGTAAAAACGTTTGTGGCAGCCCTTTTTCTAATGGCAAGAAACCGAAAACCGAGTGGTTGCCCAGAGCTGGAGAATGGCTGAATAAGTTATGGTATATGAATTATGGAATATTATTAAAGAAATGATCAGCAAGATTATTTTAGAGAGGCCTGGAGAGACTTACATGAATTGATGCTAAATGAAATGAGAAGAACCAGGAGATCATTGTACATGGTAACAACAATATTATGTGACAATCAATTCTGATGACTCTTTCCAGAAATGAGATGATTTTGTGAACATAGTTCCAAATTGCTTTCCAGAATGGCTGGATCCATTCACAGTTCCAACAACAATGTATTAGTGTCCCAGTTCTTCCACATCCCCTCTAACAGTCATCATTATCTTTTCCTGTCATCTTAGCCAATCTGAGAGGTATAAGGTGGTATCTCAGAGTTGTCTTAATTTGCATTTCTCTGATCAATATTGATTTAGAGCCTTTTCATATGATCAGAAATAGTTTTAATTTCTTCACCTGGAAATTGTCTTTTCATATTCTTTGACCATTTATCAATTGGAGAATGGCTTAAATTCTTATAAATTTGAATTAATTATATATTTTAGAAATGCCTTTATCAGAACCCTTAAATGTAAAAGTATTTTCCCAATTTATTGCTTCCCTTCTTATCTTGTCTGCTTAGTTTTGTTTGTACAAAAACTTTTTAACTTAATATAATCAAAGTTATCTATATGATGTTCAATTATGAGTTCCAGTTCTTCTTCTTCTTCTTCTTCTTTTTTTTTAAATAACTTTTTATTGACAGAACCCATGCCTGGGTATTTTTTACAACATTATCCCTTGTACTCACTTTGTTCTGATTTTTCCCCTCCCTCCCTCCACCCCCTCCCCCAGATGGCAAGCAGTCCTATACATGTTAAATAGGTTACAGTATATCCTAGATACAAAATACGTGTGCAGAACCGAACAGTTCTCTTGTTGCACAGGGAGAATCGGATTCAGAAGGCATAAATAACCCAGGAAGAAAAACAAACATGCAAGCAGTTTACATTCATTTCCCAGTGTTCTTTCTTTGGGTGTAGCTGCTTCTGTCAATCCTTGATCAATTGAAAATCCTATAATTATTAAAGCGATTTTTTGAACCTAAATGTAAATGCTTATTTTCATTTATATGAAATGTACATGTTACATGCAATTGTATTGATCTCAGACCCTTCTTTATAGCCCATCAAAAAGATCCTCTAGAATGCTCAGATGTAGTAAGCACGCAGAGCCTCTTCCATTTGCAGACAATCCTTACCCTAAAATGTGGTGCCATTAAAAATCAGTAGGATCATTGATTACTTAGGAATTCATCCTGCTGTCTGTTTGTGTCCTTTTAACATACTTATTTGCTGATAGATTAGCTAATTTGGAATGTACTGACACAGAAATTTAGTGAAGTAAAAAAGGGGGTCACAGTGGAAAGGGGTTAGAGAACAACAAGAAATAACAAGATTGTAAGATTGTAAGATTGTAAGATTCACTAGGAGAGGAATGTTTTGATTCTTTCAATGAGCATCAAATTACTCATTCTACCATTTTCCCACTTTTATCCTGAATCTGGCCTGTCATGTGAAGTAAGTATAGCTACTCACTGACTGCATCTCATTACACTTTCAAAGTCTTATCCAGTGGCAGACTGACTGATTGGATTACTGTACCAAATCCTTTGATGGATTTATGTTACGACCCTTCCAGGTACTCCATCCCACAATATCCATGATTAGCCTTCATCCGACAGTAATATTCTTCAGAAAGTCAAAAGGTCTTCCCCACATGATCCAAATGAACTCTTCTATGTCAAAAGAACAGCTTTCCAATATTCAATGAAAGGAATTCCAAGTAGAGTTACTCGAAAACAGTGAGCCTGTTTTGTTTACAGAAACTTTGAATCTTCTATTCATTTCTTTATAAGTCGATGAGTATTAAGCAATGGCCATGTTCTGCCATAAGGATACAATTACAGGCAAACAAGATAGCTCCTGTTGTCAAGGAGATTGTGGTCTAAGGGGAACACAAGAAGGATCTAGCAAAGGGGTGGGTGGGCAGTTGCAGCTGCATAACAGGTAAGGCAAATGGTGATTTAGTAACGGGCTAGATAAAGGTTTCAAGCTTAGGGTTCTTAGGTCGGAGCCAATGGCACAATGGAAGAGGGATGAAGAGAATTGCCAGAGTGTGCATAGAATGGTTTAGAAATGACTGTGAAGAGTGGATCAACTTATGAATGTTCTCTGACATATCCCTTGTTAGTGGATTCTCCTAGTCTCTGTTCACCCAGATTATTATATTATTTCTATTCAGCAGGAAATATACTAGATAGCAGGTATGCAAAGTAGACCTTTTCAACTGCATCTGAGCACTGATTTAAAATACCTTTTCAAATTGTGGGGATTCTTTTCTGCCTGCTGTTCATCCAACATTATTGCTAACGGCCGAAACAGCTCCTTCTCTTCATCAAACTGCTTCCATTTTCATCATCATCTCTCCCCCTCTGTTTTAAATTAAACCTTACCACTTCTCTGTCACCGGAATTCTTGAAATTATTGTCAAGTGTTTAAGACTGAATGCAAATGACTTGAAATGTGTCTGCGCTAGAAATGACTCTATCCTCCTGTTCTCCCCCACCGCCCAATATCTATGATTAACTCTCTTACTAGCAGGAGGTGACTGGAAGTGCCCGAGCTGCATGTTCAAGTCAGACAGCCAATTCAGATTCAGTCTTAGAACTGTCTGTGTTAGCTGTCACAGTCCCAGTAGATGAGAAAGTTGCAGAAGCAAGGGAATGAAATTTCTGTGCTTACATATCTTGGGGCTTCTGATTATACACCGACTTCTCTACTCAGGCTGCCTGCTCGCTGTGGTGGAGACAGAGGGCAGCCAGCTCAACTTCTGCTGTGAGACTATGTTAGGCTCTCATATACCACTGATTGTCACGGGAGGAAAAGATGGGGTAGAAAGACAGATGAAAAGGAACTGGGGAAGGAGATGGTCCTCTGGTAGGGAAGAAGACCACCATCATTCTACTTTCCTTTGTACTTATTTTGTACATTTCAAACTTGCTCTTTTTTGATGGTGCTGAGGCAACCGTTTAGTCTAGTTGGTGGCAATCTCCATGGCCTGGACAAGTGATCAATTTTAATGCCAGCCTCAGTGCTTAGAGACCCATGGTCACTCATGACCCTAAACCACATAATCTTGGAGGCAGAAGGAATCTCAGCAATTGTCTAGTTCCACCTGAATTGGAAGGAGAAGAAACTCTAAAAACGGTCCTTCAGTCTTCTCTTGAGGACCATAATCAAATAGTTCCAGATGGGACATGGAAGTCTAGATGCTACCACCTTAGTCAATTAAGTGCTTCAGTATGACTCAAACCAAGCCAGGTAAAGACATTTTTTTTTTTTTAGCAGAAAAATGAAAAGCTTTTTAACTTATACAACTCATCATGTGATCCCTATCCAATGCCACAAGATGCTTTTTGTTTCATTTTTCAGTGTGGTAATAGGATTACAATATTTAGGGAATTTAGGTGCACATAAGATTTGGAAGGAAAACCATTCTATTTATGGACTCAAGTCATTCTACAAGTAATCTTAAACTGGTGTGATTCTGAACAGGCTACTTAATTTTTTAGCCTTGCCAGCAATCATCTAAGGCTACTTATCACATATGAGTTGTTCTGCTTTAGTAGAGAGATATTCAAAATTCCATATACCAGTGAAATGAATGAAAGAAAGACAGTGGAAAAATCAACAAATGTAAGCAATTTAGAGAAGATTTCTGTGTACTGCTTCAGAAAAAATCAAGAGAACAATACAGACAATAATGCTATGGAAAACAAAGCTAAAAGACATCAGAAATCAGACTATCATAACAACCAATCTTGATTCTTAATGACCACTGATGGAATACATTTCTCATAAACTAGAGATGCAGGCAGTTGTTTATGTTTACATACACGGTCAGCAAGTTGGTTTGTTGGGTAAAGTAATGCAAGTAATACTGAGCACCTACTATGTGCCAGATACAATACTAAGTACTGAAGATACAAAGAAAGGGGGAAAAAAACCCTGCCCTCAAGGGATTTTGCTGCAGGAAAAGATCCTACTCAGTGAGGACTTGTTAAGCTTTTTCTTTTAAACAAATATTTTGAACAAATTGTTAAGAAGCTTTGTGCATTTAAATTAATTTAAATGTAAATAGCTACTAAATTTGTTGCAATAACATTCAATATGGTTTTTAATAAAAACATTTAAATAAAAACTGAAACTTTAGTAAAACATTTAAATAAAATTCTCTCTCTCACACACACAAAAGGGGTATTATTAAGTAGTTTGGTCTGTCTAATTTTGATCAGTGTTAATGGTAAGGTCAATAAGCTGAGAGGAGTTGAGCTAGTGAAGAAGAAAAATATGTTTTACAAAACCTTGGGATCTGAGAGTCTAAAGTAAAAAAGCACCTTAGAGAACCCCGACCCCAACCTTTGCTCAGCTGAACTCATATCCCCTTATAAAATTAATGTGTAATTTAATAGGTTTGCAAGAGGTCAAATACTGTTCACTGTTCAGACAGCCTACTGAATATTTGATGACACTAGAATCTTTCCTGATTTTCATGGGCACATATATGTCTATGCATAAATCTAGCCCATGACTCTCCTTGTCCTTTGTAGGGGGATTTTTATTTTGGGAAGGCACATAGGAAAAAACAGCTTGGCTTTGAGATTTCACCTTGTGTGGGATGACTACGACCCCAATCCAAATTAAAATCAGAGATTCTCAAGGTACCAAAAAAAAAAAAAAAAAAAAAGATTTACCTCCCCACAAAAGGCAACTCCTAACAGACAAAGTATGGTCAGCACAAGCTACAAACACAGGATTATATAGTCCCTAATGAAGAAGCACCTCCTTCCTCCCCTAGACTTTTTCTTCCATTGTTTGGGGGATTCCAGGTATATACCCTAAAGGTAACAAAGGAATATTAGTAAATAACAAACTTTTAACCCATTAAGTACTGAAATGCTCATTTAGAGGTGTAGGGGAATAAGAGGGAAATGTTCCAACATCTGCAGCTTTTAGCTACAGCTCAACTTGTTATTGAAAAGGCTCCAGTCACAATTAGGGTACAGGTCAAACCCACATTCTTAAAAGGGGTTTACTCAGTTTCCCCCCTTAAACTTGGAATAGATTGGCATCTGATCTACTTAATCCCTAATATAAATTAAAAAAAAATAAAGCTCAAAACTTGGTAAATTTTTGCCTTTAAAAATATCCCCAAGCAGTGGATTCCACATTACAGAAACAATAACTTATGAGTTGCCTTGAGGATTTCTTTGCACATGGAAGAGACTAAAAACAAGAGGAGCACGGATGGACAACAAAATTAGCCATGGGCATTGAATTATTTGTGTCCATGGCAATCAAAAGAATCCATGGCCACCTCCAGTTTAAGTTTTAAGAAGGTTCTGATATTCAGGATGATTTGGGATTCCAGAGTGAATGAAGATAGTCCTGTGTTGTGTTCATGTTTTGCTCTTGGGCCTTCAATATTCCTAATTATATTATGCAGTTAAGCTTGCCATATGTTTTTACTTTTGTGCATTAAAAACATATCTGCCTCTCATAATAACTGACATTTATGTAGCAATTTGATGTTTACAAAGCACTCTGCATATATTCGCTCAATTTGTACTGCAAGATAATTTTGCAAGGTAGGGGTAGAAGACTGATTATATTCTTTTTTTCATCTCAAGAGAATGAGGCTCAGAGAGGTAAGAGACTTGCTTTACAGTCAAAAAGTTTCCAAGGTAGAGTTCAAATTTAGGTTCTTAAGACTCCAGGGTATTGCCCTGTGTAAATAGCCTGGTGAAATTCTTATACCTTAAGTAGAAGAATGAAATGAATACTAAGAAAATTAAAATACACTAAATCTTTCCACTATATTAACAAGGGTTCTACAGAGGAGTTGAACTGAATAATTAAATGTTGGGCAAAGCTGACAACACAAATTTCTCATGGAAGAACTCCTTAGTCAACAAAAATTACTGGAAAAATTGGAAAGCCATGTGGCAGAAATTAGATTTAGACCAACTTCTGACATGACATGGCACAAAAAGCTCAAAATAAATACAGAGTTTAAATATTTGTAGGTCGTAATATTTTAAAAAATCATATCTGATACTTCTTATAGCTATGGCTAGAGGGACAATTATTAAGCAAACAAGACCTAAAAGTGACAACAAAACATAAAAGATGGAATTTCAGTTAAAATTCATTGAAAGACTTTTGCACAAACAAAATCAATGCAATGAAGAAGAGAGTACTATAAAAACTAAACTATGTTTCTCAGCAAGTTAAAATTACTATTGCCTAGATCCCCTTCTATTTTTTAAAATAGCATTTTTTTTTTGATGCAGGGTGTGAGGAATTGTCCAATTAGTATCTTGGCTCAATCTCTAGACCAGGGGTCCTCAAACTTTTTAAATAGGGGGCCAGTTCACTGTCCCTCAGACTGTTGGAGGGCCGGAGTATAGTAAAAACAAAAACTTTGTTTTGTGGGCCTTTAAATAAAGAAACTTCATAACCCTGGGTGAGGGGGATTAACATCCTCAGCTGCCGCATCTGGCCCATAGGCCGAAGTTTGAGGATCCCTGCTCTAGACACGGGGAAACTATCTTCTTTTTCCTACTGTATCTCAATGTCCCCAATTATGTGAGCCTGAACTGAAGAAGTTGTATGAGATTAAAAGGAAAAGAAAATCTTTAGAACAATTCTCAATCAGGATGTGATATTATATACACATAGTATATATACATTATATATATATGATATACATATACACACACGTGTGTGTAAATATAGTGAAATAACTATATATGTAGACATATATAAATATGCATGTGTATATGTATATTTATATCAGTCATCTATCTGTATATTGAAAAGCCATATCCCCAGTAAATATCTGGTCAAAGAATATAAATAAGCGGTCTCTGAAAGATTTGTAAATTGGAAACAACCAATTAAAAGAAGGTTCCAAATTGCCAATAATTACTAAAAATGCAAATCAGAACAACACAGAGATTTCAACTCACACTGAAAAGATTGGTAAAGATGAAAAAATGAAAACACTAATATGTTGTTGGTAGAAAAGTGAATTGGGTCAATTCTTCTGTAAAATAATTTGTTATTACATAAAGAAAGCAACTAAAACATCCATAAACATAGACACGAGAGCTGACTACTAGGCATATCTCCTAAGTAGGTCAAAGATAGAAGGATCCCATATACTCCAAAATATTATTGCAAAACTTTCTGTAATAACAAAGAATAAGAAAAAACAGATGCCTATGGAATGAAGAATGGCTGAATAACTTATGCTACAATGAATTATAAAATATAGAATGACATAATGTAACATAATATGTTATACAATGTAATGATTATATAACATAACATAATATTAAAAAGGAATTCTATTTGTGCCATTAAAATGGCAAAAGGGATGGTATCAAGCAGACTGAAGAAGACTTGTATGAACTGATGCAGAGTGAATCAAGCAGAATGAGAAGAATAATTTATACAGTAACAACACTATAAAGATAAACAACTTTTAAGAACTCACTAAGTTTGATCAAGCAGTACCCAAACATGATTCCAGAGGAATCATGCTACTGACTTCTTGACAGAGGGGTGTTACAACTTCAATAGCAGAATAAGACATTCATCTTTCAGCATGGCCAAAGTGGAATTTGTTTTGCTTAACTATAAAAGAGGTAGCTAGGTGGCATAGTGAAGAGAGTGCTAAACATGAAGTCAGAAAGACAGACCTGAGTTAAATCTTAACTTCTGTCTGCCTCAATTTCCTCATCAGCAAAATGAAGCTAATGATAGCACCTACACCCTAAGGCTATTGTGAGAGTATTTGCAAAACACTTCACCAACTTTAAAGTGCTATATAAATCATAGTTATTATTTTCCTGTAAGCTTAAGAGTAGAGAATGTTTCTAGAATAGTACTTGCATTGCCACCACCTAGTATAGGACTTAGTACACAATAGATGATTCACAAATGCTTGTTGCTTAGTGACTTAAGAGTGAGGAAATCCCTAATGACCTGGGGGAGAGCAGTTTACAAGGAGGGGTTAAGAAATTAGCAGCAGGCAAAAAAGGGGAGATAGTGGAGAAAGACACTATTCTACTTGGCTAAGGAATAGGACTATTAAAAGAAGGAAGAAAATTTGAAGGGTTGGCAAGTCAAGAGAAGGTCAGCTAGTTTGTTTTAAGACTGGAGAGAGATTAGGGGTTTTTGGAGGCAGTAGGAAAGAAGTCCATTAGTAATGAGTCTGACAATTTGAGACAAAGAGGAAAGTCATCACAGTGGCAAGCCACTGGGAAAGATGGAAGGCTATTGTCCTCCTTATTTTAAAATTCTTACCTTCTTTCAAGGCTCAACTCATGTGCTACCTCAGCTAGGCAAGACCTTCATGTTACTCCCCTTCTGGGATTGGCAGATTTACATTTGTTCCGTACATACTGCCTTCTTCCTCTTCCATCCCCCAAATGTAACTTACTTAAGGGAGAGATTGTTGTTTTAGTTTGTGACTCTAGCACAGTGCTCTGTATGTTGCAGATGCTTGCTTAATAGCTTGTCAGCTTGGTCTATATTAGATCCAATTACTATATTTATAAAACTATCGGCCACATAATTTCCCCATGGTAGATTGAACAAAACCCTCCTTGCCCATGGTCTTAGTGTTTTGTTTCTCACAGGCAATGAATGTGTGATCTCATTCATGTGGACATGAGCCAGAATGAGGCCAATAGTCACTCATTCCTGGTCGCCCAAGCTGTGTGATTCTTGGCCATTATCATCAAAATTCTGGGGGCCTTCCTGGCTTTCTCCTAACACCAAAAGGATACCAATAGAGCCCATGGGGCTGCCCTTCTCACCATGTGATCAGCACAACTTGGTTTGAGCTTGCATTTTTTTGAAAACCTCATTGACACCAATTCTCTTTTGTAATTTCTCGTTGGTAGGGCGTGGCCACCTGCTTGTTTGCAGGAAGGACACTATTATTAGTGAAGATTTTCATTTCCATGGGGACTAGATTTTCTGTGCCTTACAACTATATAACGCAACTATGGACCTAAAAGGATGACCTTTTGTTTCAAGAAGGAAATGGATGTCATTCAAAACACTTTCCAACTTCCCCAAGGTTAATCAATCCATATATATTTATTAAGCACCTACTCTAAACCAGATAGCAGGACAGGTGCTGGGAGTACAAGTACAATGAATAAAACAATTCCCACCCACAAGAAGCTCTGTTACATTCTGAATGAAGGAAGCAATCCAACCAGCTCTCTCCTTCCTACTAAACTCTGGACCCAAATACATAACATTGGTCCGAGATATAAGTACTGACAGACGACCCTATTTGTGGGTTATCCATATAGCTACAGAAAAGCTAAAGTTCAGATCTGGAAGGGACCACATCTGATCTAACACATAGTGAAGAAAAGGAATCTCCATTATGACAGGCCCAATGAGTGGTCACCCATCCAAAACCTCCTATCACATTTTAGACATATGCAAGCAACGCAAAGGCACACAATTATTGTGATGTTCATCACTCTAAGGAACTCAGGAGATCAGATAAGTCTAAGGGAGATGCAGAGCTCAGTTTATATTAGGAAAGGAAGAAGAAGCTATGTTCTTTGCTCCAAAACTAAAACACTAGTCACTATTTCATGTTGGCTCATTGAAACTCAGCAGCTTTCCACACATAGAGTGCAAAAGAAACTAACATTCTAACAACCCTCCCATCTAAATCTCAGTCTGTGTCAGTGTCCAAGAGGCAAAGTGTTGCAGACGGAAAGAGCACTGTCTTAGGAGCCAGAGATCTCAGATTTAAATTCTACCTCTGTTGTTTATTGTCTCCATGGCCTTAGATGTGACATCTATTTACACAGACGATGAAAGATGGCTCAAACATCCTCTCCCACCACTAAGTCCATGATCCTATAGCTACATGGTAGATCATTTTGAGCCACGTGACCACTTAGTACAACCAAATACCCAACTAGTCACCCAATAATGTCTAGTATGGCTAAAATTTTTCAGTGACAGGTTGTTCCTATGATGCCAAACAGAAGCAGCCCCCATTCAGCTAATTTCAAGGGAAAAGTCTTAAGTGGCAAGGGCTGAAAGTGAAAACATTCACTAGACAGAGCTGTATTAATGTGCCACCACCAAGAGGTAAGATGGAAAAAACCCCATAAAATGAAACTCCATTTGGCTGATTGTTTCTATCTGAACAGAACTTGAAACCAGTCGGGGGAAGTGGTATTCTTGTTGAGATACTCATATCAAACTTGACTTTTTCAGGTTTTTTTTCTGGTATTTTTCCCCTTCTCCAATTATTCTTTTGGTATCAGTTAAACATGACCTTATCCAACTTTTCCACCTCACTGCTTTACGAAAGCCTTTGTGTCTGGTGTTTTCCCTTCAAGGCCCAAGTCTGATTTTCAACTAAATCAATCACTTTGGAGGCAGCGCTTCCTTCCTGTGACTAAGAGGAGATGGCCCTTGTGGTGAGTCATCGCTGCACACAGAATAATGGTGCTGGAGGGATAAATATAACCTCGGAAGTTTGAAGAACTTGGAAACTTTAGCCCCATTCACAATATCTCCATGCAATGAAATTAAGAGGACAGTCTTAATGGAATATTTTTAAAGGTACAGTATTGATTCCATTCACCCCAGGAAGCTTGAAATTGAAATATCTTTCTTCACTTATTATTTTTTGGTTTGTTTTCTTGTTTGTTTTGCATTGTCTCAATTTGAAATATGTATATGGGCTAAAAAGATAACTTTTTTATGGGAGAAAATTAGTTTATTTTAAGAGATAATGACTTTCTCCTTTTCTCCTAAGTTACATTTATTCCCAGCACAGGAGAGTCAGTGTAGGGAAGTGGGGGGGGAGGCCTGGCCTTTGTGCTAAGAAGAATTACGTGCACATACACTAAAAGTGAGACCCCAGGAAGGTCCCTCATTCTCTCAGAGTCCCAGAGTTGCAGAAAAATTGCCAACAATTTCCTCAAGAGGAGCTTTTGATACCACAGAAATCATGTGCATGAGCCTAGAAAATAACATTACTTCAGACCTGAGTTCAAATTTTCTCTCAGAATTTCCTAGATGTGTGAACCTGGGTAAGTCATTTCACCTATATCTCCCTCAGTGTCCTCAACAGCAAAAGGGGGATGATGAGAATATCTATGTCACAGTGTGGCTGTAAAGATTAAATGAGAGACTATGTGTAAAGTGCTTTACAAACTTTAAAACAATATATAAATGCTAGCTATTATTCTACTAAACAGCATGTGGAGTTTGAAAGGACCTTCATTTTATCATTTAAGGACAGTGAGTTTAGGAGAAACAGGGAGCCAGGCCTACTAGATTCCAAGATAGCAGTCTTTCCCTCACATCTGGGCCTCTTGGGCAGGCTGGAGAATTTAAAAACCAAGGTGCTTTAGTAAGGCAAAAAGTCACCATGGGAAGGATAATGGGAAGGACCATGCTCTGTAGATCAAATTAGCGGCAGTACCATGAAAGGTGTGTGAATCACAGCGAAATGCAAAGAGTACACAAGTGAGAGTTGGAACCTTTGACAATATACTTCTGCCACATACTGTGTGACATTTGGAGAGTTGCTTTCCTCTTCTGGGACCCATTTTCCTCATCTTTAAAATGAAGGGGTCCAAGTAGCTGATCTCTCAGGTTTCACTCTTAGGAGAGCTTCTCTAATATATCAGTGAGTCACTCTCAGAGAGCAAGGAGTCTATTCTCATAGGTTGTACCTATACAAATAGTGTCAAAGCATTTGTGAGAAGCCCTCATCTGTTTGTTCCGGTCACACAGCAGCAGTCTAAGAAAGGACAGACTGGTTTGATTCATAGGATTTTTTTTGTGCTACTCCAGTGCTATTTTAGTACTACTTACAAAAGCATATACTAGAATGAAAAGAGAGGGGAAGACAGCAAGAAAAGTCACATGGTGTGATGGGAAGACTACTGGATTTAGGGTCAGAAAAAGTTGGGTTCAAGTCTCACCTTGGATACATGTAGCTGGATGACCCTGGCTAAGTCTCCTAATTGCTCTAAGAAAGCAGGCAGGCAGTATACCCTCTATACTGAAGGTAACTCTCCTAGAACGAAAGATGCATAGGAGGAGCGGCTCTGCGATGAGAAAGGGAGGTTCCTCCTGATAAGCAGCAGCCCCCCAAACTCAGTCACAAGTTCTGAAAAACAAAACAAATTAACAATAATAGTAGCATCCTACCCTGTGCAGGGGGACCTCAATTAGTCCCACTGGAGTAAAGGCAGAAGAGGTCCTTTCCCACTTCTCCATTATGTCAGTGTGTAGAAAGCAATGAGCGATTAAACAAAATGGAAATCTTTACTGAGCACCCTTCAACGCACTGTTCTCCTTTCTGTGGCACACACAATAAAAATGGCGGAAGAACTTAAATAGCTGAGCTTGTAAGTAATATTGGAAAACTACATGGTGGGTTTTTAATTGATTCAACAGTTACTGATAAATACAGGTATATGTTAGAAATCAGTTTGGACACACACAAATACAAACAGGTGGTCTTCCATAAACTGTTATTTTCTTAGATGCGTTATTGAGTTGTTCTTTTGGAAAGAGTTGTTTTGCATATGGAAAAATGAATAAATGATTCATTTAAAGACATCTGTTAACAGTAATGAAGCAGCCTTTTAATATTTTCTTAAGAAACTTTGTAGCTGCATCTAATTGGGGTTTACTGAATGCCTTAGTTTTTTTTTTTTTTTTTAAGAGAATCATTTTATATAGATCCATTTAACATATAATTTGTTTTTCATATACTCAATTCTTAACTGTCTGCAATGATGCTGGAAGAGTGTAAGGGTTCCATTACCTCGGGAACAATCACATCACAGACAATGTGGAAGGACTTGGAGGCGTTGCCAAGACCACACATCACAGAGCCATCACCACCAAAGCCTCTGGTTTTTGTGTTTTTTTTTTTTTTTTTTTTTTTTTTTTTTTGCTCCAAAACTCAGGTACCTGCAGCAACAGCCTGGAACAAAAGAATTCCCTAAATAGCACACATTACCCAAAAGCACACAAACACATTTGGAAAAGCTTATAGAGCCACCAAGTAACTCTCAAGCTACTGACACCAGGCCCTGTTACAAAGACATATTAGCTGGTTCTCCAGCCTCCTTCAAGGAACCTATTTCTCCAACTGCAGTACAATTGGCAAGGCTTTTAGTAGCAGAATATAAGTCCAACTGTTTCCAACTTCCATATTCTGGCCACTGTAACTTCCAAGATGACATGGATGTTATTGCCCTCCTCAGTGCTACTGGTAACAACTGCAGAGTTTAAATGCCCAAAGACCAGTCACCTTGCTCTCCTGACAGTGTTAACACATAAACTACCCAGATACTTCAATGGATCTATGAACTCATAACATGGGAATGTGCCTTCTAGCAAAGCCCTCTAAGCCTTCCATGCTTTCTTGGCTTACGGCACCCATTCTTTTCCAGAAATCCTCCAGAGGGATCACTATGCTGGATCTCTTGGCTTTGCAAGAATAGAAAACAGACTGATGATGTAACAGGGTTCAAAATGCCTGGGACCAATTCACTTCCTTTTCCCCGATATACATTTCTCAGATGATATCCTCCATAGCACACAGATTTTCCTATAATAATATAGGAATATTCAATAATAAAATGCTTCAGTCTACTCAGGCCCAACATGCATTTAAGCACTGACTTCAAGGCACCAGAAACATTACTTCTTTTAATATTGGGTTAGCCTATAACTCACAGATATACAGCATTATGTGAAAACTATGTTAAAAGGATTGCATTGCAGTCAGTTGTATGACTAAAAACATGTGGGCCAACTGTGGGCCAACATCTGAAAAAATCTGCCTGTTCACTTGTGATCCAACCCTGATCATGTATATAGGTTACATACATCTTGCAGTGATACAGAAGTAGACATATGGGTTTGACATTATTTATGTTTTGTTAAGACATAACATAACTTCTCCTCCTTATATTGAAAGAGCAGAAAGGACCACAAAGACTAAGGGGAAGCCAAGGGATTTTACCATCTCTCTTCTTCAAGACCTTTCCATGGATAATGAAGATTCTGGAATTATTGGGATAACCTCTTGCCTATGGCTACTACAACATGAATCTAGTTCTCTGGAGGGATTGCACTAACCAAACTGTGGCCAAGACAAAATTTACAACCATATCTATCTCAATTAATCCATATACAATCAGTGTGGTGAGGTAAAAAGAGTACTGCATTGGGCATCAGTGAATCTGTATATGAATCCCAGGTCTACTACCTATAACTCATGAACTTTGAAAATTTACCTCTCTGGACCTATTCCCTCAAGTACAAAATGATGAGAATGGATTACATTATCACAGAATCTCCTTTCAGCTCTAAATGGAGGGATCTGTTTAATTCAAGAAAAACGTATTAAGCACGTATACTGTACAAAGCATTGTGGTAGGCAAAAACTAAAATGAGTCCTCTCTTCAATGAGCTTATGTTCTACTGAGAAGATACAATATGAAAAGAAAAGGAATTGGTATGGTAAAAAGAAAATCGAGAAGGAAAACACGTTCAAAGAAGAATTTGTCACAAAGGCACCACCTGAGCTGAGCT
The DNA here is from genome assembly GCF_016432865.1 of Antechinus flavipes. NCBI lineage: Eukaryota > Metazoa > Chordata > Mammalia > Dasyuromorphia > Dasyuridae > Antechinus > Antechinus flavipes. The sequence continues at coordinate 67,854,322 of NC_067404.1, read as the reverse complement.
TTGAAGGAAAACGAGAATTCTTAGAGGAGAACGTGAAGGGGGAGAACATTCCAGGCATAAGCGATACGTTGTGTGAACTCAGGGAGGCTAGAGTGATATATCTAGGTTGGGAAAGCGATCATATTCTTTTTGGTTGGAATATAGACTATGTGAAGAAAAAAGAATAAAGCTAGAGTAATTCAGTAAACCCAAGGACTCTAAAGGGCTAAAGTCTATCAAAAATTACTACAAAAATTTAAATGCAGTTCAGTTTGGGAAGAACTATGCTTAGACCAGCACCTCACACCACATACTAAGCACCAAATTGATGTACCACCTAAGTATAAATGGTTATATCGAATCGAGGGAAGAAAATACTTTTCACAATTATGGATGAGAAAGCATTCTTAACTAAATGTAGGCTATAGAGGACTACAAATGGATAATTCTGAATATAAGAATATGAAAAAAAATTTGTGCAAACAAAATGAATACATCTATATTTAAAGGGGATTTGAATCAACATGAAGTGACAAGTATTTATTAAATAACTACAATGTTCTAAGAGCTGTATCTAACTCAAGATACAACAAAACAAAACAAAACTATGGTTCCTACTCTCAAAAAACTCAGATTTGAAAGGAATTCTGTAAAAATCTCTTTCCAAGTGTTTTCACTTTCACTACATCCCTTCCCCAATGTAGCTCTCATTCTCCTGTCTGATTTAACTTTCTGATACTGTGCCATATTGTATGGCTGCTGTATAATCTTCTATGATTATCCTGCAGACAACCCAAGAAAGATCAGACTTCTGTGTCTAGTATTCAAGTCCTTCCACAAACAAGGGGCACTCTTCCCTTTCCTTCCTCAATCCATATTACCAGGCCTCTAAATGCTCTTTGCCTAGCCTCATAAACACCCCAAATCCCCTTATTCACTTGAACTTTTGCTCAATTGGCTCTACTTCTTATTAAATAATAAGAGAATTGAGAATTATTTGCATTGAAGTTCTTTGCAAGGAGAGATCGTTTGATCGCTTTTCTTTCTATTTCCAGTGCATAAATGTAGCACGTAATATATATCAGGCACTTAAAGAATGCTCGTTGATTGAGGACAAAAATACTTTTTTTTTATACTTTGCATCTTCTATACTGACTAGCTAATGGTCTGCATTCTGTGATAATTACTGAGCAATTCGGTTTTGGCTTATCCATAGGTGATATCAAACTTTTCCCAAACATAGGTGGGTTTGCACAACAGTTTTATAACTTTTGAAGTTATAAAGTTATATAACTTTTTAAGTTATAAAGAATTGTTCTCTAAAAGGCTAAAGGAAGAGAGATACAGGGTAAGGCCTAGAAGAGTGAAAGATACTGAACAAATTGAATTATTTTTACACATTTTTATTTATAAGATACATGCATGGGTAATTTTTCAGCATTGACCCTTGCAAAAGGTTTTGTTCCAATTTTTCCCCTCCTTCCTCCCACCCCCTTTCCCAGATGGCAGGTAGTCCAATACATGTTAAATATGTTGAAGTATATGTTAAATACACTATATGTATACATATCCATAGTTATTCTGCTACACAAGAAGAATCAGACTTTGAAATAATATAAATTAACCTAAGAAAGAAATCAAAAATGCAGGCAGACAAAAACAGAGGGATTGGAAATATATGTAGTGGTTCACACTCATTTCCCAGAGTTCTTTCATTGGGTGTAATTAGTTGCATTCATAATTGAACAAATGGAACTGATTTGGTTCATCTCACTGTTGAAGAGAGCCACGGCCATCAGAACTGATCATCATATAGTATTATTGTTGAAGTATATAATGATCTCCTGGTCCTGCTCTTTTCACTCAGCATCAGTTCATGTAAGTCTCTCCAGGTCTCTCTGAAATCATCCTGCTGGTCATTTCTTACAGAACAATAATATTCCATAACATTCATATACCACAATTTATTCAGCCATTCTCTAATTGATGGGCATCCACCCAGTTTCCAGTTTCTAGCCACTACAAAGAGGGCTGCCACAAACTTTTTTGCACAGGTGGGTCCCTTTCCCTTCTTTAAGATCTCTTTGGGATATAAGCCCAGTAGTAACACTGCTGGATCAAAGGGGATGCACAGTTTGATAACTTTTAGAGCATGGTTCCAAATCGCTCCCCAGAATGGCTGGATGTATTCACAATTCCACCGACAATGTATCAGTGTGCCAGTTTTCCCACACTCCCTCCAACATTCAGCATTATCTTTTCCTATCATCCTAGCCAATCTGAGAGATGTGTAGTGGTATCTCAGAGTTGTCTTAATTTGCATTTCTCTGGTTAATAACGAATTGGAGCATCTTTTTATATGGCTAGAAAGAGTTTCAATTTCTTCATCTGAAAATTGTCTGTTCCTATCCTTTGACCATTTATCAATTGGAGAATGGCTTGATTTCTTATAAATTACAGTCAGTTCTCTATATATTTTGGAAATGAGGCCTTTAGCAGAACCTTTGAATGGAAAAATGTCTTCCCAATTTAGTGTTTCCCTTCTAATCTTGTCTGCATTAGTTTTGTTTGTACAAAAGCATTTCAATTTGAAATAATCAAAATTTTCTATTTTGTGATCAATAATGATCTCTATGAAATGAGCAGGACCAGGAGATCATTATATACTTCAACAACAATACTATATGATGATCAATTCTGATGGACCTGGCCATCTTCAGCAATGAGACGAACTAAATCAGTTCCAATGGAGCAGTAATGAATTGAACCAGCTACACCCAGTGAAAGAACTCTGGGAGATGACTAAGAACCATTACATAGAATTCCCAATCCCCTCCATTTTTGTTCATCTGCATTTTTTATTTCCTTCACAGGCTAATTGTACACTGTTTCAGAGTCCGATTCTTTTTGTACAGCAAAATAACTATTTGGACATGTATACTTATTTTGTATTTAATTTATACTTTAACATATTTAACATGTATTGGTCAACCTGCCATCTGGGGGAGAGGATAGGGGGAAGGAGAGGAAAAATTGGAAGAAAAGTTTTGGCAACTGTCAATGTTATAAAATTACCCATGCATATAACTTCTAAATAAAAAGCTATAACAATAAAATAAATAAATAAATAAATAAAGGATAATAATAATGATCTCTAGTTCTTCTTTGGTCACAAATCCCTTCCTCCTCCACAGGTCTGAGAGGTAAACTATCCTATATTCTTCTAATTTATTTATAATCTCATTCTTTATGTCTAGGTCATGAACCCATTTTGACCTTATCTTGGTGTACGGTGTTAAGTGTGGGTCAGTGCGTAGTTTCTGCCACACTAATTTCCAATTTTCCCAGAAGTTTTTGTCAAACAGTGAATTCTTATCCCAAAAGCTGGGGTTTTGGGGTTTGTCAAACAATAGATCATTAAAGTTATTGACTATTTTATCCTATGAACCTCACCTATTCCACTGATCAACTAGTCTATTTCTTAGCCAATACCAAATGATTTTGCTTTATAATATAGTTTTAGATCTGATACAGCTAGGCCTTCTTCAATTGATTTTTTTTTTCTTTAGTTCCCTTGAAAGTCTTGACCTTTTGTTCTTTCAGATGAATTTTATTGTTATTTTTTCTAGGTCATTAAAATATTTCTGGGGAGTCTGGTATACCACTAAATAAATAGATTAGTTTAGGTAGTATTGTCATCTTTATTATATTTGCTCCACCTATCCAAGAGCACTTAATATTTTTCCAATTGGTTAGATCTGACTTTATTTGTGTGGAAAGTGTTTCACAGTTTTGCTCATATAGTTCCTGACTTTCTCTTGGCAGACAGATTCCCAAATATTTTATACTATTGGAAGTTACTTTAAATGGAATTTCTCTTTGTAACTCTAACTATTGGATTTTGTTAGTGATATATAAGAAAGCTGATGACTTACGTGGGTTTATTTTGCATTCTGCAACTTGGCTAAAGGTGTGGATTATTTCTAATAGCTTTTTAGTAGAATCTCTAGTCTCCGTGGGGTTGAAAACCTGCTCTCTTTCTGTATAGAAGCCATCAATGGTTAGAGTATGCTTGCCTTTTTTACTCATTTAAAAAAAAAAATCCCTTAGGGTCTGCCTTCAGGGCAAGGAGTTTACCAGCTTCCTCTGCAGAACTGGGATAAATATATGGACAGTAGTTGTCCTGTAAATGGGCTGGAAAAAGCTGCAAAGCTGTGGAAGTGCTCTGTGAAGAGCCCTGCACAGTGTCTCTGCCCTGGAAAGAGCAGCCACGCTAAAGAAGTTCTATTGCCCCAGTCAGATCCCCCATGCTGTGCAGATTTGTGGCTGCTCCTGGCAGAGCCCCCCTGGTGTGCAAAAGTGTGACTGCCCTGGCAAAAGCTCTGCACTGCAGAATGCAGCGGCACAGCTATGCTGTGGTCCTCCCGTGCTGGGTGGGTGTAGCCAGGTCTTGTTAAGCTTTTGGGGTACACTCTACCTTTGGCGTTTCTGTAACTTCTCTATTGATCTACTGCTTTGCAACTAAAGCAAAGCAGCCAAACTGTGGTAGAGTCCTCCCTGCAATTTTTCCACCTGTGGAGACCCCCCCCCCCACCCCATCTCTCTTCCCCCTCTCCGGTCTACTCAATGTGCTAGCCTCTGGTTCTGCCTCCCTGCCTGTGCTGGCCTGCTCCTGCCAATCAGGACAAACCTTTTCTGGCAATCTTCCAGATTATATTTGGCTGTAATTTTTTATCCTCCTAATATTTGTGGATTTTACTAGACAATCACTATTTCTGAGGCTGAATTTGGCAATTAGTAGTAAGGGTAGAAGAGAGTTTTAGAATGATGCATGTGTCTTCTCCACCATCTTAGCTCTATCCCCTCAAATTGATTTTTAAAAAGAAAATGAAAGTGATGATGTTAATCAATCATGGCCTCAATGAAAGGAAAGGTCCATGGGGAGGGAATGTGACATATAATGTCAGACTTAGCCAATGTGTGGGTTTCTTTTGCTGAACTTGTTAATTTCTCTTTTTAAATTTTTCATTACAAAAATGACTCTGTAGAAGGGAGAAAGAGAAAGGGATACATAAGGAAGAGAAAGAAATGTACAATAAACCTAAAGACAGCCATAAGAAAGAAATACAATGCAAATAAAGAAATACAATTGGAATATGGTCAGGAAGATATGAACTTGGGCAATGGACACAGAGGTATAGGAAAGGGGGGGGGGGATAAGAGATATTCAGAGACAAAAATAACAAGACTTGTTAACTCATTGGAAAGATGATTTTATAAACAAAGGCAATGAGTTTAGCTGTAGATAATTTCACTTGGAAATGCTATAGGCATATGGTGGGGGCATTGTGAAATGAATATCCAAGAGGCAGGAAGAAGTTGAATATGTGAACTGTATAAAGAAATAAGCCAGATAAGGCCTTGTTAGTCAGGGGACCACCTAATCCAAACAACTGGGCTAGTTTCTGTGTAGAAATATAGCCCAAATTATTAAATGTTTTCAAAGTAATGTAGCCTTTTACTCCCCTAAACATAATTTTGTAAAAGGATACTTTGGAGCAAATCTAGTGGGAAGTGGGTTGGGCTGCCAGACCAATCGAATGCTTATGGCACCTATATATGGCATTAAACATCTCTTCATTGTGGTCTTCATTATTCTAGTGCTGGTTGACTTCACAACAATGCTATTATTTGGTCCAATCAAACTAGTTGCTTATCATGGTGCCAAACAAACATATAATACACAAAGTTATTTTCTCACTTCTCAGCAACAGCTATTTTGCTTTTGTGTAGACAAAACCTTAAAATGCATTCATTACCGGTGGAAATAACCAAGCCTATGTAAATCTGCCCTTTTGGTGAGCAACTCTGATAGATTGGGTTTCAATGCCCAAAATGAAAAGCCACCCTACCCTCTAAAAGAACAGCATCATAATAACACCTGATACTTCTGACCTTTTCTAAAACATTTTCCCATCTTTTATCTCATTAAGGCCCAGGCTTTTATTATAAAAAGGGTTTTACACATTCTCCATATTTACAATTCTTTGCCTATCACCAAAGACAACAAAATCTCATTATATGATGCAAATCTACTTCTCATAAGCCAAGCGTTTTCTGGTGGTTGTGGCTTCCTTTATATCAGCATCCATCCTTCCCTTTCTACACTCTTTTTCTATCTCTTATTTTTTAAATTAAAGCTTTTTTATTTTCAAAATATATAAATGGATAATTTTCAACCTTCATCCTTACAAAATCTTGTGTTCTAAATTTTTTCCCATCACATCCACCCCTTCCCTGGCTGGCAAGTAATCCTATATATGTTAAAAAATGTGCAATTCTTCTATACGTATTTCCACAACTATCATGCTACACAAGAAAAATCAGATCAAAAAGAAAAAAATGAGAAAGAAAGCAAAATGCAAGCAAACAACCAGAAAAAGAGGGAAAATACTATGCTGTGATTCACATTCAGTTCCCACACTCTGCTCTTTGGGTGCAGACAGCTTGCTTCATCAAAAAAACACTGGAACTCACCTGAATCATCTCATTGTTGAAGAGAGCCATGTTTGTAAGAATTGACCATCAAATAATCTTGCTGTTGCTGTGTACAATAATCTCCTGGTTCTGTTCATTTCACTTAACATCAGTTCATGTAAGTCTCTCCATGCTTCTCTAAAAATCATCCTGCTGGTCATTTCTTATACAACAATAATATTTCATAATATTCATAGACTATAATTTATTCAGCCATTCTCCAACTGATGGGCATCCACTCAGTTTTCAATTTCTTGCCACTACAAAGAGGGCTGCCACAAACATTTTTGCACATGTGGATCCTTTTTCTCTCCTGTATGATCTCTTTGGGATACATGCCCAATAGAAACATTGCTGGGTCAAAGGGTATACACAGTTTGATAACTTTTTGAACACAGTTCCAAAGTGCTCTCTAGAATTGTTAGATCAGTTCACAACTCCACCAACAATGTATCAGTGTCCCAGTTTTCCCACATCCCCTCCAACATTCATAATTATCTCACATATCAATGTGAGAGGTATAATGGTATCTCAGAGTTATCTGAATATGCATTTTTCTGATCAATAATGATTTAGAGCATGTTTTCATATGAATACAAATGGTTTTAATTTATTCATCTGGAAATTGTTCCTATCCTTTGATCATTTATCAATTGGAGAATGGCTTGAATTCTTATAAACAATACTCTAAATATTTTAGAAATGAGGCCTTTATCAGAACCTTTGAATGTAAAAATTTTTTTCCCAATTTATTGCTTCCCTTCTAACATTGACTGCATTGGGTATTTGTACAAAAATTTCTTAACTTGATGTAATCAAAATTATCCATTTTGTAATAAATAATGTACTCCAGTACTTCTTTGGCCACAAATCCCTTCTCCTTCTCCACAAATCCAAGATGTAAAGAATCCTTTGTTCTTTTCATTTGCTTGTAATACCACTCTTTTTTTTTCTTTCTTTTGATTTCCTAATTTTTTTTATTATAACATTTTTATTGACAGAACATATGCATGGGTAATTTTTTACAATATTATCCTTTGTACTCATGTCTATTCTAACATTTCCCTTCCTTCCCTCCACCCTCTCCTCTAGATGTCAGGCAGTCTTATACATGTGAAATATGTTATAATATATCTTAGATACAATATATGTGTTCAGAACCATATAGTTCTCTTGTTGCAAAAGAACACTTGGATTCAGAAGGTAAAAATTAACTTGGAAGTAAAACAAAAATGCAAGTAGTCCACATTCATTCCCCAGTGTTCCTTCTCTGGGTTTGGCTGATTCTGTTCATCATTGATCAACTGGAATTGAATTAGATTTTCTCTTTGCCGAAAATATCCACTTCCATCACAATACATCCTCATACAGTATTGTTGTTGAAGTGTATTTATTTATAATCTCATTCTTTAAGCCTAAATCATGGATCAATTTTTTATTAGTTCAATTTTTTTTTTTTTTTACTTTCTTTCTTTCTTTCTTTCTTTTTTTTTTTTTAAACTTTTTATTGACAGAACCAATGCCAGGGTAATTTTTTACAGCATTATCCCTTGCACTCATTTCTGTTCCGATTTTTCCCCTCCCTCCCTTTACCCCCTCCCCCAGATGGCAAGCAGTCCTTTATATGCTAAATAGGTTACAGTATATCCTAGATACAATACATGTGTGCAGAATCGAACAGTTCTCTTGTAGCACAGGGAGAATTGGATTCAGAAGTTATAAATAACTCGAGAAGAACAACAGAAATGCAAGCAGTTTATATTCATTTCCCAGTGTTCTTTCTTTGAGTGTAGCTGCTTCTGTCCATCCTTGATCAATTGAAACTGAATTAGCTCTCTTTATCGAAGAGATCCACTTCCATCAGAATACATCCTCAAACAGTATCATTGTTGAGGTATATAATGATCTCCTGGTTCTGCTCATTTCACTTAGCATCAGTTCATGTAAGTCTCTCCAGTCCTCTCTGTAATACCACTCTTTATGTTTAAATCATGAAACCATTTTGACCTTATCTTGTTATGTGGTGTTAGGTATGGGTCAATGCCTAGTTTCTGCCTTGCTAATTTCCAATTTTCCCAGTAATTTTTGTCAAATACAAAGTTTTTATTTCAAAAGCTGGGGTCTTTGGGTTTGTCAAACACTACATTACTAATCATTGGCTACTTTGTCCTGGGAATCTAATCTATTCCAGTGATCTCCTACTCTATTTCTTAGCCAGAAGCAAATGATTTTAATGACTGCTGCTTTATAATGCAGTTTTAGATCTGGTACAGCTAGGCCACCTTCATTTGCATGTTGTTTCATTAATTCCCTTGAAATTCTTCACCTTTTGTTTTCCAGATTAACTTTGTAATTATTTTTTTCTAGCTTTGTAAAGTAATCTCTTGGGAATTTGATTGGTATGGCACCTAATAAGTAGATAAATTTAGATAGTACAGTCATTTTTATTGTATTAGCTCAGCCTACTCATGAGTGCTTGATATTTTTCCAATTGATTGATCTGACTTTATTTGTGTGGAAAGTGTTTTATAGTTGTGTTCATATACTTCCTGACTTTGCCTTGGCAGATAGACCCCCAAATATTTTTATATTACCTACATTTATCTTAAATGGAATTTTTCTTTGTATCTCTTGCTGTTGGATTTTGTTGGTGATATGTAAAAATGCTGATGATTTATGCCGATTTATTTTGAATCCTGCAAGTTTGCTAAAGTTGTGAATTACTTCTAGTAGCTTGTTAATTGATTCTCTAAGGGTTTTCTAAGTATACTATATCATCTACCAAGAGTGATAATTTGGTTTCGTCCTTACCTACTAATTCCTTTAATCGCTTTTTCTTCTTTTATTGTCAAAGCTAACATTTCTAATATAATATTGAATAGTAATGGTAATAGTGGGCAAACTTGTTTCATTCCTGATCTTATTGGGAATGGATTTAGTTTATTCCCATTACATCTGAGGCTTGCTGAAGACTTGAAATGGATGCTATTGACCATTTTAATGCAAAGTCCATTTATTCCTATACCCTCTAGTGTTTTTAATAGGAAAGGGTGTTAGATTTTATCAAACTTTTTTTTGCATCTCTTGAGATAATCATGTTTTTTGTTGTTGTTGTTGTTTTATTTTGTTTTGTTTTATAGTTACATTATTGATATAGTCAGTTGGGGTAAAAGTTTTCTAATGTTGAACCAGCCCTGCATTCTTCCTACTTGGTCATGGTGTATTAGCCTGGACATAACTTTCTGTAATCTCTTTGCTAATATTTTATTTAAGATTTTTGCATCAATGTTCATTAGGGAAATTTGCCTATAATTTTCTTTCACTCTTTCCAATCTACCTGGTTCAGGTGTCAGCACCATATCTATGTCATAAAAGGAATTTGTTAGCAGTCTTTCTTTCCCTGTTTCTTCAAATACTTTATAGTATTGGACTTAATTCTATTTTAAATTCTTGGTAGAATTCACATATAAATCCATCTGGCCCTGTAGAATTTTTCTTAGGGAGTTCATCAATAGCTTGTTCTATTTCTTTTTCTAAAATTGGAGTATTTAAATAATTTATTTAAATTATTCTTCAGTTAATCTGGGCAATCTATATTTTTGTAAATATTCCTCCATTTCATTTAGATTATGAGACTGATTTATTACCATATGGTTGGGGAAAAGAATTCCTGATTATTGCTCTACTTTTCTCTTCATGGGTGAAAAGTTCTGCCTTTTGATTTTTAATACTAACAATGTGATTTTCTTCTTTCCTTTTTCTAAACAAATTAGCAAAAGGTTTATCTATTTTCTTGGTTTTTTTCATAAAACCAACTCTTATTTCTATTTATTACTTTCTCATAAATAATTTTTCACTTTTGGGGATAGGTTGTAGAAGACAGACTTATCTAAGCTTGGGTTAATCTAATTGTGTGATAAGGCAGCTCAACAAGATAAGGATTTGTACAATGAAGTTCAAGATATCCCAACATGGCAGTTGGGCCTAGCAGACTGTATAATTTGAAACTCTTAATAACAGTCTTCAATTCCTGAAACAGCAATCTGAAAAAAAAATTCTTGTCTGCCAAAGAGTCATGTATAGAGATGATTTAGAAAGGAAAGAGGGCACAGAATGCCAACTGTCTGAAGTGACAGGACAAATAATGATGTCTTAAAATATATTTTAGAATAATCTTTTGCTTGTGCAAACTGCCATTACACTTGAGATGTTTTAACTAGTTTCTGTCTTCCACAAATAGAAGTGCCTTACATATTTCCTTGTGTTTGCTGGAAGGGCCTTCCCCCTCACTGAGTTATAAAGTACACATGACCCAGCAATGGAGCCACCCTAGTACGCTTCAGAGGAAAAAGTGCTAGGTTTGGAATAAGAAGACATGGGCTCAGATTCGAGTTGAATCAAGTCACTTTCAGTCAACCCATGAGAATCTGGGCAAATGGCTTCACTTCTTTGCATCTCAAATTCCTCATGTTTAAAATGAGGTTTAAATGATGACCTCTAATGTTTTCTGGCTCTAAATCTATGGGCCTATGAAAGATCTACAAACATTTCTTTAAGCTTCAGTTATTTATTATGTCTTCAAGTGGGTATACAGACGTCTAAGTTGTGTCACTGGAATGGACCTGCACACTCCAGCCAACTGCCTTGAACAAAATTCCATTTGTCATGGTTTCACAAAGGAACTTTCGTGGAATGTGAACTCTACCACTCCTCAGGGCTTAAGCATAGGTTTACAACTCCAATTAAGAGTTGTGGGACACAGTATTCTAGACTACTTGGGAGCTACATCATTTATTTCTGCTACTGTCTATATATCTTACAGAAGACAAAATGAGGCACTTCTAAGAAATCCCTAAAAGACTGAGAGTGGGAGAAAGACAATAGAGATACTAAGCGCAAAAGCAATAGCTCAAGAAGATAAGGAAGAATCAGAGAATGAGGGATAAAAAGAGGAAATGAAGTAAGTAAAGGCAAAGAAAGAAAGAAAAGAGAAAAGGGGGAAAGCATAAGAAAAGTAAGAAAAAAGGAAAAGGAAAAATGTGGCCAGAAACTGGAAAATTAATGGATGGCCATCAATTGGAGAATGGCTGAATAAATTGTGGTATATGAATGTTATGGAATATTATTGTTCTATAAGAAATGATCAACAGGAAGATTTCTGAAAGACCTGGAAAGACTTACATGAACTGATGGTCAGTGAAAAGAGCAGGGCCAGGAGATCATTATATATTTCGACAAAAATACTACATGATGATCAATTCTGATGGCCGTAGCTCTCTTCAACAATGAGATGAAACAAATTAGTTCTGTTTGTTCAATAATGAATAGAACCAGCTACACCCACTGAAAAAACTCTGGGAAATGAGTGTGAACCACTACATAGCATTTCCAATCCCTCTGTTTTTATCTGCTTAAATTTTTGATTTCTTTCTTAGGTTAATTTTACCTTATTTCAAAATCTGATTCTTCTCGTGCAGCAAAAGAACTGTATGGATATATATACGTATATTGTATTTAACATATACTTTAACATATTTAACATATATTGGTGTACCTGCCATCTGAGAAAGAGGGTGGGGGGAAGGAGGGGAAAAGTTGGAAGAGAGGGTTTGCAAGGAAGAGAAGCACTTCAAGCAGTGCTGAAAAATTACCCATGCATATATCTTGTACATAAAAACCTATAATAAAAAAAAAAAGTTTTTGTACAAACAAACCAATGCCGACAAGATTGGAAGGGATGCAATAAATTGGGCAATTTTTTTACATTCAAGGGTTCTGAAAAAGGCTTCATTTCTAAAAATATAGAGAGAACTGACTCGAATTTACAAGACTTGAAGCCATGCTTCAAGTGATAAATTGTCAAAGAATAGGAACAGACAATTTACAGATGAAGAAATTAAAACCATTTCTAGTCATATGAAAAAGTGCTCTAAATCACTATTTATCGGAGATATGCAAATTTAGACAATTCTGAGATATCACTAAATACCTTGCAGATTAGCTAAGATGACTGGAAAAGATAATGATGAATGTTGGAAGGGATGTGGGAAAACTGGGACACTATTACCTTCTGGGTGGAAGTGTGAATGGATCCAGCCATTTTGGAGAACAATTTAGAACTATGCTTAAAAAGTTATCAAACTGTGCATACCCTTTGATCCAGCAGTGTTTCTATTGGGCTTATATCCCAAAGAGATCTTAAAGAAGGGAAAGAGATCCACATGGGCAAAAAAATGTTTGTGTCAGTTCTTTCTGTAGTCGTAAGAAACTGGATACTGAGTGGATGCCCATCAGATGGAGAACGGTTGAACAAGTTATGGTGTATGAATGTTATAGAACATCATTGTTCCATAAGAAACAACCAGTAGGATGATTTTGGAGAGGTCTGGAGAGACTTATATGAACTGTTGCTAAGTGAAATGTGCAGAACCAGGAGATTACTGTATACGGCAACAAGATTATATGATGATGAATTTTGATGGATGTGACTCTTTCCAATGAAGAGATGATTGAGGCCAGTTCCAATGATCCTGTAGTGAAGAGAGCCATCTACACCCAGGAAGAGGACTGTGTGGACCACAATATAATATTTTCACTCTTTTTTTGTTGTTTGTTTATATTTCGTGTTCTTTCTCATTTTTTTTCCTTTTTGATCTGATATTTTTTGAGTAGCAAGATAACTGTATAAATACATATACGTATCAAAAAAAAAAAAAACTCTATGAACAAAATAAACTGTCCATAGAAATAAAATCAGATCTAATGTCTTGGAAAAATATCAAGTGCTCATGTGTAGACTCAGCTAGTATAATACAAATGACAATACTATATAAATTAATCTACTTATTCAGAGCCATACTAATCAAACTCCCAAGAAATTATTTTTTAGATCTAGAAAAAATAATAAAGTTAACCTGGAAGAAATAAAGGTCAAGAGTTTCATTTTTTTAATGAGAAGCAAAATAAAATGTAAGCAAACAACAATAGAAAGAGTGAAAATGCGATGTTGTGACCCTAACTCAGTTCCCACAGTCTTCTCTCTGGGAGTAGATAGCTCTCCTCATCACAGAACCATTGGAATTGGCCTCAATCATCTCTGAGTTGGAAAGAATCACGTCCACCACAATTGATCATCATATAATCTTGTTCTTGCAATGTATAATGATGTTCTAATTCTGCTCATTTCACTCAGCATCAGTTCATATAAGTCTCCACAGGCTTCTCTGAAATCATCCTGCTTATCTTTTCTTACAGAATAATAATATTCCATGACATTCGTATATCGTAACTTATTCAGCCATTCTCCATTTGATGGGCATCCACTCAGTTTCCAGTTTCTTGCCACTATGAAAAGGGCTGCCACAAACATTTTTGTACATGTGGGTCCCTTTCCCTCCTTTAAGAACTCTTTAGGCTATAAGCCTACTGGAAACACTGTTAGATGAAAGGGTATACATAGTTTCAAAACTCTTTGGGGATAGTTCCAAACTGTTCTCCAGAATGGTGGATCAGTTCATAACACCATCAACAATGTATTCGTGTCCCAGTTTTCACACATCCTCTCCACTAAGTCATTTTCTTTTTTCTGTCATCTTAGTAATTTGACAGATGCGTAGTGGTATCTCAGAGTTGTCTTAATATGCAGTCCTTTGATCAATAGTGATTTAGAGCACCTTTTCATATGACTAGAAATGGTTTCAATTTCTTCATCTGAAAATTGTCTGTTCCTATGCTTTGATCATTTATCAATTGGAATGTGGCTTGATTTCTTATAAATTTGATTTAGTTCTCTCTATATATTTAGAAATGAGGCCTTTATCAGAACCTTTGGATATAAAAATATTTTCCCAGTTTATTCCTTACCTCCTAATCTTGTCTGCATTAGTTTTGTTTGTACAAGAACTTTTTAATTTATTATGTGATCAATAATGATCTCCAATTCTTCTTTGGTCACAAATTCCTTCCTCCTCCACAGATCTGAAAAGTAAACTATCCTATTTTCTTCTAATTTGTTTATTATATCATTCTCTTTGTCTAGATCATGAACCCATTTCGACCTTATCTTGGTATATGGTGTTGGGTAATGCTCAATGCCTAGTTTCTGCCATACTAGTTTCCAATTTTCCCAGCACTTTTTGTCAAATAGTGTATTCTTATCCCCAAAGCTGGGGTCTTGGGATTGTCAAACACTAGATTGCTACAGTCATTGAATATTTTGTCCTGTGAATCTAACTTATTCCATTGACTGCCTACACTATTTCTTAGCCAGTACCAAATGATTTTGATGACTGTTGCTCAATAGTTTTAAAACTGGTATAGCTAGGCCACCTTCATTTGCATGTGTTCATTAATTCCCTCGAAATTCTTTACCTTTTGTTCTTCCAGATTAATTTTGTTGTGATTTTTTTCTAGGAATGTAAAATAGTTTCTTGGGAGTTTGACTGGTATGGCACTAAATAAGTAGACTAATTTAGGCAATATTGTCATTTTTATTATATTTGCCTGACCTATCCAAGAGCACTTGATATTTTTCCATATATGCCATCATATCATCTGCCAAGAATGATAATTTGGTTTCCTCATAACCTACTCTAATTCCTTTAATCTCTTTTTCTTCTCTTATTGCCAAAGCTAACATTTCCAATACAATATTTAATAGTAATGGTGATAGTGGGCAACCTTGTTTCACACCCCTGATCTTATTGAGAATGGGTCTACTTTACCCCCATTTCCTATGATGCTTGAGGACAGTTTTAAATAGATGCTAATGTTTATTTTAAGAAAAGTCCATTTATTCCTATACTCTCTAGTATTTTTAATAGGAATGGGTATTAGATTTTATCGAATGCTTTTTCTGCATCTATTGAGATAACCACATGCTTTTTGCTAGTTTGGTTATTGATATAGTCAATTATGCCAATTGTTTTCCTAATATTTAAGCAGCCCTGCATTCCTGGTATAAATCCTACTTGGTCATGTGGTATTATCCTGAGGATGACTTTCAGTAATCTCTTTGGTAACATTTTATTTAAGAATTTTGTATCAATATTCACTAGGGAAATTAGTCTATAATTTTCTTTCTCTGTTTTCATCCTACCTGGTTTAGGTATCATCACCATGTCTGTGTCATAAAAGGAATTTTGTAGGAGTCCTTCTTTCCCTATTTTTTTCAAATAAATTTAAAGAATAAATAACTCCAATATTATATGAACTATTTTTTTTTACCAAATAATTCATATAGTATTGGAGTTATTTGTACTTTAAATGTTTACAAGAATTCACATGTAAATCCATCTGGCCCTGGAGATTTTTTTCTTATATGGCTGATTAATACCTTGTTCTATTTCTTTTTCTGAAATGGGATTACTTAAGCAATTTATTTCCTCTTCTGTTAATCTGGGCAATCTATATATTTGTCGGTATTCCTACATTTCACTTAGGTTATGACATTTACTGGCATAAATTTGGGCAAAGTAACTCCTAATTATTGCTCTAATTCCCTCTTCATTGATGGAAAGTTCTCCTTTTTCTTTTTTGAGATTAACAATTTGATTTTCTTGTTTCCTTTTTCTAATCAAATTAGCTAAACATTTATCTATTTTATTGGCTTTTTCATAAAACCAACTCTCAGTTTTATTTATTAATTCAATAGTGTTTTGTTTTGTTTTTTTACTTTCAATTTTATTAACCCCCCCCTTTTATTTTTAGAATTTCAAGTTTGGTATTTGATTGGGCCTTTTTAATTTGTTCTTTTTCTAGTTTTTTTTAGTTGCAAGCCCAATTTATTTTTCTTCTTTCTCTATTTCATGCAAGTCAGCAGGCAGAGATATAAAATTTCCCCTTATTACCAATTTGGCTGCTTCCCAGAAATTTTTATATGTTGTCTCATTATTGTTATTCTCTTGGATGTAATTTGTTGATGATTTGCTATATCACTCATTCATTCTTTAGGATAAGATTATTTAGTTTCCAATTTATTTTTGGTCTATATTCCCCTGGCCTTTTATTACATGTAATTTTTATTGCATCGTGATCTGAAAAAATGCATTCATTATTTCTGCCTTTGATGTTGAGGTTTTTATGCCCTAATATATAGTCAATTTTTGCATAGGTTCCATGAACTCCCGAGAAAAAAGTGTACTCCTTTCTGTTTCCATTCCATTTTCTCCAAAGATCTGTCACACTTAACTTTTCTAAAATTCTATTTTCGTCCTTAAATTCTTTCTATTTGTATTGTAGTTTATCTAGTTCTAAGAGAGAAAGGTTGAGATCTCCCACTAATATAGTTTTGCTGTCTATTTCTTCTTTCAGTTCTCTTAACTTCTCCTTTAGCAATTTAGATGCTATACCACTTGGTGCATATATGTTTAGTATTGATATTGCTTTATTATCTATGGTACCCTTTAGCAAGATAGTTTCCTTCCTTATCTCTTTTAATTAGATCAATTTTTACATTTGCTTGATCTGAGATCAGGATGGTTACCCCTGCTTTTTTCACTTCACCTGAAGCATAAAACATTCTGCTCTAGTCTTTTACCTTTACTTTTTATGTATCACTCTGCTTTAACTGTGTTTCTTATAAACAACATATTATAGGGTTCTAGCTTTTAATCCAGTCTGCTATCTACTTCCTTTTTATGGGACAGTTCATCACATTCACATTTACAGTTAAAACTATTAATTCCCTATTTCCCACCATCTTATTTACCCCAAATTATGCTTTTCTCTTTCCTTTCCCCCTTTCCCTTCTCCAGAGTATTTTACTTATAAGCAAAAAGGTCACGAATTTCAAGGGAATTAATGAAACAACATGCCAGTGAAGGTGGCCTAGCCTTACCAGATCTAAAACCATGTTATAAAGCAGCAGTCATCATAACCATTTGGTACTGGCTAAGAAATAGAGTAGTCGATCAGTGCAATAGTTTAGGTCCACAGGATAAAATAGTCAATAACTTTAGTAATCTAGTATTTGACAAACCCAAAGATTTTTTCCAAATGTTGAGCCAACCCTGCATTCTTGGTATAAATCCTACTTGATCATGGTGTATTATCCTGGGGATGATTTTCTGTAGTCTTTTTCCTAATATCTTATTTAAGATTTTAGCATCAATATTCATTGGGGAGATTGGTCTATAATTTTCTTTCTCTGTTTTCAACCTACCTGGTTTAGGTATCAGTACCATGTCTGTGTCATAAAAGGAATTTGGTAGGACTCCTTCATTCCCTATTTTTTCAAATAGTTTATAAAGCATTGGGGCTAATTGTTCTTTGAATGTTTGGCAGAATTCACATGTAAATCCATCTGATCCCAGGGATTTTTTTTTTTAGGTAGTTGATTAATAGCTTGTTCTATTTCTTTTTCTGAAATGGGACTATTTAAGCAATTTACTTCCCCCTCTGATAATCTGGGAAGCCTATATTTTTGGAGGTAGTCATCCATTTCGCTTAGGTTATCAAATTTATTGGCATAAAGTTGGGCAAAGTAACTCATTATTTCTCTAATTTCCTCTTCCTCAGTGGAAAGTTCTCCCTTTTTTAAGACTTTTTTTTAAAGACTTTTTTTAAGACTACTAATTTGATTTTCCTCTCTCCTTTTTCTAATCAAATTTACCAAAGGTTTATCAATTTTATTGGTTTTTTTCATAAAACCAACTCTTAGTTTTATTAATTCAATAGTTTTTTTACTTTCAATTTTATTAATCTCTCCTTTTATTTTTAGAATTTCAAGTTTAGTAATTGATTGGGGGTTTTTAATTTGGTCTTTTTTCAGCTTTTTAAGTTGCAGGCCCAATTCATTGATCTTCTCTTTCTCTATTTTATTCAAGTAAGCCTCTAAGGATATAAAATTTCCCCTCATTACCGCTTTGGCTGCATACCATAAATTTTGGTGTGATGTCTCATTGTTGTCATTATCTTGAGTGAAATTATTAATTGTGTCTATAATTTGCTGTTTCACCCAATCATTCTTTAAGATGAGATTATTTAGTTTCCAATTACTTTTTGGTCTATTTACACCTAACTTTTTGTTGAATGTAGTTTTTATTGCATTGTGATCTGAAAAGAAATCATTTACTATTTCTGCCTTCCTGCATTTAATTTTGAGGTCCTTATGTCCTAATATGTGGTCAATTTTTGTGTAGGGTCCATGAACTACTGAGAAGAAAGTATACTCCTTTCTGTCACCATTCAGTTTTTTCCAGAGATCTATCATATTATTAATTGTGTCTATAATTTGCTGTTTCACCCAATCATTCTTTAAGATGAGATTATTTAGTTTCCAATTGCTTTTTGGTCTATTTACACCTAACTTTTTGTTGAATGTAGTTTTTATTGCATCGTGATCTGAAAACAAAGCATTTACTATTTCTGCCTTCCTGCATTTAATTCTGAGGTCCTTATGTCCTAATATATGGTCAATTTTTGTGTAGGTTCCATGAACTGCTGAGAAGAAAGTATACTCCTTTCTGTCACCATTCAGTTTTCTCCAGAGATCTATCATACCTAATTTTTCTAATATTCTATTTACCTCTTTAATTTCTTTCTTATTTGTTTTGTGATTTGATTTATCTAAATCTGAGAGTGCAAGATTAAGATCTCCCACTATTACAGTTTTGCTGTCTATTTCTTCTCACAACTCTCTTAACTTCTCCTTTAGGAAGTTAGATGCTATACCACTTGGTGCATATATGTTTAATACTGATATTGCTTCATTGTCTATAGTACCCTTTAGCAAGATATAGTTTCCTGCCTTATCTTTTTTAATTAGATCAGTTTTTGATTTTGCTTGATCTGAGACAAGAATGGCTACCCCTGCTTTTTTGACTTCACCCGAAGCATAATAGATTCTGCTCCAGCCTTTTACCTTTACTCTGTATGTATCTCCCTGTTTTAAATGTGTTTCCTGTAAACAACATATTGTAGGGTTCTGACTTTTGATCCAGTCTGCTATCAGCCTCCTCTTTATGGGAGAGTTCATCCCATTCACATTTACGGTTAAAATGACTAATTCTGTATTTCCTGCCATCCTAATATCCTCAGATTATGCTTTTCCTTTTCTTGCCCTCCTTCCCTCCTTCCCTAGTATTAAACTTATTGGTCCCACTTGCGTCACGCAGCTCTCCCTCTTTAGTATCCTTCCCTCCTCCCTTTGAATCCCTTCCCCTTTCTTGTACGCTTCCCTTATTACTCTTTTTCCTTTTCCCTTTTTCTCTCCCACTTTATAATGAAGTGAGAGAAGATTCTCTGTAAAACAAATATGTCAATTATTTCCTCTTTTTTTTCCTTTTGAATCTGCTTTTTCTTGTACAGCATGATATTTGTGGAACTATATATTGAGGAATTGCATATGTTTAACATATATTTATTGGATCACTTGCCGCTTGAGGGAAGGGTCATTAGGGAGGGAGGAAATTAGAACGCAGGGTTTTGTAAGGGTAAATTTCAAAAATTGCCTGTGTATATGTTTTGAAAATAAGCTATAATTTTTGAAAATTACTAATAAGTATAAGGAGCAGGATGATAGTAGGAAAGCTTAACTTAAACAAATAACAAGAAAAGATAAAGAAACAGAGAATTTTTAAATGGAAAAAATAAGTGTTTCTAATCATGGCTATAAAAAAAAGAAATATATTAGCCTTTTGCACCATTAGAGCCATCGTGACATGGCTTAGGCTATAGGGATTTGGTTGTTCTTGAAATTAATTTAGGTATAGCAATGCTGATCAAGCAGGGGATGATTGAGTTAAAGCCATTTTCTGTGTTTAAGATACCCACCTACTCTGGGAGGAAAAACCCAACAACTATGATGGGATTGGAAACATAAAGCTGTAAAATGGTAAATGAATTATGTTGTGGCTGAACCATCCCACATAATGCAAATAATCAATTCCATAACCTTTCAAGTACTTTCTTAGTGCCAACATGTTACTTCAGGAAATTGTGAAGTTTGGGGAGGATTTAAATATATGAATACAATTCTTCCTATAAGTTCTGTATTACCTGGTATCATTTTCCATTTATTCCCTCTCTTGTCAATTTCTGCCCAATCAGGTGGCAGTAGGGTAGCCTAGGCTAAAGAGGGGGAAACAAACTTTCATACAGATCTGGTTCTCTTCAAGGGGTATAATCCTTATTGTTATGATAGGAATGAATGTGAGATAATGCTGGCAATTTTGGCAAAGGCTGAACTTACAAGTCCAAGGAAATACTGACCATAGAATCAACCAACGTGTTTGTTATCTTCACCCAATACAATGGTCACGTTGCCTATGATGGATGCTGTTTCCTAATAATACTCACGATGAGAGAGAGTTTAGACTTAAGGCCCTAAATTGCTTCACAAATTCCTATGACTCTATGGAGGAAAGCCTACTATTGGAATACAGTGAATGGGGAACCCTGGGCTATGGTATTTTTCAATGCAAACCATGGCTTGAAAAGGCCCAGCATTCATCATTTCCTGAACAACAGTTCGATCAGCTTCACCAAATGAGTCATTCTCAAATTTAATAGGGATCATGCCCAACAGAAGAACAAACAGGACTCAGCTGGCATCCATACACTCCTATTCCATTCTTTTTATTGGTCACTGGTCATTTTGTATAGAAGTAATTTTCTTCCCTGGCTGTTTCATGTACATGCAAAAACTTTTAACTAGAAAATCTTTTCAGTTTCTCACAGGGATTCTTTCCATTCTGAGACAAAGACCAATTTCAATATAAAGCTTCTGATTATGCAATTGTATGAAACAATTCACATAAATATGATAAAATTGACATCATTTTCCCATTTCAAAATCGAGTAGCTAATAAAAAACAAAAGTCCAAAAAATTACATGTCCAAATAGATAACATTTTTAAAAGAATGGGCAAAATACCCTTTGATCCAACAAGACAACTTCTAGACTCAGCCTCAAAAAAGAGCAGAGAAAGAGGCAAGTGACCCATCTGTACCATCACATTTTATAGCAGCATTTTTTGTCACAGCAGCAAACTAGAAAGTAAGGTGTGCCCATCTATTAGGGAATCCTTGAAAAAACTACAGTAAATTAATATAATGGAATCATATGGTACCATAAGACAAAAAAACTATTTCAGAGAATCCTGGGTAATATGTTGCGGAGTAAAGTGAGCAGAACCAGGAGAACATTTTAGATAATAAAAACATTTCATATAATAATAATGACATTTTAAAGGCTTAAAAGCTTTCATAAATCCAATGATGATGGAGGATACTTCCTGCCTCTTAGCAAAGAGGTGATAGACTGCAGAAGATATGCACATTTTCAGACATGGATTCATTTTATGTGACTATACTTATTTGCTTTTATTTAGTTTATTTTTTTTCCAATAATTGAAAGCTTGCTTTATCTCTCTCTCATTTCTCTCCCCTCAATAGAAAAAGGAAGAAAAGCAAAAGTCTTATCTTTTACATATCTTATACATATCTTTTATGTATGTGATGTTTATTAATTACAAGGGAAAGCTTTATTTTTTTTTTTGGAAGGGGAAGATTTATGGGATAAAGAGTGAAGAAATGACAGTGATACAAAAAAAGAAAAAAACAAAGAAAGGGAAGGGTATAGATTAAGCATTAAAAATACATAACATAAAAGAAAAAGCAGTTCAAAAGCTATCCAGAGGTTCATTAATACCTCTTGAGGATTGTAGATCTCCAGAAACAAAGAACATGCAAGCAGGCATTAAGGAACGATACAATAGGAAGCCAATTTCTAAAGTATCTACAGTAGAAAAGATTGCTGGCTAAATTCTCAATACAAATAAAACAGAGGGAGAAAAACAGCTGAGTGGCTGATTAAAAGAAAAAAAAAATAACCAACTGACAAAGATTGAAAAAGAAAATAAACGGCAGAATGGACAAGTTATTTACAGTGATGAGAAAAAGGCAAAAGTCTTCAAGGAAAGTGAAAAAGACCTCAGAAAATGAAAAGAGTGATACTCCAAGAACTCCAAGGGGTAGTTCAGAGGAGCAATCAAAGAACTAAGAAAAGAGCTAAAAGCAGTAAGGATAGAAATAAGAGATCTCAAGGAAGAAATCAACAAGTCTAGCAAGAGAGTAGAAGATTGGTGAAAAAAATACTGGACAATTTGCAATATCTCTATCACCTAGAGTTATCTATGCAGCAAAATTTGGAAAAATATTTAAATGGCTCTGGCACAAAACATCTTAGAATAAGCAGCTGGCTGGCAGAATCCAGGAAGGATATTCTGAACAATTGAGGTAAAAACATCAAGCTGGCCTTTCCAAGAAAATCACACAATTCCAAAACCTGAAGTCTCAACACACCTGGAAGGTAACATATCCTGCAGGAGTACCACCCACGCCAGCACAGTTGTGCTATTTTTGTTTTCCATGCAGGGCTTGAGACCATGCAATGATCCACCATTTAGAGGACACCCAATGAACAAACGATTGAGAGAGTTGTTGAACATCCACTTGGGATGGCACTGACACTACCTTGGATGCCACTCACCCTTATCTTTGATCTCAAAGATATGTAGTGATTCCTACTACGGATTTATCTATACAGAAATATTTTCCTTCCTCAGTTTATTTCCCAATGGTCTCCATGGCAGTCAGATTCATCAATGCAAAAGTGAAGGCCCCATTTTCCACCCTCTGCTCCCATATACAAAGGTTGAACTCCATTTCCTCTGAACTTCTGCTTCCAAGACTCCAGAATTTTTTTCAAGACTTATGTTACCTCTAAACTCCTCAAGGAAGTTTTTCAGGATAATTTTTAATTTTGAGCATTGTCTTCTGCATGGAGATACTTCACTGTTTACAGCTTTGATCCCTGTAGGAGACCGTAAGCTCCTTGACGGCAAGGACTGATTTTCACTTTGCTTCTGAAAGATCCACCATGTTTACTGAAAATCAGAACCAATAAATGGATAACAAAAATGGTACCAATACTGATTGAAATAATTGTATTTATAAGTTTAAACAATGATTATTAGTTACCACAATGGAAAAACTAAAAGAGCCCCAAAAGGACCTTAGTCACCAAATACCTGACTTACAAAGATGGCAGCCAGAGGCAACACTAGGTTGAAGCAACCTCATTTATAAAAACTTATGAAGACGGATGGGAGATACAGCAATAGAATCTCAAGAAGAAATAAGCAGCAGCAGAGGATGAAAACAATCTAACAAAGCTCAACAAGGCATTCAAAGTTACCCAAGGGACAAACTGTCTTCTCCAACTGTTTTTCCAAGTGAAAAACTATACTTGATTCAAACCAGTTCCATTTGTGCAGTGATAAAGAGAACAATCTACACCCAGAGTGAGAACAATGGGAACAGAAGGCGGAACACAACATAGCATTCTCACTCTCTCTTGTTATTTGCTTGCATTTTTTTTCTCAATTTTTCTTTTTCTTCCTTCTTGATCTGATTTTTCTTGTGCAACCAGATAACTATATAAATATGTATACACATATTGGATCTAACATGTATTTCAACACATTTAACATGTATTGGACTACCTGCCAGCTAGAGGAGGAGGTGGGGGAAAGGAGGGGAAAATTTGGAACAAAATGTTTTGCAAGGGTCAATGTTGATAAAATTACCCATGCATATGCTTTGTAAATAAAAAGCTTTAATTAAAAAAAAACTATACTTGAACCCTAACTTCATCATCTATGATGTGCTTATAACAGAGGTAGAAAGGAAGAAATGGAGGAAGAGAGGAAGGGAGCAAGGAATGGAGGGAGGGAGAGAGGAAGGGAGCAAGGAATGGAGGAAGGGCTATGGAGGGAGAAAGGGCTATGGAAGGAGGAAAGGAAGAAGTAAAGGAAGAAGGGATATCAAGGGAGGAAGGGAGAGAGGGAGGGGAGGGAAGGGAAAAAAGGGAGGGAGAAAAAGAAGGGAAAAGAGAGGGAAGGAAGAAGAAAATAAGCATTTTATTTGAGTATTTTCTTGAACTCTGTTACTGCATCAGTGTGATAAATAACCACTGTATAACGGGATATCACACAAAGAACAAAACTAAACTAAATCTGTCCCTGATTTTGAAATGCAAAAATTTCTCTTCAGTTTTCAAAGCCCAGACTATGGAGGGTGCTTGTTAGAATCCTAGTGTTAAGTCACTAGTATTGAAAGAAACAATGCTTAAGTTAACACCTTTGAGAGTTCACACATTAGGTCACACATTAATTCACACGTTTGGGAGATTTCAGGGTTCAGTATGAGATATCCAAATTCACACCTCCCATAATCCCACTCTCAGAGGAGGAGTCAACCTTTGAGTTTACACCTCTAAAAGAGCATAAAAAGAGCTGAGCTCAGGAGAGTTCAGTGGAAAAGATTGAGAGGGGAGCGTCAGTTTGGAAGATTGCCAGGAGTCAGAGTTGAGCTAGAGGCAGAAGCTGGCAGACAAGCTGCAAGAGCTCTTGGAAGCAAGGAAGGAGATAGGCCTCTAAGAAAACTAACTGGGCTAATTCGGAAGAGACAATACAAGACTGTACTTAAATCCCTGGCTGCGTTTGAAGTGATTATTACTTAGAATTGAAACAAAGGCTGCCTCCAGAAAACCTCCCCAAGAAACCTGCTCCCAGAGAACCATCATATATTATACAAAAGAAGAAACACCACAGGTGCTAACTGATTGACTAAGCATGGCGGCCACTTAATAAGCTCATAAGATACTGGATCAATGAGATGCTGCTCTTGTCACTCTATTCACTTTCAGCAGGACACCAATAGTAGCTCTACACACCTGAGGGAGGGTTATGCTTGATTTTCACTGAAAAGGGGAGCCCAAATGTTGTCTATGTTACCATAACTGTCACCATCAAGGCAATCAAAAAGATCCCAAGATACATGTGGGAAAGGAACATCTGGGTACACCAGTGTCATAAGAGTAGGAACAGGGCATGCCCTTCACAAAATCAAAAATAAGAAGAGGAGGCTTCCATCTTGTGACCACAATCTTCTTTGTGTCATTGTGATCTCTCTACACCCCCAAATCATAGTGTTGATCCTCATGTTTTTTCTTCACCTCTCAATCCCTGAAATAAATTGATATCCATTTACACTTTAGTATGAATTTTAAGTCTAACCAAATACCCATCTGTTGAGTGTCTATTACATACAAGGCTTTGGGTAAGTCCTGTGAGAGAGAAGAAGAAATATAATCCAGAGTCCCTGCCTTTAATAAACTTAGGTGTTTTTTTTGTTTGTTTTTGTTTTGTTTTGTTTTAAAAGAAAACAAGACATATGCACATAAAATGTTAAAAAGCAATACAAGATTTATAGAATATTTTATGGCAACAACAGAAGGAAGAGATGTCATAAGGCAGAGTGTGATTAATTGCCTAATGAATGGTGCATTCATTCAGAAAACTTTTATTGAACATTGAGCTATTTGGTATGCTAGGTACAGGCAGGAAGAGCTTTTTTTTTTTTTTTTTTTTTTTAAAGGGGGCCTAAGAAAGAGATTGGTTTCACTTGGTAAGCAATGGAGGAGCCTTTTGAGCTAGGCTGTGAATGTCGGTGACTGTATGGATAAATGAAAAGCAAAAGGAAGGTGTTCATTGTGAGAATACATCTAAGAGCCCAATGTAGATACAGAGATACAATGAGAAGACAGGGTGAGAGAAAACCCAAAACCCCATGTCCAAAATGTAATCGAGGCTTTCACTGGGCCTCTAAATGTATATTGACCCAGAGGAATGAGAGGCAGGGCTGCTGTTGAAGGCCTGCCAGCACTCTCACCAGTTCCTATTCAGTGGAAAACTGATACACCAGTGTGGGTAGAACAGTGGCCCTTAACAAGAGACTTTAGAAATTCAGAACTCTGATGTCATCAACCAACAGAAAAGCAATCAGGACTACAGTTGGGAAGAATACAGGCCTTTTAAGACAACAAGGCAATATCCAGTGCAAATGGCTCCAATGTAATTACCAGATGATGAGGAGAAATCCCAAATTTGGTAAATAGAAGGGAATTAGATAGGTTAACTGCTTGGGGAAGAGGATCTGCTTATATTTCCACAGATGGAGAGTCAGATGGCTGACAATGAGACTGTTAAAAGAACTTTTAAAATCTTCAGGAATCATTGGATTTCCTAACACAAGATGAAACTGTTTTAGTTCTTGAAAAACCAGCAAGAATCATTGGATTCCTTAAGATGAAAAACTGTTGATGAGACTTTTGCAGTACTTCAGGGCTTACAGGAATTATTAGATTCCTGGCACATGAACTAATGGACAATGGATTCCTTATGGACTATTTCTAGGACTTAAGGACATGTGTAAATTTTCATTTTGATTCATGTTATTTGTTACATTACTACTAGCCTGTGTTATATTGTTATGTGCTTATGTAAATTATGTATAATGCCTCTCATATTGATGGATTTATGTATACCATGTATTCAGGGAAGGCGTGATCACCTTTTAGGTGGGGTTCGCACCTCCTTGAGAAATCAGGGAGGTCATGACCATCCTATGTTCCAAAAACATAAGAAAGGGGGAGATGTTGGAATCCTTACAAACTGCTAACTAATTAGAGTTGATCTAATCTTACAAGAAGATGTTTTGGGCAGAACCTGAAACAAGGTACTAAGTAGAACTAATTAATACAAGGCTTGTATTCACACCTTTACTCATCGGAGTTCACAAGTACGCCAGCTTCACAAAGTAAACTTTGTAATTCACACCTCCCTTAAAGCTCTTAGGGCCAGAGAGCACTATGGGAGAAAACCCATAATCCCTCTCTCTCGTATTCCACAATTCCTCCCTCTTGTATAAAAGAAACAAACACAGAGCACTTTGAGAGATTTCTCCGGAATGACATGAAGAGCGGAGCTGGCTGGAGGCTGAAGAAAGCAGAGGCAGAGGCTGAAGGACAAAACCTTTGGATTTGGCGACATTCAGAGGGAGCTCTTGGAACCAAGCAGAGAGATAGGCCTCTAAGCTAACCGGGCTATATTGGAGATAATAAAAGATCTGAACTTTTATCACCTGGCTGAATTTTGAGAAGAAAAAGCTCACCACATTTGTATGCACGTGTGTGTATGCATGTGTGCGTGTTTGAAAGCATGCAGAAGGAGCTCAGAGGCCACTGTGTCCAACCTAAACAAAGAACCACCTCTCTTTCCCTTCCCCCACATAGGTGACAACCAAGAGGCCAGAAGGATTCTGCTCAGGGACCTTCAGCAGAAGTCCAATGGAGTACATTTCACCTTGGAGCATCTATAATTGGCATAAGTCCCACCCCTTATCCCATCGAATATCAACATCAAGGCTAAATTTGCTTCCTGAAAATGTCTCTCCCTAATTCCGAGTTTTGCCCTCTAAGATCCAACAAAATGCGTCTCCCAAATATTTGAAGATAGTTCTTATTAGAAGTTATCCTCTTCCCTCATGCAGATCTTCTCCAATCTGGACACCTGGGGTTCATTCAATCTCGTCCTCCTTATGGTATGAACTGGAGGCCATTTGCCACCCTAAGTGTCTTTCTTTGGCCACTGGCCACATCTTGTACTAGCAAACAATGTGGAGAAAAGGTATCATTCCCATCCTAAGTTCTGTCTGAGAAAGAACATGCACTTGGGACAGGTCTAACAATAACAGATAGGGACCTACACAGCTCCTTTCAATTTTGC
Source organism: Antechinus flavipes (assembly GCF_016432865.1). Lineage (NCBI taxonomy): Eukaryota > Metazoa > Chordata > Mammalia > Dasyuromorphia > Dasyuridae > Antechinus > Antechinus flavipes. Next base: position 67,826,174 of record NC_067404.1, on the reverse strand, counting down.
TCTAGTACCCTCTGCCCCAGGTTCTCCAGTGCAGATAATTAGGCTGAAAAAAATCCCATCTCTTAAGATATTCTAATAATGGAGGCAAAAGTGCCCTTTCTCCCCAGCACAGTCTGTATAATTACCTTAGTTCTTCACTTCATTTTGGATGTGTAGACTCAGCCTTAATATTTAGATTAAGCTTCATTTACAGTAATGAAATGGCTATTATTAACGAGAGATTAATAAATTTAAAAATTATCACCGTGTGAGATTTTTCTCTTCTACAGAGGGACTATTAATAATTATTAATCCTTCTTGTTTTAAATACCTCTCCAGAGTGACTACATGAATTACATCCTATGATGTGAGTTGCAGTAGATACTGTCATATACTTGGAAACATCTGCTACTCTGCTTGAGAATAAATTCCCGGTAAAGGTCTAAAATTCAATCTGCCAGAAATGGTTCAGGGAAAAGAGAGCCACAGTGCTTTCTGATAGAGGCCCACACCAGAATTCTCTGCTTGTGTGAAATATCCCAATCTTTCAGCATATCTCATCTCAAACTCGGCATGGGTTAGAGCAGTACTGGCTAGGAAGTCATTTCAATTGGCTAAGGAGCAACATCGAGGGAGTCCCTGTTTGTCTCTGTTTCCATCTCCATCCCTCCCTCTCAGACTCCAAAGGGTTCCCAGGGAGCTGAGGCAGAGGACACAACACAGGGAATTAGGACTGGTGCTCTTCCCTCTGGGTATCCCAAACGTGTTCCAAATCATCACAGTGAATGTCATGACATCCCTTAAGAGTGAATTAATTTGAAAACACTCTCATTTGCAACACACAGAAGCAGAGTCTATTAGAACTTGGAAGGGACCTTGCATATCAGGCAGTACAGCACATTAGAAGTTAGTGGACACGAGCATGAATCCTGGCTCTGGAGTGACCTTGGACAAAGTATGAATCACTCACTAAGGTTTTATGAAATGAGTGCCTATGGAGTACACCAGGATCTCCCTATAAAAATATGAAGAATAAAACAATCTGTACTTGCAAGAAGTTTACAATGCATGAAGAAATGGATGGATGGATGAAAAAGCATTTATCTAGCATTTACTACATACATAGCATTGTACTTATTTCTGGGAATACATGTGGAAAAGCAAGTAAGCCATAACTCTTCAGGAGCTCCTATTCTGATGGAGGGAGATGGCATAGAAGAGTTCAGAGTCAGAAGGAAAGGCCCCATGGTCCCTAGGGAACAGTGAAAGAGCATATAATAATGTCTTTTCTTTGCTGTTGTTTACACTGACCAAATTCTATGTCGGATATTGAACCTCTCGAACATCAAAGAGTCTAAATGTGAGAGCTTTCCCTTCTGGCTTTTCAGGAGCTTTCACTATCCCTAAGAAGAGGAGATAGTTGATAGGCCTTATCTCCATAAAAGCCTGCTTTAGGAACCAGGCAGTCCCCCCTCCCAGGGGTCAGCACTATTCCAGGGGAATCTTTGGCTGCTCTGATAATAGGTTGCAAACGCTATGCAGATCAAGTTAGTGGTGACAAGCATGTCAGGTGCCTTCTTCACAGGGGCCCTCATTGCTAACTTTGGAGGCTGAGATGGAAACATGACTGGTAGTCAGGAAGACCTAGATATTCCTAAAATTCTTCAGCTCAGGGGCCCTGACTGCTGCTCTTGGAGGCCTGAGGGGGAGGTAGTGGCAGTGTTTGACTTGTCTAATAATGGGCCTCAGTTTTCTAATTTGTAAAATATGGCACAAGGCAAGCTGGCCTCTAAAGTCCCTTCCAGTGTGGATTGTATCTCGGGCTCCCAAAGTAAAATGGAGAAAAGAGGTAATTCTAACACTGCATTCTCCTTTAAGTCCGAGGATAGTCCTGGTCACGTCCCTGATTTGGCAGGGCACCTGGTTAGTGACTTGTAAAGCCAGGATGTGGATTCCCATCACCCATTTCTTTCTGTTGCACCAGACTAGAGAATGGGGATGTGGGAAGGGTGGGTAGCATGGGAAATGGTGTTGTTCAAGTCACATATGTAAAAGTCACTTATCTAAAAGCATATGGAAATCTGAGAAAACTGAATGTAAGCTAAGGAAAATCCTACCATCTCACATTAGATTCAAACCTTCATGTCTGAGCACCATTATTATGTTGCTAGAAAGATTTAAACATATACTTAGGTGAACTCTCTCTCGTGCACACATGCACACACATACACAGATACACACCCACCCTCTTTGAAGGAAAGAAAGAGAAAACAGCTAAGAATACGTCAGGTGTGATAGTTATAGATGCCTCAGTGAAGAAAAGAGAAGAGAGAAGAGGGATCTCTGGGTACTAGTCTACGAGGTATATGCATTCGGGAGAAACATTAATTATGTACATCATGGTTTACTGAATAATGTGACATATCTGAACGTGTCCACTGCCTTTCACAACCAAGGATAGCTTGTTTTCCCTTGTTCCACAGAAAAAAGGAAGCCATGGGAGAATATCGATTATTTCAAAGAATACCGATATTTTCAAAGTGTCACACAAACAAAGTCTAGAGTTTTTGGAAGCTCCAGTATTTTAGAGAAATTAAATTAGGAAATGAGAAACACTGTGTTCAGAGCTAGGTGGCTAGTAAATCACCTTTCAACAGTTAATGATTTTTATCATCCCTTTCCTTTCCTTTCTGATTTATTCTTAAATTTGGTTGCAAGCAACTCAAAGAGAAAAAGCATAATCACAACTGATCAAAGTTCTCTAAGCCATCTTCTCACAATCAGCAACTGGGCCCATTCCCAAAACATAATCTGCTAGATAACAAAAGCCGGTTAAGAGTTTGGGAGGACTGGTAGTACGGGCCTATTGCAGCAGCTGCCATCCAGAATGATGTGGTGAAACCCATTGAACTCATGGTCAGGTGTGAGAGGCCCCTCCCCACTCGTTCTGCTCACTGTTTTGACCTTTAGAGGTCCATATGAGGAACACACTTTGAAATGTTCCTTGAGCTGGTTCCATCCCCTCTATACATACCCAAGCACTCCCAATGGTATGAAGAGATCTATTTATGGCACCCAGCCTGAAACAGACATTTTCCTCCTCAACTGCATTGTCCAACTTACCACTGCGAATAGGCTCTAAGCTGAAAGCTCTCTGCAAAGTAGGGAAAATCACTCTCTCGCTATGCTTCCCTCTCTCTCCTTCCTGTTTCCCCATCCCGCATCCCCAAATCCCACATTAATAACAACGATGCTCTTAGCATAAATGACGGAGAACGATGAGCTAAAATAGGAATTGTTCCCCCCAGAGGGAGAGTTTTCCTTACAGCCCCAGTATTCCCTTCTGTAAAGCTATCCCTCTTCCGGGATATTGTTTTTGTCCATTCAAATTGCTATGCTTGATTCCACTATGTTTGGATTCAGTTTTCAAAGAGGAAGGACCAGGGAAAGAAAAGAACGCCCATTTTGGGCATCTTGAGCTTGAGGTATCAATTGGACACACACATCAATACGTGTGTCAGGCAGCTCAATATGCAAGACCAAACTTCGGGGGATATTGATCTGGGAGCTACTGCAGACACCAAGAGAGAAAATCTGGACTAAGAAGAGAAGCCCAGAATAGCATACCCACAGACAAAGGGCAGAGCATAAATAAGGAACCAGCAAAGATGAAAGGATCAGTCACTCAGGAGGAGAACCAGGAGAGAGAAATGTCATACAAATCTAGACAGAAGAGAGTAATCTGCAATTACACAGGATGAAGTCCAATATCCAGTGTTGTGAAGATGTCAAGAAATCATGATGAGGACTGAGAAAAGACCATTGGATTTGACTGAGAACCCATTGAAAACCTTGGAGAGAGAACACTTTCTGCTGCCTGGTGGGGCCAGAAAGCAGATTCCAAGGGACTAAGATGTGATTAGGGAGGGAGAAAGTATAGACAACAAGTGGAGAGGGCTTTTTTGAGAAAGGGAAGCAAAAGAAAGACAATAGCTCAGGAAGAGGCTGAATCTGATCATGGATTCCAGGATCCAAGATGTCCACATCGGCCTGACGTGTAGTTAGGATGGTTGAAAACCAAACAATGGATCTGGTTACCCAATGACACTAAAGATACATGTATTTCAAAACTTGCTACAGAATTAAAAAGAGAATCTGTGACTGTAGCAAACTCTAAATACAATTTACTTACTGTCACCAATGTCAGAGGCTGGACAACATGCCGAGAGCCACTGACAAAGCTTCTGAGCTCTCATTTTATCATGTGGTCAGAAGAAGAAATGACTAAATGGCAAGATGAGGGCCTCTAGGCAGTGAGTATATAGTAGAAGGAGAACCTGGTGGCCACAGCTCAGCAGAGACTTAGCCATATTCAGGGAACATGCCCCTGGCAGCGAATGGGGCCAGCAAGCTTGGCACTAGGTCCCTCTGGCCATCAGGCAGGGAGCAGAGCTGTAGCTTGGGTGCCAACACTTGGCACTGTGAGCAGCCTTTCTGGCTTAGTTCCTTCATTTCCACTTCCTACCAGGTGTTATCACAGGGTAACAGAACAGCCTCCAATTGGCTTCAGATTTACAGCAGGCAAAACACTTTCCCTACACTTCCACCTTCTACAGCATCCAGCTTGATGGCTGAGGAGCTGTCCACCTCTACTTGGGGGGGCTCTCCTCTCTCTCTCCCTGTCCTCCCCCATTCTGCTGCTCCAATCTTTCCCTTTTCAAGAGGCCCTTACAGAATAGAAAGAGGGAGTCTGAATTGGATTGAACCTGCGCTCCTTTCCCGTTCCATATTTATGATCCAAGGATGTGCCAAGCACTGGGCTAGATAAGGGAGATACTGAGACAAAAACCAGAGGGGCTCTGCTCTCAAGAAGCTTACATTAGGCTGGGGATAAAACATCTGTTATGACACAATCCAACAAGCATTCATTAAACATCTATTCTTTTCGAGGCACTGGCTACCAAAAAAAAAAAAAAAAAAAAAAAGAAAAACCCAAACCAGTTCTAGTCCTCTAGGAGAAAGCTGTGGCCAACCCTTGGGTATTTACACTGGTAATACATATGCATGTGCAAAGGTACTTAGGAGCTGACTCAGTCTTTGCCCTCCCCCTCAGGCATCTGTTTTGGAAAGCTTCCTTTTCTGATACTACTTGAGGCTCCAGGGACTGACTCCCGCTTTGCAAGAAGGACCCTCAATATGAGACTGCCAAAACATATCCCTAATGAAGGCCTCCATTTTAATCCCAACCCAGATCAAAAAACAGTCCTTTTGACTCCCTTTTCTAATGTATTATTTATGAAGTCTAGCTGCTGTTTATTCATTTAGTTGAGACCATCCTCTGCTCCCTCCAATCTCCCAAATGTCATTTGAACTCTCCTTCCCATTTAATCCAGGTGGACCATGGACAAAAATCATTAACCATAAAATTAGGGCATTTGCTCTTGTGGCTCATTTCCTCTGGGAACTCATTTTGGGGGAAAGGGGAAGACAGGCTCCGAGGTGCTGTGACACACCCCTTCATCACCCACCTTTTCTCCAAGCAGTAAGTGGCCTTATCTGCTCCTAATTTCTAAAGGCAGCTGTGTGTGCACAAGAGGAGAAAGAAAGAGGGAGCCATGTCCCACCACACCTGGAAGATAAAACACTTTTTCCTCCAGATAGGAACAGGTAAATAAAGCAGGTGGTTTATGAATATCTAGCCTGCCCAGGTTTTCAATTCTACATGAACTGTGTACTTAGATGCTTTGGACCCATTTTCAGGTCTGTGAGCTGGATAATTTATGCCCACAATCTCTCATCTCTGTGATACAGAATTCTCAACTGCCTAAATGCCTCTATCTCCTATACATACACACAGACACAGAGAGACACAAAGACAGACAGACAGACACACACACACACATACACACACACACACCCCTGGTATATCATTTCCATTCAGCTTAGTCCCAGCCCATTCTAGAGGTGGCCCAATTCAGTCATCCATTTGCTTTGTATCCTCTCTAATGTAGACCTGTCATTAACACACTTCCCTCTTAGGTCTTTTCCCAGGTGACTACAATGGGGTGAGATTCTCACTTGTCAAGAATATTCCTTAAAGGAAATAGGTTTTCCTTTATTCCTAGTCAAATATTAGAGGCACAGCAGAGTGCTGAACCTGGAATGAGTAACTCATCTTTCTGAGGGCAAATCTGGCCTCAGGCACTTAGTAGCTGTGTGACCCATGGCAGGTCACTTGATCCTGTATGCCTCAATTTCCTCATCTATGAAACTGAGCTAGAGTAAAGAACCACTCTAGTGTCTCTGCCTGAAAAACTCAAAATGAGGTCACAAAGAGTCAGACAGGGCTGAAAATGACTCAAAAACAACAGTCAAACAGGGAGAGAGTGAGAGAGTAGGGAAGTGTAAGGAAGCCCTGCTCTCCATAATTATTTCTTTGGTTGGGCATTCCCACTATTATCATCTATTAGTTCATTCACATGGATTCACTTCTCAGATTCATTGGTGGAGACCCTGGCATACAGAGTCCTGAAAGAAACATCTGGTTTAGGAACAGGGAGTGTCCAGAGCATGGGGCCTAGCCCGAGAGGGGACCGAGGAGCAGAACCCAGTGTTTCCAAAGGACAGCTTGGTTTAAAAAAAAAAAAAAAAAAGTTCTGGGGCATGGGAAGGAAAGTGTAGGGAGAAGGGGTGTTATGGAAAAAGAATTTCCTGATAGGGATGATATTTATCTTTGACAATACTTAGGCCTGTTTCTGATGTTTAAATATGTTCCGCCACTATCTTCTGTTCTCTTTCTCTAAGATGGCCCATTTGAAGGCTCGGCCAAGAAATAAGCCACCCAATTTGTTTGTGCCCTGGATTCTGTGAAGAAAAGTAGGCAGTTTTCTAATCAGCTAAATGGCTTGAAAGAAAGCCTGGGGGTGGAAGGATGGCAATCTGTCATCCCAGCATTTTCCCTTCAATGAATTTACTTTCAAACTTTTCTGAACAATAACTATTTTAAGCTTGAAGAGATAAGAGAGAACATAGAATAATTTTTGCACCAACTACCTCTTTTAATAAAATGCATGTTATTAGACATAAGGTTGTCTCTATTTTCTCATAATATATATATTTTTCTTCATTTTTCAGCAGAACATAATTCCTTTATTACTGAAAGAACAGTGGCTCTCCAACTTCAACATGACAGTCAGATGGAACCATTTCCTTAAGTCCAATCATAATCATCAAAAACAGAAAAACAAAAGATGTATATTTGAAATCTCTTTGGATATTTAGGAGGGCTCCAAGGTGTCATGGGATACCTGAGAATATCTGAGCAACTTGAAAGCATAGTAGTCTGCCCTCTTTAGGAAGCATCAGCCACCCAGCCCCTCTAACACCTCTTTTCCGATAAGACTAATCTGCTCAACTGAGGCAGGCTAGAGTTTGAATTGATGCTAATAGTTTAAACTGATATCCCTCCTAGGGCAGAGAACCAGAGCAACTCCATTAGGAAGAATAATCACTGGCTGCAGCCATCAATAAGACTGGCAGGAATTGAATGCCAACCACCCTTTTCTACCTATGGGTAGGGTATAGACCAAAGTGGAGGAAGCAGACAACCTGTGGGACTCCTACTCGTGATCTCGAAGCAGCCATAAGACACTTTTCTTAGGGATGAATATTACACCTATATATTGAGGGGAGGAGTCAAGTATATTTCTGTGACCATTTCCAGTGTCACAGAACATAACTGAAAATGCTGTGTCTGTACCAAGGTAGTTGGCAACAAGATAATTTCCCTAATTCTTGACTGTGATTAGGTATAACTAGTCCTACACATCAGAGGGAAATGTGTTCATTAGAGCTAGCAAAGGGTAAGACAAGAGAAAGTTACTTAGAGTGAAAGAAAATAAAACAAGGGTAAAGTCCTGCTAATTGAATTCCTCCACAGATGGGCCTGTGGGACCTTGGATAACTATGTTCACTTCTCTCTGTATCAGTTTCATTGTCTGTCAAATAAGGAGTTGGGGACAGATGACCTGGATGCTCTCTTCCAACTTTCAATACTCGATCCAATGCTGTTGTTCATTTATTCAATTGTGTCTGAATCTACGTGACCCTGTCTCTGGGGTTTTCTTGGCAAAGATACCGGAGTGGTTTGACATTTCCTTCTCTATTTTGTGCTCATTTTACAAATGAGGAACCAAGGCAAACAGGAGTTGTGACTTGCCTAGGGTCATACAACTAGTGTCTAAGGATGGATTTGAACTCAGACCTTCCTGACTCCAGAACTAGTGTTCTATCCACTCGGCCACCCAGCTGCCCATATGGTCTCAGAGAACCTATTATTTTGAATCTGGCCTGCCCTTACCCTAGATGTGTGGTGGGGAGTCCTCCCTTCCACTGAGAGCAAGGTGTTCACCCCGCCTCCCCCAATTTGGTTTTTTCTTTGTTTATTTTGGTTTGTTTTTGAGTCTCTGTCTCCTTATCCTATGGCTTATCTTTTGGGGTTTTTTTGCTGAGGCAATTGGGGTTAAGTGACTTGCCCAGGATCACACAGCCAGGAAGTGTTAAGTGTCTGAGGCCAAATTCGAACTCAGGTCTTCCTCACTTCAGGACTAGTGCTCTATCCACTGCACCACCTAGCAGCTCCAGCTTATCTTATCTTAAACAAAGATATCTTTTAGTTTTTATATAATCACTATTTCCAGATATATTCTCCATCTAGGCCTATCCATATACACACATCCTGAGTCCTCTCCCTGGCAGCAAAACAAAAACAAAGACCATTTTGCAAAACCAATCACCACCATATTAGCATGGACAACATTCTTCATTCTCTATTCCCAAACTTTCCGAGCAGAGGAGGTGAGCATTTCCTCCGCATTTTATTTCCTCCCAGGAGCCAAAACTGGTCAGAACAAATATGCAGTGATATGCTTCCTTTGATGATCCTAGTCATTCAGATTCAAGTCATTTGTACATATTTCTCTTCTAACTTCACACAGCAAAAGGACACTGGGTACTTACAGCTCTATCCTAGCTTCCCCCTAACCCCCCACAAATACACTTATCTCTAAGAGGAAAATGAGGTGAGTGAACTCAATAAAGAAAGAACTTGAATGACTAAAACTTAGATCTTCTGGCTCTCAGGCTAGTAGTCTTTCTTCTCCACTATCTTCTTCATTGCTTTCTACAGTTCATACAAGTCTCCCTAGAGTTCTCTCAATTCATCATACTCATCATTTCTTTGGGGACAATATTTCCTTATATTAATGCACTACATGCTCTTCAACCATCTCTCAATGGAAAGGAATCCACTGTTTCCAGTTCTCTGCTACCAGAAAAATGTCTTATAAATATTTGGGTGAGCACGATGGGCCTTTTCTATCTTTGACCTCCCTGTGCATATAGCAAAATTGCAGAGTCAAAAGGTACGGAAACAGTTCAGTGATTTTTCTCACATAATTCCAACTTGTTTTTCATAATGGGTCATGCAATTGGAAGCATCGACAAAAATCCATCAATGTGCCCATCTTTCCACAGGCCACCAACACTGACAAGGGACATATTCTGTCATCTTTACCAACAGGTTGAGTATAAAAAATGAAATCTCCAGTTTGCTTTGAAAACATCCATCCCTTATTATTGCCGACTTGGAACATGCTTTCGTATGCTTGTCAAAAAGCTTTCAAGTTGTTGATTTTTTTAAAAGTTTGTTTATATGGGAGAGTACTTTATCTTCAAACCAGGAACTTGTTAAATACATATTTCTCTTTTTTGTTGCTGGTTTTGGAGAAGGTTTTCAATTGCTTGTGAATACTTTGCAAGTTGTTTTTTAGCAACTTTATTTATAGAGGAGGAGATCTCGTCAGCCATCATACACAGTTAATCTCTGGACAGATACATTTCAATGCCAGATGCATTGATTCAATGCAGAGAATGAAGTAAAAAGAGTTAAATAGAGAAAGCTTTCCCTTATTCAACTCTTTTTACAGAAAAGAAAAAAAAGAGAGAGAATAAGTTTTAGGGTCCTGACCCCAGGATGTCTTTCATCATAAATGAATGGCTGGTATTGACAGACTTGGAAGAAATGCTTCAAGCTGGCAAACTCACTTAAGTGAGTGGAAAATGTAGTAATATTTAGAAGAGGCTGCAGAAATTGAGGTCAACCACTGATGTTATCCCTTCAAGGTCTAATGATAAGCAATAACTCAAACAGAGATTCGACTCCTAGAGGAAACACTTGGCTAGAGCCCAATTTACTACATTCCAGGTATTTTGTCTGACTCGAAGGATCATAGAAGCACAGCACACAAAAAAGACTTTGGAAATTTACTCCAGTGACCTCTACAACCTCTAGATTTCTTTTACTCAAACACAAAATCCCAGAAACAATAGCCTATGGGTGTGCGTGGCATATATACATACATACATATACATATCTATCTATCTATCTATCTATCTATCTATGGCTAGAGAGCTACATTATAGACTTAGCTATGGATTTCTAACTTCTTGGATAGATTCTCCAGAAAGAGATCATATCATTAATGACAAACAGTGGAGAGATATTAATAAGAACCTGTGAGCAAACTGAGACATATACAAAAAAAACGAGGGTTTCCTTAAAGCTGGAGGGAGTAGGGGGACTTCCTAAACAGAAACAGACTGCAAACTGCCTCAGAATTAGAAGAAATTTAAGGGATTTGTCTGAGGCACAAAGAAGTTTAATGAGAAGCCCAGGTTCATACAGCTAGTTGGCTATCAGAGGCAATATTCAAACCCGGGACTTTCTCACCCAGTTCAACACTATACTCATGAGGACAAGACTATCTACTGAATAAAAAACCACACTCTTTTGTAGTTCAGCCCCAGTGCTTCCCTCACCATAAAGATCACAGTAAAGCAATGTTACTTCACCATTCCAGCTGAGAGTAGAAAGCAATTCACCAAAGTCTCAAAATCAAATGCAGAAAAGCAGAAATATTAAATGCATTTTTTTCAGATCATGAGGCAATAAAAATTACTTTCAATAAAAGAACAGGGGAAAATAGATCAACAATTAATCGGAAACTAAATAATCTAATTCTAAAGAATGAATGAGAGAGGGGCAGCTAGGTGGCAAAGTGAATAGAGCACCGGCCCTGAAGTCAGGAGGACCTGGGTTCAAATCCATCCTCAGACATTTAATATTTCCTAGCTGTGTGACCCTGGACAAGTTATTTAACCCCAATCGCCTCAGAAAACAAACAAACAAACAAACAAACACAACACGGATGGGTGAAACAGCAAATCATAGACACAATCAATAATTTCATTCAAGAGAATGACAATAATGAGACAACATACCAAATTTTGTGGGATATAGTAAAAGTGGTTGTTAAAAGAAATTTTATATCTCTACATGCTGACTTGCATAAAATAGAGAAAGAGAAGATCAATGACTTGGATTTGCAACAAAAAAAGCTAGAAAATGAACAAATTTAAAAACTCCAATTACTTATCAAATTTGAAATGCTAAAAATAAAAGGGGAGATTAATAAAACTGAAAGGAAGAAAACTATTGAATAAATAAATAAAATTAAGAGTTGGTTTTATTGAAAAAACCAACAAAATAGATAAATCTTTAGCTAATTTGATTAGAAAAAAGTAAAGAAGAAAATCAAACTGTTAATCTCAAAAAAGAAAAGGGAGAAATTTACACCAATGAAGAGGAAATTAGATCTATTTTGCCCAATTTTATGTCAATAAATTTGATAACCTAAGTGAAATGGAAGAATACCTACAAAAATATAGATTGCCCAGATTAACAGATGAGGAAATAAATTACCTAAATAGTCCCATTTCAGAAAAAAAAAAAATAGAACAAGCTATTAATCAACTCCCTAAGAAAAAATCTCCAGGACCAGAAGGATTTACACGTGAATGTTACCAAACATTTAAAGAACAATTAATTCCAATACTATGTAAACTATTTGAAAAAACAGGGAAACAAGGAGTCCTATCAAATTCCCTTTATGACACAGATATGTGACACCTAAACCAGGGAGGATGAAAACAGAGAAAGAAAATTATAGACCAATTTCTCTAATGAATATTGATGTAAAAATCTTAAATAAAATATTAGCAAACAGATTACAGAAAATCATCCCCTGGATAATACACCATGATCAAGTAGGATTTATACCAAGAATGCAGGGTTGGTTCAACATTTGGAAAATTATTAGCACAACTGGCTATACCAATAACCAAACTAACAAAAATTATATGAGTATCGTAATCGATGAGAAAAAGCATTTGCTAAAATCCAACATCCATTCCTATTTAAAAAAAAAATAGAAAGTATAGGAAAAACTGGAGTTTTCCTTACAATGATCAGTAGCACCTATTTAACACCATCTGTAAGAACCAGCTACACCCAAAGAAAGAACACTGGGAAATGAGTATGGACCACAACATATTATTTCTACTCTTCCTGTTAATGTTTGCTTGCATTTTTGTTTTTTTCTTCTCAGGTTATTTTTACCTTCTTTCTAAATCCAATCTTTCCTGTGCAACAAAACAAGATAACTGTATAAATATGTATACATATACTGTATTTAAAATATACTTTAATATATTTAACATGTATGGGACTACCTGCCATCTAGGGGAGGGAGTGGGGGGAAGAAGGGGAAAAGTTGGAATGGAAGGTTTTACAAGGCTCACTGTTGAAAAATTACCATGAACTGATACTAAGTGAAATGAGCAGAACCAGGAGATCAATATATACCTCAACAACGATACTGTTTGAGGATGTATTCTGATGGAAGTGGATCTCTTTGATAAAGAGAGCTAATTCAGTTTCAATTGATCAAGGATGGACAGAAGCAGCTACACTCAAAGAAAGTACACTGGGAAATGAATATAAACTGCTTGCATTTCTGTTTTTCTTCTCAGGTTATTTATACCTTCTGAATCAATTCTCCCTGTGCAACAAGAGAACTGTTCGGTTCTGCACACATATATTGTATCTAGGATACTGTAACCTATTTAACATATAAAGAAAGGACTGCTTGCCATCTGGGGGAGGGGGTAGAGGGAGGGAGGGGAAAAATCAGAACAGAAGTGAGTGCAAGGGATAATGCTATAAAAAATTGCCCTGGCATGGGTTCTGTCAATAAAAAGTTTAAAAAAAAAAAAAAAAAGAAATATTACCCATGCATTTGTTTTATTGTAAGGGTCCCTCTAATCACCAAGAGGGTCTCAACTGGACTCCTACCTTTCCCAGGTCTTCAGATGTATCTGGAACAGCTCTCTATAACTGAGTTCTTTCCCCACGAGCACCTGGGACACCAGATGTGTTTATTAAGTATTCTATATTTTCTATAATGGTGTCTCTCTCTCTCGCAGTTACATTCCTTCTTATATACCATCTCCTTACACATAGCCAGCTTTCTTTGTTCTTCACCCTGTCACGGTACAGGCTACTCAATAACAAAAATCATTAATCTTGGGGTAAACAACCTTTCACTACTGCCTTCCTGTTTTCCTCCTTTGCACACAATGTTCCCCCTCCTCAGGTTATTTCCTGCTATACAGCTCCTTTTGCCACATACACCTAACATTTTATATATAAAAAGCTATAATAAAAAATAAAATTTAAAATGAAAAAAATATAAATAAAACCATCTGTAAGCATCAGTAAGCATCATATGTAATAGGGACAAACTAGAACCATTCCCAATAAAATCAGGGTTGAAACAAGGTTGCCCACTATCATCATTACTATTCAGTGTTGTATTAGAAATGCTAGCTTGGGCAATAAGAGAAAAAAATTAAAGGAATTAGAATAGATAATTAGGCAATCAAATTATCACTCTCTGCAGATGATATGATGGTATACTTAGAGAACCCTTGAGAATCAACTAGAAAACTATTAGAAATAATCCACAACTTTAGCAAAGTTGCAGGATACAAAATAAATCCACAAAAATGATCAGCATTTTTATATATCACCCACAAAGTCCAACATCAAGAGATACAAAGAGAAATTCCATTTAAAATACCTGTCAATAGTATAAAATATTTGGAAATCTATCTGCTGAGGGAAAGTCAGGAACTATATGAACACAACTACAAAAAAAACTTTCCACACAAAGTCAGATCTAAACAAGTGGAAAAATATCAAGTGCTCTTGGATAGGTTAAGCAAATATAATAAAGATGACAATACTACCTAAACTAATCTATTTATTTAGTTCTACATCAATCAGACTCCCAAGAAACTATTTTACTGACCTAGAAAAAAACAACAAAATTCATCTGGAAGAACAAAAGGTCAATAATTTCAAGGGAATTAATGGAAAAATGCAAATGGAGGTAGGCTAGCTGTACCAGATCTAAAATGCATTATAAAGCAGTAGTCATCAAAACCATTTGATACTGGCTAAGAAATGGAGTAGTCAATCAGTGGAATAGGTTAAGTTCACAGGACAAAATAGTCAATGACTATAGCAATCTAGTGTTTGACAAACCCAAAGACCCCAGATTTTGGGATAAGAATTCACTATTTGACAAAAACTGCTGGGAAAATTGCAAATTAGTATGGCAGAAACTAGGCAGTGAGCCACACCCAACACTATATACCAAGATATGGCTGAATGGGTTCATGATCTAGACATAGAGTGATATTATAAGCAAATTATCACTACACACCTCTCAGATTGGCTAAGATGACAGGAAAAGATAATGACGAATGTTAGAGGGATGTGGGAAAATTGGCTCACTCATATATTAGTGATGGAATTGTGAACAGATCCAACCATTCTGGAGAGTGATTTGGAACTATGCTCAAAAGAGTTATCAAACTGTGCATACCCTTTGATCCAACAGTGTTACTACTAGGATTATATCCTAAAAAGATCTTAAAAGAGGGAAAGGGACCCACGTGTGCAAGAATGTTTGTTTTAAGCAAATACTGAAAGACAAAATTGGGCCCAGACTGTAAAAACCTTTATGTCTCAATTGATTAATTTGGATTCTTTGAGCAGTGGGAAGACTGGGAAATGGGAAAAACAATGGGAAGTGATCTGTCATCTCTAGAACACTAAATACCTCCTTGCAAGGACTTAACATTCTAAAGAAGGAGTCAAGTAACTTTAGAAGTATAGGTGGTATAAATAAATATAAGGGGGCAGCTAAGGTTAGCCCTATTCGTAATGGCTAGAAATTGGAAACTGAGTAGATTGCCATCAGTTGGAGAAAGACTGAATAAATCGTAGTATATGAAGATTATGGAATATTATTGTTCTGTAAGAAATGACCAGCAGAATGATTTCAGAGAGGCCTGGAGAAACCTACATGAACTGATGCTCAGTGAAATGAGCAGAACCAGGAAATCATTGTACATGGCCTCAAGTAGATTGTACCATGATCAACTCTGAGAGACATGGCTCTTTTCAACCTCGAGGTGATTCAAACCAGTTCCAATTGTTCAGTGATGAAGAGTGTCATCTATGCTCAGAGACAGGATTGTGGGGATTGAGTGTGGTTCACAACATAGCATTTTCATTCTTTTTGTTATTGTTTGATTGCATTTTCTTTTCTTTTCTTTTTTTTTTTTTTTTTACTGTTTGAATTCCTTTTTCTTGGGCAGCAAGATAATTATATAAATATATATGCATATATTAGATTTATCATGTATTTCTACCAAGCTTAACATATATTGAAGTTATTTGCCATCTAGGGGAGGGGATTGGTGAAGGGTGTGGAAAAATTGGAACATAAGGTTTTGCAATAGTTAATGTTGAAAAATTATCCATGCATATGTTTTGAAAATAAAAGGCTTTAATTAAAAAAAAAAAAAAAAAAGACACCATGCAGCACTACTCTTCAGAGGATAAGTAGTGGGGAAATCAATGAGAAACTAACTTGGTGACAAATCATTTTATTATTTGACAGGCCTGGGGCTAATAATGGAACTAAAAATAGGCTTTCTTGCAGATGAAGTCTTGGAAAAAATCAGCACGTAGGCAGGTTGGATACGGTTTAATAATGAAAGGCCATTGTAGAGCGTAGGCACATTTATTCATACAGAAGCAGCACAGCATTGTGGGAGATTATCATGGGACCCAAGATTCTGAGGCACAACAATCACTAGTCCAAATCACTCATTTTACAGAGGAAGGAAACTTTAGGGAGGTAACTCAGTTGGCAAGAAGCTACAGACATCCTTGAAATCAACACGGTCTAGTTTCAAGCCCTGCCTTTGATACATCCTGGCAGTAAGACCTATGTAAGACATGCTACCTCTCTGTGCTCAAAGCAACTGCCTAAAATGCAAGTCACTGATGAGCTGGTAACCTGCTGTACTGGAAGGATATTTTACATTGTGAAAGAACTGTACCCTTATATACATGTATATGCATGTATATTTGCGTGTGTGTGTGTGTGTGTGTGTGTACAAGGGTACCAAAGAGGATGAATCTCAAGTTTGGTCTCTGTGAGAATTCCCTGTGTGAAAATTCATTATAATGAACAACAACTAGCATCTATATGGCACCCATGTGCAGGTATTGTCATAAGTGCATTACAACTATGATCTCATGTGATCTTACAATAAACCTGGGTGATAAGTGCTCATTTTACAAATGAGGAAACTAAAGCAGACAGTGGTCAAATGACTTGCCCAGTATCACGCAGTTTATCAGTACTTAAGGTTGGATTTATAAAATCAAGTCTTTCTGACTTAAGACAAAGGGCTCTATTCACCATGCTATAGCATAACTGTTTCTGTAACTACTAATAGAGAGCAATGATTATGAAAATCCTCACACTAAAAATGAGGATAGTAACTAGTACAACTATGACTACTACTAGTAATAACACTATGACAATGATGATGATGATGATGATGATGATGATGATGACAACTTGACAATGATAATTGTGGTAGATTTGCAGCTGATTCATAACAAATATGTAAAGGGCCACCTTGACACTCTGTGGGGGTGATCTGTCCCACAGCTAGAATGTGTCAGAGAGGGCTCTGGGCTTGGGGCTTCCTGTCGCCTATAAGCTAGCCCTCTCACTATTCACTATAGTTTAGGGGATAGAGTGCAGTGGTCTTCTTAGAAGCCTAGATGAGACATGCCATGTAGAAATAGTTGATTTTCCTTTAGTACTCAAAGGCACTAGGATAGTATGCATGGTGCTAGGTGAATCCAAAATAGAGAAAGAGCTCTGAATTCTTATTTGGAATCGTAAAAGCATATGCAGATGGGGACAAAACTCACTTTGAATCAACACATATCTTTGAAAAATCCCCTAAGTTTTGGGGCACTCTATTAGGTGCTGGGGACACACAGACCGATTCCCCCAAGAAACTCCCATTTCATTGTGGGAATACAAAATGTACTCTGAGAAGTAGCAAAGTATATACAAGGTGATGAAACATCGTTATGGAAGGGGTGGAAAGGGATCACTAACATCTGTGGAGATGAGAAAAGGCTGGAAGTGGGAAGTGGCACCTCAACTAAATCTTGAAGGGATTTGGGGCTTCGGAGAAAGAGAGATAAGGTAGGAAAGCAGTCTAGACAAGAGCACAACCAATGCAAATGCAGAGGGCTGGGAGACATGATGCTGTGGACAGGGAATGGCAGGTAAGGCAGTTTGGGGGGGGATGGGGGAAGTACAGTGCAGGATGGGGAATAATTTAAGTCAGTCTAGAAAAGGTAGACTGCAATACCAAACAAAGAATTGGCAGGAATTCATTTCATTAGAAAAACTTGTTTTTAAAATTTTAATAACTGTATTTCACGGTAATTGTTTTTCTTTGTAATACTACATATTTTATTCTATGCATTTATAAATATTATCCTGAGAAGGGGCCCACAGGCTGCATCAGACTGCCAAATGGTCCAGAAAACAAAAAAGGCAAAGAGCCCCAGATCTACAGGGAATGGAGATGCTGAATCTTTTTCAGCGGGGAGTGACGTGGTCCAAACAATGCTTAGGAATATCAATTTGGCAGCAATCTGGAAGATCCACCAGTAGAATAAGTGCTAACATTTATATAATACCTTGAGGTTTGCAAAATGCTGTACAAATATCTCATTCTGGCTCCTTCTAGGACTAAGGCAAGAGTCCACAGGGTCCCTGGGACTGGTACTGTCTGGGGAGGACATAGCCTTCAGGTAAGCTTTGTTTCTTAATTTTAATTCCACATATTGTCTCTTGTGAATGAAGTACTATGCTCCACTTTTTTTAGCTGATGGAGCTGCCATCTTCTTAGATCTCCAAGACCCCTAAGTCAATTCACCTTCATTGAGCTCTAAACAGAGGAACCTGTCCCACAGTTTGTGCTGTCAGGTCAACAAACTTGACTAAGACTTGTAAACTTCTTTTGAACACAGATGAATAGGTTTGTGGCAGAGATGGCTCTTGGGTACAAAATGCATATGGAATAATCTGTGCATGAGTGTGTTCGATAGGAACATGGGCATGAAGTAAAGCAAATTTTCTTAGCAGGATTTTAGAGAAGCTACTTGGTGCTACAATAAGGAGAAAACCACCCGTCAGTATGCCATCACTTTTTCTTAAAATCATTATTTCTCAGGTATTTTCATTACTGGGTACTTTATCCTCCTTAAATCTCTCATTGCCAATTTTATACTGTTATCTGTCTTGTCTCCAGAAGCCCTGTGATGGGCTCAGTACTGTAATTTTTTTTAATTTATGAAATCCATAAATTTGTGTAGGTTGGTGAATGATTTCCAATCAGAGACAACTAGCAAACTAATTACCTTTCCCTTGTAACAAATTGGACCTTAATTGTGGGTTCTCTTTCTTTTGTAATGATTCCTTTCAAGTATAAAAATGGGAAGTTATCACTTGGGGAGTGAATGCAAAGCAATCTCAGGGAAGGCGGGAAGAGACCATGTAACTGGCCCCCTCCACAAGTATCATTTCAAAAACAGAACTTCATTTTGGAAAGTGCTGATTACAGACCTATGACCTATTAGAAAGTACATTCAAACCCTATTCCATACTCTCTTTATAAGGACCTATCAAGTAGAAAGTAATATTCTAAGTGATAATTCTAGGGGCTTATCATAATGGTGATTTTATCAAAAGTAGCCCATTAGTAATTTGCTGTTTTTATTTTCCCAGATGATGAGAAGGTACCTTCTTGTCGAAAAGAAAGCCAGGAGTACAAAGGGGTTATGTAATGCCTTTTGTATTTACGATGAGAATTTTTTTCATAACTGTTGGTTATTACAAACCATGATGACCTACCCATTTTTTTTCCTAAGCTAATTCTAAAATGTTAGGACTCAAATGACTAATTTTAAAATCTTATTAAAGTTTCTGTTATAAGCTTGTCATCCATATCAGTTCTGAAATCACAGGTAGGACATGTTACGTCCCCGTGTCCCAAGCAACCCCCTACCTAACATATAGAGAAGTTGCTGATTTGCCTTTGTGAAGGAGGTTTCCACATTAGCATTCTCCTAAACTGAAGTGAAGAAATCCCAGGTGTATACCCTACTCTCCAATCCCCCACCCTAAATGGTACCCTCTGATAAAAACCTACTGTAATGGCTCACTATGGCATGGGATATGAGAGCCTGAGATTAGGAAAGCTATGACAACTGCAGCAAATCTCTTCTAGGTCCTACCTGACAAAAACAAAACCCTTCAGGTTTGAGCCCCAAAAGGACTGGAAGGCTGCTGTCTGAGGATCAGTCTAACTTCCAGTAGTTTAGTTCAGAATGAATAATGTTTTGACTAAGTTAGTCAACTAGAATGAATAAGTTAGAGACTAAATGCCCTCTTTACCACTGGAAGAGGTATTCATCTCATTTAACCTGATAACAATATTATCCATCCTGCTAGTACTGAAGTATGATAGCGCCATTGTACCAGTTAGTATTCATATGCACCAAGAGGTACACAATGTTCCCATTAAATCAAGCTAATCTCTAGGTCAAAGTTCAATTTCAAATTCAGATTAATTTCAATAGGAAATAGCAACCACATTACACACTGAGCATTTTTTGAAGAGTATACATAATTTACATCATTGTTATCACTCAACTAGCATTATTCAAGTTTATTAACACTTGAATAGAATGGGTTATGCTACTCAGCCTTCTTAATGAATACATCTTCCCCTTCCTCTCCACAAACTTTACCATTAATATTAGCCAGGTCATGTCCATCAATATTGATAAACATTTATTAATCACGTACTATCTTTCAGGCACTGTGCTAAATGCTGGTAAGTTATCTATCTCTTTTGTATTCATTCAGAAAATATTTAGTGATTGCCTCCTATTTGGGTGGGCACCCAAGAGCAAAAGAGGCTGTTCATCTGGTTCACCAGCTACGTCCTGTGCAAAGGAAACATAAGTACAAGCACTAACAAGTAAATGACAAAGCGACAACTATGTAAGTGTAAAATACTATGAGATCAGTGGCACTCATAAGTTCTGCAAAGAAAACAGAATCTCTGATAAGGGACCACTGTGGTGGTCTGGTCCAACTCCTATGTGAATGAGAATTCCTTGCCTTTATGATATCCCCAACATGTGATATTCTAGCCAAGGGTCCTCAAACTTTTTAAATAGGGGGCCAGTTCACTGTCCCTCAGACTGTTGGAGGGCCGGACTATAGTCAAAACAAAAACTTTGTTTTGTGGGCCTTTAAATAAACTTCATCGCCCTGGGTGAGGGGGATAAACGTCCTCAGCTGCCACATCTGGCCCGCGGGCTGTAGTTTGAGGACCCCTGTTCTAGTCTATGCTTGAAGACAACCAGAGAGGATGAACTTACTACTTCCCAAGGCAACCCATTTCATTTTGGGACAGCACTGATTTTTCATTAAGATAACCAATATAATGCCACAGTGTTCTCTGCTTCCAATCCTACTTCCACCAAATCTCTGTTTCCAACTTCATGTGGCATCGGTCACCATTCTGCCTGCGCTCATACGAACTTTATCCATGTAGCGCACTAACAACTTCACAGAATTCTTGTTGTTTGCCCTTCTTTTTCAAAGCTGACTTGCATGTGAATTGCATTTACGTGAGGCAGAGGTGCACAAATAGCAAGATCAGGCTCTCCTCCAGAGTCATCAAAGTTCAGTGGCAGAACAAAAGTCAAGCCAGCAAAGACTCACGATGTACAGGATAACCTTGACATCTCCGAAGACTGATGAAGCTCTAAACACTCCACAGCACCTGCTTCAGTCACGTTCCTGACCGTTGGAACAAACTGTTCTTCTCCACCCATTCCACTGGGGAAGTCTTCCATGCTTGGGGTAGACACCTTTCCCACCAACTCAATGGTGGGTCTGAGGCCCCTTGGTTACCCTCCACTTAGTTTGGCTCATTTGGGGAGATAGTTTACCAGGCTGTAGCTGCTGCACATGCTCCAGCTTCTTGGAGCTACAGGTGACAGTTGGGGGGTAAATTAAGCCCCAAACGAGTATGAGCAACCCTGAAAAGGCCTCACCAAGCCCTTACTACCTGAACACTCTCTCAAGACCCTACTTTACATAAAACACCAAATATGGTTGCAATGGGGCAGAAAACCACCTTTTAAATGCTGAACATGATGATCTCGCTATCACCTAAGGCTTGAGAAAAACACTAGATTTCTGGGTAGCCATATTACACCACTGACTCCTACTGGATTTGTAAGCTTCTCAGACAAAGCCCTATCTGACTACACCAACCCCAACACAGAAAGATGAAATCTGAGCATAAAACTTCACATTTATCCTCACAAAATGCCAGCTATAAGGTTTGGTAAATGTTTTAGCTTACTGAATCCTGACTGGTATATACAATGTGTTAGCTAATCTGCCACTTTTGTACCATATGCAGATTCACAAGTATGTTCTCTTCTTAGCCTCTTTTTCATCTAAGGCATTTATTATTTTTATTGAAGCTTTTTATTTTCAAAACATATGCAAGGATAATTTTCACCATCGATCCTTGCAAAACCTTGTGTTCCAATTATCCCCTTCTCCTCACCCCCTCTCCATGATGGCAAGAAATCCAATCTATGTTAAACATGTTAAAAAATACATATAAATCCAATATAAACATATGTATTTATACAATTATCTTGCTGCACAAGAAGACTCAGATCAAAAAGGTAAAAAGAGAAAAAAAAATAAAATTCAAGCAAACAACAATATAAGAAATGAACATGCTATGTTGTGATCTTCCCTCAGTTCCCACAGTCGTTTCTTTGGGTGCAGATGGCTCTCTCCAACACAAGATCATTGGATTTGGCCTGAATCATCTCATTTTTGAAGAGAGCCACGTCCATCAGAACCGATCATCATATAATCTTGCTGTTGCCATATATAATGATCTCCTGGTTCTGCTCGTTTCACTCAGCATCAGTTCTTGTAAGTCTCTCCAGGCCTCTCTGAAATCATCCTGCAGGTCATTTCTCACCAAACAATAATATCCCATAACATTCACATACCACAATTTATTGAGCCATTCTCCAATTGATGGGCATCCACTCAGTTTCCAGTTTCTGGCCACTACAAGAAGGGCTGCCACAAACATTTTTGCACATAGAGGTCCCTTTCCCTCATTTAAGATCTCTTTGGGATATAAGCCTAGTAGTAACACTGCAGGATCAAAGGGTATATCCTTGGATGAACAAATTGTGGCAATGAACATTATGGAATATTTTTGTTCTGAAATGAGCAGCAGGATGAATACAGAGAGGCCTGGAGAGACTTACAGGAAATGAAGCTGAGTGAAACGAGCAGAACCAGGAGATCATTATACATTTCAACAACAATACTGTATGAGGATATATTCTGATGGGCGTGGCTCTCTTTAACAATGAGAGGATCCAAATCGGTTCCAACTGTTCAGTAATGAACAGAACCAGCTACACCCAGAGAAACAACACTGAGAAAGGAGTATGGATCACAACATCGCATTTCCACTTTTTTATTGTTTGCTTGAATTTTTGTTTTTTCTTTTCAGGTAATTTTACCTTCTTTCTAAATCTGATTTTTCTTGTGCACCAAGATGACTGTATAAATATGTATACATATACTGTATTTAACATATACTTTAACTATTTAACATGTATGGGACTTCCTGCCATCTAGGGGAGGGGGTGAAGGAAAGGAGGGGGGAAAGTTGAAATAGAAGTTGTGATAGGGTCAATGTTGAAAAATTACCCATGCATATGTTTTGTATATAAAAAGCTATAATAAAAAATGATGACTCTTTGAGTCTGGGAATTTCACCAGGTTCAAATACAAGTAATCACATGATAGTATACTTTTCATCATTTCATCTTTTGCAGAAGAAGAGCATGGCTTTGTCAAAAGTAATACAAAAATCTTCATAATCTATGTCTACAATATTTGGCTGATCTTAAAGCTTCAAATAATGAAAATAACAAAAATTACCACAATGATAAAATGGATGAACATGGGGATGATGACATAGCAGGGTTTTGTATAATACTTTAATATTAATATTATTATTATTTAATATTATTATTATTTAATATTAACCCCGTTTAACAAATGAGAAAACTAAGGCAGGCAGACGTTAAATAATTTGCTCAAGGCACACAGCTAGGAAGTGTCTGAGCGAGGATGTGAACTTAAGTTCTTCATGTACAATATCATAGAGTTGTCCAATTAAAAAAAAAAAGAGTAATAAGGTTACTCTGGCATAATCTCTTCTTGAAACCTTGCTGGCTCTTCATGATCATTACTTTCGCTACTTATAGTACATCCTAAAATATTACCAGAACTTCAAGTTAAACTCACTGGCCTACAATTTACAAATTCCGTTCTTCTTTAAAAAAAAAAAGGGGGGGGGGAGGGGAGAACACTCATGGTACCTCTTTTATTCTTTCATTTTCCCTCCGAAAATCTGACTGAAAAAAGATAAGAAAAGTCTTTTTCTTCCAAAAAGAAGAGAAAAAGAAACTAGTTCACGTAACTTAGTTTGGCTTTGGACAGCAGCTGCTAATAAGCTAACCTTCAATAACAACACTTAACATTCATTTCACATTTACCATGTGCCAGGCACTGTGCTAAGTGCTTTATCTCATTTGATCTTCAGAACAACCCGGTGAGATATTTGCAATTATTATCCTCATTTCACAAATGAGGAAATTGAGGCAAGCAGTCATCACTTGCCCAGATCACACAGCTAGAATCTCAGTCCAGATCTTAATTCAAGTCTTACTGAGTCTAGGCCTGGCACTCTATCCACTGTGCCATCCAGCTTCTTGGCTGTCCAAGGGGCTTATTCTGATGTATTAGTTTAAAACTTGTTACCTCAAAGAATATAATTTTGATAAAAAACTGCTTGCACAGTGTGGTTCTCTCTACATGGCTATCTTTCTAGCCAAACCTCACTCAAGTCTTGTCAAACAAAACTACCGAGCCATGGTGTGAAACTAGAAATCAAGCATCCTGCCATGCTCCCAACAGAAATCCCTTTCCTAATCAAGGGCAATGCAGCAGAGGATGTCTGCACCCCGTGCTCCCAAAGAGGATCTTGGCAGCACAGCTAGACTCTGAGCAGCTTAGCCTGTCCTCTCTTCTGGGGACCATGACAGACAGCTCAGAGGGGAATGTCTGTTCTATTGAAGGGAAAAAGGACTCTTACAGAGGGGACCTCAGGCAGCCTAAGTGGAGACAAAGACCAAGACTTGCCAAACACTGGATTTCTTGCTGTTTCAGGCTGGGCACCAGCAGGCTTTCTTTCTGTTTAAATGAGGGTCGGCAAGCCTAGACAGCTTGGGTCTTTCTATTTATGACATGAATGTTATTCAAGTCCCAGTCAAATAGCAGAGCCAAAATTTTTACATTATACATATGATGAGGTTTTCAACTTGGGATAAGGGACAAAAGGGATATTCCTACTCACTGCAAATGAAGTCTCACTAAAACCTTCAGCAAGCCACATACATTTTAAATATGTCACTCCTTCATTGGCTGTCCATTATCACTATATTACGTCTCGGATCTAAGCTTTGGATCCATTTCTGGAACTCCTCAAGAATTATTTTTTCTACCAACATGGTCGGCATTTGATTCTGATAATTACTAATTCCATTTCTGTCCTTGCAAATCTTGAACAAAATTATCTCCCTGATGCTTCCCCTTCAGCTGCCCAGAGACCCTTAAACCAGTTTATCATCTGAATACACAGTGTTATTTGATTCCACCATCCCACCTCCTTTCTCTATCCTTTGACCTACCATTTTGACTAAGGCAGGCCCTATCAGAGCCATGCATGAGACATGGTTCTCGCTGGACCAAGGCTCAGAGAAACTGATGAGGTCAAATTTATCTCTTTGCTTGCAGTCCTCTAATTTCATTTGCCCATTTGCCTATTTCTATAAAGGCATCTGAGCCCATGGCTTTTTAAGTGTTTGCCTTCTTGGATCGGATTTCCTTGGAATTTCTGGAGAACTCTCCTGTTTTTCTTCACATAACGCAGCCCGTTTTGATCGTATCTAGTTTGGAGAATACATGAGTATAGCTTCCCCCCTCAATGGAATGATTCTAATGTAATCAACTCATCTAAAGAAGGATTTGTGAAGTAAAGTTTGATTTGAGCAGAATAAAGAGAGGACAGCTTTTGAATTCTATCTTGCCAAGTTGAGTTTGAGTATGCAAGCCAATGAGGAGCCACAAGCTCTGGAGTAGAAGGGTGACTGAATGAAAACAGTAATTGAGGCAAGATATTCTGGGAGGTGTTGAATCTCCCTCACACTGCCTAGTGGAGTACAATAAATGCTGCCAAATAATTGAATTTCTTTCTATATTTGAGAGTGCTAGATCAGTCTTCTTTTACAAAAATGAAATCTAATTTTAAAATAGATCATGTAAATCTCTAGCTTTCATTTTTGAAAATCTTGGACTTGCTTTTAGAAGCATATGGCACTATAATTCTGATGCAATGTTGCATTTTACTTTAAAACTGATAGTTACTGCAAAGTACTAAGTAAATTTATTTCAGTATTTAGCGAAGACAATGCTGAATCTCTGCCTTGCCCCTTCTCTTCCCTTGTTCAAGTGTCTCATTACCAATGTAGCAGATATGTGACCCAAGGGAAATCAAAGTCTTCAGGAAACACTCACCAAAACCATTTGGTATTGGTTAATTATTTTTTGAAGCAGATCAGTGGGTCATACTACACTAAGGAGAATCAGAAATAATAGAACTTAATAACAATATTTTCACCGAACTGAAAACATATATAACCAAGGTTCAAGCTGGATATTGGCATAAAACCCTCCTCAGTGGGTAAGAATCCAATCTAATCTAACCAATAAATATTTATTAGATATCTACTATGTGCAAGATGCTATGCTAAGCTAGAGATACAATTAATAATAATAATAATAAAAAAAGAGTTCTTCTTGCCTTTAAGGAGCTTAGAATCAAATAGACATAGAAGGGCAACACACAAAACTAAGCAGAAAAATACTATGGGTAGCAGGAACTATGTTCTATGCAGTTGAAGGAATGCTTTCAGCAGATACTAAGTAGAGTAAGCAAAGTCCAGAATGATTAGTGCTCTGCGTTGATGTGAAAAGTAAGGTTGACTATAGCTATCATTATTCTAGTTCCAACTTAGAGAAAAGACATAACTTGCTTGCAAGCTCTTCTCAGGGAGTTTCTCCCAAAGGAAATCTCAAAGAGAGACTGAAAAGAAACTGAAATGGAGAAGAGTTGCTACCTCACTCATGTTTCAACTTTTCAGTTTGTCACAGGAGAGATTTGGGGACATTTCTGCATTGGAGAGATGATGAATACTTTCTCTCTTGGGTGAAATGAGATATCTCACCCTTAGTGGAAGAGTTCATCTATCCTATGTGATGAATATATCTTTGTTATATTCTAAAACATATGAACAACACTATGTAAACCTTAAAGAACTAGATAAATGTGCACTATCATCATCTCTATCATCATTATTCTATAGATCTTCTCTGATTTTTCTTTGATATCAATGAATAAATGTGTTTCTTTGCCACTTATTACTTATGATGCTATTTCTCTTTCTTTTTTTATGAGTCAACTGGGGTTAAGTGACTTTGGAGGATCATACAGCTAGCAAGTATTAAGTATCTGAGGCTGCATTTGAACTCAGATCCTCCTGATTACAGGGCTGGTGCTCTATCCACTGTGCCATCTAGCTGCCCCATGCTGCTATTTCTGTAAATTAGCACTGGGTGTAAAGAGAGTCAAGGCTTCATTTATAGCATGGGTCACGAGTGATAGTGATTAGGAATGCCAAAATCATTTGACCAAGACTAGCAATATTGACGGAAGCAAAGAAATATAATTATATCCTGGTTCCTCCTCTTTCCTCAGAAGAGCAGAGTGGCCAGGTTTAGAACCCCAAGTTCTGCCTCTCTTGCTGATAGAAATCAAAGTTTCCCTTGGAAAGAGGTAGGTGAGATTTCAGAATTATCTATGTATCTCTCCCTGGAAACTAAATTTAGACAAGCTCACACAGACATATACATAAAATACTTAGGAAACACATACACACACACACACACACACACACTCCTTTATGGAAATTCCTTAGGAATAATTTCCTTTTTGAAAAGAACTTCTGGATAAATGCCAAAGCAATGTGTCAAATTATATATCTTACATCGTATTCTGAAATCCAAAATAGATACATAATCTGAAAAATAAAGAACATACCAAAAAAATTAAAAGAGACATTCACATATCTCTTTATGTATATATAAATAATTTAGTTAACAAATTAAGGAAAAGAGACAGTTATAAAAGCTAAAAGGCAATTTTGATTACATAAAATTGAAAACCTCCTGTACAAAATTTAAGCATCTAAAACAAAAAGGAAAGTAGTGAAATACA
Source organism: Antechinus flavipes (assembly GCF_016432865.1). Taxonomy (NCBI): domain Eukaryota; kingdom Metazoa; phylum Chordata; class Mammalia; order Dasyuromorphia; family Dasyuridae; genus Antechinus; species Antechinus flavipes. The sequence goes on along the minus strand of NC_067404.1, from coordinate 67,798,310 downwards.
GAAAAAATCTTTGTATCAAGTTTGGTATCAATAAAAGTTTCAGAGTCAAGAAATATAGAAAATAAATACTTAAGAACAAAGTCAGTCCTCAACAGACAGTCAAAGGCTTTGATTAAACTGTTCTGAGAAGAACTGAAAACTCTTAACAATCATGTGAACGACTGTTTTAAGGCATTAATAATGAGATAAATGCACATCAAAAGAACCCTGAAGCCTTATACTCTACTTATACTTAATCTTATACACTAAGATGGCAAAATATCGGAATAATGATGAAGGGGCTGTGCAAAAATAGACATAATAATACAGTGTAGGTGGAACTGTGAAATAATATGGGCATTTTGGAAAACAATTTGAATTTGAGTGAATAAAAGGGCAAAAATGTCTCAATAGTTTGACCTAGAGATTCTTCTGCTAAGCTCATAACCCAAGAAAGTCATTGATAAAAAGGCTCTATATACAACAACATATTTACAGGGACAGTTTTAATGACAACAAGACACAACATTAGTTCCCATAAGCTATGGAATAGCAAAACAAATTACAGTATAAGAATGTAATGGGATTTATTGTTACACTGTAAGAAATATCAAACATGACAAGCCTAGAAAGAACTGCATGGATGGAGAAAAAGTAAAGGAAAAAGAGTGAAAACAAACTATATAATGATTCCACCAATACACATAGAAAGAACAACTACCAAAAAGCAACTGAGTATGAATGGGGCAGAAGTATGACAAAGAGGCCGAGTCCCAAAGATGAGATCTGAGAAAATACCTCCTACCTCTTCTTTAAAGAGGCAGGGAACAGGTCCATAGCTGTGAATACCAAACACACTTTCAGATTTTAAAATGGATAAATTGCACTGATTTTTTTCTCTTCTTTAAAAAAAACAAACAAACAGGATGGCTCTTTAGAGTAGAGCGGGGAGGAATATAGAAGAAAATTAGGTGACCTAGCATTAAAAAATATTAATAAAATGTATTTTTAAAAAATTTACCGTGACCATCATTGTAATTCTCCAATTGGTACACTTTGGAAATGTTCATTTTTCCTTACTTCTAAATATGTTTAACACTACATCCATTCAAGCAGGATATATAGATTTGAGGGGAAAAGTACAATCAAAGATGGTAAAAAGCTACTGCATAGCTCAATGTTGACTGTTTAAACCATCATTTCTTCAACACAAAGAGTGATTTGCAATTTGAATATATTGGTTTTTAAATTATGTGAGTTTAAGGTTTTAAGAAATCACAGCTGTAACTAGAACATTATTTACTGAGTCACAAGTGGAAAAGTTAATGTCCCAGTATTTCTTTCTTTCTCTTGCCGGATATTGTAGTTATAATGACCCATAATTGATTCCTATTCATCTGGTTTTTAAATGCTAAAATTTATACATGGAATTTTTAAAAATCCAACTCTTTATGCTATTTTCCTTACCTTTCCTTTTTCCCCCGTTTTATATTAGTGATATCAGAAAATCATGTATTTTTTTATTCTGGCAAATCATCTGGGGCATGAAAAATAATTATCAAAATAGTATAATCAAAAAAAGAAAGCAAAATATTCACAGTGGTCTCACTTGGGAAATGATGAGGAGTGAGATGGTATTACTTTCTGAAGCCTCCCAAAGTCTCTAAATAGATGATGACATAGCAAAGGTCACAGAGAAAGAGAAGTCAGAGACGGAAGAGGAAAACCAGGAGATAGGAATAGAAACAGAAGAAGGGCAGAATGTGTCTAGCAGGATCACAATATGGTGAGCAGAGATAAATGTCACAGGGATACTGAAGAGCAGGAGGATTGAGGAAAACAAAAACTCCCCCACTGGATTTAGCCCTTAAGCTAAAATTGGCAACCTTGCAGAGGATGCTATCAAATTAAGACAACTCTGAGATACCACTACTTACCTGTCAGATTGGCTAGAATGACAGGGAAAGATAATGTGGAATGTTAGAGAGGGTGTGGGAAAACTGGGCCACTGATACATTGTTGGTGGAATTGTGAACACATCCAGCCATTCTGGAGAGCAATTTGGAACTATACTCAAAAAGTTATCCAACTGTGCATACCCTTTGATCCAGCAGTGTTTCTACTGGGCTTATACCCCAAAGAGATCATAAAAAAGGGAAAGGGACCTGTATGTGCCCGAATGTTTGTGGCCAGAAATTGGAAACTGAGTGGCTGCCCATCAGTTGGAGAATGGCTGAATGAGTTATGGTATCTGAATGTGATGGAATATTATAGTTTTGCAAGAAATGACCAACAGGATGATTTCAGAAAGGCCCGGAGAGACTTACATGAACTGATGCTGAGTGAAACCAGCAGGACCAGGAGATCATTATATGCTTCAACAACAAGACTATATGATGATCAATTCTGAGGGACAGGGCCCTCTTCAGCAATGAGATGGACCAAATCAGTCCTAATGGAGCATTAATGAACTGAACCAGCTACACCCAGGGAAAGAACTCTGGGAGATGACTAAGAACCATTACATAGAATCCCCAATCCCTATATTTTTGCCCTCCTGCATTTTTGATTTCCTTCACAGGCTAATTGTACACTATTTCAGAGTCCGATTTTTTTTGTACAGCAAAATAATGGTTTGGACGTGTACACTTATTGTGTATCTAATTTATACTCTAATATATTTAATATGTATTGGTCATCCTGCCATCTAGTGGAGGGGGTGGGGGAAGGAGGGGAAAAATTGGAACAAAAGGTTTGGCAATGGTCAATGTTATAAAATTAGCCATGCATATATCTTGTAAATAAAAAGTTATTAAAAAAAAAAAAGAAGAAGAAAGAGAAGTTGTTTCAACTCTTAATACTTAGATTCCATTTTTGCCACAGAGTAGGGAAAGAAAATAATATTCCCCTCTCAGGGCAACAAACTTAGTACAGGCCATCCTCATCTCATATATAGACTAAGGTCATAGTGAAATTACTAACACAACATTGACAACTGGCATAAAGAGCAAAGCCAGGACCCATTCCCTGGTCACAAGGTTACAAAGCCACAAATCTTTTCACTGTAGCCCTAGGATCATACTTATTTGGATCCAAGTCTTATTTGGCTTTTGGTATATACCTGCAGTTGCATTGCTACGTGCAATTGCTAATGTAGAAACTCTGGACTACCAACTTGTCCTGAAACCTGACAGCTTAGGCATGGAAGGGAGAGATAATTTGAAGGACAAAACAGGCAACATGAATCAGAGGCACTACTTGAACCCACATCTTTGTTGCTTCACAAGGCCATATAACTTCTGAAAGTCAGAAGCAACTTAAAGGTAAGGAGTGTGTTGTTTTTCTTCTGGATTTTTCCTCAGCGCCTTGCACAAAGGATATAAGACTGGGAAAACAAAGCAGACCTGGGATTTTATTGGTAAAGGTAATCAACTGGTAAGGAAACTCCCTCTACACAACTTCTCTGCATCATATACTTTCAAAAAGATGCAAGATTATTGAGAGGATAAGTTACTTGCCCAGTCATACAATTCATGGTCAAGCTATCAAAGCCATGGTCTACGCCATGTGAACCCTGGGATTTTAGCAAACTACTGAATGGATACAAATTAAAAAACAAACAAAATGTATTCAATAAGGATGGTAACTGTGTGCAATGAATAGATGGGATTGTGTTTCCCCTTTTTTATAGTCTTTAGTGAGGAACATGATATTTGGAGGCTGAAAAGCATAAATTCTGATAATAAATATTGAAGATATAAACCTACTGATTACATACTGCTTTTCTTTAAAAATTAAGCATTTTTTTTTAGCATTCTTTTAAAAATTCAGTTTACAACGTATTTCTCAAAAGCATTTTCCCCTTTGAGTCTTAAGAAAATCCTTGGAGATGTTATCATTAATCCCATTTTCACAGATAAGAAAACTGAGGTAGACAGAGGTCTTCCAAAAGATTGCCCAAATTCACACAGCATTAAGAGTTTCAGAGAGATAGTACAAATAATCAATTGCATTCCAGAAGTTCATTCTCACATAGTGATAACTGAGAGGTATTATGAAATAGAAAACAGCAAGATCTGGAAACTGATGTGGGGGTGAAGGAAGATGAAGATTCTAGGAAAATGTCATGGTTACAAACCTACAAAACTTAAAAGGAGGTGCTACTGACAGAATTATGGAAATTTAGAAGAAATGACAATTTGTGGAAATGAAAAATTCTGTTTTAGACATACTATTTAAAAGTTAATTTGAAAATTAAGAGACAGCTCATTATTAACTTTGGAGAAAGCATTTGTAATAGAGTAATGACTTCAAAAGTTAGAATTCAGCGCTGAGGAGTGAATGAAAAGAAAGGAAGTAGGTAGTTAGGGACTAGAGACCCTAAGGAGTATTTAGGTTAGGAATCTTAAAGGACAGGGAGGGTTGAGATGACAGAAGATTATGGTAAGATACCGGAATGTTGGAGATTCAAAATGGGGAATTAGAATACTGTGATTAAAAGATAACATTTAGCTCCTGAACAACTTTATGTGTGGCTGAAGTAGAATAAAAGTCACAAAATTTAAGAAGGCTAAGGAATTAGAGATAAGGGTGTGGATGCTGGAGTCTCTTAAAATAAGATTAGGACTTGGAAAGGAAAGGAAGACAGTGAACCAGGTCACTTGAGAAAAGAAGATGACCTGGGGTTGCCATAATCAACAATTGGCAGAGTTGTATGCAATCTGGAAAGGCTTTGAGCATGATGTTGGGGGGGGGGGGGGGGGGGGGGAGTGCGTGGAGGCAAGGCAGCTTTCCAATAATTAGCCTAGCTTAGGACAGGGAGGCTCAAACGTAGGAGGCTGGCTACTAGGTGATGAATTTATAGGCCAAAACCAAGTAAACAAATAAAATAAGATAAACAATGGCCTCCACACCCATGCAGACCCCTTCAGCTTCTGTGGTAACTTTGAAATTGCTGAAAAGAAGGTATACGATACCCCAAGTTACATTTTGGAGATTGACTATCAATATTAACTTACCTCTTTGTGTTCTCACTGTGAAATCCCAATATAGAGATTGAAGAAACTGATTAATGGAAGACATGAATTATATTTTTCTCTTGACATGTTTGCCATAAATGACAGCAGGAGGCAAATGAAAGTTATAGCAAAATAGAAAGGTGACTTACTTGTAAATGAGTACATTTTATCATGTGTCCAAAGACATCAAAAAACAATACTTCTTGGGACTGTGGAACATCTCATCTTGCTGTGCTCATAATGAACATCTGTAAAAGGAGTGACATGAAGATAATAGAAGGTTAGGAACCAAAATGAATGCTGAGATACAGAAATTCTATGAAGGGCATAAGACCTGTAAATTAAATCAACATATATACTTCAATAGTTAGTGATGTCACTGCAAATATGACAAAGCATTCACTTACCAATGATGAAAAATTATGTTCTAACATAGGGTTCAAAATCAAGAAATCAAAATCTAATGTTTTCCAAAGTGTTTCTACAGAAGCCTTATAACTATATATGATGTGTTGGGAAGAAAAGGAAGACAGTGAGTTGGGTCTGAAATCCATGAGAAAAGAAAGAAAATGACTTGGGTTTGGTATAAAACTCAATGGTTGATGACAAGATGACTAAGTACAAGCTGGACCCACCTGACCTATCCCAACATTCCTCTCCAATCACCTAAAAAATATTGTACCAAATCAAATTTTGAAGGACACGATCACAGTTCCAAGGTCAAAAGAAGGTATATCACTTGTGACTGAAGGAGAGTAGAGGACCTGGTCACAGTTTTAGGGTCAATACGAACACTAGTAATTGTGTCTGCAGGTGAGCAAGAGCCCTTGTTAGGTAAAAATCAGAGAATAGACCAAGAAATTAGTGATCATACCTTCTCCCAGGAGAATATGACCTTGGAAGCACTGAAAACTTGTATACCTTTCTTCTCCCTCATCAAAAACAAAAACACTACCACCAAAAAAAAAAAAAAAAAAAAAAAAAGGTTAACCATAAAAAGCTACTAAGCTGGCAGGAAAGACCAAAAAATGAACTTACAATAAGAAAATTACAAAGTCTCAAAGAAAAATTCAAGGACCTAAGGCTAGCAGGAATTCTTGGAAGAGTTTTACTTTTTATGTTTTTTTTTTAACTTTTTATTGATAGAACCCATGCCAGGGTAATTTTTTACAGCATTACCCTTGCACTCACTTCTGTTCCAATTTTTCCCCTCCCTCCCTCCACCCCCTCCCCCAGATGGCAAGCAGTCCTTTATATGTTAAATAGGTTACAGTATATCCTAGATACAATATATGTGTGAAGAACCAAACAGTTCTCTTGTTGCACAGGGAGAATTGGATTCAGAAGGTATAAATAACCCGGGAAGAAAAACAGAAATGCAAGCAGTTTACATTCATTTCCCAGTGTTCTTTCTTTGGGTGTAGCTGCTTCTTCCATCACTGATCAATTGAAACTGAATTAGCTCTCTTTATCAAAGAAGTCCACTTCCATCAGAATACATCCTCAAACAATATCATTGTTGAGGTATATAATGATCTCCTGGTTCTGATCATTTCACTTAGCATCAGTTCATGTAAGTCTAATTCTTGGAAGAGTTAAAAGAAGAAATAAGAATGGTAAAGGAAAAAATTTGGAAAAGAAAAATGAGAGTGATGAAAACCAATTATGAAAAGAGAATTATCAGAGTGATAAGGGAGGCACAAATAGTTTTGTTTTGTTTTGTTTTTGCTAAGGCAATTGGGGCTAAGTGACTTGCAACCAGGATCACAAAGCTAGAAAGTGTTGTGTCTAAGACCAGATTTGAACTCAGGTCCTCCTGACTTCAGGGATAGTGTTCTCTCCACTGGGCCATCTAACTGCCCTTGGTATAAATAGTTCTTGAAGAAAATAGCACCTTAAACAGAATTAGTCTAATGATAAAAGAGGGAAAAAAATTTGCTGAAAAAAAGAACTTGTTCAAAAGCAGAATAGGACACTTCTGGGATCCAGGATGGATGAATAAGGTAAAAAAAAAAAATTTATCTGAACATTCCCAAATTCACCTACCCAAAAACTATAAAATAATGACTTAAAATAATCAGGTTACACCCCCACTAAGTCATCAAGAAACCTCAAATCCCAGTATAGGGCAGCAATGCAGAGCCCCCCCCATAATCTTGGTGCAGAAGCAACTGGCCAGTCCCCCTTGACTCTGGCACAGACATATAGAAATTTCCAGTCCCACAGCACAAAAAGGTTGTGACAGTAGTCCCTCTATCCCAGAAAAAGAACTCAATTTTAAAAGTCATGAAATAGGCTAGGGAAAAAACAGCAAACAAAAACTAAACCCGATTATTAAAAAGATGCTAAGGTATCAAAGATCAAACTACAAACTTAAAAGAGGAAACAATGTCAAATACCTATTAGGTAAAATTTCAAAGAAATATGTAAATTGGTCTGGGACCCAAAAGAACTCCAGGAAGATTTCAAATAGTTTTCCACATTCATTTTACATAATTTTGAGTTCCAAATTTTTAGCCCTCCCATCCCACCCCCAACATGGCAAATAATCTGATACAGCTCATACATGTGCAATAATGTGAATATATTTCTGCACTAATGTTATAGATGAAGAAACAGAACAAAAGGGGAAAACCACAAAAAAGAAAGAAAAAACAAATTTAAAATAGGATACTTTGATGGCCAATCAAACTCCATAGTACTTTCTCTGGATGTGGATAACATTTTCCATCATGACTTCTTTAGAATTGCCTTAAGACCACTGCATCACTGAGAAGGGCTAAGTCAATCAAAAAAAATTTTTTTTTGTAAATCAAATAAGAGAGGTAGACAAAAAATTGAGAAAAGAAATGAGTTATAAATAAACACAAATAGAGATAAATATGTAAAGAATTCAGTGAACAAAACACCACTCTAAAAAGAAGTGACAAAATAGAAAAATAAGTTCAAAAATCCACTGAAGGACGTAATTCTTTAAAAAACAGAATTGGCCAAATGGAAAAAGGGAAAAGACAGGGAGAGTTGGACATCACTTGAATCTTACACTCATCAGTATCAGCCCAAAGAGAAAATAAAACACATACAGTTGGGTATAGAAAGCTATTTCTAAATTTAGGGATCTATTTTACTGTGGGATGTACATGAACTAGAAAAGAAAGGGGGAAAACTAATAGAAAGGAGGGCTGATTGGCGAGGTCATGGTCAGAAGCAAAACACTAAAGAGAAGGTAATGGGTTAAAAGAAAGGGACAACTGAGTAAACATGGGCAAAATAGGATGGAGAGAAATACAAAGTAATCATAACTGTGACTGTTAAAGAGATAGACTCAACTATAAAATCAAATCAGAAAACATAGCAAATTATAAACCAGAATCCTATAAAATGTTTAAAAGAAACATACTTGAAACAGAGATACACAAAGAATAAAGGTAAAAGGTTGGAAAATAACCTATTATGTTTGAGCTAAAGTAAAAGAACAAAACAAAACAAAACCAAAAAAATGGTAGTAATCATGATTTCAGACACAGCAAAAGCAAAAAATAGATCTAATTAAAAGAGATAAGGAAGGAAATTACACCTTGCTAAAAGGTATCATAAACAATGAACTAATATCAATACTAAACATATGCACCAAAGGGGTATAACATTCATATTCTTAAAAGAAAATTTGTGACTTTCAAAAGGAAATTTTTATTTATTATTATTATAGCTTTTTATTTACAAGATATATGCATAGGTAATTTTTCAGCATTAAAAATTGCAAAACCTTTTATTTCAATTTTTCACCTTCTTCCTCCACCCTCACCCCCCAGATGGCAGATAGACCAATACATGTTAAATATGTTTGTGTGTGTATATATATATATATATATATATATATATATATATATATATATTAAATACAATACATGTATACATATCCATACAGTTATTTTGCTGCACAAGAAGAATTAGACTTTGAAATAATGTACAATTAACCTGTGAAGGAAATCAAAAATGCAGATGGACAAAAATAGAGGAATTGGAAATGCTATGTAATGGTTCATACTCATTTCCCAAAGTTCTTTCGCTGGATGTAGCTGGTTCTATTCATTATTGAACAAACGGAACTGATTTGGTTCATTTCATTGTTGAAAAGAGCCACAACATATAGTTGTTGTTAAATTATATAATGATCTCCTGGTCCTGCTCATTTCACTTAACATCAGTTCATATAAGTCTCTTCAGGCTTTTCTGAAATCATCCTGCTGGTTAATTCTTACAGAACAATAATATTCTATAACATTCATATACCATAATTTATTGAGCCATTCTCCAATTGAGGGGCATCCACTCAGTTTCCAGTTTCTGGCCAGTACAAAGAGGTCTGCCACAAACATTCTTGCACACACAGGTCCCTTTCTCTTCAGAAGGAAATTCTTAAAATATATTAGTGGAGGAACTTCCCCCTCACTCCCCCTTCCCTAGATGGCAAGTAATACAATATGTGTTATACATACTGAACTATATGTTAATTTCAATATATGTAACATACTTGTACAATTATCTTGTTGCACAAGAAAAATCAAATCAAAAAGGAAAGAAAAGGAATAAAAAAACAAAATGTAAACAAACAACACCAAAAAGAGTGAGAATGTTATGCTATGACCCATACTCAGTTCCTGCAGTCCTCTGCCTTGGTGTAGATGGCTCTCTTCATCATGAGATCATTGAAACTGGCTTCAACCATCTTATTGTTGAAAAGTCACCAATGAGGAGGAAATTAGAGCAATAATTGGGAGTTACTTTGCCCAACTATATGTCAATAAATCTGATAATCTAAGAGAAATGGAGGAATATCTACAAAAACATAAATTGCCCAGATTAACAGAAGAGGAAATGAATTACTTAAATAGTCCCATTTTACAGAAAGAAACAGAACAAGCTATTAACCAACTCCCTAAGAAAAAATCTCCAGGGTCAGATGGATTTACATGTGAATTCTACCAAAAAATTTAAAGAACAATTAATTCCGATACTATATAAACTATCTGAAAAAATAGGGAAAGAAGGACTCCTACCAAATTCCATTTATGACACAGATACAGTGCTGATATCTAACTCAGGAAGGGTGAAAACAGAAAGAAAATTACAAACCAATTTCCCTAATAAATATTGATGCAAAAATCTTAAATAAAATATTAGCAAAGAGATTACAGAATGTCCTCCCCAGGATAATACACCATGACCAAGTAGGATTTATACCAGGAATGCAGGATTGGTTCAACATTAGGAAAACTATTAGCAGAACTGACTATATCAATAACCAAACTAACAAAAATCAAATTATTATCTCAATAGATGAAGAAAAGGCATTTGATAAAATCCAATACCAATAACTATTAAAAACACTAGAGAGTACAGGAATAAATGGACTTTTCCTTTAAAAGGATCCGTAGCATCTATTTAAAACCATCAGCATCATATGTAATGGGGGGTATGCACTCAGTTTCCAGTTTCTTGCCATTACAAAAAGGGCTGCCACAAACATTTTTGCACGTGTCGGTCCCTTTCCCTCCTTTATGAGCTCTTTAGGATACAGGACCAGTAAAAAAAATTGCTGGAACAAAGGGTATGCACAGTTTGATAGACCTTTGGGCATAGTTCTAAATTGCTCTACAGAATGATTGAACCATGCTTGGTTCACAACCCAACCAACAATGTGTGAGTGTCCCAGTTTTCCCATATCCCCTCCAACATTCTTCATTGTCTTTTTCTGTCATTTTACTCAATGAGACAAATGTGTAGTGTTACCTCAGAGTTATCTTAATATACATTTCTCTGATCAACAATGATTTAGAACACCTTTTCATATGACTAGAAATGGTTTTAATTTATTCATCTGAAACTTTTATGTTAATATTCTTTGACCACTTATCAATTGGAGAATTGTTTGAATTCTGATAAATTTGAATCAATTCTCTCTATATTTTAAAAATGAGGCCTTGAATGTAAAAATGTTTTTTTCCAGTATATTGCTTCCCTTCTAAACTTGTCTGCATTGGTTTTTTTAGTACAAAAAAATTTAACTTAATATAATCAAAATTATCTATTTTGTGTTTAATAAAGGAACTCCAGTTCTTCTTTGGCCACAAATTCCTTCCTTCTCCACAGATCTGAGAGGTAAAACATCCTTTATCCTTCTAATTTGCTTATAATATCACTCTTTATGTCTAAATCATGATTCCATTTCAACCTTATCTTGGTATATGGTGTTAGGTGTCCAGTTGCTGCCATACAAAATTTCCCAGGAGTACTTGTCAAATAGTGAGTTCTTTTCCCAAAAGCTAGTATCTATGGATTTGTCAAACACTAGATTACTATAGTCACCTTCCAGGCCATCTTCATTTGTATTTTTTTTTCATTAATTCCTTAGCATCCTTGACCTTTTCTTCTTCCAGATGAATTTTGTTATTATATTCCTAGATCTGTGAAGTAAATTTTTGGGAGTTTGGTATGGAAGTGAAGTGAATAAGCAGATTTATTTAGGTAGTTATTTTCATTTTTTGTTATCTTAGCTCAGCCTATCCATGAGCACTTGATATTTTCCCAAGAGATTAGATTTGCCTTTGTGTGGTAAGTGTTTTATAATTGAGTTCATATAGTTATGGACTTTACCTTGGCAGTTAGACGCCAATATTTTATATTATCTATAATTATTTTGAATGGAATTTCTCTTTGTATCTCTTGCTGCTGAACTTTGTTGCTTGTACATAAAAATGCTGATGATTTCTGTGGTTTTATTTTATATCTTGCAGCTTTGCTAAAGTAGTGAATTGTTTCTAGTAGTTTTTTAGTTGATTCCCTAGGATTCTCTAAGTATACCAACATATCATCTGTAAAGAGTGATAATTTGGTTTTCTCCTTACCTATTCTAATTCCTTTAATCTCTTTTTATTCTCTCATTGCCAAAACTAAAATTTCTAATACAATACTGAATAGTAATAGTGATAGTAGGTAACCTTGTTTCACCCCTGATCTTAACTGGGAATGGTTCTAGGTTATCCCCATTATATCTGAAAGCTTGCTGATGGCTTTAAATAAATGCTATTGATCATTTTAATAGGAATGAGTGCTGGGTTTTATTAAATGATTTTTCAGCATCTATTGAGATAATTATATGTTTTTGTTAGTTTGCTTACTAATATAGTCAATTATGCTAATGATTTTCCTAATATTGAACCAGCCCTACATTCCTAGTATAAATCCTACCTGATCATGGTGTATTATCCTAGGGATAACTTATTATAATCTCGTTGCTAATATTTTATTTAAGATTTTTGTATCAATATACATTAGGGAAATTGATCTATAATTTTCTTTCTCTGTTTTGACCCTACCTGGTTTAGATGTCTGAACCATAAAAAGAATTTGGTAGGATTCCTTCTTTCCCTATTTTTCTAAAGTGTGCACATAATATTGGAATTAATTGTTCTTTAAATGTTTTGTAGAATTCACATGTAACTTCATCTGGCCCTGGAGATTTCTTCTTGGGGAGTTGATTAATAAAAAATTCAATTTCTTTGAAATAAATTAAAGTTCAATTTCTTTTTTTTAATGGAACTACTTAAGTAATTTGTTTCCTCTATTAATCTGGGGAATCTATATATTTTTGCAAATATTCATCCATTTCACTTATATTATCATATTTATTGGCATACGGTTGGGCAAAAGAGTCTCTAGTTATTGTTCCAATTTTCACTTCATTGGTGGAAGATTCATCCTTTTCATTTTTGATATTAATAATTCAATTTTTCTTCTTTCCTTTTTCTGATCCAATTAATTAAAGGTTTAACTATTTTGTTGGTTTTTTCATAAAACCAGCTCTTAGGAAAAACCAGCTTTTAGATTTGTTTATTACTTCAATAATTTTTTACTTTCAATTTTATTAATCTCCCCTTTCATTTTCAGAATTTCAAATTTGTGATTTATTTTGACTTTTTTTATTTGTTCTTTTTTCTATTTTTTTTTAGTCATATGTCCAATTCACTGATCTTCCCTTTCTCTATTTTATTTCAAAAAAAAAAAAGGCACCTAGAGATATAAAACTTCCCCTAAGAACTGCTTTGGCTGCATTCCATAAGTTTTGGTATGTTGTCTCATTGTTGTCATTCCCTTTGATGAAATTATCAATTGTGTCTATGATTTGTTGTTTCATTCATTCATTCTTTAATTGTTTATTTATTTATAATATTTATATTTTATTTATTCATATATATTGTCTATGTATCATATGTTATTTATTATGTATATGTGCATTCTATAATAACATATATTATATATAACAATTAAAAAGAAGAATATGCAATAATCAATATGATAGATGCAACAATCAACTATGATAGATTTGTTTCTTCTCAGTGGTTCAGTGATGCAAGGCAATCCCAACAGACTTTGGATAAAAACTGCCATCTGCATCCAGAAAAAGAATTGTGGAGATTGAATGTAAATCAACACAGGCTATGTTCATTTCTTTTTTCTGTGTTTTTTTTTTTTTTCTTTCTCCCATGGCTTTCCCTTTTGTTCTGATTTTTCTATACCAACATGATTCATAAAGCAATGCATATCAAAGATCAATCAATTAATTTAAAAATACCCAATTAAATGTCAAATTAGAAATACTGAAAACCAAAGGATAGATTAATAAATTTGAAAGAAAGAAAACTAACTAAGGAGTAAAACTAAAAACTGGTTTGATGAAAAAAATAGATAAAACTTTGGTTAATTTGATTAAAAAAAGAAGAAAATCAAATTGCCAGTACTAAAAATGAAAAGGGTAAATTCAGTACTAAAGAAGAGGAAATCAAGCCAATAATTAGTAGCTATTTTGCCTAACCATATGGCAACAAATCTGACAATCTAAGTAAAAGAGATGAATATACCCAGATTAGCAAAAGAGGAAATAAAACATTCAGCCTCATTTTAGAAAAAAAAGAAACTGAACAAGTTATTAATGAATTGCTTAAGAAAAAAATCTCAAGTGCCAGATGGATTTACAAGTGAATTCTACCCAACTTTTAAGAAACAATTAATTCCCATATTATATAAATTATTTGGAAATATAGGTGGGGAGGGAGTCCTCAAAAATTATTTTTATCTCATAAAAATAATGCTTGTACGTAAAACAGGAAGAGTCAAAACAGAGAAAGAAAACTACAGATCAATTTCCCTAATGAATACTGATAAAAAATTTAAAATTAAATATTGGCAAAGAGATTATAGCAACTTATCATGAGGATAATACACTATACACCTAAGAGGGATTTATACCAGGAATGCAGAGCTGGTTCATTGTAATAATTGACCATATTAAAAATACAATCAACAGAAATAATATGATTATCTCCATAGATGAAAACAAAAAGGTTCTGACAAAATACAGCACCCATTCCTAATATAATCAATACAGAGCACAGGAATAAATATCTCCCCCCGCCTTAAAATTAGAAGCCTCTACCTAAAACCAACAGCAAGAATTATATTTAATGGGGATAAACCAGAAGGTTTTCTAATGAGATAAGGAGTAAAATAACGATGTTCAATGTCACCAGTACTCATCAACATTGTACTAAAAATGTTAGTTTTAGATATAAGAGAAGAAATGTAATTGAAGGAATTGGAATATACAATGAAGAATAAAATTATCAGACTTTTTATACTTAGAGATTAATGAAAATTGGTGGAATACTACCAAATTCCTTCTACAGAATAAATATTGTATTGATACCCAAACCAAGAAGAGTGAAAAGAGAAAAAAAGATAATACATCAATTTCACTAACGTATTTTGATTCAAATATTTCAAATAATATACTCACAAGGAAATTACAGCAATATATAGCCAGGATCATACACTATTACCAGGAACAGAGGGCTAATTCAATATTGGAAGAAATATAAGCATAACTGGCAATATCAATAACAAAAACCAACAAAAATAATGTGATTACCTCAATAGAAGCAGAAAAGGCTTTTGACAACACCCACTATTATTACACTAGAAGGAATAGGATTAAAAGGCGCTTTCCTCAAAATGTGGGGAAAAATACTACAAAATGAAAATAAATGGGAAAGAAGCCGAGATGGTGGAGAGTACACAGGACCTTGCCTGAGCACTTCCTGGCTTCCCTTGGAATCAACACTAGGATCAAGCCTCTGAATGGATTTTAGAATGAAAGAATCCACAAATATTTGGAGTATAGCAAAATTCTAGCAGAAGATGTCTTGGAAGGACTTTAGGAAAGGTCTGTTCAAATTGGGTTGGGGGTGAGGGGAATTGTGGTCCAGCACAGGCATAGTACAAGGAGATCCAGGATAGAGAGGCCCTGTGCGAGAAAATACTAGAGACTCTTTGCCAAAATACTACAGCATTACCTACTCTGTCCTGGTTCAGAAGGGCAGTGGATCAGCAGACTAGATTTGAGACCTCCAACACTAGTACAGAAAGCAAAGAGTGAGCTATGAATCCCAGTATAACAGTCAGGATTTGGAAAAGATGACCCAGCTAAGGAGGGAAAGATATAGCACCAGCCCTAGGGTAGGTGAACTTCCTGCATACTGTAGAGGAAACTCAGCACAACTTTCACTGTGCCCTAGAGACAGACCTCATCCTCTTAAAATTAACAAAAAAGCAAAAAGAGCTCTGATAGTACATAGCTATTATGGAGATGGGGAAGAACAGAACCCAAACCCTGAGGTCACTAAAGGTAAAACACCTCCAGATAAAGAGGTGTTCTCAAAGGAGAAGATGAAATAGTCTCCAACTCAAAAGATACTCTTGGAAGAATTCAAAAACAATCTTAAAAAAGGAGAAAAACAGGAAAAGGAAATGAGGGCTTTGAAGGAGAGTTTAGAAAAAGAAATAGAAGAATTATTGGACTCCCTGAAAACCATGATGAAAAACCAATTAAAAAAAAAAAAGATTCTGAAAAACATCTTTCTAGAAACCATCAACCATCTACCCTGATATCCTAGAAACAGAGGTAAAATAGCTGCTGAAAGTATCCATTGGTCACCTCCTTAAAGACACTCCAAATGAAAACTCCAAGGAAGATTGTAGCTAAATTCCAGAATTATCAGATCAAGGAGAAAATACTACAAGCAGCCAGAAAGAAACAATTCAAATATCAAGGAGCCACAATCAGGATTACCCAAGACCTAGCAGCTTCCAATTTAAAAGATCAAAGGACCTGGATTAGGATATTCTTCAAGGGCAAAGGAACTTGGAATGCAGCCAAGAAATAACTACCCAGCAAAATTAAGCATTATCTTTCAAAGAAAAAGGTGGTGATTCAATGATATAGGGGATTTTCAATTTTTTTTTTTTTTATGAAAAGAAGAGAGCTGAACAGAAAATTTGATCTTCAAATATTAGAACTTCAGAGAAGTGTAGGAAAATAAAAAGACAAAGAAAAAAAACTGTTTCTTAAGGTTAAAATGTTTATATCCCTTAATGGGAAGCTATGTATAACTCTTGAGAACTCTATCATTTTTAGAGGTGTACTTAGAGGATATAGGTATAAACTGACTTTAATTTGAAGATATTAAAAAAAACCTAGGGGTGGAAGAGAGATTGTATTGGATGAAGAGGAAAGGGGAGATAAAATGGGGTAAAATACATGACTGAAGAGGCAAAAAGCACCTGTTACATTTGAGGAAAAAAAATGAGGGGATGAACATTTTTTCAACCTTAATCTCATTGGATTTGGCTCAAAAAATTATCAGACATTTTTAGTTCAATATACAAACTTGTCTCACCCTATAGGGAAGGGGGGGAAAGGAAAAGGAGAGGCTAAGAGAAGGGAGAACAGAAGTAAAAGTGGAAAGGGAAAAAAAAAATGGGGGGAGGGGCTGAAAAAAGGGAGGGCAAATTGAAAGAGGTAGTGATCAGAAGCAAAATACTGGTGAGGAGGGAAAGGTGGAAAGAAAATAGAAAAGTTTAAGTTGGGAAAATTAGGATGTCAAAAAATACAGAGTTGTAATTTTAATTGTGAATGTGAATGGAATGAATTCTTCCATAAAATAGAAGTGGATAGCAGACTGGATTAAAAGGCAGAATCCTACAATATGTTGTTTACAAGAAACACATTTGAAGCAGAGAGATATATACAGAATAAAGGTAAAAGGCTGGAGCAGAATCTGTTATGCTTCAGCTGAACTAAAAAATAAAAAAAGCAGGGAGAATGATCCTGGTCTCAGATCAAGCAAAAGCAAAAAGAGATCTAATTTTAAAAGATAAGGGAAGAAACTACATCTTACTAAAGGGATATCATAGATACCCTATAGAACTAGATAAATCAAACCACAAAATGAATAAGAAAGAAGTTAAGGAACTAAACAGAATTTAAGAAAAGTTAGATATGATAGATCTTTGGAGAAAACAGAATAGGGACAGAAAAATGTATACTTATTTCTCAGTAGTACATGGAACCTACACAGAAAGTGACTATAAATCAAATGAAGAAAGGCAGAAGTAAGAAATACATTCTTTTTAGATCATGATGTGTTGAAGCCTAAGCTACAAGCACAAAACCCAAACAGGGTAACTAGGGCCATACACTCTAGAGAGGTATCCAGGTGTGAGTTCTGCAGCTCCTTTCCAGGTACAGATTGTTCCTAGAGACAAGAAAGCTTGCATTGAGCTTGCATCTCAATGGATATGTCTTCCCTTATGATTGATTAGTGCTTTAATGCTTGTTGCTGGGGCTAACATTTACCATGTGTGTGTGTGTGTGTGTGTGTGTGTGTGTGTGTGTGTGTGTACATACACACACAGATACATATATACACATAAATATGTGTGTACAAGGAAACTGGGAAGCAGAGTCAAGATGGAATCCAGGCAATAAACTACTACAAATGAACAAGGTAGTCTGGGTGTTCTGTTGGAGTGTCGCATGCTGGTTGTGACTGAAGATATCAGAAGACCTGGGAGAGGTAAGCTGGCTGCCAGATGCCCCTAGGTGGCAACAATGATGCAATAAAATTACAAGTTGAAAATTATCTTTGCATGTATTTTGAAAAATAAACAGCTATTTTGTTAATAAATTATTCCGAATGATTTTGTTACTTGGGAAAAAAACAAAAATAAAAAATATATACTTTATTTCTCTTAATTGCATGTGAAAATAATCTCAACACTCAACTTTAAAAAAAAAAAAAAAATTTAGTTCCAAATTTCTCCCTGCCTTTCTACCACCCTGTCCAATTGGTAAGCAATTTGATATAGACTATATATTTGCAATCACATAAAATACATTTCATTATTATTTCATAATTTTATATTATTACATAATATTAGTTATATTGTTAAAGAAGAGACAGATCAAAAGAAAATATGAAAACATAAAGACAGTGAAAATAGTGTTTCAATCTGCATTCAGACTGTCATTTCTTTTCACATTGCTCTTTAGAATGGTTGAATCAATTCACAATTTCACCAACAGTATATTAGTCTCCCAACTTTCCTCAGTGAGGGGACTACTCTTTCTAGTTTTATATTGCCCATGGAGGACTGCCCTGTTTGAGTTTTTAGATTTTAATGATCCAAAGAAAGATTAAGGTATTTCTATGGATCAAAATGGGGAAGAAATGAGAAATGATTCATTTGGACTCCTATTCCATTCTAATCCATATTACTCAGTTTGATATTTTATACAAATCATATAGAGATAGTTAGAAAAGATAGATTCTTATAGTAGACTTTATAATAGGCCTCAAACTCCAATGTTATGTTCACTACTATTTGTTCACTAGTTATGATGTTCACTCATCCAAGCACAAGACTGCTGACAGATATGTCACCATTGTATTTTACTGAAATTCCACATGCAACCCCAGCATGAGCAGTATACCTTGATGCTTTGTAAAACTCATTTTTGTACCTCTGGCCCATGTTCTACTGTCCAACATAAGTAGGTGATCATAAACAACTTATGATGACTTATTAAGTAAAGATGACCCATGATTGAACCAACTTGTGACACTCTTCTCTGCTCCTCACTGATGTCATATTTGACCCTCAAGAAAAGTCTATCAACCAATGTGTTTCTTTATTTTAACAAACCTTTTTTGAATACTCAAGTATCAAAACCTATTGAAACAAGGTCCTGAAAGAAGGAAGCATCTCAGATAGTGAGAAAGATCTGAGGTCCACAGTAGTGAACTCTTGGCACAGTCATAATTTAATCAACTATTTTAGAGAGCAATTTGGAGCTATGTCTAAAGGATTATCAAAGTAT
The DNA here is from genome assembly GCF_016432865.1 of Antechinus flavipes. Taxonomy (NCBI): domain Eukaryota; kingdom Metazoa; phylum Chordata; class Mammalia; order Dasyuromorphia; family Dasyuridae; genus Antechinus; species Antechinus flavipes. The sequence continues at coordinate 67,779,035 of NC_067404.1, read as the reverse complement.
GCATACCCTTTGATCCATCCATACTACTATTAGATCTGTATCACAAAGAAATTTACTTTTTTTTTTTAAAGAGATGGAGCTAGACATAAATATTTGTTGCAGCTTGTTTTGTGGTAGTAAAGGACTGAAACCTGTGAGGATGCCCATCAAGTGGGTAATAACTCAACATGTTGTGGCATATTATTGTGATGAAGTATTACTAGGCTATAAGAAATGATTCAGGGAGTGGATTGAGGGAAAAAAACTAAACATGACAAAATTCATACACACTGATACAAAGTAAAGAGAAGAATTGGGAGATCATTAAACACAGTAGCAGTAATGTTGCAATGAACACCAACTGGGAAATACTTGGATACTCTGATCAACACGATGACTCAAGACAATTCTAAATAACCTATGATGAAAACATGCTATCCATGTCAAGATATAACTAAATAAACTATGAGTACAAATTTAGTTTTCTCACTTTCTTTCATCTCTTGTTTTGTTTACAATGTGGCTAACATGGAAATGTATTTTGCATGATTTCACATGTACTTGCTATTATATTGTTTGCCTTCTCAGTGGGGTGGGGAGAGGTGGGAGAACCTAGAATTCAAAAATTTTTAAACAGGGACACTGATACATTGTTGGTGGAATTGTGAACACATCCAGCCATTCTGGAGAGCGATTTGGAACTATGCTCAAAAAGTTATCAAACTGTGCATCCCCTTTGATCCAGCAGTGTTTTTGCTGGGCTTATACCCCAAAAAGATACTAAAGAAGGGAAAGAGACCTGTATGTGCTAAAATGTTTGTGGCAGCCCTGTTTGTAGTGGCTAGAAGCTGGAAAATGAATGGATGCCCATCAACTGGAAAATGGCTGGGTAAATTGTGGTATATGAATGTTATGGAATATTATTGTTCTGTAAGAAATGACCAGCAGGATGAATACAGAGAGGCTTAGAGAGACTTACATGAACTGATGCTAAGTGAAGTGAGCAGAACCAGGAGATCATTATATACCTCAACAACGATACTGTTTGAGGATGTGTTCTGATGGAAGTGGATCTCTTTGATAAAGAGAGCTAATTCAGTTTCAATTGATCAAAGATGGACAGAAACAGCTACACCCAAAGAAAGAACACTGGGAAATGAATATAAGCTGCTTGCATTTTTGTTTTTCTTCCCGTGTTATTTCTACCTTCTGAATTCAATTCTCTCTATGCAACAAGAGAACTGTTCAGTTCTGCACACATATATTGTATGTAGGATATACTGTAACCTATTTAACATATATAGGACTGCTTGCCATCTGGGGAATGGGGTGCAGGGAGGGAGGGGAAAAATCAGAACAGAAGTGAATGCAAGGGATAATGCTGTAAAAAAATTACCCTGGCATGGGTTCTATCAATAAAAAGTTATTATAAAAAAAATAAAATAAAATAAACATAAATCTAAAAAAAGAATACCCTTTTAAATAAAATGTTATATTCTGACATACAATGTCAGACAAGGAATTACTGATAGGGAAATAACTTCCAAATCATCTGTTACTGCAGTTCATACCATCAATGTCTCAGATACCAAACTGTAAGAAGACATGGCATAAAATCCAAACAATTGCAACTTCATATTTAAACAAAATTATTACAGAAAAAAAGGGAAATAGATAAAAGAATAGACACCAACACAGATTACCACAATTTAATAATCGAATTCAACTGATACAAATCAACTACCACAAAAAGACTAAAACCATGAGTTTAAAAACCTTGTCAGCCAGCCAACTCATGATCTCCTCCTAAGTGAAGAAACAAAGCAGCCCAGGCTAACATTGAATTAGAATGTCAAATTGGAAATAAATCATTATGAAGAATAATGAAAGATTATGATTAATGGTATCATCTCCTAGAGAGGCAAAATATAGTTCATGAAAAAGGAAGTTTGTATAAAGCTTGGCAAGAGATCACATTAAGTTAGGTCAGATCATCTTGAGGACATGTAAGGGTGAAAGAAGAAGGAACAGAAAAAGCAAAAAATGAAAAAGATCAATCAAGTTTTCTAGGACAAATTCTCTTCATTAATTACAATGGACCCAACATAAAATTACAATTCCTGACATGTTGCAAGAAAAAATAGAAATGACAATGAAGAAGCCAAAAATGAGAAGAGTATTCAGACTATGCTAAATATACGTGATAGCAGTCTAAGTTAGACATAACATTATTTTGGATAATTGATTCTCAAAATATTAAAAGGAAGGGAGGATATCAATACTTTTGGGGGAAATTATGAACATTGCTATTAAAAATGGCAAAAAAAAAAAAATCAGTTGTTGGTAGCCTATAAGTGAACTTTTTCTTCTCTACAAAATTTTTATGCACAAAATAAAACTCTTCTAGAATTAAAGTAGTGAGTCCTCTAAAAGAAAAATGGAAAGATACATAGTATGTATAAGCAAACCTGTAAAATATTATCCAAAAGAATGTATAACTAGAAAAGGAAAAAAAAGGAGATGGTAAAATCATGAGGCAAAATCAAGGGACAACTGATGCACAGGCTGCACACTCTACTGGTAGTCAATATCAAGAGATTTGGAAGAAGCTCCAGCATTGTAGGTGGACCCAACTCCCCTCCCTGCTTTCCATTTCATGAATGATTTATGGAAGGACATGGAGAAGAGTCATACAGGCTGAGAAGAAGTGGATGAGCTGTGATCTGCACCTTTGAAGTTATACCTGCATTGACTGATGGGATCAGAGCCTCATCAATGTCCTGAAGCAACTCTCTGAAAGCATCTCTCTCCTTGTGCTCCTTTCATTATGATTCCTATTATACCACAGATCCAGGGAGATAATTAGTGAATAGCTGAAATGAGGCCAAATGTCCAGTGAATGATATTTCCAGACAATCTATACCCAACAGGACATGGCTGTATTTTTGACAGCAACTGAAGATTGCTAGCATTCACCAAGTCAATTTCAATTCTTTGATTTGTGATTATATTATCTCTAATATCCTGACAATTTCAAATGCTAACATTATTTCTCCTCTTTGAATATTAATAAAATATGCTGTAGGATAGTCTAAAATCTCCTTTGCATGTGGTACCTTGTTCTCACATGCAATGATCAAATAGGATTTCTTTAATCTTCCCAATATTGCTGTAAAGTGAACAAGAAACATCGTATTATAAAAATTGACAGTATCTGAAATAGAGACAAAGAAGCATTAAGTGACTTGTCTAGAGACAGGCAGCAATGGATGAACACAACTAGTAGAGAATATCAAGTTCTCAATTTTGATATTCTCCATATTCTTTCAAGCCAAGCTGGATCTTATCTCCAAAGCCTTGATCACAGCCACATGAAATATTTGAAGCTAGGGTGGCAGAGAAGGCACACGTGACTTTCTAATAAGCTCCTCTCATTCCCCTCATAACCAACTATTAAATTCAGCCTCAAAGATATTTCTTCACTGCTTAAATTCATGAAGACTAGAAGCACTACAACTTACCAGCAGATGTCAATCTGGAAGAACACCAGGAAAGCTTTGTCCTGAGGGGCCAGGAACAGACTAGCAGCAGGCAGGGAGAGCCTTACGTCCTGAGCAGACCAGGGGTGGGGTTGATCTCTGTGGCTAGAGAAGTTATAGAGACGACTCTGCTATAGGCTAACTGCTCTGCCTTGATTACCAAGCAGTAAACTGGCAGAGAAATTAAAGCCTAAAACAGAGGTTACTCTAAAAAACACCAGAACCTAACAAGATCTGACTGTAACCACCCAAACACATAAGTGACTCAGGCAGAATATAACACAGCCCTGCAGCTACATCCTGCACTTTGGGGCTTTTGCGGGGGCAGCTACTAATCTGCATGGCAGAGGGGCACAGCCTGAGTAGCCACTAATCTGCACAGTGGGGGGCTCAGCCTAGGTCAACAGAATTTCCCCAGCAGATTGTGCTTCACTTGTCAGATTGGCTAGAATGACAGGGAAAGATAATGCGGAATGTTGGAGGGGATGTGGGAAATCAGGGGCACTGATACATTGTTGGTGGAATTGTGAACACATCCAACCATTCTGGAGAGCAATTTGGAACTATGCTCAAAAAGTTATCCAACTGTGCATACCCTTTGATCCAGCAGTGTTTCTACTGGGCTTATACCCAAAGAGATACTAAAGAAGGGAAAGGGACCTGTATGTGCCAAAATGTTTGTAGCAGCCCTGTTTGTAGTGGCCAGAAGCTGGAAAATGAATGGATGCCCATCAATTGGAGAATGGTTGAATATATTGTGGTATATGAATGTTATGGAATATTATTGTTCTGTAAGAAATGGCCAGTAGGATGAATACAGAGAGGACTGGCGAGACTTATATGTACTGATGCCAAGTGAAATGAGCAGAACCAGGAGATCATTATATACTTCAACAATGATACTATAACGAGGATGTATTCTGATGGAAGTGGATTTCTTGGACAAAGAGATCTAACTCAGTTTCAATTGATCAAGGATGGACAGAAACAGTTACACCCAAAGAAAGAACACTGGAAAATGAATGTAAACTGCTTGTATTTTTGTCTTTCTTCCCAGGTTATTTTTACCTTCTGATTCCAATTCTTCCTGTGCAACAAGTGAACTGTTCGGTTCTGCATGCATATATTGTATCTAAGATACACTGTGGCATATTTAATTTGTATAGGACTGCTTGACATCTGGAGGAGGGGGTGGAGGAAGGGAGGGGAGAAGTCAGAACAGAAGTTGAGTGCAAGGGATAATGTCGTAAAAAAAACTACCCAGGCATAGGCTCTGTCAATATAAAGTTATAAAAAAAATAAATAAAAAGTATTAAAAAAAAAAAAAAAAAAAGGAAAGAAAAAGAAATGTTTGGAACCTAGATTTTTTTAGACAAGTCCATCTGTGACTTTTATTAGGCTTGTATTACATGCATCAACCAAAATTATGTATAAAATCAATGTTTATTATTTTGGGATCTTTTCATTTGAGAAAGCTGCATGCTAAGTGTATCAGCTCTGCATACATATTCTTTTGACTGACGATGAAAGGGTGGAAAGGATCTTCACTAAAAACTTAATTCTTTTCCATCTGACCAGATTTTCAACAATTCAAAAAGCTGGGTCTTTACTTAGAGCTTTGTTCCTATCTCGGGCTCTCAGAGCATACAACTATCACTCACCTCTTGGTTCTGCCCTTTTTAGCTGATGACCAACTCATACATCAGTCTACAGCAGAGTTCCGCAGATCTGCTTGTCCATAAATTATTTTTGTTTTCATTTTGGTGACTGTATATGTCAATATAACTTACTCCCTCTGTATATCCTATGCATTTTACTGTATGCATGATAAAGGGTTCAGAGACTTGTCCAAAGTGTCCAAGAAGTCCATAATACAACAAAGGTGAAGAACACCTGAACTAAGGAAAGTATCCAATCAAACCTTGGGGTTCATGGGGATCATCCTGATACTCTCTGCCATAAATCTGGTCAAGAGGAAGGGAGGCCTTCACAGTCAAAGTACCTGAACACATCAACTTCAAAAAGATGTGTAGGGGAAGGGTATCAGAGTGCCATGGTGGCACAATCTAAGCAAGTATGGAGGCTCCATGAATTGGTTTTACTTCCAGTAGTTCAGTTTGTTTTCAATTTCCAGTTTGGTCTTAACTGGCTACCAGAGGTTTTGGGGAGTCCCACTGCTCTGTGAACCTGTAACCCTAGACCAGCCTCTGTAATATTATCCCAGGGGATGGAGAAAGCAGATCAGGTGGTGGTGTGACCTTGCCAGGGCAGACAGAGAGAGAAATAGAGAGACACAGGATCTTGCCCCTGCTTTTCCAGTCACCTCTAGAACCACTGGCATTGAGAGGACTGTACAGTTGCTGGATCCTGTTGCCTCTATTTCCCTAAATAATCCTAAATATAAATGGCCATGTATAGAAAAGGCAAAGCTAGTCTCCTTTTGGCCACGTGATCACAGAAAACTAGGGTTACCACACAGTACCCTCCTAAGAAAGTGGGGCTCTGTGGAGAAAGGGTGGGAGAACAAGTAGGACCAACACCCACGACACCAGAACATTCAGCTCTCGCCCTGCTTTTGCAGGGGTTGGGAGCCCCATGGAGGCTATTTTTGGAGAGTAATGGAGATTCTCTTTTCTTTTGACTTGGGCTTGGTCTAAGTTTAGTTGCCCTGAGAGGGCTGAACTCATCTAATTCACCAAACACAATGAAATGCAAACAGCAGCAGCCCAGTCAACCCCATGACCTGTACCAGCTAGCCAAAGGCCAATATATGTTTCAAGGACTGTCTACCAAGTCCCTGAGGGCCTATGAGCTGTACAAACAGAGAGAACACCCACCTTTTAGAACATGGACCCTTGACAGGTGGATGCAGAAAAAAATGAAAAAGTAATCTTTGCTTTCACTTAAAAATCACACGCAATGAAACAAGAGCATTAAAAGCATCACTGATTGGCTACTTTTGTTGGTAGAGAGTTGGGATAGAAAGGCTACTCCTGCTTAACACATGGCCAATTCTGGATATGGACTAAGGGCCCCTAGTCAACTTGAGCCACTCAGTTCCTTTGAATAAATGGCTGATAGCCAAATGTACCATGTCTATGTGATAGAGTTAAATGAAGAAAACCTAATTATCCAGGCAATTTGATAAATACAATTCAGACCCCTGAAGAAGAATTCTTCCCCCTAAATGATTTAGTTAATATAAGTAAGTTTAATCCCACTGACTGGCTGAATGTTAAAATCTCCTTTTACTTTTTGCTGGGCACACACAGCCCACTTTGTGTCTCAGGCAGTTAGGTAGTACAGGTATAGTAAATTGGAACTGGAGTCAGTAGGACTCGAAATTCAAATTCTGCCTGAGATGTTTCCTAGCAGTATGATTCTGGGCAAGTCATTAACTCACAGGCTCAGTTTCCACATTTGTAAAATGGAGATAATAATAGCAATATGTATGTATACATACATATGTTATATAAAAATGTATAACTTTTCTATGGATATGGATATGAAACCTTTTTATAAATAAATATAAAATGCTTTATATATAAAGAGTTTTGAAAGCCTTAAATTATTGTATAAATTCAAGTTTTATTATACTTATTATACAAAGGGGAACAAAGGACAAGGAATAGCCAACATGAACAGATATCATGTCCCTCAAAAGAGCCATTGTGATCGTCTTCTCAGACACACAATTAATTCGATGGCTATGGATGAACACAACCAAAATGGGGCGAAAGGAAATTATGAAATGGTGAGTTTTGCTGTCACTTATGATAATTTTTCAGAGTTAGAGGTTTTAACTTTTGAATTGAAATTTTTAATACTCAGAGATCATAAGGAAATCGATGAATCACCAGTTGGAAGGGCTTAAACACATCAATAAGGAATCATTTTCAGGCAGGATTCTATTAGAACATTGCCATGTTCCTTCCTTTCCTTGATTTTCATTCTCAATGCTCAATTTCCATAAACATTCTCTTGGTCCTAGTCATGACCAAATGTGGCTACCACAGATATAGGGAATATACTGTTGCATGGAAAGCTTCACCTCTCTAGCTGAGAAATGGCCAATTTCTTGATCTCTTCTAGAAAATGGGGGCAGAGCCATGATGGCAGAGAGTAGAACCATCTTCGAATTTTTCCTGGCTTCAATACCAGATCAAGCCTCTGCACAGATTTTGGAATGACAACACTTACAAATATATGGAGTATAATAAATTTCCAGCAGAAGATATTTTGGAAAAACTTCAGGAAAGGTTGGTCTCGATCAAACAGTAGGAAGGAGGGGGAGGAAGAAGAGTTTGCAGGGCAGTTCAGGCACATCTCAGCACAGCGCAACACAGGGAGGAGATTTCCTTAGAATGGGGGAATACAGTGGGAGGCTTACAGCCAAAATGCAGCAGCACTGGTTACTCTTTCCTGGTTCAGAAGCCAGTAAATCAGCAGATTAGCTATGAGATCTCTAACAAACCACAGAAGACAATGAACCCCAGCATAATAGGCAGGACATAGCCTCACCCACAAAGCATTAAAAGGAAGCCCGCAGCATTGGCCCCAGGGCAGTGTGAAGCCACTGTCCTCTGTACAGAACACTTGGGACAATCTCTCCTTTGTCTTAAGAGCAGAACTCAATCTTTAAAAATGAGCCAAAAAGCCACCAGAGCTCTGACAATAGATAGGTTTTATGGAGACAGAGAAGAACAAATCTCAAAACCTAAGGACACTAAACATAAAACAATTCCAGATGAAGCCTCAAAGGATGATGTGAGTTGGTCTCCACTCAAAAGGTTCTCTTGGAAGAATATATATATATATATATATATATATATTTTTTTTTTTTGCTGAGGCACTTGGGGTTAAATGATTTGCCCAGTGTCACACAGCTGGGACATGTTAAGTGTCTGAGACCAGATTTGAACTCAGGTCCTCCTGACTTTAGGGCTGGTGCTCTCTCCACTGTACTGCCTAGCTGCCTCTCAAAAAAATCTTAAAAGAGAGTTATAATAAAAATGAGGAAAGGAAATGAGAGGTTTGCAGGATAGTTTGGAAAAGGAAACAGAACTTATCTGAAGAAAACTCCCTAAAAACAATTTGGTGAAATGGAAAAAATACAATTGCATTAAAAAAATATTTGGTGAAATGAAAAAAAAAAAAAAAACTCCTTGAAAAACAGAATTCACGAAATGGACAAAGAAAACAACTCCTTGAAAAACAGAATGGGCAAAATGGAAAAAGAGAACAACTCCCTAAAAAAGAGAATTGGTGTAATGGGAAAAAATTCAATGGAGAAAACAATTAATTTAAAAGTTCAATTGACCAAATGCAAAAGTAGGTCAAAAAAAAGCTAAAAGAAAATAATTCACTAAAAATTAGGATTGAACAAATGGAAGTGAATTACTCAAAGAGGCATCAAAAATCAGTCAAACAAAAAATTTTTTTAAAAGGAAAAACAGAAGAAAATGCAAAATACCTCACTGGAAAAACTACTGACCTGGAAAATACATCCAGAAGAGACAATCTAAGAATTATCAGACTACCTGAAAACCAAAAGGAAAAAAATAGCCTAGACAATATCTTTCCAGAAATCATGAAGGAAAACTACCCTGATGTCCTAGAACCAGAGAGTAAAACAGCCACTGAATGAATCCCCTGGTCACCTCCTGAAAGAAGCCCCAAAATGAAAACTCTAAGGAAGATAGTAGCTAAATTTCAGAATTACCAGATCAAGAAGAAATTTCTGCTAGCAATGCAAATATCAAGGAGCCACCATCAGGATTTCCCAGGACCAAGTAGCTTGCATTTCAAAGGATGGAAGGGTCTGGAATCTGATATTCTGGAGGGCAAAGGAGGCTGGACTGCAGTCAAGAATCAACTATCTAATAGAAGTAAGCACTGTCTATCAGGGGAAAATGGTCATTCAAGGAAATAGGGGAATTTCGCTTTTTTTTTTTCCCCCTGAAAAGACCCGAGCAAAACAGAAAACAATCTTCAAATATAGAATTCAAGGAAAGTATAAAAATGTAAAAAGGGAAGGAAAAAAAAAACTATGCTGTTTTAAAAGAAGGGGAAGATGGCATGTTGAACTCTTGAGGACTATATTTTTGTTAAGAGTATACTTGGAGGATGGAGTATATACTTTACCTATATTGTAATGGCATAAAAAAGAAATTAGGGATAGAAAATAGATTTACTGCAAGAAGAAAAGGGAGGTAAAATGGGGTAAACTATATCACATGAAGAGGCAAAAAAGATCTACTACAACAAAGGGAAAGAAAGGAGGGGGATGAGTATTGCATGAACCTTAAGCTCATCAGATTTGGCTCAAAAACTGAATATCAGATATATTTAGTTTGATAGAGAAATGTGTCTTATCTTATATGGAAGTAGGAAAGGAAAAAGCAAATTATAACTTGGGGAAAATAAGATGGCAGGAAATGCAGTTAGTCATTTTAATTGTGAGTGTAAATGGAATAAATGCTCCCATAAAATAGGCAATTAGCAGACTGGATTAAAAGGTAGCATGCTACAATATGTTGTTTATAAGAAACACATTTGAAGCAGAATGATACATACAGAGTAAAGGTAAAAGGCTGTAACATCATGTATCATGCTTCAGCTGAAGTAATTAAAAAAAAAAAACAGGGGTAAAGATCTTAATTTCATTTCAAACAAAAGCAAAAATAGATCTCATTAAAAAGATAAGGAAGGAAATTTCATCTGGCTAAAAGGTACCATAGATAATGAAGTAATATCAATACTAAACTTATATATACCAATAATATAATATCCAAGTTCCTAGAGAAGTTAAGAGAGCTGCAAGAAGAAAAAGACAACAAAATTATAATAGTGGGGATCTTAACGTTGCACTATCAGAACTATAAAAATTGAGCCACAAAACAATAAAGAAAAGTTAAGGAGGTAAAAAGAATTTTGGAAAAGTTAAGTATTTGGAAAAAATTGAGTGGGGCCAGAAAGGAATATATATTTTGCTCAGTGGTACATGGAAACTACACAAAAATTGACCATATATTACGGTATAAAAACCTCAAAATCAAATGCAGAAAGGCAGAAATAGTAAATGCATCATTTTCAGAAGAAGATGCAATAAAAATTACATGTAATAAAGGGCCAGGCAAAAAAAAGACCAAAAATTCATTGGAAACTAATCCTAAAGAATGAGTGAGTCAAACAAATCAGAGACACAAGTGATAATTTCATCAGAGAGAATGACAATAATAAGACAACATATCAAAATTTGTGGGATGAAGCCAAAGGAGTTCTTAGAGGAAGTTTTATAACTCTAGATATTTACTTGCATAAAACAGAGAGAGAGATGATCAGTGAATTGGATTTATACCTAAAAAAGCTAGAAAAATAACAAATTTAAAACTTCCAATTAACTACCAAATTTGAAATTCTAAAAAGAAAAGGAGATAAATAAAATTGAAAATAAGAAAACTATTTAATTAATAAATAAAACTAAGAGATGGCTTTATGAAAAAACCCAACAAAATAGATAAATATTTCATCAATTTGATTAGAAAAAGGAAAAAAGAAACTCAAATCACTAGCATCAAAAATGAAAAGGGTGAACTTTCCAAAAATAAAGAGGAAATGAGAGCAATAATTTAGAAGCTATTTTGCCCAACTGTGGGGCAATAAATCTGATAATCTAAACCAAATGGATAAATACTTTTTTTATTATAGCTTTTTATTTACAAGATATATGCAGGGGTAATTTTTCAGCATTGACAATTGCAAAACCTTTTCTTCCAATTTTTCTCTTCCTTCCCCCCACCCGCTCCCCCAGATGGCAGGTAGACCATTACATGTTAAATATGTTAAAATATATGTTAAATACAATATATGTATACATACAAATGGATAAATACTTACAAAAAAAGACTGCCCAGATTAACAGAGGAGAACAGTCCCATTTAGAAAAAGAAACTGAATAAACTATTAATCAACACCCAAAGAAGAAATATCCAGGGCCAGGTGGATTCTACCTGTAAATTCTATCAAAACTTTAAAGAACAATTAATTCCTAAACTATTTTGAAAAACAGGGAAAGAAGGAGTCTTAAAGAAAAAAAATTTTTTTTTTTATGACAGATACAGTGGTAATAACCATAAAACAAGAAGGATCAAAAGATAGAAAAAAAATTATAGATTAAATTCCTTTTTTTTCCCTTAATTTTTTTTTTTAATTATAGCTTTTTATTTACGAGTTATATGCATGGGTAATTTTACAGCATTGACAACTGCCAAACCTTTTGTTCTGATTTTTCCCCTCCTTCCCCCATCCGCTCCCCCCAATGGCAGGTTGACCAATACATGTTAAATATTAGACTAAATTCCTTAATGAATACTGATACAAAACTCTTAAAAATATTATCAAAGAGATTACAGCAAGTTATCTTCAGGATGATATACCATGATCAAGTAGGATTTATAATAGGAATGCAGGGCTGGTTAAATATGAGGAAAACTATTAGCATAATTGACTATATTAATAACCAAACTAACAAAAAACATGATTATCTCAATAGATGCAGAAAAAGCATTCGACAAAATCCAACTCCCATTCCTATTAAAATGATAAACAGCCATCAGCAAGCATCAGATGTAATGGAGATAATCTAGAACCATTCCCAATAAGATTACGGGTGAAACAAGGTTACCCACTATCACCATTACTATTCTACATTGTATTAGAAATGTTAGCTTTGGCAATAAGAGAAGAAAAAGAAATTAAAGGAATTAGAATAAATAAGGAGGAAACCTAATTATCATTCTTTGCAGATAATATGATGGTATATTTAAAGAATCCTAGAGAACCAACTAAAAAAAACTACTAGAAACAATTTACGACTTTTACAAAGTTGCAGGATACAAAATAAATCCACAGAAATTATCAGCATTTTTATATATTACCAACAAAGTCCAACGGGAAAAGATAAAAAGAGAAATTCCATTCAAATTAACTGTAGATAATATAAAATATTTGGGAATCTATTTGCTAAAGGAAAGTTAAGAACTTTATGAACTCAATTACAAAACACTTTCCACACAAATAAAGTCAGATCTAATCTCTTGAAAAAATATCAAGTGCTCGTGGATAAACTGAGCTAATATAATAAAAATGACAAAACTATCTAAATTAAGCTACTTATTTAGTGCCATGCCAATCAAATTCCAAAAAAATTACTTCACAGAGCTAGAAAAAATAACAACAAAGGTCATCTGGAAGAAGAAAAGGTCAAGAATTTCAAGGAAATTAATGAAAAAAAAATGCAAAGGAAGGTGACTCAGCTTTATCAAACCTAAAACTATATTATAAAGCAACCAACAAAATCATTTGGTACTGGCTGAGAAACAGAGTAGTTGATCAGGGAAATAGGTTAGGTTCACAGGACAAAATAGTCAATAACTATAGTACTTTATTGTTTGACAAACATAAAAACCCTAGATTTTGGGATAGGAACAAACTATTTGATAAAAACTGCTGATTTGATATTTGATAAAAACATATAAATTTCCAATTTTCATGGCAGAAACTAGGCATTGACCCACATTTAATATCATATACCAAGACAAGGTTGAAATGGATTCATGATTTAGACATAAAGAGTGATAATATGAGCATGGAATAATTTAACTCTCAGATCTGTGGAGAAGGAAGGAATTTGTGGCCAAGGAAGAACTAGAGATCGTTACCGAATACAAAATAATTTTGATTATATTAAGTTAAAAAGTTTTTGTACCAAAAAAACCTAATGCAGACAAGATCAGAAGGGAAGCAATAAATTGGGAAAACATTTTTACATTCAAGAGTTCTGATAAAGGCCTCATGTCTAAAATATAGAGAAAACTGATTCAAATTTATAAGAATTTGGGCCATTCTTCAATTGATAAATGTTCAAAGAATATGAATAGGCAATTTCAGATAAAAAAATAAAAACATTTCTAGTCATATGAAAAGGTGTTCTAAATCACTATTAATCAGAGAAATAACAAATTAAGATTAACTCTGAGGTACCACTATATACCTCTCAGATTGGCTAAGATGATAGCAAAAGATAATGATGAATGTTGGAAGGGATATGGGACAACTGGGATATTAATATATCATTGGTGGAATTGTGAATGGATTCTGAAGAGCAATCTGAAACTATGCCCAAATGGCTATCAAATTGAACATACCCTTTATTTCAATAGTCTTTCTACAGGGCTTGTATCCTAAAGAGGGATGCATAAAGAAGGGAAAGAGACTCACCTGCAAAAATGTTTGTGGCAACCCTTTTTGTAGAGGCAAAAAACTTGGAAATCAGTGGATGCCTATTATTATTATTATAACTTTTTATTGAAAGAACATATTCATGGGCAATTTTTTACAACATTATCCCTTGCATGCACTTCTGTTCCGACTTTGCCCTTCCCTCCCTCTACCCCCTCCCCTAGATGGCAATCAGTCTTATACATGTTAAATATGTTATAATATATCCTAGATACAATATATGTGTGTGCAGAACTGTACAGTTCTCTTGTTGCATAAGAAGAATTGTATTCAGAAGGTAAAAATAACCTGGGAAGAAAAGCAAAAATGCAAACAGTTCACATTCATTTCCCAGTGTTCCTTCTCTGGATGTAGCTGATTCTGTTCATCATCGATCAACTGAAACTGAATTAGATCTTCTCTTTGTCAAAGAAATCCACTTCCTTCAGAATACATCCCCATACAGTATTGTTGTTGAAGTATATAATCATGTCCTGGTTCTGCTCATTTCACTCAGCAGTAGTTCATGTCAGTCTCTCCAGGCCTTTCTGAAATCATCCTGCTGGTCATTTCTTACAGAACAATAATGTTTCATAACGTTCACATACCACACTTTACCCAACCATTGGTAAAGTGTGGTATATGAATGTTATGGAATATTATTGTTGTGTATGGTTGGGTAAATGCAACAAATTAAACAAATTAAAAATAAATGAATGAATGAAAATAAAATAAAAAGAACAAAAAACTACATATAGTATTTTCACCTTTTGTTGTTGTTGCTTGTTTGCATTTTTTCTTTCTCATTTTTTTTTCCTTTTTGATCTGATATTTCTGTGGAAATATATATATATAGAAGAATTGCACATGTTTAACATACACTGGATTACTTGCCATTTAGGGGAAAGGGAGGGAGGAAATTTTGGAACACAAGGTTTTGCAAAGGTCAGTGTCGAGTTACCCATGCATATGTTTTGAAAATAAAAAAGCTTAAAAAAAAAAACAAACAAACAAAGAGCAGCAGCTAGGTGACACAATGGATAGAGCACCAGCACTGAAGTCAGGAGGACCTGAGTTCAAATTTGATCTCAGACACTTAACACATCAAAGCTGTGTGACCCTGGGCAACTTAACCCCAACTGCCTCAGCAAAAAAAAAGAAAAAGAAAAAAAAAAAAAAGAAACAAAATAAGTACGATAACTCCTACAGTGTTTGAGTTGTTGTGGGAATCAAAATACATGGCAAAGTATCAGTTTGTTTTGCTCTGCAGATGCTATTTCACTTGGGCGGGAAATTCCTGGGGTGGAAATTTCCTTCATAAAGATGGACATATGGCTATACCCTAGAGATCTACGTGGGGCACAGAAAGGTTAAGGAACTTATCTAGAGCCATGTATGTCAAAGGAAGAGCTGGATTGTTAGTCTACCTGACTCCAAGGGACCTATCCATCATCATGCAGCAGCATTAACCATGCTGCTTCTTAATGTCACAATATTATTATTATCATCACTATTATTATTACACTATTATGTTTACTGTTAATATCACATTAATAAAAATGCTGTTATTTCTCTTGGCAGATAACAGATACAAATAGCTACTATTGTGAAATTTTGACAAATTCTCAAAAATATGACATTTCAAAGACTGAAATTATTTTAAGTGAAATGGAAGGAATAGATGATAGTCTCAGTGCTTACAAAGGAACTTATTTCTTGGCAGGGCATTATGTCCATTGGGAAATGAAGTCCATTGAGGTAAAAAAAAAAAAAAAAAAAAAAAAAAAAAAAAAAAAGAACTATTGGAAGCTTGGGATTTCTTCTTTCCAATGTCTAGACGTTTTTTTGTTTTTTTTTGTTTTTTTTGTTTTTTTTTTTTTTTGGTAATTCCAAAGTGCCATTGCTGTCTGAGGTTTTGACAGAAATGGGCTACAGGCTGAGCAATGATTGCTTTTAGCTCCACTCAGGCAGTATGAGGTGACATCCAGAGATTGGAAGGTGGATGATTTACCTACGCTGATCTTAAAAAGCATGCTAGGAAAGAAAATAAGCAGCTACCAACTTAGGTCTTTGCTGGTCTTCAGTCCCACACCCAAAACAGAGCCTTTAGTCCACTTTGAGTCAGGGGTTGGTTCACTGTCCACAGCCACATCTCCAATCATTGACTTGCCTTACTGTCCCCCAGGCTTGCTCTCCCTGTTCATCTGCACCTCCCAATTTCCTGGGCTTCTTTCACATCCCAGTTCAAGTCCTACTTTCTGCAGGAAGCTGTAACAAGTTTCTCAGAATTCTTGTAGCTTCCTTCTGTTGATTCTCTTATTTCTCTTATATGTGGTTTGCCTGTACAATAGTCGAATGCATGTTTTCTCCCCAATTAGTTGGGAACACAGAAACTGTGTTTCACCTTTCTTGTATTCCCAGTGCCTAACATAGTGCCTGGCATACAAAAGGTGCTTAAACAATGCTTACCAACTGATGGAAGGGGCAACAGATAGGATTCTCATTGTCACTTTTCCCTTCTCAGGGCTTTTCGACCACTGGAGTGTTTGGAGTCCAGAAAGGAGGAATGTTAGGAATGCAAAGATAAGGAAAACACTTTTTAATTTTTTTAAGGAAAGCACTTTATAAAGGAAATATCTCTAACTTAAAATAATCCTGGGAACATATGCCCACCTTCCCTGTCCCTGCACTTCCAAGCAAATTATTAGTTTAGGAGTGAAACCTAGGTGAAAGGTCACAATTCCACTAACCTCAAGGCCACACATTTCAGGATCAAACCATTTCTAATTGTCCCAACCCAGGACATGGACCTATCCTGTCACCTTTGCTTTTTCCAAACAAGGTCAGGAAGTGACGCATGTTACAAGGAATTAAGAAGGACCTCTCTCCAATGGGAAAGTCCATCTACCAAGGCAGAAATGCTAGTACATAAATCTTGACCATCTGCCTGGAACAAAGAAAATAAGTGACTTGTCCCATATCAAGTGGGTAGTTGTTAGTAAGAGGTGGGATTTGAAATCTGGTCCTTCTGACTCCAAACCCAGACCATAGCCCAATATGGCACACTACAGATATACAGAGAAGTTGTTGGTTCTGTTATCCATTCCACCAAAAACAGTTTCTCCTGTGAAGGCATTAGAATACAAGTATTTCATCATGGGTTTGCTATATATTAGGCACTATGTAAAGGTTAGAAGCAATAAAGAAGGCAAAAACAGCCCCTGCCCTCAAGCAGATCATACTCTTATGACTGTTTTTCTAAATGACATTCTAAAGGATCCATACAAGACATCAGGAGAATCTCAGAGCAGTCCTGGGCTACCACAAAGAGATCTGTGGGGAGAAAGAGACCAGCAGGTTTCTGCTATAGCTAAAAAACAGACTCCCCCAGTAAATACTCTCAAAGTAAATCATTTGAAATGAAGTTTTGTTTCTTTAAGAGATCACAGTACTACTGCATTTAATTGAGTTTTAAAATCTTAAGTGACTTAGAGATACAACTAAAAAGTAGTAGCATTTGAAACCAGGTCTTTCTGTGTCCCCCCCACCCTACACTAGCAGTAACCCCTTGTGAATAATTGTGAACATTAAGAGCAGGAAGATTATTTTAAATACATGCAGACAGCCCACTTGGATGAATATTGTGTGAACACCTTAGATATGATGACAATTAGTATTAAGAAGGCATAGCTCCATCCTAATTGAGAGCAGTGTTTATTTGTATTTTATACTTGGCTGCTCTTCATTACCAAGTAAATGAACTAGAGGAAGCAGGGAAATGGAGATGGGGGAGAGCTGCAGAGCTCCCTCTTGCTGGCAGCTGCAGCCTTGCTACCTGGTTTTCTGAGCTGTTGAAGACTTTCCCAGGGGGGTACACCATAAAGTAAAGTGTGTGTGTGTGTGTGTGTGTGTGTGTGTGTGTGTGTTGGGCATTGGGCTGCACATAGGGGGAGAGCAGAAGCAGCTCAGAAAACAGGTTTTGTTGTTGTCAATTGTCAGATGAATCCAACCATTTGGGGTTTTCTTGGCAAAGATATTGGAGTGGTTTGCCATTTCCTTCTCCAGATCATTTTATAGACAAGGAAACTGAGGCAAACAGGGTGAAGTGATACACCAAGGGTCCCACAGTTTGGAAGTGTTCTGAGGCCGGATTTGAATTCATGAAAATGAACATTTCTGATTCAAAGTCCAGTGCTCTAAACATTGCACCACCTGATACAAAAGGTAGAGTAGTTACTACACTGTGAAATGAGAAGCCCAGCCTCTTCTGTATTGTTTAAGTAAAGAGGAGAATAGCTGATTCCATATTTGCAACCTTTGGCAGGACCAAGAAAACAAGTTCAGAAAGGAAAAGTGGCTTGGACAAAGTCATGCTGGTAAACACAGTAAACTGGCAGGTAAGCCTAGGCATCCCAACTCAGGTCCTTTGTTGCTATGCTGTCTCTTCTTATGCCTCATGGGTAGGATCAGAAGTTTAGAGCTGGCAGCATCCTTAGACACCACTGAGTTTAGTCACGTTTTTTAACAGAGGAAAAAAAAAAAAAAGTGAGGCACAGGGAAGTGACTTGACTGAGGTCATATAGCTATTATATGAGGCAGAATTTGAACCCAGGGCTTCCTACCTCCAAATCCAGGTCCTCATGGACTACCCCACATTGTGACTACACTCAAGAGTTTTCTAAGACTTACAAAGCACCTCCTAAACACTATTTCAGGCAGTTCTCACAACAACCTAATAAAACAGAACATAAAGAAATCATAGTCCTTTTCATTGTAATCCTAATAAGGAAACTGAAGTTAAGTGGCTTGCCCAAAGGTACAGAATTAGTGGCAGCAGCAGAATGTGAATCCAAGTATTTCATGACTGTGTCACTCCTGCACGCTGTACCCTTGTACAGGGAATCCGATACAAATCTCTTAAGGAGAAGCATGACACTCCCAGTGTGCAAAGGCTAGAGGAACTTGCAATGTTTCAGTAGGAAAGTTGAGTCTCCCACTCTGTGCACCAAATAAAGGGGACAGAGGGACTAGGGGCAGGGGTGGGGAGGGGGAGGTTTCCTCTAAAGCTGCCTGTCCCTATGACACCAGAATATCTGATCCATTCCTCCCATTCAACCGATTGTTTTATCCACGTGACGCCCAACACCGGTATGGTTAATTTTTGCCTGGAGAGACTGTCAGTGTGTAGATATGACTGTAATACGAGCGCACTGATCAATGGCACAATTAACCAGTGGCTATGAAGGATGTAGACAACTTGAGGAGTAACGGAGCCTAGTGACCCATTCTACTGTATCCTTACATCCTACAAAACAAAGCTTCAATTGCCTTTGTTCTGGCTTGGTTAATCTCACGCTGGCTTTTGGGATCTACAGTTATTATGCTTTGCATTAACACTGAAACCCCTCACTCTTTTGCATGTGCTTATGAAATAATTGCTTTCAAATTCTCCCATTATGCTAATGAAAAATAAATGATTTTAGAATGATAAATTCAGCGATTTCAGTGAGGAGGGTGAGTCAATGTAAATTGCAGCCTTTTTTATGAATGAGGATTATCCAGAAGAGCTGTTTAAGCCATTATACTTAATGCTTGGTTATCAATACATGGAGACTAATTACATGGTATGTTTATTGCTCCACCAGCAAACAAGAATATTTGCAGCTTTCACACACATGAGCACTTGCAAGGAGCAATAGGTGGGAGTGACAAGGAAACAGATTTCACCTTGATAAAAGGATCTCTACAGGAGAGGTGTTCCAACTGCCTGATACCACAGGTGGTGCGATCCCCTTCATGGACTTCCAGTCAGGGGGTGTGTAGCACACAGGCCTACTGGTCCTCTGAAGAACTATGGCCTTGCATATTGGTTGTGGTGCTCAGAGTCTGATGTGGGCATCTGGAACTAGGCTACTGTATACACACACGAAAGATTCTGAAAACAACTTTTCTTTCTCGGGGTCCTATGGAACAAGCTGCTGGCATTTTGATAATCCTGTTTTTGTTTTTTAGCTTGATAGGTGATTAGGATATGGGGCCTTAAGTATGAAGGCCCTGACCCCTCATTTTACAGCACCAACTCAGGGATGGACTGAGCTGTTACTCGGTATCAACATATCTTTCAAGCAGAAGATAGTCACAGCCAGGCAGGCACTCCAGAGCCTTCCACCTGGAACCATTAGGGCATGGTGGGAAGCATTTACATATGGAAGGCCTTACTTATTCATGGGATGCAGAATTACATTTGGATTTTCATTTTTTGCTTTAATGTAAATGCATAAATGAAAAAGGATGCATCCTCTAAAGCCCTATAGAGAGATGAGGCAAAGTCGACATTAAAGTGGTACAAAGGCTACGCCATCTGCTCTAGCTAGTCCCAACTCTCAAAGGCTTTGTCTTCTTGGTAGTTCATGCTGCTGGGAGCCACCTGGTCCTTTAATTACAACCATTAAAAAAAAAACTGTTGCATATTCTGTATTTCTTCCCTTCGCAGAAAATTTGATAGCTAGTGTAATGTGCACATGCACACACATATATACATATATACATATGCATAACACATACTACATACACACACAGTACACAGTATATAACACACACACACATGCAGTATTCCTTCCCCACTATAGATGTTCAACTATATTCTAAATTTTCAGTAAAGAAAAGATAAATATATAAGTTGAAGAAATATTACTCCACTAGTTTTTCTCCTGCAATGATTGGTTGACTCTATCATGAGACTTAGTATAGAACAGAACAAGTCCCAGAATGTTGAATGAATTAAAGAAATATAACCCTTAAATTCTTTCCAATTTACCATCATGTTTACAGATGAAATATCAATTTTTTGATCTCGATGGTGAAGCCAGTAGTATCTTATGAAATATCATTCAGAAAAATGATATAAGGTGACCAACATCTGAGCCACCATCTCTCTAAAAACTGATCTAAAACTTTATGATCAAGCACCAACTGAACACAAATCATGGTGCAAGGCACTGGCAAAGATCCAAAGTTGAGGACAATCCCTGCCCTTGTCAACTCTACAGTCTAATCAGGGGCTGGCACATAGAAAACTCAAATACACAAGATCACTTTACCAAACTTAGTTACAAAACAAAGTGGGACAGGAGTCTGGAAAGGGGTGAGGATCAAAGAAAACTCTGTAGAGGAGTTGGTTTTCAGTTGTGTTTTAAAGAATGGGCAGATACTGAACATATAAAGATGGGGAAGAAGGCTAGCACATACATAGGGAAAGTTTAAACAAAGTCACAAAGGTAATGGCAGGAGTGGTTCAGGAAAAAAGTAGACCAATGAGATTGTAGCACAGAATGCAAGGAATAGAGTACCAGATGATGAGCTGAGGTATGCTGACTCCAGATTGAGGAAGATATGCCAGCCAAAAGCTCAACATTTCCTCTCCAGGAATTCATAGCATAGATGAACAGTAATCAGCTACATACATGAGTGTGATTGCCACGGGAGGTACTGGAGGACAGACTGGAAGACAGGGAGGAACTTATGGCAATAGATCAGGGCAGCAGTGGGAAGAGAGAAAAGGGATGAGACAAAAGAGGTTGTGCAGAGGGAAAACCAACAAGACTTGGCAACTAAGTGAATTGCATATATGGGGAAAGGACAGGGAGAAGAAATATTTTGAACATGAGAAGTAGAGTGAGCATAGAAGCCAAGGAGAAACACAGTCAAGTCATGAGTTTGAGTGGAAGATAATAAGATAGGATATGGACACAGAGATATCCAAATGCCATTTAAGAAAATGACCTAGGGACATTCTTTAGGCGGCTGGTACTCTGTTTCTGGAACTGAGAAAGAGTCCAGGTTTAGAAATGAAAATTGTGGTGTCACTTGCATATACCCAGGTAGGAGCTGAAGCTGTGAGATTGATTTAGATCATCAAGGCAGAGAATGTAAAAAGAAAGGAAGATTTGGGAAAATCCACTGGAAATGCCCATTTTCAGGGGCTGGAAAGAGAATTAGGAACCAGCAAGGAAACAGAGAAGGGACAGATGAGGAGCAGGAAGACAAACAAGTGTGTGCTTAACTCTGAAGATAAGGAAGGAGAAACTATTCAAAAAAATGGACTGTTCAAAAGTATGCTGAATGGAAATCAAAGAAGATTCAAAAATGACACTGGATTTCTTCACAAGAAGGCCATTGGAAGTAGCTATCTCCGCTGAATAGGAGGGAATATGGTTATGTTGATGAACAAGGCGGTACTGAGGGAGGAAAAAATCTGGTAAAGTCAACAAGCATTATTAAGTAGCCATTACATGAAGACACTGTGCTAAGCATTGGGGATACAAAATTTTTTTTTAAAAGTTCCTGTGGGATTTCATTGTACACGGCAATAGCAAGATTATACAGTGATCAATTCTGATGGGATGTGGTTCTTCTCAACAGTAAGACAATTCAGGCCAGTTCCAATAATCTTATGATGATGAGAACCATGTACACCTACAAAGAGGACTGTGGGAACTGAGTGTGGATCACAACGAGCATTTTCACTCTCTTTTGTTGTTTGCTTGCATTTTATTTTCTCATTTTTTTCCTTTTTGATCCGATTCTTCCTGTTCAACAAGATAATTGTATAAATACATATGCCTATATTGGATTTACATATATTTTTTTTTACCATGTTTAACATATATTGGATTGCTTGCCATCTGGGAGAGAGGGTGGGAAGGAGGGGCAAAAATTGGAGCACAAGATTTTTCAAGGGTCAATGGTGAAAAATTATCCTTGCATATGTTTGAAAACCAAAAGCTTCAATAAAAAAAAAAGTTTCTGTGCACAAGGACCTCACAATGAGGGAAGATAACATGCAAAAACTTTTGTACAAACAAGTCATGAGTGTGGAGTGTGTGTTCGGGCGTGTGTGTAAGAGAGAGAGACAGACAGACAGAGACAGAGACGTGAGACAGTCTCAAAAGAATGGCACTAAATTTAATGAGAATTGGGAAAGGATTCTTACAGAATATGGGATTTCACTTGAGATTAGAAAGAAACCAGGGAAGCTAGCAGACGGTGATCAGGAGAGAGAATCTCAAACATTGGGAAAAGTTAGTAAAAATTCCTTCAACTGGGAGGAGTACCTTGTGGGATAAACAGTAAGGAGGCCAGTATAACTGGATCTCAGAGAACAAAGATGTATGTAACAAGATGTAAAGAAATGGGAAAGGTAGAAAGGGCTCTGGGAGGCAGTAGATATAGACAACTTTTCCAAGAAGTTTAGCATTCAAGACTTTTTAAAAATGAGGTGATAGCTGGATGGGGTTATGAAGATCCAGAAAATTCTTTATTTAATATTGGGGAGACGTCAAAATGCTTAGAGTTATTAAAGAAGCAAGAGTCAAAGAGAAGCCAGGAAATTCTCTGAGCTCTCTGCAATTGTCTTAGGAAACAACACTAAATCAAGCCTCTAAACACATTCTAGAGTGAGAGAATCCACAAAATGACAGGGTGAAACAAATTTCCAGTTTAAGCAGCCCAGCTGGGCACACAGTGTAGCATAGACAGAGTACTGGCAAGTCACCAAGGACGCTCTAAATCACTATAGATCAGCAAGTGCAGCTCCTTAGTCCTGGTTCAGCAGGATAGTGGCACAGCAGGCCAACTGTGAGACCTCCAGATCCTGTGTAAAAGGCAAATTGTCAACCCCCAAATCCCAGCATCATATGCACAACTAGATAGGGCCACCAAGACCCCAGCACAAAGAGGTAGGAACAATGCCCCTTGTGCCCCAGGAGCAGGGTTGAATTTTTAAAAATCAACAAAATAATGAAAAGGTACGTTAATCATAGAAAGCTACTATGGTTAAAGGGAAGATCAAAACTCAAAACTCAGAATAGGAAAACAAAGTAGAAATGCCAACATGCAAAGCCACAAAGGGGAATATGAATTGGTATCAAACCCAAAAAGCCTTCTTTGAAGAGCTCAAAAAGAATTTTAAAAAATCAAGTGAGAGAGGTAGAAGAAAAATTGGGAAAAGAAATGAGAATTACAAAGAATTATGAAAAAGAGAAGACAACAGCTTGAAAAGGAAGCAGAAGTATAGAGCTAAGAAAACAAGTCGTGAAAAATATCATTGGCCAAATGGGACAAAAATCTAGTGAAGAATACGCACCTCCTTAAAAAGTAAGATTGGCCAAATGGAAAAGGTAGCACATTAACTAACTAAAGATAATTTCTTAAAATTTAGAATTGGGCCAGTGGAAGCTAATGATTCAGTTAGATATCAAGAATCCATCCAACATTATCAAAAGAATGAACAACTCCAAGATAATCTAAAATACCTCATTATAAAAACAACCAACGTGGAAAATAGATCCAGGAGAGATAATTTTAAAATAATTGAACTACCTGAAAACCATGGTCAAAAAAAGATCCTGGAAAACATCTTCCAATAATTCATCAAAGAAAATTCCCCTGATATCCTAGAGCCACAGAGTAAAACAGTCATTCAAAGAATCCACTGATCAACTCCTCAAAGAGATCCCAAAATGAAAACTCCAAAATATAATGTAGCAAAATTCCAGAATCCTATCAAGGAGAAAGTATTGCAAACAACCAGAAAGAAACAATTCAAATATCAAATCAACACAATCAATAGTACACAGGGCTTAGTAGCTTCTCCATTAAAGAACTGAAGGGCAGGGAATATGGTATTCTGGAAAGCAAAAGAGTTTAGATTACAAGAATCAACTACCTGAAAAAAAAAAATAGATATTATTTTCAGGGAAAAAGATGGACATTCACTCAAACAGGGAACTTTCAAACTTTCCTGATGAAAAGAATAGAGATAAACAGAAAATTTGACTTTCAAATACAAAACTCAATAGGGGCATAAAAAATGAACAGGAAAGGTTAAAAAAAAAAAAAAAACCAATACTTAATTCAATAAGACTAAACTGTTTAGATCAGCAGGTTGATTGCAGAAAGGCCTGGAGGCATTAATATGAACTGATGCTAAGTGAAGTGAACAGAAATAAGAGAATATTGTGTACAGCAATAAGAGTATGTTATGGTCAACTGTGATGGGCAGAGCCATCTGTACCCAGAGAGAGAACTATGTGGATTTCAACATAGCATTTTCACCATTTTTTGTTGTTATTTGCTTGCTTTTTTTCTTTTTCATTTTTTCCTGTTTTGATCTGATTTTTTCTGTGCAGCATGAAAAAAGTGGAAATATGTTTAGAAGAATTGCAGATGTTTAACCTATACAGGATTACTTGCTGTCTAGGGGAGGAGGGTGGTGAGGAAGAAGGGAGAAAAATTTGGAATACAAGGTTTTGGAAGGATGAATGTTGAAAACTAACTAGCAAATATCTTGAAAACTAAAAAAGTATTAGTATTAAAAAAAATGAAAAGCTAAAAACAAGATTAAACCATTTATATCCTTAAATAGGAAAACGATAATTGTAACTCTTGAGAACTTTATCTCTATTAGGGCAGTTAGAAGGTATATACATAGACAGAGGGTATAGATAAAATGACTTTGATGTGATAATATAAAAAATTAGTAGGTGAAAAAGATTGTACTAGGAGAAGAAGAAAGGGGAAGGCAGAAGAGGGTAAAATTACATCACATAAAAAGGTGCAAAAGACCTAGTACACTAGAAGGAACGAGAAGAGGTAGTGAGCTTTGTTTGAACTTTACCTCATTGGATTTGGCTTAAAGAAGGAAAAACAGAAAAACTAAATTGGATTTAGAAATTTATTTTAATGTATAGTGAAGTAAAGAGGAAAGGGGAAAGGAAAGGGAAGTGGGGGCACCGATAATAGAGACAGCAGGTAGTAGTCAGAACCAAAATACTGGTGAGGAAGGTCAGGATGAAAAAAGAGAGAAAACTATAAGGGGAGAAATGAATGGAGAGAATCATAACTGTGAATGTGAAAGGGATGAACTCTCCCATAAAATGGAAGCAGTCAGTGGAGTGTACTAAAAATTAGAACCTTACAATATGTTGGTTAAAAGAAATACATTAGAAGCAGAGAGAAACACACAGAATAAAGGTAAAAGGCTAGTAGACAATATACCATACTTCAGTTAAAGTTAAAAAAAAAAAAAAAAAACGGAGTAGGAATCCCATTCTCAAAGCAAAAGCAAAAATACAACAAATTATAAGAGACAAGGAAGGAAACTACATCTAGCTAAAAGGTAGCAACACCAATGAAATAATATCAATATGAAACAAATATGCACCAAATGGTACAGCATCCCAATTCTTAGAGAAGGTAAATGAGTTATAAAAAGAAATAGAAAGTAAAATTATACTAGTGGGGGACTCAACTTCTCCCACAGAACAAAATAACCTAGTCACAAAGAAACAAAAAAGAAGTTCAGGAGATGAATAGAATTTTAAGAAAGCTAGATATGGTAGAGCTCTGGAGAAAATGGAATGGGAATAGAAAAAAATGGAACATTTGTTCAGCAGTACATGGCACCTACAAAAAAACAAAACAAAACAAACAAAAAACTGACCATGTATCCAGCTATAAAAACCTCACAATCAAATACAGAAATAGTAAATGCATCCTACTCAGATAATGATGCAATAAAAATCACATGAAATAAAGGGCAAGGGGAAAATATGCTAAAATTAATTGGAACCTAAATAATTTAATTCTAAAGAAAAGGTAAAACAATAAATTGGAGAAACAATCAACAATTTCATCAAATAGAATGGCAATAATGAGACAACATACCAAAAGTTATGGGATGCAGCTAAAGTAATACTTAGGGGAAAATTTTACATCCCTAAATGTTTACATGAATAAAAGAGAGAAAGAGGAGATCAAGGAATTGGTACCTAACTGAAAACCTAGAAAAAAATTTAAAATATTCAATTAAATAACAAATTAGAAATTTGGAAAGTCAGAAGAGGGTTTAATAAAGTGAGAAATCTATTGAAGTAATAAATAAAACTAAGAGCTGATTTTGGTGGGGGGGGGGAGGTGGGAAACAGTCAAATAAACCTTTGTATATTTGATTAAAAAAGAAGAAAACCAAATTATCAATATCAAAAATGGAAAGGCTGAATTTACCAACAATGAAGAGGAAATTAAAAAATAGGACCTATGCTGCCTGATTGTTCATAAACCTGACAATCTAAGTGAAATAGATGGATATTAACAATATAAATTGCCCAGATATGCAGAGGAGGAAATAAAACACTTTTAAAAATCCCATTTTAGAAAAAGAAATTAAACCATAAATGAAATCCCTAAGAAAAAAAAATCTCCAGTTCCACATGGGTTCACAAATATATTCTATCAAACCTTTAAAGAACAATTAATTCCAATATTATTTCCAAAACTATTTGGGAAAATGGGCAAAGAAGGACTCCTACCAAATTTCTTTTATGACACAGATGCTGAATCCTAAAACAGAAAGAGCCAAAACAGAAGAAAAAAATCATAGACCAATTTCCCTATCAGTGCAAATAAAATATTAGCAAAGAGAGTACAGCAATTTATCACCAGGATAATACACCATGACTAAGTGGGATTTATATCAGGAATAAAGGGCTGGCTCAATATCAGGAAAACTATCACCAAATTTGGCCTTAATAAAACTAACAGAAATCACACGATTATCTCAAGAGATGAAAAAGAAAGCTTTTGACAAACTAAAGCACCATTTCCTACAAAAATCACTAAAAAGCACAGAAATAAATGGAGTTTTCCTTAACATAAGAATATCTAACAAAAACCATCAGCAAGCATTATATGTGGAGATAAACTAAAAGCAATACTAGGAAGATGAGGGGTGAAATGAAGATGCCCAATATCAGCACTGTTATTCAATTTGTAACAGAAATATAAGCTTTGGCAAAAAGACAAGAAAACAAGTTGAAAGGACTAGAATAGACAATGAGAAACCAAAACTATCCCCCTTTGCAGATGATATAATTGTATACATAGAGAAATCTAGAGAATCAAATGAAAAATTACATAATATAAATAACTTTAGTAAAGTTCCAAGATATAAAATAACCCCAAATCAATCATCATCATGTCTGTATATATTGTCAACAAAGCCCAGCAGCAAGATATAGAAATAGAAATTTCATTTAAAATATCTATAGAAAAGATAAACTACCTGGGAATCTACTTATCTAGACAAACCCAGGAACTATCTGAACATAATTACAAAAGTTTTTTCACAAAATAAAGTCAGATATAAACAAACGGAAAAATATACATTCTTCATGGGTAGGTCAAGGTAATATTATAAAAATGACAATTTTGCCTAAATTAATTTACTTTTTTGGTGCCATATCAATTAAACTGCCAAAAATTATTTTAGAGAGCTGCAAAAAATAACAAATTCAACTGAAAGAACAAAAGGTGAAGAACATCAAAGGAATTAATGGGAAAAAATGGAAAGCAAGATAGCCTAGCTGTACCAAAACTAAAACTATATTATAAAACAGCAATAATTAAAACTACTTGGCATGGCTACATCAGTGGGATAGGATAGGTACATAAGACACAGTAATAAAAAATTATAGTAATCTACTGTTGGATAAACTCAAAGACTTCAGCTTCTGGAATAAGAACTCATTATTTGAGAAAAAACTTATGAGAAAACAGGAAAACAGCATGTCAGAAGCTAGACAGACCAGTATATCATACCTTGTACCAAGGTCAAATTGGGTAATTTAGATATAAAGGATGATATTTAAGCAAATTAAGAGAGCAGGGAATGTTTCCTTGTCAGCTCCACAGAGAAGGGAAGATTTTATGACCAACAAGAAATAGAGAACATTATGAAATTCAAAATTAATAATTTTGATTGCATTTAATTTTTGTGTTTTGTGTTTTGCACAAATAAATCCAATGCAGCCAAGATTAAAAGGAAAGAAGAAAACTGGGAAACCATTTTTACAGACATTATTTCTGATATATGCCTCATTTCTCAAAAATATAGAGCAGTAAGTTAAATTTATAAGAATGAAATTAATTCCCCAATGGATAAGTGACCAAATGAAATGAGTAGGCAGTTGTCTGATGATTATAATAAAGCTATCTATACTCATATGAAAAACTGCTCTAAATCATTATAGATCAGAGCAGAGGTACTTAAACTTTTCCCATTCATAATGCCTTTTCACCCCCCAAAATGTTTTATATGATCCGGGGTATATAAGTATATAAAACAGATATATATAAATCAACCATTTGTAGATAATAAATAATTTTGTGACCCTCATCTTCAATTATGAGATCCCATAAGGTGTTGTGACCATAGTTCATGCAAATTAAAACAACTCTGACATATGACCTCACACCAATTAGATTGACTAATGTGATAGAAAAGGAAAGTGATAAATGTTGGAGAGACTATAGGGAAAGCTGGAACTCTAATGTATTGTTGGTGGAGTTGTAATGAGATCCAATTATTCTGGAGAGCAATTTGAAACTATGCCCAAAGAAATATAAATCTGTGCATACTCTTTGATCTAGCAATACCACTACTAGGTCTTTATCCCAAAGAACTCATAAAAAAGTTTTCAAAAAGTACCCACATATGTAAAAAGGGTTTATATCAGCTCTTTTTGTGGTGGAAAATAATTAGAAATTGAAGGGATACCCATCAATTGGGGAAGGGCTGAACAGGTTATGGTAAATTAATGTAATAGAATATTATCATTCTATAAGAAAGGATGAGTGAGTATTTTTCAGAGAAATAGGAAAAGACTTACATGAACTGAAGCTGAATGAAGTGAGTACAACCAGAATATTGCACATAGAGCAAGAGTGTGCAATGATCAACTGTGATATAATTGGCCCTTCTCAGCAATACAATTGCTAAGGGAATTTCAGAAGAATCATGATGTAAAAAGACTAGCTAAATCCAGAGAAAGAGCCATGGAGTCTGAAAGCAAGTCAAAACATACTAGTTTCACTTTTGGGGGGTTTTTAATTTTCCTTTCTCAGGGTTTATCCCTTTTGTCCTGATTCTTCTTTCACAAGATTACTAATATGGAAATGTATTTAACATGATTATATATAAATAACCTAGGTCAGATTTAATGTCTTAGGGAGGGAAAAATTTTGGAACTCAAAATCTTATTAAAATGAAAATTGAAAACTATCTTTATATGTAATTAGAAAAAATACTATTAAGTGCAAAAAAAAAAAAAAAGAAAATACTTGTAAATAGATGAGAATGAAACAACAAAAAAGAAATAAGTACAGATTGAGGAAAGAGAGGGGGCAAATACTATAACTTTAGTGAGGAGGACATAGGAAATCTGATACAGTGTAGAGAGTATTAGAGCCAAGAACTACATGGGTTCTAGTGCAATCTTCAATTCTTACTAGCTGTGGCTAAGTAATTTAACTTCTCTGAGGCTCAAGTTTCTCATCTGTAAAATGGGTGTAATTATAAATGTAGTAATTACTTCTTTGAATTGTTTTAGGGATCAATAAGGCAAAGCATAAAAAGCATTTGTGAAATCATCTAATACTCTCAAAACAGCAGGTATAACAATAATTACAGCTCCCAAAAAGGGAGCTTTTTTGTGTGTTTGTTTCTGTATCTCCAACACCTAGCACAGTGCCCTGTGCAATCAAGACTGTTAGGCAGCAGTGAGGTGGTTATCTCTCATAATTTTCTGGTAGATAAAATCAGTTGAACTTCACAAGATTCCCAACAGTCTTAGAGCAGAAGTAGAGAAACACCATAGTGGGAATTACTCAGCAATGACAATCAAGTCATGTCCCAATGTGATGGATAGGAGTATATCTCCTTGAGAAATCTAAGGACTTTCAACTCCAGGAAGACAAAAGGTTATTTCACTGAGAGCTCTGCTGAATAAGGCGTAAAGAGTAGTCAAATGTCCGTCCGTTCCCCCCCTTCTCCCCCCCTCCCCCCCACAAAGGACCAACCATAGACGGTTAGTTCCTTGGGACTAACAACCTAGTACTGTGAGACTGATCATGCCATTCTTATGTTTGTCTAACCTTTTGTTACCTCTGTGGTCCACAACTCACCTAGAAAGCTGCTTCTTTAGCAGCTCAGGCATATCAGAGGCTAGGATGGAGCAGATGGGTGTCTCCAGTCAAGCTGCTCAATCTGGGTGACCTTATCAGAACATAGAAGATTATCCTGGAACAAGCATCATATAGCTGATCTTTATTTCCATAATGAAAATAAAATAGATTAGAGTAAGCTCCTGCTTATCAATCAACCTCTGAGGAGATAAGGTGGCTAGTTTCACTGCACATTTTTCACTTGGTAGTCTAATTAGAAAAAGGTATAAGAGGAATTGTAACTTTTAATTACATTTATTTAAGACAGTTGGATTCTCTGTCTTCTCTTTAGCCTACAAACTGTTGCCATGGATATATGCTCCTTTACTCTGAAAGCAGGTCTCACACTAGAACTGAAGTAATTGCACTAATCTGTAATACAAGTCCATGTGTGTTCATTAGGAATCTACCATATTCCAGGCACTGTGATAAAGGAAGAGGATAGAGAAAGAACCTGGAATGGTCCCTGCCCTTAAATAGCTTATATTCTTTGGGGGGAACACAACATATACACAGCTCAGCACATAAAAGAAAAGTACATAAAACACAATTTAGGGATGGGGAGCACAAAATTCCCACCAAGGTTAAGGTTCCTTGCTTCTCTTGTCCCACCAACCCAAACATTAAAAATGCTTATCAACAAAAATGAATATTATATATACTTTCATAACATCTAAAAGGAGAAGAGATCTTAAAAAGTTACCTAGTTTAAGCCTTTTATTTTTATAGATGAGGAAAATGGGGCCCAAAAGAAATGAGCAAGTAACTTGCTTAAGGTCACTCCAGTTAGCAAGTAGCAGAGTACAAACTTGACTCTGAAATTTCTGACTCCAACATGAAGAGGAGAAAGGCAATAGGGACTGGGCTCTTCCTCACCAATATAGATAGATGGATACATTTGCTGCAATTTACGATCCTAGAAATACTGCCAAGGTAACCTGGGAGGTAATACTAAGAGGTCAAGTGACTTGAACCCAGGACTTTCTGGCTCAGAAGTCAATTCTCTATTCATTTAGGTAGCAATGCTTTTTAAATCACTCCTTAAAAAGCTTGTTTCTCAACTCCTGGAAGGTTTACAACAATCATCAGAATCCTACATGAGCAATAAGTGCTAAGTGAAGTAGTTTATTTTTGTATCTCTTCTCTAAGACCACAGTTGTTTTCTCGAATTGTGCATGTTTTTGTAAGATAGGTTTTCCTCTATGAAAAATTTTCAGATGAAGAAATTAAAACCATTTCTAGTCACATGAAAAGGAGCTCTTAAATCACTATTGATTAGAGAAATGCAAATTAAGACAATGCTGAAATACCACTATACATTTTTCAAATTGTCTGAGATGATAGGAAAAGGTAATGATAAATGTTGGAGGGGATGTGAGAAAATTGAGGCGCTAATATATTGTTGGTGGAGTTGTGAACTGATCCAACCATTCTGAAGAACAATATGGAACTATACCTAAATGGGCTATCAAACTATGCATACCCTTTGATCTAGCAGTGTCTCTACTGGGCTTATATCCCAAAGAAATCATAAAGGAGGGAAAAGGCCCCACATGTGCAAAACTGTTTGTGGCAGCCATTTTTGTAGAAGCAAGAAACTGGAAACTGAGTGGATGCCCAACAGTTGGGGAATGGCTGAATAAGTTATGATATATGAATGTTATCGAATATTATTGTTCTATAATAAATAATGAGCTGGCGGATTTCAGACACACTTTGGAGAGAGTTACATGAATTGATGTGAAATGAAGTGAGATGAATCAAGAGAACTTTGTACAAAGTGGCAACAAAATCGTACGATAATCAACTCTAATAGATTTGCCTCTTTTCAACAGCAAGGTGATTCAGGCCAATTTCAATAAATTTGTGATGGAGAGAGCAGTCTTCATCCAGACAGAGGACTATGGGGACTGAGTGCAAATCACAAGACCAAATTTTCTTTTAAATCAGTTTCTTTTTCTGTGCTTGCTTTTTTCCCTCTTTTTTTTTTCTTTTTGATTTGATTTTTCTTGTGCAGCATGATAAACGCAGAAATATTTTTAGAAAAAGTGCACATGTTTATCCTATATTGGATAACTTGCTGTCTAATGAAGGAAAGTTGGAGGGGAGGGAGAAAAACTTGGAACACAGGGTTTTACAAGGATGAATGTTGAAAACAATCTTAGCATGTATTTTGAAAATAAAAAGATTATTTTTAAAAGATAGGTTTCCATCTATATCAAAGTAGTTCTCTATTTTCTATGCAGTGTCTATAGCATATCTTTCAAATAGTCATCTTCTCTTTTCAAGAGAATAATAAATCAAATGGAAAAAGTTGTTTTCATATTTAAAGAAACTTTAAAAGGGTGCTATTCTAACCTTCCTAACAAAGGACCAAAACAGCAAAATGCATGAATTTTTTGACACACTTTGTAACAGCCTATAAAATACCAAGACATTTCAAGAAACATTTCCAAAATTTCCTAGTTGATTCTACACTCAACCAAATTATTTAATATTTATAATCAATAGTGTCCCCCTCAACTCTCAGAAGGAAATCAAGGTGATCATCAAATTATGAGACTGTGAAATAAAACGAACAGTTTGTACTGACTAGATATGAGCTAAACCACAGAATTTCTTTTTTTTTTTTTTTTTTGAGTTTGTTTGTATGGTCAATAATGCAATGTAGAATATTGCAAGCATTATATACATTCACTTTGTGGAATTTCAACCTATTTAGCTCCATTTCCCCCTTAATCTCAAGGTATATGTCCATTCACTTCTGTGAGATACACATGGGACAAAAGGTTAAAACTCACACATTCGAGGTCATGATCTAGTAATCTCAAAATCATTCTTGATTCTTCCCTCTTCCTAACTTTATATCCTCTCTTTTATCAAATTTTGTCAATTCTTTCTGCACACTTCTCCTATCAGTAAAATGCTGCCACCTAGAACCATCATTCTTGTCATCTTGTACCTGGACTACAGCAACAGCCTCCTAATTAGATGACTAATTTCCAGTCTCTCGCCTTTCCAGTGCAATGAACTGTATATAATGTTTGTCTAAGATTTGTTGTTTTGAATTTGTCTCCACTTTGCTCACATGGTCCCCACCCTATTTCAGGCCTCTGTATAGACTCCCATTTGGAACTTGGTCTATGCATCTGGTCTCTCTCCCATCCCTCCTCTATACAGCTACCAAAATAACCTTGCAAAAAGCACAAGAGAGATCAGGTCTCATCTCTCTACAAGACGCTTCAGAGAAGGCCTATTGCTTCAATGACAAAATACAAATTTCTTAGTTTAGCAGTTCAAAGCCTTCCCAATCTAGCTCTAGCTTGACATTTCTGCCCTGTAAGACCTTCTAATCCCCCTCTTAGGTTCTTAGTCAAAGCACAGATCAGGAATGCAGGCACCTCTGTCCTGACTCAGTGGGCTAGCTGTGAGACCTCCAACCTAAGTACAGAAGGCAAACACGGCAAGGCCCTGAACCCCAGGACAAAAAGCCAGACTAGGCCAGAAAAGACAAAGCCAACAGCATCTTCAGTCCCAGGGCTAAAAGCCAGTGAGATGACCCTATAACTCTACAAAGAAAACTTGAAACAGTTACCTCTGTGCCTTAGGAGCAGAGTTCAGTTTTTTAAAATACACTTAACATTTAAAAGAAAAGCATAAATAGCCCTGACCATAGAAAGCTATAATGGTTACAGGGAAGATGAGAATACAAACCTAGACGAGGACAGCAATGACAAAATACCTACATGTGAAGCCTCAAAGGAGAATATGAATAGGTCTCAAGCTCAAAAGATTCTCTTGAAAGAGCTCAACAAGGATTTTAACAGTCAAGTGAGAGCTTACTTGAGAGCTTACAAGCTTACAAGAGATGAGAGCTATGAATTATGGGGGGGGAGGGGGCATCAATAGCTTGGAAAAGAAAGCACTAAAACTGAGTGAAGAAAACAATTTCTTAAAAACAGATTTGGCAAAATGGAAAAGGAGGCAAAAAATCAGACAAATAGAAGCCAACGACTCGATGAGACATCAAGAATCCATATGACAAAAACAAAAGAATGAAAAAGTAGAAGAAAATGTAAAATACCTCACTGGAAAAATAAGTGACTTGGAAAATAGATATAGGAGAAATTAAAAATTATGGAACTACCTGAAAGAAATGGTCAAAAAAAAAAAAAAAAAAAAAAAAAAAAAAAAAAAAGCCTGGAAAATATCTGTCAAGAGATCATCAAGGAAAACTGCCCTGATATCCTAAAAACCAGAAGGTGAAAAGTCACTGAAAGAATTTTCTGCGCATCTCCGGAAAGAGATTCCCCGCAAAAAACCCTAAGAAATAATGTACCGAAATTTCAGAATTATCAGGTGAAGGAGAAAATACTGCAAGCAGGCAAAAAACAAAACAAAACAAAACAAAAAAAAAAAAAAAACCCAACAATTCAAAAATATCAAGGAACCACAATCAGGATTATCTAGCAACTTTTGCATTAAGGATCAGAAGGACGGAAATATAATAATCTGGAAGGCAAATGAGATTGAAATACAACCAAGAAGCAACTATCCAGCAAAACTGAACGTTATCTTTTTTGGGAAAAGATATGGGAATTTTCAATCACTTCTGATGAAAAGACCAGAGCCGAACAGAAGATTTAACTCCAAATACAAGATTCAAGAGAATCATAAAAAGGAAAATAGGAAAAAGTATGCTATTTAAAAATTAAACTATTTACATCACTACATAGGAAGATGATCCCAGCAACTCTTGAGAACTGTATCTTTATTAGGGCACTTAGAAGGGGTATACAGAGACAGGAGTGTGTGGACAGAAGTTGACTTTGATATGAAGATATAAAAAAGAAATTAAGGGGTGGAAAAAGAATTGTACTGGGAGAAGAAGTAAAGAGGAGCTAAAATGGGGTAAATTATGTCACATGAAGAGGCACAGAAGACCTATTACATTAGAGGAAAAGAAGGGAGGAGACTGAGTATTCTTACAACCTTAATCTCATCAGATTTGGTTCAAAGAGGGAATACATACACATGTCACTCACTAGATATGAAAATTTATATTACCCTATAGGGAGGTAGGAATGGAAAAAAGAAAGAAAAGAGAAGAGGGAAGGCTGATAGAGGGGAGGGCAGAAGTAAAAGGGAAAGGGATAAGAAAAGGGGAGGCATACAGAGTAGATTGATGTAGGTGGGGGTTGGGAGCAAAATATTGGTGAGAAGGTAAAGAGTGAAAGGAAAGTATAAGTAGGGAAAATAGGATGGAGGAAAATATTGTTAGTAATCATAACTAAATGGGATGAACTCTCTAATACAAAGGAAACTGAAAGAAGAATGAATTAAAAGCCATCAACCCTGCAATACATCATTTACAGGAAACACATATAAATCAGGGAGATACACATAGAAGAATAAAGATAAAAGACTAGAGCAGAATAAATTATGGTTCTGTTGAAGTTTTTTTTTAAAAAAAAAGGGCAACAATGCTGATTTCAGACAAAGCAAAAGCAAAATTACATTTAATTAAAAGACATAAGGAAGGAAATTACATCTTGTTAAAAGGTACCATAGACAATTAAATGACAGCAATACTAAACATATATGCACCAATAGTTATACTATCCAAATTTTTAGAAGAGAAGGGGAGTTATAGTAAGAAATAGACTGCAAAATTATACTAGTGGGGGATCTCAACTTCCCTCTTTCAGAACTAGATAAATCAAATCACAAAATAAATTAGAAAGAATAAATTAAAGAGGTAAACAGAATTTGAGAAAAGTTAGCTATGACAGATTTCTGGAGAAAAATGATTCGGGATAGAAAGAAATATACTTTTTTCTCAGCATAACATGGCACTTACACAAAAACTGATCATATATTAGGGTATAAAAACCTCACAATCAAATGCAAAAAGGTAGAAATATTAAATACATTCTGTTCATATTGTGATGCAATAAAAATTAAGTGTAATAATAGGTTATGGGAAAATAGACTAAAAATTAATTGGAAACTAAATAATCCTAAAGAATGGTAGATCAAACAACAAATCATAGAAAGAATCAATAATTTCATCCAAGAAAATGTCATTAATGAAACAATATACCAAAACTTATGGGCTGCAGCCAAAGCAATTCTTGGGGGAAATTTTAAATCTCTAGATAATTACATGAATAAAATAGAGAAACAGGAATCAATCAACTGAACATGCAACTAAAAGAGCTGGAAAAAGAACAAATTAAAAGTCCCTAATTAAATACCAAATTAGAAATCCTGAAAATCAGAGGAGAAATTAATGAAATTGAAAGAAAACTACTGAACTAATAAATAAAATGGTTGGTTTTACAGGAAAAAAAAAATAGATTAACTTTTGCTTAATGTGATTAGAAAAAAGAAAGAAGAAAAGCAAATTACCAATATCAAAAATGAAAAGAGTGAACTTCCAAATTCAGCACCAATCCAATCAGCACTAATAAAGAAGAAATTAATGCAATAAGCAGGAGCTATTTTGCCTAACTAGATACCAATAAATCTGACAATCTAATTGAAATGTATGAATATTTACAAAAATATAAATCACCCAGATTAACAGAAGAAAAAATAAAACACTTAATCAGTTTAGAAAAAGAAACTGAAAAAGCCATCAATGAACTCCCTAAGAAAAAATGTCCAGGATTTTAGAATTACAAGTGAATTCTACTGAACACTCAAATAACAATTAATTCCAATACTATATAAACTATTTGGGAAAATAGGCGAAGAAGGAGTCCTACCAAATTCTTTATATGAGAGAGATCTATCTGGTGCTGATACCTAAACCAGGAAGGGCCAAAACAGAGAAAGAAAATAATAGACAAATTTCTCTAATTAATATCAATGTAACTTTTAAAATAATAATATCTTTTTACTTTTCAAAATACATAAGACAGTTTTCTATATTCACCCTTGCAAAAATTTGTGTTCCAAATTTTCCCCCTCCCCTAAACAGAAAGTAATCCAATATAGGTTCAACATGTGCAATTTTTCTAAACATATTTCCACATTTATCATGGTGCACAAGAAAAATCAGTTGTTGCAAGCTTTTATAAATAAAATATTCATAGAGATTAACAACTTATCAGCAGGATAATACACTATGACCAGGTGAAATTTATATCAGGAATATAGGGCTGATTCAGTATCAAGAAAACTGTTACAATAATTGACTATATCGAAAACAAAAGCAACAGAAATCATATGATAGGCACAGCTAAATAGTGCAGTGGATGGAGCACTGGCCCTGGAGTCAGGAGGACCTGAGTTCAAATCCATGTGCAGATCACAGATACTTAACAATTCCTAGCTGTGTGACCTGGCCAACTCACTTAACCCCAACTGCTTCATCTAAAAAAAGGAGGGGAATCATATGATTATCTCCATAGATGCAGAAAAAGTGTGTGACAAAATACAATACCATAGAAACGAATGTGGATCACAACATAGCATTTTCACAGTTATTGTTTGCTTGCATTTTTGTTTTCCTTTTCAGGTTTTTTCTTTCTTTCTAGATCTGATTTTTCTTGTGCAACAAGATAACCGAATAAATATGTATACATATATTGGATTTAACATATTTAACATGTATTGGATTACCTGACATCTAGCGGAGGGAGTGGGGGAAAGGAGGAGAAAAGTTGGAACAGAAGGTTTTGCAAGGGTCAATGCTGAAAAATTACCCATGCATATGTTTTGTAAATTTAAAAAAACTATAATAATAAAAATAAATTTTAAAAAAAGCAAAAAAAAAAAAAAATACAGTACCATATTCCAAAACAAAGCACTCAAGAATGTAGATATCAATGCAATTTTCCTTAAAATGTTTAGAAGCATCTATCTAAAACTATAAGCAAACATTATATATAATGGGGATAAACTAGAAGCATTCCCAGTAAGAACAAGGGTGAAACAAGAATGTACACTATCATCACTATTATTCAATATTGAACTAGAAATGTTAGCTTTACAAATAAGGGAAGAAAATGAAATTGAAGGAATTAAAATAGGCAATGAGGAAACAAAAGTCTCTCTTTGCAGAACATATGATGGTATATGTAGCGAGTCCTAGAGGATCAACTAAAACCTACTTGAAACAATTAACAACTTTAGCAAAACTCCAGGATATAAAATAAAACCACATCAATTATCAGCATGTCTACATATTACCAACAAATTCTAGCAATAAGATATAGAAACAGAAATTCTACTTAAAGTAACTGTAGATAATATATAATACCTGGGAATCTACCTACCTGAACAAACCCAAGAACTATATGAACACAATTGCGAAACACTTTTCATATGAATAAACTCAAATTTGAACAGTTAGAAAAACATCTATTCCTATGAACAGAATGAACTATTATAACAAAAGTGACAATTCTACCTAAATCAATCCACTTATTAAGTGCCGTACCAATCAAACTGACAAAAATTATTTTATATAACTAGAAAAAAAAATTTATCTGGAAAAATAAAACATCAAAAATATCAAGGAAATTAATGGGGGAAAAAAAAAAATCAAAGGAAGGTAGTCCAGTTGTACCAAATCTAAAACTATATTATAAAGTGGCTATCATCAAAACTATCTGGAACTGGCTAAGAAATATAGTGGTACACTAGTGGAATAGAACAAGTACACAAGACAAAAGAGTCAGTATAGTAATCTACTGTTTGATAAGCCCAAAGACCCCAGCTTTTATAAAATCTCACCATTTGGCAATAATTTCTGGGAAAAATTAGAAAACAGTATGGCAGATAATAGGCACAAACCAACATCTCACATCCTATACCAAGATAAGGTCAAAATGGGCTCATGATTTACATATAAAAGGTGATACTGTAAGCAAATTAGGAGACCAAGAGATAGTTTACTTGTCAGATCTTTGGAGAAGAGAAATTTAGGACCACACAAGAAACAGAGAGTACTATGATAAGTAAAGTGGATAATTTTGATTACATTAAATTAAAAAAAAAATTCACACAAACAAAACTCTTGTGGTCAAGATTAGAAGGAATAAAGAAAGCTGGAAAACAATTTTTAGAGCTAGCATTTATGATAAAGGCCTCATTTCTAAAATATGTAGAGAATTGAATCAAATTTATAAGCATACAAGTCATTACACACTTGATAAGTAATCAAAGCATATGAACAGGCTGTTGTCAGATGAGGAAGTTAAAGCGATTTAAATTCATATAAAAAAATGCTCTAAATCACTACTGTTCAGAGAAATGCTAATCAAAACAACTGACACAAAGACATCATTAAAGAGGAAAAGGGGTTCACATGTGCCAAAATGTTTGTATGGCACTTCTTTTTTGTGGGGTCTAGGAATTAGAAATTGAGTGGATGCCCATCAGTTGGAGAATGGTTGAATAAGTTATGGTATATGAATGTTATGGAATATTATTGTTCTGTAAGAAATGATGAGCAGGCTGATTTGAGCAAAAGCCTGGAAAGACTAAAATGAACTGATACTGAGTGAAGTGTGCAGAACTAGGAGAATATTGTATGCAGTAACAGCAAGATGAAATGATCAACTGGGACCAACTTAGCTGTTCTCAGCAATACAGTGATCCAAGACAGTCCAAAAAACTTGGGAAAGAAAATTCCATACATAGCCAAAGAAAGAACTAGGGAAACTGAATGAGGACTAAAGCATATCATTTTCACCTTTTTATTTGCTTTTTCTTTCTTGTGTTTTTTTTTTCCTGTTTTTCTTATTTTTCTTTCATAACATGGCTAATACAGAATTATGTTTAAAATGACCACATATGTATAACCTGTATTGAATGCTTGCTGTA
The DNA here is from genome assembly GCF_016432865.1 of Antechinus flavipes. NCBI lineage: Eukaryota > Metazoa > Chordata > Mammalia > Dasyuromorphia > Dasyuridae > Antechinus > Antechinus flavipes. The sequence continues at coordinate 67,738,338 of NC_067404.1, read as the reverse complement.
TTAGGGAAGAGGGAGGAAAGGGAAGGAGGGAGAAAAAAATTGGAACCCAAAATCTTACAAAAATGAATGTTGAAAACGATCTTTACACATAATTGGAAAAATAAAATATTACTGAAATGGACAAAAAAAAAATTATCAAAAAGAAACCGAAACAAATAGAGAATAAAAATGATTAACTTGCAAAAACAAATAAATGAATTAATAAATAAATAAATTCCCATTAGATAAGATTTCAATTGCCACAAACTCATGAACCTGAACTTCTGGTTCCTTCAAAATAAGAGAACTCAGCAAAGTCAAAGTTACATTATAACTCCCCATGTTTTTAAATATGCTAGATAAATATATGGTTTTTTTCTATAGGAGAATATCAATTTTAGAGACTCATGTACATAAACAGGTCAGCAAAACAATGAAAAGAAATATTTACGTGGCTAGCATAATGGAGGCTCAATAGTCTAAGACTGATGATTTTAGTGAGATAATTGACCATGCCCCGACCTCTAAAATTTGCAGAGGAAGTACAGGGTTAGAATCTTAAGGAAGCATTTCAACTGATGGGCAATTATATCCTACAGCACAATCACAAATGGGGGAGAATTGGCATTATCTTACAGTGGCTTTGCCAGGAAAAGAGCAGCAGTGAAGAGCAGAAAGGGGTTGGAGGGTATACTACCCAGCTTCAGTAAAATATGCACATATGAGAAGAAGACTAGTGATGATGGTCATAATTCTGTCCAAGAAAGTATAACAGAGATTCTTGCAGAGAGTTGAGGAATGAGACAGAACATTTTAAAGAAAGAGCAGATACTTTTTTTTTTTTTTGGGGGGGGGTGCAAAAAATGAAGTTCAAAAAGAAATAAACTAAAATTCTCCAATGGAGCTCAAGTTTTGAGTGAGAAAGACCAAAGTTCAAGTCTCACCATTGACATATACTGGTTGTGTAGGTCTGAGCTAACCACTCAACCTCTAAACAATACAGGTCCATTCTCTAAGACTGAAAATTACAGATAGGTTGAAAGGCGGTATTTGGCGGTGGGGTTGGGATAGAGGGGTAGGAGGAGGTAGAATTTCAGTACCAGGAATTCCCAAAAACCAGAGAAACAATAAGTTTAAATCAATAACAAAAGGAGAAACACCATGGATGAGTTCAAGGGAATTCTCATGTACACGGTCACAAAACCATTAGAATATGTATACAATAGCATTTATGTACAACTACAACTTACAACAGCATAAATGTTGTAATAAATACAGTGCTATTTGTAACAGTATAAATACATGAGGATGATGTTCACCAGGCCTCCCCTGCACTGCAAGCATGGATACAGTCACAGTCCGTCTCTTGTCCTCTCTGTCTACACAAACATACACACACACACACACACACACACACACACACACACACACACACACACTCTCCTCTTTAGGTAAGGGAATAAGTCAAGCTTGAACAAATAAATGCAAACTTGGTTAATATATGATTATTTTAAACTTCAACTGCTTGAAAGCAAGAGTGAGAATACTCAGATTCAAAGTTACATGGTCCAAGATTTATTTTTATTTTATTTTATTAAGTTTGAATCAACTTAACTAATGATCATGTGAAGAACTATCTGATGATCAGACCAAGTTGATTAAAAAATGACCTATTTATTGGGGTAGATAAACACAGCCAAGGGTCTTGTATGTCAACATATTAAAATATGAACTGAGGAATGACTATGATTCACTAGGCAACAGTTTGAAATTGTTATCATGACAAATATAGCTGTTTCCCAAAACCAAATTAATTTACAAAGGGGACTGACAAAGGTGGAAGAAAAGATTTCCATTATAGAGACAAAAAATGTTAATCACTTATACCTCCATGACTGTGGCAAACTTTCAATAAATAAAAATTAACATCTTTGATTTCTGAAAAACTACAATGGAACTGCCCTAGGCAGCCCCTATTGGTTAATTTTTAAAGGATATGATAGATTGCAATGTCTTTCTTAGTAATCACTTAAAACATAATATTTATAGCTTTCAAAGTAAGAAGATAAAACTGACGTTATGTACCAAATAAGATAATTCACCAAATATTCATTAAACATATAATATGTGCCAGATGCTGTGCCAACCCTCTGGTGCTACAAAGAAACGCCCTCAAGCAGCTGATAGTCTAATGGAGAAATAATATGTAAATAAGCAACAAAATATTTTTTGTTGGTCATATTTATTTCACTGATGACATGCAATGTGTGCTTTCTTGGATGTTGTTTATATTTGGTCCACTATGCTTATTAGATGATCTTCACCTTTCTTTCTTCAGAGGCTATAGTTCTCTATAACTCCCACAATAAAGAATGATTGGAAAATATCAGAAATGTAGACATGAAAATGATGCTCCTCCACGTGAAATTGTTCAGCTAGACTTTGCTTATCTGCTACAATGGAGAGTAATGACTATTGTGACAAAAAAAATGAAAAACAAATTCAAAAGAATACACAGGAAGGAACAAAAGATTATGAAGGTACAGCTAATCAAGACAGCTTTGAAACTATTGAATATAGTAAGTTGCCTTCTTTTTATCTTTGTCAAAGGACTATCCATCTTTCCCTTTTTCTGAGTCCAAGCAGTGTTTCTACTGGGCTTATATCCCAAAGAGATCTTAAAATCTTGTGCAAAAATGTTTGAAGCAGCCTTTTTGTAGTGGCAAGGAGCTAGAAAGTGAATGGCTGCCCATCAATTGGAGAATGGCTAAATAAATCATGGTATATGAAAATTGTGGAATATTATTGCTCTGTAAGAAATGACCAGCAGGATGATTTCAGAAAGGCCTGGAGAGACTTACACGAACTGATGCTCAGTGAAATGAGCAGAACCAGGAGATCACTGTACATGGCAACATCAATATTATAAGATTATCAATTCTGATAAATGTGACTTTTTCCAACAATGAGATGATCAATGCCAATTCCAATCATCTTGTGATGAAGAGAGCCATCTACACCCAGAGAGGGCACTATGGGAACTGAATGTGGATCACAACATAATGTTCCAACTCTATTTGATGTTGTTCACTTGCATTTTGTTTCTTAATCATTTTCTTTCCTTTTTGATCTGATTTTTCTTGTGCAACAGGAGAATTGATTGCTTGACATCTACGGGAGGAGGTGTGGGGAAAGAGGGGAAAATCTGAAACACAAAGCTATGCAAGGGTCAATGTTGAAAAATTATCCATGCACATGTTATGAAAATAAAAAGCTTTAAAAAATGATTAAATTCCTCTCCCCAAAAGAATATTGTTGAATTTGGTGCAACCACTAATAAAAGAAGTATGCTGGACCTGACATTTGCAGTCCTTTTCTGTTCCTCTTTGTTTAGGGTAACAGTCCTAATCAACAAAGATTGTTAGGCTCATAACAAAAAATTAAAAATATAAAATGACTAAAAAGATGGGCCCTTTTTTCAAGGCTCCTCAATGATACCCTTCTCCACGACTTTGAACAAACAGGCATCCACCAGACAGAACAGTGAAGATTTACAGGAAACCTTACCAAATACCCTTTACTAAAAGGTTTTTCAAATATAAATATCTCACGATTGAAAAGAATGAATTTGGTCTGAAATCATTCAGGGGAATAAACTTTTAGTGAGTGTTAAAAATAAGTCACACCTCACAATGAAAAGAAGCAAAGAATAGTCAGTGTGCATGGTGACAGGGTTGAATCACAGTAGCTGAATCATAGCATTTTGTAAGAATATATTTGATATTTCTCACGAGCCATGATATCCAACGCAAACAGTTGGCAAGTTGTGCTATTTCAAAAGGTGAACGTGTCCCTCCGGGAAGAGGGGGTGTAGAGTGGGATGTCAAAGCTATGGAGAGATGAGCTCAGCTCTCTCCATATGCATTCACGTTACCAGTGGGAAGTTTTAGGCATCCAGCCCTGATCAAAGGGGGTGTTGTACATGGCTCCACTGCGAAAGAAAGAGGGACCAATTCAACCTGCTAGAGCTCACTAAAGATCAAGTTTTTGATCAAGCCTAGCTGCCCAGGCATTTATGAGAATATGCAGCTATGACAACCAGATACAAAAGGGAAAATAGAGACCTCTTATTCCAAGGCTGTGTCTACAGGAAAGAAAACTTCTGAGAAAATGTTTCTGAAGAACTGCACATGTTTAACATACATTGGATTATTTGCTATATAGGGGAGGGGGAAGGGGGAAAGAAGGGAAAAATTTGGAACACAGGGTTTTGCAAGGGTAAAGAATTAAAATTATCCAAGCATATATTTTATTTTCTCTTAAACGTCTTCGTCAATTATAGCTTTTTTTATATAGCTTTTTATTTACAAGATATATGCATGGGTAATTTTTCAGCATTGACCTTTGCAAAACCTTCTGTTCCAACTTTTCCACTCCTTTCCCCCATCTCCTCCCCCAGATGGCATTGACCAACACATGTTAAATATATTAAAGTATATGTTAAATACAATATATGTATACATATCCATAGTATTTTGCTGCACAAGAAAAATCAGACTTAGAAATAAGATAGAATTAACCTGAGAAGGAAATCAAAAATGCAAGCGGACAAAAACAGAGGAATTAGAAATGCTATGTTGTGGTTCATACTCATTTCCCAAAGTCCCACCTACAGCTGGTTCTATTCATTATTGAACAAATGGAACTGATTTGGTTCATGTCATTGTTGAGGAAAGCCACGTCCATCAGAATGGATCGTCATATAGTATTGTTGTTGAAATATATAATGATCTCCTGGTCCTGCTCATTTCATTCAGCATCAGTTCATGTAAGTCTGAAATCTTCTGGCTATTCATTTCTTTTTCTTTTCTTTTTTTTTTTTAAATTTTATTTTATTTAATAATAACTTTGTATTGACAGAATCCATGCCAGGGTAATTTTTTACAACATTATCCCTTGCACTCGCTTATGTTTCGTTTTTTCCCCTCCCTCCCTCCACCCCCCCCCAAGATGGCAAGCAGTCCTATATATGTTAAATATGTTGCAGTATATCCTAGATATAATACATATTTGCAGAACCAAACAGTTCTCCTGTTGCACAGGGAGAATTGGATTCAGAAGGTAAAAATAACTCGGGAAGAAAATCAAAAATGCAAATAGTTCACATTCATTTCCCAGTATTCCTTCTTTGGGTGTAGCTGTTTCTGTCCATCATTTATCCATTGAAACTCACTTAGGTCTCTTTGTCATAGAAATCCACTTCCATCAGAATACATCCTCATACAATATCGTTGTCGAAGTGTATAATGATCTCCTGGTTCTGCTCATCTCACTTAGCATCAGTCCATGTAGGTCTCTCCAAGCCTCTCTGTATTCATCCTGTTGGTCATTTCTTACAGAACAATAATATTCCATAACATTCATATACCACAATTTACCCAGCCATTCTCCAATTGATGGGCATCCATTCATTTTCCAGTTTCTACTGGCTATTCATTTCTTACAGAACAGTAATATTCCATAACATTCATATACCAAAATTTATTCAGCCATTTTCCAATTGATGGGCATCCACTCAGTTTCCAGTTTCTGGCCACTATAAAGAGGGCTGCCACAATCATTTTTCCGCATGTGGGTCCCTTTCCCTCCTTTAAGATCTCTTTGGGGTATAAGCCCAGTAGAAACACTGCTGGATCAAAGCGTATGCACAGTTTGAGAACTTTTTGAGCATAGTTCCAAATTGCTCTTCAGAATGGCTGGATGTGTTCACAGTTCCACCAACAATATAACAGTGTCCCTATTTTCTCACATCCCCTCCAACATTCCGCATTATCTTTCCCTGTCATTCTAGCCAATCTGACAGGTGTGTAGTGGTATCTCAGAGTTGTCTTAATTTGCATTTCTCTGATTAATAATGACTTGGAGAATCCTTTCATATGGCTAGTAATAATTTCAATTTCTTCATCTGAAAATTGTCTGTTCATATCCTCTGTCCATTTATCAACTGGAGAATGGCTTGATTTCTTATAAATTAGAGTCAATTCTTTATATATTTTGGAAATGAGGCCTTTATCAGAACCTTTGATTGTAAGAATGTTTTCCCAGTTTATTGTTTCCCTTCTAATCTTGTCTTCATTAGTTTTATTTATACAAAAGCTTTTCAATTTGATATAATCAAAATTTTCTATTTTGTGATCAATGATGATCTAGTTCTTCTTTGGTCATAAATTCCAACCTGTGGTAGAGTCCTCCCTGCAAATTCTCCACCCGTGGAGACCACCCCCCGCCCCATCAGCTCAGTATACTAGCCTCTGGTTCTACCTCCCTGCCTGGGCTGGCTTACTCCTGCTGATCAGGCCAAACCTTTTCTGGAGATCTTCCAGATTATTTTCCGCTGGTAATTTGTTGTACTCCCAATATTCGTGGATTTTACCAGTCAAGCACTGTTTCTGAGGCTGAATTTGGTAATTAGTAGTGAGGGTAGAAGGGGAGCTTAGAATGAAGCATGTGTCCTCTCCACCATCTTGACTCTACCCCCATGCATATATTTTGAAGAGAAGAGAAGAGAAGAGAAGAGAAGAGAAGAGAAGAGAAGAGAAGAGAAGAGAAGAGAAGAGAAGAGAAGAGAAGAGAAGAGAAGAGAAGAGAAGAGAAGAGAAGAGAAGAGAAGAGAAAGAAGAGAAGAGAAGAGAAGAGAAGAGAAGAGAAGAGAAGAGAAGAGAAGAGAAGAGAAGAGAAGAGAAGAGAAGAGAAGAGAAGAGAAGAGAAGAGAAGAGAAGAGAAGAGAAGAGAAGAGAAGAGAAGAGAAGAGAAGAGAAGAGAAGAGAAGAGAAGAGAAGAGAAGAGAAGAGAAGAGAAGAGAAGAGAAGAGCCCTTTCTTAGGAACATGCTATGCTTGCAGGCTTTTGTTGATTCCTAAGATCTCCTTCCTTCATACCTGGAATGTATTCTTTTCTCACCTCCACTTTATAAAGTTCCTAATTTCACTCAAGGTTCAGTTCAGATGCCATATGACTTTTCCTGATGTTCCCAAAACACTTCCTCTCTCAAAGTATTTGGTAGTATTTTGTATTTTATCCAGGTCTCTGCCTTGCTGTGGCAGAAGAACTTGAACAACTCACTCCATTATTTTCAAAAATATGCATGGATAAGTTTTCATCATTAACCCTAGTAAAACCTAGTAAAAAAAAAAAAAAAAAAAAAAGGAGTAGTTTTCCCTCCCCTTCCCATCCCCTCTGCTAGATGGCAAGTAATCCAATATATGTTAAATGTGGTAGAAATACACATATACTTCTGAGAGCAAGAATCCCTTAGGAAAAAATGGAATAGCCTTCAAACTCAAAAGGCTGAGAAAAACAGTACCAGGCAATAATTTCAAAAACAAACAAACAAACAAACAAAAAAAACCAGAATACCTGTTCATATCCAAGGCAAGCCCATCACAAGAATACAAGTGTATTCCCCAACCACTGCTGCCAAAGATATCAAAGTTGATCAGTTCCATGAATACTTACATCTCCTAGAAATAACACCTCAAAAAAGATGTCATATTCATCACAGGGGATTGGAATGCCAAAGTAGAAAGCCAAAGATAACTGGAATAATAGGTGGGTCTGGCAATGGAGTACAAAATGAAGCAGAGTAGGGAAGATAACTCATTGGTCGTAGCAAAAATTTTTTTTCCACATCTCAAAAGCTGACTCTACACAAGGACATCACCAAATATAATACTGATTAGATGCTTTGCAGCCAAAAGTAAAGAAGGTCTATACCAGTGCCTGAAGAACTGTGGACAGAGGTTCACAATACTATACAGGAGGCAGCAACAAAAACATCCCAAAGAAAAAGAAGAGCAAGAAAGCAAAATGGCTATCTTATGAGGCTTCAAATATAGTTAAGGAAAGAAGGAAAGCAAAAGGGAAAGAAAAAGGAAGAGAGGTTTTCTTAAATGAGCAATGGAAAGAAATACAAGAGAACAATGGAAAAGAAAAGATCTCTTCAAGAAAATGACAGGTCAAGGGAATGTTTCATGCAAAAATGGGCATAACAAAAAATAAAAATGGTAGAAGCCTAAGGAAAATAAAAAGATTGAGAAGAGATGGGCAAAAATATACAGAACTATATAAAAATCTTAATAGCACCTATAAAAATAATAAATGAATAAAATATTAAATATTAAAGTTACAGAGTTGCCTAGGAATCTTAGAGGTTGATTCGTACAGGATCAATCAATTAATAAGTAGTTTTCAAGCATTTATTAGGAGTCATGTACTTCGACAAGCACTGGGGATACAAAATTCAACTTGTGACAATCACTGCCCAGTGACCTTTCACTGTCGTAATTTTCTTGTGCAGCAAAATAACTGCATGAATATGTATACATATATTGTGTTTGACATATTTAACATATATTGGACTATCTGCTATCTAGGCGAGGGGGTGGAGGGAAGGAGGGGAAAAGTTGGAACAGAAGGTTTTGCAACTGTCAATGCTGAAAAATTACCCATGCATATGTCTTGTAAATAAAAAGCTATAATAAAAAAAATTTTTTTAAAGACTAAGATCTTGAGAACCACTGCCAAGGCAAACCATGCCCATGTTAAGGACAGTCAAAAGACTATACCTGAATCATGGATGACAATGAAGGAACAAGGAAATAAGTCATAGCCTAACTCTGGGGAAAAGATAGCTTCTGCTGGTGGGAGGATCTCTACCTGTTTCATATGATTAATCCAGTCATTTAATTTCTCTGAGGCAAATATTCTTCTTCTGTAAAATGAAGGGATTGGACTAGATACCTTCAATGTTCGTCTCAGCTCTATATCTAAGATCCCATGATCTACCCCTTGGTAGATCTATCCCACCCTTTTTGGCTTTGTTGACCTTCAGATCACTGTTAGATCTCTAATCCTTAATACTATTTAGAGCTGTACCTTGCCCCACTCCCTAAGAGCACTAGGCAGGAAGCAATTTTCCCAAGCCCTGTCACCTATAATGAGGTAGCAATAACTTCAACCTCATACAGATAGGATCATAACTCTCAAGTGAAAAGTTGCCTTCTTTTTATAGAGAAGGATGAGGGCCAAAGAGGTAATGTCAAGTCAAATAACAAGCATTTATTAAGCATCTTCCACGTGCTAAACATTGTGCTAAATATTGGGTATATAAAGAAAGACTAAAACGGGTGACCAGTGTCTTATAGGCAATAACAAAGCTAAGATGTGGGTTCAAATCCTTAAAAGTGAGGGGGGTTTTCAACTGTACCATATTGCTTGTCATTTCTCACTTACAGGTGTCATTTTCAGTGTTTGTTTTTTGAAACAAACTGTAATACACTACTATATTTACACATATTTAAAAGAATTATAAACTGCACTGTAGCCAAAAGAAATCTACACATTTTCAGGGAAGAGAGCTCTCCTCTTGTAGAAGAAAGAAGTAGTTTTACATACTTCTTAGGTACCATAACATTTCAGCAACAGTTTTCATTTTTTGAAATTTGTCTTAGTCAAGGTCAGGCGTGTTTAACAGGGAATGTGGGCCCATGTACTGGATTCTATACCTAATATATTCAATGCTTTTGGAGTCTGAAGTCTTAGACTCACTTTCCACTTCTGCTACTAACTACCTGTGGGACCCTACGTAAGTCACTTAAAATCTCTAATCCTTAGTTTCCTCATTTTAAGGGGCTTGACAAGGTAGGATTTATGCCAGAATGCAGGTGGCAAAATATTAGGAAAACCATCAACACAGTTGACTATATCAATTATAAAACCAAGAGAAATCATATGATTAGCTCAATAGATGCTGAAAAAGTTTTTGACAAAATACAGAACCCATTCCTATTAAAAATACTAGAGAACAGAGTAATAAAGGGAGTATTCCTTAAAATAATAACCAGCATCTATCTAAAAGCACCAGCAAACATTATCTACAAATAGGGATAAACCAGAAGCCTTCCCAATAAGATGAGAAGTAAAGCAAGGAAGGCAATTATCACCACTGTTTATCAATATAGTACTAGAAATGTTAGCTAAAGCAGTAAGAAAAGAAAAAAATTGAAGAAATCCGAATAGGCAACCAAGATTAAAAGGAAAGCAGAATGCTAAAAACCGATTTTTATTACAAGTATTTCTGATAAAGCCCATTTCTCAAATATATTGAGAACCGAGTCAAATTTATTAGAATACAAGTTATTCCCCAATTGATAAGTGGTCAAAGGATATGAACAGGCAGTTTTCAGATGAAGAAATCAAAGCTCTCTACAGGCATGTGAAGAAGTGTTCTAAATCACTTTTGATTAGAGAAAAACAAATTAAAACAATTCTGATGTACCACTCATCAGATTGGCCAATATAACAAAAAAAAGAAAGTGATAAATATTGGAGAGGATGTAGGAAAGCTGGGACATTAATTCGTTGTTGGAGTTTTGAATTGATCTAACCATTCTAGAAAACAATTTGAAACTATGCCCAAAGAGCAACCAAACAGTACATATCTTTTGATTCAGCAATATCACTACTAGATCTGTATTCCAAAGAGATCACAAAAAAAAGGAAAGCCTATATGTGGAAAAATATTTATTATCATCCTTTTTCATGGTGCCAAAATATTGGAAATTGAGGGTATGTACAGCAATTGGGGACTACCTGAATAAGTGGTGACATACGTAATGGAATATTATTGTCTAATAAGAAATGATAAACAGGCAGATTTCAGAAAAACATGGAAAGATTTGTACAAACTGATGAAAAGTGAAATAGCAGAAGAACTAGGAAAACATTGTACATATCAGCACAATTGTGTAAAGATAAACTATGATTAACTCGGCTCTTCTGAGCAACACAATGATCTAAGACAAGTACAAAGGACAAAGGAAAAAGCTATCCATAATCAGAGAAAGAACTAATGATCTCTAAATCAAGATTGAAACACTTTTTAACTTAACTTATTCTTTCTTGTGGCTTTTCCCCACTTTGATCTGTTTCTTCTTTTTTTAATGAAGTACTATTTATTATTTAAGTAAAGCCAATATAATTTTTAAAAAGATAACCTAACTATATAATACCACCCCAATTAAATTACTAATTTTTAATATAAAGCTTTTTATTTTCAAAACACAAAGATAGTTTTCAACATTCACCCTTCAAAAACCTTGTGTTCCAAATTGTTCCTCCTTTCCCTTACCCCCTTCCCTAGACAGCAAGTAATCCAATATATTAAACATGTGTGATTCTTCTGTACATATTTCCACAATTCTTGCTGCACAAGAAAAGTCTGATCTGTTTCTTCTTTCACAACTAATATAGAAATATATTTCATATGATAGCAAGTGTACAAACACATCAAACTGTCTGCCATTTTTGGAAGAGGGGAGGGGAGAGAAAAAAGAATTGGATTCAAAAATTGTAAAAAATGAATGCTAAAAGTTTTCTTGACATGTATCTGGGTAGAAAATAAAATACTATTTTTAAAAAAGGATGGAGAAAGTTTCCACAAAGGTATCATCAATGAAATCTCAGGTCAATTCACTCTTACCTTCAAGTAAAAGGATAATTCTGAGAAATAAAATACCTTGAATTTGGAACATAATTTCCTACTATTGCTATTAACTTAATTTCAAGAATATCGAATATCTGTGGTTAAGATAAGAAACATAATGAGAATAGATAATATTTCCGAATTGCTACTAACCCTTTTCATCATATTTTAAGTAGCATCATTTTGTAGTTAATACGGTTGAAAATCTGTATAATTTTTAGAGCCATTAATAGCTGATGACAATAGCTACTTATTTGCACCTCAGGGTGCCAAAATGGGGAGTGGTTTAGGTTATGTTTTGTCCAAGGATTTGCTTTATCACTGTGTTTCACCTTGGGGTCATTCTGCAATGTATAATATAACCATACTTAGTTGTGGTGCCCATCTTATCTTGCTGTCTTCTCCCCTGCAATGCTCAGAGGAGGAAACCAGGATCTACAAGAGCTGAATCAGCTCCTTTTCTGATGCAACATTTCCCAATACTGACTATGCTCTATATTGCTACTACTTTCTTTTTTCTTCTCTTTCCCCATAAACCTTCTGAATTTTCCTGTAATTATGTCTAATTACAGCACTGACGGTTTTTAGCATTTTCTGCCCCCTTTTCCCATCATTCCAAAACTATCAGTGTAAAAGTGAAAGGGAAGCCACATGTAACTTTTGATTCTAATTTTATTCATGTATTTCCATGCTTAACATCTTCATTGTTAGTCTGATTACTCTTCACCAGGACTACAAAGGTTTTCCAACATGGTGAGAGCTATCAGACTTCTCCTCATTGACATGGCCTTCAAGAAACCAGGGTCTTCTGTTTTCTTTCTTTCATCTAAGGAAGATAGCTTATGCTATGGCAGGGCAGATCAGAGTAGGACTTTGTGGGGGAAGGTCTATGGCAAATCAAGGGGCTACTCTGCATAGAATCTATGAAACAAGATAGAAAAGAATCAGATGGGAAAAGATGAAGGACATAGGCAGTGAGGAAAGAAATGTCCACACTAATGAAATAACACAATCATTTTATCAATGGACATTCAATTCAGACAAGACCAAAGCTGGAAGACCAGAACTAATCTCCATTCTTTCCTAATGATGGTGAAAATGGGAATCAATATCTATTAGATGGGGGTTAAATGCAACTAACATCAGAGTCAATAACTACATCTGCCATCATTGCCTTGAAACTTATGCAAGAGTTCTAATGCCACCTTTCCATGTAAGGATTTTTTTTTTAAATCTATCTTTCATTTTGTTTTAATTTTATCACTTAAGAGGCATTTATTTTTTCATTCCCCACTGGAAAACAAAAATAAAAACCTTGTACCAAATATGCACAATTGAGCAAAATAAATGCTCACATTACCAATGCCCCTCCAAAATCTACATTTACATCTTATTTTGTATCTTGAATCTATTACCCATAAGTAGATAGGTAGTATTCTTTATCTCTACTTCTCTGGAATAACAGTTGTTCACCACTGTGATTAGTTCTGTCTTTCAAATTAGTTTATTTTAAAACTATCTTTGAGACTCTTGCTGGGGTAGCATTCTTTTTAATAACTTTTTTGAAAAATATTTTAAATTCTCCTATTACATGTAAAAACAATTTCAACATTTCACTCCAAATTTTGAGTTTCAAATTCTTTCCCATCCTTTCTATCCTCCTTACACTCACCAAGAAGGCAAGCCACTTGGTGTAGACTATACTGTATAGTCATGCAAAACACATTTCCATCTAAGTCATGATGTGAAAGAAAACACAGATTAAAAAAAAAACCACAACAAAAATAAAGAAAAAGTATGCTTCAATCTGCAGTCAGACTTCACCTGTTCATCCTCTGGACATAGACTGTACTTTTCATCACAAATTCTTCAAAACTCTCTTGGATCATTGTATTGCTGAGAATAGCTAAGTTTTTCACACTTGATCTTCATGTAATATTGCTATTATTGTGTACAATGTTCTCCAGATCCTGCTCATTTCATTTTGCATCAGATCATATTAGTCTTTCCAGATTTTTCTAAAAATATCCAGCTCATCATTTCTGATCTATTTGTAAAATAGTATCCTGTCACAATCAGATACATCAACTTGTTCAACCATTCCCCAATTGATGGACATCCCCTCAATTTCCAGGTTTTCACCACCATTAAAAGAGCTGCCAAAAATACTTTTGTACATATAGGTTCTTTTTCTTTCTGTTTTTTAGCTCTTTGGGATACAAACCTAATATTAGTACTGTTTGGTCAAAGGCTATGCATGGTTTTATAGTCCTCTGGGCATAGGTCCAAATTGCTCTCCAGAATGGCTTTAGATCAGTATATAATTTTGCCAACAACATATTAGCATCTTAATTTTCCCATATCTCCTCCAACATTAATCTTTTTCCTTTTCTGTCATTTTAGCAAATCTAATAGGTATGGGGTGGTAGCTCAGAATTGTTTCAATTTGCATTTCTTTAATCAAGTGATTTAGAGCATTTTTTCATGTCTATAGATAGCTTTGATTACTTAATTCAAAAGCTGTCTATTCTTATCCTTTCACCATTTATCAATAGTTTTCTACATATGTGACTAATGAGGTCATTACCAAAGAAATTTGCTATTTTTTTTTCCACAGTAACACAATATATTTTCCGCCATTCTAATTTTAGCCTACTTTCTCCTTTCAACCTGTCTAGTCTCAAAAGTGTTTTGCTTCTTTTACTTCCCCCAATCTGCATTTACTTCTACCATCACCTCCCTGTCATGTATTTCCTTCCCTTCCTACTCTCCTGTATTCTAAGAAAGATTTCTACAACCAACAGAGTGTGTATGGTATTCCCTCTATGAGCCAATTCTGATGAGAGTAAGAGTCACATGCTCTCTTTCCACCTCCCCCATCTTCCCTTCCAATGTAAAATCCCTTTGATACTACTTTTGTCAAATAATTTATGCCATTCTACCTTTCCTTTTTCATAGGCATTATTCTTAGCAATAGTTAATATATAATTATAAAATCTTAGAATCAGAATCTTAAAAGTCAGTTAGTCACTATCTATATGGTTTGAGGCAAGATACTTCCCCACTGTGATGGTTTGATTCTTTAATATTACAGGACTCAAGGTGCCTCTTGGTCACAACCAGCACATCCTCTCAAGAAAAATGAATATATGGTATCTTTCTTAGATGAAAGACTCAGAGAGGTGAAGGAATTTGCCCACATAACTTATGATTGTCAAAGCTAGAATTTGAACATAAGACTTCCTAATTTTTAACAGATCAGGGACTATTTTGAAAGAGCTCCATAACTGCTGTCATATGGCAATAAAGAATTCTTAAAAAGATACTAGTAAGAGTTCTTACATCATAACTGACCTAGGGTTATGTAACCACCTCAGGCCTTGGGATGCCCGAAGGTGAGGGGGAAAAATTCAGTCGCAGAGATACCAACCAAATTCCAGTCATCATCCTGGACTATCCTTGTCTAGACTATTGAAACAATCTCCTCAGTAAGACTCTCCCCATTCAATCCATCTTTTATAGAGTTGCCAAAGTGATTTCCCTGAAGCATAGGTCTCACCATGTCACACACATTCCCCCTCAATAAACACCAGTGGTGGAAGGGGGGAGGTGGAGACAAGATGGCAAAATATAGGCAGCAATTTTCCTGATATTTCCCTCCAAACAACTTTAAAACAATTCCTCAAATCAGATTTTAGAGCAGCATGGCGAACAAAACTTCATAATGAGATATTTTTCTAGCCTAAGATAACTTAGGAGGTCAGCAGGATATGCCTGTGACACCAAGTGGGGGTCAGCCCAGAGCACACAATGAGCACCAGCTGGGGGCTTGCAGGCTACTGACACAGGAGCTTCAGGACTTTTCAGCCCGGAGATGATAAGGAAGTTCAAAAACTTGTTCAAAAGAAATTACAAAGGATCCTTTACTAGTAATGGGTACAAGAGGCATTGACTGTCCATATGTGGTTTAGAGTTGCTGTTCTAGGGCAAAGAGGAGCAAAGAGTCACAAACAAGCAGGGACCCTGGTCACAGTTCCAAGGCAGAGGGGAGCCCTACTACCTTTGTGACTACAAGAAAGCATGTAACCCTGCTCACAATTCCAAACAAGGGGGTATTAAAAAAAAAGGGTGGCAAAGGAACAAGCAAAAAAAAAAGAACTTGACCATAAAAATTGACTATGATAGCAGAAAAGACCAAGACAAACTTGGAAAAGGACAATGATGTGAAAAACAGTTACAAAGCCTCAAAGAAAAATGCCCAACAAGAATTCCTGGAAGAGTTCAAGAAAGATATGAGTGTAAAAGGAAAAAATGGGAAAAGAAATGAGAGATTAAAATTATGAAAAGAAAATTAACATCTTTCTAAAAACAAAAAGAAAGAAAAATAATGAAGAAATTAATACTTTAGTTAAAAAAAAAAAAAAAAGGCATAAACATTTCCTGAAGAAAAGAACTCCCTAAAAAGTAGAATTGGTCAAGTAATAAAAATAATAAAAAATTGATCAAAAAATAAAAGTAATAAAAGCTCACTCAACAAAATAATTTCTTAAAAATTAAAATTGGGCAAGTGTCCACAAGACATCAAGAGACAACAAAACAAAGTCAGAAGACTGAAAAAAATAGAGAAAAACATGAAATATCTCATCAGAAAAACAACTGGCAGATTAGAAAACAGATTGAAGAGAGAAAATTGAATTATTGAACTACCTGACAGTCATAATAGAAAAGAACCTGAACATCATATTTCAAGAAATTATCAAGGAACACTGCTCTGATATCCTAAGGGAAACAGAAAGTGGAAAAAAAAAAAAAAAACACTGATTACCTCCTGAAAAAGAACCCAAAATGAAAACTCCCAGGAATACTACAATTACATTCCAGACCTCCCATGTCAAGAAGAGCTTTTATAGTAGAGAGAGAAACAGGGGAAAGAGAGAGAAGAAGAAAACTTGAACCTATTCTCATTGGAACTAGTTCAAAGAACAAAGAATAATACAAATATGCAAACACACACACACACATACATATTCACAGACTAAAGTATAGAAATCTATCTTATCCAAAAGGGATTTTAGAAGAGAGGAGCAAAATAAATATTAGGGGCAGGGAGTGAAGATAAAATTGTGAACAGATTAGGGGAGGCAGAAATCAAAAACAAAACATAATTTTGAGTAAAGGCAGGAAAAAAGAAAGAGAAGGTTGGATGGAAGGAAATATAATCATCATAATTGTGAATGTGAATGGGATGAGCTCACCTATAAAATACCAGCAACATATTCTTTATAAACAACAAACATGAAAAAGAAAGATACACAGAGAATTAAAATAAAGGGTTGGAGCAAAACTTATTATGCTTTAGGTAAAGTAAAAAACACAGGGGTAGCAATCGATCTCTGACAAAGCAAAAACATAATCAGGGAAACTATGTTTTACTAAACGGTATCTTAGAAAATGAAAAATATCAAAAAAATTTACAGCAAGTTTCTCTGATAAAGGCCTCCTTTCTCAAATATACAAATTCATTTTTTTTAAAAAAGGCATTTCTCAATTTATAAATCCTTAAAAGGACATGAACAGAAAGTTTTCAGAAGAAGAAATCAAAGTTATTTACAATCATATAAAAATGATCTAAATCAGTATTGAGCAGAGAAATGCAAATGAAAATAGCAGAAACAAATACTTGAGCAGATGAGAAAAATTAGGTATACTAATAAACTGATGGTGGAGCTGTGAACTGGTTCAACCATTGAGAATAATACGGAACTATGTCGAAAGGACTATCAAACTGTACAGACTCTCTAATACCAGATCTGTTGCCCTAGAGATCAAAGACAAAGGAAAAGAATCAGTATGTACAAAATAATTTACGGCAGCTCTTTTGGTGGCAATCAATGAGAAAGAAATTGAATGGAGGCTCTTCAATTAGGGAATGGCTGAACAATTTGTAGCATATGATTATGCTACAGAAAGTGATGAAGGAAGTGGTTTCAGAAAAACAAAACCATGGCAAGACTATACAAACTTAACTAAATGAAGTGAAAACTAGGAGAGCATTGTGCACAGTAATAGCAATGCTGTAATTATGAGCACTTGTGAAAGACTTGGCTACTTTGATCACAACTATGATCCAAGACAATTCCAAATAATTCATGAGGCAGAAAAAAATGCTATCTACCTCCAAAAAGAGATATGATAACCTCTGAGTACAAACTGAAGTACAAAATTTTCTCACTTTCTTTATACTTTTTGCTTTATGGCCAATATGGAAATATGTTCTGCATGATTTTCCACGTTTAATTAATATCATATCGCTTGTTTTTCAGTGGATAGGGAAGAGATGGGAAGGAGGAAGATTTGGAACTCAAAATTTTAAAAATAAAATAATGTTAAAAATAAATAATAAAAAATTTAACAGTTCAAAATTACCAGTGGATCATTATGGACTCTAGGATAAAGCAAACTCCTTTGGTATTTGAATCTCTTTACAACTTGGCCTCTTCACGTCTTTAGTCTTATAACATTATCCTTCCCTCCATACATTCCATTCCACTGATCCTAGCCTTCCTCTTCTTCATGTCCTACATTTCAATTCCTAACTATGTAATTTTGCATTTGTAGTTCTTCATGCATAAAGCGCTCTTCCTCTTATTCCTAACCTTAGAAACCCTGGTTACCATCAAGAATCTGATCAAAAACTACATCTTCCAGGAGACCTTTCTCAGGTCCTCCAACTCATCCTATTAAAGCCTCCCTCCTCTAAGAATGCCCTCCACACCAAGCAGGGCTTTCCTTCCCTATCTTCTTATTCTCTTAAAACAAATTGCTCAGTGCTTAGCAAAATGAACTGAACCAGGAAAATATTGTACACGGTACATGATTACCTTAAAACCACAAAAATCATCACCATATCTATGTATTACTGACAAAGTTCAGCAACAAGAGATAGAAAGAGAAAGTCCATTAAAAATAACAGAAGACAAAATAAAATATTTGGTTGTTTACCTGCCCAGACAAACCTAGGAACTATAAGAACAAAATTACAAAACACTTCTCACACAATTATAGTTAGATCTAAACAAAAGGAAAAATATATGAAGAATTTTGCCAAATTTATGAGTATACATGAAAATTGAAAAATGGTCCAAAGGATATAAACAATTTTCAGATAACAAAATTCAAGCCATCTTCATATGAAAAAATGCTCTAAATCACTTTTGATTCTAAAGAAATGCAAATCAAAGCAACTGTGAGGTACCCCCTCCCTTATACCTCTCAGACTGGCTAAGATGACAGGAAAAGATAGTGATAAATGTTGGAGGGGATGTGGGAAAATTAGGACACTAATGCAAACCTGGGGGACTTGTGAACTCCTACTATCATTCTGGAAGGCAATCTGTAACTCTGCCAAAAGGCTAACAATTGTACATTTCCTTTGACCCAGCTGTGCCATTACTAGACCTGTATCCTAAAAAAATCATAAAGGAGGGAAAACAATCCACATGTACAAAAATGTTTGTAGCAGCTCTTTTTATGGTAGCAAAGAATTGCAAAGTTAGCAGATGCCCACTAATTGAGGAATAGCAGAATAAGTTGTGGTATATGAAGGTAATGACATATTATTGTTCTATAAAAATGATGAACAAGCTGATTTTAGAAAGGCCTGGAAAAATTTGCATGAACTGCTGCTGAGCGAAACAAACAGAACCAGGGATACGTCATACAAAGTAACAGCAAGAATGTGCGATGATCACTTATGAAAGACTTGGTTCTTCTTAGTGGTTCAGGGATCCAAGGCAATCCCAATAAACTTTGGAGACAAAATGCCATCTATATCCAGAAAAAGAACTATGGAGATTGATTATAAATCAACATATTCTATGTTCACTTCTTTTTTCTGTTTTTTTTCCCCTCTCCTGTGGTTTTTTATTTGTTCTGATTTTGTCTCCCAACATGATTTATAAAGCAATGTGTATTAAAAAATAATAATAATAAAATAAATGTTATGTTCTTTTTCTTCTTTAAAATAATATAATAAGATAAAAGTTCTCTCTGGGAGAGAAAGCAGGTTTCTCGGGGGAGGTTTTCTTGGAGGCAGCCTTAGTATCAGTTCAGATCAATAATTACCCCCAATGCAGCCAGCTGGCAAAAATACAAATGTTTATTTCTCCTTCCAAGTCTTGTCTCTTTCCTTGGGCCCGGATAGCTAGATTCTTAGAAGCCTATCTCTCTGCTTGGTTCCAAGAGCTCCCTCTGAATGTCTCCAAATCCAAAGGTTAGTCCTTCAGCCTAGTCAGCCAAGTGGAAAATGGAATAGATCTCTCTTGCCTCAGAGAGAGGGCTTCTGGCGTAATTCCTCTGAAATCTGACCGAGAGATCTGTTTCTTTTACATGAGAGAGAGCAATTGTGGGATATGAGAGAGGGATTATGGGTTTTCTCCCATAGTGCTCTCTGGCCCTAAGAGCTTCAAGGGAGGTGTGAATTCACAAAGTTACACAGTTAACTTTGCGAATCTCCCACACTTGTGAACTCCAATGAGTAAAGGTGTGAACACAAGCATTGTATCAATTAGTTCTACTTAGTACCTTGTTTCAGGTTCTGGCCCAAAACATTAACTCTAATGAGTTAGCAGTTTGTAAAGATTCCAACAAATAAAAATCAAGATTATGGGATGATCAACTGTGATGGACTTAGTTCTTTACATCAATGAGGTGATTCAAGAAAATTCCAATAGCCTTGCAATGGAAAGCAATATCTACACTCAGAGAGAGAACAAGGGAGACCGAATATGGATCAAATCATAGTATTTTCACCTTTTCTGTTGTTGTTTGCTTGCTTTTTTCCCCCTTGTGGTTTTTCCATTTTTTGTCTGATTTTTTTTTTTTTTTTTTTTTTTTTTGCAGAACATGACTAATATGGAAATATGTTTAAAAGAATTGCATAAGTTCAACCTATATCAGACTGTTTGCTATCTTGGAGAGGGGAAAACTGAGGGAGAGAAGAAGGGAGAAAAATCTGGAACATAAAGTTGAAAAGTATATATGTATTTGGGAAAAAAATACTACTGAAAAAAATGTCTCCTCTTAACTTTCCAAGAAAAGATGACTTATCAAATGGTTACGGTATCCAAAATGAAACTCAGTACAAGCTACGGTACTATGTGTCCTGGTTAGGACTCTATCCTCTACCCCTCCTTCCTGACAACCCTCCCCCCCACACACCACAAATCTACCTACCGCCATTCCTGGGTCCATACTGACACCACAAAGTTTTTCCTCTGGGAATCATAATTTATGATGATGGTCCAAAAATCAGCTTTACAATCAAAACATAAGCCTTCTTTACAAAGGAGAAATATTCCTGAAGTCATATTTTTTCTGAAATAGAATAATTTGTGAATAAGATTACTTGTAAGCTCCAGGAGTGAAACTCAAGACAGAGAAGAGTCAAAGTTCAGAACTGGTGGGCTGGCAGCTTCATTTTCTAAGCAGCTAAAGCATGTAAATGATCCCATTACTTCCTCTTCCTAAGATTATGCTCAATGAGTATAATGCATGCACACATGATATTAAGAGCATTAGCACATTGATTTTTTCGACTTGCAGGCTTCACACACTATTTATGAAGTTTCCTCTCCACTCCCTCCCCCTTCTTGGGTTTACTTTTCTCAAGTTGGATTGAATGGCAAGGTTCTTAAAAGACAGATGAGAAGAGAGCACCCGAAATGTAGAAGTCAAAGATACAACTCTCTGGAATCTCTGCTCCTCATCCTATTAAAGTAAACATAATCTAGCAAAGTGAATTTCTATTACCTCTTGGGCAATCAACAAGAATCTTTAGAGACAAAAATGTGTTTCATTGTTAATTAGAGTAGCACCTCAAAGGAGTTCAAGGTGATGCATTTGCAAATGTATAAGGATGTACGTTTTTATGTGATTTATTCTTTCTACTGGCTAGGAGCCCAATTAACATAGGCATGATGTTTTAAGAGCAGCTCAATAATATCATGGTAACTAAGAAAGTTAAGTCATTACTAAATCAACTATCACATGATGGCTTTTCAGGATGAGCTGAAAAACAGTGGTTTCTGCTGATTTCTTTTGATACTGGATACTAATTTGAAAGTCTTTAAATCGCATTTTAGCTAAAATGCTATTCAGTGCTTAGAGAATGCCACACCCTTATTAGTGATTTCCAGATGCAGGATATGTCTGTACTTTTTGCATGAGATTCTCCTCTTCTGGTCCCTGAAAATGCAGACTTCTACCACATAAGGCAATTATTTATGATGGTATTTAAGGAGTTCATTGTAAATGTCAGTTTTCTATATGATGAATATCAGTACCTGATTGACAGCTCATGCCTTCCATGAGTATTCTCCTGATGTTAAAAGAGAAAACAAAGAAGGCTTCAAAAACATTAGGCAGAGTCCTTCTGGTGAACTTACAGGAGGGGACAAGCATCAACAAGGATAGGCAAACTGAGATAGGCTACGATCTGCACTGTTGGAATGAATATCCACCAAGATGCTATTGTGAATTTACTGGAATATTTAAGAGTAGCATTTTTGTCAGTTGCATTTCTTAATTTATATTTCATATATAAATTTGCAGAGATTCTACAATTTTTTCAGCATAAAGAATTTCTTCTTCCACTTCAGATTGCCACCTTTGTGTCCAAGAATCAACAGATGCTAATGAATTTCTCAAAGCACATGAAGGATAAACGATTTACTTAAGGTAACATTTAATCTTTGAAGAAGGACTTGAACTCAGGTTTTCTATCAGTACTCTCCCAAATATATACACTGTATATATATATATAGATATATATACAGTAACAATAACTCGAATCCCCAGAAAACTTCCCTTTTCAAAAATACTTTTAAAAAATTACTTTAACTTTCTTTATCCCTAGTCCAACACTTTATAAAAAGTATCTTTGCTGTATTTAATATAGAACTACAGCAGGAAAAGAGGTTAATTGATTTCAATAATTTAGTGCAATTCTGGAAATCAAAAGTCTGAGGTCTGACTGTCAAAAATGCACAGATATCAAAGGAACAAAGAAACATAGCTGGAAGGGCATTTCACATGTCTGCAGTTCAATATGCTCATTTTACAGAAGAAATTAAGATGCAGGGAAAGGAAGTGACTAATACAAGATCACTCAAGAAATAAAAAGCCAGCGCCAGAATGGAAATCGTGTGACTCTAAAATCAGCATTCTGTCTACATCCCATGGTCTCCTTCCTCCTACTTCTACCCCTACCTTCAGAAGCCCAAATCTGACTTAGGTTATACATGTATAATCAGGTTAAATAAATTTCCATTTGAGTACAGGCAAAGAAATTAGGATAAAAGAATTTCCAACCATGCTTAACACTAAAGGGTGATAATTTAAACAGTGTCCTAGGAAAAGGGATGATCAAGGTAGAGAGATACACTCACACTATGGGAACCCCTACTTTATTTTCCCCTCTTTCCCCCTCCTGCTGTCTGGTACTGACCGGAACCTAAGTAGTCTACTTGATTGAGCATATGATTTCAATGAAATTCTGTTTCTTCGAGTCAGGTGGAAACCTACTACTTCTCAACATCTATCAATCTATTGTCTTCCAAGATCTTCCAGGTATTACCTTGCCCTGCCTCTAGTCCTCTGACACTATCATCGGATCACATGTCCGCCGCCCCCCTCCCAACCCCCCATTCGAAAATGAGCTCTTTAAGAATTGGGGATTCCTCATTTTTTCTATTTATATCACCACCTTATAGCCAAATCCTTGGCACAGAAAAAGCATTTAATAAATGTTGTTTCATTATATCTATTTGCTGGAAGCTGAGACCCACCAGGCCACCTAGAGCCTTCATAAAATAAATTCACAAATAGCTGCCAAAAGCCATCTACTGATGTGTTTCTTAAAAACAGTGCAATGCTTGTTTTTAGGTTGTTATATCACAACTTTCCAAAGATGCGAATGATTGTGGCTTTATAACAATGTAATTAGCCCTAATGTGGCAGAGTGAACATTTGCTCTAACATCTAGGATTTGATTCAGCAACTATTTATTAAGCGCCTAAGCACTGTTCAAGGACAGTGCTAGAGATGGAAGGACAAAGCAGCTCATGTTCTGCTGAGAGGTTCATCATGAACATGTCAAGAAATCTATGGTACAGACAGCAGAATGCAAAGGGAGGGATGGCAAGTGAGAGGGTCAGCAGAGGCCTTCTGTGGAAGGCAGTGCTGGGGCTGGGCTATAAAAGAAGCAGGGACTCTATGGTGCAGAGTAAGAGTACACACATGGAGGAAAAGCAAAGAGACGAGATCAAAGGCCACGTACAGACAACAGCCGGCCTCCTTCCTCCTTTCCTTCCTCCCGCTTTCCCTCTGTCCATATAGGATATCATACCCTTACGTACAGATGCTCTTAAAAGCATTTTTTTCTCACCTGCATGTCTGAACCCTCCCAAGATCTTAGGGTTTATTGGCTAAACTTCTCTCAAGGACCAGGCCTTAAACCAAATCCACTCTGATTCTAATTGGCCATCAACAGGTCCTAGGCCAAGCCTGATCTGGTCATTGTTTTGGTCCAGATTGACTTGGACTGTGTAAATAGCAGTCATTTCTGCTTTGGCAAGAAATCAAGGTCTTCCCCTCCCAGATTCTTTTATTTATATTGTTTTGGACAAGGTGAAAGAGGGGATTTTTTGCCTCAATTTCCCCCTAGCCTTAATCACTGAATGCCTGTCACACTGAGACCTGGAAAAGATCTGAACTTAAAAATTCCAAGGCTTCCCACTGCATGTGGGCCCATCTCCAGAAGTCCTGCTCTCCACCTGGCCACATGGGTCTTGAGGGGAAAGTGAGGCAGGAGAGTCTGCACAGCCCTGTCCCTCACTTCAATCCAATTCATTCATAGGTCAAGACATCACTTCCCCATTGTCATGATCCTGGTCCTCTTCAATGAAGGACAAAACAGACAATACACAACAGCAGGCCAGTTTAAGAGAACTGGAGTACGTCTGAAGAGGAAATATATGAACTAATACTGGAAAGGTAGGTAGGAGACAAATTGAGGAGGGCTTTAAATGTAAGAATAGTAAATCTTTCTTTTTTCCTTTGAGGTGAGAGGGAGCCAATGACTAATTTCTTTCATGGCAGGAAAATGAGTATATTTTTAGGAGTATCGATCTCAAAATCATGTGACAGGATGGATAGAGGAGAGGATAGAGGCAGGTGGACCAATAAGGAAGCTAGGACCTGAGTACTTATCACAGCAATTGATTGGTCAGCTGATTCACTTATGATATACACAAACATCAGTCCAACTTGCATTCCCCTGGACAACATAGTCATATGGATGCGACACATGTACAAGACACCAAAGTACAGTAGAAAGGCGAGGCTATTATCCTAATGATTCAGGGCCCGATGATGTTGTTTTTGAGGGGAAAAATGGGCTTTGGTACCTGAATGATCCCAATTAGCTGTCGACAGTGATTGAATTCACTGGATAATTGGTGACCTGTCTACTTTACTCTGCCTGGGTAAATACAGCGCAAGCATACAGATCCAACCATGACAGGTGCTGTAGAATAAAATAGAACCACAGAAAGATTGGTACCTAGATCAAATGTGTTGCCTTTCCTTGCAGTACATTCATTATATCCTCGCTTGGAGCAATTTTCTCAGCACCCCATCACCCACACGGCAAGTGCTGGATGCCATTTTTGAAATGACCGATCACTGGCGGTCTGCTTCCCAAAGAGACATTTCAGCTCCTTGTTCCAAAAGAGATTAAGAACTGGTGATGGAAGGGATTCATGGAAAACAAAGTCAATAATGGGAAGAGAGCCACACCCTTTTTGTGATTTCCCCAGTCGCTTTCAGTTGCCAGTTACTTCTGATAGAAATTTGAAGAAGCCCTATATGTTGGCCAGTTATGAAAAAGACTCAGTTGGAGGGGGGGGGGGTGTGTTTGAAATCGGGGGAGAATATTTTTGCTAAGGAATACCTGATATTCAAGCCAGTTTTCAGTATTACTACTGCAATCAAAATGACAAAACTCTTTTTTTTTTTTTTTTTTTTTGCTTTGGGGGACAGCATCAGCTTTTTACAGATCAACTAAACTTCCATAGCTTTTGGTTGATTCCATTTATGGCTTGCCATTGCTTGTTAATGGTAGAAAATAATGTACCAGAAGATCAACAGCTCCAGGTACAAATTCCCAAAGTTATATGAGGGATGTAGCAGACAGAAGTGATACAGGGTCTCTCCCCACAAACTTCCCCCTACCTAAACTTTACTTCTAGCAATATTTTAGAGAAGACTAGATCTTTCCTTCTTTTTTTTTGATAAATCAGTAGAAACCTCAGGATATGTGGATGTCAGTGGCAAAAACTTACATACACAGGCTGTTTTACCTTTCTTGGGTATTTTGAGGCAAGCCTCACCTGCCTATCTGCATCCCAGAGTCCCTTTCAGCCCCATGATTCTATAGTCCAACAAAGCCATGACAGGAAGAAGTCCAGTCTGTTCTTTTGGTGAACAGTATGGTTTCCTCTGGCCAAACATTTACATAATAAGGAGTCCCTATGCATTTAGAATGTTTATTTTTACCTGCTGGAATTCTCTGGATGGCATCATCATGAAGATAATTTAAACAAAAGTAATCCTTTTTTTGTTTCAATTATTAGATATTATAGATGAAAAATGTCACAGACTATTGTCATAACTTTTCTTTTTTTACCAACAGGAAGGCAGAGTCTTTCTGTCAATGGACACCATGAAAAACTTAATTCATCCTTCTACAAGCAAACACACAAACACATAGCTAATTACTTGTAGCAAGAAGGAGCTTGTACCTTAGAGCAATCTAGTTCACAAAGGTGATTTTATACCCATAACCTAATTAAAATATTATTGGTTTGATTTAGATTATATTGTTAAGTTAATTTCCAACAACAATCAGAACTGCCTGGGAAATGCTCTTAGTTCCTTTAAGAATGGTCACATTTCTGCAAGAAAGTTATATAGTCACAAGATGTACTGGTTTTTCCAATTAATTAGTCTTATTACCACTGCTTAGATGAGCTCATCCAGACCTTTAATCAGGACAGGAATTGGTCATAAAGGTGGGCTCAAAGATCAGCATAGTTAACTTTCCACTGAAAAATAGAATTGGCTTTCATTACTTGGTGATCTATGAAATTATATTTTTAGTATCAAAAAGAAAAATAGTAAAGACTCTTCATTTATTGGCTACTTTAGGATTATATTGAAGAATATAGAATCAACTGGAAAGAGAATTAGAGTTGAAATTTACAATTGCTCCTGAAATTATTAAATCTTATTTTCCAATGTTTAAATATATTATTTCTCATGTAGATACCTCACCAGCAGGGAGAGGATAAAGGTTTTTCCCTTTTTAATCATATTACTAAGCCTTAGGAAAAAAAATGTGTGAGACTTTATGGGTTGATGCATGAAGGGGATACATTACCTTAAAATATATATTACCACGAGGAATAGTATCAAATACCCTACCCATATTTTCCCAAGTTGAAACATACCAGCTAAAATGAATTAGCCTAAGATATTGTCACTTACTGTAGAAATATTGGATTTTATCAAGCTTGAGACTATCAACCTATGTGGA
This sequence comes from Antechinus flavipes, assembly GCF_016432865.1. Taxonomy (NCBI): domain Eukaryota; kingdom Metazoa; phylum Chordata; class Mammalia; order Dasyuromorphia; family Dasyuridae; genus Antechinus; species Antechinus flavipes. The sequence goes on along the minus strand of NC_067404.1, from coordinate 67,711,163 downwards.
TAATAATGTGAATTTAGTCACAAGGATAACATGATATTCTTTTTAATCCTTTTGGAATATTTTTTCATGTTCCAAATTCTTGCATGGTATAGGCACAGCTAGCTAGATAGTGTCTATATGAATTTACCAGTTCTAAAGTTTTAAAGTGGATATTTAATAGGTTAATTTACTCAAAAAAATTTCTTTCCTCTTAAGTTGACCTCTTGGCTTTACTAATATGAGTTACAGTTATAAAACAAAACATATAGTCCCAGATCAAAATATTAAATTGTGATTTGCAGAGCTCCAAAGTGCCTTAGAGTCAAAAGTTATGAAGAATTTCAGAGTCACAGAATCTCTGAATTGGCTAGAAAACATCTCCTAAGTACCCTTTCCAATTGACATCTGAACAAAAGTCTCCTCGGTAGCTTGCTCCAATAATAGCCACAAAACAAGCATTTACAATGAAAAAGAAAAACAGGAGGTGCTCCAAGAGATCAATGCAGACAGATGACTACCAAGACCTAAAAGAGCTACCACTCTGGACACTAAAAGAAGTGACAGATGGGCTATTGTGGAGCCACTGCCAATAACATTCCAAAGATCATGAAGATTAGTATCCATAGGATTAAAAAAAGTTAAATCTTACCCCAGTCTTTAAAATAAGGAGAATGGAACTTGCTAATAGCAGGGCAACATTTTTATTCAAACCCCAGGAAGCGCAGAAATGAATTACTAAAGAGATTTTTAGTGAACATCTGAAAAATTAAGTGATGATCCCTAAGAACCAACATGGCTTTACTAATGAATAGTCATACCAGATTTACCTTATTTCAGTTTTTGACAAGGTTATTAAACTGGGTAGGTCAGGACAATACTGTCCTAACAAGGACAGAATTAAACAAAGAATCTGATAAAAAAAAAATCTAATGTTATTGTTTGGAAAAAATGTTATTTTTTTTTAATTCTAAACTTTTTAATAACTTTTTATTGATAGAACCCATGCCAGGGTAATTTTTTACAGCATTATCCCTTGCACTCACTTCTGTTCCGATTTTTCCCCTCCCTCCACCCCCTCCCCCAGATGGCAAGCAGTCCTTTACATATTGAATAGGTTACAGTATATCCTAGATACAATATATGTGTGCAGAACCGAACAGTTTTCTTGTGGCACAGGGAGAATTGGATTCAGAAGGTATAAATAACCCGGGAAGAAAAACAAAAATGCAAGCAGTTTATATTCATTTCCCAGTGTTCTTTCTTTGGGTGTAACTGCTTCTGTCCATCCTTGATCAATTGAAACTGAATTAGCTCTCTTTATCAAAGAGATCCACTTCCATCAGAATACATCCTCAAACAGTATCGTTGTTGAGGTATATAATGATCTCCTGGTTCTGCTCATTTCACTTAGCATCAGTTCATGTAAGTCTTGCCAGTCCTCTCTGTATTCATCCTGCTGGTCATTCCTTATAGAACAATAATATTCCATAACATTCAGATACCACAATTAACTCAACCATTCTCCAATTGATGGGCATCCATTCATTTTCCAGTTTCTAGCCACTATAAACAGGGCTGCCACAAACATTTTGGCACATACAGGTCCCTTTCCCTTCTTTAATATCTCTTTGGGATATAAGCCCAGTAGAAACACTGCTGGATCAAAGGGTATGCAGTTTGATAAATTTTTGAGCATAGTTCCAACTTGCTCTCCAGAATGGCTGCATGTGTTCACAATTCCACCAACAATGTATCAGTGTCCCTGTTTTCCCATATCCCCTCCAACATTCCACTATCTTTCCCTGTCACTCTAGCCAATATGACAGGTGTGTAGTGGTATCTCAGAGTTGTCTCAATTTGCATTTCTCTGATTAATAATGATTTGGAGCATATTTTCATGGGTCTATAAATAGTTTCAATTTCTTCGTCTGAGAATTGTCTGTTCATATCCTTTGACCATTTACCAATTGGAGAATGGTTTGATTTCTTATAGATTAGAGTCAATTCTCTATATATTTTGGAAATGAGGCCTTGATCAGAACCTTTGATTGTAAAAATGTTTTCCCAGTTTATTATTTGCCTTCTAATCTTGTCTGCATTTGCTTTGTTTGTACAAAAACTTTTCAATTTGATATAATCAAAAATTTTCTCTTTTGTGGTCAATCGTGATCTCTAGTTCTTCTTTGGTCATAAATTCTTCCCTCTTCCACAGGTCTGAGAGGAAAACTATCCTATGCTCTTCCAATTTATTTATAATCTCATTCTTTATGCCTAGGTCATGAACCCATTTTGACTTTATCTTGGTGTATGGTGTTAAGTGTGGGTCAATGCCTAGTTTCTGCCATACCAATTTCCAATTTTCCCAGCAATTTTTGTCAAATAATGCATTCTTATCCCAAAAATTGGGGTCTTTGGGTTTGTCAAACACTATATTATTAAATTTATTGGCTGTTTTATCCTTTGAACCTAACCTATTCCATTGATCAACTAGTCTATTTCTTAGCCAATACCAGATGGTTTTAGTAACTGCTGCTTTGTAATATAATTTTAGATCTGGTACAGCTAGGCCACCTTCATTTGATTTTTTTTTTTCATTAATTCCCTTGAAACTCTTGACCTTTTGTTTTTCCATATGAACTTTGTTGTTATTTTTTCTAGTTCATCAAAGTAGTTTTTTGGGAGTCTGATTGATATAGTGCTAAAAAAATAGATTAATTTAGGTAGTATTGTCATCTTTATTATATTTGCTCGTCCAATCCAAGAGCATTTAATATTTTTCCAGTTGGTTAGATCAGACTTAATTTGTGTGGAAAGTGTTTTGTAGTTTTGCTCATAAAGTTTCTGATTTTCCCTTGGCAGATAGATTCCTAAATATTTTATACAATCAGTAGTTACTTTAAATGGAATTTCTTTTTGTAACTCTAACTGTTGGGTTTTGTTAGTGATATATAAGAATGCTGATGACTTATGTGGGTTTATTTTGTATCCTGCAACTTTGCTGAAGGTGTGGATTGTTTCTAATAACTTTTTAGTAGAGTCTCTGGGGTTCTCTAAGTATACCATCATATCATCAGCAAAGAGTGATAATTTGGTTTTCTCACTGCTTATTCTTATTCCTTTAATCTCCTTCTCACTCTTATTGCCAAAGCTAGCATTTCTAATACAATATTAAATAGTAACGGTGATAGTGGGCAATCTTGTTTCACTCCTGATCTTATTGGGAATGGTTGCAGTTTGTGAAACTGCATATGTTACATATGTTGCTTACTGCTGGTTTTAAATAGATGCTATTGATTATTTTAAAGAAAAGTTCATTTATTCCTATACTCTCAAGAGTTTTTAATAGGAATGGATGTTGGATTTTATCAAATGCTTCTTCTGCATCTATTGAGATGATCATATGGTTTTTGCTAATTTGATTATTAATATGGCCAATTATACTGACAGTGGAAAAATGTTATTGTTTTGGACATCCACAAAGAATGGATGGATTTGTAATGGATTGAATGACCTCTCAAAGAGCAGTCATTAATGATCCTATATCAATTAAGAAGAAAGGGATCTCCTGGCATACCCAAGGAAGCATTCCCCCTCTGCTTCGTTGGTGGCTATTTATCATTTATATTGATGACTTAGATGGAAGATATAGCCAGCACAATTATCAAACTGGCAGAGGCCACCAAGCTGGTATGTCAGGATCCAAAACTATCTTAATAAACTAGAATCCTAGGCTCAGTCAATGAGGATAAAGTTCTCTTTTGGTCTAGACTTGGGATTTTATTTGGCTAGAAAACTCCTATAAAGAAAACTCATTCTACTTAAGCAGATCAACAACCTGAGTACCTAAGAGATGATGACACAAATTCCACAAGATCAACAAGTCATCAAGTATCAGAAATAGCTTATGAACCCAGATTTTTCTGGTCTGGTTCTCTCTCCTATAACATTCTGCACCTTCACAGTGAAAATGAACAAGGATAAAAAGCAAAATCTTATAGTTGGTCTCAAAAAAATCAATTTTCTGAGTACAAGATAGAAGAGGAGGAATTTAAGAGTACTGAGTTTTGGTGAACTTTGTGACAAGATAGCAGATCTGTGGGGTTTCAGGAGCTTCAAGCTTAACGATTCTCATGTATGTATCTGGTGTAGCAGACAAAAAAGCTAACTCAGTAATTGTCTCCAAAACAAGGTGATAGTCCTCCAGAACACTGCCTTGATTAGAACACATCTGGAGCACTGAGCTTAGCTCTGGGCACTCCAATTAAAGAACAAAAATAAATGGAAAAGCACCCTGAGGAGGACAATCAGGATACCTTCGAGGCCATACCATATAAGACTGACTAAAGGAACTACAGAAGTTGAATCTCTAGGGACAGAATAGCTTTATTCAAGTATTGGAAAGACAGGCATATGCAAGAAGAATTAGACTTGTTCTATTTATTCCTGGGGGAATGAATCAAGAACAAGGGGTTGAAGCTGCAAGGAGGCAGAACTGTCAATTAGCCTTGGTGAAGAGGAATTCCATCATTGGGAATTCCTTACACAAATGGAACTACAGTTCTGAATCATCTGACAGTTTGCTTTTCCACAAAATCCCTTTCATCACATCAGTATTGATACACTGTGAGCGAGAAGGCTTACTGTGCTTTCCCTAGTGATGACTGCCACCAAATACATAGCACCCTATATTATGTAACGTATCACCTATTTGGGACTAGATAAATGATGTCCCATCTCGTCTATCAGTACTATGGGAGACAGGGGACTTGCCTACATGGAAGTGACATAGTACCTATCAAGAGATTTTCTGGATCTGAGTTGACTTTAGAGGCAACTGACTCAGGCTTTAACTTAGTAAGGTTCATGCCACAATAAAACCCGTGACAACAGAGAAGAGGACAACTTCTTCACTTTCATGATTCCTTTGGGCAGTATGCAATTCTTCTCGGAATAATGTTTTTAAACACATAACATACAAAGGATTACAAAGGAAACCAATTATATTGAAAAACAGTTACTTAAAGTTCACAGACTCCAGGCTAATATTCCCTTGCAATGGAGTTGTTTTTGGTTTGGGTTTTTTTTAACCAGTTGGGAAATATGTCTTTGGTCTATCAAAATTTCAAGGATTTCTGGTTTCACCAGCAGAAATCTTCATCTGTTTAGTCTCTACAACTTGGCTGGTTATCTTCAGAGTGGCTGAGGCTGAAAAATTCACTAATTTGCCATCACCCTGGAAATGAGTCCATGTCAACCTCACCAGACTGGCCCTCAGACTGGAGACTCCCAAGAAATCCCAAGGCCTGGAACATACAATCATCTAAGACTGGGAGGATCTGCTACCCGATCCTGTACTCTATTAGCATGCCTTATGGGAAGCATAGTCAACTCTATGTCACAATTGGATTTATCAGAAGAGAACTTGAGTGGAAGCCTACCTGTCTTATAATGTACAAATGGCTAAAATTGCTGCTTACATGAGTGCCTCTCTCCATAATGAATATGTAGGGACATCTTTAAAAAGCTACTATAAGAATAAGAGACCAAGTCAACAGCGGATTAAGACTCTAGCATCACGTTGTGAGGAAACAGTCACTTGTTAGTGAAAGTGAATAAAACAAATTTATCTTACTTGGCTTGATAATCAATGCAGAGAGTTTCCTCCAACATTGGCTTGCAATACACCAGAAATCATTTTGTTGCACGACAAAAACAGCACATTAATGCTGTTCAGGAGCCCTTTTTCCCAAAGAGGAGAAGAATAGCACAGCTTGGCTGGGAACATGAATTGTCGAGCAGAATGTCATTGAAGCTTCCCAACTCTGGAAGAAGCATAGTGTAGATTGTGCAGATTTTCTAATCTAATTTGGAAATTAGGGCTCAAGAAATCAGCACTGGGTAACATTCCTGACATGGGCTGCTTACTTCAGCTACCCCAACCCATTCACAGCATCTAAATGCTGCCAGGACATCTGCAGGAAGAGCTAAAGAAAACCCAGCTCCCTCAATGACTGTTCTGAGTGAAGATCAAGTAACTGAGTAACTCTCTGATATGGGGCAGCTAGATGAGGCAGTAGATAAGAGTCTTGGAGGCAGGAAGACTTATCTCCCTGAGTCAAAATCTGGTCTTATTAGACACTTATTAGCTTTGTGATACTGGGCAAATCACTTTACCCTGTTTGTCTCAGTTTCTTCATCTGTAAAGTGAGCCGGAGAAAGAAATGGCCAACCACTCCAGCATCTTAGCCAAGAAAACCCCAAGTGGGGTCACACAGAGGGTCAAACAAAACGGAAAAAATGACAGCATAATTTGGTATTCATCACATTTGCCATCAAGGAGGCCCAGCCATTGAAACAGACATGGTTTTGAAGGTCCTAAGATGGATGCATTTTCTTCCTGGATACTTACACATGACACAATTCTGTCATGTGCTGGAAGTGAACTCAGGATCCATGTGGAATTGTAGGCTTAATCATGCCAATGTGAAAAGAGCTCTGGATTTTAAGTCAGAAAATCTGGGTTCAAAGTTTTGGTCTGCAACTTCAGCAAACTGGGTGCTGGTTTTTAAGAGTGAGATGATCATATGTTCAGAGAGAGGTTCTTCAAGTTCAATTCAAGTTAAAGTGTTTACAACGTGTCAGGAACTATATTAGGGGCTAAGTAATGAGACAAAGAGCAAAATAAAGCAGTCTCTGAGCTCTAGAAGATTACTTTCTACTGAAAAATAACATGTCCACAGAGTAATAAATATAAAGCAAATAAATAAGTCAATAAATTACGATGGGAGAGAGATATTACTGTTAACAGAAGAAGGAAAGGCCTAGATTTAGAAGCAGTAACTGGGGTTCTAAAGGAGGTAGAGGTTTCAAGGAGCAGAGCTAGGATGGAAAACATTTGGGAAATAGGGACAAGAAATAAAAAGTCAAATCTTCTGTTTGGCATTTAAATCCCTTCATAAACTATCCCTCTCTTACCTTTTCAGCCTTCTTGTATCTTATTCCTCTCCATGAGGAAATATTTGTATTTGTATTATTTGATTCAGAGAAATTGGCCTCCTGGTTGTCTCAGAGACAAGACACACCATCTCTCAGTTATGGCATTTTCTCTAGTTGTCTGTCACCTATGCCTGAAATGCTCTTTCTTCTTTTCTCTCACTGCTTTCTTTAGTGTCCCTTAAATTCCTAACTACAGCAAACCTTCTTCAATCCATCTTAATTCTACTGCCTTCTTTATCTTAATTACTTTCTATTTATGCTGTATAGAACTTACTTACACAATTTTTTTGTCTTCCCCATTAGATTATGAACTCATTGATGGCAAGAACTGATTTTGGCCTCTTTTGTATATCTAGTGCTCAGCACAGTGTCTGATGCAGAGTAGATACTTAATAAATGTTGACTGACTGATATTCTGGACCTCTTTTCTCATCTACAAAGTGAAGGAGGTAAACTAGATTACTTCTACTGTCCTTTCTAGGTCTGAATCTATGATTCTCTGTGTATTAATATTTTTCAGACCTGTAATAGAAAAATAAATGCTTATCTCAAAATTGAAAAATGGATGAGGACTTTAATAAGAAGCCCTCATTACTGCCAATTTGATGTGTGAGAGTTATCCATCAGCCTTTCAAAACAAAAATCTATTTGAACACACACACACACACACATACACACACACACACAGAACAGATCAATATTTCACATGTCTTCCAAGGCCAATTTCTTTCCCTTCTAGCCATCTGCAAGGCTTCTGACTATCCTCTGAATTGTATGATTTAAAAAAAAAAAAGCAAGATTCTGCCAGAAAATAGTATATCTCCTACATTTATCTGAAAAACAAAGGGAAAATGGAAGCCAAATGCTTTGGGCCAAATCGATTTCTTTAGCTGTTTTTATTGTTTAGTCTTGGAAGTCTTAATATTCATTTTTGGGACTTTAGAAGTTATATCTAGATCTAAACAATTGGAAAAATAATAAATGCTCTTGGATAGGGCGAACAAATATAATAAAGATGACAATACTACCTAAACTAATCTATTTGTTTAGAGCTATACCAAGTGGACTTCCAAAAACCTAGACAAAATAACAACAAAGTTCATATGGAAAAATAAAAGGTCAAGAGTTTCAAGGGAATTAATGAAAAAAAAAAAAATCAAATGAAGGTGGCCTAGCTGTTCCAGATCTAAAAGTATATTATAAAGCAGCAGTTACCAAAACCATTTGGTATTGGCTAAGGAATAGACTAGTTGATCAATGGAATAGGTTAGGTTCAAAGAACAAAACAGTCAATAACTATAGCAATCTAGTGTTTGACAAACCCAGAGACCCCAGCTTTTAGGATAAGAACTTACTGTTTGACAAAAGTTGCTGGGAAAATTGGAAACTAGTATGGCAGAAACTAGGCATCGACCCACACTTAACACCGTACACCAAGATAAGGTCAAAATGGGTTCATGACCTAAACATAAAGAATGAGATTATAAATAAATTAGAGGAACACAATATAGTTTACTTCTCAGACTTGTGGAAGAGGAAGGAATTTATGACCAAAGAAGAACTAGAGATCATTATTGATCACAAAATAGAAAACTTTGATTATATCAAACTGAAAAGTTTTTGTACAAACAAAACTAATGCAGACAAGATTAGAAGGGAACCAATAAACTGGGAAAACATTTTTACAGTCAAAGGTTCTGATCAAGGCCTCATTTCCAAAATATATAGAGAATTGACTCTAATTTATAAGAAATCAAGCCATTCTCCAAATGAAAAATGGTCAAAGGATATGAACAGACAATTCTCAGACAAAGAAATTGAAACTATATCTAGCCACATGAAAAGATGCTCCAAGTCATTATTAATCAGAGAAATGCAAATTACGACAACTCTGAGATACCACCACACACCTGTCAGACTGGCTAGAATGAAAGGGAAAGACAATGTGGAATGTTGGAGGGGATGTGGGAAAACGGGGACACTGACACATTGTTGGTGGAATTGTGAATATATCCAACCATCCTGGAGAGCAATTTGGAACTATGCTCAAAAAGTTATCAAACTGTGCATATCCTTTGATCCAGCAGTGTTTCTACTGGGCTTATATCCCAAAGAGATTTTAAAAAAGGGTAAGAGACCTGTATGTGCATGAATGTTTGTGGCAGCCCTCTTTGTAGTAGCCAGAAACTGGAAACTGAGTAGATGCCCATCAATTGGTGAATGGCTGAATAAATTGTGGTATATGAATATTATGGAACATTATTGTTCGGTAAGAAATGGCCAACAGGACAGTTTCAGAAAGGCCTGGAGAGACTTACACGAACTGATGCCGAGTGAAATGAGCAGGGCCAGGAGATCATTATATACTTCAACAATACTATATGATGCTCAATTCTGATGGACGTGGCCATCTTCAGCAATAAGATGAACCAAATCAGTTCCAATGGAGCAGTAATGAACTGAACCAGCTACGCCCAGCAAAAGAACTCTTGACTAAGAACCACTACATTGAATTCCCAATCCCTATATTTTTACCTGCCTGCATTTTGGATTTCCTTCACAGGCTAACTGTATAATATTTCAGAGTCCGATTCTTTTTGTACAGCAAAATAACAGTTTGGTCATGTATACTTATTGTGTATCTAATTTATATTTTAATATATTTGACATCTACTGGTCATCCTGCCATTTAAGGGAAGGGGTAGGGGGAAGGAGGGGAAAAATTGGAACAAAAGGTTCGGCAATTGTCAATGAGGTAAAGTTACCCATACATATAATCTGTAAATAAAAGGCTATTAAAAAAAAAAAAAAGAAGAAGAAGAAGAAGAAGTTATATCTAAACCCAGTTCTCTCTAACTACCTCAAACTAGCCATAAATGTACCAAAGAAAGCCAGAAAAGTTGTCACTGCAACATCCAGATGAAAGGGAAGAGAAAGTGTAAAAAGGGGAATGTCACAACAAAACAACAAACGAGGACTGACTCAGTGTCACCCACTGATTTTGTCTGCCCATTTCATTCTCAAATCCCAAAGTGGTAAACAAACACATCCATAGTTTCTGTGGAGGACCACTGTGACTCAGGATCAGGGAGAGATATAAAAGAGGCACAAGTTCTTGGTGGGTTTGCACTTTTAACATACATATGCACATATAAGAACTACCTTAGAGATATCAAAGGCATGAAGGTAGGGGACTTACTATATTTTGTAACTGAGACACCACAGAGCAAAGTCCTTCAAGCACAGAGATGGGAGTAGAGGCAATATAAAATTTACTCTAGTCATGGAAATGGAAGGTTTTTAAAATAAAAAGAGAGGTTATATTGACAGCATTATAAGACAGGAAGAGGCCTGGGTTGGAATAGGAAAGTGAAATAAGAGAATTTAGTTGGGAGGGTAAAAAATGCTTAAAAGTGAAAGATCTTCCAGGTCAGCTAATCTAAGCTCTTAATTTGACAATCAAATAAACTGAAACCAAGAAAGGTGAAGTGATTTGCAAAAGAAAAACAATTATGAAAGGAAACAAAAAGGGCAGGACCCAAGGATTAGGACTGGGACAAGGAGAGGAGAAGGTAATGAAGAGATTGAGATCAGATAATTAAGCAATTTAAACTAAAGATGCCAAAAGCAGAACTTGTCCTTTTTTTCCTTTTAAACTACAAACTGGGGGGGAGTGCAAGAGGGAGGAAAAACATCAATCAAATGGAAGGAAAGCAGAACTAAATAACCATAACCATGAATAAACACATTAAAAACCTAAAGGCACACAGGGGCTAAAATGAGGAGGGTGGAGCAAAATATATTATGCTTCACTTGAATCCCAAAGAGCCAGAATGACAATCATGGGCTCAGAGAAAGCAATGGTAAAAATAGAGTGGAGAAAGAAAACCAAGAGAACAAAAATTACATTATCCTTAAAGGTAAATATAGTGTTACCTAATGGCATAGCAGCAAAATATTTCAAAGAAAAGTTAAGTGAATTGTAAGAAGCAAGTATGAGTGGGAGACTTAATAATTTATGTCAATCACCAAAAAAAGAAGAAATTAAATATCTGAACAGACTCTTAAAAAAAAACTCAATATAACAGGTGGAAAATTTTTAAAATCACAAGATTATTAAGAGTTGGAAAGGACTTCAGAGGCCCTCTAGTTTAATATGCTCATTTTATAGATGAAGAATTAAGACACTTTCCACTGGTGACATGCTTAATAAGTGACTGGGCTAGAAAGGATTTGAATCTAGGCTTTCTTACTCCAAAACTAGTACTCTATCTCTGACACCACATCTCCTTTTACTCCTTTGCAAAAACTGATTGTGTGCATTTACAATTCATAAAATACGGAAAGATGAAAGTACTGACTATTTATAAAAGAAGGCAACAAAAATTTGAATTGGCAAGATGAATGTGAACCAGGATTATAGCTTTAAATAGAGTCCAATAATTTTATCCTAAAGAATGAGTAGGTCAAAAAAAAGAAAGAAAGAAAGAAAATAATAATTACATTAAAAAAACAATGATATAACACATAAAAGTTTGTATAAGGGCCCCTTTGGGCTGCATACTAACTTAGTGTTTAAAGTATAACGTTATTTATGTTTCATTGGAAAATATTTAACAAAATAAATAAAATACAATTACATTTTAACTCAGCAGACAGCACTATAGGATGGTGTGTTTGACACCTCCAGCCTAGAATACTGAAAAGTTGAATGATATGCTACGCACCAGATACCCCAGGTCTTCTGGCTTCCAGATTATCTATATATCTATGCCAAGCTGGAGAGGTGAAGACTTTAAAAATAGATAGGAAACTGAAGAGATCAGCAAAAGCATTTAGGTAATATCAATTATGTACACAAGTTTAAAAGGTTTTGCACAAAAATGTATAGCTAGATTCAAGGCCTAGAAACAACTGTAAACAATAACCCAGTGTTAAATTAAGATGAAAACACAAATCACTTAGTGCAAGACTTCCACTTGACAAGGATCCTAGGAGAATGTAAAAATGGTTTGATGAAAAATAAATCTGGAGCAAAATCTAACATATCTCAAAAGGTCCCAAATAGTTGTGACTAAAATATCAAGGGTCACATACTTAAAAACTTAAAAAAGAATACAACATTCACAAATATAGTTAGGGAGAGAATCCATAAGCAACCAAGGCACAAAATATAAGACAAAAGAGAGAAGGTTAAACAGACTCAAAGCTGTTTTGTTTTTCTTTTAAGAATAAAATCAAAACTAGCAGAATAAGAAAAACCATCAACTGGAAAAAACCTGCTGCATCAAACAGCTTTGATAAAAGTCTGATAAAAGACACAAATATATAAAACTAAGATCAATTTTCCAAAACATATGAGATCAAAAGATATGAATAAACATTTCTCAAAATAAAAATGTAAAATATCAACAAGCACATATTAAACTTCTCCAAGTCCCTTATATGAAAAATGCAAAATAAAACAAACTCCGAAGTTTCACCTCATACCCAGAAAATTGACAAAAATGATAAAAGATGGAAATAGACAATTTTGGGGGGGCCTGTAGAAAGTCAGAGTAATATGCTATTGGTAGAACTATGAATTATTTTTCTCATTCTTTGAAAACATTTGAAATTATATCAGAAAAAGAACTCCACTGTTCACAAACACTCCAATGATATCAATCACAGGGGTGAAAAAGGTATTATAAAAATATCCACAGCAGAACATTTTACAATGGCAAAAAAGGTGCGAATATCAATTGAAAAATCACTGAACAAATTCAGGTAAATGATTAAAATAAAATATTATTACAATTAAGAAATTAAGAAAATACAAAATTCAGACAGACATGGTAGGCCTTATAGAAACAAATATGAAGTTAAAAAGGAGAACTAAGAGAATAAAGTAAATTCTATGCAATGTAAATGAAAACAAATACATGAAAAATTTTATTAAATATAATGATTAATCTTTATCTCACATAACCAATGATAAACACAATTCTTTCCTCAGCAGAGAGGTGGAAGACAATGGGTATATATTAACATCCGTCACTGCACTGGTTGCTTTTGCTTTATTTTTTTGTTGCTTTTGTTAACAAGACAGGAGGAGTCATCAAAAGTATAAATAAAAGATTTTTTCTTCAAAACAAACAAAAAACTAACAACAGAAAGAGAAGTATAAAAATACATAGATTAAAAGAAAATATTTTCATTAAATATTTCTGACAAAAGTCTGACATCCAAAATCCATAGGGAATTGAAATAAATATATTTCTGCCAACCCACTCAATTGAAAACCAGTCACAAAACATAAACAATCTGTAAAAGAAGAAATACAAACTATCAATAGCCATCCTCAAATGTTTAAAGTCCCCAGTAATCAGAAAAATGCAAACTAAAGAACCATCATATAACCTGTAAATTAGTAACAAAAAATCTCTCTATAGGAAACCTTTAGGAAGATAGAAATTCTAATTCACTACTAGTAGAAAAATAAACTACTTCAGACACTCTGAAAGAAAATTTAGAATTATGTGAGAAATTTCTAAATTATGCATGTCCTTTGATCCAGAGTTTCTGCTACTAGGACCAAAATTCAAGAACGTTGACAGTAAGAAAAGATCTCTCCATACAAAAATACACACTCAACAATTTTGAAATGGCCAGATGAACATGGTATATAAATGTAATGAAATACTATTATACTATAAGAGTATCGATGCATCAGCAATAATGCTGACAGTCACAAGACCTGAGATTTAGATCCTAGCTTTGCTTTGCAACCTTCAGCAAATCACATATCCTTTCTGGGCCTCGGTTTCCCCAACTATAAAGTAAAGAAATTGGATGAGACGACAACCAAATTCACTTTCATCTCCAGATCTATGAAAAATCCTAAATCAAAGGCATCCAGAGACAGATAACAATAGCATGAAGCTTCTTGAGTAAAGAAGCAAAAGAAAGATGTATACAATGATGGCAAAAAAGAAAACGAAGTCAATACGATACCCAAATTATCATTGTTAGTACTATACTGACATCTCTCCTTTCTGTTAATAAATAATAATAATAATAATGTTTCTTCAGTCAGTAACACTAACTGAATTATTTTACACCAAGAATTTTTCAAGAGATCCACCTAGCCATTCATAAGACAAAGACAAAATAGATGAAGAATATGATCCAGATGAGAAAAATCAATCAATAAATATTTGTATAAAAACAAACCAAAAAATACATACAGGGGCAAATCATCAAATCAGTCTATCATTCAAGCTAAGACAGGTATTTCAGGTGTCCAGAGATTGGCAGTGAATTATATAAGTATGTGTGCATGTGTGTGTGCGTGTGTGTGTATAAATGTTGGCAGCAGCTCTTCTAACCATAAAAGAATCTTCATGACCACCAATGGATTAACTCTAGGCAAGCAGTTTTCCCACAACACTACCTTTCAGACTACACATTACAAAATCTCTGGCAGTAATGACTTCTCTTCTTCCAAAATGTTATTCATATGACTGCACTATGCTGTGTCTTAGATGTACATTTCAGGCTACTTAGAATTAGGTCCTGTAAGCCTAGAAATCAATCAATCAATAAGAAAGCACTTTTAAAAGCCAGCTATGTGAGAAGAACTGTGTTAAGCGTTGAAGATACAAAGAAAGGTAAAAACCATCTTTACATTTAAGGAGCTCACATTCTAAAGGAGGACACAAAAGGCAAACAACTATACATAACGTATGTACAGAAGGTTCTAGCAGTGGGCACGGGGGCTGGCAAAGCCTCTCCAATGTACAACTGGAGTGGTCTTAAAAAAAAACCCAGAGAATACAAGAGAGAGAGGCAAAAAGGAACAGCACTCTGGGAAAGGAATTGGGACACAGGGAAAAGGCACAGAGTTCAAGGCAAGAAGACCCAAATTCCAATAATGCCATAGAAATAACATCTAACCTCACATTTCATTTTCCTCTACTGTCAAAATAATCACACCTGTAATACAAATCTTGTAGGTAAATGAGAGAAGCCAAGTTTTGAGTGCTTTTTGTAAGTTATTGTGATCATCATTGTTTTTATTTTTACAATCGAAATTTTGCCTTCTTTCAGATTTCAATTCTATTTAAAGAAAACTCATTCTAATCAAGAGACCTCTCCTAAAGTGGAATGGATTGCATTAGGAGGTAATGATTTTCCTTTCAGATGAATTTCTAAAACAGAAGCTGGATAATAAACTTATGAATATAAGATTGAGTCTGGTAAAGGGAGAACTCAAGGCATCTGAAGTCCCTTCCCATTTCTCAAATTCTGTGATTCTACATAAATAATTAAAATATATGAATATGAGCCCTAGGTCCCTTAAACGACACTATCAATACATAAGATGGCTCCAAGTTGATCCCAGAACAAAAAGAAAAGGAATTATAACAGCATCTGGTTTTGCAGGAGGGTTTGACATCCAGTTTGAATCAACTTTTGTGAATTAATTTTGAATAAATTATCATGTCTGAAAAAAATCAGGATGATGAAGAAATTATTTTCAAAGGAAATAATTTTGTGTTAAAGAGAATTTCCTTTGACAAGGTATCAGATGGAGTATTGAAGGGTCAAGGCTAGTATTAACATATGTAAATGAAATAAGGGCACTGCCCTTTGACAAAAGGGACATAGAAGCGGAATTCCAGTCAAAGCTTTGGTACAACTGTCAACTCTAGGAAAGAAAAAGCAAGGGTTGTATTTCAATCACTGGATTTGTATGAAACATGCTACTGTCCATCCTATATTTCCAGCAACTATCCCAATGAGACCTTGAAGGATTTTGTTTGATAAAATATCGTAAGTGGTCAAAGTAAAGAATATCACAAGTGAAATGATTTCAAATTTTGCCAACTGGGAGGCAACAGTCTCTGGGTCACTGGAAAATAGCAGCATCAGCATTTTCAAGGTCCATTATACTCTGCTGAATGGGTGTACACCTTCATAGAGCAAAGCAAGAGGAAGAATATTTACAAGAACTGTATGGAACTATATGGAAATACTGAAAACTTGACTATAATTAACACATTCAGGAAAACATGTGACTTTTTTTTTTCCAATGATACTTTATAAATGGAAATCTTGCATTCAAACACCCTCTGTATCTGTATTTAGGCAAGAGCAGAATTTGTTTGGTAGAAGGACAGACAGTCCATAGGGACAGGGGTTATGCTTTCTTACCATAAAAATGTATCTTTAAAGGGAAATGGATAATTGGAAATCCCTGACAGTTTTATTCTTTGCTAATGACTGGATTATTCCTGGTGCTTTTTTAGTTGGAAAGAAAAAAGGGCAGTTTTTTAAAAAATTGAACAGTGAGAAGAACATGGTAATACTACAAGAGCAGAGAACAATGCTAAGCCTACAACATCTTTGTCTTTTATTCCATCATCCAGGAATACATTCTACAATGAGTTCTTCCAGTGAGAGCATCAATAAGAACATTCTCCCTTGGGCCTAATATACCAGTTTGTTCTCTTCTCTGATTTGCTTATCATATAACGTAATTTATCTTTCATATACTATAACTTCTATGGCAATGTGTCTAAAACATCCTCCCCTGTATCACATCCTATGTTCCTTTCAGACTGTGAACTCCACAAGGGAAGACACTGTATCTTATATGTTCCCCACGTTTCAGTGGGCTATGAAAAATATCCAGATCCTTTCCTTCATCCAACTTTTGAGAAGATCTTGTACCTAAGGAGGCAATGAATACTGACTTCTTTGATTTTTTTTTACCAGCAGAGCTGGCAAGTCTCCATTCTGGTTTATGGGGATGTAGGGGTTGATGAAAATCAAAGACTCAGAGTTAAGAGGACACCACACTGCACAATGTCAATTAAGTCACTTTTTCTCCGTAGCCTGAAATCACCTCTCTGTACAATGAAGCCAGATGAAATGACTTTTAAATTTCCTTCTACCTCTGTTAATGCGTGATTTAAATGTTCTCTATGTTCAATAGCCCCATTCTCTAATGACCCAAAAAAGAGACAGAAGACAAATAGAAGAAAGACAGGTTTACTGAGCTAAATAATCCACACACTTGACTCATGGGGCTAAGGAAAATCAAGAGGTGACTGGGGTTACTGAAGAGTCATTTTAAAATAACAATATAATACATCACTGCTTCCGCATCATCTGTTTTGATTTACTTCTCAGCTCTTTTCAATCTGACTTCCAATCTCATCCTTCAAATGAAATTGTCTCCTCCAAAGTACCCAATGATCTCTTCACTGACAAAGCTGACATTTTTTCCCTCAGGCTCTATCCTTCTTGACTTCTATTTGACATAACAGACCACCCTCTCTTTCTGATGATACTCTCTCCTCTCACAGTTTTCATATCCCTACTATCTCTAAATTTATCTCATCTCAGTTACCCTTTTCTTATTGTCCTTTTCTGTGTTTCTTATGGTTTCTAGGGCAGCTTGTTGAATTCTAAGGGGACTGGAGATGCTATCAGTGCTGCTGCTGCTGAGCTCATCAAGCTCAACTCCCTTTCTCTCAGTGTATTCCTTGTGTGCTGTATGTTCCCTGAAAAACTTTTCAAGGTGACTACAACCTACCTTCTCATTCAAACATTACCAGAGTCCCAAATTGCTCTCAGGAGATAATGTGCAGCCCTCAAACTCCTTTTTTTTTTTTTTTTTTTTTTAAATTTTTATTTAATAATTACTTTATATTGACACTCGTTTCTGTTCCAATTTTTTTTTTCCCTCCCTCCCTCCACCCCCTCCCCTAGATGGCAAGCAGTCCTTTATATGTTGGATATGTTGCAGTATATCCTAGATACAATATATGTTTGCAGAACCGAACAGTTCTCTTGTTGCATAGGGAGAATTGGATTCAGAAGGTATAAATAACCCGGGAAGAAAAACAAAAATGCAGATAGTTCACATTCGTTTCCCAGTGTTCTTTCTTTGGGTGTAGCTGCTTTTGTCCGTCATTTATCAATTGAAACTCAGATCTCTTTGTCAAAGAAGTCCCCTTCCATCAAAATATGTCCTCATACAATATCGTTGTCGAGGTGTATAATGATCTCCTGGTTCTGCTCATTTCACTTAGCATCAGTTCATGTAAGTCTCGCCAGTCCTCTCTGTATTCATCCTGCTGGTCATTTCTTACAGAACAATAATATTCCATAACATTCATATACCATAATTTACCCAGCCATTCTCCAATTGATGGGCATCCATTCATTTTCCAGTTTCTAGCCACTACAAACAGGGCTGCTACAAACATTTTGGCACATACAGGTCCCTTTCCCTTCTTTAGTATTTCTTTGGGATATAAGCCCAATAGAAACACTGCTGGATCAAAGGGTATGCACAATTTGATAATTTTTTGGGCATAATTCCAGATTGCTCTCCAGAATGGTTAGATTTGTTCACAACTCCACCAACAATGCAATAGTGTCCCAGTTTTCCCGCATCCCCTCCAACATTCATCATTATTTTTTCCTGTCATCTTAGCCAATCTGACAGGTGTGTAGTGGTATCTCAGAGTTGTCTTAATTTGCATTTCTCTGATCAATAATGATTTGGAACACTCTTTCATATGAGTGGTAATAGTTTCAATTTCATCCTCTGAAAATTGTCTGTTCATATCCTTTGACCATTTATCAATTGGAGAATGGCTTGATTTCTTATAAATTTGAGTCAGTTCTCTATATATTTTGGAAATGAGGCCTTTATCAGGACCTTTAACTGTGAAAATGTTTTCCCAGTTTGTTGCTTCCCTTCTAATCTTGTTTGCATTAGTTTTATTTGTACAAAGGCTTTTTAATTTGATGTAATCGAAATTTTCTATTTTGTGATCAGTAATGGTCTCTAGTTCATCTTTGGTCACAAATTTCTTTCTCTTCCACAAGTCTGAGAGATAAACTATTCTATGTTCCTCTAATTTATTTATAATCTCGTTCTTTATGCAGCCCTCAAACTCCTAATCACTTATAGATGACACCTATTTTCTCTCCTAAAAACAGGTAAGCTTCTTTAGACAAGTTGTTTAATTTTTTTTATTTTGCATCTACCATGGGATCTATTGATCAGATTTTAACATTTATTTGGATGAACATGCTATAAAGCACATCCATCAGTACAGCCATGTGAGACAGACAGTCAAGATGAACAATAAGTTTGGTCCAGAGATGAAAACCAGAGAGAGTAGGATACCTTGATTATGGCAAGTGGCAAAGTTCCCTTTCTGGCTCTTCCCATGATCATCTATTCAGTATTGACACCATATAACCAGTGTTATATAACAGCAAGGCATTGAATACAAGACTTCAAAGAATGAAAACCCAAAGATACACAGAAAAAAATAAAAAATAAAACAAAAACACCACTGCATGATGGGTGTCAGCAGACAACAACAAAGAGCCACCAAGAAATTATGAAGAATAGGAAAAAAGGCTTTACTGAGGAAGTGTTAATGAATGAATAGGCAGCAAGATGGAAAGATGAGATGTGGAGAGAAAACATACATATCGCACTGCTACATGACCTCCAGAACACTAGGTACACTCACTGGGGAAATCTCTGGAAGATCAGGGACAAGAGTCACACAGGGTGGAGTTATATGGGGGGACTGAAGTCTGCATGGAGCAACTGTCAGATTACATCTGCCATATTTGATAACCACAGTCACCTGACCTATGAATGCTATATTTTCACAGCATTGATTCTGAGTATCTTCCCTCTGGTATTACCTTATACATATCCTATAGGTCTTTCATATGTAAAAGTTCTACAGGCTAACTCCAACCCCCCTTTAGGCTAGAATCACCTTGAGAGCAAAAAGTAGATTTTTGCCTTTTTTCCTGTTCTCCACGCTTAACATTGCCTGGTACAAGACAAGGTAAATGTATCAAAATAGATGCAGAAGTTATGACTATGGATGCTGAATCTAAAAATATAGATGGGCAGTTCTAAGTAAGGTAGTAGAGAGGGCCTATCAGAAAAGTATTGAAACAGAAAACAAAATTTACAACATTTGAGAACCTGCACACCTCTCTACCGTTTCGCACATATCAGAAAGAATGAAGAAAACTTTTCAACGCAATCATTTACCTTAGAATTCTCCCATCTGAGTCCCTCTTTCTCTAAGTTTGTGTGAAAAAGCTGCAAGTTTTAAGGTCTAATTATTCAATCAGTTTAAAAAATGGAGTTGCCCACTGAAGAAGTTAGTTCTAACATTCTATTATCTATATAAGACAGTCGATATTTCCATTGAATAAGCTTTTGTAACTGGTGTTTACCATTCTCCAAGTACCACATGACTTCTTCGGAGCAAAATGAGTCACTTGCGGCATACACTTTGTGCCTTATTGATTACTGGGGGCCAAAGGAGGGATTCAGGATTAAGAGTAGCAAATAATATTCTCACAGAAGTAAAACCTTAAGGCTGACAGATCAGCCTAGTCTAAGATAAACTATGGCTATCAGGGCCAAAAGGATAAGACCTTTCTTCAAGCATCAGTGATTTTAAACTAGAGGCATGCTGAAATGAAATTGTTAGTCTTCAAGAGAAATGAACTGGCCCCAAGCACTCTTTCCCAACAATATACGGTTAATTAATGCTGGCTTATATTCGAGTCAGTCAGTGTTAGAATGCAAAGACCCTGGCTAAAAGATATATCTTCACCATCAGAGAGCTGCAAAAGAGCTCCAAGTCTCATCAGCATCTGAGTTAAAGACCTCTTCCTTAACACCCACAACAAGTGGTCTGTTATGCTCCTCTTGAAGACATTCCACTACCATCTCGCTTCTGGATAGCTCTCACTCCTTATATGGAGCCAAACTCCACCTCGGCAAGGTCCACTAATTGCTCTCTCCCCTAAGCTCAGGTCGAAGTTCATCCTTTTTCCTGGCAAAAGTCCTGCAAATAAACCTGAAGAGAGCCATCATTTCCCACACTCTTTGCTCTTCTCTGAGCCAAACTGACAATTCCTATGACAGACATTCCTGTAGCACAGTCCTGTCACCATCTCCAGCCTCCTCCTCTAGATTCCCTTGAGTTATTCTACACCATCCTTCAAATGAATGAAATGCACTGTTCTAGATTTGGTCTGCCCACAGCAGAGTCCAGTACAATGAGAAATCCTCTAGTTCTGACCACTATAACTCCCTTAATGCAGCCTCTCAAGCAGGCAACAAACATTTGCTAAGGGATTACTGAATGCCAGGCACTGTGGATACAGAGAAACATAAAATACCTGCCTTCAAGCAGTTTAAATTCATTCAGGGGGATGACGTGTACGTGTGTGTGTGTGCGCGCGCGCGCGTGCACACATACACACACACCCACACACATATATGAAGTATATATACATATACATAGGCATGTGTGTATATGTAATATACATTACAGACATGATAAGTATGAAGTTTGGAAGGTGAGGCAAGAAGGCACTAGGCAGCTAGGGGATCCACATGGTTAGGTGGAAGACTGAACAGATTAGGGAGTGACTTGAGGCAGAGTAAACAGGTGAGATGGGAAGTGCTGAAGGCCTAAACTAGGGTAACAAGTGAGAGAAGGATGTATGTGAGAGATGCCATGGAGACACACAGATCAAAATCTGGCAAGGGATGGGATACATGGGCTCAAGGAGAGTGGGAGCCAGGGACAAAGCTAAGGGTGTAGATATGAATGACTAGAATGGTGGCAGTGCCTTCACTAGAACATGTTCTGAAAGGGCGTAGGGTTTCTGAGGGGGAAATGAGTTCTCTTTAAAACATGTAGAGTCTAAGATAGCTTTAGGATGTCTGGCTGCCACATCACATGGCTGACTCACATTCAGTATGCAATTCAAAGGCCTTGGGGAAGCATGTCATAACGCAGGACATATTGGACCCACACGCAGGAAAATTTTGGTTGAAATCCTATCTTCCACACTTGCTGAGCTGTGTGATCCTGGGCAAATCACTCAACCTCTGAACTCAAAGTTTACTCAACTGAAAAACTGGTATAATTATACCTTATTTCTCAGGATTGTAACAAGGACCAGTGCTATATAAGCAACACTTATTATAATTCTTCCAAAGAGCTTTAAGTCCATGGCACTTCTCCTACAACCTATACTTGTAAACTTGGCTTTTGGACCTAAACAGAAGATTTTGCACATGATCCTCCAACTCTCCACCCTAAGGTATTTTGCATTGAGATAGTTCCACAAAGAATTGCTAACTCTCTGAGGACAGATGAAAAGTTGTTTAAAATTATTATTAATATGGGAAATATAAGGCAAAACAATTCTGAGATTCTAAATAACACCCAGAAAAGACCAAAAAAAGATGGAAATAATCAGTGCTACAGAGGTTGTAGAAAGATAGTCACAGTGATTACAAAGTAATTCAAAACTGCACTAAAAAAAGAGTCAAATGTCCATCCTCTGACTCAGAGATCCCATTGCTGGACAGATACACTAAAGGTTAAAGGCAGCTCTTCCTTTAGCACCAAAGAAGTGCAAATGAAGGGAATGTTCTTCAGTTACATAATGGGTAAGCATATCATGGTAATAAATGTAATGGAACTCACTGTACCATGGGAAATGATTAAAATAAAGAATGGATAGAAACACAGGACACTGACCTTAACTGAGGAGAAAGAAGAAAAAGCAAGAAAACAAAATACCCAATGATTACAACAACATAAAAACAAAGAAGATGAAAAGATGCTGTGTTAGTATGGCTCACAGGAAAGTAGAGATGGGTGTCAATTTGTAGGTTTGATGGGTTAGCTGACTTGGCTAAACTGCTTTTTAATCTTCTTTGCATCTGTTACAAGGGAGTGCTAATGGAGGAGGGGAAAAGAGAAGAAGGACATATTCAGAAAATGATGTAATGTGAAAGCAAAATGCATCAAAGAATATTTTCTTTTTTGCTTTCTTTTTTTTTTAAACAAACTCAGGGGAAAAGTTATGACTACTTGAAATAGAGTGATGTCCATTTAAATAACAAAAAGGAAACAGACATGAGATATTCTCTGGAAACAGAACTGATAACATTTGAAAACTGATGGGAGATGATGAAAAGAAAACAATCAAGGACGCTCTAGGTTAGTGAACCTGGGTAACTGGAAGGATCAGGGATACTTCAAGAAAAATAGAGAACTGAAAAGAAGATTGAGTTTGTTGAGGAACTAGGAGCTTGGGATGGCTATGGGACAGTCAGGGAAACAGCTAGTGATGTAAGACATAAGATCCTATAGGGCAGGGATTATGTATACTTTCCAATTTGTACTCTTAATGCTTAGCTGTGTTTGACACATAGACTTTTTAGTCATTTAAAACATATTTTTTTTGAATGAGTTCCTGCTGGTAATCTATGTACGTAGTATCTCCTCCTCATCTCTCTCCCTCCCTAACTTCTGGCTCTAAAAACTCTCTTTTGAACAGCACTCATCTATAACCTTCAGTCCCTGCCTCTTTTCACTCAACCAGAATTAACGCCTTATACAGAGGGGTTATTAAGGCACAACTATGTCTGGTTGAGGACCTTATACTTAATTCAAGACAGTGAAGGCATGTAAACTGAAGAAAGGAAGGGCAACAGAAATAATCATAGTCATTATGGATATGATGGGACCTTGCGGCTGTTTTGCTAAGCAGCTGCTTCTCAGCAATGGGAGTACCAGAGGACAAGGTTTAACTACCACCTGCAGAAATTGTTAGTAGTACCATCACACAGATACCCATGCTGGACATGCTCTCATTTTGCATGTTTACAAAATGACCTGGACAGTGACAGAGTGAAAATTCCTTGAATTTGCCTGTACTCATTGATCTCACACAGATAAGATAAATGTCAGGTTAACAAGGGACAGATGGGAATGAGGGAGAAGGAAGAGGGGAAAGGAGGATCATGGGAATAAAGGTGCAGATCAACTTCGAAGCAAATAATCTCAATGAAAGTCATTTATTGACTGATTTTTGTCCTAATGCTGACTCGAACTTTTCAGAACTTTGCAACTTTGATTTTTCCTCTCCGGACCTCTGTTTGGGCTCCATGCTTTCCAGGTCCCTTGAAGCCCCAGAGTACTACAGTTTTACAATTCTCTTATAAGTTCTTGATGTTTTCATCTTTAATAATTCCATACTCTGATGGATTTGTGGTCTCAGTATCGTGAGACCACAGAAAGTCCCAATTTATTCATGGCTGCCCCTCCATGAGACTTTTGGCCAGGTTCTCTCATGCATTTGTGACAGGGGTTCTATTCAACATGCTGAAGGCCTTTCTCAATCTTGTCCATTTGCCGTGATCATGTCTAATTTTTTGGATCATGCATTTCTTTGATGATATATCTTTACTATTTCTCTTCTGGAATTTGACTTTACAAGTGATTACAATCTTTTCATGTCCACCACACCTTTCCACTGCCTGTGGAGCAATCCTCAAATTCACACTCTCTCTCTCACACACTCACACACACACACACACACACCCCCCACACACACACCCCGTATACAATAAATTCAGGGCTTCAGATGCAATCCTCTAGTTCTGTCCTCTTTATATGAAAATATTTATGTTTGTTGAGTTTCCAGTTCATTAAAAATTAAAGAAAGAAGATGATTTGGGGATCAGAAAGAACCATCAAAAAATCAAGGACTGATTATACCAGACAAGTTTCATTTCCTTTGGTAGACCGGTAAATCAAGAGCATTCTCAAAATCAAATGGTCTTTTATTTTAGCAAACCATTTGATCTAAACTCTCATACTAGTTTCATGGACAAGGTGAAAAAAAAAAAAAGGATAGAAAACAGCTAACTGGCTAACTCCACAACTGCTGAAGAGTCAAAAGCAAAGAGTCATTTCAGACATTTGCTGGCTATGTAACACTGAGCAAGTCACTTCCCCTCTCAGTCTCAGTTTCCTAATCTGCAAAATAAGGTTAAGAATACAACTAGCTACTCCAGGCTGTTGTAATGATCAAACGGGACATCATTTGTAAAGTGCTTTTTGAACCTTAAACCTATAATGCTAATGATGACGATGATAAAGGAGGAAGAGGAAGAACAATAAGAAGGCAACAAAATCTAAGAGAAGAAACCTAGTGAAGCAGAGTATACAAATCCAGGTGAGAAAGACACAATTATAAGTATCTTAGAAAATATTAAAAAGTTAATGACCTATATTGTATTTAACATATACTTTAACATATTTAACATTAGTCTACCTGCCATCTAGGAGAGGGGGTGGGGGAAAGGAGGGAAAAAGTTGGAACATAAAGTTTTGCAAGGGTCAATGCTGAAAAATTACCCATGCATATGTCTTGTAAATAAAAAGCTATAATAATTTTTTTTAATTGCATAGACTAAAAAAACAAAAGTTAATGACCATGACCAAGCATATCCTTTAGTTTCCAGTTTCTGCTGTAGCTGGTAGTGGTGGTGGTGGTGGTGGTGGTGGTGGTGGTGGTGGTAGTTCAGACCTATGATGCTGACTGTGATATTCCAGTGCAGAAACTTCCTCCATCAATGCAGGGTGGAAACTTGGGTGGTACAAAAGTCTTAAAGAATCATTTGGGGCGCTGAAGGGTTAAATGATGTACCTATTTTCACAGTTAATAGGGAACAGAGACAGCCTCAAGTCCGGTTTTAGCGACTCTAATGCAAAACCCTCCATCAACCATTCCACACTGCTTTTCTTCCATTAGAACATATGTAACATAGCTTGGTTCATTCCAATACTCATAAGAGGTATTAGTCTCTAAATATACACAAACCAGGCACAGGAAAAAAAATAAACTTTTTAATAATGAGATAACTAATAAATTAGTTTCAAGGAACAACTAATTCACATTCGAAGGGAAGTTTCCTAGAAGTACCTTGTTAAATTCAGGAGAAGGGCATCAGCAGATGTCATAGTGAGATGTCCTATTATTGAAAATATATTGATAGCATAAAATATTTGGGAATCTACCTACCAAAGGAAAGTCAGGAATTATATGAGCAAAATTACAAAAAAGTTTTCACACAAATAAAGTCAGACTTAAATAACTGGAAAAATATTAAGTGCTCTTGGATAGGCCGAGCGAATATAATAAAGATGACAATACTCCCTAAACTAATCTATTTATTTAGTGCTATACCAATCAGACTTCCAAGAAAATATTTTAATGATTTAGAAAAAATACCAACAAAATTCATATGGAACAATAAAAAGTCGAGAATCTCAAGGGAATTAATGAAAAAAAAAAATCAAATGAAGGTGGTCTAGCTGTACTTGACCTAAAATTATATTATAAAGCAGCAGTCACCAAAACCATTTGGTATTGGCTTAGAAATAGACTAGTTGATCAGTGGAAAAGGTTAGGTTCACAAGACAGAATAGTCAACTATAGCAATCTAGTGTTTGACAAACCCAAAGATTCTAAATTTTGGGATAAGATTTCATTATTTGATAAAAACTGCTGGGATAACTGGAAATTAGTATGGCAGAAATTAGGCAAGGACCCACACTTAACATCACATACCAAGATAAGATCAAAATGGGTCCATGACCTAGGTATAAAGAACGAGATTATAAATAAATTAGAGGAACACAGGATAGTTTATCTCTCAGACTTGTGGAGGAGAAAGAAATTTGTGACCAAAGATGAACTAGAGACCATTACCAATCACAAAATAGAAAATTTTGATTATATCAAATTAAAAAGCCTTTGTACAAACAGAACGAATGCAAACAAGATTAGTAGGGAAGCAACAAAATGGGAAAACATCTTTACAATTAAAGGTTCTGATAAAGGCCTCATTTCCAAAATATATAGAGAACTGACTCAAATTTATAAAAAATCAAGCCATTCTCCAATTGATAAATGGTCAAAGGATATGAACAGACAATTTTCAGATGAAGAAATTGAAACTATTACCACTCACATGAAAGAGTGTTCCAAATCACTATTGATCAGAGAAATGCAAATTAAGACAACTCTGAGATATCACTACACACCTGTCAGATTGGCTAAGATGACAGGAAAAAATAATGATGAATGTTGGAGGGGATGCGGGAAAACGGGGACACTGATGCATTGTTGGTGGAATTGTGAACGAATCCAGCCATTCTGGAGAGCAATCTGGAATTATGCCCAAAAAGTTATCAAACTGTGCATCCCCTTTGATCCAGCAGTGTTTCTATTGGGCTTATACCCCAAAGAGATACTAAAAAAGGGAAAGGGACCGGTATGTGCCAAAATGTTTGTAGCAGCCCTGTTTGTAGTGGCTAGAAACTGGAAAATGAATGGATGCCCATCAATTGGAGAATGGCTGGGTAAATTGTGGTATATGAATGTTATGGAATATTATTGCTCTGTAAGAAATGACCAGCAGGATGAATACAGAGAGGCTTGGAGAGACCTACATGGACTGATGCTAAGTGAGATGAGCAGAACCAGGAGATCATTATACACTTCGACAACGATATTGTATGAGGATGTATTCTGATGGAAGTGGATTTCTCTGACAAAGAGACTTAACTGAGTTTCATTGGATAAATGATGGACAGAAACAGCTACACCCAAAGAAGGAATACTGGGAAATGAATGTGAACTATTTGATTTTTGATTTTCTTCCCGAGTTATTTTTACCTTCTGAATTCAACTCTCCCTGTGCAGTGGGAGAACTGTTCGGTTCTGCAAATATGTATTGTATCTAGGATATACTGCTACATATTTAACATATATAGGACTGCTTGCCATCTTGGGGGGGGGGGGGAGGGAGGGAGGGGAAAAAATGAAACATAAGTGATTGCAAGGGATAATGCTGTGTAAAAATTATCCTGGCATGGATTCTGTCAATACAAAGTTATTATTAAATTAAAAAAAAAAAAAAGAAAATATATTATAACATATATTAGAATGAAGGGTTCTTCTGACTTAAAATATGGGAGGAATTTCAAAATGTGATTCGATTTGGCACATGCAAACCACATGGTATGCCTTTTATTGCAGCAAAGACATTATTCAAGAAAAGTAGGTTATAAATAATTATACACTGATATTTCAAAGCTATATCTCTTTAGTAGATCTCTAATCCATTTCAATTTACCCTACCAAATCTGGACTTGATACTAGACCAAAAAAATGGTCCCCATATAAAATATTCAATGCTCACTACTTAAAAGGTTTTTTTGGACAGTACAAAATTCCACACATGTCAAAGTATGCTCAAGATCCTGATATTCTGGCAGATAAAAGAAGGGCCATACACTGAGAGCCAAGTTGCCATTCAAGAAGTGTCAATTATTTATGTGAAATGTACCGGTATTCAACTTCTTCCAAGTTTCTCATTTGCCTTCCATTTGAGTTCAATTTGTGCCTTAGAAGTGTGAGGCACGCAGAGATTTAGGAGCTGAGTCCCCCAATGAAGTGTTGTGGCTTTGGGGCCTGATGGCTAGCTAGGATTCTAGCACTGGGTCACTACAAAAAAGAGTACTAGGAAGGGAAGCAACCTATGTCATTCCAGAATCTCTTTTTGGGTCATAGTGCTTACTCTGCCCCAATCTCAAGACCAACCCAAGGCACAATCAGGAAACATTTCCTTTGCATCTTCTAATTTCCTTGGTTTTTTCCTCTTTGAGATTACCAGGGCCTTCGGGTCCCTCTTCCTTCCTGCCTATCAAAGCAGGAAGAATCTGTAATTTCTGTTTGTAGTGTGGAAACATCTACAAATAAAAATGATCCAGAGTCTTCTATGATTTAATAGATCAAATCACAAAGAGTTAAGTGACAGAAATAAGGTCACATTGCTGCTTATTGCCAAGAGAGTGATCTAAACTCACATTTTCCTTAAATCAAATCCAGCACTCTATCCACAGGACCAATGGAAACAACTTAAATTCTAAATCCTTGTTAATGGGATGATAGCCTTTAAGGTAAAGGGGTGGCGCTCTTAGTTGTAGAATTTCAGCTAATATTCAACATACTGTTGAGAGTAAATGAGGTAGTATCAAGGATCTAAAATCATACTATACACAGGTAGTGTGTTACATATAGCTACACACAAGGTCAGACCTATCCTCCCAGTAAGAAACAAAATATCTTATGAAGAACTCCTTGGACTAACTAATGAGAGCATGAAAGATTTTACAATCTTGCAAGAATAGGTGCCTAAGTGAGTAGACACACCTTTGAAACCCCAAAGGTAGCATTTTATTTCCTATACAGAAGTACAAGACCTTCCCCTGATTTCCCATTCATTGGATATTATAGAAGTTACAAGACATAATATTACACAACCACTGCCCCCAAGGAACTTGGAAGAAATGAAAGGAATTAGAACAGGCACTGAGGAAATAAAACTACCACTCTTTGCAGATTATATGATGATATACTTGGAGAATCCTAGAAAAGAACCAAAAACCTACTGGAAACAATTAAGAACTTTAGCAAAGTTGCAGAATATAAAATAAAACCACACAAATCATCAGCATTTCTACATATTACCACCAAAACCCATCAACAAGAGATAGAAAGAGAAACTTCATTTAAAATCACTGCAAACAAAATAAAATATTTTGGGGGTCTACCTGCTAAGACAAGCTCAAGAATTGTATCAACAAAACTGAAAAAAAAAGCTTTTCACACAAATAACATCAAACCTAACAATTTAAAAAATATCAATTGTTCATGGCTAGGCTGGGCTAATATAATAATGGCAATTGTGCTTAAATTGGTCTACTTGTTCAGTGTCATACCAATCAAACTGCCAAAACATTATTTTGTAGAACAAAAAAAATAATAACATTCATCTGGAAGAACAAAGGGTGAAGAATATCAAGAAAATTGATTGGGGGGGGGGGGGGGGGAGGGCACACGTGGAGCCAAGATGGCGGAGAAGCATGTGTGACTTCCTAAGTTCCTCTCATTCCCAGAAGTGAGACCAAGAAGTGAGTGCAAGGGATAATGTTGTAAAAAATTACCCTGGCATCGGTTCAGTTTTGAGACCAGAAGTGAGTGCAAGGGATAATGTTGTAAAAAATTACCCTGGCATGGGTTCTGTCAATAAAAAGTTATTATAATTTTTTTTTTAATTAAAAAAAAAAAGAACTCCCAGGAAAATAGGATTTGTGAACTGGAAAAGATAAAGAACTTCCAAGAAAGTAGGTTTTGTGAATTGGAGAAAGAAAATAACTTAGTTTAAAAAAAAAATAGTGAAATGAAAAAAATTCCATAGAGCAAAACAACTCATTTAATAACTCAATTGGACATATAAAAGGAAGTAAAAAAGCTAATGAAGAAAATTAACTCATTAAAAATCAGAACTGAACAAATAGAAATGAATGATTTATTGAGACATCAAGAATCAGTCAAGCAAAACCAAAAAAGTGAAAAATTTAAAAAAAATGTTAGATATCTACTTGAAAAAACAACAGACATGGAAAATAGATCTAAAAGAGAGAACCTGAAGATTATTGGACTTCCTGAAAATTATGGTGAAAAAAAGAGCCTAGATACTATTTTATAGGAAATTATCAAAGAGAACTGCCCAGATGTAATAGAATCAGAAGGTAAAATGGGCATTGAAAGAATTCATTGAACACCTTCTAAAAAAGACTCTAAAATAAAAACTCCAAGGAAGATTTTGGCCAAATTTCAGAACTCTCAGATTAAGGAAAAAACATTACAAACAGCCAGAAAAAAACAACTCAAATACCGAGGTGCCTTAGTAAGGATCACTCAAGATCTAGCTGCTTCCACATTAAAAGATCAAAGGGCCTGGAATGTGATATTTCAAAAGGCAAAAGAATCTGGAATGCAGCAAGAATAAACTACGCAGCCAAGCTGAGCATTTTTTTCGAGGGAAGAAGATGGACATTTAATGAAACGGATGAATTCCATTTGCTTCTAAGGAAAAAACCAGAACTAAACAAAAAATTTGATCTCCCACCATAGGACTCAAGAGAAGCAGAAAAATGTAAAAAGAACTCTTGAGAATTGCATTTCTGTTGTGGATATACATAAAGAGTACGTGTATAATTTAATTTTGGTGATACAACATTAAGAAATGGAAAGGAGATAATGTCAGAAAAAGGGGAAAGGAGAGATAAAAAGAGGGAAATCACATCCCACAAAGAGGCAAAGGAAACCTATCATAGCTGAGGGAATTTAGAGAGAGGAAGGAACATTGTGTGAATCTTACTCATCAGAGTTGGCTCAAAGAGAAAATAATTGACATATTTAGTTTACAGAGAAACTTCTCTCACCTCATTCAAAAGTGGGAGAGGAAAAGGAAAAGAGTAATAAGGGAAGGGTACAAGAAAGGGGGTGTGAGGAATCCTAAAGAGAGAGAGCTGCATGACGCAAGTGGTGCCCACAAGTTTAATACTGGGAAAGGGGGTAAGAGGGAGCAAAAAAAGAAAAGCATAATCTGGGGATAATAAGATGACAGGAAATACAGAATTAGTCATTTTAACCATAAATGTGAATGGGATGAACTCTTCCATAAAGCAGAGGCAGACAGCAGACTGGATCAAAAGTTAGAACCCTACAATATGTTGTTTACAGGAAACACATTTAAAGTGGGGAAATACATACAGAGTAAAGGTAAAAGGCTGCAGCAGAATCTATTATGCTTCAGGTGAAGTCAAAAAAGCAGGGGTAGCCATTCTTATCTCACAGCAAGCAAAAGCAAACATTGATCTAATCAAAAGAGATAACAAAGGGCACTATATCTTGCTAAAGAGTAGCACAGACAATGAAGCAATATCAATACTAAGCATATATGCACCAAGTGGTATAGCATCTAACTTCCTAAAGGAAAAGTTAAGAAAGTTGCGAGAAGAAATAGACAGAAAAACTGTAAGAGTGGTAGATCTCAATCTTGCACTCTCAGATTTAGATAAATCAAACCACAAAACAAACAAGAAAGACATTAAAGAGATAAATAGAATATTAGAAAAATTAAGTACGATAGGTCTTTGGAGAAAACTGAATGGTGACAGAAAGGAGTATAATTTCTTCTCAGCAGTTCATGAACCTATACAAAAATTGACCATATATTAGGACATAAAGCCCTCAA
Organism: Antechinus flavipes; assembly: GCF_016432865.1. Lineage (NCBI taxonomy): Eukaryota > Metazoa > Chordata > Mammalia > Dasyuromorphia > Dasyuridae > Antechinus > Antechinus flavipes. Next base: position 67,679,149 of record NC_067404.1, on the reverse strand, counting down.
AATTAAATGCAGGAAGGCATAAATAGTAAATGCTTTCTTTTCAGATCATGATGCAATAAAAACTACATTCAACAAAAAGTTAGGAATAGACCAAAAAGTAATTGGAAACTAAATAATCTCATCTTAAAGAATGATTGGGTGAAACAGCAAATTATAGACACTATGAATAATTTCACTCAAGATAATGACAACGATGAGACAGCATACCAAAATTGGTGGGATAGAGCCAAAGCAGTAATAAGGGGAAATTTTATATCTTTAGAGGCTTACTTGAATAAAATAGAGAAAGAGAAGATCAATGAATTGGGCCTGCAACTTAAAAAGCTAGAAAAAGGACAAAATAAAAACCCCCAAATACTAAACTTGAAATTCTAAAATTAAAAGGAGAAATTAAAAATATTGAAAGTAAAAAAACCATTGAATTAATAAATAAAATTAAGAGTTGGTTTTATGAAAAAAAAAAACATTAAAATAGATAAACCTTTGGTAAATCTATTAGAAAAAAGGAAAGAGAAAAATCAAATTGTTAGTGTTAAAAATGAAAAGGGAGAACTTTCCACCAATGAAGAGGAAATCAGAGCAATAATAAGGAGTTATTTTGCCCAACTTTATGCCAATAAATTTGATAACCGAAGTGAAATGGATGACTACCTCCAAAAATATAGGCTTCCCTGATTAACAAAGGAGGAAGTAAATTGCTTAAATAGTCCCATTTCAGAAAAAGAAATGGAACAAGCTATTAATCAACTCCCTAAGAAAAAATCCCCAGGACCACATGGATTTACATGTGCATTCTACCAAACATTTAAAGAACAATTAGCCCCAATGCTATATAAACTATTTGAAAAAAATAGGGAATGAAGGAGTCCTACTAAATTCCTTTTATGACACAGACATGGTACTGATACCTAAACCAGGTAGGTTGAAAACAGAGAAAGAAAATTATAGAAAGAAAATCTCCCTAATGAATATTGATGCTAAAATCTTAAATAAGATATTAGCAAAAAGACTACAGAAAATCATCCCCAGGATAATTCACCATGATCAAGTGGGATTTATACCAGGAATGCAAAGCTGGTTCAATATTAGAAAAACTATTAGTATAATTGACCATATTAACAACCAAATTAACAAAAACCATATGATCATCTCAATAGATGCAGAAAAAGCATTTGATAAGTTCCAACATCCATTCCTATTAAAAACACTTGAGAGTATAGGAATAAATGGACTTTTCTTTAAAATAATCAGTAGCATTTATTTAAAACCATCAGTAAGCATCATATGTAACGGGGACAAACTGCAACCATTCCCAATAAGATCAGGAGTGAAACAAGGTTGCCCACTATCACCATTATTATTCAATACTGTATTAGAAATGCTAGCTTTGGCAATAAGAATGATAAAGAGATTAAAGGAATTAGAATAGGTAATGAAGAAATCAAATTATTACTCTTTGCTGATGATATAATGGTATATACTTAGAGAACCCCAGAGATTCTACTAAAAAGCTATTACAAATAATCCACACCTCTAGCAAAGTTGCAGGATACAAAATAAATCCACATTAAGTCATCAGCATTCTTATATATCACTAACAAAACCCAACAGTTAGAGTTACAAAAAGAAATGCCATTTAAAGTAACTACTGATTGTATAAAATATTTAGGAATCTATCTGCCAAGGGAAAATCAGAAACTTTATGAGCAAAACTACAAAACACTTTCCACACAAATTAAGTCTGATCTAACCAACTGGAAAAATATTAAATGCTCTTGGATTGGACGAGCAAATATAACAAAGATGACAATACTACCTAAATTAATCTATTTATTTAGCACTATACCAATCAGACTCCCAAAAAACTACTTTGATGAACTAGAAAAAATAACAACAAAATTCATATGGAAAAACAAAAGGTCAAGAATTTCAAGGGAATTAATGAAAAAAAAAAAAAATCAAATGAAGGTGGCCTAGCTGTTCCAGATCTAAAATTATATTATAAAGCAGCAGTTACTAAAACCATCTGGTATTGGCTAAGAAATAGACGAGTTGATCAATGAAACAGGTTAGGTTCAAAGGACAAAACAGCCAATAACTTTAATAATCTAGTGTTTGACAAACCCAAAGACCCCAGTTTTGGGGATAAGAATGCATTATTTGACAAAAATTGCTGAGAAAATTAGAAATTAGTATGGCAGAAACTAGGCATTGACCCACACTTAACACCGTACACCAAGATAAGGTCAAAATGGGTTCATGATCTAGGCATAAAGAATGAGATTATAAATAAATTGGAAGAGTATAGGATAGTTTACCACCTCTCAGACCTGTGGAAGAGGAAGGAATTTATGACCAAAGAAGAAGTAGAGATCATTATTGACTACAAAATAGAAAATTTTGATTATATCAAATTGAAAAGTTTTTGTACATACAAAACTAATGCAGACAAGATTAGAAGGGAAAAAATAAACTGGGAAAACATTTTTACAGTCAAATGTTCTGATAAAGGCCTCATTTCCAAAATATATAGAGAATTGACTCTAATTTATAAGAAATCAAGCCATTCTCCAATTGATAAATGGTCAAAGGATATGGACAGACAATTCTCAGATGAAGAAATTGAAACTATTGCTAGCCATACGAAAATATGCTTCAAATCATTATTAATCAGAGAAATGCAAATTAAGACAACTCTGAGATACCACTACACACCTGTCAGATTGGCTAGAGTGACAGGGAAAGAAAATGGGGAATGTTGGAGGAGATGTGGGAAAACAGGGACACTGATACATTGTTGGTGGAATTGTGAACCCATCCAGCCATTCTGGAGAGCAATTTGGAACTATGCTCAAAAAGTTATCAAACTGTGCATACCGTTTGATGCAGCAGTAGTACTATTGGGCTTATATCCCAAAGATATTTTAAAGAAAGGAAAGCGACCTGTATGTGCAAGAATGTTTGTAGCAGCCCTCTTTGTAGTGGCCAGAAACTAGAAACTGAGTGGCTGCCCATCAATTAGAGAATGGCCAAATAAATTGTGGTATATGAATATCATGGAATATTATTGTTCTGTAAGAAATGAATAGCCGGAAGATTTCAGAAAGGCCTGGAGAGACTCATATGAACTGATGCTGAGTGAAATGAGCAGGACTTCAACAACAATACTATATGATGATCAATTCTGATGGACGTGGCCCTCTTCAACAATGAGATGAACCAAACCAGTTCCAATAGAGCAGTAATGAATTAAACCAGCTACACCCAGCGAAAGAACTCTGGGAGATGACTATGAACCACTACATAGAATTCCCAATCCCTCTATTTTTGTTGGCCTGCATTTTTTATTTCCTTCACAGGTTAATTATATGCTATTTCAAAGTCTGATTTTTTTTGTACAGCAAAATAACTGTATGGACATATATACATATCTTGTATTTAACTTATACTTTAACATATTTAACACGTATGGGACTACCTGCCATCTGGGGAAGGGGGTGGTTAAAGGAGGGGAAAAATTGGAACAATAGGTTTTGCAGCTGTCAATGCTGAAAAATTACCCATGCATTTATCTTGTAAATAAAAGCTATCATTTAAAAAAGAGAGAGAGAATTGATGAAAAAACAATTACAAGAGATGGTGGCTTAGCAGTACCAAACCTAAAAGTATATGATAAAGCAGCAGTCATCAAAACCATTTGGTATCGACTAAGAAATAGAATGGTGGATCAGTGGAATAGATTAGATACACAGGACATAATAATCAAGGCCTATAGCAATCCAATATTTGATAAACCCCCAAACTCCAGCTTCTGGAATAAGAACTCACTATTTGACAAAAATTGTTGGGAAAACTGGAAAGTAATATATCATAAAATTGGCATAGACCTACATCTCAAACCACATGCCAAAATAAGGTCAAAATGGGCATGTGATTTGGCCATAAAGGATGATATAAACAAATTAGGAGAGCAATGGATAATTTACCTATCAGATCTTTGAAAAATGGAGGAATTTATGACCCAAAAAAGAACTAGAAAACATTATAAAAGGCAAAATGAACAATTTTTTATAAAAATGTTTTAATTTAATGTAATCAAATAAAACCAACAGAAAACAAGATTAAAAGGGAAGTACAGAGCTGGGGAAAATCTTTATAGCCAGCATTTCTGATTAAGATCTCATTTCTAAAATATATAAGTAAACATGCCAAATTTATAAGAATATAAGCCATTTCCCAATAGATAAATGATCACAGGATATGAACACTTTTCAGATAACAAAAATAAAGCTACTTAGTTATATAAAAAAAAAAAATGCTCTAAATCACTATTGATTAGAGAAATGCAAATTAAAATAACTCTCAGGTACCATGCCACACCCCTGAGACTGGCTAAGATGACAGGAAAAGGTAGCGATAAATGTTGGAGGGGATGTGGGAAAACTGGGACACTAATACATTGCTGGTGGAGATGTGAACTGATCTGACCATTTTGTAGAACAATGTGGAACTGTGCCAAAAGAGCTATCAAACTGTGCATACCCTTTGACTCAGCAGTGTCTCTACTGAGTTTGTATCACAAGGAAATCATCAAGGAGAGAAAAGGACCCACATGTGCAAAAATGTTTACAGCAACTCCTTTTGTAGTAGCAACTAATTGGAAAAGGTGTAGATGCCCATCAATTGGGAAATGGCTGAAGAAGTTGTGGTACATGAAGGTAATGGAATATTATTGTTCTATAAGAATAATGAACAAGCTGATTTTAGAAAGGCCTGAAAAGATTTACATGAACTGATGCTGTGTGAAACAAGGAGAACCAGAAATACATTGCAGACAAAAACAGCAAGAGTGTGCAATGGTCAGCTACGTAAAACTTGGTTCTTTTCAGGAGTTCAGTGATCCGAAGCAATCCCAATAGACTTTGGACAGAAAATGTCATCTGCATCCAGAAAAAGAACTAAGGAGACTGAATGTAAATCAACACATGCACTTCTTTTTTCTGCTTTTTTTTTTTTCCTCTTCATGGTTTTTTCCTTTTGTTTTGATTTTTCTCTCTCAAAATGATTAATAAAGCAATACATATGTATATATTACAAATAAACTTACTATAACACATTTTCGATACCATCAAACACATGCTGTGTATACAAGAGCTTTTTAGTAAATGCATGTGTAGGGCACCTTGCTGTTGAATGTACTTGGCCTTCAGCAATTTGTGGAAGAGTTACACTGATGATGACTGAGTGTAATATTACAAGACATCATTAAGCAGGGAGTCACAAGTAATTTCTAATTCTAAATTGGGGGGACATTTCGGACAAAGAGTGCTCTTAGTATATAGGAAATGAAGGTTTAAAAAAGAGAGAGAAAGAGAGATTTAAGTCTTTGGGTACTAGCTAGCTATGCCTATTCTGTATTCCAAAGACCTTGGTGCCTGGGATGATGAATTTTTTTTTTTTGGAGAGGACAATACCTTTCATTGCCAAGGCTCTGAGAATAGACCATCCTTATAAGAGAAAAAGCTGCTAAGGTTTCTTCTTAGTCAGATGACTGGTAGCATGAAGATACTTCTCTTCTCAAAGAATTATAGTTGAAAGTCTGTGGGTGTAAGGGAAAAGAGAGATAGCAGCACCCATTCTTTATTCAATGGGAATTCAGTGGAAAAGTAGAAATAAGACTCTGAAAACAGCAACTCTGAAACTTTCTTCTAGTGGTAGTGACTAACAGCAACCTTGGGACCAACAGCGCAGCATGAAGCAATAGCCACCAATTGGACCACAAGTATTGATTATATGTTTTTGGGATACACAGAAGACATGATCTTTTACTTGGAGTACTCACAATCCAATGAGGGAGGTGATACTAAAACAATCATGGGCGCACAACAAAATTAGAGTAGAACTAGAAAGTAACCTCAGGGAAGGCACTATGAATAGAGGACTCTGGGAAAGGCATCCTGCAGAAGGTATGGTTTGAGCCGAGACCTAAATGAAGAAAGAGATCAGCCTTCCAGGCATGGGAAGAACGACAAATTCTCTTCATGTGTGTCTTTCTTTCCATATATACTCCCCATATGACAGTTCTTCCTACTGATGGTATAATTGTGAGAGAGTAAATGGAGATTTAGAGCAGAAATGTCTTTTTCAACTATGGTATTAATTGAAAGCCATTACTTTGAACTAATTGTGTCCTTGGACTGACAAGAGAATCTAATCTGATCTTTGGGTTTTGAGTAGATGCACAGCAACTGAGTACCCTGAAGCTAGCCTCGTTGAAGTCACCCACCGTGTGATCTGGGAAGTACTCCAAGGCACTACACTTGCTGAATGAACATCATTGTCTTCTACTAAAGTGATGCCTAATTCTTAACGAGGGTGTTACACCATGGTAAATCTAATAGATTTGTTATGACAGCTGTAGTATTTGCATCAATTCAAAGGCATTCCAATGATAAGGAAATCTTAATGACAAAATGAGATTAATTAATTTTCCTAGGGAAGACTTCTAAGATCATCAATTTACTAGTTTGAAAAATTGTCCTCTTTTGACCAATGAAAGGTCTCCTTGGCTACCTATGGCTGTTAGGCATGCCCTTTGAAATACCTCTAAGGGTTGAGCAGAAGACAAGAAAAATTGAGAGATAAGAGAGTGAGACAAATATAAAAGAAAAAAAAAAGTCAAGCCTGAGAGAAGAGAAAATCCAAAGCAGAGGGAGATCATTACCAAGAGAAAGCAAGCTGCCTCAAGTCACAAGCTAAAAGTTCCCTTCACAGCTACATCTAGAAAAAGAAAGGATGTAACCAATACTTTTTTTGCTGGGTGATCTGGTAAAATTCTTGTTCATGTCACAGAATCACCACTTCTGGCTGCTACCCCAAGGTCCCATTACTATGACACCCTTCCCTTGAAGCCCACTTTAAGCAGAACTAATAGAGTTGAGAACAAGGTTCATGAGGAGTTGATCAATTCCCAGTGCTGCACTTATGGTTGATCTATGCCTCGACTCAATTTGGTACCAAATTGTTTGGACTACCTAGAGGTAGGGCTCTAGTTTGAACTAAGTTAAACATCAATTAGTTTAGCTTTAGATTTTTACAGATCAACACTGGGAAGCTAAAAGAAGGTTAAAAGGCTAAACCTAGGCCCCATGCGGTTACTGGCAGAGAATCAATTAGAATTCATCTCATGATCCCTTATAATTAGTGTTCTTCCCACTATTCAATACTATCTTCCTCCTCCCTTTTCCCATTTTCACCTCTTCCACCTCTCTCCCCTTCCCTGCCCCATGGCACACAACTTGGAATTGCTATTCTCTATTTAATTCCTTTCTAACACTTTATACCCTCTCAAAAAAGGTCTTTTAAAAGTCAGTTAATATTATGTCATTATATGTAGTGTTGGACACATCCTAATAAACACTTAATAATTAACGAAAATCTTATTTGTTTGGGATGACTTCTAAGACATGCAGGTCATCAATGAGTTACAAATAATCATTGCTATTTCATTATGCGCCAGGGAAACAACCAAAAAGGAATAGGGCAAAACAAAGGATATTTTGGTGAGCTCTTTAGGCAGAGTCAAATCAACGATTTTCATGGAATAAAACAGTGCAATAAATTAGCTCATTTCAGCATCAGAGAATTTCAGAGTTGGGAAAGAGCTCAGCGATCTGTCCTCAAAGCCACAACTGCCTCATTTCCAAGGGCATAATGTTTATTGTCGCAACTTCAGGGTGAATCAACCCTGAAGCATTACTTTCTTGGCCATTCCCACTCAAAATGTGGCATCTCTCCTTAGGAGACTATGAATTCCTTGTCTTCCCTTTTGAATTTGTAGCCTCAGCACTTGGCACAATGTAAAATACCAAGAAATTATCGAATAAATGATTTTTATTCATTTATTTATTCATTCTCAGTAGATAGAAGATAAGATTTCCAAAGAAGAAAAGGGGCTTACAGAGCTAGTACCATCTTTCCCAGTCCCTTCCATCAAGGCCTCCTTTTGTTCTTTTCTGGAACAGTTCCCAGAATTCTTCGAAGGGGCAAAAATTGGACACGGATGCGTTTTTATGTTTCTTTTGTTTGTTAAGTATGACAATGAAAGGGAATAATTCCATTTGGAAGAAAAATAGATATTATCTATAGACTGTTCTTTGTTGAGAAATTATGTAGATAAAAGAAGCTAGGTATAACTAGTTTTCCAATAGGGTGGATGGATGGAAAGCCCGAGACAATAAAGGCATGCAAATGTTGCTTGAATTACAGAAGCAGACTGATTCCACACATGTCCATGAGACAGTGACAAACAGGACAGGGAAATGAGGAAAACCTTTGCCAGCTGATGTGATGCTGACAGCAGGAGTTGGGGTCCCATTCAGAAGAGTTCCCAAAACATTTTTTTAATCAATAGAGCAGGGAAGTCAAGTCCTTTCTGGTTGTCTTTAAGTGTGAATTCCCTTCTTTACTCACTAGAAGCCTACCCTTGGCTCCTCCTGCTCCCTATGGTGGTAGTCCTCCACATGCACACAGACAACTAGAGTACCTTTCTCCTTGGGCCTCGCTTGAATACTCAGGCATTTTAGTATTGCAGACACTTGTGCTGCTCACATCTTAACATATCCCTCCTTTGGTCCCTTCTCCTACTGCCCCGCTACATGACTGGAACTATTAAACTAGAAGTTAAGTTATAAATTAATACTAACGGCTAACATTCACATTTTAGCAGTCTCTTCCTTACCACCATTCCCACTGCCCTTAAACCAAATTACAATTTTTAGGACCAAAGATTTAAATTTAGAGTTGGAAGGCCATTTAATTCAAACTCCTCACCACCACCACCACCACCACCACCATCTCTCATCCCATGTACACATCTCTTTGCCATCTTCCCTGCACACTGATCTATCTTCCTCCCCCTTTCCAACTCTCACCCTAGAAAATAGGAAACCAATCACCACTAACATGGCTTCTAGTGAGGACATGGTAACTGACTGTCCTGGTAAAAGCTTTTCTGATGATTTTTGTGACTCTTCAGACCACAATTCCTTCCCTGGATATGTTGTGTCCCCCCATCAGAATACAAGCTCCTTGAGGGGAGTAAGGTTTGGCTTTTATTTTTCTATATTTGGCAATTAGCACAACTCTTGTCCTAGCAGAACTTAATAAATGTTTATCTTCATCAAACTGAGGCAAATATTAATCTGCTCAAATAACAGAGGCTTGATTTAAACCCAGGACCTTTGATTCCAAACTATGTCCTCAGCATCAATCTGTCTTGTGCAAACAGACGGTCAGGTCCTCAAGGTCAAGGGAGGCCTTGTGAAATGTATTGTCTCGTGTGTCCCTACTGAGCACATAGACCAGGTATGATATCCAGCCTTCCCCTCCCTCCCCCACTCCCCATGAATAAATACTTGTAGAACTGAACTTAGAGGAACTGGCCAGTAATACCTTAACAGAGTCATCTAAGGAAGGGCAAAGGCAGCAAGGGAGAATAATTTGTCTAGGTGGCCATTTAATAATCCTCACAGCATCCCCCTTCAAGAGCAGACCCTGGCTACAGGGCAAGGGGAGAAGATTTTTCCTGTTAGCACCCTAAAATCCTCTGCCCCAATCCAGTCTTCAACTTGGGAGAGCTTTTAGCAAACAGCCTCTGAGCATGTAGCCTATGGCTCATCCTGTTCTAAACAGCAGTGAAGTGGGCAAACTTTTCCAAATTGCAAGGTTTTAAAACAATTATTTTTCCAAACAGAAAAAATAATCGGTCAGACCACTGGGATCACAATCATTTAGAGTAATACAGAGCATTGGAACGTAGACTAGCCTTGCAGTCAAGGAACCTGGACTCCATCCCCCCGTGATGCTCCTTATTACCCACATCTGGGTCATGGCCAAAGGCACCTTTTTTCTCCTCTTCAATTGCCTCACCTCAAAAAGATGCCTTTGGACTATGTGGCCTTATTTATCCCCAAGTCACGAATGTTATCATTTGTACTTCAATAGCATTTGTTGCCTTTGAAATCTTATGTACTTGTCTTTTATGAACACAAAACTGTAATTCCGAGTGGGGGTCTACAGTCCTTATTTGACTGCCTTTCAAAGGAGTCCAGACTCCCCAAGGTTGAGGGTCCCTGAGCCAAAATTGATGCAGAGCAATAACTGGAAAGGGGACAGCAGAATATAGTGGAGAAAGCTGACCTCAGTCAGAAAGGAATGGTTCCAAGTCCCTCTCTTTTAACATGACTGTATATGTACCGCATAAGAGTCACTGATCTGTCACGAGGAGGGAGTTTCTTTGCTAGGAAATCATAGGTCTGAATAAAAGGAACGCAGTACATGTTGGGATGGATGCAAGGGCCCACACAATTGTAAGATTCATTTACAACATTCTCAACTAAGCAGACACATCACGAGAAGCTCCTGGGTCACTGTACTCCAAGTCAATGGAGACAGGTGTTTAGCCTTGGGACAATAACTCCAGAGCTCTGCATTTTGCTTATGGTTACAAAGAACACCCTCGACTGCTCGGTTCTCTTTTTGAGTAAAGTGAGTTGACCTCATTGGCACAATTCAGTGTGGGGGCCCCTACACAAATCCTCACTGCCTCACTAATAAATGGCCCGACGCTCTACAGCCTCAAAGTGCTATTTCTCTCATTTATCCAACAAGATGTGCTTTTGATATCCAGCACTATTTTATGGCAGCTTTTAAAATGAGAATCATCAGAAGATTTGAGAAGTTTTCTTACAAATCTATTTCCTGTTGACACTTTCATAAATCTTACTGCCTCGAGAATCCAATATACAACAGGTATGTCAGTCTTTGGTCATGAAGAGAATGTCCTTTCTTCCTTTATTATTATTATTATACACCATACTGGCTGTTATGTTAGACTCCTAAAAGAGTGGTGGAAAGAGAGAGGAAAGTGATATACAAATCAAAGTTATGAGACTCAGGGTGTAGGCAATTTGAAAAGCTGTATTCCTTTGACAAGTCTCTTAATGCAATAATAAGATCCTTATTACAGAGATGAACAACAAAATTCGCACATCTCCACTGATCATTTTGAAAGCCAACTGCTACCCCACCTCCATTGAGAAATAATTAGCTAGAAGTCACCTCGCAAACTGCATTGCTGACTCTACACCAGTTTGTGAAGTAAGTCAATGTTAGCATCCAGTTGGCAAATTGAAGAAAGTACAGGGAATTTTTCAAGCTTCCTCTAGGAGAAGCCAGTGAAAGAACTTTGTCCCAGGGAGACTAGTCTTAGAAGGCTTCTATAGAATCATCTGAAGGCAAATCTTCTCCAGCTGACTGTTTCTATGGCAGCAAAGGTGGCTTCTCCCACCCACTCATATTCCCCAAGTAGTAGCTAAGCCCACAACAGGCTTCTCTGTAGCCCTTTTAAAAGTTTAGAAACCTTAGGAACTAAGGTACACTCTCTCCATTAGCAATAACTCTGATGAAGAACCAGAGTGGGACAGAAGCTGAAGCTTATATGAAAGTCTTCTCCACTGACCAGAATTTTAAGTTCTCCGGGCACGATTTAGACAACTTCCCAGGGATGATTATTTCCTCCCTGCAAAGTCCTTATTTTGTGACTTGGAATCTAAACGTGAGCTTTATGGGTCACTCATGTAAATATGATAGAATATCAGAGTGAAAGATTGTCTATATTATCCAAAGCCAGATCCAATCTTTCTTTGAAAACATTGAGTCGGGGGGATTTCCCAAGGCAATACGTTACACAGGTGGACAGCACCAATTGTAAAATCAACTCCACAAACATTTGCTACGTGGCAAGCACGGTTCCAGCAATTGAGGGTACAAAGACAGAAACAAAACTATCCCTTGCTCTTAAAGAGCTCATATTCTTACATTTTCCTGGAAGAAAACACAGACACAAATCTAGAAAGTATGTTTGCCTGCCAGTCTGTCCATCCATCCACCCATCCACCCATCCATCCATTGATCTACTCTCGCAGCTGATCTATCTATTGTAAATTCAAAGTAATGGGACGAGTGAGGATAGGAACAAGCTAGGGTAAAGGGACAGCCCTCTCGAAGGATAGGATAACATTAATAGAGGCTTAAAAGGAGCCAGAGACACCCTGGGCACACTTGAGGAGGGGGAACCTTGGAAAGTATTGGGAAGTCTTTGCCGCCACCCAGCCGCATTTTGTCTCCCCAGTTTCTTGTTCTGCCCTCAGGGGCCAAGCAGAACGTCTGATTCCTCTTCCACATGACAGCCCTTCTGAAGCGTTCAAGACATTAATATGGCATTTTAATTCACATACAACACATCCATCAATTATGAAAGCTGTTTTTAAAAACAAAAACACTAAACTGAACCAGATGGCAGTCTCCCTGAATCAGGCATGTGAGTTGGAGGGAGCACAAACTCAATAGGTGCAAGAAAATTTCTGAAGAATTTTACTTTGCCGTTTGGAGTTTTCATGAGAAGGGGACCTTCAAAGAAGATGAGCTATAGAGCTCTTTCATTCCCTTCTCTCCACAAATGTCACCAATCAGCTTGCACTGGCTATCAGAAAATAGAATTCAATAAACTCTCATAAATGTTTCATACTCATCTCAGGCCCAGAAAAGTGAGATGCAAATATCACTTGCTCCTTTCCATCAATCAACAATCACTTACTCGGCAACCCCTATGAACTGGGACCCATGCTGGAAACTGGGCGTACAAAAGCAGAAAGGAAACAAACTGTAGCTACAGTTGTAGAGCTCAGTTGTAACTGAGGGGGTGTAATCTCCCCACATGTAAAAGAGCAGCTTTGAGTGACATACTCAGCAAAGGCTCAGCTGAGCTGAGAGGAGTACTTAGGTCTACTCTTGAACTTAGCAGGGAATCTGAAGAGTGAGAAGTGAGGAAGGAGGGCACTTCAGGTATGGAGGGGCAGCCAGTTGCAAAGGCCACCAAGCTGGGGGATGGACAGCTGTGGCAGAATGGAAAAGCCAGTTAGACTAGACAAGCATGCACATGAAAGGGAATGATGTGTAAAAGAAGGCCAAGACCAAACTGTGAAGGGCTTTGAAAGACCTACAGAGAGAACCAAGAGCAGCATGGAGCAGAGGAAGCAGCAGTCACTGTGGGAGCTAGAATGGAATGGGCACCAAGGCCAGTATCACCATCACTGAGTTGATAAAGGACAAGGTTCAGGCTCTATGGGAGAGGGCTGAGCATCTCCAACGGGGGAGGCACAGGGACCAACCAGCCCAAAAAGATGGGGAAGCTTAGATGGCTTCTTTGAACCATCAGACTCAGGTGACTGAGGAGGAACTGTACCATATTCATAAACACCCAGCTACGATTCGACACAAGCTGACCAGAGCAAAAGAGGCATGAATGTGAAAGAAAATTGAGCCCCGAAGAATGAAGCAAATATGGAACTGCACAAGATCCAGATGAAAAAGGCCAAGGCGTAGCGGGAAGAGAGGGAAGAAAACTTGGAAGACAAGCTTTTGGCAAGGGTGAAAGCAGAAAACTATGAAGTGTTTTGAAAATGAAAAGAAAAAAAATTAAAATAAAATATTCTGATAACCACATTTCAGCATAATTGGTTTCCTTTATAATGTCATATATCTGACTATATATTTTTAAATATATAGTCAGATATATGACATTATAAATTATTATGACATGATTCTGAGAAGAGGTATACCCACACACCTCAATGTCAAAGGCGTCCAAGACATAAAAAAGGTAAAGAATCCCAGCTATAGATTGATGAGCAAATTCCTAATGACAAGTGGGTTTTCAAATGTATCCTGCAAAGATATAAGAAAGTGAAAGAGAAAGGAAGAAATGCTGTTCTATATGTGTTGTCTTCTAAGAAAGAGACTAAAGATAGACATTCAATATAGATCATTGCTGGAGTGCACATGATTTATCATGGACTGCCTGGGAGTGATACAGCAATACCAGTCCCAAGCTCATCTGGCTAAATTCCAGCGATTGCCCCTTCTAAGAAGTACAGATACTCACCCACTATGGACATCTGAGCCTTTAACAGAACTACTCAGTGATTTGTCCTTCATCCTAGGTTTTCATGTTAACAACTCTAGGAATGGTTCTGGCCTCTTGTCATTCATGTCGAATTGAGATTTCGGGAGGATGATAAAGGGCCTGATTTAATGCTGCATAGGTAACTCTTCATAAGAGTTACTCAAATGTCAACCAGATTCTCATGGACATCTGGATAATGGCATTTTCCAATGAAGTAGAGGCAAAGTTTCAGCTAGAAAAGAACAGAACAGCCCGTATGAGCTGTCTGTGTTACTCTAGTACTTTCTTAGAGCAAAGTTTAGTTCAACATTTTGTACTTTTAAGAAACTGCCAAAAGCATTTAGGTCAAGGTTGTCTGTGATGTTAGATATGACTGAAACACTTGATGGCGCATTTATGCTGCCCTTCCTTTGGTTTTGCTCAGTATGAAAGAATTAGAAGGGCTAAGGGCTGCTGATCTCCCGCACACCACACCTCCTTTGCAAGAGCACAGTGCCACCGGCAAGATAGCCTTTGAGAGTTCAGTTCCTTTCAGTCTTTAGCTTTAATCCTGCTCCTACAAACTTTTCAGCACTGTGCTGGGGAGCACACTGCCCACTCATCCCCCACAAGACGGGGCTCAGCCAGAACTGATGGCAAGGAAATGAGGAAATAACCTGAGTGTGCTTCTCTTTGAGGCCTTCAGCAATGGTTTCCACCTTTAGTGGGAAGATGAGATTGCTAAAAGCAAGAGAAGGAAAGAGGAGAGTTTAAGTTCTGAGGTTAGAAGGAAAAAAATGGGGTTGCAAAGGAAGGGGAAGGAAATTAGGCCAGCTTTATTAACACTAAGATTCTTCACTGTTTATCTTTGCATTTCTTGTGACGGAAAATATTAGCACTTACTAGATAGATGGAGGCTAATTGGAATCCTTTGGTATAACTTTTCTATACATGGCTCAAATGGACTGATAATTTACAGATGTGTTTTCCTATTGAGGTTAAGAAATAAATGGTGCGTTCCTTAGTCACCCTTTCATCAGTCCTCCGTATCTCTTTCTCACAAAATTTACACTATGCATGCAAGAGCCAATAATTTCTGAGTCTATAATATTCCTCATCCTTAACCATTGGTTTGTTTGCCTTATTCAATTCTGTCCAACATGGAGGAAATCCCAGCAAAACAGGAAAGTTTTAGAGGCCCAATAGGATCATAGATTTAAAGCTGGAAGGGACCATAGACATCATCTTTTAATGACCCCCTTATTTTATAAAAAAGAAAACATTTAAAGAGGTTAAGAAACTTGCCCAGAATCACCAGGGTCACAGTAACTCTGCTGGCTATTCTGTAAGTGATGTCCTCTCTCCAAGAAAGACACAGAGTCAGATCAACTAAGCTCTAGAAAGTCTGTCTCTTCTGATATCCAACAACCTCTGTGCTCACGAGGTCTGGACAAAAAGGGGAAGTTTCAACCAAATATCTACTTCACTGTCTTCACATGTCAGGGTACTTGCTTGCCACTATAGAGATCTAGGTTGCCATTCCTACTCTAAAAACCCCCCTGGTGGCCTAGGTCCCGCTATCCTGGAAAGAAGACTTGTAAAGAAAGATTCCTTATGCATCTATAGGCCAAAACACCTCATTGAGTAGAAGAATCTGGTCCTCTGTTTTTCTAAAGAATATATTGTTTATTAATTAGCATTTGATAACACTAAATATTTTCACAATTGAAATTAGTAATGCAGTCACACTCATGCAAATTTTATGGATTTAAAACAAGTTACATGGAATAATATATATATATATATATATATGAATGATCATTTAAAAAAAAAAAAAAAAAACACTGGCCAAACCTTGGTTCATCCCTCCTCCCATATTGATTGGTAACAGATCCCCCTTTTTATGTGCTGAATTCACATTAATGCACTATTATTCTGAAATGTCTTAGATAAAAAAAAAAAAATTCCAAATATTTTTCTTAAAGAAAGCAGGCCATTAAAAAATATCTAGTCTGTGGCTTGCACATATTTCATATCCATCAAAAATATTCTGTTATCTGATGTGAGATTGTGCTGGATGCCCCTCTCCTCAATAAGCATTGTGTCTGCTTGTTGTTCTTTTCCTGCCAACTTCCAATTGTGTACTTTTCTCAGCCATAAGATAATAAACAGAATTTAGCCATTTCAAATTTTATAAAGTTTCCTGGAACCACAAGAAATTCCAAAAATTAACCAGGTTTTTACTCAAACAATATGTAAGAAAATTATATTTTGGGGTAGCCATAAGCTTATCTACACCAACTCAGAATAATTGGTGCATATTTGCTTTAAGGCAGAAATCTTATTTCCTAAAAAGAAGAAACATGGACGAATCATAGAAGGGGAGAAATGGAATGGGCCTTAGATATCACAATAACATGATATTTAGAAATAGAGAAAATACTAGAAAGTTAATTTAGCCACATTATAGAGACTACAGAAAAGATATGATAGAGAACCATATGGGTTTGCTAAGCATAAGAAAGGCAATCACCTGGGGGGAAAAGAAGTCTGTCAATTAACACAGAGCCATGAGGTCAGTGCCTAAGGACTGAGATGTGATCACAGGTGGGGGAAAAATAGTTCTAATCTAAGCTGAAGTTTAAGCTCCCATATTTATGGACATCAAGTACAGATTCTGCCAAGTAACATTGGGACTTTCGCAGCAACCCTGGACTTGCTTGGAGCCATTTCCCTTTTTTCTTTGATATCTCCAGAGAATACTCTTCCAATAACTGGAAATTGTCTATATCACACAGAATTGATATTTATTTCTTTAGAACTGCAACTCACTCAAAACACTAATTTTCATGTGAATCTGAAAAATGGGTTGGACAATGATGGTGACAATCAATAGAGGGTCTAGGTAATGACTGAAGCACAGAGGATCCAGAGATTAATTGACTAAAGTTAGGAGCAGGTTCTCTCTGTGCTCCCTGATGGTTAAATTTAATTTTAGTCTTGGGATGTCTCTCTGGTGATGGTAGTGGTATTTTGGGTCACTAAATGTTAGGAACAGGTTGTGTCCACTGAAATTATAGTGAAGTTTTGGGTCCTTAGACAGTCAGACTTATTAACGTCAGAGAGCAGCTAGATAATATTGACGGTACCCAGTTCTGGATTACCTATTCCCCACCCACAAACTGGATATGACTGAAAGAACTAATTTGAAAAGCCACAAAGGTAAATCAATCTCCATACTTTTAAATCATGCCTCATGTGTTACTAGCAAGGCCCCAGAACTACTCTCCTCTGTCCTAATTAGCATGCTCCCTGCTTTGAGTTCTGAGCCTAGAAGGGTCAGAAGCTTTATGTCTAACAACATTCCAAAAAGTTGCAACTAAGCCTTATTGATTTCATTTTGAAATACAAAACACACACACACACACACACACACACACACACACACAACACACACACACACTTTTTTAAGGAAAACAACAAATTCTATCAAAGGAAAACAATAAAGAGAGGGCAAGAACTATTCAAAATTTATATCTTTCTATCCCAGCTCTTAACCAAAATGTCATTAACATAGGAGGCACTAAATAAATGCCTGTTGGACTGGATTGGATTGAAAGAGGTAACAAACAGCTGAATGGTTTGAATACTAATAAGTAATAACAGTGAACAAAAGGACATGGTGACTTCTGTGAAGAGCCATGCTTTAGAAAGGCAGATATCCCTAAACATGCCTGGCAAGATAGATAACAGTCTCTCCCCCCTTCTGGACGTGCACATGGAATAGACCATAAGGGTCTGAACTAGAACCCTGATGACTGCCCACTGACAGACATCAGTCTCCTGGATATGCATGAGAATCAAAAGACTGGCTACTATTACGGTAAGGACATATGTCATGGCAAAGAAGCTCAATGTACTTGGCCTGAAAGGGAAAAAGAACTAAGATTCATCCTCAGAAGTTACAGAGAGACAGATTCAGGATGGATACAAATAAAACTGTCTGAACATCTCAAGCTGCTCCCAAAGTCCTCCAAGTGTTCAAAGCAAGGACTGCAGAACCCCTTGGATCGCAATAGTTCCTTGCTTAGATCCAGGTTGAAATAGATGGTCTTCAAAGTCCCATCCAGTTCACAGATTTGGGGATCCAGTAACATGAATTGGCCTTGTTTTTATGGTTCTTACCCAGAGATGACTAGCAGAGGAAACACTTGCAAGAGGTCTAGAGTCTGAGAGCAAGATCAAAGAGATTCAAGACCTAGAGATCAGTGAAAGGAAACAACTTCATTAACTAATAGATTTAAATAGGTTTTCCCGGTGGCCCAATACCACCTTCACCCCCTGTATTTCATTAGGGCTCCCTTGATGACTGATGTTAGAGCTTTGCCACTGTCATAACAATAGGGCTTTTAAATACTTAAACCCCAACTATGCCAAATGACCAAAAGGGTTTTAGGTCTGTCAGTAACTAAAGGAAGTTCCTATAAGCCAGATATGGTAAATAAAAAAGCTTATTTTTCAGGGGTAAAAAAAATTATTTCTCAAGGCAAGAAACTGCCTTTTACGGGCAGTACAAATCATCGAAACTTAAGCTTATGTCTTTTGGCTTCTCAACAAGGTATCAATGGTTATGTCCACATTTCACACGAAAAGAGAGGTATGGACAACTGAAAGTTTCCCACCAAGGCTCCCCTCTCTGTAAGCTCATCAAATTGATGAGGGAGAAGGAATTCAACTGTCCTGTGATGATTCAAATCTTCTTTTATATTCCAATTGTTTGGGGGGGCAAATAAACTAGAATAAAGCCAAATTACACATTTCTTTTTTTTTCTAAAAAACAAAACAAAAACCCACCAAACAAACATTAAGCATGTCTTAGTCAGTGGTGTTTATTCTTTAATTGAGAAAATATCATTTTCCTACAATGAGGTTCTTGATTGGAATTTAAGCAAATTGAGTTTTGGAGTCAGGAAATGTGCTAGCAGAGACTTAACAAAAGAAAGATTAATGTGTCTCCGAACTGCATGTGTACAATGAATACCAAAATGAGAGATGCTGCCTGCCACCCAAGTGAGCTGAGGAGACTGAGATATTAACATTTTACAAGGGAATTTGATTGTACTAGATGGTCTCCAGAGTTTTTGTACAAAGTCCTGCTGAATAGTACTTAGAAAATATTAGGCCTTCACTAAATCTATGTCTATATTAATGTGTGGTTATTTTCCTGTTCTGCTATTATGTCCATGTTCATTTATATACCTAAAATTTCACGTAAGGAAAATTTCTTCTTTCAAGCCACTGAAAACAATAGACATTTTCTCCTCAAATCACATCTAAGGGCAAATGTCAAAGTCTGAACCAGGAATCATTTCTATTCAACATAAGCCTTTCTTTGTTCTTTTATTTAAACAACAACATAGGTTAAATTCGTGTAGGTTAGGCTCCTGTTTATAACTGTTTGCTGCAGGCACATGATGATGGCTGGTTCCTTATTCAGGGCGACTGCCTTGCACCCTCTATCTCAATATGCACAGAAGCATTTTTCCCCTCCGTGTGTGTGTGTGTGTGTGTGTCTGTCTGTCTGTCTGTGTCTGTGTGAGAGAGAGAGAGACAGAGGCAGAGATACAAAGACAAAAGAAAGAAGGGAGAGAGAAAAAGAAAAGGAGAGAGGGGAGGAAGGCTGTAATTAAGTCTGGGAAGGAGAATCCCAACTAGCTAGAGAAAGACTTGCGTATGCTGCGGACCTGTAGGGATGGGAAGTGACTAAATCTATACATGTACTCATTTCATTCCTGCCCCAGGGCTACACAGCCACTGTCCTCTTTGAAAGAATACAGAAGTCTAATGGGCATTCCAAGCCTTTGTAGATTATATCCTAACTCCCTTACCTCTCTCTTCTGAACGGTGCAGCTCCCATCATGCTGCCTCCCAGAGGAGGCCTTTACTGATTCAGTCCATAATGCTCTCATGATCACCTGCTCAGAAATCATTTGGGACATAGTTTTATTTACTCATCTGTGCACATGCTGCTTCCCCACACAAGAGAATATAAATTCCCTGAGGGTAAGGACATGTTTTTGTTTTCCTTATATCTCTTCAACAACTCATGTCTGTCACATAGTATGCACTTAAGAAGCATATGATTGCATCCATGAGGTAATGTCCTCTGGAAAATGGGGACACTGACATGGACACTGATGCCTGCTGCTGTGTCTACCCCACCAGGACGATGTGAGGTTCACATTAAATAATATCTATCAAACACTTTGCAAACCAAAAATTGCTGTACAAATAAATGTCAGCTAACATTACTGTTGCTGTTACTCAGATACTCCAATGGATCAGCGCTGTCTTAGTGTGGATGCTCCTGTAAACAAAGCAGATCATGTACCATCTATGCCTGCCCATTCTATGGGATTCTTGTCTATATCTTTACCATTTTGAATATGGGGGACCACCAACCTGCTGGAGGCCTTCCTCAATTTCTCTTGAAATCCCAAGGATATAATGGAAGCTAAGTGGTGCAATGGATAGAGCACAGGGCTTTGAATCAGGAAGACTCATCTTCCCGAGTTCAAATCTAGTCTCAGACACTTACTGGCTATGTAATCTCGAGTAAGCTACTTAACCCTGGTTGCCTCAGTTTCCTCATCTATAAAATGAGCTGGAGAAGGAAATGACAAACCAATATCTTTGCTAAGAAAACTCCAAATGGAGTCACGTAAAGTAAGACATGACTGAACAATATGAATGGAGTACTCTGGCTATCCACTCATCATGTCTCACTTTTGCCACTGATCAGCTCATTATCTTATCCTATCTAAAATTACTTGATAACATTCCTTATTCCACTTGATCTTTCCTGTGGAGATGTCCAAGCCAAACTCCTTTAAGTATCATCAAGGAGGAAGCGCTAAAACATGTTGAGGCTCGATGCAATTCACACAATACAATCTACAAAGAGAAACAACTGGAGAACCCACCCATCTATGAGAACTCGCTTCTTCCCCTGAATTCTGTACTGCATCTCCTCCATCACAGTGGAAAATAATTTTGCCAAGCAGGCATACATCTCCTTGTCTTATGCTTCATCAAATGTTTCTCATTGATGGGGTCACTGAAATGAATTATTTCTGTTGTTAGGTCTTTTAAGGAATTCAAAATATCTTTGACAAATGGATGAGAGACAACTTCCTAAAAAAAGCTGATAAGAGTATTTTATTCTACCAAACCAAATAAATATGATGGGATTTTAAGTTTTCTACATCTTCCAGAACATGGTGAGATGGCAATAATATGGTCTATCAGGAACTCTGGCTTGTTTCCTACCCTGTATCAAGGATACTCCTGCTTAGCGTAGACAATAACAAATTTGGGTAAATGATGGTAGGCAAATTAATCAGCATTAATTGATGTTTCCTCCGCATTAACAAAATCTGAGATTTTTTTCCATTACCTGCTATCTTCCCTTCCTTCAAATACCAAATAGTCCAACAATGTCTTTACAACTGTGCTGCTTCTAACAAGGAACTCCTTTACATACGCACTTAGTCTAATCCAGCTGATTTTCCCATCTCTATTCTTTAGTGCCTTTTCTACCTAAAAAGCACATTCAGGCCTGGGGTACTATGATCTAAGCATGGTAGATCTACCCTTCTTGACTGAAAAAATAATTGACAAAAAGTACCTTTTGCCAATCTTTTCCACTTTTCTACTGCTTTTAGTTCTCTTTCCTTTTTCATCCCTGAAAGTCCTTGGGAAGACTTAACTTTCTCTCTCTTTAAATTTTTATTATTTTATTCTGAATCTAAGTACCGAAAAAAGATCATTTTCATATACAAAGCTGAGCTCAGATTGTACATAAAACTATAAATCAACATCTTATACTGCTTGATCTCTTTAAAAAGTACATAATAAATTCCACATATTACTTTCAAAACTCTGCTCATCTACATTTCCTTCTAAACTTGTTTCTAGTCGCTCCTGTATATTTTTGTATCCCCAATGGTACTCACTGAAGTGAGGCCAAGGGGAGACCATCACTAATATTCCTTCCTCAACTCCTTTCCCAATTAAAGAAAGGGAAAAAAAATAAGGATAATCACATAAAAACTACACCACTACCACCACCACAATGACCATGTCTAAAAATGTAGATCATGTTTTCATGCTTCCAAAAAGCATGTCCTCCGGAGACATGGTTAGTCATTGCACTGGCAGAATTCTTAAGTCTATCAATGTTCTTACATAAATTATCCTTTCACTGTTCACTTCACTCTTCATCAATTCAAGCTTCATTCAAATCATCTCATCATTGCTTATGGTACAATATTATTTCATCATATTTATATACAACACTTTTTTTCAATCATTTTCCAATTGATGGACATATTCAGAGATTCTAGTTATCTCCTTTATTCCCACTTTTAATTCAGAATCAGGAAGTGGTACCCTCCCTCTTAATACCTCCCCTCCCTCAACTTTTACTTTCTGCTTATCTCCCTGCCTAGTCTGATGTATTTTTATACCAAACTGTGTATGTTTAACTTTCTTTTGTCCATTTCACATAAAATTAAGTTCCGATAATGACCACTCCCCCTTCCTGTGGATAAGCATACTACTCTCAGATAACCCAATTATCAGAAATCACTCCACTTTCTTCTTCTTTTCTAAACTGTTATCTTCCCTCTACCTTTCCTTCTCTTTCTCCTCTTAAAACCTTAATAACAGAACCAATCCACCTTCAGATTTGTTTTTTATTATTTAGCTCTGTCCAATACCTTTTGAAAACAAAGCGGCTCTAAAGAGTATCATTATTATTAGAGTGTTATCACAGCATTACTCAGCTCTAATATTTTCATCAGAAACATGTGTAAGTCCATATATTTGGTTTTATTTGTATATTTTTACGGTAAGCAAGTGGTATGATAAAGATTCTCAGTTTTATATAGTTGTTTTCTTTTGGTATATACAGTTTCATATGTTCTTCTGTTGTGTGTTTTAAGTTCAGAATTTTTAAAAAAATTTAAAAGGAAACAAAATATTAATGTGATAAGGAAAATGTCCACTCCCCGGCAACTGTCGAAGAACTATGATCTCAAAATAGAGATTCTGTGTATGCTCCACTGCCTTCCCTGCCACTCTTTCACAAGCACTGCAGAGACAGAAGACAGTAATATTTGTAAAAATCGTTCTTTGTTTCATGTATTTGCCACAGTAAAACAATTTTCATCACTGTGTGACCAGACTATTAGTGATGTGCCTTTTCATAATGAACTAGGTCGGTTTTCAGAAAACAATCAATTAGTTATCAAGGCTTCACTGGAAGACTTTCTTGCAAGACAGACCCTGTCCCAGTTAGCTCTCCACTGGAGAAGCCTTCCAAAACACAGAATCACCCATCTCGATGTCATAATGAGAGACCAGAGTCCAAACTGGCTGCTCTCATTCTCACAGTTAACAACAGCAGTACTAGCGATCCCTCAACAAGTGCAGATGGAAAAACTTTCCATTGCTGCTCAGCCGATAATTCTCATCCACGCCTTTACACAAATCCTCTATGAACTATTGACCTAAAACAACAAAAGCCATTGGAAAACTCTTTTGAGAAGTACCACAGCAGATGGTACCGCAAACCCATAATATCTTATACATGGAGGAAAGGAGAGGGGATAATATATGACGATCCTATAGCAATCAATATTTATTAAGCACCTAGTATGTGTCTGCTACTGTGGGGGAATACTGGAGATCACAGAAGATATAAAGCATGAAATCTGATTGGAGAAGGAAGAAAAACACACATCCACGAATAGCAAACAATACACATATGACCTCATATACCTAATGACTGAACTGTCTGGGCTAGGCAAGGAGAAGTCAAGACCTTGGTATGACCTTGGCAAATGATTTTATTCTATTCCATGTTGGAAGGAGGGGAGATAAGAAATTGTTCCGCTAGGATATAGCTGCTATCAAGGAAAGGAAGTAGGCACCCTGCTATCTTCTTACTTCAACTAATTTTTCTTCCTAACCAGATGCTACCTTGGGATGGTTTCCATGTTGCTGAAAAACTTCAAGTGTTTTCAGGATATACTAAATTCAGTGCTGGGGGACAAAAGCGGGATCAGCCAGCTCTAATTAGAGCTCTTCCAATATTATCTCCATCTGAGGAGAGAAAAATTACCCTCTGTCTAGCCTAGCAGATCGACACAAGAAAGCCTGATGCTTATTTTCTTCTATTCAATTGCAATTAGAAAGAATATTTGTTTCAAGTTGTAAACAAAAATCTATATCTGAAAAACTGTAATAGTCCCCATCTATAAACCACACAAGTCAGTCTATAGATTTTTATGCCAAGACATACCCTGCAAGTTAAATAAATCCTAAATATTATCAGCTTGTTTAATTGCCACTTGCCTCTTTCCTTTAAAAGTCTAAGATAGAAAATAGGTTTAACTGAAGATTCTGGTCACTTCAATTCTAGCTCATCAAGGTGTAACTGTATTAAGGCAAGTACATACCCTGAAATGTCAATAAGAAATAAGTATTCCATAGCAGCTGATATCATATAACTTAATCAAGCTTTCATAAGGTATAATTTGGCATTGAGCTCAACTCCATGGAAACCAACTGAATCGAACGAAAGTATCTAAATAGCAATTATGCACACGACACTGTGTCGGGTGCTCAGGTGGCTAGAAAGGTAGAAGGTATGGTCCTAGCCCTCGATAAGTTTAAAATATTGTTGGGCAGAAACGTAGCTTGCAATTTTTCACTTATGGTAAGCAGTAAAATTGCCGCTTTGGGTGAGCAGCACAAAAGATACTAACAATAAATATGATCAACAATCTTGACCCTGAAGAAGAGATGAGGGTAGGGGGACTACATGTACTGAATGTCGCACATAAAGTGGGATGCAGTTACCATATCAGTTGATTTTCCTTATTACAATAGAGAAG
The DNA here is from genome assembly GCF_016432865.1 of Antechinus flavipes. NCBI lineage: Eukaryota > Metazoa > Chordata > Mammalia > Dasyuromorphia > Dasyuridae > Antechinus > Antechinus flavipes. Next base: position 67,654,183 of record NC_067404.1, on the reverse strand, counting down.
GTATCTGGTCAGTGTCATGAAAAGAGAAGGCATTAATAGAACTTTTTTGCTTTTTTAAAGTATCCTCAAATCCAGGTAGGAAGAACTACCTGGTGTGGCCAAACAGGACAGAACATGTGGTACCCTCCTATTTTAATTAATCCTTCTAACTGGATGTTGAAAGACTGCAAGCCTTATCAGTACCGTGTAAATGTCAAAGCCATCACTGGCCCAGTTTCAATATGGTAGAGACCTTCCTGATCACCTGGTCCCAAACATTCAACACACAGAAAATGAGTACTAACTACCAAAATGAGGACAGAAGCAAACTGAATGCCAAAGAAAGATTACTGAGGAGAAAAACCAGACAAAGTTCAGAGGAAGGGGAGATCATTTGAGGCTGGAGCACCCAGGGAAAGGAGACAACAAAGAAAAAGTGGACTGGAATCAAAGCCCCAAAGGACGAGTATGGCTTCAGAAAGGCTTCTTCTACAGCTTCACAGTAGGCGGCTTATGTCTTTACCCTATGGCGACAATTTCCCCTATAATCTAAAGGAACATTAACAGATGTACTCTGGAGTTGCCATCCAGAGAACACATATATTTTTAGTAGGTAATTTGAATGAGCTCCCAGCTGGGGATTTTGTTTTTTGAAGCATTCAAAGATGCTTAAACATGACAGCGGTAAAATGCTATTTTCATAAATGCAAGGCTAAAGGCTGTTGGGGTCAAGGGAAATGGAATCAATCCACTTAATAAGGAGACTTTGATACTTGGCCCCCATTGGTGCTAATGAGAACCATGTGGCTAAATCCCTACCCATCAACATGGCCCTGGAGGTTTTCTTGGCTACTTAAAGAAAAGGCAAACTATGCAAAATGGGGAGGAAAAAATACCCAAGCTGCCCATTTTCATCATTATCGCTGATTGGCAAGGAGAACATAGGTCTTTGGGCTTCCATATACACAATTTTTCAGTTTGAGAATTAACCTTAGAAAGAACCATCCCATCAGGCAAAATCCGCTGCTTTGGAAAGGCTGAAGTTTTTGTTGTTGGAGGTTTTTTCCTTATCTGCTCTTGTCCATGCTGATCATGTAAACAACTCCTTACTCCCCAGGTGGGCTGTTGCTCAGGCTTGCTTTGCCTTTAACAACCATCTAACTGAACGATAATAATCAATACTGCTAGCCAAGTATAATGGGGGGAAAGGGTATTTAGGTCATTAAACATCAATAGACAGAAATGGAAAAGCAGCACCTCACATCATTAAGATGATTAGGAGCATACCATGCTTCCTGGTGCAACATCTCAAATGAACACCCAAGGAGCTTCTCTTGCTGGGGAGCTGAAACATGAGAAAAGCAGCTGAGGACACAGATTTGGGCTGTAATTTTCCACTGAGTCCACAAAGGCAGGAACATCTTTTACCCAAAGGACTTAAGAAAACTTTGATCTAAAGCATAACTCCTTCTCTTTATCAAGTGGTCACAACCAAGGAGGACGTTATCCAGCTCTGCCTGCTGTGTCAGTGTCAAATGAAGAGGTGAGGCAATTAGGTACCTGAACTGGAGAGTGTTGCCAGTCCATCTAAACTTCAGATCCAACTTCACACCTCAAACTTTTGGGACATGTAGGGATGTGTATGGCTGTGTGTGTCATCCAGACGTACTTTTTACAAGGCAGTACTCCATTTTATTCACTGCCTGATTCATCTCCCCTATGCAATGACAAGCTCTTTCAAGGTCAGGAACCTTGGTGTAAATGTTTCTCATTCCCATCATGGTGCCACTGTCACTGAGAAAATGATAGAAGCTGGAGCTTGAATCAGAAATAGCTGATGCTTACTGTGTAGCCTTCTCCTCTCTGTACCTCGGTTTCCTTATTTGTAAGATAAGCAAAAGTTCATAAAGGAAGTTTTGAGTATTCTCTGGCTGAGAGAATTTGGGAAATCCACATAATAATCTGAAACCGGGAGTAACAATATCTGGCAAGCCCCAGATGACATCTGGAACAACTAAGGCTCACATTCCTAGAGAGCTGGGAGATAGGGGACTACAGGAGGAGATAAAAAGATGGCATCATTTGTAGTACTCAGAACCACAGACCAGGAATGGGGAGGCCCCAGAGATGAGGAGCAGCAGCAAGCTACTGGTGATGGATGTTCAAAGAATGCTACCTCTCACGTGACCTCTGGCTCCAGTTGGGCTCTGAAAAGCTAGCTGCATTTTACCTCAGGGTGTTCAGAGTTCAGCTCCTGAAGATGCCAGGCTTCTCCCTCTCCAGCCGGGCTTCCCCTGTCTACACGTCCCCTGTCTAAACATCAGGTCAGAGATCTGGTGACAACGTCACAAACAACATAAGATATCTGACTCCACCAGCCCACTTTGTTCGCTCCCAGCAAGATGACCCAGGACATGGGTTTTGTGGCACACAGATAGTGCAATTTTATCTTCTGGACCATCTTGGGGGAAGAAAGAGAATATTTAGCAAAGGAGCCGAGGACCATAAGCAATTAGAGACAGGAATCAAAGTGGACAATGTGTAACGTGAGTAGTGCCAGAGATGAGGCAGATCAAGTAGTGGGTAAAGAGCCTGAGGTCCTTCAGTATTGAAATGCACTTGGGAGGAGCCCTTCCTTCACACAACTCAGCCCTCTGACAAAGTCCATACATTGGCCCTGGCGCCTTTCTGCTAGGTCTTGCCAAGAGAATTGGCAGAGCGACGTTCCAGATAGGCTGAACTCACCTTAGATAAGCCATGGGTCAGCTCCCAGAGTTGAGTTCTCTCAGAAGTAAACCTGGCACTGAGCACAGTGCCCGGTACACAGTAGGCGCTTAATATAAGCTTGGCAGACCTGTGGAAGAGAAAGGAATTTATGACCAAAGAAGAACTAGAGATCATTATTGATCACAAAATAGAAAATTTTGATTTTATCAAATTGAAAAGTTTTTGTACATACAAAACTAATGCAGACAAGATTAGAAGGGAAGCAATAAACTGGGAAAACATTTTTACACTCAAAGATTCTGATAAAGGCCTCATTTCCAAAATATATAGAGAATTGACTCTAATTTATAAGAAACCAAGCCATTCTCCAATTGATAAATGGTCAAAGGATATGAACAGACAATTTTCAGAGATGAAATTGAAACTATCTCCACTCATATGAAAAGAGTGTTCCAAATCACTATTAATCAGAGAAATGCAAATTAAGACAACTCTGAGATACCACTACACACCTGTCAGATTGGCTAAGATGACAGGAAAAGATAATGCAGAATGTTGGAGGGGATGTGGGAAAACTGGGACACTGACGCATCGTTGGTGGAGTTGTGAATACATCCAGCCATTCTGGATAAGTTATCAAACTGTGCATACCCTTTGACCCAGCAGTGTAACTACTGGGCTTGTATCCCAAAGAGATCTTAAAGAAGGGAAGGGACCCACATGTGCAAAAATGTTTGTGGCAGCCCTCTTGTAGGGGTCAGAAACTGCAAACCGAATGGATGTCCATCAATTGGAGAATGGCTCAATAAATTGTGGTATATGAATGTTATGGAATATTATTGTTTGTAAGAAACGACCAGCAGATTGATTTCAGAAAGGCTTACAGAGACTTACATGACCTGATGCTGAGTGAAATGAGCAGAACCAGAAGATCATTATGTACTTCAACAACGATACTATATAATGATCAATTCTGATGGACGTGGCTTTCCTCAACAATGACATGAACCAAATCAGTTCCATTTGTTCAGTAATGAATAGAACCAGCTGTATCTGGGAAATGAGTATGAACCAGAACATAGCGTTTCCAATTCCTCTGTTTTTTTGTCCGCCTACATTTTTGATTTCCTTCACGGGCTAATTGTACACTATTTCAAAGTCTGACTCTTTTTGTGCAGCAAAATAACTGTTTGGACATGTATACATATATTGTATTTAACTTATACTTTAGCATATTTAACATGTATGGGACTACCTGCCATCTGGGGGAAGGAGAGAAAAATTGGAACAAAAGATTTGGCAACTGTCAATGCTGAAAAATTATCCATGCATATATCTTGTAAACAAAAAGCTATAATTTAAAAAAAAAAAAGAAAAAAAAGAATATAAGCTTAGTAGGTTATGACTAGGACCTTCACAATACCTGCAGCATAAAGGCAATATGACTGCCAAAATTTCTAAAAGCCATGACTGAACAGGCTCCATCTGCAATGCATTCTGTGACTTAACTTTGCTCGGACTCTGCTACCATAGAGAGGCTATGAGCCAATAGGAACAAAGTAAATCCAGGCAATGGGGTGTACGGTGAATCTATTTTCATCAACATTATGTAAAACAATATACAACATAAAAAATCTATTTTTCCTGATCAATGGAATTCTCAGGCTTACAGCTGGATGGACCTCCATAAGAATGTAGTCCAAAACGTAACCACAGAGGAATCGGAAGCACCTAGGTGGCAAGATGAACGGAATGCTGGGTCTGGAGTCACGAAGACCAGACTCAGTTCCAATCCAGCTGCAAGCACTCAACAGCTGTTCGACTCTGGGCAAGTCACTTAATCTCTGTTGACAATAAAATGGGAATCGTACAAGTACCTTCCTCTTAGGGCTGTAGAAGGAATTAAATGAGGGTCAGCTAGGTGGCACAACAGAAAGAGCACCAGCCCTGAAGTCAGGAGGACCCGAGTTCAAATGTGGCCTCAGAAACTTAACACGTCCTAGCTGTGTGACCCTGGGCAAGTCACTTAACCCCAATTGCCTCAGCAAAAAAAAAAAAAAAAAAAAAAAAAAAAAAGCTGAAAACTACATTCATAAATGCAACGTGTTATTTCTACTAGACTGTGACATTCTTGAGAGCAGAGAATTTTGTCTGTCTTTATATCCCCAAGGCTTAGCACAAAGTAAGTTGTTCTTGTTACTGTCATATCCAACTCTTTCATGATTCATTTGAAGTTTTCTTGGCAGAGACACTGGAATGGTTTACCATTTCCTTCTCCAGTTCATTCTGCAGATGAGGAAAGTGAGGCAAACAGGGTGAAGCACTTGCTCAGGGTCATACATCTAGTAAGTCTGAGGACAGCTATCAACTCAGCAAGATGAGTCTCCCTGACTTCAGGCCCAGTGCTCTATCCACTGCACCACTTAATTGCCTTACATAAGGGGTACTTAATAACTAACTTACTGGCAAAAATCTCCAATACATCCCTCTCACCTCCAAGAAGAAGTAGGCCAGTAGTCTCCAAACCTTTGTGATAGCATCGATATCAATAAAAATTTGGAGGGCCTATATCTCTAGTATTGTAAATCTACTTATTAATTAATGATATATAGGTTCTACTATATTGAAATAAGATCTCTTACATAAACATAGAAACTACAAAAGAATGGGGGAACAAAACAGAATATCATCTGCTCTTAGAGTCATCTATAAGCCATTGGGACTTATTGAGCAGATACAGTCAATAACATAGTCAGAGCGGAGCTTTAAGAGCCTGACTTTGACAGCCCTCTTTAGAACAAATGGGACACAGAGAGAGAGGCTACTGCAATAATCCAGGAGAGAAGAGATGACAGTCTGAACGAGGGTGATAGCTGTGTGAACAGAGATCAAAGGACATATCAGAAAGATGATTGGAAAGTAGAAATGAGAAGATTTCACAATGAAGCAATTGGGGCTAAGTAACTTGCCCCAGGTCATATAGCTGGAAAGTATTAAGTGTCTAAGGCCAGATTTGAACTCAGGTCCTCCTGACTCCACAGCTGGTGCTCTATCCATTGCACACCTAGCTACCCCTCACCTGGAGTAATATATATACACATATATATATATATATATATTTTAGCTTTTACAAAAGAATTTTTACTTCAAATACAGCCTTTGAGGACAAAGGTACAAGTATTTTATTTTATTTTTTTTTTAATAATTATAACTTTTTATTGACAGAACCCATGCCTGGGTAATTTTTTACAGCATTATCCCTTGCACTCACTTCTGTTCCGACTTTTCCCCTCCCTTCCTCCCCCCCCTCACCCCAGATGGCAAGCAGTCCTATATATGTTAAATATGTCACAGTATATCCTAGATACAATATATGTGTGCAGAACTGAAAAGTTCTCTTGTTGCACAGGAAGAGTTACATTCAGAAGGTAAAAATAACCCAGGAAGAAAAACAAAAATGCAAACAGTTTACATTCATTTCCCAGTGTTCTTTCTTTGGGTGTAGCTGCTTCTGTCCATCCTTGATCAATTGAAACTGAGTTAGGTCTCTTTGTCAAAGTGATCCACTTCCATTTCTTTGATAAAGAGACCTGAGTTTCAATTGATAAATGACGGACAAAAGCAGCTACACCCAAAGAAAGAACACTGGGAAACGAATGTGAACTATCTGCATTTTTGTTTTTCTTCTGAATCCAATTCTCCCTATGCAACAAGAGAACTGTTCGGTTCTGCAAACATATATTGTATCTAGGATATACTGCAACATATCCAACATATAAAGGACTGCTTGCCATCTAGGGGAGGGGGTGGAGGGAGGGAGGGGAAAAAAAAATCGGAACAGAAACGAGTGTCAATATAAAGTAATTATTAAATAAAAAATTTAAAAATTAAAAAAAAAAAAGAGATCCACTTCCATCAGAATACATCCTCATACGGTATCGTTGTTGAAGTATATAATGATCTCCTGGTTCTGCTCATTTCACTTAGCATCAGTTCATGTAGGTCTCGCCAGTCCTCTCTGTATTCATCCTGTTGGTCGTTTCTTACAGAACAATAATATTCCATAACATTCATATACCACAATTTACCCAGCCATTCTCCAATTGATGGGCATCCATTCATTTTCCCAACTGGAGTAATCTTAAGGCTGACAGAACCACCACTAACTACCACCACCAAGGAAGTCCACAAGTCTGGAAGGTTTGGGGGAAAGGTAGGTAGTCTTTGCTTGAGGTCCTTTAAGGAAAGGGCCAGAATACTTCTCCAATCAAACCATTATATTTTTCCTAAGAATTGGGAGGCTTTTCAGGATAACAAATGCAAGTTTGTCTCTTTGCTACTTCCCCTCATTCCTCTTAATTCAGCTCTCAGAGGCCAAACAGAACAAAGTTAGCCTCCCCTCCCAAAAGATAATTCACCAATAGAAAATGTATTAATATGCTCAGCCCTCAAAGCCCTCCACTCTCTTCTGGTTCTTTCGTCTGATTTTCATTCAGAATAGAAGCATAACCCTTAAGTATATCGGTTGCCCTCTGATTCCCCAACTTAATCAATGCCCTTCCTAATTTCTACACCATCCCCTAAAATGGCAGACTGGAGATTGTGTTGTAGCTGGAACAAGGAAGAGCTGTATTCAAATCCTGTCTCTCAGGAGACATAGCTGTGTAATTCTGGGTGAATCTCACTGAGACTGGCAAATTCCTACAACTGATCAACCGAGTTATAAATGGGAATTTGCACTGACAAAGGGATTTGCCATGCTGAGGCAATTCGACACTCTTGACATTGACCGCAGCCTTAAAAAACCACCACATTTGTTGCTGGGCCCCAACTTCCAATCTCTAGTGAGTCAGCCTTGTCACCGACCACTTGGTGGGTAGAATAAACAATTATTAAGTGCTTGCCTGAGCCCTGGGATCAGAAAGGAGGAGATTGGGGGGGGGGGGGGGGGTCGGGTTTTGTAATTCACTCTTTTGGCCAACAGAAGAACAGAGACCAAGTGAAAAGGGAAAAAATGGAAATCGTGTTAGAAAACAGGAAAAGAGAACAAGATAATAGCAAATGACTTCCCCAAACTTCCTAATGCACATCAAGCCAGTTCCCAAATCGTCATCAAGTTACCTTTACCCATCAACTCCTTCAACTACTTGCCAGGCTAGAATGTTCACCAGCCAACTTCATGGAATGACAACGTATCTAAGGGCATCCATGTTTATTCTCTCATCCTCTTCAAATGTATTCCTTACATCCAAAATGACACAAAAATACACTGTCATTCTGCTTGTATCCTTGGAATGGACTTCTAATTGCAACAAGAGAATTTACGCACCCTAACGGAGAGAAGGTGTTCGCAGGTACCAGGAGGGTCAATCCACCACCACCATCTCAACCCCAACCTAGTCTCTGAGCACAGAGGACACAGGCCGGCATGGAGCATTCGAAGAACACAAGGCTCTCATCCCCTGCTCCCACCAACCCTGTTAATGGCATGGTGTCCAAAGCCATATTTTCAAGTCTACAGAGCAGGATCCGACATCTCTCTCCCACCCCCATCCCAAACTGCTAAGCAACTGCAAACAAGCCTTCCCAAAAGAAGACAGTAAGGGTTCCTGAGGGAGGAGGTAGCACGTGTCAGGCAGACCAAGCCACTGCCACTATCTGGACTTTCGACTCTTCTCTAACACCAGTAGGGACAGTCCTGAACCAAACTCTAAGAGCCCTGGCAATTACAGCGGCCTTCCCTACTACCACCCCTCACTCCTGCCCCCAGACATATGCTGTGTTCTAGCCCAGATCTACCAATGATCACAGAGTAGAGCAACACTTATGGAGAAGAGGCTCACTATCCTCTCTTCCTTCTCAACCACTACCCGCTACTGAATGCCAGGAAAGTAGAAAGGGCCTTTGGGGATAGCAGACCTTCTACTCTCCCAAAAGCCTCATCAACACTGCTCTCGGGGTGGTCCCCATGACCACTGTCCAGTAGTAATTCAACCTGACAACCATGTTCCCTACCACTTCAGCAGCAACAGCTAAAGAGCCAAAAAGAAAATTCTTGGCAACAGAATCCTTGGTGTTATGAGATGTTTCACCATAAGAAATAGATATGCTTTGATCACTGGGAATGACATTAAAGAAGATGTCCTAACATATTAGCCTCTGCAACCTAAATATCTTGGGCATTTTCCACCTGATCTGAGGCTGAACCATTCCCTATGTGCTTTGTCCCCCACTAAAATGAAAGCTCCTTGAGGGCAGAAACTGCCTGACTCTTCTATCCATATTCCCCAAAGGCAGACAAAATGTTTTGCACACAGTAAATTCTTTAAAATTCTCCTTCATTCATTTATATTTGTATTGATGAAGGATCCAAGACTTTCCCGTGACTCCTGGCACGGGAACTTTTTCCACTGGGATAGCTAGGATTTTAATAGTGATATCCTAGGCAATTATCTGAAATCCCAAGGTGACATGACTTTTCAGAGGTCAAAGAGGTACTACATGTTAAAGGGCACTTGAACTTGGGTCTGGTTGACTCCAGGTCAATATTTTATGCTCCGTACTACAGATGGGGGGGGGGGGGGGGGGAATCAAACAAAGATTCTAATGCAGTGGTTAAAAAAGAATGCAAAAGGCCTATGTTGGATCTTCCTCTTGCCAGATGTGAATCAGGCACTGAATTAATTATTTATTCTAGAGTTATTAAAATATTTGAATAGCAGCAGAAGAAGAAATATAGCTAAAATATCCTCATCTAAGTTCATCATCTTTCCCTTTCCGGATCTACATTAGGAAGCAAGGTCAACTGAGTGGAAGCCCAGGGATTGTGCTCAAGTGAGAGAATACTATTTTTATCATAGGAGAAATGGAACCAAAATAGGCAGAATTACAAAATTTTTACAATGCAAGTGCCTTCAGTGGCCATCTGGTCCAGCCCATCCCTGACCAGGAATGTGCTCTGTACTATACTCAAAAAGTGGCCACGCATGATGTACCTGAAAAGCCCCAGAAAACGTTCTTGTTAGATAGCAATACGAGCACTGTAAACATTTTTAAGAAATCTTAATATCAAAATTGAAAAAGACCTCACAGGTCATCTAGTCTAACCATACCTAAACAGGAGTTTCCACTATAACATATTCAACAGGTGGTCACTTAGTGCCTGCCCAAAATAACATGGAACACAAGAAGTTCAATGGAGCCCACCATATTATAAAATTTAAATGGAGATGGCATTATATATTCAGAAAGTCTCAATTAGAATGTCTTGTAAAATGAATTAGAAACCAATAAAGATCTTTCCACACCAAAGGGGCAATGCACACCATATTTGTGTTAATATGTGTTTTTGTTCCATATCTCAATGAAACAGTTATCTGACTAATGTGAACATTCTTTCCAATGGTATGGATTAGATTGTATCCCACCGATACGTGTTCACCCTGTGAGACTCTTGTTCAGGTCTTTCCACAAATCCTCTCTCCATCCATCCAACACATTGAGATGCTGCCTCAAGATTTCTTGTCATTACATAGCATTACATCAGTGGAAGACAAACTTCCTCTGAGTACCCAACTCTCCCTTTCCAGTTTTATACCTTTTTGATATGTTTGCAATGACCCAATTTGTACAATGCTTCACCGAATACTATTATATAGTCAAGTCACACCCATCAGATCTCTGCATTGCCCTTCCAGTGACCTGAAACTTTAATTCTTCAAAAAATGAAATTTTTTTTTCTTTTTTCTTTCTTTCTTTCTTTCTTTTCTTTTTTTTTTTTTTTTTTACAATATGAGGCATTACTGAGAAAAATAAATAAAAAGATGGACCATTCACAAAGAAACTTGGATCCTGTAAAGGGACTACAATATTTCCCAAACATAATGTAATCCTAATTTATATCTAAGTCGGATTTCTAAGTTTCTAAATGAACATCTTCAATGTTTATTCAAGATCTCTTTAGAGATGAACCAACCCTCTAAGTTGTCCATCTGATAGTATACCATAATCTGGACAATAAACATTCTTTCTCTATTTGGTTTTTCCTACTTGGAGTGTTAACCTAAATTCTTCTGAATTATCAGATACATTGTAAAGGGAGTTTTGGGGTATTCCAGTGCTTGATGTAAAGCAGCATCACATCACCTATAAATGAGCATCTGCAGGACCTCATTACCTAAGAAACTTCTATTAAATTGGGCTCTGGGTTGGCCATCTTCCATGACAATGGCAGAAACATGCAATGGGCATAAGTCTTCCTGTTTTATGCCTTGTTTGATATGCATAATCAGAAGGCCCTTGATCAGAGTTAACTCTGTTGTTGTATCAAGTAATTGCATATGATTTTAACACACAAATGAGATACTTTATTGACGGGCAGGTTTTAAAGTCACATTTTGCTTTATCAAATAAAATATTTCCTTCCCTACTTTTTAAGTATTTTTCTTGTCAGGTTCTGTTTTCTAATTCAATTGGCCATTCTTAACTCTGAACATGTTGTCTCTCCTCACAGATCACCTTCAACCGTAGAGCTCAAAATAAGTCTAAAATGTTTCTCTTAAAGCTAGCCGATTCCAATCTCTGCCCTCAAGTACACACATAGCACCACCTCCATCTTTTTTTCTTCATGTTTTCATTGCCCAACTCAGATAAGAGTATGGTCAAAAAGAGGCCTTTCCCTCTATGCTTTTTCTACTTTTGATTGAATAATGCTCAATTGTGATACCCCAATTTCATGAAATAATAATGCATAGCCTTACCCCTTCCTTTCCTTCCTCTATTTTAATCCCTACAACTCTTGATTTCCCAAATTTTTGTTTTCTCAATGACTCTGAAGCAAGGTGGAATTTACAAGCCACAAATATCGTTATCTTTTTATTTTGGATATGCATTTATTTATCTCTTGCTTTAAGATGTTCTTAGATTTCTTAGGTTTCTATGATTTAACAAGTTTCTATTTCAAAAGCCGTGCCTACTTCTGCCCATGAACCCAAGGATGAAATCTGGTGAAAGAACCACTTGTTTCCATAATGAGGAAGTACTTTTTGGCATTCCACAATGGGGCCTTTTGTTTCATTTCTTGTCACTTGAATAGTCCTGTTAAATTTGAATTTTTAGTATGTAAATTGCTTCCTCTTGTTTGCTTACAAGACATTCTTTTCCTGCTGAAATTCTGAAAGTTGCTTACGACAGTTTTGTGAAACAAAATTGGTTTTTCACTCAAGAGCACAGGGAGATGAACTTATCTGCCCAGAGTCACGCAACCTGTGTGTGGTAATGACTGGCTCTGGGGCCAGACCTCTAAACACCATATCACACGGCCACTCGGCCTCAGAAACGTGAAAATGTTTTCATTTTTTGTACTGTTCTTTAAGTTCCAAGAAGTTGGAAAAACATTTTATCCTAAAAGCAACAAGGATGCCTTCTTAGTTCTTGAACAGGAAAACCACATAGTTAAATTGGTGCTTTAAGAAGATTATTTGGACAGTTATGAGGAGGCTGGATGGGAGAGGTGAAGGAATGAATGGCAGCAGAGCGTGTTCCCTTGTGGAGCTAATATAACAGTCCTTGTGAAGTTTTGGGTTAAAGTAGAATCAAGACCAAATCCCTCTTCTATTTGAACTGTGTGCAGAATATCTTCCATGATGGCAATAAGTATCTTTAGCAAATGTATAATTCCTTTTATGCATCATTTGCTATTAATAGCCATTTGAGTAGAAATTAGATATAGACTAACATCTTTATACCATATACTACAGTAACCTCAAAATGGAAACACATCCTAAGGATTAAAAGTTACACTACATGCACATCAGGAGGTATTTTTCACAACTTGCCTAGGTGGTAGTCTTAACTGAAAACAATGAGTAGAAGAGACCATAAAAGATTAAAAAAAAAAAAAAAAACCTGACTGCATATATTTTTAAAGCTTTTGCACAAATAAAATCAACGAAGATATAGCTGGAAGAGAAACAAAAAAGTGTGAAAATATTTGCATAAGAAAATCTAATAACTCAAATATACAACAAATTGACTCAAATATTTGACACCAAAAGTTGATTTCTGTGGGGTCAAAGGAGAGGAAAATTTTCACAATAAAAGAATTAAAACTAAAACAATTTCAAGATTTCATAAAACACGATATAAATTAATGGTGAAGACAATTAAAATGGCAAGAGTGGATTTTAGAGGAACTGTGGGAAAGTAAGCATAATATACTGTTGGTGGAGTCGTAAAGTGGTTTGGGTTTTGTAACAATTTTCATTTAGATAAGAAAGGTGAACAAACATGGATACTCTTTGATCTAGGTCATATAGCCTTAAAAAGCAAAGACAGAAATAGCTATGGATATATGTGAATAAGCACACATACATATAGCAGAAGATTCACAGCCTCCCTCTCTTTGGTAGCCAAGAACTAGAAATGAAATGACTACCAATGGAATGGGAAGTAAGGCCAAAAAATATTATCATGTAATAAGAAATGACAAACATGAGGAAGTCAGAGAAAGATAAGAAAATTCATTGGAACTGATGCAGACAAAAATAAGTGGAATAATATATGAAATCACTGTGCGTGGGTCAGAAACCATTAATAAAACAACTGGATAGATTTCTAGAAGCAAAGTTTAGTATATGTCCTGGAGAATGGGCATCCCACCCATCGAGCAGACAAATCGATGGGAGGAGGCACCATAGGGGGCAGGATCGATGCTTTTAATCCCTAACACAAATTCCCCTCCCACCACTGACCCTCATCCTTATTGGCTGAGGATCTTACATTCTAAACAAGGGAATTATTCAAGAAATTGAACTTGACCAATAAGTACATAGGTGCCCATATTTGGCTGAAATAGGGAGGATAACAAGAAAGGGACTTTAAGTATGCCCTTAGGGAGATAACAGGGAGGGGATAGCAGGGAGGAGACTTTAAGTATGTCCTTAAGATAACAGGGAGGAGACTTTAAGTATGCCCTTAGGAAAATAGCAGGGAGGAGACACTTTAAGTATGCCCTGGACTTAATAAAGTCCTTCAGGCCTACTCAAACTTTGAAATAGATGAAGCCTTACTCGATTTTCACAACTGTCTTGAAAGATCTCACTTTTATCTCGTTCAACTGTGACAAAATAAATTTAAAAAGGATAAAAATGGAGTCAAACATTGAGTGAACAACCAATGCAAACGCTAAAGAATTCATAAGGAAGCATATTATTCCCCTCACAGCTGAGAGATGAGGGACAGAAAATTGTACATACCCTTAGAAAGTCACTATTTCAAACGGGTTTTGATTCTTCTTCTTTGTTACAAGAAATGTTCACATGATCACAGATCTTGGAAGAAATCTTGAAAGCCATCAAATCCAAATCTCTTATTTTACAAAAAAAGGAACTAAAGCCCAGATGGATTAAATGACTTGGCTAGAACTCTACAGTCAGTCTGTGGCATATTTTGAGACCAGGCTAACCAGGCTTTCCAGATCCTGAAGTACAACCCTCTATCCACCACAAGGGATTGGGGGTGGGGATGGAGGCAGAGAATCACACACACACACACACACACACAGGCACAATACATGTATTTCCCTTCCCCCGCCAAAGCACACAATCTATATCCTTACTGAAACCATTGATAAAAATGTTAGACTGCACAGGGTCAAAACACCAGGTCCTGCGGCCTCCACTTGAAACTTTCTTTGGGGGTTACAAGAAACCATCAATGACTTCTCTTTGCCACCAGCCCTTCAAAGAGTTCCAAATACAGGAAACCCAAAGACTTTTTACCAAATACTTTGCTAAAATCTAAGTCAGTCACATTTTCTACATTCTTTTAACAAGTGGTTCAGTAACACTATCTCCTCCCCCCCAACCCCCCCAAAAAAAAGTCATGTAGTTAGGCTGTCCTGACCTGCTCTTAATTAAGCCATGTTGGCTCATTCTGATCAATGCTTCCTTTTCTAGTATAATTTTCACATATGCATGGAAAATACGCTTTAGGTGAAACTTGGAGAAGCCTGCATTTTGCTCCATCAAGTCAAATGCCTTACTTTTTTCTTTTTTATAACCAGTACTAAACATAGCAGAGCTTTGTATTCTGGACACCCTCCCCACCCCTCTCTATTCTAGAACAGTAATGAGTTATTCTGCTTTTCAGCATCATTGCAACAAGCTTATCTTACACTGGAAGCCATCTCCACCACAGCTCACCATTTCCGTGCCGCCCACACAGGCTCTAACAGTAGCAGGGCTAGAAGAAAGCATAAGAAACTCAGAGCAAAAGATCACATTATTCTTTGTAGAAACAGCATCACTTTTTAAAATAGCAGCAAACTAGCCAAAAAAAAAAAAAAAAAAACATATGTTTGATGTGGGTTTTATCAATTGAATTTCAGTAAACTAAGAGTGAAAAGACTTATTTCCTCAAACCCTTTTTTACTCCATACAATGAACAAATTTAGAACATCCACAGATCATTACATAACACACACACACAGATAAACATACCCAGACAATTACGAGGATTGCTCAGATGTGTGTGTGTGTGTGTGTGTGTGTGTGTGTGTACACACATATACATCTCAAATTTTTTGCAGGCAAATGGATGGAAAAATATGCTACATTTTCCTTATTTTTCAATTTTCTGGTAATGGAAATGTTAATCATCTTGTCTTTTACAATCAAATCATTTTGTAATCCTGGAAAGTTTTAAAACAGTAGACTTGTTGGAAATGAGCACACCTATTACATTTTCTCACTCAAAATCCAAAATGAGAAGTACATCAGAGTTACATTTTCTCCCAAAATAGAAGAATATGCATTTATTAAAAAGAAAGGAAGGAAGGAAGGAAGGAAGGAAGGAAGGAAGGAAGGAAGGAAGGAAGGAAGGAAGGAAGGAAGGAAGGAAGGAGGAAGGAAGGAAGGGGAAGGAAGGAAGGAAGGAAGGAAGGAAAAGAAAAGAAAAGAAAAGAAAAGAAAAGAAAAGAAAAGAAAAGAAAAGAAAAGAAAAGAAAAGAAAAGAAAAGAAAAGAAAAGAAAAGAAAAGAAAAGAAAAGAAAAGAAAAGAAAAGAAAAGAAAAGAAAAGAAAAGAAAAGAAAGAAAACCCAAGCAGGTATTTAATTATAGCAAATAGATTACAGTTTTACTTCAACAGAATCTGCAACAGTATGCACACTATCCTGTGTCCTTTATAACTCCAGCCACTAAATCCCTGTCCACAACACTGTTCTTCCACACCTACCCAGTAAACTGTCATGACTGGGACATAAAATGTTGAAAACAACTTCTTTTTCCCCCCCAAAAAAGAGAAGTATTCAGAGTACAGAAAAATTATTGCTAAAATTCAATCCTCTTATTTTCTTCATTATATGAAACAAGAGTCCACTAGAGCTTTCACTGGATTACATGCGACTACAACCAAACACAAATACAGGTCAGCATAACACTGGTGTATTTTTGTCAGCATGGATTTGGAACTACTCGACTGCATCTGGAACACCAGGAGGGCATCAAGAACAGACAAACCTGGTCCTTTATGCAAAGGTAAAGATATTCATTCTACTCAGGAGCCAGAGTAACTCTTCACCAAAAGTGAAGAAAACTGCACACACCTTAACTCTAACCATCATTTCTGATTTTAAAATGAAGTGGCCTATTTGGGTGCCTCACCATGGCACAAAGGTGAATCTGGGTCCTCAAAGACAATCTCAACAGAGTACCAACTCCAACATGTACCCAATCAGCCAAGGCTAGTTAGAACAACAGCCAAACGCGACGCAAAATCTGAACAAAGCCAACACTGCTTATGATCACACTATTTCTGACTCTACCTGAAATCAGCTGACAACTATGGAAAATGGAAAATGAGCAACAGCAAAGCTAGTAACTCTAATTAGCACCTCTTCTCAGAGTACTTCAAATGACATAAAGCAGTTGCCACAAGGAGGAGATCAAAGAAGTCTAGAAATGGCCTTAGCCAGAAAATCAGCGATCTCCTTGCCAAGTAGAGTGGTGTTACTGCACCAAACACCGTTTCAAAGGACAAGCTCATCTTTTTTTTTTTTTTTTAAATTTCATTAAAGCTTTTTATTTACAAAACATATGCATGGGTAATTTTTCAACATTGACCCTTGCAAAACTTTCTGTTCCAAATTGTCCCCTCGCTCCCCCCATCCCCTCCTCTAGATGGCAGGTAGTCCAATACATGTTAAATATGTTAAAGTATATGTTAAATCCAATATATGCATACATATTTATACAGTTATTGCGCTGCACAAGAAAAATCAGATCAAGAAGGAAAAAACTGAGAAAGAAAACCAAATGCAAGCAAACAACAACAGAGAGAGAGAATGCAATGTTGTGTTCCACATTCAGCCCTCAAAGTGCTTTCTCTGAGTGTAGATGGCTCTCTTCAATCACAAGATCACTGGTACTGGTTTGAATCATCTCATTGTTGAAGAGAGTCACACGACACGCTCATCTCCAAAGCACCTCAGAGAATGATGTTACACTGGTACCTATATAAGCTGTTTCAGAACCCAACGGAAGGCATGTAGTCAACTAGACAAGTAAATTAGACCGTTGATGGAAGACTGTGGGAGCATACAGATCAAAATTTAACAGAAAGGGAAAGTGTATGCTAACTCCAACAAGAATCAAGTTGCCCTCACAGAGTTTCCACTCTATGGGAAGGGGGGAGTGGTGCTGTCAAGGGTGGTAAACTATATAAATGAAAATGTACTGTACATAAACTTTGTACACTAGCGAATTCCATTCCAGAGCTGATGACCCAAGGAGGTTGATAAGTGAAATCTTGCATATGCCCCAAAAGCCATTTGTTTCATTATAGAAAAACTAAAATAGCAAAAAACTGGAATAAATTATGGGCCCTGGGCAAACACATATAGTAAGGAATGAATGTAAGGAATGAAAGACAAAAGACTAAGATGTGACAAAATAAAAATCTGATGAGGAAGAGAGCACCAACAGCTAAGGGGCAGGAATTAAGGCAACCCTCAGGGTCTCCAGAGAGCTGAGTTGAGCCTTGAACAAAGACTGCACAAAAAAGGGAGCAAGAAGGCTGTTGGTGTAGAGTATACACATTCAGGAGATTCAGGAACCAAGCTAAAATGTAAGTAGAATGACCTCTTACTTTTCCACATCCTACTAACTCTAAATTACTAGGGGTCACTTTTCAGATTCTATGCAACCCCTCCCAACATTTAACAGCTAAGCAAATTATGGCCCAGGGAAGTTCTATATTCTTCATGAAATTCAAAAAAATTCAACTTCACCAGTACAAAATGAGTGAGGCATTAAGACTATTTGATAGCTGTTCTTAAAGAGATCTCAAGATTTTAGCAGATTCAAGGCCACTATGAGCCTGCCAAGTCATGTCATAGCCACACAAGCTAATGGCACCTGCATCTCATTAGAGATTAAATCCCTTCCTATTCTGCCCTTGTCCATCCTCATTCGTAACATCACGTTCAGCCCTAGGCACCACAACAACACTGTTAAACTGGCCAGTTTCTAACCAGACAATCAAAATGGCAAATTCCCTAGAATCTCTGCCGGAGGAGGCCCAGTTGAAGGAGCTAGGCAGACTAATGCTACACTAGGGAAGTGTTGAGATGAGGGGACAAAAAAGGGGTGGTTCAACTATTTGGATTTTTTCAATTACAAGGCGGATTAACTTTATCCTGTTTGGGCCCAGAGGGCAGAATCAGGAGCTAAATGAGTGGAAGCTGCAAAGACACAAAAAAGTATTAGGTTTCATATCTGAGGGTTTGGGGGGGAGGGGGGTGAATGATAACAATTACAGTTATCATAAATTATAGCTAAAGAGAGGCATATTAATGAAGAAGATGCTGAAATGAAGGCTGACAATGAAATGGGAGACTAATTTGGGCTGAAGAAGAAAATTCCTGCTGTATAAGTAAAACTGGAACGGAAGAAGAGAATACTAGAACATGGGAAAAGAGCTTGAGCTGAAGAACAGTACTAAAGCAGAAAAATAATGTGAAGTTAAGGAAGAGTATGGAAGGAGAAGTAGGAGTCGAGATGAAAGACCTAAATAAGAGAAGGAAGAATATAAGAACTCAAGAGTGATGGCAGCATGACTATTAAAGGAAGAGGAGTAAAAGGAAAAGCTGGAAGAAGAAGGGGAAATAAAGAGGAAGATGGAAGAGGAAAAAGAGGAGGAAAAAATGGGAGAAGGAAAACATGGGAGGAAGAGGGGGTAAGAAAAAAAGGAGATAAACTGTTGAGAAATTACAGGTAGTACAAGATTTTGAAGAAAGTTATAGTGCTTGGTACAAAAATGGAAAAGCAGTCTTGAAGTACTGAATTTCAATATGACAAAGTCTGCCTAGTAAAACCGCTTCTTATTTGAGATTATCATTCTTGTGTATGCCTTCTCTCACTATCTCCTTTTCTCTATTCCTTTCCAATTACAATAATATCTAAGAGAGCCTCTTCCTGCCCAAACTGTCTTGGAGTACTCAGAATGGATTTTTTCTTTTCCCTGCCTCATCATCTACACTCAACTCATCTATATAGGGGCACAGCAGCTCCTTGAGAACAAGGACTGAGGGATTGTCATTTTTCCCATTATGACCTTCTATATATGTAGGCACTTAATCTCTGTAGGTGAAATTGGATCAAGTTAAGTTCCATGGAGATGAATTACCCAAACATACGTATGTTTCAATAAGGATACAACCAAGGAAGCTAGAGACTCTCATCAAGATTATTCTACTAGAAAAGGAAGGAATTTGTGGCCAAAAAAGAATCGGAGTACATTATTGAAAAATAATGGATAACTTTTTATTATTACAGCTTTTTATTTACAAAACATATGCATGGATAATTTTTCAACATTGACCCTTGCAAAATCTTCTGTTCCAATTTTTCTCTTCCTTATCCTCATCCCTTCCCCTAGATGGCAGGTAGTCCAATACACATTAAGTAGGTTAAAGCATATGTTAAATCCAATATGTGTATACATATTTATACAGTTATCTTGTGACACAAGAAAAATCGGATCTAGAAAGAAAGAAAAAACCTGAGAAGGAAAACAAAAATGCAAGCAAACAATAACAGAAAGAATGAAAATGCTATGTCCACACTCATTTACCATAGTTCTCTCTCTGGTTGTAGATGACTCTCTTCATTACTGAACAACGGTAACTGGTTTGAATCAAGGAATGGATAATTTTGATTATATTAAGTTTAAAAGGTTGTTTTAAAAAAAAAAAAAAAAAACAGAATCAACGCAGACCAGATTAGAAGGGAAGTAATAAACTGGGGAAAAAATTTATATTCAAGAGGTCTGATAAAGACTTCATTTCCAAAATATATAAAGAACTGACTCAAATTTAAAAGAATGTAAGCCATTCTCCAATTGATAAATGGTCAAAGGACATGAACAGACAATTTTCAGATGAAGAAATTTAGACCATTTCTAGTCATATGAAAAAGTGCTCTAAATCACTATTGATTAGAGAAATGCAAATTAAGACAACTCTGAGGTCCCACTACACACCTCTCAGACTGGCTAAGATGATAGGAAAAGATAATGTACAATGTTGAAGGGGATGCGGGAAACTGGGACATTAATACATTGTTGGTGGAATTGTGAATTGATCCAACCATTCTGGAGAGCAATTTGGAACTATGCCCAAGGGCTAACAAATTGCACATCCCCTTTGGTGCAACAGTGTTTCTACTGAGCTTATATCCTAAAAAAATCTTAAAGGAAGGAAAGGGACCTGTATGTGCACGAATGTTTGTGGCAGCCATCTTTGTAGTGGCCAGAAACTGGAAACTGAGTGGATGCCCACCAATTAGAGAATGGCCGAGTAAATTGCGGTACATGAATGTTATGAAATATTATTGTTCTGTAAGAAATGGCCAGCAGGATGATTTCAGAAAAGCCTGGAGAGACTTACAGCAACTGATGCTGAGTGAAATGAGCAGAACCAGGAGGAGATCATTGTACATGGCATCAGCAAGATTATACTATGAGCAACTGTGATGGATGTGGCTCTTTTCAACAATGAGGTGATTCAGGCCAATTCCCATGATCTTGTGATGAAGAGAGCCATCTACTCCCAGAGAGAACAGTGGGAACTGAGTATGGATCATAACATAGCATTTTCACTCCTTTTATTGTTTGCTTGCATTTTGTTTTCTTCAACATTTTTTCCTTTTTGGTCTGATTCTTATTGTGCAGTATGATAATTGTGGAAATATGTATAGAAGATTTGCACATGTTTAACATATATTGGATTACTTGCCATCTAGAGAAAGGGGTGAGGAGAAGGGGGAGGAACTTAGAACACAAGGTTTTGCTAGGGTAAATGTTGAAAATTATCTATGCACATGTTTTAAAAATAAAAAGCCTTAATAATTTTTTTAAAAAGATTCTTCTACTTGGCATAATATTTACTTACTATTCTGGTCTTGGGAGAACAAAAGGCCTAACTATAACCACATAATGCATGAAATCAATATATTAGTTCAATTGCACAGTCCTTAGTTATTTCCTTGTCTTTTTCTAGAGAGGCAGCATGACAGAGGGGCCAGCACATTTGATTTAGAGTCAAGAAGACTTGGCTTCAAACTATATCTCTGGCACTTATTTTGGTCAACCATGACCAAGTCACCTTTAAGCCTCAATTTTGTCATCTGCAAAACGAGTACCTTTCTCATAAGGCTGTTGTAAGGTCCAAATGAGATAATGACAGAAGGCTTTGGGCAAACTTTCAAGTGCTAAATAAATAGCTGCTACTATTTTTCTAGGATTTGAGTTACGACCATTAATTTCTATTTTCTCCCTAGAAACCCAACTTGGATGACTACAATGACACAGCACTGTACACTTACAAATCATCCTGTGTATCATTTTATCTAGTACTTACAACAGCCACAGACAGAAGCTAATGTAGGTAGCACACCCATTTTACAGATGAGAAGCTGAGACTTTTGGAGGATTAGTCAAATATTAACTGTCAAAAGAGTCATGAGACGGGAGCCCAGATTTCCTGACTCCAAATCCACTTTGGGTGTTTTTTTCCGCACTACACCAAGTCACCTCTCTGAAGTCTACTGTCCTCTATCTTTATTAAGGCTTCTATATAAGTTCCTCGATTCAAGCAGGGACTTATATTCTCATATCCTTTTGATCACCTTTCTTTACTAATTGACAAAATATTCACACTTAAGGCTGTACAAATATTTTTCATCGATGCTATTTACTTTAATGAAATTGTAGAGCCATGACCAACTGAAATATCTGCCTTCAAGTAATTCCAGCTCATTTTTACAGCAGCCTGGAATTAGAAAATGAACCAAATAAATGCCACTTGTTATTGTTGTCGCAAGGTCAGGAGGCCAAATTCACCAGACCACTTGAGAAAATGGACAGAGAAGCAACAGGACTAAGTAATTGATTGCCCCAGAACAATGAGCCTCCTTAGTGAGTTCCCACCACAGGTTTGTGGGAGGCAGAAAATAGGGTCCTCTGGCTCCCACATTTCAGACACAAGAGGAAATGAATACAATTATGCAGTTTCCCCCATCTTTGGGGAGACGAGGCCTTTTTTTCTATTTCCTTTTTGTCCCTCTCCATTTGACTCAAGCACTTAGCAAAGTTATCATTGAAAAACCACAGGTATTATAAACTGTCCTGCCTTCTTAAGGAGAAAAGCTGGGAACCGCCCCAAAGCAAAGACACAAAGCCATGAGCAAGATGAATGACTGCCCTTCTCAGCAGAGGTCAGCTTCTGAGTAAGCAAGGAAGACAACAATAAAACCACTTGGAGAAGAATTCACTTTAGAAAACCAATGGTCTTCAGCTCTCATTTTGTTGGGCTGGGGGTTGATTTTTTTTTCCCTTTTCAAATCACTAATGAAAAGGATGAGATATTTTGATTCACAACTTTCCCAAGTTCCGAGTTACTCTAGTGGGAAAAGTCTCAAGTGGAGTTGTCTTATTATGTTACCTCTGCCGTTGAGAGCACCTGCTGTTCAGTCACTTCAGCACCAAAAGCCTTCACTGAGATTTGAGGGGCCTAATAACCCAGTCAGGATGAGATACATCATCCTTGAACTGGATGTCTATGGGGTCATCTAAAAAGAAATTTAGATTTTTACAAATTAAGGGGAACAAGTGAAATGAGAAAGTGAAATTAAGGGAACATTCATACTGTTAGGGAAGAAGTCGACAATCAATGGGCATGACCAGACAAGGTGGATATTATATAGGGATGTGTGTATATGCAGGTTTTCCTGTTGTTTGCCCCAAGGGTTTACTGGAGGAAGCAAGTATAGGTGGGAAATACTGAGGGGTAGGCCTCCAAAAGATTAATAAAATAGTTATTATCATACTTTGTTAAGTGGGTTCTGTTATCGTCCATCTTTGCTGCTTTAAATACTAAAATTACAGTATTACAAATGGGCATTAAGAACATCTGCCTTCCCAGCCCCCACTGTTTTGTTCCAACACTGCAACCATGCAGTTTTATTTCTAACTCTTTGTTAACCAGGCCTGAATTTCCCTCCTTTTGCTGTTGTCATTCAATAAAGATGATTTTCATTTCCAAATACTTTTTTATATATACTGCCATGCTTCCACAATAGAGAGATTAAACCTTTGGTAACATTCTTCATCTTGGCTTCATCATCACCATTCCTCCTCTCTCATTATGTCCCGTTTCCCACCATTCCCTGCTCTGGTACTATGCCCTATACTTTTTTTTTTTTTTTTTTGCCCTTCTGCTGTACTCCAAACACCTGTCTGCTCTTCAGAACTCCCATATCCTTCGGGGTCCTCGTCTGTGTGAGAATAAGTGACAACCAAGGTGATCGCGACAATCAGTTATCTCTTTAAGGAAGAAGTTCTCAGGAAGTGGGCACTGCTAAATCCTTTAGAGAAGTACTCTGGATTTAAACAAGGTAGCTATTTGGCATTCAGAAGGTTAAAAAGTGAGTCTGTCTTCATCATTTAAGATATTTAGGGGGGAACAGTTAACTGACAAATTCACAAGGTTCTTGTCATAAGTTGGAATCTGATGACCATATCTAGTTTTTCTAATTGGTGATTGCATGTCTCACATATCCTGTGTTTGTAAAATGGATTGTTATCTTTAAAGGCCTATCAGCTCTGGAAGATTATTATTTTAAAATGATAATTTAGAAAGATCTGGGAGTCTCTTTCTTTCAGGAAGTGACTTGAAGCAGAATAAGATGATTAAAAAGGTAGTTGATGAAAAGTTTTCCCAGGTTTTCTTCTATGGATGATTTTACTATGAATCTTCCAAAGAAAAAAATCATATCATATATGAAATATTTATACATCGGCAAAGATGCCAATGGACATTTGATATAAAAAAGTAATGCAAACCCAAGGGTCCTGTGTCCTAATAATGTTAGTATTTGCAGAGAGAGAAAGAGGAGAGAGAGCTGTCTTTGAAGTCCATCTTCATGAAGTAATTCTGTTTCAAATTGGCTCAGGAAAAAGAATTAATATTAAAAATCTGACTTTAGTAGGTTTTTTTAATTCAAGTCAAATACGCGAAAATCATATTGATAAAATTTGAATCAGTACGGAGGATGCATTAAGCTTTTATCAGTGATCCTCATGAAACATTCTTGTTTACTCACTTAAATAATACATTGAAGCTCTGTTGAAACTACCTAAAAGTACACTCTACCCTAGGAAGGGAAAACTCTTGAGAAGCTAAGATTTTCCCAGAGTAGAATCCCCCCAGCTTGTTGCCTCAGGCTGGCACTGGGCATCTACTAGAAGGGCGGCATTTTCAACTGGATGGATCTCAACTCTAGAGCTTAGAAGGGCTCTTAAAGGTCATGTAGTGAATCTTCCTCATTTTCTGAGCCTCAGTGGCAATATGGTACAAGGAAAAGTACACTACATCGAGAGGAAGAGGATTTGGCTTCCCATGCTGGCCCTGCATTTCCATCCCATTTGTGGGATCCTGAAAAAAAAAAAAAAACCACTAAAACTGTCTAGACATTAATTTCCTACTCTAAAAACACAGAAATCTAATGATTCCAATGGACTCTTTCCAGCTCTAAATATCTGAATCTAAATCTAAATCTCTAAATTCCACCATACCACAGAAACAAAATGTATACCCAACCTCTCTCTTTGTTCCATATGGACCGACTCTCCTGAGGGGATACAGAAAACACCTTTCAGTGTCTTGCCATACCCAGGGATTCCTTCAAGAGATGTCTTCTGATTAGACATACCAGGCCCACATTGCCCTTTCATGTTTGTGGCACAAAGCTTTCTAACTGAATCTGGGAAGACAGGGTAAATCCTGTAAGGATGTGTGGAGAGTATGTGTTGGGGGGATAGTGCAATGGAAATTGTTTCGTCTTCCTCTTTCTCTCCCGTCCCTTGTACTCATCCCCTCTATTTCAGTTGGGAGAAGCAGGGTTTGGATGAGCGAACGGTGGGCCTGAAACTCGGTGGGTGGGCAATATGGATAATAGAAAGATTCATTAAAGGTGAGGGAGACCAAGAGTTACATCTCTCTGAAACAATTCTTAATCCACCAGGAAGCCCAATCTGCAAGATTTTTCTATAAGGAAGTAACCAACATTCTCTACCCTTGACTCCATGTACTCGGAAACATATAAGCTGACTTTCAGGAACAAAGCCAAGATGGCAGAGTGAAGCCTGAAGCTGCTCAAACTCTCCCGGGATCCCTAGAAAACTACATGAAACCAAGCCTCTGAATAGAGTCTGATGGAATGAAACTACTCTCCAGCTCAAGACAGAATGGAAAGACTTCAAGAAAGATCAGTCTCACTGGGGTGGAAAGGGTGTTCAGCCCAGCTCAGACGGAGTCTGGGAAAGCCTGCGAAAGCATCTTAATCAACAGCTGAGACATTCAGTCCTGGCTCAATAGAGGAACACATCAGTAGGGCAGCCTACAGGCCCAGATCAGAAGGCAAATTCTGGGAAACTGGGCTGTTTCCTGAACAGAACAAAGATACCCTGAAAACACAAGGGGCCCCTCTGCTCAAAGCCAAAGCTCAGAGCTGCACAGGAAGCTTGGCAGGAGCACAACTCCACCTTAAAAGTAAAAAGAAGAAACAAGCAAGTTACTGATGTCTCTTGATACAGAGGGACCATAGAAAATCTCCATGGCTGATTCACTTTCAAACATCAGCTAAGGAACCCTCAGGTGAGGCATTCAACAGAACAATGTCACATTGCCATCTCAAGAGCGAGCGACAACAACGAAACTGACTTAGTAACAACTTGGATATTCTAGACAAGGTAGACTATTGGGCTCTCAGGGCAGCGAAAAGGCACAGAGTTCACCTCCCAGGCAGCCTGTGATGACCGCTACCAGAGAGAACCATCCCTCAGCTATCTCATAACAGATGCTGGCTAGATTTCAGTGCCTTACAAAGCATACCATCAGAAATTCTTCCTAACTGCAAGTGTCTAGGTTAAATCACTCCCTATTGAAATTTAATCCAATTTCTCCTTCTTTGGTCAGTGCTCCTCACCTTCACACAGAAGCTTCGATAGGCTTGTTATCTACAGAGTTCCTATTCATCAAAATAGCAGTTGTAAGAAGAAAGCTTGCTCAGGTTGTGTCTGTACATTGCCTGAGACTAACTGAATCATAAGAAATCAGATGGCTGGCATTTCAGCGCATGCTAATTAGATGGAGGAAAGGAGTAACTATATGACTCCAATATCTACATGGAAAAATCATTCCAAAGTCAGTGGCTTCCAGCAATCTGGCTCACATCATCATCAACATTTTCACCTGCTTTCAGCCTTGCCAAGCATAAATGAGAGACCACATCTTGATTTCATGGGATCTAACTTTGTTCTGAGAATCAGTTCAAGACTTACAGTGGTGTGCAAATTAAGGACAAAGTTAACCCGTGACATAATTTAATGACATATAATAATCCATACCAATTCCATATGCGGGTCGATGTTTTATCTGCAGTATGTCTTCCTTTTTTCTACAATTTATTTCATACAAATAGTCCTTGAGCTCACAAAATTTGGACATCTTGATTTTTCCTCATGAAATCATACTTTGATCATATTGGATGTTAAGCATAAGCATACCTGTGATGAAAGGTCCATTTTTCGAAGTCTAGTTTTGATTACAGCCCATTTGTTGTTCAGTTATTCGCAGTCAGAGGTGATCCTCCATGACGCCATGTTGGGGTTTTCTAGGCAAACGTACTAGAGTGGTTTGCCATTTCCTTCTCCAGATCACTTTACAGATGAGGAAATTGAAGAAAAAGAGCTAGGTGACTTGCCCAGAGTCATCCAGTAAGGAAGTATCCAAGTCCAAATTTGAACTCAGATATTGCTGATTCCAAACATGGCACTCTATCCACTGCAGTATCACCTCACTGCTCTTCGAGTTCATTGTTTTTTTCCAAAAAACATTTAAATCAGTTAAGTCCCCAGGCCACTGAAGCATGTTTATCTCTACAGCTTGGATCAATTATTCAACTTACTGTTGCATGATCCAAGGCTGTGTTGCAGCATTCTATCCCCACTAGGAAATTCCTGTAACTCAAAAACAATTCTGCTTCTGATGACAGCAACATTTTCACGAGAGGGCATCATTCCTTCCCTGATAAAGACAAGACCCCCAGGCCCACCAAAAGTTTTAGAAAATCCCCCAAACTTTTTAGACAGCGAGTGTTTTATAGTCTAAGGAAGATGCCCAGATCTTCCAACCTCACCTGGACTTCTAACAAATGGCTTTGACATAACCAAGGATGAAAAAGAAAATTTCATTAGTCAAATTTATATTTTGCAAATCTTAAAGAATGATGTCTTTGTATTGTCCCAACCAAGGCAGGTATTTTTTCCTCGTGCCCATCATTAATAGCTCTTCTTCTGACCTTCCAACAGGCAGGGCTTTGTGGAGGTTTCTGCATCTTTTCAGAGGATTAACTGAGCCATTTTCCAATAAGAGTTTTTCAGCACTTGGTAGCACCTTAATTTCACTTTTCTGTTTTTATGTGCCTGATATAATTCTGTGGTGATCCTGAATAATTCTTGAAATTCTTGCTGTACTCCCACCATGAGAAGCTACAATATGTCTAAATGATCACTGAAATGTCTACTCTTTAAGAGCTTCCATTTTTGTCTATTTCCTTGAAATATTGGCCATTCTTAAAACCTCTGCATTTTTTTAAAAGTAGAACAATGCAACACATGCACATCACAAAATCCAGCACTTAACAGCGAACAAAGATGGGGAAAGCAGCTAAATCTGGATTAAGATCTGGTAATGATCTATCCAATATTAGATTTGTGAATCAGTTTAGTTGCTGTGTAAGTACAGAGGCATGCTAACTGTACCAGATCTAAAATTATATTATAAAGCAGCAGTTACTAAAACCATCTGGTATTGCCTAAGAAGTAGACTAGATGATCAATGGAATAGGTTAGGTTCAAAGGACAAAACAGCCAATAACTTTAATAATCTAGTGTTTGACAAACCCAAAGACCCCAGTTTTGGGGATAAGAACTCATTATTTGACAAAAATTGCTGGGAAAATTGGAAATTAGTATGGCAGAAACTAGGCATGGACCCACACTTAACACAGTACACCAAGATAAGATTAAAATGGGTTCATGACCTAGGCATAAAGAATGAGATTATAAAGAAATTGGAAGAGCATAGGATAGTTTACCTCTCAGACCTGTGGAAGAGGAAGGAATTTACGACCAAAGAAGAACTAGAAACCACTATTGACCAATAGAAAATTTTGATTATATCAAACTGAAAAGTTTTTGTACAAACAAAACTAATACAGACAAGATTAGAAGGGAAACAATAAACTGGGAAAACATTTTTACAGTCAAAGGTTCTGATCAAGGCCTCATTTCCAAAATATATAGAGAATTGACTCTAATTTATAAGAAACCAAGCCATTCTCCATTGATAAATGGTCAAAGGATATGAACAGATAATTCTCAGATGAAGAAATTGAAACTATTTATAGCCATATGAAAATATGCTCCAAATCATTATTAATCAGAGAAATGCAAATTAAGACAACTCTGAGATACCACTACACACCTGTCATATTGGCTAGAATGACAGGGAAAGATAATGGGGAATGTTGGAGGGGATATGGGAAAACAGGGACACTGACACATTGTTGGTGGAATTGTGAACACATCCAGCCATTCTGGAGAGCAATTTGGAACTATGCTCAAAAAGTTATCAAACTGTGATTACCCTTTGATCCAGCAGTGTTTCTACTGGGCTTATTATACCCCAAAGAGATACTAAAGAAGGAAAAGGGATCTGTATGTGCCAAAATGTTTGTGGCGACCCTGTTTGTAGTGGCTAGAAGCTGGAAAACGAATGGATACCCATCAATTGGAGAATGGTTGGGTAAATTGTAGTATCTGAATGTTATGGAATATTATTGTTCTGTAAGAAACGACCAGCAGGATGATTTCAGAAAGGCCTGGCGAGACTTACATGAACTGATGCTAAGTGAAATGAGCAGAACCAGGAGATCATTATATATCTCAACAACGATACTGTATGAGGATGTATTCTGATGGAAGTGGATTTCTTCGACAAAGAGAAGATCTAACTCAGTTTCAATTGATCAAGGATGGACAGAAGCAGTTACACCCAAAGAAAGGACACTGGGAAATGAATATAAACTGCTTGCATTTTTGTTTTTCTTCCCGGGTTATTTCTACCTTCTGAATCCAATTCTCCCTGTGCAACAAGAAAACTGTTTAGTTCTGCACACATATATTGTATCTAGGATATACTGTAACCTATTTAACATGTAAAGGACTGCTTGCCATCTGGGGGAGGGGGTGGAGGGAGGGAGGGGAAAAATTGGAACAGAAGTGAGTACAAGGGATAATGCTGTAAAAAATTACCCTGGCATGGGTTTTATCAATAAGAAGTTATTTAAAAAAAAAAAAAAAAGGATACTAGTAAGTACAGAGGCATGACCATCACTGTCACCAAATGAAATCACAGCATAAAGATTGCTTGTCAAGTAATTCGCACACCACTGGAGTTCTTCATTGAAATGTGACCAGCAACCATGGAGAAATGTTCAGGTGAGACTGAACACCAGCTATAAACATCAGAAATTTCACTTTAAAAGTAATGGAAGCCAATTCTCTTTTTCTTTCAGTTTTGGGATCCTTAAACTAGCTCAGTGGCTAGAAGAGAGTTCCCCGTAGACAGCTGGTCAGTGTTACTAATGGGTTTATATCCCAAAGAGATCATAAAGAAGGGAAAGGGACCTGTATGTGAAAGAATGTTTGTGGCAGCCATCTTTGTAGTGGCCAGAAACTGGAAACTGAGTGGATGCCCATCAGTTAGAGAATGGCTGAATAAATTGTGGTATATGAATGTTATGGAATATTATTGTTCTGTAAGAAATGACAGCGGGATGATTTCAGAAAGGCCTGGAGAGACTCACATGAACTGATGCTGAGTGAAACGAGCAGAACCAGGAGATCATTATATACCTCAACAATGATACTGTTTGAGGATGTATTCTGATGGAAGTGGATTTCTTTAATAAAGAGAGCTTTAATTGATCAAAGATGGACAGAAGCAGCTACACCCAAAGAAAGAACACTGGGAAATGAATATAAACTGCTTGCATTTTTGTTTTTCTTCCCAGGTTATTTATAACTTCTGAATTCAATTCTCCCTGTGCAACAAGAGAACTGTTCGGTTCTGCACACATATATTGTATCTAGGATATACTGTAACCTATTCAACATGTAAAGGACTGCTTGCCATCTGGGGGAGGGGGGTGGAGGGAGGGAGGGGAAAAATCGGAACAGAAGTGAATGCAAGGGATAATTCTGTAAAAAATTACCCTAGCATGCATTCTATCAATAAAAAGTTATTTAAAAAAAAAAACACATTCATATGAGCCATTCTCCAATTGATGGGCATCCACTCAGTTTCCAGTTTCTGGCCACTACAAAGAGGGCTGCCACAAACATTCTTGCACATACAGGTCCCTTTCCTTTCTTTAAGATCTCTTTGGGATATAAGCCCAGTAGTAGCGCTGCTGGATCAAAGGGTATGCACAGTTTGATAACTTTTTGAGCATAGTTCCAAATTGCTCTCCAGAATGACTGAATGTATTCACAGTTCCACCAACAATGTATCATTGTCCCAGTTTTCCCACATCCCCTCCGACATTCAGCATTATTTTTTCCCATCATCCTAGCCAATCTGAGAGGTGTGTAGTGGTATCTCAGAGTTGTCTTAATTTGCATTTCTCTGATTAATATTGACTGATTCAAGCCAATTATAATAGACTTGTGATGAAGAAAACCATCTGCATCCAGAGATAAGTCTATGGGGACTGAATGTGGATCACACATAGTATTTTCACCTGTTTTTGTAATTTGCTTGCTTACGTTTTTCTTTCTCATTTTTCCCACTTTTGATCTTATTTTTCTTGTGGAAATGTGTTGAGAAGAATGTGGAAATATGTTGAGAAGAATTGTACATTTTCAACCTATGTGGGATTGCTTGCTGTCTAAGGGAGGGGGAGAAAGAGGGAGAAAAATTTGGAAGACAAGGTTTTACAAGGGTTAATGTAGAAAAATTATCCATGCATTTGTTTTGAAAATAAAAAGCTTTAACTAAAAAAGTGAATGTTGAAAACTATCTTTATGGCTATTTGAAAATATATAATACCATTAAAAAATACATCACAAGAAAAAAAAATTGTTTTTAAAGTTCAAGCCAAGAATTTATAGCTTGGAAATTAGCAAATCAGTTTGATTTCCTGTTTTGTTGACTGTCTAAACTTGAGAAACTAACGCAGTAATACAAATTAAACTTCAAAGGATGTCACGTGTACATTTTTTTCCCCAGAAAATCAATTGTTAAACACCCCTGGATGACAGATTCTGAACTGAAAAGAGCTGAGATTCCCTGAAGTCCATTATTCTACAGAGAGGGAAACCGAGGCCTGAAAGAAGTGACTCACCCAAGGTTGCAGAGGCAGCAAGCATCAGCGCTAGGATTCAAATCCAAGTCTTCTGAGCCCTTTCCACTGCAGAAATCAAAATGAACAGAAAGAAAGTCCATTTGCCACATCATATCTGCCATATCAGGTATATCTGTCCACCCAGGAGAAGAGAGAAAATATAATAGTGATCAGAAACAAAATGAAAAGTTTTTTAGAAAATAGTGAAATCCATTTGACAGTAACTGAAATGGCATTTTCCAGATGGAGTTGGAAGGGGGTCTAAACTAATAATTCTTCCAGATTTTCACTGATGCAGGTCTGAAAATCACCTGAAACTTATCTTAGAGCACTCTCTGAGTGGTTAAATGCCTTACCCAGAGTCCCATGCCTTCATGTTAAAGATAACAGTTGAACTCAGGTCTTGCTGATTCCAAAACATTTATCCAACTAAATGTTATCCAACATTTAGGGTTCTTGTGGCCCCCTTTGCTGAGCAAAAGCACTTGTGCAGCCCACGCGGGGGAAAGTCCAGACAATCTGAGCTCATCTTGGGTATTTATTTCTTCTCCACAGTATATTACTGCAACATATTTGGTTTACACCTTGCTTGTGCATCAAACGTGAATGTTTGAAGGCCAAATCAGGGTCCTTTTCCCTAGGTACAATTGAATTGCACAGAGAAATTCTCCATGCAAATTTTTAGGGGCAACTGCCTTGTGCCTTTATTTGTCCACCTGTCTCTCATTTTGAGGCTGCAAGCATTCAATTTGGGAAGCAATTCAATTATACTTGACTTCTTGGAGTTTAATACAATTGTACTTGATATTTTGAGTGGAATTCAGTTGTACTCCAAAAAGTGAAACAGAACGCATTTTCATTTGAATAATGTCAAACAGAACTTAGTTGCAGTCTCCAATGTAGGAGGAGATCCCTGATTTCTTTCTTTCTATGGAGTTCCATATTCAGTTTCTCATACTCCTGAGAAAGAGGCAGGATAACAGGCCATCGAAGTTGTATAAATCTAGGATCTTATGGTTACTCCTATTCAAATAATGACTGCATATATTATAGTAACATAATGAAATAATAATATAAAAATAATATTTATATAGCATTTTCCAAAATTTGCAAAACACTACAAATATCACCTCATTCCAGCCTCAACAGCCCCATGATACATGTGCCATATGTGTTATCTTGCTTATTTTACCAAGAAATCGAGGTACACAGAGAACAAGTCAACTATTTAGGGTCACACAGCTACTACTAATTAGAGGTAGTAACAAAGGCAGCCCCCTCACCCCTAGATACAGGGGTGTCAGGAATACATCTTCCAGAGTTCAATTCTAGCCTCAGAAACTTACTGGCTATGTGATCATGGGCAAGTCACTTCACCCCATTTGCCTCAGTTTCCTCATTTGTAAAAATGAACTGGAAAAGGAAACAGCCAACCATTCCATGATCTCTGCCAAGAAAACCCCAAGGGAGTGACAAAAGGTCAGACATGACTAAAAACGACTGAGTCTTCCTGGATCCACACCTAGCCCTCATCCTGCTAAGCTGAGAAAGGAGGGAAAAATTAAAGGGGAGGGGTTTTTTCTGGGATCACACAATGATCCCAGAAAAACCCCTCCCCTTTAATTTTCATAACTATTATTTCACAACAATTAATTTACAACAATTTTAAGACATTAATGAAAACCAAATGTGCTAAGTAAGCCCTTATTTTGGGTTAAGTACGATTAAATGCTGAGCATACAAACACTAAGGCAGCCCCTTCCCTCAAAGGGCCTGCATTCTCATAGGGGAGCAGGGGCCACTGCTGGGGACTGGGGCAAAGGAGAGTTGACCAATACTCTCCTTCCTGGAACAAGGACAGATTGGCCTAGGGTGCAGAAATGGAAGAGGAGAAAACAAGGGTAACCCTGTGTCTCGAGAAGATGGCTGAGGAGTCTGAGGTAAAGTAAAGCATTGCTGGGGATCACCCAAAGTAGAATAGCAGGAGAAGAACTGACCAACTAAGAAAGAAGAGGCCTTACTGCTAAATTCAACAGGTAAAAGGATCAGAAGTTCCAGGGCTTGGTTCCTGACTGGAAGAAGAAGAAAGCCAAGGAAATCATGGCCAACTTCAACAATGTGCCAGCTCATTTCTGAAGTGCCCAGGGAAAGCTTTTTTTTCTTATGACTTTGACTGCTTTACATAACAATGATTAAAAAAACTTTAAACACAAGTTCTTTTTCCTTCTAAAACAGCTGCAAACACTCATATTTACAGAAAGATATGATTTAATTTCACACCGCTCTAAAAAAATACCCAATTTAAAACTTAATCTGAACATTTATAGGATGATTTCTCTCAGGCAATATGTACACACTGACTGGAGCTGGCAGGTAAGAAAAGGGAATTTGGTCAAACAATTTGTATTTTTGTCTTTTCTTTGGCTCTACAGAATGGCAAGTAGCCTCGTTGCCTCAAGTTTTCATTAAGTGCCTACCATGAGAAAGAATCATGTTGCTGTAGCAGATCTTAATAGGAGGAATGATTCCATACCCAAGATATCAAGTAGACTGACCGTCATCTCCCTGTTGCCTAAACTCGGTGACATCATCAGAGGGTGGAACTGAGCCAACAGCACTCTCTTTACTGAAGGGAGCTGGAAGCTTGGTCTATAGTTGGACTCCTCCCCTAATGAGAGAAATTGAGGAATCAAGGCCTACAGAAGAAAAAAAAAAAAAAAAAACCACGTGTAAGTCATCTATTTGACCAAGTCTTTAGGCTGATTGCTGAAAGATTGAATGGGCCTGTGAACATTTACGTTCTCTCGTTGTAATTCCATTCACCAAGCTTCATTTTGTACAAAACGATGTGTCCAGCACTTAGCTAGGCACCAGCAAAACAACATTACAACAATGAAAAATATTCCCAGTCCTCAAAGAGTTGATATTGTCCTGGAAAGTGCATATAAATAGATAGGTGAATGAAATGAAGTGAGAAAGGAGAGAGCAATCCAACTATGTGGATCTGAGCAGAGTTTTGGTAGAAGTGAGTCCCCCAAATGAAGTCTTGAATGACACTGGAGTTTGAAGGAAGAAAGAATGAAGTCATCACATTCTGGAAATAGGGTATGTCCTGTGCAAAAATGGCAGCCAGAAATGGAACGCAGAGCCAGGAAACAACAAAGGTGGAGGGCACAGGAAGCTAATGTAAGGAACAGCAAGTCTGAGGAGGTTGATGAAAGCCTGACAGTGACCGGCTGCTAAATGTCACCTTGGGAACTGAAATTGCGTCCTGTGGCCAATAGTGAGAAATCCTGAACATTCTTCCACATGGGCAGTGGTGCAGTCAGCCTCTGACTTAGCACAATTATTTTGGCGGCTCTACAGAAGGCAGAATGGAGAGGCAAGAGATGAGAAAGCAAGATGACCAAATGGGAAGTTATTGTGACAGTTCAAGTTAGAGATAATGAGGACAAGAACCGTGCTGGGGGCCATGGAAATGCCGCAAAGGGCATAAACGGTGGTGTAGAATTAGAATCTACTAGTCTTGGCAATTGGTTAGCTAGAGGAAATGAAAAGGAGGAAAGAAGCAAAGAGGATTGGGAGGGAACAAATTAGCACAATTGGAAAGATGGTGGTGCCCAAACCAGAAACCAATTCAGAAGGTGCATATGATATGACTATAGGAAATACTACTGGAGGCAGAGAACAGGATTTCAAGTCTGGAAGATGTGAGTTCAAATCCAGTTTCAGGCACTTCCTAGATATAGGACTTTGGGCCAAATCAACTGACCTTTCCCGGCCTCAGTTTCCTTATCTATAAAATGAGGATATTGGGAGCATCAATTCCCGAGACTGTGAAGCTCAAATGAGATAATAAATGCACAGTGCTTAACATGGTGCCTGACACATAGTGTTACACAAAGTTTACCTATTATTATCGTTGTTGTTATTGTTGTAAAGATCAAATGAGATAACATTGGTAAAAAGCTCTGTAAGCATTTAATTTCCATACAGATGCTAATTATCATGATGATTCCGTGCAATAAGCAATCACTTCAACCTGTCTGCCTCGGTTTCCTCATACAAACGTGGAGCTTGAGAGCGAGATTACAAATGGCTATATCCATATGGGACTCAGCTGCATAAAGAGTATAATTAAGCCCATGAGAGTGTACGGGGTCACCAAAAAAGAGGGTGTAGAGAGAGAAGGCGATCCAGGACAGGACCAGGTGAAGATATCTAAGCTAAATGAACAACTTGGTAGTCCAATCACTTCTCTCTCTTTCAACCCTCTGCCCCCACCACCCCCTCCCGGCTTCTGGGTGCCTCGTATGGAAATTGGAGAAAGCCAAATTCAGCCAGCTTGGTGCACTGAGCATATGGGAGCCCACTGGCTTCCGGAAGACTGCTGTGTTCCAGTACAATTGCTGTACTCAACTAAAAGAGTGGTCATATTAATAGGCGAATATTGGGATTCTCTGTTGTCCTTTCATTTCATCTTTAAAGTTTCCAACAGGTGAAAGGTTTCTTTTTGATATGCAAATAAGGTAGCTACACAGAGTCCAGAGACAGCATGGGGAGGATCAATGCTCAGGTTCCTGCCGTCTCAACATTTACCTTTTAAGGAATCAAATGGGTCCAGTCACCTATAATTTAGGAAACCATTGCCTATAGATGCTCCTAAGTAGCAGCTTGATTTTCTTTAATCATTGGACCACTGGCTTTTTTTTTCTTTTAAGTTCCATTTTTCTCTGTAATCTTGCTAGAGCAGAAAGAGAGCTCCAAGGCCCCAAGCACATTTAAAGTCTCAACACAGAACACCCCAAAGTCTATTAAATCTTACAATAACAAGTCCCCAGATGAAAGCAATTAAACTGAAAAGATTTGCAGACAGTACATGTGAATGTCTTTTCCCTGCTTCAAAGGAAAAGCACTCAGGCAGCAAAATAAAAACTAAAGGGGAAAAAAAATAGACCAAGAGGGTATGCAGTCAACATTTCACACAATGTGAAAGTCCCGGGAACTACAGGCTACACCTCTAATAAGGAAACAGAGACTGCATCTCTGTCACTCTGTACGCCTCCAGCAGGGCCTTGCACTATCCCATTTTGGTGCCAGGGATGGAGCGCCATAAACCACAGAAGCAAGGGAAATAGTGGCCCCACAATGGAGGAACTGTCTTATCCTATGATGGTTTCATTTGTATCTTTAGCACCTGCTACACAGGGTCTGGACCTATGATTTCAGGGGTAGAGGAACTCCATGGGGAGGAAATACCCTCCCTAACATCAATCAGAATCTTCTCTGAGACTCAGTCTTAACCAGTTGCCTAAAAGGGTGAAGAGGTGTGGCTTCTGATCCAGTTTTCTAGCTTCGATTTCATGCTGCTTCTCAAAGAAATACTTGGTGGGTCACTTGCTCTGATTTGCCCCATTGCTAGTTCTTTCTGTGAACAATAAAATCATTTTGTATTACTTCTGAACATGTTTTTTTTTTTTTTTACTTCTCTGTGTATGCACTATTTCCCCCTGAAGAACATAAGCTCCTTGAGGGGAAGGAGTGTCCCATTCATTTCTTTATATCCCTAACATCAAGTACATAAGTAAGAACTTAATAAATATGTACTGAATTTAGTACAAAAGGAAAAAGGTGGGGAAGAAGCTTGCAATTAGAAAACATTTAATAAACAGGTGACTAAAAAAAGACAAGACAATATATGCTGGGTATTTCACATCTGTCTGTCTGCTCAAGGCTAATTTCTAAGAGATGACAAAAGATGGTCCACTAATGGGTATTATAATTCAGAAGCTGAATCTGTTATTCAGAACACTTAAAAAAAAAAAAAGTTAAAAACTATTTGACATGTGTTGGGGATACAAATGAGAAAAAAGAAAAACTGGCCCCGTCCTCAAGAAACTTATAATTAAGCGGGAGAGGGGGAGAAGATATGCAAAAGGAAGTTAAGTCCAAGGTGGGGTGAGGGCGTGGAAAGGAGGAGACTCTATGGGAAGGGACTGCCATGCGGCCATGATGATGGCAGACTTGGGAGAATGGATTAAAACAAATTAAGCAAAACCAAGAAAGTAATATACCCATGTCTACCACAATGGAAATAAAAATAAAGAACAGTAGTAGCAAAATAAAGAAATCAGCAAATAAATAAAGAGATGGATAAGTAAATAAATATATGAATAAAAACACACTGTAATGACCAAGCTTGGTCCCAAATTAGATATGAGACTACATACATATGTGTATATACATTTGTTTATTGATGGTCCACTAATGTGTGTGTATGTATGTATGTACATTTCTTTGCAGAGGTGGGGGGTTATGAATGTAGACTACTTCAAATACTGTCAAACGCAGTAAAGGGGTTAGTTTTGCCTACTCTTTTTTTTTCTTTCTTCTTTTTTATTAGAGGAGAAAGCTCTCTAGCTCCAGAGTATCTATGGATATGAAAAAGACATAAATCAAATCAACAATCATTTATTAAGTGCTCATCAAGGTGCCAGACACTTTACTAAACACCAAGGCACTAGCAATACAAAGAAAAAGTTTAATTAATGGAGGAGATAACATGTAAATAACAAGGTGCAAACAAGGTATAAATGGCTTAAACTAGAGGCAATCTCAGTAGGAAATTGCGCTGGCATAGCATATGCTCTCATGCTAATGGCTCTCTCTCAAATGTGGATACACACACGTAATATATGTATTGAACTGTGTGTATACATATATATGTATGTATGTTATAGATCTGTAATGTATAAATATCTGCACATTTTTAATTGTGTCGTCCCAAATAAGATATATCATTACCTTTTTTTTCTAAATAGAGCTGGAGAAGAGATTGCTCAACACAGAGAAATGAGGCACTAGGGAGAGCTTCCTGATGGCCATCAGGTCACATCGCAGAGGTGATCTCTTGGTCAAGTCAAAGGGTGGCTCTGCCTCTGCATTTCAATCGAGTCTGCAATGAAGACCTCCCCCAAATTCCTACCCCGATAGTTGAGAGCACTGTGGCGTGCTCTGGCAGATCTGGAATGCTATGCCAGGAGGCACATGGTAGAGGCATGTCCTACAAAAACTCTTTCAATGACTTGCCTGGTTCTTGGTCTACTCCTGACCCTGATCTGAGCTGGCTACATGTCTTTGAGGAAGACCATAATTCAAATGGTGTTTTAGACGTTTATGTAACTGTATGACCTTGAGTAAGACACTTAGTTTCCTCACCTGAAAAATAGGAATAATAATCCCTGGAGAACCTACCTCTTAGGGTTGTTGAGAATCTTGAATGAGGGAATATACAAATATACAAAGAACTACAAATAGTTTTTTTAAAAAATCAAATTTATTGTTCATTCTATTACACCACTCTTTTTAAAAAAAATTTTAAAGGATTTTTTTTAATTTTTAAAGGATCATTGTATTTGAGACAGAGGTAGAGAACCCAAAGATATGGGACTGTCCTATGGAAAGTCTATCATTAATAGCAATCAATGAGCATTTATTAAGTACCTACTATGTGCCAGGTACTTTGGTAAACACCAAGAGTACAAAGAAAAAGCAAAAACAGCTCCTATTCTCCAGAAGTTCCCACTTTAACGTAGGAAACAAACAGTTGTGGGAACAGGCATGTTTAAGACACATAAAACACATGTGGGAAGGCTGCCTTAGGCAAAAAGACACTATTAGGTGGATGGACCAATAAATGGCTCTGGAACCTTAGGCCCTTGAACTATCCTCAAAGGGAAGCTAAGGCTACCAATAGGAGGGAAGGCAAGGAAGGAGAGCATTACAGATAATCATGGTTCAAACGTCTGGGAGCAGAAGACGCAGTCATACATGAGTCATGGGAAGAAGGCTAGTATGGCGAGAGTGCAGAAGGAATGGAAGAAAACTGGAAAGAGCCAAGCCATGTCTATCTACATCATGTTCATTTCAAAAAGTATTCCTCTTCCACCCTCCAATCCCAGAACCTAATCCCCATCTTGTAACAAAGAATTTTCTGAACAAAAAACTAACCAACACATTAACCATGTATGACAGTATGTATGTTACTCCACAGCCATAGGGCATCAACTCTCGTAGGGATGAGGTTGGTCCCTGTAACTACTAAAGCTCCATTTCTTATGTTCTATAGGCATCTTTGTAGTAACTGTGTTTATCTGTCTGGTTTTGCCTAATTTGCTTTGCATCAGTTCATAAAAATCTAAGGAAAAGGTGAATGGAAAGGTCCTCATTTGAAATGTTTCTGATGGTCATTGGTGTATCCTTTCCTTTTTTCACCAGAAACACTTTAATGGACCCAAGAGCTCCTCCAGTTTGGTTAGCATAGTGGTACCTAATGATCTAGTATAAGAACCTCCCATTTCCCACTAGTTTGGGATCACATTTGACCCACGAGGGGTCTGATTACTTAAAAAAAAAAAACAAAAAAAAAAACCTCTCAGTACCATGAACCCAAGTGTGTGTCCAATTAATGCTGCCTAGCACAGGGGCAAGGTCAACTAAGATAGGTGCTGTATACACTAACACTTCCCTGGGAAGAAGAAGATTTTAAACCATCCCAAAGACTTGTTTCAAAGTCAAGTCAAACATTAACAAATTGGGGATAAGATAACTTAGCTGACACAAGTGAAATCAGAAGTAACAAGCTACTCCAATGATTCACTTGAAAAGAAAGGTTTAAACACTAGGCATGGTAACATAATGAAAGGAGACCATCTGGGACACCTTTCAAGGGCAATTACTGAGGTTTTCAATTGGCAACAATTCCTCCTCTTCTGCCTGTCTGCTTTGAATAGTAGACTGATGGCCTGAATAATCAGAAGGCAAAATTCTGATGTGCAATAAGAAAGCTTTTGGACCTATTCCAATTGATAATGATATTTACAGCTGGTAGGAAACCCAGAGAGGAGGAAAATGGCTCCACTATATTTTCACAAACTGCTGGGGAAATTGGGCTCTTCAAGAAATTCTTCCTCTCCCATCCCATTCTTTCACTCCTTTTCTTCCTCTTGCTGAACCTTATGTTTCCACATGATCCTACTTGCCTAGTCATAAGCCCCTTGTTTCCTGAGAGGCAGCTGGTGTAGGTTAAAACTACAATCAGAAGTCCCAGGCTTCAAAACGGGCCTCTGATACTTGCTAGATGTATGACTTTGGGCGAATCATATCATTTGCATCTAAAAAAAATGGGGATAAGCAAACGCATACTGTGTAGCTAATAGAGTTTCCCTGAGCTAAATTCTCCTGGAAAGGTCCTGGTTAGCTGGCCCAGATTAGCACTCCCCAGGCAGGGAGGGGTGGTAATGAAAACGCCATCTGTCATTGCAGGTACATTTCCTGAAAGCCTCCAGTGGTGGTGTCTGGAAGCATCACAATGGTGACAGCAGATCCTCTTGGGGGAAGAAAGGGCAAAAGTCAGAAATCTCTTCTCCCTAGGAGGCCTTTTTGTGCTTCCAACCCATTTGCAGCTCTAATTAGAAGGGTGTGTGCACAGAGAGATGGGAAATTGGCCTGCTGGGTCCCTATGGGTAAAGTACCAAACATCCATGGGCTAAGCCCTTAAGGTGCTCTAGTAAATCATTCCCGTGTTTCGCTTCTTTCGCTGCACAAACTGTAGGTCTTTTAACTGACTTAAAAACTCTAGCCAGCTCCCTTAATAAAGATTAACAAGCAGATGGGCACATGTCATCTGGTTTTGACCCTACTTTCTTAAACATATTTTTTCCTTTTTTTTCCTGAGGCAATTGGGGTTAAGTGACTTACCCAAGGTCATAAAGCTAGGAAGTGTGAAGTGTTAAGTGTCTGAGGCCAGATTTGAATTCAGATCCTCCTGACTTCAGGGCTGGTACTCTATCCACTGCACCATCTTGCTGCCCTTCTCAAATGTATTCTTAAAGTGTGCAAGATCACTCAGAATCAAGAATGAGGCTTGGGGGAAAAAAGCATCAAGTTATCTTGACTCAATTCAACAATCAATTATTTAGTAAGCTCTTGCTCTACACACTCAGCCTCATACTAAGTCCTGGGGATACAACGATGGGGAGGGGGGGGGGAGGGAAAGCGTCCCTG
The DNA here is from genome assembly GCF_016432865.1 of Antechinus flavipes. Taxonomy (NCBI): domain Eukaryota; kingdom Metazoa; phylum Chordata; class Mammalia; order Dasyuromorphia; family Dasyuridae; genus Antechinus; species Antechinus flavipes. Next base: position 67,612,384 of record NC_067404.1, on the reverse strand, counting down.
CCTTCAAGGATCTTCCATTCAATTACCAAACAAGCTTAATGGCTTTATGTTGGGAAGTCATCAACAATTATATTTATACTCCCATATATAATTTCCATATATAATTCCATATATAGTTTATAATTTCAAAGGACCCACGATTAAAAAAAAAATGCAATCTAGCTCCAGAGAGAACTCTGATGAATTCTGGGTACAGATCAAAGCATGTTTTTCCACCTTGTATTTCTGTGTTTTCTTTTCAATCTGGCTAATATGGAAATGTTCTTTGCTTGTCATCCCATATAATTGCTATCATATTGCACGCCTTCTCAAGGGAGGCGTAGGAGAGAGAAAATTTGAAACTCAAAAACTTTTTAAAGAATGTTAACTCTTTTTTACATGTAATTGGAAAACAAGAAATAAATGAAAATACATTTTAAAATTTTTTATGTTCTGAACTATACATGAAACATAGATTAAATTAGGAAAAATGACCAGAAAAGCTACTCGCTGTGATGGAACACATGATCTGAAAGCCATAGGTACCCTCTCTGATATGCCCATCTAAGAATATGGGCACATTTGAATTAGATCCTGTCTACTGATAGACCTTAGTCATGCTTGAGGACTGCCGAGTCCTACATGAGTGAATGTTTAAACAGAGGCTTGTCCCCCACTTCCTCTCCCCAAGAGGAAGATACAGGGTTTTCTAGGAGTCGTTCAGTATAGCTCTCATCCAATCAGTTTCTGTCCTGCATGGCCATAATGGTTGGCAGCCGAGGAGTGGTTTAATGAATTGTTAAGCGATGGCTCCACGGTCGTTCACTGAATTGCATTCAGATATGACAGCCAACAAGAGTACGGCGGCTCTGTCTGCTGGCATAAGCAAACCTGGCTCTTGGCTTTCAAATCACACTTGAATGACAACTAAATGAATGAGTTGACCAATTTAATCAAGAAAACCGTTTCAAAAAATCTATGAAATCACGAGGAAAATCTGACTTTGGCACTTTCAAAGAATACAGAAGGGACAGGATAGAAGTAGAGAATTTTGAAATGCACAGCATCATTAAGACAATCCTCATCTGAACCATGCATAATGCCATTAATATGAGCTCCCACGTCACATGATGGGACCAAAGAGACCCGGGGAGGCAGACTAGCAATTCTGCATAAGCATATTCTTGTATAGATTTAGGATGACAAAAAAGAGCAACAGGAGGTTTGAGAATATGAAATTCTTCCCAGCAGTGGTTAAGTTGAGGATGAAGGCTAGAAAAAAGAAGCAATGGGGGCTTGGAAATGTAATTATGACTTATAGGAATGTGTTGAGTTTATCATAAAAAGTAGAAACTTCCAACTTCCTTTTTGCAGAGACTTTAAAGAACATGGAATCCCTTTTCACCAAAGGTGGTTTCCATTGGTCATGAATTCCCTTCTCATCCTATCTCCCTTTACTGCTGCAATTTACATGTCCCTTTTATTTACCAGAGAGTTATTTGCTATACAGCTCAGCTACTTTCCACTGCATCCGCTTCCGAGTAATGCAAAGAGCATTTCACTGAGTGACCAAGGGGTAGGGACTGAGCTTCCAAAGATACAGAAGGAAACCAGCCCCTTCCCTCAAGGAGTTTTTTACAAATTCCTTCCTCTCTCAGAACTATTAGAAATCTCTTCTCTGGGACAATTCTTTTCCTCTGATTTTCTTACCATGGCTGGCTGGCTTTTGTTTTACTCACACCACTGATGAGAGGACATGAGAATGCCTCTTGGAAATAAATATCCAAGAGTGGAGGTGGAATGGGATGACGCCATAATCCCCGGACAAGAAATTTCAAGCAGCATTCTCAAACAAGAAATTGACTTCCTCAGCTTTAAGTATGGAAGGCAGGATAGCACAGCAGACAGAGCATTGACTCGGACTTCTGTCCCAGAGGCTGTGGGAGCTGAATCTTATGTATGACACTGCCCATGTGATCTTGGACACAATTTTCCCATGTGCCAGTTTCTTCCTTCTCCATAAGTGGAATCTGAGACCCTCAAAAACCACAAATCCTATGACTTTTTAAAAGTAAAATGAAAAAGGATTACAAATATAGAATTATGCAAAGGAAGGAAAGGAAGGCGCATAAAGTACGTCATCAAAAAAAAAAAAAAAAAAAATCAATGACCAGAAAAAAAAAAAAAAGTGGGCTGATCACACAGTTAGAAGAAATGAGAGGCAGCCCAAACACCCCACCGGTATTCACACACTGCAAATGAAATTATGGGAAGGTCCTTGACATGCTGAATGGATATGGAGAGGAAAGTATGGAAGGACTGTCATCTGCAGAGTTAGAGAGAAGAGCCTCACAAATGTTTCCGATGTGTTCCTAGACCCACTGAGGAACGGGCAGCAGCGTAACACAGATGAGATGGAGTTTGCGCATAAGTTCAACGTAATGAGTTGGCATAGCAAGAAGGCTTTGTTTGGAACATCTGCCGGGCATGGTTCCCTAAGCACTACAGACATGCCCTCTGGCACCTTGGTAAGAGGGAGAAGATGACTCCTGATGCGTTTGCAGGGACTATGGGGTTGCTTCCATGATGGGCTGGGTTCTTTCTCAAGCGAGAAGAGATGAGGGGCAAAGAATAAGTTTCTTTCCTTCTCCCAGAAAGAACCCACTTGACAAAGTTACAGAACAGAAGGAACATCTGTGGTCATCAAGTCATCACTGATGTGGTAAACAAAAGAGAACCAAATGTGCTAAGCTGCGATCCCTACTGTGAACTTGGGCAGTAGGCAAGCCATACCTATAGAGGTAGGTCTGCTGTGGTGACCAAGTTCTACTGGGTCAGTCACCGCCTACAGTCACAAGTGAACAAATTCCCAATGTTTTAGGATTCTGGTCAGGAAGGTTATGTTACCTTTGGAAAACCAGAAAATAACAGTATACAAAGGCAAAGCCCAAGAAAACATCAGAGGCTCCAGTTGTCTCGTGGAGATCTAGAGAGTGCCGTTTATCATCTGACAGGGCAATGGAATTTACATTCCATGTGCTTTCTTCTCAGTCGTGGTAAAACATGAAACGGGTTTTGCTGTCAGTTAGGATGCGATATCTGGCCCCAATGTGTCTAAACTACATCCCATATGTTCCACACCATTACGTCTTCACTAAAAGTACCCAACTCTACATCATTATAGTGCTTGTGTTTGCTCTAAGGGCCCTCAGCCATCGCTCCTAGAGAAACAGGAGGGTAAGTGGGGGAACCAAGAGGAAGGTGGTCTATGACAGGACTTCTTAAACTTTCCCCACTCGTGACTCCTTTTCACCGGAGAAATATTTATGCAACCCTGGGTATACAGGTATATAAAACGGATATATAAATCAAACATTTGCTGATAATAATTCATAATTTTGTGACTCTCACATTCAAGTCATGGGACCCCATATGGGGACATGACCCACAGTTTAAGAAGCTGGAGTCTAGGAGGTACAAGGCACTGGACAAAGTACTGTGACACTGGACACAACTGAAGCAGATCCAGGACACCTCCTCCCCCTGCACTCACAAGTACCTTAAAACAACAAAGGGAAGATTGCTAGTCACTAATGTCATTATCACAGGAATAATAATTCAGCAGTTCATGTGAGGAAAGCCTATGGGCTCTAGAGGACTACAAATGTAACAGATTCTATGGGAACCCTCAATGTCAATGAAAACATGGGCTACAGAAACAGAAATGGTGTGCAGAGCCTGAGACATGACAGGCCATTGCATCCCTCGCTTGCTACCAATAACTGCTTATGTGACCAGAAGCAAGTCAGCTCCTCTCGGGCCTTTGGTAAGACATTCCTTTTTGGTTGCTGTTGTTCTTACTCTGTCGGGGCCTATGTTTTCAAGGATGTAGAGAGCCTCTGTTATGGCTGATGAAGATCAGCCAGTCTTCTGTAACTATGAGCCTATAGAGTTTCCTATGGCACTCAGAACTTAAGAAACTTGTCAATAATAAGTGGCAGAAGCACGAGTTGAATCCAGCTCTCTAGTTATGCTTAGGCTCATCTCTAAGGTGAACCAAAGTTCCTAGTGCACACTCTAGATTCAGATTCCAACCCCACCTCTTCCTGCCTGTGTGAGTCCCTCTGAGATGGAGATTCTTTCTCTGTAAAATGAGAAAGTTTTTACTAGATGACCCTGAAAGTTCTCCTTACCTCAAAATCTATGATCCCAAAGTTATAGCCACAACCATATATGAATGTTGATGACTCAGACACATGTTCTCTTGAATGTTTAGCTTTGAAGAGCAAAGCCAATGAAGCAACCTTTCCAATGAGGCCCTCAAAGCAGCTACATATATTTCAAAGCCTTCAGTCACACATGATATGTGTGACCGGACAGACACTTCAAACTCTATATCTGTGCTTATACTGTTCTCTACCACAGGCTCTTACTGGAAATCAGACAACTAGGTGTGGGAGCAGAAATGCCCGAGTCAGATGGTGCCAGAAATGTCTCCCTGCAAACACTAGCCTAAATCATTAGTTCCCGGTGCTTTCGCCAACAGTGATGAGAGATCAGTGTTTTTACAACACGAGATCTGCTTTTGTGGCCAGAGTCTCAGAAGTCACGTTGCCCAGAGGACCGTCCTCTGAAATCTTCCAGGGACACGTCGCTCCGTTGAGATAACTGGCAATAGCTAAGTCTCCCGTCTCTGTACTCACTTGGAAACATGGCCCGAAATGGAGGGAGGTATTCAGGAGTAGATTCTAGGAGCCAAAGAGTAATTTCTCTTTCAAATGAAAATTTAATAAACCACATAAATCACTGTTTGGGTTGCAATTGGATGCATAAATTCCAAATGCATTTTTGGATCCATTAGTAGTTAGAAGTACATTTCTAAAAATTCCTCCTGTTATTTGTGTAGTAAATAATGATTTGGGTGAATGCATAGCTAACCCTCTGTAGACGTGCAATACTCACCATCTGGGGCTCTTGGGGCATGTCTACACTATGTCAAACAGACTGTACCCTGGCCACACGCCCACTTTCCGCGGGTTCTGACTACGGGAGCAAAGCGCTCATTGAATTCGCACCTGTGAAAACACAGGAAGCCAGAAATACAGCTCTTGTTTTGAAACTATAAACGGTTGGACAAATCCAAACAAGGACCTCTTGGTGAAAGAGATGTGTGCGGCAGAAGGGAACAGCAATTGGGAGCTACCTGTGTTTGACAACTGTTTCCTGAACTGCATGTTTGACTAAGTCAAGTATCCATCAGTTGATCAGCTTCTATAGAGCCCCTATATTTGCAAAGTACTTGGCTGACCCCATAGCTGGGAAGATGAGATATGCCTCCAAGGACTGTGTTTTCATCAACATGAGTAGCTCCTCTCCCTATGGAAGACTGTTCCCAAGAGTCAGAGCCACAAATTTCATCCCCAGGCAGCCAATGGTCTCTTGTACCTTTCTAGACTCGTCCACAGACGATGTAGTTAGTAAGTTTCTGGGCCTGTTCTTAATGACTACTTCTCAGCATGGTAAAATCTGCCCCACTCGTGCCCTGTTGATGTAGGTTCTGAGAGCCCAAGGTTGTCTCCAGGCTACGATACTACAGTAGTAAAGGGCATACACATAAATAAATAACTACAGATACAAAAGAAGACTGTCTATTCCAAGTGACAAATCTGCTAACCAGATCACATGTGGTGTGGCAGTTACATGGCACTCTGGGGCTGATGTCTTAATGCAACTTTAAATCTAGCTTCAGATGTTTCCAAGCTGTGTGAGCCCGAACAAGTCACTTAATGTCTATTTTAGCTTCCTCTCCTGAAAAACAGGAGCTAGGTGGCACAGTGGCGGCACTGTATCTGGAGTCAGGAAAACTCATGTTCATGAGTTCAGACACTAGCTCTGTGACCTGGGCGAGTCATTCAATCCTCTCTGCCTCTGTTTCTCATCTGGAGATGAGAACCACTCTAGTATCCTTACCAAGAAAACCACAAATGGTATCACAGAAAGCAGACATGACTGAAACAACTGGGCAACAACAATGAAGATAATAATAGCATCTTTCTCATTGAGCTGGTGTGAGGGCCAATGAGATAACATTTGTAATGCATTTAGCAAACCCTGAAGTACTACATAAATACAAGCTATCATTGTTACTACTACAAAATGCTCTAAAAAAAAAAAAAAAAGAAATCTCTGGGAGCCAAGGTGATTAAGGGGAAAGCTTCTTGGGTCAGATGAGACTTTGATCTTAAAGCAGGATTCAGAGAGGCAGAAAGGACTATGGTCAGCTGAGAACAATTTTCCCCAAAGACATGGAAGCAGGAAGGCATGCCATGGTTTGGAAATGATTTGCCTGGATTCATCAAGGGATTCAGGAGAGGCAGGATTCAAAGAGTACAAGGAGGCTTTAAAGGACAGGTTGTCAATCTGGCCTTCCTCACGTAGGTGATGTGGAGCCTTTGCCAGTTTTGGACCAGGAGTGCGATTTGGGGCAAGCAGAGGGCAAGACAAATCAGGAGACAAAAAGAATGGAGGTGAGGAGACTAATTAGGATTGCTTTGTTTTCCTCCCAGAGTTAGGAGACTATGAGTGCTGGAGACTGCATGTGGCATCACCTCTCAGAAAGAGTCGGGTCCTGTAGTTTTTTTTAACCATCTTTCTCTGCCACAAGTGAAAGCTTGATGACTCTCCGGGTCGGAGAAGAGTGGCAATATGCAGAAATGACAATCATCCCAAAACAAAAAGCAATAAAAAATGCTATGGTTTTCTTTCTAATGTCCATGCAAAAAGGTAATAAGGCTCTGAACTAGGATATTGGCAGAAGAAATGGATATAAGACACTCTCAATGGACAGATTTCCTTTCTTTGGGTTTCAGTGACAGATGGCAAAAGTACAGAAAGGAAGGAGTCAAAAGAGCACTGTTATAAACATGGGGATGCAGCCTGATAAGAATATGAGAGGAGGAGAAAGGGCAGAATAATGTGGTCATTATCAGATAATTAGCCTGCTCGGACATCTGCTTGCTCCAGGATTCTCGATGCAACTGCTGGGTTGGAGCAAGCAAGACAATCCCTAGTGAAGCAGCAGCTTCTATTCCTTGGGACACAGTGGCATTTACAGCATTACATTGGACGGAGGGGGGGGGGAGGGGGTAAGCTGGTTTTGCCCTGCGATACCAAGCCCCTTCCAACAGACTCTCACTATATTTTAACAGATCGTTCTCCCTCAATACAATAAGCATCGATCCAGCTTCCACCCCTGTGCCAGGGGCCAAGCTCCAATGATAAATCCGTCAAATATGTTCACTAAATAGGCAGAAAGCAATTTGGGAGCGGGGGTGAAATCACTTCCAACTCGAGGATGAGGGAGAAAGGGTCCCTCCGCCAAAAATGGCCAAGCTTTGTGTAGGAGGTGGCCTTTGTGGAGTTGCACCCTGAGTGGAAGTAGGAATCCCTGAAGCCAGGTGGGAAAGCACTGCAGCACGGGGAAGGTCAATAACACCGGGAAGGCCTTCAGCCATGCAAGGGAGGAGTCTGCATTGGCTCGGAGAGGAAATCGGGAGCCACTGAAACTTTCTCGAGAAGGGGTGCCTACGGTACCGCCTACTTAGCTTCCCCCCAGCCGAGCAGGCCCGAGCAAGCCTTATCTGAACGACTGCCACGGACTTTTGCAAGACCAACTGAGCAGCTGTGTGGACGCCGGACTGCGGGAAGAGGCCTCTCCGCCCACACCGTGCTCCCTGAGCCACCTCTCCCCTCCTCCCGCTTCAAGCCTCAGAATGGACGCCGCTCGAGGGCAGGGACCGCCTAGCTGGCTTTAACAAGTACCTCCAGCACCGGGCCTACACCCGGGTAAGGCCTGAAGAAGCTCTGCTCGGAAAAAGAGAGGCGGAGGGAAAGACTCCGGCGACGCCGGCCCTGCCCTCCCGCTGCCCTCAGGGATCACGGGCCCCCTCCCCACTTGGGAAGGCCGCTGCCCGCCCTGCCTTCCACCCCGGCTTCCCAGACGCTGCAGCACAACCGACCGAACCAAAGCCCCTTCGGCTGAGCTGGGGAGCAACTACCCCGCGACAGTAGGCTGCCCCCTCCTCTCACACTCACCCGCAAGTAGCCCGGGAAGCCGCTACGGGGAGGTTCTTCCAGCGTCCACCCGAGGGCCATAAGAGCCACGATGGGCGGGGTCGAGGCCTGAGGAAAAGCCAGAATGAGCGGGTCAGAGGTCAAAGAAAGGTCCAGAATGGGCGGTTCAGAGGTCGGAGGAAGGGCCAGAATGGGCGGGACCGAGGCCGGAGGAAGGGCCAGAATGGGCGGGACCGAGGCCGGAGGTTGGGGCAAACCAGACGGACAGGGGAAAGGAAGAAGGTGGGCCGCACCCGCTAATTGGGCAATGGCTGAATCTACGCAATCAGTGGGTAGTATGATGACCTCAGAGAAACTAAGACCTGCTTTGGGGAAATGGGCAGAACCTCGACACCACAGACGTAATAAAGACGACAAAGTAAATGGTAAGGTCAGTCAAATGAGTCAAGTATGTGTGAAGAACAAACGTGGCCCCCAGAAACTTGCTTAAATGCACTTCTCGGGGCAGCTAGGTGGTACAGTGGTTAGAGCATCAGCCCTGAAGTCAGGAGGTCCTGAGTTCAAATGTGGCCTCAGACACTTAACACTGCCTGGCTGTGTGACCCTGGGCAAGTCACTTAAGCCCAATTGCCTCAGCAAAAAAAAAAAAAAGGCACTTCTCTATCTTTTTAATATATTCTACATATATACATACATATATTATACATACACACACACACACATATATATACAGGGATGTATTATGGGCATACAATGTTACACATGCTGTCAGTCTGCTTGAGATACCATGGCTACTTTTGCTGAACTGATATTTTTGAACGTGAATAGTATTTTACTTTCCTAAATATATGTAGAGCTTTCATCATTCATTTTTGTAAGATTTTGTGTTCCACATCTTTTCTCCCTCCCTTCCTTACCTCCCCCCTCTCCAAGACAAGACAGTGACCAATCTCTAATCATTTAAAACACTTCCATATTACTTAAGTTGTGAAAGAAAAATCAGAACAAAAAAGGGAGAAAAAACACAAGAAAAAGCAAAACAAAAAAAAGTGAAAATAATATACTTGGATCTACATTCAACCTCCATAACTCTCCCTCTGGATGTAGATGGTATTTTTTAGCCCAAGTCTATTGGAATTAAGCTAAGTCGTTCATAGTTGATCATCATACAGTCTTCCTGTTATCCTGAACAATGTTCTCCGGGTTCTGTTCACTCGGTTCATGTAAGTCTTTCCAGGTTTTTCTGAAATCAGCCTGTTGATTCCAATAACATTCATATACCATACTCTATTCAGCATTCTTCAACTGATGGGCATGCACTCAGATTCCAAATCCTCACCACTACAAAAACAGCTACCCAAATATTTTTACACATGTGGAGCCTTTCCCCTCTTTTATGATCTCACAGACCCAGGAGTGGCACGGCTGGATCCAAGAATATGAACAACTGTATAGCTCTTCGGGTATATGAACTGATATTTTTAAAAAATAAAATGAAAAAGAAGAATGTGTCCAGAAATTACTGTGATATAAGAAAATAAGATATTACTGCAACATATCTAACATATATAGGACTGCTTGCCATCTAGGGGAGGGGGTGGAGGGAGGGAGGGGAAAAATCGGAACAGGAGTGAGTGCAAGGGACAATGGGTTCTGTCAATAAAAAGTTATTATAAAATTAAAAAAGAAAAAAGATATTGATAAAACAAAAAAAAATCTATCAATGAGCATTTTTTTGAGCTCCAACTTTGTGCCAAACACTGTGTTAAGTGCTGAGGATACAAAAAGAGGCAAAAGACAGCCCCTGCTCTCAAAGAGCTCATGATTTAGGGAGACAACAAGCAAACACACACGTATAAGCAAACAAGCTATATAGTAGATAAAAAGGAAATAAGTAAAAGAGAGAAGCCATTAGAATTGAGAAGAGTTGGGAAAGGATTCTTGTAGATGATGTTTTGGGATTTGAAGGAAGCCAGGAAGCAGAAATTAAGGAGACCGGTGAGCCAGGGGAACAGGCTAACTGAATGACTGGATATCTGTGCCGTCTTAAAAGCAGTTCCTATGTTGTCCCAGGGTAGGCAAGTCTTAAAGGTAGGCCAGTGATGTGAGTGGTGGGAAGTCTTGATGGGTAGAACAGATAGATAGATAGATAGATAGATAGATAGATAGATAGATAGATAGATAGATAGATAGATAGGAGGACCTTAAAATTTTGTAGATTTTGAATAGCAATATAGGTCCTTACTATTAATTTCCTTTAATTGTTCAGTGATCCTTTCACTGATATTGTTGGAATGATTGTATATATTCAACTTATTTTACTCTGCATCAATTCATTCAGACCCTGCCATGTTCCTGGTCATTTCTTGCTATATAATAACATTCCATTACTTTCACATATCCATTTTTCATCACCAATAAATGTATGCCCACTTTACTTCCAGTTTTTTGTTGTCACCAAGGGTCTGCTGTGACTGGGTTGGTATGTACTAGGCATTTGATCTGTCTTTGACTTCCTTAAGGAAATGGGATATAAAGGATATAAATAGATTATCACATTTCCTGCATTACTCCAAATCAAAATCTAGAATAGTCAGACTAACATCTCAGTTTCACCAACAGTGTATCCGTGTGCCTGTCTTCCCACAGCCCTCCCAATGTTGATTGTTCCCATTTTGGTCATCTGGGATGGTGTGAGATGAAGCCATGGAGTGGTTTTGTCTCTCTCTAACTATTTATTAGCTATTGTAACCGAATTGTATCTCATATCAATTAACTATAACAGAGCATATCTCCAACTATTCCAACAACTGTTGGGTCAAAAGTTGTCAACACGAAATAAAGATTAATTAGAAAGGAATTATCTTTGTTCACCTCTTTTAATTTCCTTCAAAAAACAGTATTAATTCTAACAAAAGCAGATAGAAAAAAAATGTTTATTTGGGAAACGAGAATTCCACCTTTTCTTTGTGCCGAGAATTCTTCTCTTAGAGTTCAAAGCGCAAGAGAAGAACTAACTCCACTATGGAGGTTATAGAGCAGTGTGTTAATAACATGTGAAAAATATTAAATGTTACAATGGGTCAGAAATGCAATTCATCATGAATGCTGGCTTCACATCTAAGTTTCCCCAAGGAGCAGCTTCTGGTTTCTTGAATAAACATCAGGGCTTGGAATGATACTTCAGGGCAGGAAAAAGTCTCTAGCCTGAACTTCCAGTCTCCAACTTTCTGACTGGTAATTCATTTTCTAAGTCTGCATTTTGCTCTCTGCCATCTATCTGGCAGATAACCTATCTTCGTGCACAGCCAACCCCAAGAACTCAGACTCGTATTGCTGGACCAGCTACCTCCTTTTCTATTCGAATTGTAGCAAACTCTAGAGTAATTGGGTGGATACAGAATTCTGTGGAAAATCAGGTTTTGATTAAAGCTCTAATAACGATTTTCAATTCGACAGAAATGCCTTTCTGGGTTTTAGCTGTTCCCCGGAGCTTTCGATTGGCAGAGGGAGTGTAGTCTGTCCTGTTCAGAGGTTACTGGGGTAATGAGAGTCCTTTCAGAGTTATCTGTGAATTCAGCCATGTAAATTACCTTGTATCCATGCGTGTGGGCCCTAAAAGAAACAAACTTCATCTGACCATCCTCTTTACGTTTTGGTGAAGTTTTTTATGGATAGTTGTCACTGGAATGGAAACGTGACCATCTATTGGTCCTCTAAAATCGGGGAAGCTATTTGCAAAGTACTACCAAAGAAATTATAATTTGGGCATCGTTAGTCAACAGAGAGAAACAGACCGACCTCTTTGGAAGGAGTTTCCCTCCCATGACTCCCTGTTGAAAGCTGAGAAGCAATACAAAATAACGCTTAAGACAAAGAGACTGCTGGTCACCCAGCTGATAATATTCAAACTTTAAAGGTGACCCTGTGGAGGAGTGCCAAATCTACATGATGGCAGGTAGCTGCTGTCCACAAGATGGGGGTGGATTTTTTTGGTTTGATCATTTTGTTTTCTTTTGTTTTACCCAAAGGACGGGATGGCGTGAACGTGGCATGAGGAAACAGACCTCCTCATTGAGCTCACAGAAAGTCAGAGGGACAAGCTCTAGAAAGTACAGTTGATTTTGTAGGATCAAAGAGACACAGATCTCTAGCTCAGAAGTTTTCAGATGGGGACACTGGAGTTCAGGGAGGTGACTTGCCCAAGGTCACATAAGCAAATGGTAGAGTTGGGATTTGGCTTCAAATGCCAGGTTGTTGACACCTAATAACAGCCGGTGGGTTTGTTGAGACTCTCTTCCCAAGTGTCGGGGTATTTGTTTTCTCCCCTCCAAACTATTGGGAAATTTAAGGCTGTTTCCTTGTCACCTATATTGAAGCTGCCACCCATTTACAGTGTTGGAGAGAAGGGACTGTTTTTCTTTTGATTGGGTGTTATTCAAAGGAACACCGGATTTCAGTGCAGCCTCTGCCAAGTACTTTTGTGACACTGGGCAGGTAATTCGATTTCTCTGTGCCTCAGTTTCCTCACCTGACAAATGAAGGATTGGACCAGATAATCTCTGAGGCATTACTCCGGTCTCTGCTCTGCCTTGGCTTCAGTGACGCTACCATCAGGACGTGATGCGACTTGACCATTTCCAATGCCAGTCCAACTGCCAGAGCACAAGCGGTGGTAGACCGTGGGGGAGATGAAGGACCCCTCCCCCCCCAGCATTGCTTTAACTCTTCCAGCAGAATATTGCAGCCCTGGAAGGTTCCTGTTCTCCCAGCAGGGCTCCGAGGCTCAAATTATCTATGTTGATTTAAAGCTCTTCCTTTAACTGTCCTTTCCACAGAGGCTGAACAATATTGGGCTTCGATTGATTTTGAAAGGTTCCCAAATATGCTTTTAATTTTCAAGTGCCAATAATTTCCAAACACGTGTAAACATGCAGAGCCCAAACAAGCTCAATTCTATATCAGTGAGCCTTGTGAAACAAGACACTGTTTCCAGGGCCAGGAGAGAACCCTTCAACAGAAAGAAAATAGAGCCATTTGGTGGCTTTCTCTTCCATGACAGAGAAACATGCTTCTGTCTGGGAAAAGCCTATCAACATCCAAGTGCCCGCTATCCACTATTCATTTCTGCAGGACTGTCTTAAAGTCAAGAGAGAGGAGAGTTCAGTGACCTTAAATTAGACTTGTAATCTCTTTGATCCTCAGTTACCTCATATGTAAAATGTGCTGGTGATAGAAAGAAAAATAATCGATTATTGATTCATTGGAAGATAGCTATAGACAGATGTTAGATTGAAAGCTAAATAGGTGACAGAAAGATATGTTAGATTGAAAACTAGATAGAGATAGAGGAGAGCTAGTGACAGAAAGACAGATGTTAGATTGAAAAATATAGACTGATAGATGATAGATTGAAAGACAGCTATAGACAGAAAGATGACAGATTGAAATACAGATGATAGAAAGATGACAGACATATAATAGACAAATAGAAAGACTTGTGATTAAAAGCTGGACGATTGACAGATAGTCAGACAATGTATTAACACTTATCTCTGCCACTCACTGAGTGCTGGGCATATGCAGTGACTAAGACAATGCCTGCCCTCAGAGATCTTCTATTTCAATGGGGATGGCTATATCTAGCGGGGGAGCTGGAAAGAGAAGGCAGCTGGTAAGCGCTGTGGCATCGTAAGGAGATGGGCAGCAAATAGTCTGAAAGGCTAAGGCCTTTCTGTGTGGTCCACAGATGAGTTCTTCCAAGCAAGAGCCAAGGGCCGCAAGGCAGATCCCAGGGTTCCGATCTGATGGAGAAGAGGATGGAGTCGTAGGATAAATTGGGACACTGGGGGCACATGGCTTTGGAAACTGGGAAGTATTGGGTAAAGGCTAGTTCTTTCTTTGTGGCTTTGGAGTCAGAGGCCCCGAGTCGGAATATTCCCTCACCTACTAAAGAAAACGTTCTCTCCGGTCTTGTCTCCCCATTTACAAAATGAGGGGATTGGCCTCAATGATCCTTAAAGTCTTTTCCAGCTCTCATTCTCTTATCCTGTTTATTTGACTCCGGACAAGTCACTTGCAGTAAAGCTTCCATGTCCTCTTCTTAGAGGTGGAGATTCATTGCTTCCCATGCAGTCCCTTTTCACTGCCACCTCATGGAGTCAATCCTTGTCCATTCACTGCCATCTGCATATAGCTTTCCTGAGCCCTCTACTGGCTAGTGACTTCCCTTTTGAATTGCCTTGGATTTAATTGTGGTATGGGTTCTTTCGTTTCAGTCCTGCCCAACTCAGGCGTGACACCTTGGGGTTTTTATTTTATTTATTTTTTGGTGAAGATAGCGGAGAGGTTGGTCATTTCCTTCTCCGGCTCAATTTACAGATGAGGAAACTGAGGAAAAGTGGGTGAATTGACTTGCCCCGGGTCACACAACACTATGTACTGTATCACCTAGCTGCCCTTTAGTTGTGTTATCCTTATCTATTCACTGCATAATTTTTCTGAATATACTTGTATATTTATTATCTACATTAGCGATATAATGTATCTTCTATCTTATCTACATTAGATTGTGTCCCCTTTGTGAAAAGGACTTGTTTCTTTTTTATACTAGTATCTCTAACCATTGTACATAGGAGTTGTTTAATAACTGCTCAGTTGGTTGAATTTGACCTGGATTTTGGCCATAATTTGTTGTTTTTGTTGTTGTTTCGAATCAGATGCAAACAGATACAAATAGATTAATGAGGTGTCCAAACTGCACCAGGTTTGGTTGGGAAAAATAAATGGAAAGTTCAGCTAGGTTACTGGTGTTAATTCAGTTCCTTCATGGGAGGGGGCCAGGAAGAGGGATGAGGAATGCTTTAGAGCAAAGGGTCACCATGCACACGGGTCCTCTGCTATGGCTGCACCTCAGTGTCACCCTCGGCCCTTCACTCTCTGTCGCACTATGTGTCCAACAAATAGCTGAACCTCGGTGTTTCTCCTTCTACTAGGGCTCTTGCAATCCCCGTTTCCTTCTATTCTCACAGACCTCTTAGTTCTTAAGTCAGATGTCAAACGCAGCCACCAAAAAGCCCAAAAAGAGTGGGGCCAGAACCCAACTAGAATGTAATTGGGAAATATTAAATACATATATAGATATCCACATTAATAATGTTAATTTGTGCTTTTCTAAGTCGATATGCTACCTTCAGAGCCTCATCCTCCCTCATCTGGACCATTGAAAGAGGTTTCAAATTTCTCTCCTATTCCCCCCTCCTTCTCTCTCCTTCTGTCTCTGTCTCTGTCTCTCTCTTCCTCTCTCCCCATCTCTTTCTCCCTCTATCTCTCTTTCTCATTCCCTCTCTGTTTTTTCTCTCTCCTCTCCACTTCTCTCTCTCCCTCCCTTCCTCTCTGTCTCTGTTTCTTTCTGTCTGTAGTCTCCATCTTCTTCTCTCTCTCCTTCCCTCCCTCCCCGTTTCTCTGTCTCTCTGTTTCTCTCTCCATCTCCCCCTTCCTCTCCTTGTATCTTTCTTGTGTCTCTGTCTCTTTCTCTGTCTCTGTCTCTCCCTCTTCATCCCCCTGTCTCTCTGTCTGTTCCTCCCTCCCTCCTCTCTCTCCCTCCATCATCCTCCACACAGTTGACAAAACAATTTTCCTTTAGCTGAGATCTGACCACATCACTCACCTACTCTATTCAATCCAAAGGCTCCCTATTGAATCTAGGATCAAGCTTTATTTCATCTTTATCCCATCCTTTTAAAATTTTGACTTTAATTTTTACACAAGTTTTGAAAAATACATAATTCCGTCCTCTCCGCTTCCACCTTAAGTTCTAAAACCACCCCCAGGAAGGATCCCTCAGTCAATTACCCTGTGACTCTACTCCACATTCACTTTGATTTCCTGCTCCAGTGTACTCCTTTCTGTCTCATCTTTCCTTATTTGAATATAAGCTCCTTCAGGGCAGGATCCATCTTTCTTACCTCTGTCTGTATCCTCAAGTCTTAGCACAGTGCCACACAAATAGTAAGTGTTTGTAAATGCTTTTTTATTCAGTTTTTCACATAGTTTACTGGTGTGTGTGTGTGTGTGTGTGTGTGTGTGTGTGTGAGAGAGAGAGAGACAGAGACAGAGAAAGAGGGAAGAGACAGAGAGACAAGAGACAAGAGACAGAGGCAGAGAGAAAGAGAAAGAGCCACCGTGTGATTTTTTAAAAAGTACTTCTGGATTATGTAATCAAAAAAAGCTTAGAGACCTTTGGCATGTGTTTTAGTTTTTGAAGGTTGGGGATGGGGAAGGGAACGCTGGACTTGGAGTCTAGAGGACATGGGTTTGAATGTTGCTGAGACTCAGTTTCAGCACCAGCCAAATGGGACTAATAACAGCACTAACATCATAGGTAATATGAAGTAAAGGCTGAGTAAAAAATAACACATCACTTTGCAGACCCCAATGTGCTAAATAAAGAATAGTTATTATTAATATAATCAATTTAAAGGAGATTACAAATGAAAGCCAATTAATTTTTGTGAAAACCATAACTTTCATTAAAGAATAATGCTAATATTTCCCTCTATATTTGTAGCTGAGATCATTTGATTAAAATGTTGATTATAAAGCAGCTCTTACTTTATGAGCAAACACTTTTCACAGTGCCTTTTCCTCTGCCCAGATTCACAGCTAACGTTGTGTAGATTTCTTCTTTAGTCCCTATTTAGGGCCATTTTCTCCCAAGTTGTGTAGCCAAAAGGAAATTCTACAAAATGCGATTGCTGTTTGATTTTCAAATGTCTATGGAAACACAACTCACTTCTCAATCACCTGCTAATTACGATTTCTTACAAAGTTTTCAGTACCCCCCCCAATCAATATTAACAGATGTTGTTTGCTTAAACTCTGAAAACGGTCCAAAAATTGCTTGTCAAATACATCTTTTCTATGGTTCCATAAAGTTTCAGATTCACAGAATCAATATCAGCAGATGTTCCTTGGGTTGAGGGTGTTTTGTTATTTTTTTGTATTTTATTTTTCTCAAGGCATTTCAGAAGTGCTTCTTCCAGCATAATTTTGAAAGAAAATTGAAACCACCAACTGTATGACAGCTATCACTGCTGCCAGACAGTATGTGGTTGTCATTTTTTTTGAAAAATACATTGTCTTCATCTAATATCATCAGAGACCGATAATTACACAGAAAAAAAAGACAGTTTTAATTAGTTCATGATGAATGACTGTCTAAACCAATGCAGGCCATATGTGTTAAATGTCTATATTAGTGCTACATTAGCATTTCTGAATATAGTGATTACATCAAGTAATAACCTGGAATGGTGCATTGTTAATAAGAAAAAACAAGTACCCAGTGAAGGCAAGAAAAAAGTGATGGTCAAATAGCAAATGTTTGAAGAATGCCCAGAAAATACCATAATGCTTCCTTACTCACTTTTCTGACCTTGGCAAAACCTCAGTTTCCCGATCTGATCCTAAACGACATGGTTAGAACAGTCATTGAGATCCCTTCTAGCTCCAGATCTAGGATCTTGAGTATGATGTAGGGCCAAACCAGGCGCAGGGAGTACAAACTACAAAAAATGTGGCCGATGCGGTATTATTTTCAGGGGAGGAGAATTTCTAAAAATCAGAGATGTCTCCTTTCTGATATAAATTGCTTAGGGAAGTAGTGGATCTCTCTTCACTGGAGGTCTTCTAACAAAGGCTGGATGACCTCAAAACAGGGTTATTGTCTCAGGGATTCTCTGTCGGGTACTACTGAGGCAGTGTCCTACCCAAACATGCTGTGACTGGAAACACACATTGTACATTGCCACCTCCCCAGTGAGTCTTTCCAGCCAGAATAAATATCTTGACAATCGACTCTGAAATAACTCTTTGCATCGCTATTCACGTCCTCAAAGATCCCAGCTTGTGCCCATCCTCTTGCAATTTTTTCTCCTTTCAAAGTTGCAAGACCTCAGTGTACAAAACCACTGATGGCAAATGTGGCTGTTGAGAAGAGATTTTACCTCCTTGTGCTTCTTCCTTTCCTATTCAATTCAAGTCAGTGACAACTGATACCAAGAAGCTGCTTGGGGGGAGGGAGGCTTTGAATGGGGTTCAAGATCAAGAGGTATAGATCAGAGGCTTGAGACATAGTCCCTGCTATTAAAAAGCTTTTGGTCTTCTTTACAATCCAAGACCAAGGAAAAAGTGAGAAATCAATCTAAATCAGCACTGGAAAAAACAATAAATTTGGAGTCAGAGGTTCTGAATTAACATCCTAACACAGTCACTCAAGAGAACAACAAGTATTTATTAAGCACCTACTGTGTGTTAGCCCCTGTGCTAAGGGCTTTATAAATATTATCCCATTTGATCACTACCTGTATAACACGGTGATTCACTTTGCCTCTCTAGGCCTTCGGTTCCTTATTTCCTAAAATGAACACTTGGACTAGATGGCCTCTAAGGTTTCTTCTAGCTCCAAGTCAATGGATTTAGCCCAATAGCTCAATGTGGACTGGAATAATCAATCCTGCATGGCTACATGGAGGTGGCAGATTTTAGCCTGGCCCTGGATGGCTGATCCAGTGATAGTCACAAAGAGAAAGTACATCTTCTGCCGTGGTACTGTTCTTCCCACCCCAACAGCATCTGCCTGGGTGCTGCAGGGGAAGTGGCTGACTGACCTGGAAAGTACAAAACAAAGGTGTCTGACTAGGAGATCTTAAGGGTCTCTTCCAGCTCTACAGAGTTATCAGCCTTTACTTACAAAGAAGAGACACAATTTCCAGATATTTGTGAAGTGAATAATAATCATGAATTTTAGACAGCTAAACCATATTACCACGTTGGGGCTGTGCTTATTTGTTTGTCTTCCTTTACGGAAACACGTGGTGAACTGGGAAGAAGCCCATGCTGGGAGTCTACAGACCTCAGTCCTAACTCCTGTTCAGCCATTGCCTTTCAATAAGCCACGTTCTCTCTTTCAGCCTCAGATTCCTTTTCCGTAAAATAAATCGTGTGGTCGAAGGTCCCCTTCATCTTTTGAATTTCTGACTTGCCATCACCCAGAAAAAGGTTTACCAAGTTTACACTGAGTCATGGCTGCTGATCATAAGAGATAGGGATAGATTTCCCAGGCAGACGAGGCCTCATTACAAACCCCCCCTGTTCTGTTAGCATGTCTCCACAAATCTTAATGAACAGTAAAGTTGGGAACTTTTTTTTTTTTTTTTTTTGCTCCTTGGGAGTCATGGGATGGGATTCGATCCCAGATGTAATTAGTACAATTGTTGTCACTTTCTTTGGCTAGGTGAGGATCCAGCCTTTGACACCAGCATCGTGTTCAAAAGAAGCCTCCGAGGCCGAAGCTACAGGGGTACAAATGTGAACTCGGGTCACAAAAAGCAGGAGTCAGAGCCTGAAGCTCATTAGTTCTCCACTGAACTTCTGCCTTAAATAGCAAGGTCCTTTCATAATGAAGTGCTAGATGGCATCCTGAAAGAAACTCAGGACCAACAAATTGTGACATGACAGTCCTCTCGCCTTCATCACCAAATGTTTTCATCTAGCAGCTTGATGTATGAGAAGAAGCTGGACTATTAATTTTTAAAAAAAAGAAATGTGGCATTACAGTCAATTAAAAAAAGGACTTTGCTTTGGACATTGGGATCAGTCACATGTTGTACAGATTGGAAAGTAACTAATTAAACCAAAGAACTCTTACTTTTTAAACTTTTTTTAATGATGGTGTTGGAAAAGAAGGTTAGAGAGAGGCGATTATGATACAAATATGATTTCAATTAATGGTTACTAACTAAGTAACGGAATAGAATAAAGTATCTATAAATTAGCACGATTATTAATTGGGTAAGAAGCTAAAGAAAACCTCTGTGAGAATCTGCCAATAGTGCATTAATCTCTATCATCTATAGCTACATTGCAAATAACACACTATATATGATTTCCTTATTAATATTAAAATATTTATAGCAGCAAAAATGAGAGAGGGTCAGTGGAGTTTATTAAATTTTAAATATTTCTCCACTCTGGCATTATGGATAGAGTCTATTAGAGTTTGTGATTCTTGCATGATTATTAATTCATTTACTTGGTTGAGCTGATGAGGGTGCAGATATATTTGATCTGAATACACTTGAAAGAACAGACCCAAATTTGATATAGTTCATTCAAGGGTATACAATTGGCATGACTTCCATGACTATGTAGGAAGAAATTTCTTCTTAAAAGATGGGAAGTGCCACAAAGCTCAGCCACTTTTTTTCATATTTGGGGTTTGCGTTTTCATACTTATCCTTCCAAAAGGAGGATGCCAGGCAATGATCTATTTTTGTTCCAGTTGTAGAACTTCCCCTCAGAGACAGTTCAACTAGCCCCCCGAGAATAGATCCTGCTGCATTACTATGCTACTCAGAGGAGCTTCAGGAAGCAAGTCCTGCCTTTTAGAGCCATTTTACAGAGCAAGTGGGACCTGTGGTTTTTACCATCCAGCCTGTTTGTGTTTGGGGTGAACCATCTCCCCGAAGTTTCTTCATGAAAATACAATAGCTGTGATGTACATGTCATCCACCGCCATCGTGGCTCTCCAACAAAAGCTTTGGTTTGACAGGCAGGCCTTGCTGGGAGAGCCACGAGGCAATGATGGCAGGCTACCTATGGACCTAGGGCAAAAGAAGAGCAGAGACCAGGGAAAAGATGCCTGTTTTACACGTCCACCCAATTTCAAGTCAACAGCTGTGTAGACACGCCGCCAAACATCTAGGTCTTTGGAAGCATTTGTTTAGTCTCTTGGAAAACCAAACATTCAGATGACTGATGGAATCTTTCAGCAGTCTATCTGGTTCTTTTGAGGACATAGATAAGACCGATCCATAGGACTGCCTGAATAGCGCTCTAATTCTCAGCGAGGTCAATCTTCAAAGGTGGTAAAGTGGTCATAAAACATTTTACAGATTGAAATGAACCCTAAAAATTATGGTCAGTGGAGAGAGTGCAGAGACACCACATACTCTTGCCTTAAGAAGGCAAGCCAGAGCTACTGCACACCTGCTGATGTTTCAGCTTATATCCAAGAAGAGTCTTAGGGAGAGTTCATTGCAGTAACCTAGGCTGAGTATAGGGAACCACCAAAATCTGAGAAAAAGCTATTTTCAGATCTCTGTGGGCAGCCACATTTCAGGGACTGGCTCAAGTTCCCATCTGTCACCTGAAGATGGAGGAGGCCTTCCAGAGCCAACCATTCTACCAGGTGGGAACTTTCCAAGCATCATAAAGTAATGTCATTTACATGGTGGCTCTAAAAGTGGAGGTCTCCATTTTGGAAAAAACCAAACAAACAGATCTTTCTGATGAACTGGGCCGCTGAATGCTCAAGAAGCTATTCTAAGAAAGAGATTCCTCATGTATGTAAAATGACCAGTAGAATGTAAAGAACCTCAGAATTGAACTTGGATTATAGTCCTGGCCCTGAAAGTTAATGAAATCTATTACGGTATAAAAATACATATGTAAATTTTAGAAAGGAACAACTCTATGAAAAATAGATGTAAGTGTGGCTTTTCCCCACTGTGATGTTCATGGGATGTCTGAAGTGGATTGTTTTATCTCTGATAAGAGTTGGGAACAACAAAAGAAAGAATCCAGGCTGGTGGCTAGAAAAAATGGAATGTGATCTTCAGCTAGTAGAGCAGCCGATGAGAAGATGTGTAATAAATTACATACTAGTAAGAATGGACTGTCCTACTGAGCTATCAACATCTTCTGCTTCTTATTTAGGCAAGGATGATAACAGAAACTGTTCATTTTGTCAAGCTATTTCAAACCCAGGGAGCACTATTTGTTTGTTTGTTTTAATGAAACACAGTGGAATTAAAAAGTGTTTTTCATTCTTTGAGATGAATGGTTTGTGAAGATGACTGATTTTTTTTTAATGATCAATTTCATCTTTGCTTGAATTATAGAAATCTTTTGCCCCAAATTTAGAACTCATCTGATACAAGCTCATAGCCCTTTAGCATTCTACCTATTCACTTCCACACGTTTTGGCTGCCATTTATCCTCCAGTCATCAAACAAACCTTTGAGTAGGCAGCTCTTCCTTTGTTTACAGGATCACAGATTGAGAATTGGAAGGGACCTTGGGGGCCATCCAGTCTACCTCCTCTCCCGTTGAAGATGAGGAAAGCAAAACATAGAGACTTTAAATGACTCACCCATATTCACACTCATAAATGTCTGAGGTGAGGTTTAAACCCATGTCCTCCTGATTCCAAGTCTAGTGCTCTGTTCACTATCCCCATCACTTCTTTGAATAGACAGAATGCTAGACATAGAGTCCAGACTAATTAATTAAGTTCAAGTCCTATCTCTGACACCTAGCTGGGCAATCACAGGTAAATCACTTAATTTCTCTGGCTCTTGATTTTGTCTTTTGTAAAATGAAGAAATTCGACCAGCTTGATGTGTTTAGAATGTTTTGTCCTGTGGCAGTATGGGAAAGTCTGTAGACACCTTCTCAGAAATTCCAGGTTTCATTGGACAAAGTCCACCCCCCCCCATGTCTACTACCTTTACACCCATCTACCTCAACTTTACCCCTATTACCAATGCCCCTTTCACTGTGTTCTCTACAATATGTGTTCTATCATAATAATCTTGCTTTCATCTTAAATCTTTCCCATCTTCCTTAATCTTAGTGCTTTCTCTCTGAGATTATTTTCAATTTATCCTGTATATATCTTGTTTGGATATACTGCTTTGCATATCTTCTTTCCTGCCTTAGACTGTGAGCTCCTTGAGAGAAAAGACTGTTGGGTTGTTTTGCTATTGGGTTTTTGGGGGATGGTTTACATGGATTTGTATCCCCAGCGCTCAGTATATTGCTTGGCATGTAATAGGTGCTTAATAAATGCTTGTTGATTCAAAATATTTCACTAAAAAAAAAATGAAGTCATTCTCTGAAAGTTCCTTCTTTCTCCTTTCTCCTCACTGAATGTCTTTTTCCGATGTCTTTCCCCATTATCTTCTCCTTCACTCTTATCTCACATGAAGAGGTGACACTTTTCCCTGTTAAAGCAAAACCCTCTGCTGGTACACTTGATCCCTTCCTCTCCTGTCTCATCTAGTTGACTGCCTTCTCTATCATATCCTTCCTCCTCTCCTCTCCTTTCTTCTCTTCTCTTCTCTTCTCTTCTCTTCTCTTCTCTTCTCTTCTCTTCTCTTCTCTTCTCTTCTCTTCTCTTCTCTTCTCTTCTCTTCTCTTCTTTTCTTTTCTTTTCTCTCTCTCTCTCTCTCTCTCTCTCTCTCTCTCTCTCTCTCTCCCTCCCTCCCTCCTTCCCTCCCTCCCTCCCTCTCTCTTGTCTTGTCTAGTGTCTCTCTCTCTTTCTTTTTCTCCCTCTCTCCTCTCTCTCTTCCTCTCTTCTCCTCTCTTTCTTTCTTCCTCCCTTCCCCCCCTCCTCATGCCTCTGCTTCTCTCTCCTTCTATGCCAGTATTCAGTATTTCCCTAGTATATCTAGTTTCTTCTGACACCTAAAAACATTCCTGGGGCACCTAGGTGACTTAGTGGACTGGCCTTGAAGTCAGGAGGAACTGAGTTCAAATCTGGCCTCAGATGCTTAACATTTAACCCCAATTGCTTCACAAAAGAAAAAAATAATAACAGATTCCTCTGACTTCCTGATCCTTAACAAAGCTTCACTTCATTTGATGGCACCATCTCTGCTTCCTCTTGTGTGATACCGATTCTCATCTTGGCTAAACTGCTTTGGCTAGCTACATTCACTGCCTTAACTTCTCTTCTCACTTGGTTCTAAGCTGTCCATAGTCTGGTTTCCAACCTCATAATTTCAGCTGAAACTGTGCTCTCCAAAGGCATTGGTGATCTTTTAATTGCAAAATCTAATGGCCTTTTCTCAGACGTCATTCTAACTGAGCTCTCTGCAGCCACTGACACTGGTGAACATTGCTTTCTCCAGGATACTCTCTCCCTTTTAAATTTTCACAATGCTATTCTTTTCTACTTGTCCTACCTGTCTGACCAATGCTTTGCAGTGTCCTTTGCTTGGATCTTCCTTTGGGTTATGAGCACTAACTGTGACTTCTGAGTGGGCCCTCTAATTTTCTACTTCTATATTATCTCATTTGATGCTCCCATCAAATTCTGTGGATCCAGCAACAGATTTATATATCTATCCTTCACCTCACTCTTGAGTTTCTTTTTTTTTGTTTTTGCTTATTTTTTCACTCTTGAGTTTCAATCTCACAACACCATCTGGCTCTTGGACATCTTGAACCGGATGCCCATTAAGCATGTCAAACTCAATAGGTCCCCCCAAACCTTCCCTTCTTCTCAATTTCCCTCTTCCTGTCAAGAGCACCACCAACTTCACAGGATCCCAGACTCATACCCTTGGCTTCATCCTCAACTCCTTCCTCTCATTTTGGTCAAACCTTGTCCTCTTGTCTTCACGTCTGTCACATGCTTCCCTTTCTCTCTACTTATGTAGTCACCTGACCCTAATTACTTCACATACAGATTGTCGCAATAGCTTTCTGGCTATTACCTTGCCTTAAGTCTCTCCCTACTCCAATCCATCTCCCACTCTTCTCAAACTGATCTTCCCAAAGATCAGATCTGACCATGTTGCTCATACATCTCCAACACCAATGTTTTTCTATTATCTTTGAGAGCAAATGTCGCATCTTCTGGATTTTAAAGCCTTTCTCAGCATCTTCTTATCTCTTTAGTCTTCTTATGCCTTTTTCCTCTACTCTGCAATCCAATGACATTAGTCTCCTTCCTGTTTCTCGAACATGGCATTTCATCTTTGTACTCATTGCCCCTCAGGCCCAAAACACGATCCCTCCTGTATTCTCCTCCAACCTTCCCTGATTTCCCTCAAGCCTACATTCAAATCCCACGTTCTTCAGGAGATATCGTCCCATTTTGTCCACTACCAATGACCCCTCCAAGATTACCTTCCATCGACACTGTAAATATGTTGTATGTACATAATTGCTTCCAGGTTATCTCCTCGATTAGAATGTGAGCTCCTTGGGAGTAGGGGCCATGTTTTTGCTATTCTTTCCATCTCTAACTCTTGTCCTAGTGCCTAGCACATAGGAGATGTGTAATAAATGCTTCTTGAAGCATTCTTGTCAACTATTTGAGACCCAGGCATGAGCTCTATCAAAATCTACATAAGCGTGGATTACGTTTCAAGATCCAGGTTATGATAAATTGGGGACGAGTCTTCTCATTCTCCGCCAAGTCTGCCTGCCTTCCCTTTCGTGTCCAGCCACTGACTATGCGGCAGATTAGTGAAATCCGGGAATCTGAGTTATACCTCCAACTAGCATACACCCTGTCTGCCAATATGTGTTTGGAAAGCATGGGCTGCTATTCTCACTATGACCCAAGAACAATTTCCTACACTGACGCCTGACGTTTTGCTCCATCTGCCGATAATTGGGTAAATAGAATGTAAAATACTGTATTTCTTATTGAGATAATTAAAAATATACATTTTCAAAGGAAATTGAACAGTGATGTTAAAATTGAAAGAAGTCAACAGAGAAGAGGAATTTGTGCTCAATAAAATCAGAGCGGTCTTACGTACAACCTAATTGGCATAATCTGAAGATGACTGGCTATCATTTTTATTCAACTGTCATCAGAATACTGATTATATATGGAATATGTCTTTTTGAAGTCCAAACAATTCTCAATTTTCCCAATTATACAGGGATGTTAGCCAATTTACAAATTAACCATGCCCTTTGCTAATCATTCACTTTCACTCATTAACTGCCTTCTTGCAATTTCCTTGCTTGTTAGCACATTTCCATTTGGATGGTGGTGGAACAAGATGGGAACACAGAAATGCACTAAACAGCAACATAAATATGTCAATTCTGAATTACTTGTTGAAATGAAAGACAGGCTGGAGAATTGGGGCTCTCTTGATTCTCCCTTCCTTGCACTGTCTTCTCCTCCATCAAGAATTACTACAGATATGGGCCATGCCATATTTTTTCCATGCACATTTATTTGTTAGAGCTTCATAAGTTTGTCACTTATCTTCCACAACCACCCTGGGAAATGAGCCGATAACAATCTCATCTTGTAAGCAAGGAGAAACATAGGAGGTTCGAACGACCTATCTAAGGCAATCTGGCCCTTCAATGGTAGAAGCTGCCTCCTGGGGACCATTTGTGCTACTCTCTTACTTGATAATCATTCACCATCTTGCACATCGAGGTAGCCTCGGAGAACATCAGGGATACAGTGGCATGCCGTTTTACGGAAGGAAGATTGCTCTAAGGTGTCACTCTCCCTAAGGTCTCGCACTCATCATCTCCTCAATCTGCTAAACCACAGGATATTCTTCATCACCTACCACCAACACACCCTATCCTTTCATGAATATACCTTAGTCAGCCTTGGAAACAAATTAGTCTTGAAAAAAAGGTAATTAATTATAAGGCACAATCATATGCTGTTTTATGGTTGGGAAAGCACTTTACATAACAATCTTATCTCACTGGATCCTCACAATCCTGGGAGATGGGTGCTATCATTAGCCCCAAGGTACAGCTCAAGAAGCCAAGACTTGAGAGGTCAAGTGACTTGCCAACAGTTAGACAGTTTGTAAGCATTAGAGATAGTATTCAAAGCCAGGTCTTCTTGAGTCCAAGTCCAGCTCTCTAGACAACACTGAATAGAATGGGAAAATACACATTAAGGATTTAGTGCCAAGTACCCTGCGAAACATTGTTTATACAAACAGTAAAGTGGGACAGTTCCTGGGCTCAAGAAGCTCACAGCCAAATTAGGGGGGAGAACATTATATATAGGAGAGTTCCCTTGAAGGGCAGAGAGGCCCAATGACCCTTAAAGAGCAGTGGTAAGGCAGATGGCAAGACCCAGGTGTCCTTGGACTAGATTCAAGGATAAGACAAAAAGGTGTATGTCTCTCTTATTAATTGGCATTAATGTCTCATAAATTGGCATAAATGTCTCTTTTATAAATTGGTATTAATTCAGTGGGTACATGGCAGAGACTTCTTCAACTTGTCCCTTTCTTTAAGCTGAAACTTTCCTTTAAGGATTTATATGTAGTAGCGATCGTTCATCAGGCAAATAGCTTTTGTGTCTTTGTGGACAAATTTTACTCTAAAAGAACTTCGAATAATCAGTCATAGCAGAGGCAGCTAGGTTGCTGGTGTCATCTTAATAAACAAAAATCAAATAGTGTATTTTTTTAAATGGCTTATGGTGGCCAGAGAAAGGGGTTTCTCACAGCTGAAAAGGAAACTGAGCTACAGTGAGTTGAGTCACTGAAACCCAAAATCACACATCATCTGCCTCGGTGAGAAGAATGCTGCCACTGAAGAGGTTGTGGGTCTCTTCCAAATGATCAAAAGGAGCATTTTTATACAGAAGTTCATTGGGCCAGAGCCAGAAGGCCCTTACAGACCATCTAGTCCAACGGCTTCATTTTACATATGAAGAAACTGAGCTCTAGAGAAGTGAAATTATTCGTCCAAGGGCACCCAAGTAGGAAGTAGCAGAGGCAGAATTAAACTCAAGTCTTCCTTATTCTAAGGCCAACATGTAATTAACTACATGCTGCCTCTCTACATAGATCACCTTACACAGTCATACTGGTTTAATTAAATTGGATTTAAAACCTAATGGAATACAAGAAAACCATTCGTTTTCTGTGCATGTGTTGATATGAATATGTGCATCGGTGGGGGAGAGGGACCTACATGAGGCAAAATAACCAATTTGGAGGGGGGGAGGTTCTGTATTGGACTGACAATACAGAAACGCACCACAAGTTCCCCGCAGTGCTTGGATAAGCTATATGAAACAGATATGTTGGGGAAGCTGAAAAATAATGGCTTGGTCAGAACCCAACACAGTTAGCAATACCTTCAATGGAAAATGCAGCTCTAAGACAAGATTCCAAAGCCCATCCACGATTGTCAACTCTCTTTCCACCTCAATACACCTGCATGTAAAATGAGACAAAGTGAATGCTATTTTTACAAAGCTGACTGCCTTAACAACCTAACAAAGGCTGGTTCCCTGCTCAAGCCTGTATCTACATGACAGGAAATTACCTGTGTGATCAACCAGAAGGTGCAGCTGGAGCTTAGCATCTTGTCTACCCAATCAAACCAGAACCTCCTAAATGGAAAGTTTTCTTGGACTCTGTGGGGGAAGGCCCTCGGTTCAGTTGCATTATGAGGAAAATTCTAGTCATCGTTCGGCCGCTCAGCCTTCCGATCTCCTTCCATTCCTGTACTTAGTATCCTAGACCACTCTAGATGGCACATCACAGAGAAGATCATACATCCAGAGAGGATACAGAAAAGCATGAAAAACAAAACTGCACCAAAAAACCACAACCCTGCAATCAAGGAGCTTACAACTTCATTCATTTCCCTTTAGATGGTGTTTTATCCTCATTTTCCAATTCCAGAGACAATGCAAAGAATCAAAAGACAAAAAAATTGTATTCCTCTCTTTTTATTTCCTTAGCTTCCTTTTTGAAAAAGACCTTTCTGTAAGGTTCTCTGGTTTAGTTTTCCTGGGGGTCTCTGGAAGCAGTCTTCCTTTCAGTTCAGTCATCATCAGAAGAGTAGCCAGGGGGTCAAGTGCAAATCCTTTATTATCTCCTTGCTGGGGCTGGGCAGCTTTCTGGAGAGCCTTTCAGTCTGGCCTCGGTCTTCGTGGAGAAATGCAGGAGGAGAGCCTGCCCCCAAGGTGCTGTCAGATGGGATGAATGGGTTTCAGTCCAAGGGCTACAGCCTTCTGTCAGTTTGTCTTCTCTGGCTCCCTGAATCTCCCCGACTGCATCCTAGTTAAGGCTCCTCGCTTCTATGCTCTACCCTGAGTATAAACCAATCATTCTATCACTAGGGAACCATTATTTGTTGTCAGATTAAATCAGTCATACCAAACCATGCTCAACTAGATAACCATCGTCTCCTCGATTCCACTAAGTACCTTGAAAGTATCTTTGTTTCATATTCAGAGTTCTGGCCCTTAACAGGCCCAGAAAGGTGAAGACAAATGAGAGAAGACTGATGTTGTTTGGGGAGTCTGGACTGATCCTGTCTGTGCTAGACCCATTAGAAAATCGTAACCTGAAGAAAGCCCCGGAAAACAAAAAAAAAAAAAAAAAAAGGATTGAATTTACAGTTGTAGAACATAGATTCAAATCCCTGCCCTGACACTCCCTGTGTGACCTTTCCTTCCTATTCAAGGAATTCCACTTATCTAGGTGACGAAATCTGAGCATTTCTGGAGAAAGCCCTGCCTGGTCATCTGCAAGCCTAATTCTGAGTATGTTTTTGGCATTTCTGGGGCAGGGCAAGTTACAGAGGGAGCATCTCTGCTCTGCTGCTTAACTATAGAATGCCCTGCTTGAGAAGCACAGCACTGATGCGGGATTTTTCCTTTGCAAACGCCAATCATTACGAGCCCACTAGCAAGGATTCTTCACATTTGAAGGTTTTCATTCCAGTGGAAGGCCACAAAATGACTTGGTAGGTGGCTGAGTAGTGTTAGCACTATTCACAAGTGAAAGGAAGCCACTCTCCCCTGTCTGAAGGGAGCCATCTGAAGTTGTTTATCCTACAAAAATTCCTCTGGGACACTGCCCCTGTTGCTGAATGAATCCTGGAGAGTGAAACCAGCAAGTTTGCCAGCAGGGATTGCATTGTGACTCCCAAAGTGAAGACATCAAACAAAGAAAAGGTTGTGTTTTGTCAGAGATAATATTTGGAAAGTTGGTACAAGATATCTTTGTAGCTCCGAAGTGTTTTTGCAAACTGATTGCATCCTTTAAAATACCAGGCCTTTGGAGACCTTCTTAAAACTAATTAATCAACTCTGCAAAACGCATAGGCTTCTTCTGAGCAGTACCCACAATCCTGCCACCTTGGGGAATCATTTTCTTGTTTTCCTAGCATTTTGCCAATCTAATTATTGTACCTCTAAATAGAAGGTTTGTTATTATACACACTGATTAATTAGATATGTTATTTCTATATCAGGTAAGAAATCACCAAAGGATTGATGATAAGCTTAAGAAATCAAGTAAGACTGTAGAAGGCAAAATGCAATTACTTCCCAATTAAAAAGCCATTTGACATATTTAAGAGATTAATAAAAACATTCAATGTTGTGAAGAAAAATAATTAGAATTTCTAAGGAAGGAATCAATATGTTTATTTGATATAGCTGAATAGTAGTTTTCAATGATATGCATATAAATTAAGAGGTTGCATCTTTTTTGTGAAATGTTTTACTGAAGTCTTTTTCCAGTACTTCTCCCGGGCAATGTGTCATAAGATCCATTATATAAATTGTGGGGCAAGTAAGGAATTGAAATCAGATAGAAAGTTCTTTTCTTTTTTAAAAAATAATAATAGCTTCTTCTTTTTTGAAAATACATGCGGAGATAGCTTTCAACATTCACCCTTGCAAAATCTTGTGTTCCAAATTTTTCTCCCTCCCTCCCCCCCCCCAGACAGCCACTTATCTAATCCAAAATAGGTTAAACAACACGCACAATTCTTCCAAAGATATTTCCACATTATAAAGTTCTTTTTTTTGAGATTTTTATCTAGTGGGGTTAACAAGTTTTCATTGTTTTTCAAACAGTTCATGAATGTAAATGGTCTTTAGGTTAAGATTTCTGGATTCTGAGTTATTAAAATATATCCGAAAAGGCATGTTAGCCTGAGCTCGTTAGGGGAGCCGAACGGCAGCACATGCCTGCTGGGAGATGATGCGCAAGGCTCGCCAAGTTCTTGCCATATGATACTTCCGATCCAGGTGATAGGTGATACGGGGCCTGAACTTGAGATTTACCACTTCAGAGTTTACAAAGCCTTTTACATATATCATCTCTTTAGACCCACCCAACAACCTTGGGAGGCAAGTGCTTCTATTATCCCCGTTTTACAGATGAGAAAAGTGATCTTGAGAGCAATTAAGTGTCTCATCCAGGGTTACACTGCCAGTAAAGGACTATAGTAGTTTTGGAATTCAAGTCTTCCTGACTCCAGGTGGAGAGAGCACTCTCCCCCTTATGTCAAACTGCCTCTGAATGAACAGAGAAAAGGGAAAAGAGATGAAAAATTATTCAGAAATAGCAAGAACTTAGCTTAGCATAACCATAGAAGAAGTTTTGAGCATGACGACTGCCCACAAGCCGAGTACGAGTCAGATCTGCAGTGCTATCCATCATGGGAAAAGCCACCAATAGATTCAACTGTATCTAATAGAATATCCTTTCTAAGAGCAGTGATCTTTCCATGTGACCACAGTCAGACCTTTTCCAGAGTATGGTGTTCAGTCTTGACCAACCCTGTGGAAAAGGGATTTAGAGAAATGGAAGTTGATGGAGAGAAGAGGTGAGGAAAGAGTGAAAAACTGGTCTCATGTGGTTAAATGAAGAGGTCATTTAACAGGTACAAGGGAGTCTGGATTGCTTTTCTTACACTGATACTCTTTTGACAATGTTTTTAAAAGGGCTTATTGTTGTTTTTAAGGTATATAGATGATGGTCAAATAAGATAAAAATGGGCTGCCATTTTTTGAAAGCAGAAACTAGAGTTTTGCAATTGCTAGGAAGCTCCAGCAATGGTGGTACTACGTCTTCTGGGAGGTGGTGGAGCCTTTAGCCCAGCTAACTTCCAGAAATTTATCTAGCCCTCTTCTCTGAACAGATTGAAGCACGGCTACACGGGCCCCTTTGCTTGATCTTCCCCAAACATAGTGTGCCCTCTGTAATGCCCTTCACTCCTTCAGCACATGGCCTACCACCTTCAGAAACTTTCTCTGACCTTCCTGACCACTGGCCTTCTTTTAACTCTTGTAGGAGTGACTTTGCCTCCCTTGCACTCTGCTCAGCCTTTGGGTATCACACTCTGCAGTGGAAACCAGTCCATTGATCCATTTCTGCAAATCTGCCCTTCCCAATCAGACTGGAAGTTGGTAATGACACAGATTTTGTCTTTGAATCTCCTACTAGTCAGTGTCTCTATAAATATTTTGTTAGCTCATGGCTCTAGATCTGAAGGGGCCCCAAGAGGCTATCTAAATGGAAGTAGCTCATTTTATAGGTGAGTGAATGGAGGTCAAGAGAAGTAAAGTGACCAAACCGATGTCATACAAGTAGTAAGCATCCGAGCCTAGATTTGAACTCGGGTCCGACGACTCCCCTTTCAGTGTTTTTTCCATGGCATCAAGGTGCCTCCCTCTGTTGACTGACTGACTGCCCAACTAGACGATGACAGCCCAGATGATCGAGATTCTCACCTGCCTTGGATGCAGGGCGCTGATTCCTTCCGGCTCCACGAGTAGGTGATTGTCAGGAAGAATTTGCTGCACTGAGAAATTGGCAGCACAGGCCAATTTTTGCGGCAGACAGATTGGGCTGGCAACAGGCAGAGGCCACAAAGAAGAGCCTTTTCTCTCCTCCGGCCCCAGGAGTATGTGGTCCAGTGGCCTTTGGAGTTAAAAGGAGAGGAGCCAGCTGATTCTTTGTCTTTCATCAATTAATTTCATAAGGTTTGGAAATCCCACTTTATTTTCCTAATGCCAGAAATCCCAGAGGTTGGCAACCTTCTGAAAGAGATGTGCCAAAGCGCCAACTGCTTTCGATTAGGCAGGCTGTCAGGGAGTGGAGGCTGCTGGGATGGTGCTGATCATTAAGAGAGGGGTTTGGGGGGAAAGGATCAGCGACATTGAATGAATTCCAGCCCTATAATCTGAAGGGGGAGAGTGCCACCAGGTCTCAGGGTTAGTGGTGGCTTTCCATGGTAATGGGAGGAGAGGAGATTGATTCCAGTAGGGCCACTCTGCTCAAGCAACAAAGAAAATGGGCCTCGCTAGAGCGTGTGGCGTGTGGACATAGGGGATTTGCTCCACAGTCTTTCAAGCTTTTTCCAATTTTTTTTTTCCTTATGGTGGCCATTGTATCATATAGAAACCGGAGGGAAATAGTCCATTCTCTATTTTCTAGGAAGCAACATATAATGCACCACCTCTCTTTAAGGGGCCCTCTCTTTTCTATATTTTACTCAAGAAATTTGTGTTTTTTCACAGCCTAAGAATATGGAGCTAAGTGGGAAAGTAAACAGAGCACTGAGCTTGAGTTCAAATTCAACTTTGTATGCTTGGTAGCTGTGAAATCCTAGACAAGTCACTTTACCTCTCGTTTGTCTCAATTTTCTTGACAATAAAATGGGTATAATAAAAACACCTGTCTTAGAAGGTTATAAAATGAGATCATATTTTTAAAGCATTTGGCACAGTGCTTGGCACAGAGTAAGTACTATATAAATGCTTATTCCCAACAGAAACTACCCTTCAGTCCTATGATTAGTATGAGAGTTCAGGCTAAGAGATCTTTAATTATCGATGAAAATCTGTTTCGGGGGGAGAACTAGCAACTGTTGGACCCGGATCTCCCCATAGACCACAGTGCACAGCCTTTTTGGGGGGGAATATAAGCAGTCGATATGTTAGCACTGATACAACAGGGCTGAATAAGCTCTCCTGCTCTCCTCCCCCTCTCCATTCTGCCCTGACCATCATGTGACCTGGGTTTCTTCTAGGCCACGGTTTGTATTTGTCTTCTATTTGGCGCCCAATTCACTGAGGTTTTTGTGTGTGTTTTTTAAAGGGTGCCACCAAGTGAGCTATACCAGAATGCTCAAGGAAGAAGCCATCAGTGGTTTCAGTTGAACAGAATTGTTCTTTATTGAGTTGTTTGGGGCACCATCATTCTATTTTTGATAACTTTTGTTCAGTTTCCTACAAAACTCTGTGCAAGGAGACAGTTCCTTCTCTTTTTTATGTCTTCTTTCGTTTCTATTTTACTCATTTACTTGCCTTATTCCATGTATATAGCAGATGGCTAGAAAGTGTCTCTAACATCTGGCTGTGTGACCCTGTAAAAGAAATTTAATTTCTCAGACATCCAGGCAAGTATCATGATAAATTGCAGAGAAAGTCCGGGTCTGCACTGCCAGAGAAAGTGCCCTTTGTCAATGAGTCAATCAGCGAGTATTTGTTAAGGGTCTACTCTTTGCCAGATCCTGTGCACAAGTTCCAAGAATGAAATGATACCTGCTCGTAGCGAGCTTACCAGTCTGGCCATGCTGAGTCTTCCTCCATTTCTTGTTTTGTCAGTACTTTTCCATGAAATGCATGTTGTTTGTATGAGTAGGCAAAACATTCATATTTGTTTTTTTTTTAATTTTAATTTAATAATTACTTTATATTGACAGAATCCATGCCAGGGTAATTTTTTTTTACAACATTATCCTTTGCACTCGTTTCTGTTCCAATTTTTTCCCCTCCCTCCCTCCATCCCCTCCCCTCGATGGCAAGCAGTCCTTTATAAAAACATTCATATTTGGAAGAGAGGCTGAGTTGGGGGAGTGCCTAGGTAGATGAGATCAATTAATCGAGCGATCAACAAACATTCATTAAATACCCACAGTGCTATGAGGTAGGGGCTAGGTTACCAAGATAAGAACTAACTGTCCCCACCTTCAAGGAGCTTACATTCTACTAGAGATCACTGGGCCAATTGAAGTAGCAGAATAGTTCAGAGATTCAGTGCCAGATCTTCTTAATTCTGTCATTTTGGGGCAATCCTGGGAGAAATATTTAAAAGAGATGATTTTTTCAAAAAATTTGACTAAACATGTTTAGACAGGTTATGGAAATAAGGTTCTTAAACTTTCAAATTGGACAGAATCGATCATGTGTGGCTAATATGTGACAGATCATTTTCTGCTTAGCAATTACTTTAAAATGCATCGAAATCTTTGAAGAAAATCCAATACCCCATGGTTAGCAGTTCTACAGAAAAAATTTATTACAAATGGGGCAGAAGATGGGCCTCAGTCACTTAGAAAATCCCCATAGTTTTCAGGACATGTCTCATGGCTCTCAGGAGCTAGAGTCATGAGAAAATATATTAATAGCAATGTAATTCCATTCATGTGTACATTATGTTACAATGCTGGATCTTAAATATCAAGAATTGGTCTTGAACGCATAGGAGGTGGGCAAAGCTCCTCTGCTAGGAATCTACAACACGAAAGCACAGCTCAGAATTCGGCACAATTCTCACAATTACTTCGAACGTGTACTAGGCACCTAACGTAGGCGCCTATTGTCCATCCAGGACAATGATCGCATCCCAAGGTAGCGCATTATAGAAAATGTGAAAATCCTAAGATCAAAAACTTTGATCTTAAGGGGACTTTCAAGGACAAGTGGTACAGCTAGGGGGCGCTGCAGTGGATAGAGCACTGGGTTTGGAGACGGGAAGATCTGAGTTCAAAGTCGTCCCTAAACACTTTCCAGCTATGTGAACCTGGGTGAGCCTCTTCACCTATTTACCTCAATGTTCAGGAGAAAAAATTGGTGAACCACTCCAGCGTCTCTGCCAGTGTGTAAATGTCTGCCAATGGACAATGCTTACACGCTGTATTCTACGGGGTCACAAAGAGTCAAACGTGACTAACCACCACCACCAACAATAACAGTGTACCCCACCTCATTTTAGAGATGAACAGGAACTGGCATCTAAATGTCTTGCCCAAGGTCATAATAGGAGCAGGTAATCGAGACTAGGATTTGAACAAAATTCTTCTACCCTTACATCAAGCACTGTGTCATTTAGTACAGATAATTAATGCGTGCAAATGCGAGGACTTACTTTGGGAACGCTGACATTTGAACATATTAGGCAGTGCCGCTTGATGGAATAGATTTGTTTGACAGTAACCTTCTCTCAGAAAGTTGGAGAAATGACTGATGAAAAGCATTCTGAGCCACATCAAAATGAGACTAATTTGACGAGGTTGTAAATAATGTCAGTGACCAAGCGTAATTGTCTGGGATAAGACACATCAAACCACTGAGAGAGACAGAAATTGTTCCCAGTTTTCCAATGTAAACATGCACTTTGCACGTGGGCAACATCTGCGTGCTTTAGGTCTGTCCCACCGTATCCCTTTGTACTTCCTGGTGCTAACTATTGTGTCGATGTACAGCTGTCCATACGGTGCACGCACCCACAGAAGGAGCGAGCAGACAAAATGCCTCGCCTGTCTTCAGAATTCCCTTTCATAGTACCCAGTGTGTTGTGATTTAATGTGACTTGATGGAAGTAGAACAACTGCCTCGTAATTGCCGCTATTGTTGCTATCACAAGAAGGAGACAATTTGATTGAAACGGGCTCAAGACGTGGAGGACAGACTGGGAATTGATTCTTCTAACTGAATTCTTAGGTAAATATCTGTAGGCTTTCTACAGTCAGCCACAAATTTGAAATCAGAATCAATTGTCTGGCTAATTTGGGCTGTAATATGAACAGTTTGAACCCAAATTATCCCTTAAATAGCCAGTAAAGATGAGATGGGAGGCAGTCAAGAGAGAAAATTGGCCCAAATTAACCCCCAAACTGCCAAGCAATGGTCTAGAATAGGTTTGCTTTACCTTTTTTGGTGCCGTGAAACCCTTTTGACAATCAACTGGGTAAAATTGATGCACCACTTCTTGAAATCATGTTTTGAATCCATAAAATAAAATACATAGCATTTCAAAGGAAGCCAGTTCCATTGAAATACAGTTATCAAAATAATAAGAAAACAGATCCAAGGACCCCTTGCATGTTAGAGAGGGGATATGGGTGGGAGCAAGTAGCAGGGGGAATGAAGTCTGACTTTCTGCAGAGCCTGTGCCTGATGAAGGCAAAGGGGGGATATAGAAAATGCCACAAGTGCTTTGCCCTCTCTCCAGCCCTCACTGGGCAGGCACCCAAAGTTCTCTTTTCTTCTGGCATGCTTCCTTTCTCTCTACTTCCATTCATCTTCAGTGAGAATCCATTGGTTCATATCCCCAACCTTTACTGTAGAGGGATCATCAGGCTACACTGCAGAATGCTACCTTTGCCTGCTTCTTTAAAGGGAATGTGAGAGAAGGGGTACGGGTACTTCCGGAGCCTCTGCTGCTGCTGGAGATGAAAATAGAGCTCCCAGAACAAAAGCGTGTCTATGAAAGAATTTCCAAAGTACTTACTAACTTATTGAGGAAGAAGGGATTAGAGGTGCCCGGAGCAGGAAACAACAAAGAACCTACCGAAAAATAAAGCATATTTTTAAAGTTGCACACAAGCCGACAAAAGGGAATTTTCCATTCCTTTCAATCAAACCTCTCCTCGTGGCTTTCTTTGCCCAGGAAGATAAGGCAAGTCGGCTTGTATTTACTGTTTTCATTCTATTACCCAACACATTTTTAACTGTTGTGCAATTTTATGATCTCCTAAGAGCATATCATAGAACTATATTTTAGAAAGGCAAGATGCAGTACACTAGGGGACTCAATGCACAATTCTAATAAATTCTTTCCAGTTCTGGTACATAATTAATTCCTGAAAGAAATATAAATATAATTTCCAGTTCTTTGGTTATTTTCATCCATAAAAGAGTGAAATGCCCAGTTCGTGTACATTTCATATTTATGTACTTCATGAAATCACGATCAAATGCTTTCCATAATAATAATGTCAAAAATGTATGAAATATGGTATGTCACGGGAACCTCAGTTTCTACTTCCATAAACCGAGAGAGGAAAAGAAGAGAGAGGACGAGCTTTTGCTAAGTTCCTTTTTTTTTTTTTTTCTGGCTCTAACATTCCATGTTCTGTAATTCTAGTTGTAGTGGCCCAGGTCTCCCTATGGCCTCCCATAACATAAAAGGACTATGATCCCTAATAAATAGCTAGCGATCCATTTATTTTTTTTAATGGATTGAGCAGGGGCAAGGTTAGAGAAAATATTAGGTATATGGGAAGCCTCGAGCATTATTTTTACCAACACCGGACACAGTTGGTATGGAAGGGTAGCTGTATCTCTAAAGTGTCATGAACTGAAAATTGGGATCAGATGTTTGGAGCAAGTGACCAAACTGATGTTAGCAAACCAAAGGCAGAGATGTCAGAAAATTTTCAGAGTTCCTAGTTTTGTCACTGAAAATGATTAGGGTTTGAGTTCTAAATTAGCAGGAAAGTGGATTTCTTGAGCTTGGGGGTTCTGAACTATAGTAGAGCTGAAGCCAACTGGGTATCTACACTAAATCCAACTCCAATACAGTGAGCCCCCTGAAGAGGGATTATGAACTACTGTTTCTACTGCTGCTGCCGCCACTACTATTACTACTAGTATTACTGTTGCTGCTATTGCTACCACTATGACTAATATTCCTATGGTTACTCCTGCTGTTAATAGTACTACTACTGCTAACGACAACAACAACAGAATAATTACTGTTACTACCGCTGCCACTGATACTGTTATTACTGTTGCTGTCGCTACTACTACTGTTTCTTACTCCTGCTGATACTATTACTAATGACAATAATACTGTGATTATAGTAACTATAATTTGTGATTGCTGTTACTGCTCCTTCTCCTGCTACTACTACTATTACTGTTGCTGCTGCTGCTGCAGCTGCTACTAATATTTCTAGAATCACTCCTGTTGCTAATAGTACTACTAATAATACTGTGATTACTGTTACTACTGCTGCTGCTACTATTACTGTTGTTACTTCTGCTGCTTCTATTAATGTTGATGCTGTGATTACTCCTGCTGATACTACTACTACTACTACTACTACTACTACTACTACTACTACTACTACTACCACCAATAACAAACAATAATACAGATTCCTGTTACTACTGTTATTGCTGCTACTTCAGCTGCTGCTATTACTACCAGGTATGATCAATAGCAATGTTGAAAAAGTGGAACAGCTCAAAGCTCCCACAGAGATCAAGAGGTCCATGTGCTTCAGTTGTACTTCCAGGCTTGGTGAGATAGGGAGGCTCGGTATAATTAAATTACAAGAGAAAGTATGAGCAATGTCCTTGGTGATGGAGGAGGGAAAGGAGTCATACAGGACGAAGCGTTAGCTTTATCAAGAAGGAATGTCTCTTCCCATCTGGATGGCTGCAAGGAAGGTGAGAGGCACTAGTTGCTGCTTCTGAGAATTTGGGAGTGGAGTTGAGTAAGTAGGCTTCTGTCCACATGACCCAAGATTTTAAATAAATTGAAAGATTTTATGAATCCAAACGGGAGTAAGAAAAGGAGGCTGGGTATGAGGGCTCAGGAAAAGGTTCCAAACAGCCATGAGGGAGATTAGATGAAGATTTACTTAATTTCAAGGGCTTCTCTTTAGTTTTGAGCTTTCTAATTTTCAGGGAAGAATTCTAGCTCTGGCTGAAAAATTCCTTTTGCCTTCATTATATTGGTGAGGCTTTCTTCCTTCAGTTCAAGTGAGGTGATGGTCAAGAAGGTCCAAGAGGATGAGAGGCTTTCCATATTCATCACATCCATTACATTACTCTCCCTGTTATGGGCTGCTGCTTACTCTAGTGGACAGCCATCCTGAATCATGACCTGTCCTGGGTTTTTTCTGTATGAGTGAATCAGGGCTTCTTGGATCCCTAATATTCCCAAACTTCATTTCCAATTCCATTGCACTATCCCCTCTGGTTGGCACATGCCAAGGATACCTTCCAGTTGGTACCTTCATAGAATCTCCCGCTTGCACTGAACAGATAGCAAATTATCTACCCCAAGTCTGTGCCCCAAAGTTATGAGTACATGAGTATGCGTATGTAGGATGTATATATGTATGTGTGTGTGTGGATATATACATACATACATACATACATATATACACACTCTTATGAATAGAAGCACTCTTTCCAGGTTGCATGCTAACCAACTTGCCATCTGTCATCAGGGGGCTTGATTAGACTGACCCTTGAGTTGCTTTCAGGATCTCTACTCCTCTACTCCAGCTCCTTTTGCCAAAGTCGGCAGGCCTGTTCGCTAAGGTGACATAGACCTCTTTATGAACTAAACAGTAATACAGAAATAGGCCAATTTCAAAGTACACCCTCCAAAATTCCAGCTACTAACATGTGGACAATGAAATCCAATATTCCAACTCAAAATAGCCCCATCTGGTTTTGGTTATAGGATGTGAATAAAAAAAAAACTGCTCTGGAATCATATAGGCCTTTTTAACTGGACTGAAAAGGGTGAGAAACTAAGCCTGTTCAGATGAAGCTAAAACCAAACATTACTTTTCCTCCTTGCTTTTTATCATTTGGACGTTTTATCAATTATTTTGACAAATCAACTATTTGAACACAAATAGCTTTGATCATTCTCATTATGTTTTTTAAGAGTTAAAGAAAATTTATTTTAATAAAAAATCTTCATAGTAAAATTCATTTTTGCAAATTTTTTTCCTAGAAAAAAGATGAAAACAAAATTTTTATAACCCTTTTCCCCCCTTTGCACTAAATATGATAAAGACTACACTTGTGGTTTCATAGGGAATTCCTAAGGGAAGAAAGACCTACTACCAGTGAATTCTGGCATCTTCTCTACAACTTGAATTCACTTTAAAAGAGTTGCTTCAAAGGAGTAAAGGTAGGGACTCTCCTGAACTCTCCCCCAAACCCTTCCAAATACATTTCAATAAATCCTAGAGTGGCCAAACCCACAAAAATATGGAGTGAAACCATTTCCAGCCCTAGACAAAGTAGAACATTGGTAGGAAAGGTCTGCCTTACTGAGGTGAGAGTGGAACACACTCCAGCAAAGGCTGTGCCAGCATAGACCCAGGCCAAACAAACCAGAATCAGGCCTTGGGAGCCACTGACTCAACAGCAGCATCTGCTGCTTCCAGAGCTCTCATCCTACAGATGATAAGAGGGTCAAACAACTGGTCAGGAGATTATAGGGGTTTCTTTAAAGGCAATGAGGCAGGACTCTTACTTTTCTCATACTCAGATCCAGGTCACAGTCCTGGGTGATACTCCCACAGTGAGGAACACCAGAGCTTGTGGCCATAGAATAGAGCACAGACCATGACCTCTAAACATCTTCAACTTAGATCATATCACCTTGGAAGAATTGAAAATATACAAGTTCCTAGAAGTATCTCTGAAAATGGCTGCACAAAACACCTGAAACTTAGGATAGTACACCCTTCACTCTGGAAGCAGAGCCCTAAAGAGTTAAAAATCAAGTAATAGGCTGGGAAAATGAGCAAACTACAGAAAAGGATTCTGACCATAGAAAGTTACTATGGTGACAAGGATGATCAAAACATATACCCAGAAGAAGATAGCAAAGTCAAAATTCCTACATCCAAAGCCTTCAAGAAAAATAAGAATTAGTCTCAAGCTATGGGAGGGCTCAAAGAGGAATTAGGAAAAGAAATAAGAGTAATGCAGGAAAATAATGAAAAATGAAACACCTAGGGAAAGGAGACACAAACAAATACTAAAGAAAATAATACCTTAAAAACAGACTAGGTCAAATGATAAAAAGAGGTACAAAAATGCAACGAGAAGAAGAAAGCCTTAAAAAGTGGAATTGGCCAAAGTGGAAAGAGAGGGACAAAAATTCACTGAATAAAAAAATAAAAAAAAAAACCCTTAAAAAGTAAAACTGACGAAATGGAAAAGATGGTGCAGAAGTTCATGGAAAAAAAATCATTCTTTAAAAATTAGACTCCAGGGACAGCTAGATGGTGCAATGGTTAGAGTAGTGACCCTGGAGTCAGAAGGACCCAAGTTCAAATATGGCCTCAGACACTTAACATTTCCTAGCTGTGTGATCCTGGGTGAGTCACTTAACCCCAATTGCCTTGCCAAAAAACAAACTAGAATACAGCAAATGGAAGCTAATGACTATGAGAAATCAAGAAAGAATAAAACAAAACCAAAGAATGAAAAAAAAAATAGAAGATAATGGGAAGTATCTCATTGGAAAAATGACTGATTTAGAAAATAGATTCAGGAAAGATAATTTTACAATTATTGGAACACCTGAAAACTATGATCAAAAAAAGAGCAGAGACAACAGCTTTCAACAAATTATCCAGGAAAACTATCCTGATATTCTAGAACCAGAAAGTAAAACAGAAATTGGAAGAATTTACAGGTCACTTCCTGAAAGAAATCCCCAAATGAAAAGCCTCAGAAATATTATAGTCAAATTCATACCCTTAGACCTAAAATTGTTACTACTGGGTCTGTAGCCAAACAGGGATTGAAAATTAGGAGGAAAGGGCCCATATGGACAAAAATATTTATAGCATCTCTTTTTGAGGGCAGAGAATTGGAAACTGAGGAAATGTCTTAAATGGACATGCTGGGGAATGGCTGAACAAGTGGCGACACGTGATTGTGACGGAATACCATTGTGCCGTAAGAAACGATGAGCACAATGCTCTCGGAAAACCCTGGGAAAATTTCTGTGAGCCAATGCAAAATGAAATGTACTATGTAAAAAGCAACGGCGATATTATAAGCAGTGAATGGCTTGGCTATTCTCAGCAATACAGTGATCCCAGACAACTCCAAAAGACCTCTGATGAAAAATACTATCCATCCATCTTTTTCTTTATGTTTTCTTTCACAATATGATTATTATAGAAATGTTTTGCATGACTACACATATGTGTCCTATACATGTGCTCTCCTTCTCAATGAGGGAGCTGGGGAAGGAGGAAGGGAAAGAATTTGGAACTCAGAATTTTAAAAAGAACGTTAAAATTGTTTTTACATGCAAGTAGGGAAGAATAAAATACTAAGTTCAATTTTAAAAGTAGTTGCTTTGAGTATGAGAGCTTCAATGATTTGCTGATGTGTGATTTGAAATTTTATTATTGAAGAGGATTGCCCAGAACAGTGAGAGGACAGGTGACTTAGGCACAGTCACACAGCCACTATATAGGAGAGGCTGGTCTTCTGGCTTTGAGGACAGCTCCTCAGTTACCACTCCAAGCAGGTCTCCCCTTTAAACTAAACCAGCATTCTTCTAGTCAAAATGCCAGAAAAAGGTCTATGGCTATAATATAAACAAAGGCCAATCATTATCACGTGCCCTCAGAAAAGCTTTTGTTTCCAGATCTAGGAAGATTTAAAGCTCACCCATCATAATCAAAGTTCTGCAGCTCAACAAGACATAACCTTGCTATGGGCTTTGGAGAGTTCCTGGCAACTAGAATGGGAGTGTTAGGTATACAATTGGAATTGCCTAAAGATCATCTGGCTTCAAAGTCGACTG
This sequence comes from Antechinus flavipes, assembly GCF_016432865.1. NCBI lineage: Eukaryota > Metazoa > Chordata > Mammalia > Dasyuromorphia > Dasyuridae > Antechinus > Antechinus flavipes. The sequence goes on along the minus strand of NC_067404.1, from coordinate 67,569,119 downwards.
GATTTTCTCCAAGTGAGACTTGTTCAGTTCCATTTCAAAGCTTCACCGTTGAACCTTATTTCAGACTTTGGCCTGCTTTAAGGGGCCATGAAACAGATGGCCTTCCTTACATCAGTTGGTTATTAAAATGAAAGGTAACAGACAACAATTTTTCCTTTTGATTTTACTTCACAATGCCTTCCAAATAGGCCAAGTTCAAAAGGAAAATTACAAAGGATAGCTGGACCTGGCAAGAAAAAACTCAGAAAAGCCAGGCTGAATATAGAGGCCCTACTTAAAAGAGGCAAAGAAGGGAAGAAAACATTGTTTAAATATATTAGATGTCAGATGTGGCTTGACAAAGGGGACAGTCCCTTTGTAGACAGTGAGAGGAAGTTAAGAGAGAGGACCCTAATCATCAAAAGTCCAAAGAAAGATTTTGTATCCACTTGAACTTCAAGACCTGGCCTAAAAGGCAAAAGGAACAAGATAATCACCCGTGATGGGAGCTCAGGAAGCAGAGATAGAATAAATCAGTCGTATGGTGCTTTGAAAACTCTCGTCCAAGCAGAAAAGTTAGATTACCGTATGCCCTAGGCTACATGGGAAAATAACTGCAGTCACAGGGGGTCTCAGATTCAAAGGGAGGAAGGACTGTAGGGGCCATCCAGCCCAGCCTTGGCATTTTACATGTGAGGAAACCAAAGTGCAGAACAGGAAGTGACTTATTTACCCCGAGTCAGAAGTGCAGAAAGTAGCAGAACCAGTATTTAAACTTGGGTCCTTGGACTCAAAAAGCAAGATCACCATACTAATCAGAGCTCTCATCAAATTAATGCTTTGAGCTTATAATGTACTCTACACGGTTTAGCCCATTTGAATTTCACAATAACACAGTGAGGTAGGAACTGCAGATCTTATTACCCCCATTGGATAGATGAGGAAACTGAGGCTCAGAGAAGTGAGGGACCACTAGGAAGCATTGGAGGGGAGAGTGGAATCAAAGTCTTCCTGATTTCATATCCAGCTCATTAACCAGTCTCACAGGCTCCATTTCTGACATTCTGACATTCATTTTGGAAAATTCACAGAGAGTAGCTGGGCCGTCCAAAATACAGGATGGGGAAGACATCCAGCCTGAATTTTGTTTTCTTTGGCTTGTTTAAGGACAAGACGCCATCCCTGTCTTGGATCCCTGGAGCCAGAAAGACCCCAGAAAAGATCATTTAACTATCCAGTGCCAACCATCTTGAAGATTGGAGTTGGGGGAGGAGATGAACATCAGTAACTAGATGCTTTAGGTACAGTTCACCCGAAGGCAAAAGTAACCTTTCCAAATCCTTCCCAGACTCATTATTCTCTTATCGATAAAAGAAATAAGTTCCTTTATTCCAATACATTATCTCCTCACTTACTTTAGTGAATGTGCTAGCAGTATATTAAGCGCCCGAGGCAAGTACTTGAAGTTTGCATTTGCGATAAAGGGCTAGTCTCTGGGGAGCTGATTGTTATTATTGTTCACCTTCATTTACTACTCAGTTTTATCATCCTTACAAATGGGGCCCTTTTTTTCCCTGCCACTGCGGAACACCTGTGATATTTGTCAGGATAGGCGAGCGATTAGGTTTCAAGATGACCACCTGAGACAGTTTTTGGGGGAAAGACTAGTACAGAGTTGGGGAGGGAAGGCAAAGATATGTCCTCATCTCAGCAACGAAGCAGAATTTTGGCAGTAATGATGCATGCGTGTGTACCCTTGGTGGATGGTCATCGTACTTGACCTGGACGACACATTCAAAAGCCCACAGCCCAAATGAGAGAGGACCCATTTCTCTGCCCGGTGGATCAGAGTCAACAAGACCTGGTTTGGAATCACCATATAGATTTGGATTAGCTAGTCGTGTGACCCGGGCACCTGAGTTCCAGTACCATTGCTTTTGTTTTGAGGATAACAAGAGCATCTCTCAGGGCTTCTCCTAGGATCAAAATAAAGAACTTTTTACATCCCAAAGTCCAGATCTATGATTTCCCTTTGTTAAGGAACTCTCAGTGTGGATATGTCTACAGATGGACACATTTTCTGTAACTTACAGACTCGGAGAGTTGCCGACAGCCACCAGAGATTCGTTGATCTGTCCAGGGATATACAACCAGCATAGGCTAAAGGTGGAACTTTAACCAAGTCTTCCCAGCTTCAAGACTAGCCTTCTATCCACTTTGTTATATTACTTCTCCATTATAAATCCCAATAAGATACTAGGTGCTATATAAATGTCAGGTATTATTACAATTATTACTTTTATCTTCTATTTTGTTTGTTTTCCCCTTAACAAAGTGGCTGAATTGGATTATTTATTCAATATTTCCTCTTTGAAAAGTGGAAGTCAGCATGACATAGTAGATAGAATTGAGCAGTTTGCTGTTTGGATCTTACTCTGAACACATAATAGTTTTGTGACTATGACTAATTTACTTAATCCTTCCCAAAGCTAGGCAACTGTCTCGGACAATAATGTCCAGTCGAGTTGCTAGCCTGTGTGGGTGGAGGGAAGTTGCACACCAGAAGTTCCTTTTCATAGAATGGAAAAACATATGAAAAAGGCATTACGCTAAACATGAATGAGGGTAAGGACCTTTTGTATGAAATACTGTTATATTTAACATAAAGTCAAAAGAATTCAACCTGTAGTCAGATTACAAAAAGAAACACACTACCCAATCTATACATGTATTTCTGTTGCCTTGGCAACTATTTGTACACCCATTTGCCACGATGGTTGAAAATACCAGTCTGCCATACCAAAGACAATTAAGAAACTTTGTACAGATGTACCTTTAGTCTGTGTTCAATATTTATATTTAGTCTTAGAGAATTCTCTAAGGCCCTGCTAGATCTCATAGCTAGGAAATATCAGTAGTAGGATACACCTTGTCTACCATACCACCTTTCCTTCTTACCTTTACCTGTAACTCAGGTGTGTGAAGTATTCGGGAGGACTAGCACCTCTGGTGCAAGAGCTTGCTGATCCCTTTTCAGGGTTGTTCATCCACCATTGCTGTCTACTTGATTCACCCAATTCATCTGTGACTCCAGAAAGCTGTAGTATGCACAGTAGCCACCCCCCCCCCCCCCCCACTGAATCCTGGGCCCTCAATAGTCATCTCGGCTTTTGTCTTTGTACTGGACTCTGATGACTGGGGAAGAGTGAGGCTGATAACTTTGTATAATTCTTCCTCACCTAAATCCACTTCACATGCAAGTCAAGACATGATGCACAACATCACTGGTCCTCTTCCAAAAGGAAGGATAAACCACAATGACCTTGAATTGGCACTGAATAATTCTTGATCTTTTTTCACTATTTGGATTTTTCCCCACCGATCAAAATTATTTGATAAGTACATTTGAAACAGTCCACACAAATGTTAACAAACCCATCCTGATAGTTGAATTCAACAAACATTTACTGAGCAACTGCCACATGCAAGGCTCAATTTTGGGCCTTTGGAGATAAATTATGACATAGTTCCTGTCCTCTAGAACCTAAACTCCTTCTGAGGAAGTGTGTCAGGATGGAGGGATGGAGAGAGGAAATGTGCCATGCATTCAGTGAGAGTACAGGGTGATGGGGTCATATCTTTTGAGAAAATGCAAAGAGAGAGAAGGCTTTAACAGGGGGAGGGGGGCGGAATTATTCAACAAAGCACAAATTTAAGAAAAAGTTTGCTGGGTATCTTCTGCTGACTGTCATTACTTATCTTACACTGATTGTACTCACAAACTGTCTCTGTGGGTCTTGAGAACAAAATCACTCCAGGGCTGGCTTTAATCTTGCCTAAGACTGCTGAAGTCATCAATGTGGGTTCTCCTTCCAACTTATTTCCTCTCTCTGGGGCTCATTTTTTGGTAACATGAGATCACATCACATAGTTTCTTATGAAGATCCTGCTTAGGTTTCATTTTTGATCTGCTTGCATCTATGTAAGATCCTAGCTTGATCAAGAGACAGAAGTCAACCTACTGATCCCACTGTAGGTCACTGGGCCGTAGTCATTTGGTTCTCTCGTTGTAGCAGGCAGTCAGAACCAGGAAAATTAGTTTGGGAATAGGGCTCCAACAAATGAAGTTCCAGAAACATCCTGATACATTTTGGAGGAAAGGGAGAATTGACACTTGCTTCAACATTGCAAGGATCTAGGATTTTACACGTGTAAATGTCCTCTATCAACACAGATTGCAGCTCTTCTGCCCCTCAGTAGATGTTCTCTGGGCACCACTGTCACTGAAACGTGCTGTCACTCTGAAGCCAACTCATCCAAGATGTGTTCAAGCCATCACAAGATCTTTTCTAGCTCAGTAGGACAGGAAAGAGCTTGCATTCCACAGGGCTTCCCAGGGATTCTCTCCATACCTCAGTGAAGATTTTGGAATAGGATTTGGAGAGAGGAAGGTGGTTGACAAATGAGCTAACTTCTCCAAAACCATACTTAAATTTTCATCTGGATTGCAAAATTTCGAAAGAAATTGCTCTTAGGAGCTCCTTCCAACTGAGCCTGCGTTACAACAAATGAACCTACCATGCAACCTAAGGGATACGTGAAGCCGAGGCAGTGCAGATGCAGAACAGATGGAAAAAGACTCACCAAAAACATACCTCATTCATCAGATCATCACAAGCCAACTTTCTCAGAAAATAGTTTTTCACTTAACACATTCACCGTGGGTTTGTAACTGTTTTCCGAATCAGGCTGAAAACAAATCTGGCAGGAGTTGATAGAGATACTTAACATATCTACCAGAATACAATATCTCTGTGAAACTAGGCATCATATAGTCCTTGCCTGAACATCTCAAGGGAAAGGAACCCAGTTTCTCCTGAGGCAGCGCATTTCACTTTGGGGCGGTCAGGAAATTCTTCCTTAGGTCAAGGCTAAATTTCTGCTGAGTCTATAGATTACTCCTCTTTTTGCTGTCAAATCTAATATTTCTAATTTCTCTTCCATTCCCTCTCTATCCCTTCTAGATCTTGGATGCCACTATGATGGATCCCCTCTGTTCTCTTTCTCAATCTTCCTAAATACTCCATTTCTTCTAATTGACCCTCATTTGATTCCCTGAGACCTTCAGCATCCTGCCCATTCTCTTCTGGCCATTCCCAAATCTTCTTCCTGAAATGTGACATCTAGAATGGAACCAACCCTGATTTAAGATTTATGTAGCACATTACATATCTTATCTCAGTTGATCCTCACAAGCACCCTGTGAGATAGATACTATTCGTATAACCATTCTACTAATGATGAAATTGATAGAATCCAAGAAGGTAGCTAACACAACCAGGAAGTTTCTGAGACATGATTTGAACTCAGATCTTCCCGAGTCAGTCTAGCACTCTATCCACTGAGCTGCCTGCTCTTTCTAGCATACCACACGGTAGAATGGAATGATGGTGATCATCTTCTTATCAGATTTTCAAAGAGGGATCTAACCTTTTTCTGATTTAACATGATAAGAAACCAGTAAACTCCTTTTAAAAACAGTTACATCCGAGAGGCAATATAAATGCAAATAAGGCTAAAATGTTTTCTCCTTCCCCAATGTGGGTAAACTACCCCAATGTGAATAGCGATGAGTGTGCTTGGTAACAATGAAGAAAGGAGAAAGGAGACCAGTTGACAATGGCAATTAAGGGAGAAGAACCCAGGAAATTATTTTTTACAAGAGATATTTGTTTATATATTCTGTTTGTAAGAGACTACAATTCAGCAAAACACAATTACAGATTGAAAAAGATCAGATATAATACACCATGTTTCATACCCACAGACTACCCTCTCCCTAGCCATGAAAAGCAGTAAGAGAAAAGAGTGTACTCCTGTATAATTGTTCTGTATAATTTCATAGCATTCAGTGTCCGTTGTTTTGTAGTTGTTTTTCTATCCACTCACATTGTTATCCTCAATGTCAACATGGTTTTCTTGGTTCTGTTTACTTCACCTTGCATCCGCTCACATAAGTCTTTCCACATTTTCCCGATTTTATGACATTCATGGCTTCTCATAGCACAGTCATATTTCATTACACAAATGTCCTGCGATCTGTTTTGCCATTCCTCGATAAATGGATGCCTAATTTGATTGCAGTTTTTTTTTTTTGCACTGACATTTTTGCCACTTTGTGTAAGCAGGAGATGAGTCCAAGGGTTTCTGGGATTCTATATTTAATTACCCTGGCTATCTTAAAACTGTAGGGACTTGGAAGCTGGGAGAGACAAGAAGGGCAACAAAGAGAAGTAAAACAAAAAGGGTGGGCTAGGAGTTGACAACTTCTGGCCTGTCCTCTTTAAGGTACAGTGATAAGACTTGGCGAGAGGTCTCCAAGTGAGTCACCTTGCTGAGATCCATAAGGGACACTCTGGGTCATTGACATATTCTTGTTTACAGTAGGATCATGGGTTCATGAATTTAGAAATAGTTTGACATAATTCAAAAGAGTTCAAGATCTTCATCTTATAAAAGAGAAAACTGAGGCACAGAGAGTATAAGTGACTTCCCCATGTTAACATATCTATTATGTTAACTAAATACTCGAGGCAGGATTTGAACCCAAGTTTTCCTGATTCCAGGCCCAGTGTCCTATCCATTACACTATATTGACTCTTATGCTATATGCTCTTTATAAAATTTCCCAGACCTTGCTCTCTGCCTTTACAGAATTCATTTTCCATTTGATTACAAGGTCTTGGAGTTTATTCTTGAAGCAAAAAGGAAGAACTCGTGGGCTATGCTGATTTCTTGAGCCTTGTAGGAGCTGGAACTGAGGCACACCAAGAGACAGAGCCAAGTTGTAAAGTCCCAAGCCTGGACCTTTTCTATCCTTCGTGCTCAGTTGTGTTCTGAGCCACATGCCGATGGTCCCGGGAGAAGCCCTCGCTGACATAGGAGCCAAGTCAGAGTGATCTGTGGAACCCTCCCCACTGAAGACTGACTCCAGTCCATGGAAACACAGATCTGGCTTTCGAGGACACATGTTGTAGTACTTATTGTCTTTCTGACAATAGAGCATTTCCAAAGTATGTTGAAATTCCTCAGCTCAAGGAGACTTAAGGATCTACCTCTTCAGATGATCTTTTTTTGCATTATCATGTTGTGTCTCCTCCAGGAAAACGCATGCTCTTTGAGAAGAGATTATTCATTTTTGTCTCTTGCACCCCAATGTGAAACACAGCAAGGCTTCAGTGACTGGAGAGCCAGCCTCAAAGCCAGGGGAAATCCAAGTTCAAGTCTCCCCTCTGACACCTGTCAGTTGTATCACCTACGGCATGTCACTTAGCCTCTAGATGCTCTCATCAACTCTCTGAGACTTGACTTAGCAGAGAAGATGCTGACCTGTATGAGGAGAAAGAAGTTCCTCACTGTAGTGTTCCTTCTGCCAATGACATTACAGTTCCAGTCCCTAATCAGATCCCCAGTGTCTTAAATATAAGAGAGGTTTAATTCGTTCTTATTGGTTTCAAGAGAGCTGAGACTTCTTTCACTGACATTAAATGTCATTGTCTTTAGATAGTTGATTGGAGAAAACAAAATGATATTTCTCAGGATCTTTTTCAAATCCAGTTTTTAGATAAAATTATCTTTGTCTCTTCTTCAAAAATGTACAAGACTCCACGATGGAAAGAATTATATTGAGAAATGGGGCTTGAATGAGACATCATACCAAAATGTATGGGATGCAGCCAAAGCGGTAATAAGGGGAAATCTCATATCTCTAGAGGCCTATTTGTATAAAATAGAGAAAGAGAAGGTCAATGAATTGGGCTTGCAACTAAAAATGCTAGAAAAGGAACAAATTTAAAAAAACCCCAATCAAACACTAAACTTGAAATTCAAAAAATAAAAGGAGAGATCAATAAAATTGAAAGTAAAAAAAAAAACTATTGAATTAATTAATAAAACTAAGAGTTGGTTCTATGAAAAAACCAACAAAATAGACAAACCCTTAGTAAATCTGATTAAAAAAAGGAAAGAGGAAAATCAAATTGTTAGTCTTAAAAATGAAAAGGGAGAACTCACCACTAACGAAGAGGAAATTAGAGCAATAATTAGGAGTTACTTTGCCCAACTTTACGCCAATAAATTCGACAACTTAAATGAAATAGAAGAATACCTCCAAAAATATAGCTTGCCTAAACTAACAGAGGAAGAAGTAAATATCCTAAACACTCCTATCTCAGAAAAAGAAATAGAACAAACTATCAATCAACTCCCTAAGAAAAAAACCCCAGGACCAGATGGATTCACATCTGAATTCTATCAAACATTTAAAGATCAATTAACTCCAATGCTAAATAAACTATTTGAAGAAATAGGGATTGAAGGAGTCCTACCAAACTCCTTTTATGACACAGATATGGTACTGATACCTAAACCAGGTAGGCTGAAAACAGAGAAAGAAAATTATAGACCAATCTCTCTAATGAATATTGATGCTAAAATCTGAAATAAAATATTAGCAAAAAGATTACAGAAAATCATCCCCAGGATAATACACTATGACCAAGTAGGATTTATACCAGGAATGCAGGGCTGGTTCAATATTAGGAAAACTATTAATATAATTGACTATATCAACAACCAACCAAACAAAAACCATATGATCATCTCAATAGATGCAGAAAAAGCATTTGATAAAATCCAACAGCCATTCCTAATAAAAACACTTGAGAGCATAGGAATAAAAGGACTTTTCCTTAAAATAGTTAGGAGCATATATTTAAAACCTTCAGTAAGCATCATATGCAATAGGGAAAAACTGGAACCTTTCCCAGTAAGATCTGGAGTGAAGCAAGGTTGCCCACTATCACCATTATTATTCAATATTGTATTAGAAACACTAGCCTCTGCAATAAGAGTCGAGAAAGATATTAAAGGAATTAGAGTAGGCAATGAGGAAACCAAACTATCACTCTTTGCAGATGATATGATGGTATACCTAGAAAACCCCAGAGATTCTACTAAAAAGCTATTAGAAATAATTCATAATTTTAGCAAAGTAGCAGGATACAAAATAAATCCCCATAAATCCTCAGCATTCTTATACACCACCAACAAAATCCAAGAGCAAGAGATACAAAGAGAAATTCCATTCAAAATAACTGTTGATAGCATAAAATATTTGGGAATCTACCTACCAAAGGAAAGTCAGGAATTATTTGAGCAAAATTACAAAAAAGTTTTCACACAAATAAAATCAGACTTAAATAATTGGAAAAATATTAAGTGCTCTTGGATAGGCCGAGCGAATATAATAAAGATGACAATACTCCCTAAACTAATCTATTTATTTAGTGCTTTACCAATCAGACTTCCGAGAAAATATTTTAATGATCTAGAAAAAATAACAACAAAATTCATATGGAACAATAAAAAGTCGAGAATCTCAAGGGAATTAATGAAAAAAAATCAAATGAAGGTGGTCTAGCTGTACCTGATCTAAAATTATATTATAAAGCAGCAGTCACCAAAACCATTTGGTATTGGCTAAGAAATAGATTAGTTGATCAGTGGAAAAGGTTAGGTTCACAAGACAGAATAGTCAACTATAGCAATCTAGTGTTTGACAAACCCAAAGATTCTAAATTTTGGGATAAGATTTCATTATTTGATAAAAACTGCTGGGATAACTGGAAATTAGTATGGCAGAAATTAGGCAAGGACCCACACTTAACACCATATACCAAGATAAGATCAAAATGGGTCCATGACCTAGGCTTAAAGAACGAGATTATAAATAAATTAGAGGAACATAGAATAGTTTTATCTCTCAGACTTGTGGGGGAGAAAGAAATTTGTGACCAAAGATGAACTAGAGACCATTATCAATCACAAAATAGAAAATTTTGATTATATCAAATTAAAAAGCCTTTGTACAAACAGAACGAATGCAAACAAGATCAGTAGGGAAGCAACAAACTGGGAAAACATCTTTACAATTAAAGGTTATGATAAAGGCCTCATTTCCAAAATATATAGAGAACTGACTCAAATTTATAAGAAATCAAGCCATTCTCCAATTGATAAATGGTCAAAGGATATGAACAGACAATTTTCAGATGAAGAAATTGAAACTATTACCACTCACATGAAAGAGTGTTCCAAATCACTATTGATCAGAGAAATGCAAATTAAGACAACTCTGCGATATCACTACACACGTGTCAGATTGGCTAAGATGACAGGAAAAAATAATGATGAATCTTGGAGGGGATGCGGGAAAACGGGGACACTGATGCATTGTTGGTGGAGTTGTGAACGAATCCAGCCATTCTGGAGAGCAATCTGGAATTATGCCCAAAAAGTTATCAAACTGTGCATACCCTTTGATCCAGCAGTGTTTCTATTGGGCTTATACCCCAAAGAGATACTAAAAAAGGGAAAGGGACCGGTATGTGCCAAAATGTTTGTAGCAGCCCTGTTTGTAGTGGCTAGAAACTGGAAAATGAATGGATGCCCATCAATTGGAGAATGGTTGGGTAAATTGTGGTATATGAATGTTATGGAATATTATTGCTCTGTAAGGAATGACCAGCAGGATGAATACAGAGAGGCTTGGAGAGACCTACATGGACTGATGCTAAGTGAGATGAGCAGAACCAGGAGATCATTATACACTTCGACAACGATATTGTATGAGGATGTATTCTGATGGAAGTGGATTTCTATGACAAAGAGACTTAACTGAGTTTCAATGGATAAATGATGGACAGAAACAGCTACACCCAAAGAAGGAATACTGGGAAATGAATGTGAACTATTTGCATTTTTGATTTTCTTCCCGAGTTATTTTTACCTTCTGAATCCAATTCTCCCTGTGCAGCGGGAGAACTGTTTGGTTCTGCAAATATGTATTGTATCTAGGATATACTGCAACATATTTAACATATATAGGACTGCTTGCCATCTTGGGGGGGGGGTGGAGGGAGGGAGGGGAAAAAACGAAACATAAGTGATTGCAAGGGATAATGTTGTGTAAAAATTATCCTGGCATGGATTCTGTCAATACAAAGTTATTATTAAATAAAATAAAATTTAAAAAAAAAAAGAGAGAGAGAGAAATGGGGCTTGAAGCCTCCCGTCTGGAGAATTCTTGACTTGAGATCTATCACCTATATTCTGACAGATGCATTATTTGAGATAAGGCCTAGTCAAAAGCTGGTTTTTAGTGTAGAACAATAATAGGCCATATCTGAAAAGAGACATGTTGAGACTGGGAATCTGTCCCTTAGAGGCACACCTTGTGAAAATATACAAATTTTAGAAGTGGCTTCATATATTTGCAAACAGAGTAGGTGTATCTGTTTATTCCTTAAAAAAAAAGGAATTTGAGTAACTTTATAGTCAGTTTGCAACTTCTCTGTGCCCAAAGCCACAGGAATTGGAAAGCATTTGCTATGGACTTTATGGGCTGATAAATGTTTGATGTTTTTCTTCGAAAGGCAATATTAAATTTATGAAAGAAGGCTTTCTTTTTTTTCTCAATCGATACAACCCTTCCTCGTTTATGTACAGAAGGGATTACATCAATTTATATCACATAACAGGTAAATTTAAGGTTAGCTGCCTAGGCTACTCCTAGTCGTTCATTATTCTTAAATGTTTGCTGATTGATAGCTAGTTTTATAAAGCTTATTGGAGGAATTTTCATTTCCTGCATTTGTGGTTTATTATTTATTTGCAAAAAAAACACAACTTTCTATTATAACATATTTTAAATGGCATGGTTTCTGAAGGTACAAAGCAAAGCACTATGAGAAGCTAGGTAGTGTCTCAGCTTCTTAAACATACTTTTGAGAGAGCATCGATTCTTCCCAAAAGTACTGAAAATAAAGCGTCAGGCATGAGAAAATGCAGGAGATAAAAAAACAAACAAACAATCACACTTTGTGGTCTCTCCCTATTAAGCCCTTAAATTTACTGGGGGGTCTCAGGAAAATCTCTCTTCGATTCCATTTAAATCTAATGTTAGTTAAGATTGCATCCATTTTTAAGATTAAAGATGTAGATGGGGACATGTCAAAACAAATAGGATTCTGGGAACGGATTTCAGTTACTATACAACAACAGTTGATACCGACTTCCTCTTGGACTGAGAAATAACTTTAAAGTGGAATCTTACAACAAAACTTGCCTCCCTGGAGAAACATTGCTTTGGCTGAATAATTATTTCTTTCTGCAATATCTACAACTGCTCAAAGAAAACAATCTCCTGAACCAGTTATGGGTAGGTGTTGCCATGAGCTATGTTAGGCAGACTGGCCAAATCCCCAGAGTTATTTTAAGGCTACTGCCCAAGGAGCCTCTAGCACAAGAGGAGGAAGGTGAACCTCTTCAATGGTGCCGTTTCTCATTTTGGGGTTTGAGCCAGAGCCATCAAAGGCGAAGCAGCAATTTCTTTCCTAGAAGTACTTGGGTTCTGCTGGGGTCCAACTTCTGTGAAATTGACTAAGGCTGCAGAGGTGTTGGCCGTGGTGCTGAGCAGTAAGGGAGATCCTGCCAGGGGGTGCTCTGTTCCTGACCTGACTGCTCACGTGCCTGCCTGTTGCCTCCAGGTTTGGGGAATCGGCTGCTCTGGTTCTATTGGGGGACACACATTCCCAGGTGACAAATCATCAATTTCCAGGCTGCTAGATGAAGTTGGATTTGAGGCAATATGTACTCAACAGTCAGTCAGTCCACTAGCCATTCTGCACATGGGCTGGTTTGTGCTCCTGTTCTATTTCTAGATCCAGCTCCAAATCTGGTTTCTTCAGACCTCAGGCCTATAGCATGGCCTGGCCACATTTGTTAAGTGGCATAGGGCCCACGTTCTCCCAGTACACTCCTTGGAAGTATTCCCACTCACCTTAACTGGTTACACTCTATTATGAATCCAGAAAGATCTTCAGCAAGGTCAAAGAGAGTAGCTCCAGTCACCAGAGCACTTCACAACTCCAAGAACATGTCCCCCAATGATACCTATTTCTTTTTCAATAACAAGCAAGCCATCTTTCTTTGGGGAATGTTGGATACCGTTTTCCTCTTCTCCTATGCTATGGGACTTGCCATCAATGGCATAATTAAATAACGGTTCACAACCATTGGCACGTGCTCCTCAGCCCTAGCATCCTACTGCTTTGGCACTCTAAGTGGCCCCAGATTTACAGCAAATGGTTTGACTCCTATCTGGGGATGCTCAATACCATGAATCCATGGGCATGACCCCATCATGGACAGCTGGTTTCACACAACTGATCAGGGCTCTGTGTTTGGACTCTGGGCTCCCTGGGCCTTTGGGCAACATCTTGGGAGCATGTCTGGCCACTTTGCTTCTACAGTATGGCTATGAAAACACTTTCTTGGTCACAGCCTCCATGCAGTTTGCTGCAGACTTAATCATCTTCTCCACCTTTTGGATATCATCACAAGAACCTATCCTCCCAGACACAGAAGATAGAAATGGTTGTGAAGAGGACGGAGAGGCTGCTAATGAACCACAATGAAGATCATAAGACTGGAGAGGTGAAAGAAGATGAGTACTTCGACTTTGATGGGGTGGGTGGGGAAGGAGATGACATATTACCTCATCCAATAGTTGCCTGTGAGGCTTCTGGCCTCCTGGCCTTTTACTCTATTCCCTGGCCTATACCTGTGTGAACCTAGTAAATTATTCTTTCTGCTGGCTGCCCTTTTATCTAAACAGCAGCTTTGAATGGGGGAGAAACTCAGGTCAGCCAGATTTCCATCTGACATGATGTGAAAGGAATACTAGGTAGAACATTTCAAGGCTTCCTCTTAGTTGTGTGTGTGTGTGTGTGTGTGTGTGTGTGTGTGTTTCTGACCACTGGGTCCCTGCTTGGTTTTAGCCATAATCTCCCAAACAAGGCAAGGCAATCAATGCACTGTTGATATCAATTACAGGGCTTTTCATTGGCTGACCCTCAAGTGTCATGGGTTCTGCCATTTCCACCAATCTGAGATGCCAGCAGCAGATGCAAAAGAGTTGGCCATGGTCACAAGCATTCTGCATAGAACTGTTAGCAGGGGCACAGCAGTGGGACAGTATTTAGGATCTCTGATCCAAGACAAACTAGGATGGAAGTGGGTTTTATTTTTTTGTGCTCATGATTTGTTGAACCATTCTCTTAATTTCCATACTAATGAGAGAAATAATAGATTTTGTACAAAAAAGAGCAACCCATAGATTTAGAGAATGACCACTTCTTCAGAGAGAGGTTTCCCAAAAGAACAGGGAAAAAGAAGATCAATTAAGAGTTTCATTTCCTTTAATTCATTTAATAGGCCCAGGGATGGCCGGAAGCTTAGGAGTTTTAGACAGATATGGGCATACAACAAGCAACCAAGATGGAGATGGACTGAAAGCTGCTCTGCCTTCTGTTTTAATTCACGTTCTTTTCTCAAATTTGTGGGCTCCTAACTACTTTGATTCCTACTTTGGCTCTTCATCAAGGCTCTGATTCTTTTTTCTATGTTCAATGGCATGATTAAAGAAAAAAAAGATGTACATTAGTTGTCTGCTAATAATACAAATAACAAAACAACAAATATGTCATTACTGTTTGCCATGGTTTTGGTTTATAGTGATAGTGACTTGAATGAATAAATGATTTGTCCTTATGAGGCACATTTGTTAGGTTGGCGTTTCCCTTAAACTGTACCTTCACCAAAAAATGATAACACTCCCTCAATTCTTATGGGAAAAATCTTATTTCAGCCTCAAAAACTGAAGTGCTTGTCCATCTGGCCTTCATTCTTACTTAATCCCAATCTCGCCATTCACCATCTCTAACTTTGAGAAGCATTTATAAGCCACCTTTTTCAAAGCACAAACATGGTAGATTAATTACTTTGATGATCGTGACCAGAATAGCCAATGACCCAAATGTGATATGCATGGACTTGAATGGTAAATGGGAATGAGTTCGTATCCTCGGCTCTGATTTAGTGGTTTGATCCTTCACATTGGTTTCCTAAGCCGTTCCTTTGAAGATCTAGAATCGGAGGAAAAGAAATGACTTTGGCCAGGAGAAAGGTGGAGATTCCAGTTGAAAAATTATAATAATACCAGAGTGGGTCAAGCCTGGGAAGTTGCTGGACTGCAGAAAAATTCAGGCTCAATCTACCAGACTGGAGATTCCCCATGCCAGACGGTATCATTAAGGTTGCTTTGTATTTATGGATAGATTGCAAATAATCAAAACTAACTAGAATGGGAAAGGGAGTAAAGTTTGAAATTTTATGGCCTTCATGTGGAAGGTGCCTGTTTTTCTATGATCTGCTAGATTTATGAATGTGGAGGCACAAATCAATGTTATTTGATCAGCCTGATTTTCAATCATTTATTGCTTCTTGATAAAAAAAAAAAAACAACTTTGTGAACTAAGACTCTAATCAGAAGATTACAGGGCCCCAGAAACCATCTACTCTAACCCTCTCTTTCTACATTTGAGAAAGCTGAGGACAAAGGCAATTTATGGCATTGACAGAGGCAGTTGCCATCAAAGGTGGAAACTCGAGCCTTAGCATGGTTTTTGTTTACTCATTTCAGAAATGACTGACCCATCAAGATCCTATTTGGGGTTTTCTTGGCAAAGCTACTGCAATGATTAGCCATTTTCTTTTCCAGCTCATTTTACAGATGAGAAAACTAAACCAAATGGGGCTGAGTTGCCCAAGGTCACAAGCTAATAATTATCCGAGACAGGTTTTGAACTCAGGGCTTCCTAACTCCCAGCCTGGTGCTCCATCCACTGCACCACTTAGCTTCTGGCTGTGAATCTTGCTCCTGTGACCCCAAGAATATGTAGAGTACATAAGAAAGGAAAATAAAGTGGCTTTTATATATTTTAAAAAGAAATCTTTAAATAATATCTGTATATACACATTTAACCGTGTGAGTTATACAGATCAGGATGTTATATTCAGGGTTTTTTATTGATTATTGCCTGGTGAGAAGTCACAAATCCTGCTACTTTGGTCTGTTTCAGGACTTCCTCACTTACTACCAACAATGGTCTCCTTTCTGTGATGGTATATTGGAGCCTTCACTTTTCCCCTTTGTCTAATGTTGTGTCTGTTTTCACCTAAGTTTAGATAAACTATATGATTTGAGTTTAACTTCAGGTAGCAGATCTGCCTCAGTTTTACTTCTTTCTAAACAGATTGGCTCAGAATAACTGGTATTATCTCTTTTTTTTTTTCACCAAGTCATCACCCATTGTTTTCTTCTCAAGTTAAGACCAAGCAGACCAGAGGATGTCCGCATTTACAGCTTCCTCTGTCTCAAACGTGTCGTTGAGAAAAGTTTTGTATTTAAGTCTGGAATGTTTTCATCGTTAGTTTGGCCCTAACAATCTGAAAAAGGGGTATAACATTAAAAAAATTCCCCTTAGTTAATTGTATTTCTTTTTTATTGATTTTCCTCCCTTCAGGAAAAAAAATATATTCTATAGGATAATAACAGCTTAACTCAAAAATGCAACTATCCTTTTCTGGGCAGACAGCTCTCTGATGCCCACTAAGCTGAAACACGTAGAACTCTGACTGGCCTTTTCATTTTATTAATTGAAAGTAGTGCTGCCTTCTTCAAAGGGTCAGGTATGGGAGCCTTCTGACAATAGTAAGAAATGAGGTCACATGAATCAACTTGATGACTTGGGGGGAAAAATTACGAAGGCTGTTATATCTCCGTATTCAAACTTGTCACCAAAAAAAAAAAAATGCATTCAGATAAAAGCCATTTTAGAAAAAAATATATAACTGGAATTCTTGTTATTCAGGTTCTGGGACAGTAGGATCACAGATTTAGAGCAGGGAAAGGATTTTAGAGACCACTGAATTCAACCCTCAACCTTCACATAAGGAAACTAAAGCACAAAATAATTGACAGTGACTGGCCCAGGGTGGCTTAAGCTAATTAGTTTCTGTAAGAGTTGGTCTTCATTACTCCAAGATCAATATTCTCTCTACAATACTAGGTTTCCTCTTATTTTATCTTTGTTTCTGCCTTTATCCCAGACCATTTGTTCTGCAACTGGACATCTCTGGGTCCCCTCATCTGGGGCTATGCCAGGAAATGATATCACTATCCCCCCCCCCAGGCTAGTTACTGGGAGCTACAATCTCTGATTTTTCTAATTTAGCAGTCCCATCATACTCCACCTCTTCTCCTACCCCCTAATTATTAGTGTGTGTGGGGGGGGGGCAAGTCAAGTCAATTGGAGTAAGACAAACAGTAAAAAGGTTCACAACGTTCCCAGTTCCCAAAGGCCAGGCCTCCCTCCCTCCAGCTTAGAATGGATCGTGAGGTCATTGAGAGGAGGATGGGCCCAAAGCCACTTCTTCCCCAAAGGTCTGAGCTCAGAAAGGAGCCTGGGTCATGAAAATGGCTGAAAATATCAGTGCAGATGTTTTGCTCTCTGCCACTCTTTCCTCTTACAGATACACTCTCAGCTTCACGGCATTGTGAGGAAATCCCAAAGCAAAACACGAGAACAGGATCATGTGGATAAAGCACATACCGGATAAAGGCTCTCTGTGCATCGAGGTGGCCAAGCACCGACTGGATCAGAAGCTTTTGGTCGGCTTACCGATAGAGGCTGAGCTGCTGAACTTCAAAGCTGATGTCAAATACTTTCCAGCTGTGTCCACTTGAGTTAAGACCCCCCCCCACCTCCATGTGAAGTGAGGGCAAATCACCGAAGCTGTCTTTGCCTCGATTTCCCAGTTGTAAAATGGATATAATGGAGGGGGGAGGAGTGTTGTGAGGACTCTGAAACAATCTAAGGAAAATACTTTGCAAAGCTTCAAGCACTCTCCAAATGGTAGGCCCAGAATGGCCCTCTCAGGCTAGACAGGAATCCCTTGCCTTTGTCGGAGGATGGTCAAGATTCTTCTGGCTCAGAGTAAGTGAGCTCTTGCTAAATGCTTGCTGATGATTTAGTGATGGGTGCTTCCCCCCCCCCCCCCAATCACTGTCACTTCTTGACCTTGATTTGGGACCTTCTGAAGACTTCCTTCTCCCCATCTCCCCATTCTGCCACTGGATTTCCAGTCCCTCCGGACAACTGACCCAGAGGGGACTCTGACTCGTGGCTGACCCCCAGTGGCTGCTTGCAGCTCTTCCCCAGCTGGACTGCAGGTTGATGGGTGTGCCAGGGATGTTGCCCGAGCGTCTCAGCCATGATGTCTCCTCAGATTCCAGAGAGCCCGGTGCAGAATGCACAAATTCGAGTCTCACTGGATTGCAGCAGGGGGCCGGCCAAGACTTTAAAACAAGACCGGCAGCCGTTAAAATGGCAGGCTTAATTGGGAAGCCAGTCTGCCCCTTGCTGGTTAATTTTTACCAATATTGACATGAAACTTGCAGAGTGAAAAGGTCTAATTCTAGTTAGGGTGGCTTGCCTATAATTAGGCCAAAGGAACATGTTTGAATTACCAAGCAAACTCTAGTTAAATCATTGTTTTCTCTTTCAGAGTCTCTGGGAACTGATTTCTGAGGGCAATGACCGGAAAGCAAAATGGCAAACTTCGTGGTGTGAGACTTTTGTACAGAAGTCATTTTAAAGATAGTCTTCTCACTTCAAAGAAATGGAATGTGCAAGAAGTGAGATGACAGAATCTTTTTTAGTGAGCGAGGACTATTGCTTTGCCTTAATCCAGAGTGCCCGTAACAGAACATCTCCTCTAACATTCCCGCAGCCCAGCAAGATTGGGGGGCCGGTTGTTGTTTTTAAGTCTTTTCAGTTACATTTGACTCTTCGTAACCCCATGTGGGTTTCTCTCAGCAGAGATACCAGAGTGATGTGCTACTTACTTCTCCTTCATTTTACAGATGTAGAAACTGAGGAAAACAGGATGAAGTGACTTGCCCGGGGTCACACAGCTAGTATGTCTACAAGGTCAGATTTTAACTCAGAAAGATTAGTCTTTTGACTCTAAGCCTGGAACTCTACCCATGAGGCTGCCCAGCTGCCCTTTGGGGGCCAATACTAAGGTGCAAACAGTCTAGGGATGACACATGCCATATCTTATATGTTGATGCTAAGACAACAACAACAACAATCTGACAGAATTGATGAAGCCCGGGGTGTCAAATTCAGTTACTCAAATGGGTCAAGTTCATTTTTATTTGTGAAACAGGGACTGGTAGCAATAACAATAAGGCAATGTCAGTGTAATATTTACAGTGCCCCATTGAAACTGATAATCCCTTGGGGCTTCCTTTATTCCCGAAATTCAGCTTATAAAATACTTGCAATATCACTCTGTCCCTATTTGATTTTTCTGTTTCTTCTTGCTCATTTCTCTGCCTACAGTGGCCTCCATTTGATACTTCTGGAAGCAAAAAAATCAATTGGACTGATTTTGAGAAGAGAAAAAATATATATAATACTATATATGCAAAGAAAGAAAGAAAGAAAGAAAGAAAGAAAGAAAGAAAGAAAGAAAGAAAGAAAGAAAGGGAAGTATCCACTGATTATAATCCCCCTGAAAAGTCTAGGAAATTGGAAGTTTTCTTCAGTAAACCAGCTAGTTCAGTCAAGAGGAAGCTTGGGAAAGAATTCTAGGGACAGCTCCATCTGCATTCTGTCCTTGAGAGTGTCATCATAAAGGAGTTAAGGCAGAGAGCAGCACCGATCTTTGTAAAGTGAACTTCCCGTGTCCCCATGCATGGTAGGCTGGGGGAAAAACTGATTTGGGGGTGAGGGGCTGCCTAAGTCCTTTTTTAAAAGGACCCCTTTAGCCTTGTGCTGAGTATGCAGGCTCTCCGAAGAGAAATGGGTTCATTCCAAGAAGCACATATACATGTGTGTATATGTATATAGAAATATATGCATATATATCACATATGTCTTAAGAGAATTGCTTATAGCTCAGACAGGTTAAATAACTTACACAAGGTCACAGCTAAGAAACATCAGAGAGTGAACTTGAACCCAGACCTTATGGAGTCAAAGTCCAGAATGCCTAACCTCACAGTGGGCTGCCTTTGGCTAGTCATGTATGTGTTAAAGAGTGCATGGGGCTTTTGAGTACAGGGTCTCCACAGAACAAGAGCACAGTGCTACACATTTCTTTGACGTTTATCACTGGAAAAGTATGGCCATATAAGGAGATAGTTTTGGGGGGCAAGAATAAACCCCCTGCCAATTTCTTCATTGTTGTTCAGTCGTGTCTGACTCTGTGGTTTGTGATGGCCATGGGGTTTTCTGAGCAAAGATACTGGAATAGTTTTGACATTTCCTTCTCTGGTGGATTTAAGTCAACCAGAATCACACAGCTAGTAAGCATTTGGGGTTTGGATTTGAACTCAGTTCAGTGCTCTATACACTGCGCCCAACCTAGCTGCCTCCTAGATACCGTATGAACTGGGACTCTTTTGAATTGTTTATACATATGTGCAATGAAGGCAAAAGTGTGGCCCAAGAGAGGAACAGACCGAGGGCCCTTTCCTGCCTTGCACACATGTTTTGCTTCTTCCTACATTCGTGTTCCTGAAATAATTGAGACCAACAACCCCACAGTCAACGATTCTGTAAATTAAAATAGATGAGAGACAATACGGACGAAGGAAGGAGATAAATACGGTGTGGTTTACAACCTGACTTGAAAAATGGAAGAAGTAATTGTAGCTAACCCTTTTGCACAAAATAATGTTAGTGAACTAAGAAATTAAATCTTTGCTGTGACTTCCTGCAAGTGCTTTTTGAAATATGATTTGATCACTCCTGTGTTGCAGAAATATTGTTAAAGTCCTTGTTTTTGTGTACTGAAAAGCTCATGACTGCCACAGTGCTTATCTTATAATAGATTGTGAGTGAGGGGACAGTTAGACGCAAAAAACAACTCCATAAATTGGTGAATGAAAGAAAAAATCAGATAGAGAGCTAAGGTTTCAGGGTGTCGGAAGCCAATACTACCAAAGAACCAGAGGGGGAAAACCCCACCAATCTTTGAGGGGCCTTCAACTTAACTGAAAATTAATCTCCTTTCAAAAGTGTGAGCTCTCCAGATGTCCCTTAATATTATTGCTCCTTTCTATTCTTTCAGTTGCCTCGTTTGTTACTAGCCCATCACTCAGGCTAGAGCTGTGATGGTAAATGACTTGGTTAAGTTCCTTCTCTGGGAACTGGAGGAAGCTGCCTTTCTCCTCTAAGAAGGAAACCTGTCCTGAGAGTGAGGACTTATGGCCTTCTTGACATTTAGAATAAGATGCAGGAAGTACCTTGGTGATGATGAAGGATGGACGGAAGGAAGGAAGGAAGGAAGGAGGGAGAGAGGGAGGGAGGGAAGGTAGGAAGGGAGGGAGGGAGGGAGGAAGGAAAGAAGGAAGGAGGAAGAGAGGGAGGGAGGGAGGGAAGGAAGGGAGGGAGGGAGGGGAGAGAAGAAAGGGAAGGAGGGAAGGAGGGAGGGAGGGAGGGAAGGAAGAAACAAGCATTTGTTAAGCATCAGCTATGTATAGGGCACTCTGCTTAGCACTTCACAAGTATTTGCTCATTTGAGTCTCACAAAAGCCCTAAGGGAGGAAGCATTATTCTTGTGAGTATTTTATAAAGCTGAGGCCTACAGATATTAAGTGACTTGCCCAGGCTCACACATATCTACTGTAATAAGGCGGGGTTGGAGTTCAGGTCTTTAGCAGTGCAGGCCCTGTGCTTCACCTCCCAAATGTCTTGAGGAAGAGTTAATGCCTCTGGAGTCCAAGAATCTGAGTTCCAGTGGTGACTCATTTCCTGATTGGAACGGTTCACTTCACTTGCCCAAGTCTCTATTTCCTAATGTGCAAAATGAGTATGATGTATTATGTGATCCCGAAGGTTTCTTCCACTTTTAGAGTAACATGTGAAGCACATGGACAGGGCCCAACATGTTTGGAGAGGGGAGAAAACAGATGCCAGGAGCCCCCATGGGCTCTTTCTGCTCTTCTACCCTCTCCCCGCTGCCACCCTCCAGCCACTCTCCAGGTATCGCCAGGGAAAGTCACGCCTTCTCCCATGAGGCTGTTTAAATATTCTTCCCCTGTTCTCCCTTTAACTTCATTCTTCTCAAGTCAACAATGAGCAATTTCTCATTTATCCTTCTTAAATTCCTATCAGGAAATCACAGTGGACACGGGGAACAGGAATCTGAAGGTTTCATGTTTGTTTTCAAATAAAGACTGGCATTTTAATCAAAAGAATGAGAGGCTCTGAATACATTTTAAAATCTAGGAATGCCTAATTTCATCCATTTTTGACTCCTGGATGGTATTTACACAAGTCTAATGGATCTGATTAGAAATGAATTCATACTGACTCTGCTGCTACAAATTGAAATCTTCACCAGTAGCAAGACGACCGACTGTGACTTAGTCCCCTCAACCCGGGAAGGCACCAGTTCATTCGTGCACGGCCACTCTGGGGAGCGACTTGGCTTACTAGGTCTGAAGCCTAGTGGATGATGGAGCAAGGGCCACGACTGGCCACCATCATAAAAGCAAGTGGGTCTGGGTAGAAGCTGCTTGAGGCTGGCTTCTATGACTTCTGCTGGCTTCTGTTACTGTTCGGGCCTTGTCATGTCTTCCCTCTGCTCCAAGGTGATACTGCTCTCTCCAAGGGAACCAGAAATCTTTAAATCATTAAATCCAGTGGCCACTTCTCAGTCTCTATCCTTCTCAATGTGTCTGCAGCATTTGAAACTGCCAGTTATGGCATCTAGATAATCTCTTCCCTAGGTTTTTGTAATGCTGCCGCCTCCTGGGTACCCTCCTAGGTCTCCCATGGTGGATCATCTTCTATTTCTTACCCTACCTTCTGTCCTTCTACCACATACAAATATATATGCAGACTCTGTCCTAGGCCTTTTCCATTCCTTCTGGATCCTCTCTCAGTGATCCCATAACATCTCACACATGTGTGTATGTGTGTGTATACACACACGTAGGTTAGGTTAAATCATGAAAAAAAATTGGCTATATTGTGTTGGATCCATAAAGAACATCATCCTGCCTGAGAAGAAGCCAGGTTACACTTGCTTACAACACTGGCTATAGGCAGGAAGACCTGAGTTCAAATCTGACCTTAAATGCATACTAGCTCTATGACTCTGGAAAACATTTAACTTCTGTTTTCCTCAGTTTCCTCATGTGTAAAATGGGAATAATAACAGCACCCTATCTCCCAAGATTGTGGTGAGGATCAAATGAGATACTTATAAAGCATCGTGCTTGGCACACAGTAAGTGCTACATAAATGTTATCTATTATTGGAACCGGCGCCAAATCTGTAGTGTCTGCACAATTATGGATGGGTAAATATTATCTTTTGAATTTACTGAACAATTGCTTTTGTACAGAAAAAAAAAGAAATCTTCCTAGTTTAGTCACACACAAATATTGTGGATTCTGGAGAGACTCTAATTTTCTATCTAAGTAAATACCACTACAGGAGTGGGGGGAAGGAGCAAAAACAAGCTTTCATTTTTCTTGGCCTTGAGGAGCTGCTGAGGCAGATTCCTAGCTTGAGGATTCCGGTGTATTGCAGTAATAGGGACAATGTGAGGGTATTATTGATATAATGTTCAGGGTTACCTTGCACAGAGTAATAGGAAGTAAGTTGTTTGCTATGTGGGCAGGTTGGGCTGTCTGAACAATAAGAAAGAAAAGCCAGACTTGTAGATATGTTCTCTAAAGGAAGGGTAGGGATTCTGAGCCCAATCCCGAACTGGAAAGACTTTCCAGAACCATCCGTGGCAATTTCCTAACGTCAAATGCTGCTGTAGGTTGGCGCCTGCAAGATAATGAGCCATATTCTCCTATTTTGTTAATTGCTCCTTAGGTGTACCTTAGGCGTGTGGGGAAGCTGCATTAGCTCTTACAGCTCTCATGACGCTCCTCATTCTCGTCCTGAAAGTGCTGGAATCTGGCCTAGATCAAGGGCCCAGATTCAATGGGAAGAATCCTTAAAGGAGCCTAACGACTCAATTTTCTCTCCTTCCAAATGCCCACCAGACTTACCTCTCTTCTTCTTATTGACTGGAAAAAAACATTCTGGCCATTGATTTTCAGCATCATATATTTCATTTCACCTCCGAGTGAGCTCTTCCCAATTGCTATTACCACATAAATATTTTGAGATGTTTTTAAACAATTGGGGGATTTTTCACAAAATAATGTAATAGCAAAAGGATCAACAAAGGAATAGCACCTCAGACATCTCCCAGCCTTTGGAAAGAATCTCTTTGGAATTATCCAGAAAAGAAGGGAACACATCTTAAAAGCTTCAGGGATAAAGAGTCTACTACATCCTGAGACTGAGTGAATGAATTACTAGTTGGGTAAATGAATCAGTGAAAGAATAAAAAATCTTCTATTCCATGCTTTTAATATACCAAGTGTAATGTTCTCTGTTCGGTTTTCTTGGGGTCTCTGGGGCAGCCTTCCTTTCATTTCAGTAATCACCACACGAGTAGCCAGGGGTTAAAGTCCAAATCCGTTACTGTCTTTATTAAATTCTTGTCTCCTTTCCTGGGGCCCAGTTACCTTTCTTAGAGGCCTACCTCTCTCCTTGGTTCCCTGAGCTTGAGCTCCCGCCTGTCTTCTCTGCCCTCTGAATCTCTCCCAATGAATCCTGGCTGAGGCTCCTAGCTTAATATGCTCTACACTGAGTATAAACCAACTGCCCCCGAGTGTGGAGGTCAGAGAAACCGCAACTGCCGCCTTGTGGAGAGGTAGGAGATGGGCAACTGTCCCTGGGTGGGGAGGTCGGAGAAGGCAGAGAGACCACACCTGCCGCCTCGTGGAGAGGTAGGAGATGGGCAACTACCCCCGGGGTGGGGAGGTGGGAGAGGGCAGAGAGACCACACCTGCCGCCTTGTGGAGAGGGGAGAGAAGGGCAACTGCCCCCGGGGTGGGGAGGTCGGAGAGGGCAGAGAGACCACACCTGCCGCCTTGTGGAGAGGGGAGAGAAGGGCAACTGCCCCCGGGGTGGGGAGGTCGGAGAGGGCAGAGAGACCACACCTGCCGCCTTGTGGAGAGGGGAGAGAAGGGCAACTGCCCCCGGGGTGGGGAGGTCAGAGAGACCGCAACCGCCGCTCTGTGGAGACTGCAGAGAACAGCCACTGCCTCTCAGGCTCCTTGCATCATCATCCTCCCCTCCAAGCAAGAGGTCCATTCTACGGGCCGAGTTCCACCTCCAGCAGCCACTGGCAGGAGGCTCCCGGACCACCACAGCAGGATGTCAAGGTTAGCTCTTCTTTTTCTAGGGAAATGCTTCCAAGAGGGACAAGCACCTACTTGGCAGGATGGAACTACTAGCTCTTGGACCAGAGAGAGAGCGTTTCCCATGCTTCCTGGCACACAGTAGGGGGTATCCAATGCTACCTCCCAGTAGTCCTTTCTGCAGGTTACTTGCAAGAGTAACTGGAACGTAGTAGGGGCTGTATGCTAGCTGTTATTATTCATATCTGGAAAGATTTTGTAAAAGGAATGGCCCAGAGTATGGAGTAGAAGGGGAATCTGTTCCTATTAATAAAAGTACACTGAGTAGGACAATGACTGGCACACAGTAGGGGCCATAAATCCCAGTGATGACCAATCAATGGAAAGTGCTTTACACGGTGACTGGCCTACAGCAGGTGTAGAAATGCTCACATGTTTTAGGACTTTCTGTGAATTCCGTTCTACACGGACTGGTCCATAAGAGGGACCATCAATGCTGCTTACTCATATTACTCAATAGACAGCCCATAGTACTGCGACTTTCCAACAGTAGGCAGTAGGTACACGTCAGACAGTATGTACCTGTCATGTTCTTTGTTTCTGTTTCTTGGGGGTCTTTGAGGCAGCCTTCCTTTCAGTTGTGATCGCCAGAAGAGTAGCCAGGGGGTCAAGTGCAAATCCTTTATTATCTCCTTGCTGGGGCTGGGCAGCTTTCTGGAGAGCCTTTCAGTCTGGCCTCGGTCTTCGTGGAGAAATGGAGGAGGAGAGCCTGCCCTCAAGGTGCTGTCAGATGGGATGAATGGGTTTCAGTCCAAGGGCTGCAGCCTTCTATCTGCTCATCTTCTCTGGCTCCCTGAATCTCTCCGACTGCATCCTGGTGAAGGCTCCTCGCTTCTATGCTCTACCCTGAGTATAAACCAATCATTCTATCACTAGGGAACCAATATTTGTTGTCAGATTAAATCAGTCCTACCGAACCATGCTCAACTAGATAACCATTGTCTTCTCAATTCCACTTAGTATCTTGTTTCAAATTCTGCCCCATAACAAGCAAGTATTGTGCTAAACTCTGGTGATACAATTTTTTTTTAAAAAATGAGATAGTCCTTGCCCTTGAGAAACTTATGTTCCTTTATTTTCTAATTCTATTTTTATATTCAGTCTCAGATTCTCTTCTGTGACTCATTAGGAAGGCAAGAAATACAAAATCCATCATAAACATGCAGTCACGCTGGACAGATTTTCTGCATTGGCCATGTTCCAAAAAAGAAAAAAGAAAGGGGGAAAAACCATTTCCATTTATACTCTGAATTCATCAGTTCTCTATCTGGAGGTGAAAAGAATGTTACATTATGAGCTTTTTGAAATGGTTATGGATCTTTGTATTAATTAGAGTAGCTAAGTTTTTCATAGTTGTTTATCTTTACAATCTTGCTGTTACTTTGTGACAAGTTCTCCTGTTTCTGCTTCTTTCACTTTGCATCAGTTTATATAAAAGTTAGCCTCGGTCTTTTCCCAAAAACACCCCCTTCATCATTTCTTACAGCAGAATAACGTTCCATCATGTTCATATCCTATAACTTGTTCATCTGTTCTCCATTTGATGGCATCCCCTCAGTTTCTAATTCTTTGCTCCACAAAAAGAGCTGCCATAAATATCTTCTTGGACTTCTGGGTTCCTTTCCCCTTTCTTTCATTTCTCTGTGGTACTCGCCTAGTAGTGGTATTTGTAACGTCAAAGGATGCGCAGAGTTTAATAGTCTTTCGGCCATAGCTCCAAATTGCTTTCTAGACTTGTTGGACTAGTTCATAGCTTCACAAACAGTGCATGAGTGTACTTATTTTCCCACATCATCTTCAGTATTCGTCATTTTCCTGTTCTGTCAACTTAACCAATCTGATATGTTAGAGGTGTTAGCTCAGAATTGTTTTCATTTGTATTTCTCTAATTATGATGACTTTGAGCCTTTCTTCAGATGGCTTTTGGTAGCTCTGATATCTTCCTCTGAAAACTGCCTATTCATTCAATTGGAGAATGACACTTATTCTTTAAAATTTGTCTCAGTTGCCTATATGTTTGAGAAATCCTACCTTTTGCAGAGAAAGTTGCTGCAAAGATTTCCCCCCATTTTCTTGCTTTTCTTCTAATTTAAGCTATATTGGTTTTGTTTGTGCAAAATCTTGTTTGAACTTTCTATAATCAAAATTATACATTTTGACTACTGTTAACCTCTCCATCTCTTATTTGGTCATGAACAATAGATCTCACAGGTGATTTCTTTTTTCTTTTCTTTTTCTTTTTTAGAAAAAAACAACATGTTTTTATTCACAAGAGGGAAACCATAGAGACCCCTCAGCTTTACTGGGCTGAGCTGAGTGTTGGGGTGGAAAGGAGAGGCTCTGGCTCCACTACTTGCCAGCCATAAGTGGTTTCTTGAAAACCACAAGGCTCGAATTCCCCCCTCAGGAACATCTTGGAAATGTTAATGATCTTTGTTCATCGATTTTGACTTTTTCTTGCCTTTGAAGCTTTTGAGTGCTTCTGTCCCCATCTCCTTCATGTTTTTCAAAATCGTGTTGCAATACCTGTCAAAGGCCTTCACGAAGCCTGGCAGCTTCTCATTGCAGCAGTCGATAAGAACTTAAGTGCTGTTCTTCACCAATTTTGTGAGCACTGACAGGGGCCCGATGTAGAACTCCTCCTCTTCCCATTTCTGCAGAAAATCAGGGCTCTTCTCACTCTTGGGCTTGTCTAGGAGACTCATGGTGGCTGTGGCCCCCTGGTCCTTTGTGCTCTGATCTTCCTCACATGGCAGTTGACTGTGTTCCTAGACTGCTTTTGCTGCTGCCTGTACTCTTTTTGGTTCCGGTGTCAGGTGATTTCTTTAATACTTCATTAATTTGCTTATGATATCACCCTTAATGTCAAAATCATGTACTTATTTTCAGTTTCTCTTGACGTGCGGTATGATCTATGTTCATTTTCTACCAGTTCTCCTAGCTTTTTTTTTTTTTTTTTTTTACAAATAGTTTGTGTGCCCATTCTGCAATCGATTCCTCTGCCAACCACACTTATTTCTTGCTCAGTACTAAATTTTTTTGATGATTATACAGTTTGAGATTTGGTTCTGTTAGGTACTGCCCCTTTCATTTTTTCATTGATTTTCTTGATATTCTTCTTTTGTTTTTCCAGATGAATTTTACTATTATTTTTTCTGCCTCTATAAGTTAATTTGTTTGATTAGCCTGGCACTAGGTAAATAAACAAACAAATAAACGAATGAATGAATAGATAAATAAATAAATACATGACAGTATTGTCATTTTCATTCTATTGGGTTGGCCTAACCATGAACAATTACTACTTCCCCGTTTATTTAGATATATTTTATTTCTGTGAAGAGTGTTTTGTAATTGCATTCATATAGTTTGTGTGAGTGTGTGTGTGTGTGTGTGTGTGTGTGTGTGTGTGTGTGTGTGTGTGTGTCTTGGCAGGCAGACTCCCAAGAATTTTATGCTGTCTGCCATTGTGTTAAATGGAATTTCTCTTTATAAATCTTTCTTACTGGGTTTTGTTGGCAATATATAGAAAAGGCTGGTGATCTCTGTGGATTTATTTTATATCCTCCAACTTTGCTGAAGTTGTTCATTGGTTTGACTAGTTCTCTAAGTAAACCATCATTATATCATCTGTTAGTTTTGTTTCCTCAATGTCCATGCTTATTCCCTCAGTGTAGAAGCTTACATTCTAATAAGAGAAAATGATACATAGAGGAAAAGAATAAGGATTTAGGGGATGTTATTTGGTAGGGATTTTTTAGTATGGAAAATCATCCGGATGGTAAATTAAACTATGGGGGAGTTAATTAAGGCAGTGAGGTAGGAAAGGGAGCTGCAATAGAGTTAGCTGGTTCAATGACAGCTGAGGTCGAATATGAAGCATGGTTGGGGCTGGCTAGATATAATGGGTCATGTGAGTTGGCCTTCCCACGCTCACTAAAGAATCAAGGTAGTGAGGCCACAAAGGTTCCAAAGCAGTGGAAGTTAGGGGAGCCACAGCGTGGCCTCTGGAGGTATATCAGAAGGGCAGAGAGAAAGAAGGTTGCCCTTGCCACAATAACCTCACGCCTGCCTTCTTCATAGCAACTCTAAATCCCTTCCAATGTCATTGAAATACCAAAGGAAATGGGGAATGTATAATCTCTATTTAAGAGCAAACGGGGATGGGCATAGGGACAAAGAAGTAATCATATTCAGTGTAATGCTGATCTTCCTTATTAGCAAGGTAGACTGGGAAATGCTCTGGACTGAGCTTCAGGAGGCCCAGATTCCCTAGGACAGCTCAGTCACTAATGACCTGTGTGATACTGAACAAGCCATTTATCTTTGGACTCAGTTTTCTCATCCAAAGTGAAAGGTATGGTCTAAATGACCTCTGAGGTCTCTCCTAGCTACCAAAATATATAATTCTATAAAAATCCTTCACATACTTAAGGCATAAAAGTCATCCTTTGGCTTTCTTCCAGAGGTTAAAAAGAACCTCAGGTTTCTTTAGCCTTTTCTTATTTTAAGAAGAGGGCTCACTGCTGTGGTACGAGGGCTACCAAGCACTTAAAATATGTCTAGGCACCTTGGACCTCAATGATGATGCTTTGTGGCAGACTTGAGAGTCATTATTATCTGTTTCCTCAATCAGTAAACTGAGGCTATGAACTCTCACTCTCTTTGAAATGTGGGCCCAATTCTTTACCAGGACTGCTGTCAAATCCTAAAGGAAACCATAGTTTGGCAAGTGTGAGACTTAGGAAATGAATCACCTCATAGCTTCACAAAGCTAATGAAATTAGGGCCACACAGAGCAGATCAAGAATATAAATGTATGACTGAGTCAATCAACAGGATTCAGTGAGTGCTACTTTGTACCCGGTGTAAAATCACAGAAGGTCAGAGAAGTGACCCCAAAGGCCTTCCAACCCATGCCTGACCAAGAATCCCCCCACTACAAGATATGCAATTAATGGTAACTCTAGCCCCTGCTTAGTCGAAACCCATCACATCTCCAGGCAGGCCATCCCACTTTGTTGTGAAGAAGCTTGTCTGGTCATCTCACCTAAACGTGGCTGTTTGCAGTTCCTAGCCTCCACTTCCAGTTCTGCTCCCGAGTCAGACAGAAGTCTTCTCTGCCCTTCACGTGACACTTGCATATACTTGGATACAGCCTTAAGGTTCCCTCCAGTCCTTCTCTTTGTCAATTCCCTCATCTGGAGAATGTGCATAATAGTCACAGAGCTTTTCCGAGGATGAAATAAGAGACATTGCACATTAAGTGCTTTGTAAACCCCCAACCTCCCCAGGTCTTTCAAGTGGTCAAAGCATTCTTTGCAGTTCAAGACCTTAGTCATCCAAGTTATCCTGAAGCTTATCAGGATACTACCTCAAATGTGGCCCCCAGGACCCTCCTTTCTATCAAATTAAGTCAACAGGACTTTTGCTACCCTGAGCCTAAGTAGCATGACCCTATTGATGCACCCTAAGATTTCAATGGCTTTTGAGGTGGCCATCATTGATCTACAAGGAGCTTGCAGTTCACTGAAATTTCTAACTATAAAGCTTTACATTTTCCTCTATTAACTTTTGTGTTATCTGAGTCAATCTATTTTTCTGGTTGTTAAAATATTTTTGGATCCCAAATCCGTCATTCAAAGAAGTATGAGCTACAGCACACTGTCCCCCATCCCCCCAAGGAAGCACAGAAACATACACCAAAAAGGGAGAATAATAGTGATTAACTTTTTGGAGCAAGAGGACATCAGAGAACAGAGATCCCGGGGGGGTTGGAGTCATTAAGTTGGAAGGAGATTATTTCCTTCTCTGTCTGTTGATCCTGGTTTCAATCCTCCCAGCTTAACTTTGGATCTCTGGGTTCAGTTAACGAGGAAAGACTGATCAATGTCTATGTTAACTAGAGCCAACACACTCCACTATCCTTTCAGGAAAATAAAAATCATTATTTATGGTAACTAAAACCTTATTTTTCTGCCCATCTAGACCACTGAGGATTTCTTCCAAACATGAAACCAGTAGAGACGCAATTAAAATTGTTCCTGATCTAAAGAAACTAATGTGAGTGTGCAATCCTTGACATGTTTTCTTGCCTATTGTCTTAAGGTATGAAATAACAACAAATGATTCATTGATCGCATTCTGTATGTGCTAAACACACACATCAAAAGCACTCTTCAAATAATTACCTGCAAGGGAATCTAGTTTAGAGCTGCCACCAATGTCCCGTGCCCCAAATGAAAGCTGACTCTTACATGACGCAGCTGGAGATTTCTTCTGATCAATTATTTATTTTTCATATTCTATAATGTCAAATTAAGTTAGAGAGTAGCTGGGCGACGTTTATTATTGTGGGGAATTGATGCGGAAATTTAATTTTGCATACTAAAGAGCTATAAAGAAGTTGGCTCTGATGGTGAAGTCTGACCTCATGGGGAGAGCAGAGGAATCCTACCCCAAAGAAACTTTGACCAGGCAGGGCTTTGGGAGAGTTGGAGGCAGAAAGAAGGCAGAAGTGGGGCAAGGGAGCAGTATGGTTCAATTCAGGATACGAGTTAGTCATCATGAAAACTCCTGCACATTGCAAAGTAAGGTATTTTGGCCATCGGATATTAACCAGGGACCTACTGCTGGCCAGCCTGCAAGAAAATCTGGCTCAAAACAAAGCTGGAAAAATCTGAGATCACAGAAAGATAGAGTTGGAAGAGCCCTTGGAAATTAGACAGTTCAAGCCCCAAGCCCCTCATGTGTCAGAGGAGGAAACTGAGGTCTGTTCTGCCTTTGAATCCCCACTGTTTAGTGATGTGGCTGACACATAATCGGTACTTTAGAAGTACCTACTAGTTGAGTGATAGATTAGAACAGTTTGTTTCCAGTAAGCTTTTAACCTTAGCACTGAATGGCCGGTACAGAGGTTCTTAGAGCTCTCTTCAGTCTAGGGGTATGGATTTGTATCCCCACAAGTGAGTGGTGTCCTCCTAGTCCTCCCCATCCAACGGGAGAGAGGTGGGTTCTGGCTCACTGAATGACTTCCATCTCTCATGTCATTGTGGAAAAACATTTATCAAGGTGATAAAGCAAACACAAGATATCAACTGCAAAGCCCAACCCCTGGCCTTTCACAGCATGGCGCCCTTGGGGTCCCTCCTTAATCCTCCCAACTGTGGGGCGAGAACAAAAGCACCAAAGATCAGCTCCCTGTTGCTTCCAGATGGGAGCAGAGCAAGAACTTTCATTCGGGGCTTTCCACTCTCAGAGTCCTGGTGTGGGTCAACTGCACACTAATCCAATTCAGGAAGGGAGATCTCTCTGGAAAATGGCACGAGTTGAAAAAGCAAGACAACAGCAGACTTTGGTTTTGTTGCTCGGCAGGCAGTCAGATTGCTACTTCCTGCCTTGCTATTCACTGTGCTCATTTAACTGTAGCCTGCTTCCTTTACTACCAGAGAAATCTGTGGAGGTTTCCCCCACAGGACCTAAGCTGCCTTAGTATCACCGTCCTGCCAAAGCAGATGGAGAGTCACGGGGACTGTCGAGAACTCAAACACCATTTCCCCAACCTCTCTCTTCACATTAAAACCCTCTTGTCAAATTCCCACCCCAGTTCTGGCCATCATTCATATGGCCACGGAAACGTTCCTAGGCAGTGCTTGTCCCAGAGCTGGATGGCACTGACGTGAGCACCATGTAATTAAGAGCGATGTTGAAATCTACCAAATTTTCTCATATTGGCCAGAAAGAATTGAGGTTAAGCGCTCCGACTGCTGCCAGAGGGTGACCTGGGCATCCAGACAAATAACATGGAGTGCAAAAATGAGGGGATTTGACTAGCTAATCTAAGACCCTTCCAGCTCTGACATTTTAGAATTCCATCAACCACAGGAATATTCCCACCCGTACTACTCAAACAAACGAGTCCCAAATGTCAAGATTTGGGGGGAGAGATTTCAATTAATCTAGATAATTGTTTGAGTTTTTTTCTTCCCACTTGGCCTGTACAGCCATCTAACCCCAGAGTGGACACTGGTTTCTGTGAATGGCGTACCACAGTCACCACCACTGGTTAGAACAATGAACAGCAGTGGAGGAAATGGGATTTCTGGCTTTAGGGGACGAGTTAGAGCAGAAGCTCACAAGTGTTTCTGGAGAGGCTTCATGGTACAGAGCAGAGGAGCCACTCATCAGCCTTTACACTTTAATAATCCTCTTTAACTAGAACAGCCAAAGAAAGCCAAAGTAGCACAGAAAGTGTTCTGTCCTCTAGAGCCTTGTTTTTTGCTGAGGCAATTTGGGTTAAGTGACTTGCCCAGGGTCACACAGCCAGGAAGCATTGAGTGTCTGAGACCAGAATTGAACTTAGGTCCTCCTGACTTCAGGGCTACTGCTCTATCCACTGCACCACCTAGCTGCCTCCCTCTAGCGACTTGTAACTAGGGTTCCTGAGATATTTTTTCCTAAATAATCTACTTCAGCCCCAGCCGCCAATGTCCATTTCCCCCATGGCCACCATCACCAACACTTTCTCTAACCCAAGGCTTCTGAAACTGTGGGTCACAACCCCAGACGGGATCATGTAACTGAATGTGGGGGTTGCAAAAAATTTGGCACCAGTAAAAGGTATCAAATATTCCACCAAGATTTAATTCTAGATGTAACAATAAACAAGCATATCCTTCGCAGTAGTGTGCAAATTTGCTTTCCTCTTTAACAAATGGTAAAGTTTTATACATATATACACACACCGAAGAATTGTTTTAAAAGAAATTTCTTTATAGTTTATTATCCGCAAATGTTTGACTTGTATACTTATTTTATAGACCAATCTACCTGGGGCTGTGTAAAAATTTCTTGTGCAAAAAAAGGACCACGAGTAGAAAAAGTTTAAGACACTCCGTTCTGTTCTACACAAGATTTGACAAAGGTGAATATTGAAAATTTTCTAGGCATGTGTTTTGAAATTTAAAAAAATGGAACACCCGTCAAGCAGAATATGATTTATATATGCCAATAAAGCATTTGAGAGGGACCACTATGCAAATAAAAATATGAGAAAGGTTTATGATTGGCCAAAAAAAGGAGCAGCTGTGTTGTAAGCAGTGCCAGTGTCTGTGGTATGCCATTTATGCACATCACTGTCCATACCCAGGCTTATATGTCTATAGGCGGAAAAAGAAGTCCTTCTGTAGTTGAACAATGGAGCCAGGAATGGTGCTCAGTCAAATGTTCTTTGTTGAAAAGGGGATATGTTTTTGTCTCCAGAGCCAGGAGTCGAAACTTAACAGGAATCCCATTTAGAGTCATCGTTTTGAACTTGTGTGGTGACTTTGAGCTCTGTAAATCTGGTGCTTGGGTATGAATTTTCATCGAAGCTTGTGTCTAAGCTCTTCTTTAGGAGGTTATTCTGGAGAAAAGCCAAAGTGACAAGAAAGGAGCCTGCATTGGCTTGCCGAGTCACAAAATTATAGACTGTGAGAGTCCGAATGGGCTTTAGGATCATCTAACCCAACTTCTGGTTTTTACGAGAAGGAAAAAGAGGCTCAGAGAATGACTAGATAGATGAATGAGTAAATTAATGATAGCTTTTTCAAGCGTTTAATATGTGGGAAACACTTAATGCCAGTGAGACACATGGAAAAACAAAGTTGCCTCCCACCCTCAAGAAGCTTATAGTCTAATGGGGGAAGTGACGGATAGCCAAGATTTCAGTAACAAGCTGTACTGAAATGTTCCTTGATCCTTAGAGTGTAATAACAAACCAGGTAGTGATATACCTTCTTCGAAGGTATCACTGCTTCTCCTCTGAGATTTCAAAAGCACCAAGGACTTTTGTGACAAGAACTTCCTTTTCCAGATCGTTAGTAGCTATAGCTGCCAAGGTGGTACGGAGGGCTTAGCCAGATCACATCTCAGTGGGGTCGATTCTCTGGATGTCGGCTCCCAGAGCCAGTTGTCTACGGTGGGAAGAGCTGCCTACGGTAGCAAGAGGAAAGTGTGACTATTCCTGGGACCTTTGGGCTCGGGGTCTTGGGCTTTCTCCCTCCAGGTCTGAGGGGAGGTGATGGTGGTAGTTTGACTTGCCTAGGGCACACCACCTAATTGTCTCTCCCTCAGTTCAAAGTTGACAGGCACTTTGGAGTCCTGGTATGCTGTCTTGTGATCACACATGCTTTTCTCATGAAGCATTCTAGGGATTAAATGTGGAGCTCAGTTATTCTACCTCAGACATTAGCTTTGTGACCCTGGGCAAGTCACATAACCTCTGTCTGACTCAATTTTCTCAAATGTAAATAATCACACCTACATGCCGGGGCTGTTGTGAGGTTCAAATGAGATTACATTTGTAGAGTGTTTTGTAAATCTTAAAATGCTTTATAAATGGCATCGATCATCACTAACATTATTCATTTGTCATAGAATTTTAAAGCTGTTATAGCTCATTTGCGATTATATGAGAAACATTTGGACTAGCTAATTACTGGTTCCAATCACTTTCGAAGAGGGAAAAAAAAGACTAGCCAGTATGTGGGGAGAAGACACCAGGTCAGGGAATGGCTGCCGGATGCAGCCTGAGTCTTTCTGTTCCCCTTTGATCAGCTGCAAAGCAGCCCTGCTTGCCTCTTGGGGTCACTGCCCAGGCAGTTGAGGGCATTGCAGGGCTCTACCACTAATTCAGTTGCAGGTCACGATAAGAAGGTTTCCTCTTAAATGGATCTGCGGCAGCACTGAAATCCGGCGTCACTGTCAATCATTTCTCCCAAGGGGATCCGACATCATTCCTGGCACCGTTCAATCTGATTTCCATCGACGCACATCCCACGTGATTGCGATTCCAATGAATTGTTTGAAAAAGGGAATGCTGATTCTGGCACCTGGTAGGAAGTGTTTACTTGCGTCCCTGCCTTCCTCCCCATCCCCTTTCCCATGCAACAACACTTCTCCCTCTATTCAGGCATAAATCTCTTCTGTCCACGTGGCTCTGAGATGGTGGCCCATTATCAGTTTCAGGAAGAATACTTGGTGGTTTTGTGTCTGAACTTTTTCCTCATCTGGAAGCTAGTTTATTAACTGTCTTTTATCCTATTAATCAATCCCCCATGCAATGCATACTTTTACATGAGAATCTAAAGTGTCTGCCAAGAACTACTTTCAACATAGATGTGGAGTGGGACCGTTCTTTCTTGCCACGCCATCACCGAAGGCTCACCTTCCTTGACGCGCCTCTGTGAAACATGACCCAATGTGCCAGAAAATCCACCCCCCCCCCCGAGGCTGTTTACACATCTGTAAAATGAAGATTGGACAATGAGAAGTCCTTGACATCGGTCCGGATGTGTGTGTGTGTATGTGTGTATGTATATTTTTGTGCATGTGTGCGTGACAGGACTCTCTGGCTCTCACCTGGTGAAGCCGACAGGCCCCTTCTCAGAATCAGGTTTTTCAATGGATCAAGTCAAACACACAGGACTACTATGGGAACCAATTCTATTCAAGTAAAGATGTAATTTGTTTTTCCTCTTCAGATTCATGACCTTCCTGAACACTATCTGTGGACCCCTTGGGAGCTAAAACCCTTGGACTCTATGGTTTTTAAGGTCTCTGTCATTCAGAATCTCTGATCCTTGACCAGTGAATCACAGGGTCCGAGTAGGAAGGGACCTCATTTCATCATCTTCGAGCTGAACAACATACCTGACGAGTGGGTATCCACTGTATGCTTGAAGACTCTATCCACCCTCCCACAAAGGTGGAAGTCACAACCTCCCAAGGCAGCCCCTCCTACTTTGAAAAAGCTCTCGTTGTCAGGAAATATCTCGTCCCAGTGAATCAGCCGATGCCTCGTTGCCCATGAGTCTTTGTGGTCGCTGTGACTGTTGTAGCAGATATCACAAGTGAATTTCGATTCAATTCAACCTTTGACTTTTTATTCCAAAAGTATAAGGCAGTGGTTCTCAAAGTATGGTCTAGAGAATCCTGGAGACCTCTGAAATCCTTTTAGAAGGTCTACAAATTCAAAATTAGTTTTTCTTTCCAATATGGTAAATGTCTATAAATATAACCCAGATAAACAAAAACGCTTTGGAGAGATCCTCAATCATTTTTAAAAGGATAAAGATACTGAAAACAAATGTTTGAGAACCACTGGTATAAGGGATAGTCTGGGCACTAGACAAACGTGAGCTGTACTTCTCTTTGGGATTTGCTGGGGAAAAGATGAAAAGTCACTAGGTCTGAGGTAAAACAGAAAAACCAAGAAATGCTCAGGCCTTGTCTCCCTCCTTTCCTGAACTCTCTTCTGCTCCTCCACTCCTGGGACTTTTTCTCCTTTCCACCCACGCTACGGGACACCAAATGTTCCCTTACAAAAGATGGAGAGAAGTATGATCACTATGTTTCTTTCCAAGGTTTAATGACTCAAATTTTCCTTTCTTTTTTTGTGATTTGGCCAGTCTCACTTGGAAAGGGCCCCGCTGGACTTGGGCCTCCACATATGGATGTGTTCAATTCTTGTTGCTGAGTTTAAAGACACATTGACAAGTTAGAGTCTGACCAAGTGAACATCGCTAAGTGCTGAGCCAGGGGCTTATTTTCCTACCTATCTCAGTTTTAGGACATTATCTATACATATACATATCTATACATGCATTAAGACCATTCCCAAGGAGGTTATTTATTAGAAGGAGGCTTTCACAAGCAATATTCCACAGCCAACCACATCTTTAGCATCATTCAATTGACTGAAAAATGGCCACATGAACCCACTGGGCTGATGGTTTCTTGAATGTAACACCTTTGATTCAGTAAAACAAAATATCTCATGGCAAGGTATCTTCCGTGCATACATCCAAGTTTTGTAAAGTGCCTTGAAAGAAATTAAAAAAAAAAACAGCTAGAACCTGGTCTGGGGCTTCTGAGCATTAATACTAAGT
This sequence comes from Antechinus flavipes, assembly GCF_016432865.1. Taxonomy (NCBI): domain Eukaryota; kingdom Metazoa; phylum Chordata; class Mammalia; order Dasyuromorphia; family Dasyuridae; genus Antechinus; species Antechinus flavipes. The sequence continues at coordinate 67,530,896 of NC_067404.1, read as the reverse complement.
GAGGCACAAAACAGAGAGATTTCCTTTTTATGCTAAAAGCACCTGCCACTGTCACAGAGGAAATTTAATACAGAAGCAAAGTTAAGGAAGGGTTCCCCATACTTGTGAGATCACCTCAATTCTCCTATTTATAGATGACATTGCTAATTGCTTCATGCCCTAAAATGTTGTGAAATTTTCTAAATGAGATCCACAACCATGCTAGGGAATTTGGCCTAATTGACCACACAGGAAAACCAAGGGGTTCAAGGATGTCTGCTGTCCAGACTCTGATACGTAATTTAATTGGCAACCTCTAGAGCTAGTCCATCAGTATATATCAGGCAGATTCTGCAAGGGGACAAAGCCTTGGACCCCGGTGTTGAGTAAGAGGATAGTGGGCTGAATTGCCTTTGGGAAACTGCAGAATTCTTTTAATGAGCCCAAGCTTCTCTCTGAATCAATAGCCCACATTTTGAATGTCAATATTCTTCTGGCAGTATCTGTGAGGGATGAAGCAATGCAGTCTTTGAAGAATTAAAATGGAGAATCAAAGAGCGATGGAGAATTACAGGCTGTGACATATTATAAAGAAGGGGTTTCAACATGTGGAATGAACTGCTTCAATACAGAGTGGATACTTCCTCAAGATAAGATGGGGGGAAAGAGTAGACTCAGGTGGTCTCAGTAGGCCAGTTCCATTTATGATCATTTCAGGCTAAATCTTAAAGCAGATGCTCGATGACCCTTCAGAGGATATCTTGCATGGTGGATTCAGGTCCCAGGATTTTTGTTCAGGCAGAGGTTAGACAAGAAGGCCTCTGAGGTCTTTTCCAACTCTGAGATTCTATAAGGAAATCAATAAGCAAAAAAAGAAGAAGAAGATAACTTGATCATGAGGATACAATAAGAGATAATGGCTGGACTGTGATGTGTCCCATAAGTATCCTGGTGATATCAAGGGAAAAAAGAAAGGATGGTTCCCCCAAACAGACTCCCCATGGTGAAGTTATGAGATGACATAAACGAGAGTCAGACAGGGGAGGCAGCCACAGATGGGCTGCAAGAAATATAAATGAAGAGGAAATATCCACATCCACATCCACATGTGTTTGAGTTTTGAGTATTCCCACCTATTTTCCTGCTGAAGTAGCGAAGGACTATTAATCTTATTTTATACTTCCTTGACTCAAACGAGAAATCCAAGAAGGTCTAATAACAAAAATATCCATTCTTATCAGAGCCCTGGAGTGGAAGAGCTGAGAACTCTTTATTGCCAGTTGTCTTCAATTTCAAGAAGCCGACATCCACACAAGCTCTCACTGAGCCTTTGGGGCTTGGAGCTCGTACTGGCAGTCGTCACATGGATGATGTCACATGGAGCGGGTGGTCTAGCAACAACAGCGGCGGCAAGAACGGTAACGACCACTCTGAGAGTCCGTCCTTCTCTGGTCTAATCCGGTCAGACACAAGACGGTGTGGACTTAGAAATCCCGATTGAAGATGTTCCCCTACTGTCACCGGTCCTTCCAAGTTTCTGTTGCCACTGCTAACTTTGGGATCCTCTAGTTATTCTCCCCAACGCCATTCTATTTTTCAGTTCCATGGCTCTGGTCCCCTCACCTGCTCTCCAGAAATGGTACGTTTCATTCCAGACATTTCTCCCTCCCTGGAAACCCCTGCCACCAAATGAAGGCAAAGGGGAAGGTGCAAGAAGGGGTTTTGTAGCAGATTGTTAACAAGTGTATCCTTCCTGTAATCAAAGTCTGCAGCCTGTGGAAATACGGTTTTAATTTCTTCCTTTGAAAAGCAGATCAAGAGTAGTACAGTAGATAACACAGTCTTTCATGTCAGCAATTTCACGGATTCTGCAGTCTTTAGACAGCTTTCAAGCTCTTTTCCTGCCAATGTTCCTCTAGAAAGTGTCCTCTGCTATTGCCGAGCGTATGTGTTGGATAAACAGAAGATAACTTGCTGCGGCAAATACGTTCTGAGAAGCGCTTGGGTGGGCTTTAAAGATGGATGCTCAACGCAAATATTTTAAGACACTATCTCAAAGAGGTGAACACTAGTGACGACTCAGGCTTACAGCCTTCAGAGAGGCAAAAAGGCCAATCTTTACCACTGCTATCACTCCCCCCTCCCTCACACAAGTCCCCCACACAGCATGTGTGTCATCTCTCTAAGAACTCTAATGAGAACCCAGTTTCTTTGTTTCCTGATTCACCAGAGATGCTAGGGACTGACTAATCCTGCCGAAGGGGACGCTTTTAAACATTATTTAGACAAGAATGGAACATCCCTGGGTGGAACATTTTTTAAAGTTTCAACTAGTTTGTTCGAAATATGACTAACTTTTGGCTCCTCTAGGGAAAAGCAAGGGAGCTGTTTGTCTCTATTGAAGAAAAAGGAGAAAGCTGGAAAAGCTCAGCTATGAAGAGGATGCCATCCTTACTGGTATTCCTATTGTATTCCATTTAAATGCCATGCACATAGGGCTTCTGAGAAGAAAGATGAGCCAACACACTGAGAATCACATTCATTCTCACTCAATCCCACTGAAAGAGGGCAGGCAGGTTTATTCCCCTGCTACAAGCAGAGAAATTTAGGGGCAGAGTAAGACGGTCAATCATTCCTTTATTCATTCAATGAGCATAAACCGAATGCTACTGTTCTGTGCTGTGGGGGATATGAGAAAACTATGAGCCAAAGTCTCTGTCCTCAAGAAATTTGCAACGTGAAGGGATGGAAAAGCCTACGTGGAGGCAGTTGGGAGCACAGCGTCCGGAGTTACATCTGGCCTCGGACACGTAGTAGCTGTGTCTCCCTGGACAAATCAATTGAATTCTCTCAGCCTCGGTTTCTTGACCAACAGTATTTACTTCCCAGGATCACTGTGCTCCATTGAGATAATTTGTGAAGTGCTTGCAAACCTTGAAGCATTACATAAATGTAAACTAAGAGCACATGGAATCCAGAGTCCAGGAGTCCTAGGTTTGAATTCTTCCTCTGAGACTTACTAGCTCATGGGTAACTTAACTGCCATGAGATCCAATTACCTCAGAAGGGGAGAAGGAGAAAGGAAAAAGCATTTCTTTAGCACCTACTATGTGCCAAGGGCTATGGTAAACCTTTATAAAGATCATCTCATTTGATACTCACAATGAATCTCTTAGGGTTGCTATGAGGCTTATGAGATAACTTGTATGCTTTATGATCCTTAAAGGGCCATAAAATGGCAGTCAGGATGTTGGTAACATCAGTGTTGCTGCTGCTGCTGGAGGGAAGACTGTTGCTATAGCTCGACAAACAATAAAGGCTGAAGGGAAGGAAACAATCATTTTACTCAGCACCTAAGCACAGCCAAGGTACTATGTTAAGCACTTTACAAATATTACCTTATTTGATCCTTCAAACAACTCTGCCGGATAGTTGCTATTATTATTCCCATTATACACACAAGGAAACAGAAGCGAGGTTAAACAGCCTGGCCAGTTACAGAGCTGGGAAATATCTGGGGCTGGATTTGAACTCATCTTCTTCATTCTAGACGAACAACTCCATTGGCTGCATCACCTAGCTGCCTCGCTAGGGTGGTCCCCAGGAATGTGTCCAGGTCAGCAGGCAAATAATGGCCCTGTCCACTAGCATAAGTGTGTCCTTTGCTTCTTCCCTCTGCTTTCTACTCTTTATTTACACGATAGGTCAAAATGATCACAGGCATGAGAAATAGGGCAGCTCTGAATTCCGAAAAGCCGCTGGCAGTTTGTTGAAAGGGTAGCCATTCGTTTATGAATGCTGAGTGCATGAAATAGAGCAATCAGATATTAAGCAAAGACCGCTGGGTCACATGGCCAGCTTGATTGCCTCCTCTGGCCTCGTAACTCTCCAGAAAAAGGATGTGCCACCGGTAGAGAAGAGAGAAGCCCAACAAGAAAAAAATCCTTATACATTCTAATTCATCAAGTATTCCATCAAACACCAGACTCCACTAAGCCCAAAGCAGAGATACTAGCTGACTCACAAGTTGTGAATGGGACCTGTCAAGGGACCTGCCTCCCTAGACTATAAATCTTTAGTCAGCCTGATGAAAAACGAGAAAACAAAATCAGTTCACAAAAATTTAAAAAAATGAACAAAGTAAAATCACAACAGAGAAAAAAAGAAAATAATTAGAATCTACTATATGCAGCTACACACTGGATAATTCCCCGCCTCTACCACCAAATAGAGGATTACCCACAAAAATATAAAAGAGCTGAGTTAAGAGAAAATTACAGGGAATGGTTTCAGAGGAAAGGTCTTGGGGCCTTCTCCTTTCTCATACACTTAGCTCACTGGAAGAGTCTTGGTCCTTGACTCTGCATTTGGTTTTTATTACAAGTGAAAGATTGGGGGAGTTTTAAAATGTTAGAAGGGATTCACCACGTCCTGAAATTTTACCATCCAGGGCTGTAGCCAGCTCAGCACCAAGTCTCTAAGAAGGAAGGAGTGGCCTTCAGAATCCCAGCCTAACCGTAACTGAGACAAGGACTCATCTGGGCCCTTCAAAAATATTAAGGATTCATGATATGTATATGCATGTGTGTACATATGTATATATGTTTGTATGTATGTATGCATATTCTACTTTCCAAAAAGGAAATTGAACTAAACTTAAAAGAACTAGTAAGAAAACATTTTCCAGTCCAGATAGATTTATGTAAGAATTTTCTCAAAGTTTTAAAAAAAAAAATCAATGCCCATACTACACAAATGACGCTCAAGAGAATGAGAAAGTCACATCCTAGCAAACGCTTTTATGAGACAAATATAGTCCTTATGCCTGAACCAGAAAAGGGAGGAAAGAAGTACAGACCAATGCTGGTGCTGAATAATAATTCCAAATTTTAAGATAAAATCTTGGCACAGGATTTCAGCAAGTCAAACGACAAATCATTATGATCGAGTTAGATTCACACCAAGGACACGAGGACAGTTCAACATCAGCAACACAAGTAACCTAATTAATCATATTAAAAACAAAATCTCTCAAACCCAGCGATTATATCACTAGATTCAGAAAAAGCTTTTGACAAAGGATAAGTACTTATTTACATGTAGCTAGTACATTCTGCCCTCTCTTGCCTGAAGCCATGTTGCACCATCTTCCCCTCAGCTTGCTAGGCTACCCAGAAGGTTTTGGAGGTGTCTCTTCAGCTGTGTTCTCACTATTAGCCACTGGGGGATACTGTCCCACTTCCAGTTCCATTTAGCCACTAACCATCAATTAGCAAAAGGAATTACAAAAGAATATTATTTCAAAGATATTTCAAGAACAAAGTCTAAACACTTCATCCTAATACTGCAGAGCTAACCTCTTATATATCACTGGTCCCCCTATGTTCACATCCAAAGGTGGCCATGCTATCAGATGAATTCTATTCAGATGAAATTACCAGGGGATAGTTGATGAAGTTAAACAGCATGATAATAAAATTGACTTAGAACTAAAGACCTAGAATTTCAAGGGAAACAATGAAAAAGTAGGAAGACAATAGGAATAAAACTCCCAGAATCCAAATTGTATTATAAAACAGTAATCATCCAAACGATTTGCCCTTCAATTGGGGAATGGCTGAATAAGTTAAGGTATATGAAAGTGATAGAATATTATTGTTTTATAAAAATGATATATAGGCTGATATTAGAAAAGCTTGGAAAGATTCACATGAATTGATATTGAGTGAAGTGAGCAAAACCAGGAAAACATTGTAAACAACAAGACTGTGTGATGATCAACTATGATAGACTTGGTTCTTTTCAGCAATTCACTGATCTAAGGCAATCCCAATAAACTCTGGATGGAAAATGTCATCCGCATTTAGAAAGAGACCCATGGAGACTGAATGTGAATCAATGCACACTCTTTTTACCTTTTTTTCTTCTTTTTTGCTTTCTCATGGTTTTTTCCTTTTTTTCTGATATGGAAAGATGCAAAAAATGAATGTATCTGCATAACCTACAAACATGCTATTTGGTACAAGTTAACAAAAAATAGAAACTAATCAATGCAACATATTATATAGGGATAACTCAGAATTAAGTGAACTCAATAAACCAGTGTATAATCTATCAATCTATCTATCAATCAATCAATCTAGCTATCTATTTCTCTTACCTGGGAAAAGCCTCTCTCTATATGACTTGGAAATTTCTTGGAAAATTGAAAATCATTATGGAAGAAATTAAGTTGAGACCAACATCTTACATCATCTATCATAATAAATTCAAAATGGAAATGCAATCTGAATATTCGATGTAATGTCACAAAAATCTGGATACAATTTTGATTAAGGGCTCGATTCTCAACCAAAAAAGGGTGATTACAAAAGGTAAAAGAAATAATTTTATTAATCATGCTATTTTGTTAATTTTTAAAATAATAAAATGATTTTGTTGAAATTGAAAAGCTTTTGTTCATGCAATGTAATGTAACTAGAATAAGAAGGGAAGTGGTAAAAATGGGGAAAAATCTTTGTGAAAAAATTATTTTTGATTAGAGTCTGATACCCGAGACATATAGGTAACTAGCAGAAATATATCAGTCTAAAAGTCAATTTCTAATAGACAAGTGGTTAAAGGCTCTAATGAATAGTTTTGAAAAGAATTGCAAAGTTTTATAATGGGATTACGAAAGGTTATTATCTATAACAAGAAAAATGCAAATCAAGGCAACTCTGAGATCTTACTTTGTTCCCAGCAAATCAGCAAAGGTGATGAAACACAGCGATAGTGTTGGAGAGGTTATGGAAAGATGAGTGCTTAATAACCTGTCGGTATGGTTGTGAATTGGTTTATCTCTTCTGCAAAACAATTTGAAATTATGAGAAGAAAGTGACTAAAATATCCATACGTTTTGCCCCAGAGACTTACGGCTAGTCACATTTCCCTTAGAAGTCAAGAAGACAAAGGAGGAATCATTGTGGCTACTACCGATGGGCCTACCTTCCTCAGTACCATAGGCAACAACTAAACAATGGCTACCCCAAGTCACACAGCTTCAGGAGATCTGGGAGATTTCCACTTCCTGCCCAGACAGCAACTCTGTTGCCTAGTCCACGGATGGTTGTCCCCCGTAAGGAAGAAGGGATGATAAGTGAGAGTAGAAGGTAGAGCTGAAAGAAGCTTCAAAACTTTCTGCTTACTCAGTGGACCTGAACCTAAAAGAGCTGTGGAAGAAGAAGGAAGGAGTCATGTGCCTTAGAAAAAATGACAATTTAATTTATTCCAATCTAGTGAACACTTAATAAGTAAGGACAGGGAGCACAATGAAGTGCTGCATTTGGGGGATACAAAGGCAGAAGGAAAACCCATCCTTTCCTTAAAGAGCTTCTATTTTGGTGAGGGGGCTGTGGGTCATGGCATGTAAACAGACAAGGGTAGATGTGACAATTTGAATAGGAGGGACAGAATCTGAAAATCCCGAGGCTGGAGGTAAGGCTTGTCACAGGTGATGGCCGTCACGTGGGCAGGGCCTTAAGAGGAGCTGGAGATTCGGAAAAGAGGAGCTCAATGGGGAAATTATGTTACCTATGTTTGACAGAGCTATCACAAGAGGATGGTAGTTCTGAGTCAAATGACAGGCAAGAAGGATGGGTGAACTGGCGAGGGCTAGCAGGCCATAACATGCGGAGACATTACTGTGTGTGGATGGTCTTTCCCTATGTGTGTGCATGTGTGTTTGTGGGGGGGCAGCTGCTTCAGGCACACAGGAAATTAACGAGCTAAATCAGAGCTGGCAATAGAGATGGGCAGCTGCCTCTCTGGGGTGGTGTTCTTGGCCTGCTATTTAAGTTGTTATTGTGATTATTTGTCACCAACATGGCGCAAGGGGGAATCGTTTCCTGCTGCCATTTGCCTGGCCTCCCCTGAACCCTTTCGATTCCTGTCACCCACCTGGCACACGGGATGTTAGTCTGAAGGAGAAGAAGATGGACAGAAGAGAGCCCCAAAGTTCCTTTCAGCTTATGTGGCACAGTAAATGACGTGTCTGACTGGACTCAAGAAGATCCGAGTTCAAATCCAGCTTCAGAAACTTACTACTTGTCTAGCCACGTCACCTCACCCGGTTCGCCTCAGTTTTCTCCTCTGTAAAACAAGTCAGAGAAGGAAATGGCAAACCAGCCCATTATCACTGCCAAGAAAACCATAAACGAAAGATTTGGACAAGACTGAAAAATGTCTGAACAATAACTTACATGAGTATATATACATAGGCAGACATACACATACATATGGTAGTAGGCCAACAGGGAAACATGCTGTTTTTCTCCCTTACTTTCTCATAGTATCACAGATCTCAAGTAGGAAGTAATTACCACTAACCCTAATCTCTCATTTTTCAGAGAAGCAAACCGAGGCTGGGGGATGTCACATGCACAGGTACCCAGGTAGCAAGTCTCAGAAGCAGAAATTCAACCCTACCCTTCAATTCCAGCATTGTGATGGGTCCACTGTACCACACAGCCTCCAATAACCCTTGCTTTCACTCCCATTTTTGCCTCCCCCCCACGTAAGATAGGCTCATTCTGGCACATTGGGAAGTGCGAGCCAAAACACTCCATTGCTAGGACCCAGCTAGGAATGCTTAAGTGCTGTGTTTTGCTTTTTCCTGCAAAGGCATTCCCAGAATGCTAAGTTTTTAATGCCATTTCTAGCCATTTGAGAACAGTGGGAGGAGCCTGCTCACATCTCAATCTCTTGCTCTTCTAGGGATACAGAGAAAATCCCTTCCAGATCGATAACAGCTACTCTGTCCCTTAGAATCACATGATATCCCCCTTTGGCTTTTGAAATCTGGAAGGTCCTTCCCTCCTTTAGACAGAAACTCCTTCTTTACAATCTGTTTGCAAAATAAGAGTTAAGAAAGAGATTAAAGGAATAAGAATAGGCAATGAGGAAACCAAATTATCACTCTTTGCTGATGATATGATGGTATACTTGGAGAACCCCAGAGATTCTACTAAAAAGTTATTAGAAACAATCCACACCTTCAGCAAAGTTGCAGGATACAAAATAAACCCATATAAATCATCAGCATTCTTATATATCACTAACAAAATCCAACAGTCAGAGTTACAAAGAGAAATTCCATTTAAAGTAACTACTGATTGTATAAAATATTTGGGAATCTATCTGCCAAGGGAAAATCAGAAACTTTATGAGCAAAACTACAAAACACTTTCCACACAAATTAAGTCTGATCTAACCCACTGGAAAAATATTAAGTGCTCTTGGATTGGTCGAGCAAATATAATAAAGATGACAATACTACCTAAATGAATCTATTTATTTAGCGCTATACCAATCAGCCTCCCAAAAAACTACTTTGATGAACTAGAAAAAATAACAACAAAGTTCATATGGAAAAACAAAAGGTCAAGAGTTTCAAGGGAATTAATGAAAAAAAAATCAAATGAAGGTGGCCTAGCTGTACCAGATCTAAAATTATATTATAAAGCAGCAGTTACTAAAACCATCTGGTATTGGCTAAGAAATAGACTAGTTGATCAATGGAATAGGTTAGGTTCAAAGGACAAAACAGCCAATAACTTTAATAATCTAGTGTTTGACAAACCCAAAGACACCAGTTTCTGGGATAAGAATGCATTATTTGACAAAAATTGCTGGGAAAATTGGAAATTAGTATGGCAGAAACTAGGCATGGACCCACATTTAATACCGTACACCAAGATAAGGTCAAAATGGGTTCATGATCTAGGCATAAAGAATGAGATGATAAATAAATTGGAAGAGCATAGGATAGTTTACCTCTCAGATCTGTGGAAGAGGGAGGAATTTATGACCAAAGAAGAACTAGAGATCACTACTGACCACAAAATAGAAAATTTTGATTATATCAAATTGAAAAGTTTTTGTACAAACAAAACAAATGCAGACAAGATTAGAAGGGAAACAATAAACTGGGAAAACATTTTTACAATCAAAGGTTCTGATCAAGGCCTCATTTCCAAAATATAGAGAGAATTGACTCTAATCTATAAGAAATCAAACCATTCTCCAATTGATAAATGGTCAAAGGATATGAACAGACAATTCTCAGATGAAGACATTGAAACTATTTATAGCCATATGAAAATATGCTCCCAATCATTATTAATCAGAGAAATACAAATTAAGGCAACTCTGAGATACCACGACACACCTGTCAGATTGGCTAGAGTGACAGGGAAAGATAATGGGGAATGTTGGAGGGGATGTGGGAAAGCAGGGACACTGATACATTGTTGGTGGAATTGTGAACACATCCAGCCATTCTGGAGAACGATTTGGAACTATGCTCAAAAAGTTATCAAACTGTGCACACCCTTTGATCCAGCAGTGTTTCTACTGGGCTTATACCCCAAAGAGATACTAAAGAAGGGAAAGGAACCTGTATGTGCCAAAATGTTTGTGGCAGCCCTGTTTGTAGTGGCTAGAAGCTGGAAAATGAACGGATGTCCATCAATTGGAAAATGGTTGAGTAAATTGTGGTATATGAACGTTATGGAATATTATTGTTCTATAAGGAATGACCAGCGGGATGAATACAGAGAGGACTGGCGAGACTTACATGAACTGATGCTAAGTGAAACGAGCAGAACCAGGAGATCATTATATACCTCAACAACGATACTGTTTGAGGATGTATTCTGATGGAAGTGGATCTCTTCGATAAAGAGAGCCTTAATTGATCAAAGATGGACAGAAGCAGCTATACCCAGAGAAAGAACACTGGGAAATGAATATAAACTGCTTGCATTTTTGTTTTTCTTCCCGGGTTATTTATACTTTCTGAATTCAATTCTCCCTGTGCAACAAGAAAACTGTTCGGTTCTGCACACACATATTGTATCTAGGATATACTGTAACCTATTTAACATGTATAGGACTGCTTGCCATCTGGTAGAGGGAGGGAGAGGAAAAATCAGAACAGAAGTGAGTGCAAGGGATAATGATGTAAAAAATTACCCTGGCATGGGTTCTATCAATAAAAAGTTATTTTAAAAAAATCTGTTTGGCAAAAATTCCTCTTCTCTACTGGCCTAGTAAAAGCCAGTTTAGCACTAACAGGAACTTAAGATGAAAAGTGCATGAAGACATTTCTTTCCATTAAAGCAGATATAAGGTTAGCTAAAGAGTAGGCACAGGATAGGAAGGTACCTCAGTCATACAGAAGGGAAGGTAAAGGGCTGAATTTGGAATTTCAGAAGAAAGGAATTGCTCCCATACGCCTTCCCCGATACACCTGCCCCCATGAGCAAAGAGGAAGCAAGCCTTTACGAAGTACCCGTCCCTACTAAGTGCTAGTAGCTAGAGAGACAAAGCCAACTCAGCCCCATCATTAGGGAGTTCCCAGTTTATCGGGCAAGAGAACGCGTACACAGGCATATATGTAAATACAAGTTATGCGGTTGTTCAGTTCTACACTTCAAGACCCCGTTCAGGGTTTTCTTGACAGAAATATTGCAGTGGTTGGCCGTTTCCTTCTCTGGCTCATTTTACAAAGGAGGAAACTGAGGTAAACAAGGTGAAATGATCTGCCCAGGGTGACACAGCTAGTCAGTGTCAGAGGCCACATTTGAATTCAGGAAGAGGAGTCTTGCAGACGCTAGGCCCAGTGCTCTATCCATTGTGCTACCTAGTTTCCCACAACATGAATACACAAAGTAAATACAAGATTATTTGGGGAGGGGAGACCCTAGCAATATCTGGGTTGATAAGGAAAGATCTCAAGTGATCACTAGCCAGCAAAGAGCAATCACTCTCATCACTGAGCCATCTAGCTGTCTCTGTAAGAATGTAGTTACAGGGTGGTCCCTTAAAAGAATGGCAGACGCAAGTGAAAGTCTCTGAAGGATAGGAGCTATCTGGGCAGATTTCTAGGCGACCATCCATATAGAATCAATTCTAAAGTCTTCTGCCTTCTACATTCAAGTTCATCATCTCTGGCTTTCATACAACCATTAGTCTGGTTGAAGCGCAACCTATTTCCCCTGCCTGATCCCTGCATTTTTTCCCTTTTTTTTTTATTATAGCTTTTTAGTGACAAAACACATGCATGGGTAATTTTTCAACATTTTTTTAACATCAGCGCTCAAATATTTTCAAGAGCTCCCTATTACCAGAATGAATTTGAAATTCCATATCTTAGAAGCAATAGCACTTCACCCCTCCTCCATAGTCCACTGGGAACTGATCTCTCATTCTCTCTCTCTCTCTCTCTCTCTCTCTCTAACTCTCTCTCTCTCTCTCTCTCTCTCTCTCTCTCTCTCTCTCTCTCTCTGTCTAACTCTCTCTTTCTCTCTGCATTGTCCTTTCAGACTTCTCTGCTTGCCTCCTTTATGCTCCATTCAAACCACCTTGAATCCATGGTATATCTCCATGTTCTTGGTAGGGGACCAGGCTGTCCTCCAATCATTGGAATGCACTCCCTCTCTTCTTCTAGTTTTAAGGCTCCCTTGCTTCACAGGGTATCATCTCCTTAAGTCCTTTCTTCATGTTCAAAGCTGTTAGTTCTCTCCTCACCCTCAACATTTCTATTTAAATATCACTTAAATGATTCCCTCTCCTGACTTTCCCCAAAGGAACCTCCTCCTCCTTGAAGATGCTTCCAAGCTCTCCCGCTATTGGCATGTTCTTCCCTGAACCTTTCTTTGAGAAATGCTCCTGAATGATTTGCTTTGCTCCCTTTAGGGGAATGGTTTCCTCCTTTTCTAAGTTTCCCAAGAATGAAAGCTTCTTAAGACAGAACTGATTCTCTTTTTGCTCGTCCGGTAGCCCTTCCCCACGGCCATTCTCCCCATTGCACTTTCAGTATACTGTGGGTCAAAATAAGAAATAAAATGGGAATTTGAGGCAAGTTTTGTAGGAGTCACAGATGACATATGAAGGCTAGAAGATGACAGGAAAACTTCAGCAATTCAGAAATGCATAAAAGAGATTTAGGATATTGTAAAATCTTAACATATTTTATCTTTGAATACAATAATAATTGCGATGTCTCCTCTCATGTGAAAGGAGGGCGTTTTCCAGATGCTGGGGCCACGGCATCCCTAGTCTTCATGATGTGAAAGGGATGACTATTTGCATTGTCAGTTCTTAACATTGTCATAGTAAGTACTTACTAAATGTTCCCTGACTCTGCTTCTGGCTCTTTCTTTCTCTCTGTCTCTTTCTTTCTTTTCTGTTTCACTTTTTGAGGGCAAGGACTCTTCCATGATCACTTGGCTAGTCCCTTAGATAGAGGGAGATGGAATCGGTGAGCTAGTCTGGTTCACCACCAGAGCCAGGCTCTCTCCTCCTTCGGGGTGCTAAGGGTCACATTTTGGCCTAAGTCTTACAGCTAGCTTCATGTGACTTTCTCGCTTTCCCCTCTTCTAGGGGAAAGTTCTTCCTCTTAATCTCTTGTAACTTCACATCCAATCTCCCACCACGTGAAAAACAACCAGCAGATCCAAACCTTTTAAAGGACTGTAGCTAACAGAGGAAGGCCATTATGTAGAGTTAGGAAATTCACCTCCACAAAGTATTTCTTAAGTAGGTTTGTATCAAAGAAAAAGACAGTTTCCTCTCAGCATGCTTTCTGCAGGGTTTTAAGAGGAAGGTAAGCCATTTCTTTTCTGTTGTTGTTTTTCTCCTTTCTCTCAAGATGCTTCCTGCTAGGGGAAAAGTTTTCAAAATGAAATAGATCGTGTCTCTAACATCCCACTACCTTCCCCAGAATGAACCTTCCTTTGCCGGCAGTTGGTACAGTATGCGAGCTGGCCCTGAAATACTCTCTTTAAATCTTCCGTTCTCATTCTCTTCTTGTCTGGAATGCTTCTGTCTTTTTTATGGCCTGTCCAAATCCAAAATGTCCTTCAACCCCAACTAAAGAACTGTAGCTTCCACAAAGCATTTCCTGGGAACTCTCATTCAGAGCCTGGATTTCTTTACTAATCTTGGATAATGGGACGTAGGAAACAGAAGCTGGAGACTTGGCAGAAGGAGAGACCCGAGTTAAAATCTGGCCCCTGATACTTACAAGCTATCCAACCATGGGACTGCCATCACTTTAACCAACTGGGCCATTGCTTTCTTTCTCAGAAGTGAGGATGATAAAAATATCTGCCATACCACCTCACGGGTCTATGAGATGATATATGTCCAGCCCATGGCCTGCTTTCCTAGAGGCCTTCTTTCCTGGACGGCCACTCCTTTCTCTGGATATTAAAAGGAGTTTTGAAGTTCACCTTATCATGTGGCTAGTAACTACAGCTCTTTTCAGCAGAGCCCCCAACTCCAGAGAAGGGCAGGGAAAGAGCATTTATATATGACCTACTATCTGCTGGACACTCTGTTAAGTGCTTTACAATTCTTATTTCTTCATCCTTCCAACAACCCTGGGAAGTGCATGCTATTTATCCCTCATTTTACAATTGAGGAAACTGAGATTAATGGAGGATAAGTGGCTTGCCAAGTTCTTGGCCTATAAAAGGACTAGATAATATGAGGTCTTCTCCACCTCAACCTCTTTTCTCTTGGGACCTCCAAAACTGGAGTAGTGTGTAAGAAACTTAATCTCTTTCCCCTTGTTCAAAAAGACATCTTCCTCAAATGAAGAGAGAGGCTCTCCTGAGAGCCTTGGTGATTCCCTAATGGTGGATTTAAATTCAGAATCTTCTGAATTTTTATTGGGAAGTGTTGGTGGTAGAAGTAGTAGTAGTAGTAGCAGCAGCAGAAGCAATAGCAGGAGGAGGAGGAAGAAGAATACTACTATTATTTTCCAGGGCCAATTGTCTAACTACATCTGATGGATTGTGGAATATAGTGGTTACAGTATTGGATTCTTGGAGTTGAGGAGTTACAAGTTTAAATTCTGACTCAGACACTTACTTTCTGTGTCTCTTTGGTCAAATCAGTTAAACTTCCTGAGTCTTAGTTTCCTTATTTGTAAAATGGGGGAAATAATAACATGTATCTCATAGGGTTGTTGTGAGAATCAAATGAATTAACATATATATAATTGATATATTATATAATCAAATGTTCTATGACATTGAAACACTCCATATAGCTATTATTATTGTTGTTATTATCATTATGCTTCCTCAGCAAACCCGTGCTCCTGTTCTCCTGTTCACTGGGGATTCTGACAAGTTTCAACCTTTGTGGCTCGCTCCCTAAATTCAGATCATCCTCTCGAAATCCCTATTCAGCTCAGTGTGCGTAAGCCTAGCCCAAAGGTTGCTGGAAAGAGAAGTAGGTTCCTTCACCTCTAAATCAATTCCTTTTGGCCAGATCATCATCATCATCACACACACGCATGTACACGTACATGCGTACACACACATGTGTGTACATATGCACACGTATTAAACAGCATCATCTGAAGAAACGTTCAATCTCATGTAGAGCACTCCATTCCTTTCAAGATAATTTAATATGCTCATAGCTTATAATTGCGCTTGATGCATTTAACTCGATATAAGACACAATTTATTTATATAACATAGCTTTGCACCAGGAGAGAACCATTGTAGCCAGAATCGGTTTGGCGCTTAACACTCTCATGAATTAGGTTCTGGCCAGAACTTGTGATTTCATATTAATGTAAAGTGTTAAGGTAGTTTAGCAGGAAAATAAAAAAGAGAGATCGTGAATAAAACTTAGCAAGAACTTCAAGAAAAGTTGCCACTCATGAGACTACTTAAGGGTAACCCCATTGAGTGCTTTGGTTATCTGTTCTCTAGTTTAGAGTAATGCTAAAACGTAGGGTTCTAAAGCTAAGCCTGATTCATCTGCTTTCTTTGCAGCTTCATTGGAAAGAATGGCCAGGACAAATAACAGTTGAGATTCTACTCCAAAGGAACGATGTTTCTGGAAAGTCAGAAAATGATATGTGCAATTCAGCAGATGAAAAAGTTTCTGGATAGTTTGATGTCCCATCAGGTCTAGGAAGATGTCTGTATTTTTCAAAAGGATGCAGATTTGACTTCAGTTGTGGGTTCTCCTGCTTTCTCTTGTTCTTAAAGAAAGAAATAAGCTAAAAAGAGCACACGCTCCTTTTTTTCTGAGGCACTTGGAATTAAGAGAATTGCCCAGGATCATACAGCTAGGAAGAGTCTGAAGTCAGATTTGAACTGAGGTCCTCCTAGCTTCAGCACTGGTGCTCTAGCCAGTATACCACCTAGCTTTTCCAACATGTACTCCTTAAGACAAATATGAAGGTTATCAGTTTAATTTCTGTGGCGTTGGGGACGGAGCCGTGCTTTTCACCAATTGGTTATCTGGGGTCATGCAACGATAGAAGATATGGAGGATGGAAGCTTCTGGAAGGCAAGGATCATCTCGGTTTCTGTCTTTGGCCACCCAGGCCTTCTTACGGGTAGTTTTAATTTTTGTTGAATGAATGCAGGAATGAATGAATGAGTACATGCAGGAAAGTATGATAAGTGCATAATTTCACAGACTGCTTCTGTTCAGCCACATAAAACGTGCATTTGAAAGCAAAGGCTGAAGGTCTCAAATCATACCTCACTCTTCCTGTTTGTGTATTCATTCTCCCAGAAGAGCCCTAATTTCTAAAGTTAAAGAAAAATGCTTTTCCCGCCTAAGCTTCCCCAAAGATCTACCCCTAATATCAGCACAAGAACTGATACTTCTCTACCCTAAGCTCTAGCAGAGAGCAAAGTGTTGAAAGAGTGATCCACACATTTTCAATAAATCTGCTGGAAATGAGATGCTCAGAAAGAGAGTTTTAAAAAGTCAGTTCATCCCCTGTGCTAAGAAAGGGGCACCTAAAAATCATACATAATATCAACAGTTTTCAAGTTTATTTTCAAAGAGAATAAGAGGCCAGAGTAGCTTGGGATCAGCCTGGCTCCTAGTCTAGGTACTGGTTTCTCTGTATCTCAGTTCTTGTGTTGCCTCTCGTACACAAGTCATGGATGTTCAAGTCAGATCAAAATGCATCAATTGTTTTCACCATGAAGGATCCTTAAGAGTTCAGGAACCTTGTCTACTTCTAGCCTTTCACAGATGGAGAAACTGTTGCCCAGAGGAGAGATATCACTTTTCTAAGCAGTTCAGTGACTATTCTTTTCAATGCAGTATAGGGGAGAGAGACAGAGACAGAAACAGAGAGACACACAGAGACAGAGAATATCAATACAAGTTACAAGGATTCTAAATGTAGGTTCTCTTATCTCTAGCATGGATTTTTCACTGAGCAGCTGAAATGGAGAACAATCTCCATTTTTTTTTATAATAACTTTTTATTGACAGAACACATGCCAGGGTAATTTTTTACAACATTATCCCTTGCACTCACTTCTGTTCTGATTTTTCCCCTCCCTCCCTCCACCCCTTCCCCTAGATGGCAAGCAGTCCTATATATACAGATGTTCTTTTTTTTTTTAAATTTTATTTTATTTAATAATAACTTTGTATTGACAGAATCCATGCCAGGATAATTTTTACACAGCATTATCCCTTGCAATCACTTATTTTCGTTTTTTCCCCTCCCTCCCTCCCCCCCCCTCAAGATGGCAAGCAGTCCTATATATGTTAAATATGTTGCAGTATATCCTAGATACAATACATATTTGCAGAACCGAACAGTTCTCCCGCTGCACAGGGAGAATTGGACAATCTCCATTTTGTCTCAAGATTTTTGGAAGTATATATAGACAAAGCGAGGGCAGGTTTTGTAAATGTTCTCAATAGCCTACCTTATACATAGAAGCTGTTGTCACCTAACTTGAAATCAGGAATTTAATATAGTAATTACAGCTATACACCCTGATAACTACATATGTACATAGAACTATGAATATATTTCAAAATACTTAAGACATTTGAAAAGCCAAAGCAATTATCATAACTGAGAACTGGCCTCCGAGACGATACTTTCCTTGTATTTATTCATTATGTCTATCAATCAATGGACAATTGCATTTATAGACCTGACAGAATGAACATTAAGCTCACATGGTTAAGAAATGTACCAGTTAAGGAAATGTTGCCCACTTCCCATATATATTGAGGCCTCAACTTTTCTCCCTCTAGTAAATTTCCATTTTTTGGCTGATCTCACTATTGTGATTTTTATTTTGCTTTTATTTTCTAAGTAAAGGAAGGGAAAATGATCACTGGACCAGTTAAAGATAGAGGAGAATTGGCTAAAAGAGAAGCAAAACCTCAAGAAAGGAGGTCAACCGAGAGTCCCTGGCTGTAACAACCATGCTAGTACCCAGGACACTCCAGAATAATTGGAGTCAGGATAAGCAAAAGTCCTCAGTCTTTATTCTTGGTCTTAGAGGCAAGATTGAACAGGATGGAAGCAGAATCTCTGCCACCACCTTCCTCCTCATCTACCACCTAGCATGTGTCTGGCTAGTCTTTCTCCACCCCCAGTCCCTCCTACAATCCTCTATATACACCAATCATCGAGCCAGCACAGGATAGTGGGAAGGACCATTTTCCAAGCATATGCCCAGAGAGTATTGTCCAATCGGTAGTTAGCCTCAAGCACTCAGCAGTCCTGACCTCAGTGCATCGACTCAATAGTTTCCGCCCTCTATACCTGGCTCCTGAATTCTAGACAATAGACTACTGAAGACTACAGGAAAGAAAGGCTGTTCTTCTACTATTTAAAAAATATGGAGAATGACAGGTACAGTGGGATTAACATTTACTATGATAAAGTGTAATGTCACATTTGGGTTCCAAAATCCACATCGCAAGCACAGGATGGCTGAGATATGGCTAGATAGCAATTTATCTGTAAAAAAGCTATTGAACATTTTAATGATTTAAAGCTCAATATAAATCAGCAATGGAGCTGAAGAGTTAATGAAATCTTAGGAGACTCAGAGTATGAAGAATTAATGAACTGATAGTCCTGCTAAATTTTGACCTGGTCAGGCCGGCACTAGATATTTGTGCTCAGGTATGAAGACTGGGTTTTGGGGAAGAATACCCAGAGCAGAAGAATAAGGGGAAGATCCTTGAGAACATGCCATATGAAGGAACAGGGAGTATTTTGCCCAGCACTGAGGACTATCCCAAAGTGGACTGAGCTACAGCAAGATGATGGCTTCTTCACGGGAAGTCTTCAAAGGTGAACAATCATCAGGTCTGTTAATGAGGGGATTCTCTCAAGTTTGAGAATCTGGAATTCCAATCTCTGACTCTGGCATTCTAATTGATCCCTGCATTTCCATCAGTCACCTGCCATGCTAGGAATGTGCTCCTCCCTCACCTCCCCCTTTTAGAATCCTTTTCCTTCAAGGTTTGGCTCAGGCGTCACCTTCTCCGGGAGGTAGCCCTGGGAATGACAGTTCGCTATGATGGTTCGCTAAAAATGTACCCAAACCACAACAAGGACATCAAATTAGGAAACAAGAGATGTCAGATGTGTAGGTTAGGTCCTGATATAAGCTTTCCCCCCCCCAAAATAGGGTCAGACCGTGAGGTTATTAAGTGGGGCAGTCCCTCTACCTGTGAAAAGCAAGTGAAATTTCCAGAAAAAAGAAGACACAAAGACATCAATCCAACAACCACCAATGTTTCCATTGATTTATTCATTCAACAACCTTTCCTTGACTACTGACTATGTGAAGAGCATCATGCTGTCTTTTATTGGGGAAAGTATGAAGGGTCATCATCATCATAAGAATAGTTAACATTTCTATAGCATTTTATAGGTTTGGAAAGCAATTTCCATATCTTCAATAAGATATAGGCCTTGACTTTATGGGACATGAAGTATGGGGAGGGGGCAGGAAGGACAGGATTAAAACACAACTGCAACTAATTATAACATGTATTTCTATGATAAGGGCATTAGAAAGTTTCTAGAGTGATAGGTTCAAAGAGGAAGGATGTTTCTGATAGGCAGGATCCCAGAAGGCTACATGGATGGTGTTCGAACTGGAGTTTCTAGGAGAGAAAAGCATTTATTAGGGGAAAAAAAGATGGGAAGGGGCAACATTTCAAGTTGAGCATTCCCTATAGTGTGCTTTAGTTCATCCAGTTCGATTTGGGGGCCTTCTAACTCTAACTCCTGGGCCTTCATCATTCTAATTATACTAAAAGGTCTTGGCTTCTGAACTCTTCCTCTAGACTTCCCACGGATTATGGCAACAAATTTCCATTCTTCAAATCCCTGAAATTCTCTTCCACCTAAGATTTATAAGAAGAGAGCTCACTGTCGTTCTAACCTATTAGACCTAGGCATGTGTTGGGCAATTCCCCTTACTGCCCATCATACTCCTTTTATGGCATGCCTCTCAGGGATTGATACATTTCTTGAGACGTAGAAGGGTGAAGACTTAGTCAGAGTGGGTGTGGGTTGGAGAGGGCATAGTGCCCTAGGGGTGCTTTTCCTCATACCTGCACAACCATAGCTCACAGCTCTTAAGGAAGGACCATGCCTATGTTTGCTCCTGCACCATGGTTCTGTCCTTCACTACTCTTTGGCTTTGGTTCCTGTTTCATCCGAGAATGCCTTTCCTTCTTTGGGTAACTTAGTGTATTCCACGAAGTTCTCCCCTTGGTCCAGGAAGTTCAGAGATTTTTTTCTAGTTCAATACCTTCATTTTACAAATGAGGAAACTAAGGCTCGGGTAAGTGACATTTTGTAGGTTGCACAGCTAGTAAGTAGCAGAACTGACATTTGAATCCACAATTCCCAGTTGAAGCTTCCTTTTGCTGCCACATGTTACCCCTACCCATGACTGTATGGCTTTTGTTAGCTACACAAAGAAGGCGATCTAAATCAGGGCTTCTTCAGTTGTTTCCTCTCGTGACTCCTTTTCACCTGAATGAGAAGTTTTTACATGACCCTGGATATGTAGGGATATAAAATAGGTATACGAATCAACCATTAACTGCTAATAAATCACAATTACATGGCCCCCCAGACTCAGTTACACAACCCCAAATGGGGTCTTGACCCACAATTTAAGAAACTTTGATCTAAATGACCCAGACAACAATAGTCCATCCCTCTCTTTGACAAGTGCATTTCAAGACATAAAAATATAAGAGAGACCATTTAGAAACAAGAAAAAAGAGAGACCTTTGTAGGAGGCAGAGAATCTGGGCAAGCAGAGGGAGACAAGAGAAGGAAAGTAGGAGCACAGCATTAACCCAAATGTTAACACAAGAGAACATATTAACCTTTTTTGATCTGTAAAAAAAATGAATCTTTTTTGATCACGGCAGAACATGGCTTAATTGAGGGTACTTTCCTACTCATTACTCACACCGCAGCAGAGCCTCATAGCTAGGCAAGGAGACAAAATGGAAGCTTCCACTGCAGGGCTGTAGTTCCAGCACCAAACAGAGATCAATCTTTAGTGGTTGTAATGTTTCACGTCCCTTACACTTTCTGTGTTTCCAATGGAAAATCTACAAATATCTAAGTCTCCTAATAGTTTAGGTATGGTACAATTCTCTGGGTGCTCTCTGTGTATATAATAAGCAATTAATCCGATGTTTTGGCTAACTGTTTTAACCTCTTTTATGCTCTGTTTTACCCTCAAAGGTACAATTCCATACGTTAAATAGACATCAGGTTAATGGACTTTGGCAATCTGAAAATTACATCTCTAAATCTACTATGCAGTTAGTGAAAAGGCAAAAAGAACCATATTAACACCCAAGTTCCATACTAAAATGATAGTGGTATATTTCAAATGTTCATTATGCTTGTAATAGTTTTGACTGTGGCTATCTAAATGTACAAACCAATGGCAACTCTTTCACACAGAAGATAAGAATCAATCATTTTCAGAACAGGACCGACTGGTTTCTATTTCCCCCCGAACAATAGTGAATGCATTTTTACTTTCTGTAGACAATGGGTGAATTCGGAGAAGATAGATGGGCCAGAGTGGATTAGACCCTTCCCCAAGTTGGCAGCTGCTTCTCTGAGTTTCAGCTAGCCCTCCTTATGTGCCTACGTAGAGATGCTCACAGGAAGGGGTTAGAATGTAGCAGTGAGTTCCTCAGCATAATATCTTCTTATAGCACTCCCAATACAACATCCCAGGGAACAACTAATGAGGGATCTGATAGCACTTCTCCCAACTGGCCTGCCCCTTGGCTGAAGAACGCCATTAAGGGCTTGCTTACCCCTAACTATGTCTCCTCGCACCCGGTCCAGGGCCCACAATGCCCAAGTTCAAGGCACTTCTTTCAACAAAGGTACAGTCCCACCAAGAGCCCTGATCGGGTTGATATGTGCTACTTGGCTGGAGAGGGGTGGGAGTGGAAGTTTGCTCTGGTAACACAGCAGCAACTCGGAAAGAGGAGGGAATTGGGATGTGGAATTGGAACATGGACAGGGACGTTTTGATGAAGGATGAGGGAAGAGAGGATGAAAGGGACAGCACGCTGGGAGGCTCTAGTCATCCACAGGTAGCAGAAGGCCAATGTCACCTGAGAAATAAGCCCCATGGGAAAACAGGGCAGAGGACAAAGTTTATACAGCAGATCTTTAGTCATCCCAACAAAGGAGATGCCATGCCTATGAAGCAAGAGAGGGGTAGGAAAAGTGTGTCCAGGGTATGCCAGTGTTGGATACCCACATGTTCTGGGCTTCTCACCTTTCACAACCAGAGGAGTTGGCATTTCTCCAGGCTTATTCCCTTGGGTGTTCATTCATAACAAGTCAACAAGTATGACTTTGTAACCAAGAACACAAATGGATTGGAGTTGTATGTCGAGAGACCAGATGGATGTCAATCAAAGTTCAAATACACAGAGCTATATACCAGTAAGAAAAGCCCCTTCACCTGGTGATCTTTCACTGGAGATCTTCAAGCAGAGGCCAGATGATCCACAGTCAGCATTTTGGGGAGGGAAGAGAAACTCAAGTTCAAGTCTCAATTGAGTGAAGTGATTCTGAAAGCCCCTTCCTAGTTTGAGTCACCATGGTTCCATGATCGTTACTGTTCTTAGGGTCATGTGTATCGTACAATGGGAGAACAGGAGCTTGAGAATCACAAGACTTGAATTTGAAGGGCAGTTCTTTTGCTATTTCTATGACTTTGGACATGTGATTTAGACTGTCTGATTATCAGCTTCCTCCTCCATAAAAGAAGGGCAGGATGGGTGAAATGATGATCTCAAAGGTCCTTCTCAGCACTAAATCCTATCTTCCTGTGACCCAAGGGGCTGTGGGAGATTTAAAGCCTCCTCTCCAGGAGCTAAAAGTGTAGCAGGAGAGGGAAGATATGGGTATCCAGAACAATAACTGTGTCCACTGCCCACTTTGTCAGCCTAATATGAGACAAGGGCCCCTGCTCGCTCTCTCTCTGCTACAATAATAGATGCTAAGAGATTAACTTCACACACTAGTGCCTTCAGAAGGCTTCGATAGCTAACTGTTCTTCTTCTAAGAATAACAAAAATCATTGTTTCAAGATGATCCAATCATAGAGTGCATAAATACTAGTCATATTAAGTGATGCCAATAGTGTGAATGTAAACTCAGTGACAAGGCTAGTAGCAGAGGGTTTTTTAGTCTTGGCGACAAGGGTTGCTTTCAGTGACCCTCTGTGAACATTATAGAGGTGTTTATGTCACAAGCTACCCTGGAGGTGGTCTAAGAGTATCTCAGATCGGCCATCTTAAAAATCTAGAGGTAAAAATGGAGAATTCCAGAAACAGCTAATGGGTCTAGAAGTTACATTACACATACCTTGGTCATGAAAAAGTTCCGTGCTCACATGTGTGGAATTTTTGTTTTTGTTTTTTTAATTTGAGAGAACCACTAAATTAGAGGAAGACCAAAAATATACCCCCGCTCACATCTACTCCAAATATTTTTCATAATACTGGGCCCTTAGTTATGCTTTGTGATTTAAATATACCTCTACCAGTTGCTACCACAAGCAGAGAAAATGGCATTACGTGTAATCCTGAGCCCTGTGGTGAAACAATGAGATTAGCCAGATCCCCTAGACTTTCCTGTTCTTTCACCCGCTCCGATTATGAAGAGGTGCAGGGACTACACAGCTAGACTCCTAGACCCTTCAGAGAGAGAAAATCAAATCAAATCTTGTTCCCATCCCCGTGTTACATAGAGTCATGCTTACGTTCTTCAACGAACATAATAAAGAGAAAAACAGACAAAAGAGCAGTTCCCTCTATGAAGCATTCTTGCCAACAACTACTGCAATATTCCAGTTAGGGAGACAAAAACAGAAATATAGATCCAGAAGAAAATGTGCACTTACCTGGTTTCCCTGGAGAACTTCGATTTCTCTGCCAGGGTACTGATTTCTCTAGCCTGAGGAAATAAGGAAAATGGGAACTCAGACGTGCATGTGTAAATTTGGGGGTATATGTGTGACTCTGAGTCAACATACAAACCATCCACCAAGATGAAAAGGATGGAAGTATTCCATTAGAAAAGAGAAACCAAAGCGAGCCACTCTCCTTAAAGACATCAGAAGCAAGGCTGTTGTTGCCTTAGGCAAAGACACTAAAGTAGATCCAAGAAGGAATAGTAATGGAAATTTACTCCCCCAAATTCTGAAGAGACCCAAATGCTTTATTCATTTCTGTATTCAATAGTCTCAAAGAAGATATCCAAGAAAGATGATTTTCTCTGTTTTTCAATGACAGTTTCACTTATACGCATTTGTTTTGGTTTTAATCACAGTAATTTCTAAATATATCTGCAACTGCGCCACCTCATTTACCGAGCCTTCCCTTTTAACAACGAAATTGGATTGGGCAAACCCACAAGAGAGGCGATGGTCTCATCTCTTAGGTAATACATCTTCCATCCATATTACGCAACCTCTTCAAGTGAGAGAAGGAGGTTCATTTCCTTATCTCTCTTCCCAGCACGACTGGTCATTACAATTAGAATCTTCAAATTCATCTTAGTGTTGTTTCTGTTTTTATTATTGTCATCATCATGTGTTGTATTCCTGATTCTACTGATGTGCCTTAGTGTTAGTTCATCCAGATCTTCCCAAGTTTCTCTGAATTCCTGATATTCACTTTTTTATAATACTGTTCCATCACATTTCTGCCTCAATGTTTGGCAACACCCCAAGTGGAACACATTCCCTTTGTTTCCCATTGTTTGCTCCTACAAAAAGTGCTACTATTATAATTGTGTGTAGAAGGGAACTTTCCATCAGTCCAGTAAAGTGAATTCTCTCATATAATTTCAAATTCCTTCTTCATTTTATATAAAAGAGATACACAGTACTTGAGTTTCTCTCCCTTAGGCTGTGGCTATATCACAGCAAATCATCTTTTTGTCAGGTGGAGGAGCTATGTCATGGGATGGGTGGTAATGCTTTGCCTTAGTGTTCAGGCTGCTTTCTTCATTTTTCTCTACTTCTGTTTTCACCTTAAACAAAAGTTGTCTTTAAAATCACTTTCCTATGAGACGGCACATTCTGTCATTTGGACAAACTAGCGGTGGCAATGGCTGGGAGTCGCTACTTGCCTCGGTGTCAGGAAAGCACATACCATTTCCCAATTGGGAAAAAAATGGCTGTAGCCTGGCCTCTTGGCCCTTGTACACGTAATGCCACGAGACACTTTGCTAAATAGAGGGAAATCCACATGTGGGCACATCTGGGTAACATCTTGGCAATCTATTAATAACTTTACTATTCAATGACACTACTGATATTTGGGGTGAAACAACTGGAGAAACAAATGGGTTCTTTTCCAACTTAGTCAGTAGAAAATCACTGATGCAGTTGGAATTAAGGACAGCATTCTGGACTTGCCAAGGTAAATCAACCGATTCCAAGTGAGCTCTTGTGATTGTAACTTATTAGTTGGAATGGTGATCGGGTCTCTACAGCTTAGTGATCTGTCCATCCACAGGCCTGTCACTGTGCTAAGCAATGATGAACAATTTAGCGAGTTATTTCCCAGGATCTGAGAAACAGATTTAAAGCTCGCCAGGATTCTAAAAACTCATTTTTTTTCGGAAAAGGAAACTGAGGATCAGTAGAATTCAGTGCCTATCATAACATCACACAGAGAGTAAGTGGCAAAGCCTGTATACGAACTCAGGTATTCAACCTCCAGATCCATCACTCTGCCTCACTTCTTAACAACACTGGTATCAGCAATCCATAAACTGTGAATCCAATTATCTTGGACATAATAATAACTGAGGTGATTCAATTACTTAGCAATTAAATAAAATGGCATTTGATCCTTTAAGAGCTAAAAACAATTGGGCTTCCAGGCATCCCTCAAAGCCCACATCTACCCATGTCTATCATTCTCCAGAAATGGCTTCTGGTTTCCTAATCTTTGACTTTCTTCTGTTTCTCAGCATGAATGGGCCACGAATGTGGGTCTATCTCTGCTTTGTGTTCTCAATCTCTCCTTCCTTGCAGCTGAGGATCACTATTCATAATCCACATTTCAAGTGTGTCCTTCTGCTGCTCCTAGAAAAACTCGACCTAATTACAGGCCCAGCCCCTTAGCTCCGCCTACCATATTTAGGACAACCTGAGGCCCAGTAAATGGATGAAGAACCAGAAATCTGGGCAATTCTACCTCTCCCCTGATGGATTCCACACATGGTTCACTTCAATAAGGATTTGTATCCTTTGATTGTTGACTCTGTGCAACTCTGCCTCACTTAAATTCAATTTACATACAAGTCATCAGTGGCAATGTTACTGATCTTCAAAAATGAAGGATAAACAGCAACGACAACATTAGCCTTTGGAAAGTCTTTAAATTCTGGAGATGGAAACCCTTGGTAATTCTTCACTTAAAGTAATTTGCTATCCAGTAAGTAAGCATGGATTGGGGCACCCCCAGATTCTGAACCAGGTCCTCTCAAAGATGCTCTGAATTCATTTAGGTTTTCTAAAAGCCCAAACTATTGATCTCATTTATTTGTCGGCAGACCTTTTTCAATTTGGAATCTCCTCATTCTGCTGGATACTTCTTTGAAGGATACCACTGGTCCTAATGTGAATTTGGTTTAATTACAGAAGAAACTGTCCGAATCATTCAAAATACTCCAGGAAGAGCACATGTGAGTTTTCTCAGTCCTATAAATAATTAACTTAGCAACAGTGTTATTAAAAACGAATAGAGTTGATCAACCAATGCCCTCATTAAAACATGCACTAAATATGGGAGAATGGTAGGATGGATCCATTGTCCATGTTCTGCTTTGTAAGACATCCAAATGGAAGATTTGCAGATGCCTTGGTTGCAGAGAGCAGGGATGAAGAGATTCCAGACAAGTGATAAGGAGCACAAAAAAGTTCCTAGTTTTAATAAATACTATTTTAAAAAAACATTTTTTTTGGTTTGTGGCAGCCCTTTTTGTCGTGGCAAGGAACTGGAAACTGAGTGGCTGACCATCAGTTGGGGAATGGCTGAATAAATTGTGGTATATGAATGTTATGGAATATTATTGTTCTGCAAGAAATGACCAGCAGAATACAGAGAGGCCTGGAGAGACTTACAAGAACTGATGCTGAGTGAAATGAGCAGAACGAGGAGATCACTGTACATGGCAATAACAAGACTTTACGAAGATCAATTCTGATGGATGTGGCTCTCTTCAACAGTGAGGTGATTCAGGCCACTTCTAATAGACTTTTATATGGAGAGAGCTGTCTATACTCATTGAGAGGACTGCAAGCCCTGAATGTGGATCACAACAGAGTATTTTCACTTTTTTGTTGTGGTCTGTTTGCATTTTGTTTTCTTTCTCATTTTTTTTCTTATTTAATCTGATTTTGCTTGTGCAGCCTGATAATTGTGGAAATATGCATGGAAGAACTGAATATCTTTAACATACATTGGATTATTTGCCATCTAGGGGATGGAGGTGGAGGAAAAGAGGGAAAAAATTTGGAACCAAAGTTTTTCAAGGGTGCATGATGAAAATGATCTATATATGTTTTGAAAATAAAAAGGTTTTTTTTGGCTAAGGCAATTGCTTAGGGTCACAGAGCTAGGAAGCATTAAGTGTCTGAGACCAGATTTGAACTCAGATCCTCCTGACTTCAGGGCTGCTGCTCTATCCACTGCACCATCTTGCTGTCCTGGAAATAAAAAGCTTTAATAAAAAATAAAAATACAAAAAAGAACATCTCCCTGGATGATTCTAATCGATATCCTATTGAATTTATTACCTTATGAATTTTTCAACAAGTATCAAAAATCTTTGATTTCTAATGAGTGGGGAGCATAAGAACCAATCCAGATAAATTCTATCCATCCATATACAAAGGATTTAGAAAAGAAAATTTGCAATTCATTAAAGCAGACATTTTTCTAACACCATCATCACTGGCAAATAAATTTTAAAAGTGTGATTAAAATTTGGAACTATGCTCAAAAAGTTGTCAAACTGTGCATACCCTTTGATCCAGCAGAGTTACTACTGGGCTTATATCCCAAAGAGATCTTAAAGGTGGGAAAGGGACCTACATGTGCAAAAGTGTTTGTGGCAGCCCTCTTTGTAGTGGTGAGAAACCGGAAACATAGTGGATGCCCCTCAATTGGAGAATGGCTGAATAAATTGTGCTATATGAATGCTATAGGATATTATTGTTCTATAAGAAACACTCAGCAGGTGGGATAATTGGAAATTAGTATGGCAGAAATTAGGCATGGACCCACACTTAACACCATATACCAAGATAAGATCAAAATGGGTCTATGACCTAGGCATAAAGAACGAGATTATAAATAAATTAGAGGAACATAGAATAGTTTATCTCTCAGACTTGTGGAGGAGAAAGAAATTTGTGTCCAAAGATGAGCTAGAGACCATTACTGATCACAAAATAGAAAATTTTGATTACATCAAATTAAAAAGCCTTTGTACAAATAAAACTAATGCAAACAAGATTAGAAGGGAAGCAACAAACTGGGAAAACATCTTCACAGTTAAAGGTTCTGATAAAGGCCTCATTTCCAAAATATATAGAGAACTGACTCAAATTTATAAGAAATCAAGCCATTCTCCAATTGATAAATGGTCAAAGGATATGAACAGACAATTTTCAGATGAAGAAATTGAAACTATTACCACTCACATGAAAGAGTGTTCCAAATCATTATTGATCAGAGAAATGCAAATTAAGACAACTCTGAGATACCACTACACACCTGTCAGATTGGCTAAGATGACAGGAAAAAATAATGATGAATGTTGGAGGGGATGCGGGAAAACTGGGACACTGATGCATTGTTGGTGGAGTTGTGAACGAATCCAACCGTTCTGAAGAGCAATCTGGAATTATGCCCAAAAAATTATCAAATTGTGCATACCCTTTGATCCAGCAGTGTTTCTATTGGGCTTATATCCCAAAGAAATACTAAAGAAGGGAAAGGGACCTGTATGTGCCAAAATGTTTGTAGCAGCCCTGTTTGTAGTGGCTAGAAACTGGAAAATGAATGGATGCCCATCCATTGGAGAATGGCTGGGTAAATTGTGGTATATGAATGTTATGGAATATTATTGTTCTGTAAGAAATGACCAGCAGGATGAATACAGAGAGGACTGGCGAGACTTACATGAACTGATGCTAAGTGAAATGAGCAGAACCAGGAGATCATTATACACTTCGACAACGATATTGTATGAGGACATATTTTGATGGAAGTGGATTTCTTTGACAAAGAGACCTGAGTTGCAATTGATAAATGACTGACAAAAACAGCTACACCCAAAGAAAGAACACTGGAAACGAATGTGAACTATCTGCATTTTTGTTTTTCTTCCTGGTTATTTATACCTTCTGAATCCAATTCTCCCTATGCAACAAGAGAACTGTTCGGTTCTGCAAACATATATTGTATCTAGGATATACTGCAACATATCCAACATATAAAGGACTGCTTGCCATCTAGGGGAGGGGGTGGAGGGAGGGAGGGAAAAAAAAATCGGAACAGAAACGAGTGTCAATATAAAGTAATTATTAAATAAATATTAAATTTAAAAAAAAAAAAAGAAACACTCAGCAGGATGATTTTAGAGAAGCCTGGAGAGACTTATATGAACTGATGCTGAGTGAAATGAGAAGAATCAGGAGATCATCGTACATGGCAACAACAATACTATATGATGATCAATTCTGATGGACATGGCACTCTTCAACAATGAGATGAACCAAATCACTATCAATTGATCAGTAATGCACAGAACCAGCTACACCCAGAGAAAGAACATTGGGAAATGAGTATGGATCACAATATAACATTTCAACACTTTCTGTTAATGTTTGCTTGTATTTTTGTTTTTCCTTCTCAGGTTATTTTTACCTTCTTTCTAAATCCGATCTTTCTTGTACAGCAAGAGAACTGTATAAATATGTATACATATATTGGATTTAACATATTTAACATGTATGGGACTGCCTGCCATCTAGGGGACGGGATGGAGGGAAGGAGGGGAAAAGTTGAAACAGAAGGTTTTGCAAGGGTCAATGTTGAAAAATTACCCTTGCATATGTTTTGTCAATAAAAAGCTAAAACAATAAAAACATGTAAAATAAAAAAATAAATAATTTTTTGAAAAGTATGCTTAAACATCATGGGCATTCAGCTCAGAGTGCACAAGGACTAGCAAAAAGAGTCCATGCTGACATATTTAACATATATAGGACTGCTTGCCATCTAGGGGAGGGGGTGGAGGGAGGGAGGGGAAAAATCGGAACAGAAGTGAGTGTAAGGGATAATGTTGTAAAAAAAAAATTACCCAGGCATGGATTCTGTTAATATAAAGTTATTATAAAATAAAATAAAATATTAAAAAAAAAAGAGTCCATGGCTGAATCTCAAGAAACTTCACTGGCGACTTCCTGAATGGCCACATCTTAAACTTGTAAAGATGACCACTGTTTGTTCATGGTGACAGGAGCTGACTGTGAGCGGTTCTCAAAGGTGATCTATCAGACTTTCTGCCTCCCATGAATAGGGGCCTTCCTAGGGATAGCTCTGAATCCACTGATGAGGGGGAAGCCAGACTGCAATGGTTTGAGAAGGAAATGGGCAATGTAGAAATGGAAGCAGCAGCTTTAATCTTGCTGCTTTCTCTATTTTCCAGGAAGAAAGATCCAGTGCCAAGGTTTTAGTTTTGCAGCAGGATCCTCTGATTATTTAGTCCCCATGGACAAATTTAGGAAGGATTATACACGCCTAGAATCAGCCAAACACCTGATCCTGTCACCTGCCATAAGGACTTGTCAAATAATGGAAGAAAGGAGTTCTATCTGAACTCTGCAGGGGCAAGGAATGAGTTTGAGAAGCTGGGTAAAGGAGTCAGCTAATTCATTACACAGTGATACTGGATCTGAGGGTTGCCTTGTTCAGTCTTGGATGTTCCATGACTTGGGAAGGTCATAGAAATAGGTTGCCTTTGGCCTGGAACTCAGTCTGGATTCATTCTACAGTAGATCACAGTAGTCCAAATCATTAAAGAGATGATAGAAGTGGCCAAGTCAGAGGCAGCTTAGTGCTGAATAGAGAGATGGGCCTGAATTCAAACCTAGCCTCAGATACTTATTACTACGACCGTGTGACGCTGGACACCTGTCTGCCTCAGTTTCCTTATTTGTAAAATGGAGATAATTGTAACACTTACCTCCTAGAGTTTTTGTGAGGACAAAATGAGATCATATTTGCATATTGCTCAGCACAGTAGCTGTACCATGATGGGCACTTCCTAAGTGCCTTTTCCTTCCACCCTTCTTTTCCTCCTTTCTTTCAGACTTGTTGAGCAGCTGAAGGGCTGTGTGATAGCCAACAAAGGCCAATACCTTGGAGCTAGCTTAGCCTCTTGGGTTAGGAAAGTGAACCACTATTACCATATTTTGCTTCCACAATTGTTTTAAATTCAGGCTTTGACCAAAATGCCTACTTTGAATAAACATATTTCACCGGTATTTCCTACATAATGTAATTGACTTCTCTCATGCACATTCGGGAATCCATTAATTATATCATATACAATATAATGCATTTATCCTTGATCACTGGGAAGTTTCATTGGGAATTCTCCTAATAGCAAAACGTGAGCATTTCTGCTCTTGACTTATCTTCTATTTTGTCTTAATAATCTGGTAAATTATGATAACTGAAATGTTTCTTAATATATTCCTATCCTATGGTATACTGGAGTCGGTGGAGAGAACCCCACACAGTGGCTCCCTAAAGGCTCACGGTACAAAACATATTTTACTCATTTCTCAGCTTTAATCTTCCTGTCTCTCTCCAGTCTAGCTCGGGAATTGGATCTAGTTCTAATGGGCTAATCCTCGATTAGAATATGTGAAACAAAATGGAGTTCAGAGGCCATAAGGTCATAGCTCCTAAGGTGGAAAGAACCTTAGAGTCACTCAGACCAACTGATTCATTGAGAGGTAAAAGGCCTCGTCCAAGGTCGCTCATGTTATAAATAGCAGAGCCGAGATTCAAGTCAACATTTTTAGGTTCCAAATCCAACCTCTTACTCTATACGATCCCTTATAAAGGAGATTGAGAAAAATGTTAAATCACTTCAATTTTACATAACTGCTACCTGCACTTTCATGCACAATCCCTTTCAATTCTATTATTTGGAAATTCTTCTTCCTGCCCTGTTTGTTAAATGTGGTATAAAAAGGAAGTACCTGGAGCTCTCTCAATGTCATTTTTCTGTGGGAGACGTGCGGGGGAAGTCGTCAGCCAAGTCAATGCTGAGACCAAAAAAAATAAGATAAGAAGAGGGACCAAAGAAAAGATGTGAAGTGCTCAGAAGGGACAGAGGGAAAGAAGACAGAAGTGTTTGTATATTCACTGGAGTGAAGAAAAGACTAAAGAGAGGTTTCTGCGAGTGCCCTGGTGGGAACTGAGAGAAAGGAGGAGAAGAATCCGTCACCGTCTTTTAGTCCCAGCATCATTCAGTAGGAAGAGCAATATCAGCCATGGGCCAAAACAGCACTCCCAGCTTCCCAAGGGCTACTAGCAGATGAGCAGCTGTGGCTGACATCTGAGAAGCGGGAAATACAGTCTCCACCACTGTCTGAAAAGCAAGAGCAGCAAGCAAGCCAGAGAACAACAAACACTCAGGAAGTCCTTGGATAATTATGTGGCCAGGATGTGTCTTTTCTTTTCCAGATAGGGTTTCATTTGAAATTGGTTCTTTTTGCCATGTTGTTGTTAAAGATTCCTTAGAATTGTACAGGAACCAACTGGGTTAGAGACATCCCTCCAGCAGACTATTTGCCTAAGAAGACACTGTCATGGAGATACCTTGAAGGGACCTGCTGATGGCCAGGATGAACAAATCACTCCAGTGTGACTGCATTATTACTTTATGAGACCTAATGTCAACCAGGCTTCTCCTCAGGGGGAAAGTTCCTCTAATCAATCCTCTATTGCTTATTCAGACTCAGAGAGTCTGGAAAGCTTGTAAAATTCCAGGTTGTTTTTACGGGTCGGTCATTTCAGGCGTGTCAGTCTCTTCACGACCCCATCTGGGTTTTCCTTGACAAAGAAGATCCCAGAATAGTTTGTAATTTGCTTCTCCAGCTCATCATACTGATGGGGAAATTGAAGCACATGGGGTTAAGGGACTTGCCCAGAGTCACACAGCTAGTGATTGTTTGAGTCAAGATTTGAGCTCAGGAAGAGGACTTTGTGACTCCAAGCCCAGCACTGTGCCCCCTCATTATTTTATGCATAAAACTAAACCTCAGAAATATTTGATCACTTCTCCAAGGTCACACAGGGAGTATTATGGCAAGGATTTGAATCTATGTTCTACAACCTTTTTTTTTTTTTCCGGGGCTTTCTTCAGGTTACGATTTTCTAATGGGTCTAGCACAGACAGGATCAGTCCAGACTCCCCAAACAACATTAGTCCTCTCTCATTTGTCTTCACCTTTCTGGGCCTGTTAAGGGCCAGAACTCTGAATATGAAACAAAGATGCTTTCAAGGTACTTAGTGGAATCGAGGAGACGATGGTTATCTAGTTGAGCATGGTTCGGTAGGACTGATTTAATCTGACAACAAATCCTGGTTCCCTAGTGATAGAATGATTGGTTTATACTCAGGGTAGAGCATAGAAGCGAGGAGCCTTCACCAGGATGCAGTTGGAGAGATTCAGGGAGCCAGAGAAGATGAGCAGATAGAAGGCTGCAGCCCTTGGACTGAAACCCATTCATCCCATCTGACAGCACTTTGGGGGTAGGCTCTGTTCCTCTGTTTCTCCACGAAGACCTAGGCCAGACTGAAAGGCTCTCCAGAAAGCTCCCCAGCCCCAGCAAGGAGATAATAAAGGATTTGCACTTGGCCTCAAAGACCCCCAAGAAACAGAAACAAAGAACATGACAGGTACATACTGTCTGACGTGTACCTACTGCCTACTGTGGGAAAGTCGCAGTACTATGGACTGTATATTGATTAATATGAATTAGCAGCATTGATGGTCCCTCTTATGGACCAGTCCGTGTAGAACGGAATTCACAGAAAGTCCTAAAACATGTGAGCATTTCTACACCTGCTGTAGGCCAGTCACTATGTAAATTGATTGGTCATCACTGGGATTTATGGCCCCTACTGTGTGCCAGTCATTGTCCTACTCAGTGTACTTTTATTAATAGGAACAGATTCCCCTTCTACTCCATACTCTGGGCCATTCCTTTTACAAAATCTTTCCAGATATGAATAATAATAGCTAGCGCACAGCCCCTACTATGTTCCAGTTACTCTTGCAAGTAACCTGCAGAAAGGACTACTGGGAGGTAGCATTGGATACCCCCTGCTGTGTGCCAGGAAGCATGGGAAACGCGCTCACTCTAGTCCAAGAGCTAGTAGTTCCATCCTGCCAAGTAGGTGCTTGTGCCTCTTGGAAGCATTTCCCTAGAAAAAGAAGAGCTAACCTTGACATCCTGCTGTGGTGGTCCGGGAGCCTCCTGCCAGTGGCTGCTGGAGGTGGAACTCGGCCTGCAGAATGGACCTCTTGCTTTGAGGGGATGATGATGATGCAAGGAGCCTGAGAGGCAGTGGCTGTTCTCTGATGTCTCCACAGAGCGGCAGTTGCAGTCTCTCTGACCTCCCGACCCGGGGGCAGTTGCCCTTCTCTCCCCTCTCCACGAGGCGGCAGGTGTGGTCTCTCTGCCCTCTACGCCCTCTCCCACTTCCCCACCCCGGGGGTAGTTGCCCATCTCTCCCCTCTCCACAAGGCGGCAGGTGTGGTCTCTCTGCCCTCTCCGACCTCCCCACCCCGGGGGTAGTTGCCCATCTCCTACCTCTCCACAAGGCGGCAGTTGCGGTCTCTCCTACCTCCCCCACCCCGGGGGCAGTTGCCCTTCTCTCCCCTCCCCACAGAGCCGCAGCTGTGTTCAATCACCTCCCCACGGGGAGGCAGCTTCACTTCTCTGACCCCTTCCCAGAGAGTCCCTTGCGTTGCCTTAGCTCCCCACCGAGAGACCTTTGCGTTCTCTCGCCTCTCTCCTCTTCTCTCTGCCTCCACGGGATTCCCTTCCCAGGCCCCAAGCCCCACTGCCTCAGGAAAGGCTGCCCCACAGCTCCCTCAAGGCTCACACCCCACAGCTGCTGAGCCTCTCAGGGAATTGACCTGCCCTTTCCCCCAGCTAGGGCCCAGGACATTCGGAGCCTTTTTGATTTTCCGGGCACTCTTCCAATCATTGTACACAACTGACTCCTCACACCTAGCACTCTCTCCTCCCTACTGTGTGCCAGTAACCCCGTGAAACACGATCCATAGATTCCCAGATCTAGTCTTTCCCTCCTGCCCCATTTGTGCCTGTCACTCTTCTCAAGACTTTCCTTAGAGAAATAATAGCTCACATGGACATCCTGCCTCCCGTGTGGCAGTCCTTGTGCTACGGGCTCGCTATTTAGGAATGATAATCACTGCCATTTAGGGTACCTACTATGTGCAGTCCTTCTAGAAGGGAATTCAGAGAAAGTCATAGAAAGAGTTGGCCTTTATACCACCTGCTGTGAGCCATTCCCTCTTTCAGACATTTCCAATGTGTTGATCATGACTAGGATTTATGGCACCAATTGTGTGCCAACAACTGTTCTGGAAAATGGACATTTATTCATACAGATGGTTTACATTTATAGCACCTACTAAGTGCCAACCATTTTGTCACGAACGTTCCAGATATTAATAAAAATAGCTAGCATCTGTAGCCATTATTTCCAGTGATTGTGCCAAGCATTACACAGAAAAGAAAAATCATAACTAGAATTTGATACCACCTACTATAGGAAAGGCACCACGTGAAACACTCTCTCTCTATTTGTGATACCTAGTCTTTATATACTGCCAAAGAGGTGCCTTTCCCTGTTCCAAGCAATTTCCATAGAGAAATAATGCCTTACATTAAAATACTGCCTACTGTGTGCCAGTCATGGGGCTAACGGCTTTCTATTGATTAATAACAATAACTAGCATTTATGGTCCCTACTAGGGATCTTGTAGTCCCTACAAGAAGGGAATTCAGAGAAAGTCATAGAAAGAGTTGGCCTTTATACCCCTTGCTGTGAGCCATTCACTGCGCAAAGCTCTTTACATTGATGGATCATAACTGGGATTGATGGCACCTACTATGTGCCAGTAATTGTCCTACTCTATGGACATTCATTCACAGTAACAGTTTGCAATGATCACATCTAGTATGTGCCAGTCGTTTTGTTTTTTTCTTTTGTTTTTATAGTTCTGTGGGGGTATTTTAATAGTTTTTTTTTTATTTACAAGACATATGCATAGGTAGTTTTTCAGCACTGACAGATGCAAATCCTGTTGTTCCAACTTTTTCCCTCCTTCCCCCCACCCCTTCCCCCAGACGGCAGGTTGACTAATACACATTAAATATGTTAAAGTAGAAGTTAAATACAATATATGTATACATGTCCAAACAGTTATTTTGCTGTAGAAAAAGAGTTGGACTTTGAAACAGTGTGCAATTAGCCCGTGAAGGAAATCAGAAATGCAGACGGACAAAAATAGAGGGATTGGGAATTCTGTGTAGTGGTTCCTAGTCAGCTCCCAGAGTTCTTTCCCTGGGTGTAGCTGGTTCAGTTCATTACTGCTCTATTGGAACTGATTTGGTTCATCTCATTGTTGAAGAAGGTCCCGTCCATCAGAATGGATCATCATATAGTCTTGTTGTTGAAGTACATAATGATCTTCTGGTCCTGCTCATTTCACTCAGCATCAGTTCATGTAAGTCTCTGCAGGCCTTTCTGAAATCATCCTGCTGGTCATTTCTTACAGAACAATAATATTCCATAATATTCATATGCCACATTTGATAAAATCCAACATCCATTCCTAATAAAAACACTTGAGAGGATAGGAATGAATGGACTTTCCCTTAAAATAGTCAGGAGCATGTATTTAAAACCATCAGTAAGCATCCTATGCAATGGGGAAAACCGGGAACCTTTCCCTGCAAGATCTGGGGTGAAGCAAGGTTGCCCACTATCACCATTATTATTCAATATTGCATTAGAAACGCTGGCCTCGGCAATAAGAGTTGAGAAAGAGAGTGAAGAAGAGATTTAGAGTAGGCAATGAGGAAACCAAACTAGCACTCTTTGCGGATGATACGATGGTATACTTAGAGAATGCCAGAGATTCTACTAAAAAGCTATTAGAAATAATTCATAACTTTAGCAAAGTTGCAGGATACAAAACAAATCCCCATAAATCCTCAGCATTTTGATACATCACCACCAAAATCCAACCGCAAGAGATACAAAGAGAAATTCCATTCAGAATAACTGTCGATAGCATAAAATATGTGGGAATCTATCTACCAAAGGAAAGGCAGGAATTACATGAGCAAAATTATAAAAAAAGTCTCCACACAAATAAAGTCAGATTTAAATAATTGGAAAAATATTAAGTGCTCGTGGATAGGCCGAGCGAATATAATAAAGATGGCAGTACTCCCTAAACTAATCTATTTATTTAGTGCTATACCAATCGGACTTCCAGGAAAATATTTTAATGATCTAGAAAAAATAGCAACAAAATTCATATGGAAAAACAAAAGGTCGAGAATCTCAAGGGAATTAATGAAAAAAAAATCAAATGAAGGTGGCCTAGCTGTACCTGATCTAAAACTATATTATAAAGCAGCAGTCACCAAAACCATTTGGTATTGGCTAAGAAATAGATTAGTTGATCAGTGGAATAGGTTAGGTTCACAAGACAGAATAGTCCACTATAGCAATCTAACGTTTGACAAACCCAAAGATCCTAACTTTTGGGATAAGAATTCATTATTTGACAAAAACTGCTGGGATAACTGGAAATTAGTACGGCAGAAATTAGGCACTGACCCACACTTAACACCGTACACCAAGATAAGATCAAAATGGGTCCATGATTTAGGCATAAAGAACGAGGTTATAAATAAATTAGAGGAACATAGGATAGTTTATCTCTCAGACTTGTGGAGGAAGAAGAAATCTGTGACCAAAGATGAACTAGAGACCATTATTGATCACAAAATATAAAGTTTTTGATTACATCAAATTAAAAAGCCTCTGTACAAACAAAAGTAATGCGAACAAGATTAGAAGGGAAGCGACAGACTGGGAAAACATCTTCACAGGTAAAGGTCCTGATCAAGGCCTCATTTCCAAAATATATAGAGAACTGACTCTATTTTATAAGAAATCAAGTCATCCTCCAATTGATAAATGGTGAAAGGATATGAACAGACAATTTTCAGATGATGAAATTGAAACTATTTCCACTCATATGAAATAATCTTCCAAATCACTATTGATCAGAGAAATGCAGATTAAGACAACTCTGAGATACCACTACACACCTGTCAGACTGGCTAAGATGACAGGAAAAAAATAATGATGAATGTTGGAGGGGATGCGGGAAAACTGGGATACTGATGCACCGTTGCTGGAGTTGTGAACGAATCCAACCATTCTGGAGAGCAATCTGGAATTATGCCCCAAGAGTTATCAAACTCTGCACACCCTTTGATCCGGCAGTGCTACTACTGGGCTCATACCCCAAAGAGATACTAAAGAAGGGAAAGGGACCTGTATGTGCCAAAATGTTTGTGGCGGCCCTGTTTGAAGTTGCTAGAAACTGGAAAATGAATGGATGCCCATCAATTGGAGAATGGTTGGGTAAATTGTAGTATAACAATGTTATGCAATATTACTGTTGTGTAAGAAATGACCAACAGGATGAATACAGAGAGGCTTGGAGAGACTTACAGGAACTAATGCTGAGGGAAATGAGCAGAACCAGGAGATCATTATATACTTCAACAACTGTATGAGGATCTATTCTGACAAAAGTGGATTTCTTCGACACAGAGAAGATCTAACTCAGTTTCAACTGATCAAGGATGGACAGAAGCAGCTACACCCAAAGAAAGAACACTGGGAAATGAATGGAAACGGTTTGCATGTTTGTTTTTTTCTCCCCAGGTTATTTTTACCTTCTGAATCCAATTCTTCCTGTGCGCCAAGAGAACCGTTCGGTTCTGCACACAGATATTATATCTAGGATATACTGTGATATATCTAACATATATAGGACTGCTTGCCATCTGGGGCAGGGGGTGGAGGGAGGGAGGGGAAAAATCGGAACAGAAGTGCGTGCAAGGGATAATGTAAAAAATTACCCTGGCATGGGTTCTGTCAATAAAAAGTTATAATTATTAAAACAAACAAACAAACAAACAATGCACCCAAGATAAAAAAGGAAAGGAAAAAAAATTCATATGCACCAATTTATTCAGCCATTCTCCAATTGATGGGCATCCACTCAGTCTCCAGTTTCTGGCCACTACCAAGAGGGCTGCCACAAACATCCTTTGTGCCAGTCATTTTGAAACAAAACAAAACAAAACAAAACTTTCCAGATATTAAGAATAAGGGTTAGCAGTTATAATCCCAATTACGTTCCAGTCATTGATCCAAGCATTGGACGCAATTTAGTGATCACAGCTACCCTGTTACAGCACCTACTATGTGCCACTCGCCATGTGAAAAACACTATATTAGTAATAGCTAGTATTTACATGTTGCCAAATAGGTGCCTGTCCCAGTTCTAAGCTCTTTCCATAGAGCTGACATTTGCAAACTGCCTACTTTGTGAAAGTCACCGTCCTAAGTTAGGCTGCATATTTGTTAATAATAATAAGTAGCCTTCATCGTACCTATTTTGTGCTAGTCATTGTAGAAAGGAACTCACCAAAATTCCTAAAAAGAGTCTGCAGTTACACCACCTGCGTGTGTGAAAGTCATCGTACAAGACACTATACTTTTACTGATCATGGCTGGGACTTATGGCCCCTACTCTGTGCCGATCCTTATTCTAGGCAAAGTCCATATATTAATAGTAATTCTTTGCATTTCTTAACACCTACTATGTGCCAGTCATTTTGCAAAAAAATTTCCAGATTTTAATAATACGAGTTAGCCTTTATAGCCCCTATTATGTTCCAGTCCCGGATCCAAGCAATATACACCACTTAAAATTCATAGCTACCACTTTATACCCCCTACTATGTGTCGCTCACCATGGGAAACACTCTCTCTATTAGTAATGACTAGTATTTACATCCTGCCAAGTAGGTGCCTGTCCTAATTCTAAGCAATTTCCGTCGGTAAATAAGATCTGACATGTATATGCTGCCTACTATGGGAAAGTCGCAGTACTATGGGCTGTCTATTGAGTAATATGAGTAAGCAGCATTGATGGTCCCTCTTATGGACCAGTCCGTGTAGAACGGAATTCACAGAAAGTCCTAAAACATGTGAGCATTTCTACACCTGCTGTAGGCCAGTCACCGTGTAAAGCACTTTCCATTGATTGGTCATCACTGGGATTTATGGCCCCTACTGTGTGCCAGTCATTGTCCTACTCAGTGTACTTTTATTAATAGGAACAGATTCCCGTTCTACTCCATACTCTGGGCCATTCCTTTTACAAAATCTTTCCAGATATGAATAATAATAGCTAGCGCACAGCCCCTACTACGTTCCAATTACTCTTGCAAGTAATCTGCAGAAAGGACTACTGGGAGGTAGCATTGGATACCCCCTGCTGTGTGCCAGGAAGCATGGGAAACGCTCTCTCTCTGGTCCAAGAGCTAGTAGTTCCATCCTGCCAAGTAGGTGCTTGTCCCTCTTGGAAGCATTTCCCTAGAAAAAGAAGAGCTAACCTTGACATCCTGCTGTTGTGGTCCGGGAGCCTCCTGCCAGTGGCTGCTGGAGGTGGAACTCGGCCCGTACAATGGACCTCTTGCTTTGAGGGGATGATGATGATGCAAGGAGCCTGAGAGGCGGTGGCTGTTCTCTGATGTCTCCACAGAGCGGCAGTTGCGGTCTCTCTGACCTCCCGACCCGGGGGCAATTGCCCATCTCTCCCCTCTCCACAAGGCGGCAGGTGTGGACTCTCTGCCCTCTCCGACCTCCCCACCCCGGGGGCAGTTGCCCTTCTCTCCC
Organism: Antechinus flavipes; assembly: GCF_016432865.1. Lineage (NCBI taxonomy): Eukaryota > Metazoa > Chordata > Mammalia > Dasyuromorphia > Dasyuridae > Antechinus > Antechinus flavipes. Next base: position 67,489,402 of record NC_067404.1, on the reverse strand, counting down.
CTCTCCACGAGGCGGCAGTTGCGGACTCTCTGCCCTCTCCCACCTCCCCACCCCGGGGGCAGTTGCCCATCTCCTACCTCTCCACAAGGCGGCAGTTGCGGTCTCTCCCACCTTCCCCCCCCACCCCCGGGGGCAGTTGCCCTTCTCTCCCCTCCCCACAGAGCCGCAGCTGTGTTCAATCACCTCCCCAAGGGGAAGCAGCTCCGCTTCTCTGACCTCTTCCCAGAGAGTCCCTTGCATTCCCTTAGCTCCCCACCGAGAGGCCTTTGCGTTCTCTCGCCTCTCTCCTCTTCTCTCTGCCTCCACGGGATTTCCTTCCCAGGCCACAAGCCCCACTGCCTCAGGAAAGGCTGCCCCACAGCTCCCTCAAGGCTCACACCCCACAGCTGCTGAGCCTCTCGGGGAATTGACCTGCCCTTTCCCCCAGCTAGGGCCCAGGACATTCAGAGCCTTTTTGATTTTCCGGGCACTCTTCCAATCATTGTACACAACTGACTCCTCGTACCTAGCACTCTCTCCTCCCTACTATGTGCCAGTAACCCCGTGAAACCCTATGCCTAGATTCCCAGATCTAGTCTTTCCCTACTGCCCCATTTGTGCCTGTCACTCTTCTCAAGACTTTCCTTAGAGAAATAATAGCTCACATGGACATCCTGCCTCCCGTGTGGCAGTCCTTGTGCCGCGGGCTCGCTATTTAGGAATGATAATCACTGCCATTTAGGGTACCTACTATGTGCGGCCCTTCTAGAAGGGAATTCAGAGAAAGTCATAGAGTTGGTCTTTATACCACCTGCTGTGAGCCATTCCTTCTTTCAGACATTTTCAATGTGTTGATTATGACTGGGATTGATGGCACCAACTGTGTGCCAGGAAACATCCTTGGAAATGGACATTTATTCATACAGATGGTTTACATTTATAGCACCTACTAAGTGCCAACCATTTTGTCACGAACGTTCCAGATATTAATAAAAATAGCTAGCATTTGTAGCCATTATTTCCAGTGATTGTGCCAAGCGTTATACAGAAAAGAAAAATCATAACTAGAATTTGATACCACCTACTATAGGAAAGGCACCACGTGAAACACTCTCTCTCTATTTGTGATACCTAGTCTTTATATACTGCCAAAGAGGTGCCTTTCCCTGTTCCAAGCAATTTCCATAGAGAAATAATGCCTTACATGAAATACTGCCTACTGTGCGCCAGTCATGGGGCTAATGGCTTTCTATTGATTAATAACAATAACTAGCATTCATGGTACCTACTATGTACCAGTCATGGTAGAAGGGAATTCACAGAAATTCATAAAACAGGTTAGCATTTATACCCCCTGCTGTGAGCCATTCACTGCGCAAAGCTCTTTACATTGATGGATCATAACTGGGATTTATGGCACTTACTATGTGCCAGTAATTGTCCTACTCTATGGACATTTATTAACAGGAACAGTTTGCAATGATCACACCGAGTATGTGCCAGTCATTTTGAAAAATACTTTCCAGATATAAAGAGTACGAGCTAGCACTTATAATCTCTATCATGTTCCAGGCATTGATCTAAGCATTATACATAATTTTGTAATCATAGCTACCATTTTATAGCACCTACTATGTGCCACTCACCATGTGAAAAACACTATCCTAGTAATAGCTAGTATTAACATGTTGCCAAATATGTGATACAATGATTGGTTTATACTCAGGGTAGAGCATATAAGCTAGGAGCCTTAACCAGGATTCATTCAGAGAGATTCAGAGGGCAAAGAAGACAGGCGTGAGCTCACACTCTTGGAACCAAGGAGAGAGATAGGCCTCTAAGAAAGCTAACTGGGTCCCAGAAAAGGAGACAAGACTTTGAAAGAGATAATAAAGGCTTTGGACTTTAACACCTGGCTGTTCTTGTGGTGATTAATGGCCTGAAAAGAAGGCTGCTCCCAGAGACCCCCAGAAACCCGAACAAGAGAACATTATATGGGCCGACCTCACCTCCCCCTACTTCCTAGTAGCCACTGTCTGCCCAGCAATCAGGGCGGTTCCTTTCTGTGTCTGGCACACACATCACCCCATCCCAAGCTTTCTTCTTATCCAAAGTGTACTCATTCAATACTTGCGCTAGCAGCATTTCCTAAGCTCTCTCTTCTATTGACTCTTGCCACACTTAAATATCTTGTATCTCATACTACAAAATGTTATATTGTAATATATATTATATACTTGTTGTAGCAGTATGTTATAGTATAATATTAGACTACTATTTTCTCTAATTGTTTCAAGTATGTCTTTGCAGAGATAAGTTGTCTACAATGCTCATTCCTTTGATTTCTTCTCTTGCATCTGTCATTGCATCAGACATAGGCCATAGAAAATCCACTTTAAAAGGCCAGAAGGACCTTTTGCACACTTTTTCTCGGACTCCCACCTGAGATTACTGAGGACACACCAATGAGATATTGCCTAATTATCTAGGACTGATCTCTTCCTCTCCAGTGAGCCCAGTAACTTCCTTCTCAGGTCATTAATATCCTGGACAGATCAAAATGTTTTCAATTCTGCCCATCCCAACCAGCTTCCATTTCCATTTTGATTTCAGAACTTTAATTAAGAGCTTGATCGTCCATTAGTCAACTTGAGTTGCACACCTAGTTTGCATGACTGCTATAAAGACCTCTTTACCCCCTCTCTCCACCTTCTCCCAACTCTTCCATCTTCGCAATCTCTATGATCACAAAATCACTGAATTTCTAACTAGGAAAGTATTTCAAGGACCATCTACTCCAACCCATACCTGAAAAAGAATCCTCATGCTAAGAAATTCCAGCAGTACTCCTCCAACTTCTGCCTGAAGACGTCCAATGGGGGGAAAAAAACCACACTATCTTCTTCTAGGGAACAGCCCTTCAAATACTTGAGGACACCAATAATATACCCTGAGTCTTCTCTTCCCCAGCCTAAGCATTCCCCCCTACTTCTCAAGTAATCATTATATAACATACACTTAAAAGGTTATTCCTAACACCTACTGACCCCCTCTGGATCTTTTCCAATTAATCAATACCCTTCCCAAATGACTATGCCCAGAACTGAAGATGATACTGCAAATGACATTTAAGTAGGGCAGAGAATGGCAAGATTATAAACTCTAATCCAGGGAAGCTATGCCTCTATTGATATAATCCAGGAGAGCATTAATTTGGGAAGAGGGGAAGACTGCCATACGTAGTATTGAATTATATATTCAGTGTGCACTCCACTAAAATCTCCAGCTCTTTTCAGAGACTCCATTTTAACCATTCCTTGCCCATTTTGTGCTTTCAAAGTCAGATTTGTTTAATCTGAGAATAAGACTACATTTTTATATATTTAATATCATTTTATTGGGTTGGGACCAACATTTTAGAGTGTCAAGAAATTTTAAATCCCAAATGTATTTCGACTATTTTCAGGTTTTTGCCATCTTCAAATCTGATTAATATGCCATCTAGCTATAGTTTCATCTGAGTCATTGATAAACATATTAAAGAGGACAAGACCAAGCAGGGATCTCCATGACACTCCATTAGAGACTTCTTTTAAAGTTCACGGGGAACCATTATGGACTATTCTTTTATGAGCAATACTGAATCCATGTAACACTGTATAGTTCAAATCTCGACATCTTTTCCATAAGAACATTATGAGAATTTTTGCCAAATCCTTTGTTACAAATTATATAAACTCTATCTCCAATATTCCCTTGCATACTTTAGTCATCCTGTAAAAAAGGAAAGGAGGCTATTTGGTTATGATCCATTATTGATATAGCTAGCATCAGTTCATTTTGCGAGATGTTCACCAATCATCTATTTAATAACGTGTATTAAAATCAAAGCTCACTGGCCTAGATTTGAAAATCATTATTTTTCCCCCTCTATGCTTTTTTCTCACCAAAAATTTCCTCTAACTACCCAACTATTAAGGACGAAGACACTACTTCTTTGGTGCCCCTTTTTTGTGCAGAGAAACCGAGGTTTAGTAGGCTGCTAATTCATATAGAGTAAGGACCAAAATGAGAACGGATGAAAAAACCCATCAAAGAATTTGCAGGAATTTCACATGATGTCAAAAAGCATATTTATTGGCCATGGGATTTCCTTGACACAAGGATACCTTCTCTGAAATTTCTCATTTTAGAGAGTTGTGAGGATTCAAGGGACTTAATCAGGGTCACAAAGTTGGTATGTGTCAGAGGCAGGACCAGAATCATGATAGTCATAGCCAGTATTTTACCACATGGAGCTTGAGAATTTACAAAGCATTTTACAAACATTATCATTTAATCCTTGAGCCTAGGTATTCTGGATGTCCAGGTCATTTTTTACTCCACCTTTGCATATATTCCCTTCACTCTAGGCAATTATGAAACATCTAAGATGGACAGAGCTTTGGAATAAGCCTCTTATCCCAGGAAGTATTTATGAACTCATTGGTGATCATGGACTCTAGTAGCATTTCTCAGGAGGAGAAGGCACATCAACAAAGACTGACTTTTCAGCTGTGTTTCTCTTTGTGACCATCAGAGAGCAAGGTGTCCGGCCTTCAGGCAATGCTGGAAGGACAAGTTTTGCAGTCAGCTCAAGGACTCATGCTGTGTTTGGTGGAAAAGGCCTTTGGTACTACAACCTTGGTAAATGGTTACTTTGATTATTTTATTATAAGTCTAACGGCAAGGACGTTAAATTGAAATAAGTACATAAAAATAAAATCTTTTTTTTTTTAAAGCTAATAATCTAAATTCTGGGGAAAATGTAACCTTCTCATCTTTTCTTCCTACATCCTTCTTTTTAATGACTTCAAAACTCAGCAGTTCTGTTTTCCCTGATATTGGTACTCTCAGTACCACTATGAGTAATAACAAGGATATACAATATTAACAATACGTAACAACAATAATGCATTAGATTTTGCTGTATTGTGATAACAGTGGTACAAAACACAATTTATATACTGCTTACTATGTACCAGGCACTGTGTTAAGTACTTTACAAATATTACCTCACTGAATTCTCACAAGAGCCCAAAGAGGTAGGTGTTATTATTATCCCCACTCTACGATTGAGGAAACAGGAAAATGGAGTCGAGTGACTTGCCCAGGGTCACACAGCTAGTTAAGTATGTGAGGCTGCATTTGAACTCTGTTCTTCCTGGCTCCAGACCTAGTTCTTTCTCCACTGCAGCACCACCCAGCTGGCATTGCATAACTTGAATGAAATCTATCTAACAACAAGCATTTATTGTAGAGGGTCCTGAAAATACAGTGGGAAAAATTAAATAGATCTTATCCTCAAAAACCTCACATTCTCTCAGAAGAAAAAAAAGGAATACTATTTATCTCCATATCTATCTGTATGTGTGTACATATTAGGGTGATTAAAGTGGGACATGAGCAGCTGGGGCAACAGAATTCACCTCATGGAGAAGGTGCCATTTGAGCTGAGCTTTCAAGGAAATAACAGATTCTATAAGGCTGACAAGAGAAGAGTGCATGTTCCAGGGCCAGAAGGTGGCCTGGGTAAAAGCTTTGAGGTGGGAGATACTGAACTACATAGTGTATAAAGGATGGTAATATGTCATAAACCAGAAGTTATTGGCTGGAGTCCTACTCAAGGGTTTCCAAGGTCAAACAGGTGGAATTTGTAACTGACCCTAGAGGTTACAGGACATGGATGGTCAGATCTAGGTTGGAAAAATACGACTTTGGCAGTTGAACATGGGTGTATTGGAACAGACTAGAGAGTTGAAGAAGTGAGACCCATTAGAAGCCTACTCCAAGACACCAGGCAACAGAGAATAAGGCCCTGAATGAGGTTCCTGGCCAAGTGAGTAGAAAGGAAATGACGGTTATGAGACAATCAAGTTTGTCAATTTGTTAGATGTACAGGTGATGGAAACTGAGGAGTGGAAGAAAACTCATTCTTCCAGCATCATATTTATGGATTAGTTACTGGAGAAGGATTCGGTGTTTGAGATTCAACAATTAAATTGCTATTTACTAGTGGTCTCAGAATTATGTGACTTCTAGCTCCCCCTCCACCAGCCTTACTCTGTATCTCCATTTCATACCCGGGGATAATGCTTCCACAGGGCTCTGGTGCGCTATTGATTAAATTCAACACATACTTTAACATTCTTTATGGCTAACTGATTTTGAATTATTATTATTTCTCCAATAAAATCAGAGGTAAACTAGTGATACAAATATAGTTGACAAATATCCACAATTAGGTGGGCTCACATATTTGCATGCCAGCAAGTCAGTAACAAGCCAGAGAATGTAATCTATGATAAAAGATGTGATTACTTAACCTGTTACATTTCTAGGCCAATTTACATCAATAGTATATGCCCTGCATATTGTGAGGGCCCTTCTAGCATAAATACTTAATGAAGAAATAAACCTGCCAAAGGAATAAGTACACATTACACATTGAGCGCACCCAAACATATTCAGTGGTTCTTTGCTGAGCAGGGTTAGTATAAAGGGTGTTTTTAAGCCATTCGATAACTCGCTTAAGGAATTCTTTGTTCCAGGTCTGTCAATGTCATTGCATTTTTAGAGTGTCAACATAAAACAATTCTGTCAAGTCCTGAAAGTATGAACATTTTAATCATACTAAAATTATCCATCTTCCTTCCCCTATGAAAATAGTCAGATGAGAAAGTACTGGATACTGCCCATGTGCAGGAGGAGACACAACTATTCAGAGGCAGAAGACAGTTGGGAGTACAATGGAAAACATTCTAGGATGAAATCAAAAAGTAGAAGGAAGCATTAGAGTCTAGCTCTCTCTCCTGACCCACACTTTCTTAACAAAAATCTATAGAATGTAGGAGACAGAATTCTCATTGAAAAAGTCAAGTCATAGTAAATCATATTTCAAATCAGGGTCTAGTTTAGAAAGATGGAGAGAGATGTCTGTGGACATTCATGCCCAGTGATGGAAAAAAGGCCAAGGCAAACCACCAAGGAAGAAAATGAGTATAAAGGATTCCCGAACTAGTGTTAAATGCAAGAACTGGTATCATCTGGAAGCTCTGTTTTCCACTACCCAGTTCTGGGTCATGGATCCAAGGTGGACAGGAATAATTATAAATTATGGATCTAGCTGGGGCTGACTATGAATGAGTTTGGGAAAGCACAGATAACTTTGTGGGTACTTCTGATCCTAGGAGCACAAAGTGATGCCTTACGCCAGAAAAGAGCTGGTAGTTCTGTCCCTCTGAATCTGTAAAGCCAGAGGAGGACAATGAAATTTTTTTAAAAAGGCTTTTTCTACCCCAAAGAATAATGTTAAATAATTCTCTGACCAGAGAGAATTTAGAGAACTCAAAAAGCACTTTAAATATAAAATGAAAGACATTGAAGAAAAACTAAAAAAAAAAAATCCAAGAAAAATAAGAAAATTGTTAGAAAAGAAGATATAGATTTTGAAAGATGAAAATAATTCTTTGAAAATCAGGACTGGGCAAGGGGAAGTGAGTGAACCTATGAGGGACCAAGAAATAATAAAACAGAATATAAAGAATGAAAAAAATAGAATGTGAAACATCTTTTAAAAACGAGATCTGGAGAACAGAGGAAGAAGAGAAAACATAAGAATAATTGGACTACTTGAAAGCTGTGACCAAAAAAAGAACCTTGACAAAATAATGCAAGAAATAATCCAAGAAAATTGTCTTGGAGTGATAGAACATAAGGGGAAAGTAAAAATAGAAAAAAATCCACTGATCAGCACCTAGAAGACATCCTTAGCAGAAAACTCATGGGAATATTATTGCCAAATTTCAGAACCCCCAAATCAAAGGGAAAATTTTGCAAGAAACAAGAAAACAATTCAAATATGCTGGAGCTATAATTAGAATTGAACAGGACTTAGAAACAGCAATAAAAGACCACAGGTCCTGGAATCATATAAACCAACAATCAAAAGAATTAGTACTGTAGTCAAGAATATTATATACAACAAAATTATCCATAATATTTAATGAATCTGTAGAGTCTTCCAGTAGACCAATAGAGGCTGAGTCCAGACCCTCATAAAAAGTGTGCAGAGTCTGGAACTAAAATAAATTCCAAATTATGGAAGTAGACTGGATGAATGAAAAAATAAATAAAAAAGAATACAAATATAAATAGCTATACAGGAAGAGGGAAGCTTAAGACACAAATATAGAAAAAGAAAATGACTGAAAAACATCTACAAGCAAAGGCTCAAAGAAAAATACAACAGGGACATAAACAAGATAAGAATTCCTAAAGAAACTAAAACAAGAATTAAAGAAAGAGATAAAATGATTTAAAAACTAAAAAAGACCAGCAGAGGAGAGAATAGGGAAAGAGGAAATAGGGAAGAAAGCCATGAAAGGGGAATTAATAGCTTGGAAAAGAGGTGCAAAACTTTATTGAAGAATATATATATATATATAATCCAAACACATTATAATGGCAGGCAAAGATGCTCGGGGTATCTTCTTGGCGTGTTGACGTGGGTAAAGGTAGACTGAACCGTCCCTTTGCATCCTTCTCTCCCTATATGTATGTAAATACATGTTGGCAAGGTTCTGCGTGACAATAAGCAGTTAAGGTCACAGAGTGCGGCAAAATGGGGGTGACTGGCTGTTGATTCATAGTACCCTGTTGCTTTGCACTAGACCTGTGTCAGGTTGGTCCAGTGAGTGTATACATGTGTTGTATCTGACTCTTTGTGACCATATTTGGGTTTTTCTTTTTTCCCCAATGTATTTCATTTTTCCAAATTCATATAAAGATAGTTTTCAACATCCATTTGCATAAGATTTTGAGATCTAGATTTTCTTGTCTCTTCCTCCCCTAACTCATCCCTCCCCATAGATTTATTTTTAAATAGATTCTTAGTTTGGCATTCAACAAGCATTTATTAAGAGCCAGGCACTGTGCTAATTTCTGGGAATACAAATACAAACAGAAAGTTCCTCCAAGGAACTTATATTCTAATGGAAGAAGACAACATATTTTAAAAAGCTGAAAAGTGGTAGCCTGAACCTAAAGTAGAATGAGGTCTAGCAGACTCAGGAGACCTCAAGGGTGGGATTTCAGAGAAGCCCTTCACTCTCCAATCAGAGGAAAGGGCCCCAGGGGCAAATTGGCCTTCCAGTGAATGCTCAACTGAGTGATGGTAAAAGAATTTCAGGAGGTAGCCTAAAGAGGAATGCTATTTTATGGATACCTTTAGTTTTTTGTCACCTGTATAGCTCTCCTCTCTCTTTCCTGTCTCTCTGTGTCTCTCTGCCTCTTCCATACTCAGAATTTTTTTTTAAGAAGAGAAAAAAATCAGTAAAATCGATCAACACATTGAAAAGGTCTAAGGTCACATGCTCATTGCTCTTGAGTTCTTGCAGATTGATTGTTGATTAGACTAAATACACACATACACATATCCTTCTGACTCTCTTGACATTGCTAACAGGCAGCTAACCTCCAGGTTCTTGGTCTTTGTCTATCCAGTTCATTTCCCCCTAGGCTAATGGGCAAAGATCAAGACTGTGACCCTGAGCAAAAAAGAAAAGATAAAGCAGGGACCTTTTGCTAGCAGGTCAAAAGGATGTTTTCTTTCTGACTACAGGGCATAGAAGGGCATGAGATCGATGGAAGTGAAGAGACCTAGCTGTCCATGTGCCAACATATCCCAGTCACATCAGCATTATAACTGACTCTGTAGGGGAACTGGCTTCATCTTTATGGAATCTCAGCAAGTCCAAAGACATGATCCAGATCTGGCAAGCAGCTAGGAAATTAACTTAGCAGAACAACGGTGCCTGCTGAATTTACAATAGGCAATCATAAAGGCAACCCTCTTTTCATTAGCATTCCTCTGCTCCGATGCATAATTTATGACAATAGTTTGCAGGCACTAACTCAGATTTCATAAATTATCGCTGATTTTCTTGTATCCAAAACACAAGAAGCTATGTGACTCAGCATGATCATCTTTAGAAGTCTTGGGCAAGCAGCTTGATGTGTAAAGGGTTTCTCTTGAGTCTCTCTCTGCCACCGAACCTCTTATTTTCTTCCCTCGGTGATCTACAAAGATTCTTGTGGTTTTACAATGGCAGGAGTAGCAACGTGGCTGTCTACATGTTAAGCTTGCTCTTGCTCCTAGACTTTTCCTGTTCTTCTCTTTCCCCAGGGATATTTATCATGTTATGACTAGATCTGAGATTACCAGTAGGAATACTCTGCTTGTACCCTCCAGGAATCTCCAGTTATCCCTGAAGCATCCCTCCAGTTTTTTGGTCTTGTTTATTTTTTGCGAATGATACTCCAAGATTTGAAAGTATACATATAACTAGGAAAACATTCGTATTGAATTGTTTCTTTTTATTAAAGCTTTTTCTTTTCAACACATATGCATGGATAATTTGCAATTCAGCCTTGTAAAACCTTGTGGTCCAAATTTAGCCCCCTTTCCCTCCTCTTCTACCTCAGGCAGCAAGTGACCCAATATATGTTAAATATGCACAATTCTTCCATACATATTTCCACAATTATCACGCTGCACAAGAAAAATCAGGTCAAAAAAGAAAAAAAAAGTGAGAAAGAAAACAAAATGCAAGCAAACAGCAACAAAAAGAGTGAAAATAATGTTGTGATCCACACTCAGTTCCCACTATCCTTTGTTGGGGAGCAGGTGGCTCTCTCAATCATAAATCTGTAGGAACTGGCCTGAATCATCTCATTGTTGGAAAGAGCTGCATTTATCAGAATTGATCATTGTATAATCTTGTTGTTGATTTGTACAATGTTCTCTTGATTCTGCTCACTTCACTCAGCATTAGTTCATGTAAGTCTCTCCAGGTCTCTCTGAAATCATCCTGCAGATTGGTTCTTGTATAATAATAATAATTATGATTTTTTTTAATCAGGGAGAATTTTTTTTACCAGGGATCACTGGATAAATTATACACCTTAATTTCTCTCAGTGCAGCTTTGCTAGCTCTCTTCTATTTAATTCTGAATCTCATTCTTAATCTGTAATATCTTTACCACATAAATATAAAAATGTCCTAGTCCAGAGCTTTTCAACCTTTGTTATGTTAAGGCCTCCCCATGGCAGTTTAATGAAGCCTATGCACCCCTTTTCAGAATGTTATTTTTTATTACAATTAAATGAAATGCTAAATTAACATCATACATATATATATACACACACACACACACACACACACACACATATATATATATATATATATATAAATAATGAGTGTCATATTTCTTACATTCACAATGAGTGAGGGGAGTAAGAGAAAAAAAAATTTGCAACCAGAAATAAAAATAAATTTTTAGAAATTATAGTTTCAAAGTAAAGAAAAACAGTATTTCAGTTTGATGTTGTTGAAAATAGAAATGTAATTTTTCACCATCAACTTTGGAACCTGTGGCCTGTGGCTCTCAGGAAATTTCAACTGAGTATAACAGTCCGGACAGGAAACATTTTTCATTTAGTTTCTTCCATATGGATTGAGTACTGGAATTGCATCAGAGTCAGGAAGCTCTAGGTTCAAATATCCTCTCTGACACTGATTAGCTGTCAGGATGTTGGCTGTCTGAGCCACAGGCAACTTTCTACTTATCTATGAAGTTATAGATGGATGGCAAACTGGGAGAGGGAATTTCCACACTTCAGAAACATGAGTTGAATCAAAAATCAGAGCTTCTTGGTTTACAGCTTGTTTGGCCATTCTCTTTGGAATAATCATGGAGCTTACAGAAATGGGGAGTTCCTGCAATGTTCTTGGGCTGCATGCAGTCAGGACCATATTATGGAGAAAAAGAAACATCTGTAGTAACTCACTATCTACATGGAGTCTTTCTTCCATTTGAAGCCAGTGAAGGACATTATCTATGTTAGGACAAGTGTGTCTGGAGATGACATGTCTAACCTTGTTAGATGTTAATAATCACAATGTCATTTCCCCAAATTCTCTGTGGTTACATCTGTCACAGAATCTTATACATCTGTAAGAGAGAATCCTTGCTGGGGAGAAGTAAGCAAGGATGAGGTCTGCTTGGCACAATAAACCACTAGACACCTGGGCATTGTATTCTGTGTCCTTTTCAGTCAATTGTGAGAAAATAAAGGTGTGTCCCATGCTACAATATCACTAGATAAAAGCTTGCTTGTTCTCTTTTCATTGGCTTTATACTTTAAATTGGCATGTATATAATTTTCATAAGGATTATATAAAGGTGAAATAATGGGTATATGATTTAGTACTTATTCTCTCAGTCACCTCCTTTAGATATCCTTTTTTTTTAAAAAAAACCTTTTTGGGATACAGACACAGTAGTGTTGCTGCTAGGTCTAAGGATATGCACTGTTTTATAGCCCTTTGGGCAGATTTCCAAATTGTGTTCCAGAATGGTTGGATCAGTTCCCAACTCCACCAACAATGCATCAGAGCCCTATTTTTCCCACATCCCTTCCACCATTTATCGTTTTCCTTTTCCATCATTTTAGCCAATCTGATAGGAATGATAGATGGTACTTCAGAGTTTTTTAATGTGCATTTCTTGAATCAGAAGTGATATAGAGCTCTTTTCCATATCTCAGTCATCTTTCAGAAGTATAAATAATATCTCTGATTGATCCATTCTTTTGTTATGCTTCTATGAAATACCTTGTAAAGCGATCCCTTAATGATTTAAAAATGGTTCTGCCCCTAGAACACTGTGCCTCAGCATGCATTTAGTCTTTCTTATCAATCAGTCATCACGTATTTATTACTCACCCATTGTATGCCAAGAAGGAGGTTAGGCATTGAGACTACAAGTACAATGCATGAAATAACATCTACTCTCAAGGAGATAATATTCCAATGGAGAAAACCAAAAAACCATATAGAATACATATAGAGCATAAATCTAAAGTATATACATTTCAATATAGATGAAAGAGTCAAATATAAGGTAGTTTAGGAAGAAGAAAAGGCTAGTTGAGTTGGATTGCCAACTGAGTGAGGAAAGCTAGAAAGCTAGGTTGGGGCAGATTGTGTAGGGCTTAAAAACTGAAGAGTTCACATTTTATCCTAAAGATAATGGAAAGCCAAGGAAATTAGGTGAAGAGAAGATTTCCAAAGATACACCTAAAACATGCACATTAAAAACAAACAAAACAAAACTATAGTACAAAAATCACATTGCAATCTGATTCCAACCTAGCTGTGGAACTGTATTTTTCACATCTCTCTCCTTCATGTACTTTACATTCCAATCGAATTGGGCTACTTATTATTCTCTAGTGTTTTTTTCTGTCATTTCCCAGCCATATGCATTTGTACAAGTTGTCCCACATGCCTAGAATGTATTCCCCCCCATCTCTGCCTATTGAAAGGTTTCCCTTTATGGCTTAAGTACGTTTCAATCTCCTCCATTAAGCCTTCCTTGATATTGCCAACTACAAGGGATCTCTCCCTCAAAACTTTAGAACATTTTGTGTTTTTCTCCTTTCCTTGTCATAGGCTACCTTATATTATGCTGTTTTGCATATATCTCCTATCCACTCCCAAAAAGTTTAAGGTAAACACCTTGAATGTTGGCCTGATTACTTTGATCTGCATATTCTCAGCACATAACTCATACCTGACCACAACTGTACAAATGGAAAGAGTAAAGGAGGGAGTAGCAGGCAGGAAGATATTATGTCCTGCTTTCTAGAGCCCCTAAGTTGGGGTGACAAAAGGTACCCTTGCTATCTAGAGCCCCCACACCAGGGTGATTAAAATATACCTTCCTAATGGAGAAGTGCCAAGGTGGGACTCCTGAGGATGGGGGAAATGTAGGGTCCATTTATTTCAAGGACTTTCTCCTTTTTATGCCCTCAAACCCTTAAGTAACAAAAACACTGGGCATACGCCAAGTATATACTGTGCATGTGGGACCACATGAACAACTTGCTATTGTACGTAGTATGCCACCTAGTATCACTTCCACCTGGTGTCACTCTGCTTCAATCACTAACACAGGTTGTCACGTCCCCCCCTCCCCCTTCTCAGGAAGGCCGAGAGCCCTTAGGGGAGATAGGCAGCTGAACCTTGTCAGCAGGAAATTACCTTGATGGATGCAGTGAGTCAATTATTCTACATTCTTAGAACTTGACCAGGATTCTAAGGTCTTGACTCAAGGTCTTGCTGATTCTATCCCCCACAATATATTGTCTAATCCCATAATTAGCATACATTTTCCTCCAATTCTCTAACTCCAAGTAATGCATGATAAGTAATGGGCTAGACCATTCCTCAGTGAAGGGAAGGGTTCCTGTTTTCCTTTACATTTGTACTTAGTAAGTCCTGGCCTCATTGTGGACATAATAAGAAATGCCTGTTGACTGACATGGCACATAGCGCCATCAAATTTTTGTTGAATTTAATTGAATCGAATGACTACCCCTAATAAACTCCCTAACAATCTTAGTCAACCCTAATCCCAAAGAACTCCAAAATGCATTTCCTCCTGACCAAATTGGCAGCTGTCATTTTAGCATCCTTTCAGAAGGCATATTCCTTCCAAAATATCTGTCATTATCTATGTACCAACACGGAATGAATTGGGCACAATAAAATGGAAGCAAAGAGAACATTGCCATCTTCCAAGTCCCTCAAACTCTTGCATATCAGCATGTTCCTAGAGTGCACTAGACCAGTATAGAAATGAGAAGCCCACAGCCACCAAATCATCAATCTTTGGGGAAAATGGAAGATAGGAGACAATAGAATGGTACCTGTGGTAAGTCTGGTATTGTAATTTTTAAATCGCAAACAAGTATATATGCTCAAGGTATGACTTGGCAGGCAATATAATCGTGACCTTTCTCATGACATCTCCAACACTTATGCTAGTTTTCTGCCCTCTCTTTGCATTATATGCACTTAAAGAAAAGTGATTTACTGAAGTGTAAACTTAACCTTTATTCATTCCCAAAGTTGGAGAAAGTAGAACTGTTCTTCTTTTGACCTATCTGAAGGTTAATTCCTTGTGAAAGCTCTACTGAAACACTCATCATGCTGTATTATTAATGAATAATTATACACTGTCAGTAATATTCTAGGCATTAAGAAAACCATCTAGGGAAGAGAAGAGCAATATTGAAACATCATATTCTGGAAGGTGAACTCATTTTAATGCATGAGGAAGCTTGTGGGCCCATTGGTTTCCAGTTCAGAAACCCACAAAGAATGAAGAATGTAGTTCACAAAATAACTGGCTTTTATAAAGCGCTTTTTATTCACAACATTTTTGAGCTTCAAAACAGTCTTGTGGAACAGGAGATATTGCTTCCATTTAGAAGAGAGAAAACTGAAACTCTGAGAAGTTAGGGAACTTGCCCCAATGTCACACATCTATTAATGTGACTCCTGACTCCAAGCCCAGCACCCAATTCATTGCAAGACATGCTACTCATCATTAAAATCCAAAGTTTTCTGACACACTAAACCTTTCCACAAAGGAAAAGGATAGTGATTTCTCTAAGACCAAAAATGCCAGATTCTGAGAGATCTATATGCTCTTCTACTCAAGTTCTATTTCTGATACATGCTAGCTGAATGACCTGGAATGAATCATTTTTTCATGTTTCAAGATATTTTATAGTTTTTCCTTAATTCCTGGCTGGCTTTGGTGCCTCTGGGTTCACAAAAGCTGTACCCAATAGCTGTGACCCTAATCTGGTACCATCCTACTTCAGTTGGCTAGAATACCTCATAATATTATAAGCAACTAAGATTCTTACAGAAAAGGTACCAATAGTACAGGGAATTTCCTCAACTAGGAGTTGTCTATAGCAAAGAAATCATAGCTTAGTCTATTACCTGTTTATATCTACACAAATACACAGACATACTTAACAGGGTTTTGGACCAGATTCATAATTTTATTAGCATATGGAGATCCTAGTAAGGAACCCTTTCTTTCACTTAGAGCCCTAAAGAGTAAAAGGTTGAATGTAACCCAAATTCCCACTTTGCCCAGGGATGTGCAGCCAATATACATAAAGGGGAGAATTTAAATCATTCTACTGGGTTAGATTTACAGTCTGGAAATCCTGAGTTCAAAACTAGCCTCCCCCACATCCCGGCTCTGTGATCTTAAGGAAGTGTGGCAGTTATCTAAATCTCTCTGTGTTCAGGACAATTTTCTAAGACTAGAAGTTACGGACGACTTATTGATTGTTCTTGGAGGTTAGCAAGAGTGTCCCTGTACCACTAAAAACACAGTTCTGGATTCCAAAGAGAAAATCCATATTTATATATGTAGCTATATTCGTATTCTACATAAAGAGAAAGAAGTTATTGCTCCCAAGAAATCAAAAAACACAAGTTGAAGAAAATGAAGGTAAGTTTAACTTACACAAAATAAAGGTAATACTGAGAAAGAGAAGGTATCTCAATCAAACCAAAACTTCCCTTCCCCGTCGTCTAGTAGTACAAAGAAACTCTTTGTAGAACACACTCCCATATCCCGAGAGCCTCAATGAAACAGGTCATAAGGTCATAGTTGTGGCTCCAATTCCAATAAGAATAAAGGGAACTTAAAAGTATGGTAAAAAGAAGTCACGTCTTCCTTTCTAAGTTCAAGCTTCTAATAATATTTAGCAAGTCCTGATATTCTTTAAGCCCAAGTCCAAGATTCTACTTCAGTAAAATAAGGCTAATACTTCTTTCTGCTCCCCAGATTTTTGGTGAATATCAAATGTGATCATGTAGTTTTTAAGCTAATAAGTACGATATAAAATGCAAGTATCCCAGCATTATTTCTTTTAAAGTCTACTGAACCCTATTAGTTCTTATATCACTTTCCAATAATTTGAAATACCCTTCCCATACGCTTCTCTGCAACAGTTAGTAGCAAGAGTCACGAAAATTAAAATCAACCAATGCAGCAACTCTGACAGTTTTAAGAATATTTTCCTCATCACTATAGTGAAAGGAGGAGGATGTGTTTCATTATTTCTTCCTCACTTTGATAGTTGGTCACGACCACATATCAATCGGGCTGACTTTGTGTTATTTTCATTTCCAATATTGTAGTCACACTGTCTATTCTTCCACTGTCTTGCTTTTGTTCCTCTGGATCCGTTTTTTCCTTATGTTTCTCTAAAGTCTTTGTAGTTATACTTCCTCATGGTGCAAAAAT
Organism: Antechinus flavipes; assembly: GCF_016432865.1. Lineage (NCBI taxonomy): Eukaryota > Metazoa > Chordata > Mammalia > Dasyuromorphia > Dasyuridae > Antechinus > Antechinus flavipes. Next base: position 67,472,197 of record NC_067404.1, on the reverse strand, counting down.
ATTCCATGACATTCATATATACAAAGCTGCTGGACAACCCTCTCGTTAGGCTTTCGATCCCCTCTTCACAGAAGACAACACTTCAGTTTTCTAAGGGATTTTTCTAGTAACTCTTCTCCATCTCAGAATTTCTTGGGATATCCTATCAATTCTCTTCTCAACTTCAGCCTCTTTAAGGAGCTTGTTCTCTTCCTCGTAAAGGTCAGCCCCCTTAATTTGTCCCTCTGAATAAATCTCCTTCCTTCTCTTTTGACATCACGTACACTATCATTCCCCTCCCACTACCCATTAATGTACAGTTTCTCAGTGTCTATTTATTCCTCCGGTTCAGTTTGAAAAACATTCCCAAATCTCTCATATCCTTAAAAACCTCATTTAACTATATCAACCACTCAGTCAGCCTCTTTCTTCCTCTTCAAAACACACATCAATGTGGTTTTTGACCTCATCATTTAACTCAAACTGTTCTTTCTAAAATTACCAGTGATGTCTTAAGTTCAAAAGGATTTTTTGCTGTCCATGTCCTTCTTGATTTCTCAGCAATTTGTGTCAGTTGACAATGCTCTTTTCCTGAATTCTTTTACCTCCAAGACTCTTCACCACACTGTTTCCTCCTGGTTATTCTACTACTTAACTGGATAGTTCTTTTTAGTCTCCTTTGCTGGATTTTCATTCATGACATACCCATTAACTGTTCACATGTGCTAAGGCTCTGTCCTCAGCCTGATTTTTTCCCTCTATTTTAGTTCACTTGCTGGTTTCCTCCTCAGCACCAGTTATCACCATGTTCATCATCATCATCATCACAAACATTTGAATAAGCACACTAAGGTTTGCAGGGCAGCCAAACAGCACAGTGTGGGCAGCTGGGGGCACAGTGGACCAGTTGCTGGGCTGAAGTCCAGAAGATTCATGTTCATGATCTGAAATCTAGCCTCAAACATTTACTACTTATGTGATCCTGGGCACAGTCACTTAACCCTGTTAACTTAAGCTTCCTCACTTGTAAAATGAGCTGGAGAAGAAAAGGGGCCCTTGATGATAGAGATGCCATCCACTGGTGAACATGTGCACACAAAACCTTTTTAGCTAGGTAAGTCTGACTTGAACTTTCAATCCACTGGAAGGGTCTTTGAGATGCCAGGCTTAACTCCACTATAATGGATTCAAATTCTGCATCACCAAACCATTCCCTATTAGTTTAAATTCAGTAACTAATAGAATACACTCAAAGCATATAGTAGGGGTTTGGACTGGTTTCAGCCATCTGGCCACTGGGTTTTTGGACAATACAGTCTACTGCCAAAAGACTTTCTCCCACTATCCTTTTCACTTTGAATATCTAGGCTTGTTTAAAGATGTGAAATAGCCTGACATTCATCAAGAAGTTAAATGAACATATCTTTGTTTACTGAAAATACAGTAGGTCACACATAACTCCAAAGTGGTAAATCCTTCTTAATATCTGCTCTGTGGGAAAAGTAAGGTTCCCTCCTTTATTACTCTCATCTCTAACCAATATGTAGATATTCATTTACTAGAAATAAAACCTTCCTTGCTAAGTAATGTGCCTGCCAAGGACAAAATAAACTCATTAAGAATTTCTTCTTTTTTAATGTACCTCACATCAAACGGGCTGCCTTAAGATGATACAGTAAAGAGTAAAGAGATAAGTTGGCCTAAGAGGGTCGCATGGGTTTCTTGTCTGAAGAGGGAAATCACTGCCTGTCTTCTTAAATGAAATCATCACTTGTGTCTCAATGTTTTAAAGGAAAGAATTTAAAAACCTCCTACCTTGTAGATCATATCATTTATAAGATATATATCCTTCATTACAGATCAATACTAAGATGACTCACTGCTATTATTTTCCTTAACAAACTATTTCTTCTTGTAATATGAGATTTGCTTATGTGAAATGAGAATATAATCATTCAGACCCAGATGAGTAAATGTAAAAAACGTTATTTTTTAGACTTAATTGTATTTTTTTCCAATTACATGTAAAGATCGTTTTCAACATTCATCTTTGTAAAATTTTGAGCTCCAAAATTTTCACCCTCCATCCCTTCCTTCCTTTCCTCCTCCTCAGTATAGAAAGCAATCTGATGTAGGTTACTGTACACATATAGCAATCACGTTAAACACATTTCCACATTAGTCATGTTGTGAGAGAAGATCCAGAAGAAAAGGGAAAAACTGCAAGAAAGAGAGAAAAATTTAAAAAACAACAAAAAAGGAAATAGTATGCATCAATCAGCATTCAGACTTGGTAGTCCCTTCTTTGCATGTGATCCCATCAGGAGTCCCTTGGAATTGTTTTGGATCATTACATTGCCTAGAAGAGCTAAGTCCATCAGAGATGATCATCGCACAATGTTGCTTTTGTTGTATATAATATTCTTCTGGTTCTGCGCATGTTATTCAGCATGAGTACATGTAGGTCTTTTCAGCTTTTTCTGAAATCTGTCTACTCATCATTTCATACAGAATATTATTCCATTACATTCATATACCAAAACTTGTTCAGCCATTGCCAAAGTGATAAAAATCTCTGCAATCTCCAATTCTTTGCCAACAAAAAGGAGATGCGATAAATACTTTTTGCACATGGGTCCTTTTCCCTGTTTTACAATCTCAAAAAAGTTGTTTTAAAATTGCTTAATGGAATTATTTTCTAGCATTACTTGAATTTTGACACATACATACATAATTATGTGTAGTCCTATATTTAGCTGTGGTGATTCTTTAACAAAGTGCTTTAGAGTTCCCATAATATTTTCACTCTGAACTTTAGAGCCTCTCCAATGACCTGGTTAAACTGGAGTACTTGCTGTTCTGTGAAAAAGATCTAGTGTTCTACCTCCATTGCTATGCTCACATGTTTTGTTCCCTTTAAAATGTCCTTTCCTCTGTGACTATCTATTCAATTCTTACTTATTCCAAAAGATTCACTGTAAATGTGACCTAGACAGAATCGACCAAAAATGGCTTGAACACACACTTAACAAGTACCAGAGGCACAGTGTTCTCTTCTTTTTGAAAAACCAGCCAACGGAGGCCCTGCCACAAAAATTGCATCTGCAGGACAGACAATCAATCAACAAGCAACTCTATGTCTATCTGGCACTTTAAATAAGCAGTAGGGACACAAGCCCAAATTATGAAATAAACACTATTCAAAATGAGTTTACAAAGCAGGAACAGAGGCAGGCATATATACAAGTATCTCCAAACCCCTGATCCAGTCAGGTTTACTACACTCACAAGGTTGTTTTCTATCAATTGGACAAGAATATATTAAGCATCTACTGGGTTCCAGGAACTAGAATTGGTATAGAGATACAAATACAAATGTGAACTCCACCCTCAAGGAGTTTAAAACTCTTTGAATTTCTATCTACTTTTATCATTATCTATCAGAAAAACAACGCACACAAAATTAGGAAAAAAAACAGAAGAGACATGAAGCTTGATATAGGTAGGGGGATCAGGAAAGCCTTCATGTAAAAGCAGAGTTTGAATCGAGTTTTGATAGTCTCACCATAAATGAAACCACAATACCAAAACATGAGGCAATTGATTTTATTGTATTCAAATAAAGCAAAAGTCATCAATTCATGGAATATTTGGCAATCTCCTATTGCATTTTCACACAGGAAACCATGCACAGCAAATGTCCAATTAAAAAACAACTGCAATGTATGCATTCATGTTTATTGCAGAAAGTGAAAAAATAAAGAAATCGAATCAACAAGTAATTTAAAATTCAATGGCTTTAAAGCATAAGTGTATGCAGGATGGTAAAAGGTTGGCAATTATGATTCAAGATCAAGAAAAGGGGGTCCAAAGACTATATAGAAGCTTCGTGCTTATATATCATAAAAGAGTTAGGAGTTATTAGATGTTGAAAAAAATGTTTTGTTTTTTTTTTTTTACAAAAGAAATCTACATTCCAATAAACAGGAAACAATTACAAATGTGGGAGCTATTTTTGAATCAGCAATCTATATGAAGTTACATCATCAACTTATTAGAGCAAAAAACAAAAATCAATACAAATTCAAAAACTGCAATGGAAAAAAGACATATCCTACACATGAGGCAACTCCAACTTGACCTATTTAAATAAACTGCTGACGCTGAAAAACTTGAAATGGATGAAAGACCAGATAGTGACCCAGACTGCTATCACTTCCTAAGGAACCTTAAATTATGTAAATCAATTGTCATAGTGACAGTATACAGAAATGGTAATCCAGGGCACCACTGTTTTAGAAGATAAATTTATATGAGAAATCTCACACAGCATAATTTAAAATTAGGAAAATTGTTACCGCAAAACACTCAGAAATAGTGCAAGGAAAAGCAACTAACTAGAAAGTTTAGCAAAAGATATAATTGAGTCAAAAGCACTAAAGTTATAGAATGTAAAAGAAGATAACAAACAGTTGAAAAAGTTAAAAGAGCTTTCTAAATTTCTATATGACTTCTCCCCAAAAGGACTTATCTTTTTTTAAGGGAGAATTTTCTGGTAATGTTATAAGTTTACTGCGTAGAGTAGTCAAATAAAAAAGTTTAGGATTACCCAAATGGCAATAGAAAGGTTCACATTCGACATCATTTGTAAGTGAGATATTACCAATGATTACTTCTGCAGGGTAACAAACATAAGAGATGGCATCAGAGATGTATGATTGGAAAAAGAAAAGATGGCTTGAACATATAGCAAGAATTAGGGCTAAGCAGGGACAGCCTGAGCTAGAAACTGCACTAATACTCACACATCAAGAAATCATTATGCAGGAAGATCCCATGTATGTCACCTGATCCTTCTGTGAAGGATTTTTTGAAGGAAATGGAAAAAAGACATCATGATGAGAAGGCAGAGATGAGTGGCCCTCTTTAATACAATAAGGGGTACTGACACACATATACTTATAGAATTCTTAGACTGACCAAAATGTAAATGTAAGGGAAAATCATGGTAGAGAACTGTGCATTAAGGATAAAAAAAGGGCAAAGTAAAAGTGATATTGGTGGGGCAGTATATATATACATACACATACACACACACACATATATTATAGCTTTTTATTTACAAGATATATACATGAGTAATTTTTCAGCATTGAGAATGGCAAAACCTTTTGTTCCAACTTTTCCCCTCCTACCCTCACCCTCTCCCCCAAATGGCAGTTTGACCAATACATGTTAAAAATGTTAAAGTATAAATTAAATACAATATATGTTTATATGTCCAAACAGTTACTTTGCTGTACAAAAAGAATTGGACCTTGAAATAGTGTACAATTAGTCTGTGAAGGAAATCAAAAATACAGGCGGACAATAATAGAGGGATTGGAGATTTTATGTAGTGGTTCCTGGTCATCTCCCAGAGTTCTTTCCCTGGTGTAGCTGGTTCAAACCATTACTGCTCTACTGGAACTGATCTGGTTCATCTCATCGATGACGATGGTCAAGTCCATCTGAATTGATTATCATATAAGTACTGTTATTGAAGTATATAATGATCTGCTTGTCCTGCACATTTCATTCAGCATCACTTCATGCAAGTCTCTCCAGGCCTTTCGGAAATAATGCTGCTAGTCATTTCTTAGACAAAAATACTATTCCATATTATTCATATACCACAATTTACCCAACCATTCTCCAGATGATGGGCATCTATTCAGTTTCCAGTTTCTGGCCATTAAAAGAGGGTTGCCAAAAACATTCTTTGTGCCCGACATTTGAAAAAAAAACTTTACAAATATTATTAGTAAGGGCTAGTTATAATCTCTATTATGTTGCAGTCATGAATCCAAGCATTATACAATATTTCATAATCATACCTACCATTTTTAGCACCTACTATGTGCCACTTGCCATGTGACAAAAACACTATTACTAAGACCTAGTATTTACATATTGCGAAATATGTGCCTAGAACATCCTAAGCTCTTCCCATAAGTAAATAAGAGCTGACATTTGGGGAAAATGCAAAGAATCCATTCTTCTCAAGAAGAAAAAATCCCTAATCAGAATAAGCTATCTCTCCCTGAAAATAAAACATATCTGAAAGAATTCACAAGAAACGGTGGTCTATACTTCAAGAACTCAATGTTGGGATGATGTATTGAAGATCAAGAATGGACACCCTTTCATTTAAGGAGTGGTAGACTGCTAAATTTAGCTGACTGTGGAAACAACCTGTGGTTATCAATAAGAAGAGTTACCCAATAATAAAAAGATTTATCTCACCAGAAATGGAAGACATCACAAGTAATCTCCCTGAAGTCATGACCATAATGCTTGGATTTAAGCCTTGTCAGGCTGAATTATATAAAAATTGGTTTGTGCAGCCTTTGACTTACAAAGTGTGGGAATGTGAAAGTTGGGGGAATCTGCAAAGAATCCATTCTTCTGAAGAAAAACAAATCCCAAATCCCAACCAGCTATCTCTCCCTGAAAATAGAAGATCTGTCAAAGAATCTCCTTGAAAGGGGGCTCTATACTTCCGCAGCCCAACCACTTGTTGCTGAACTATTTGAGGACAAAAGTATACACCCTTTGACTTAAGAAGGGCAAGGCTGCTAATTGTGGAGTGGAACTGGAAAGATTCTGTTCTTCTCAAGAAGAACAATTCCAAAATACCAAAAAGCTATCTTTCCCAGTGAATACAAAACATCCCAAATTTTGCTGAAATTGGAGGCCTCCCATTCCGGAACTAGGGACCTTTGACTTGAACCTTGAAACGCAAGCAGTTTTCAGGACATGATTTATCAAAATGAGGCTTGCTAAATTGGACAGGAATTGCAAAGCCCTATGTACTTTGAAGAAGAGCAAATGCTCAGTGCCACAATGCAATCTCTTCCTTGAAGGCATCTTAGGGAACATCATTCAACTGGTGGACTCTACATGATAAAGGTAGCGACGTGGATCCAATGGTGTACACCCTTGGACGTAAAAAGTCAGGGACTGTAACATTTGGTTCCAAGTTGAAGGAAGCTGTTCTTCTCCAAATGAAGAAATTCCCAATATTAAAAAGATTTATCTCGCCAGAAATGGAAGACATCACAAGTAATCTCCCTGAAGTCGTGATCATAAAGCTTGGACCTGAGCCATGTCAGGATGAAATATATAAAAATTGGTTTGTGCAGCCTTTGACTTACAAAGTATGGGAATGTTAAAGTTGGGGGAACTTGCAAAGAATCCGTTCCTCTCAAGAAGAACAAACCAAATCCCAATAGGCGATCTCTCCCTGAAAATAAAGACCTCTGAAAGAATCTACATGAAAGTGTGGTCTATACTTCAACAACTCAACCATGTTGGGATGATGGGTTGAAGATCAAAATGGACACCCTTTCCCTCAAGATGTAGAGGACTGCTAAATTAAGGTGACTGTGGAAACAACTTGTGGTTCTCAAGAAGAAGAGATTCCCAAATATAAAAAGATTTATCTCACCAGAAATGGAAGACATCACAAGTAATCTCCCTGAACTCATGACCATAATGCTTAGACCCAAGCCTTGTCAGGCTGAATTATATAAAAATTGTTTTGTGCAGCCTTTGACTTATGACAAAAGGGATTTTTAAAGTTGGGGGAACTTGCAAAGAATCTGTTCCTCTCAAGAAGAACAAACCAAATCCCAATAGGCGATCTCTCCCTGAAAATAAAGACCTCTGAAAGAATCTACATGAAAGTGTGGTCTATACTTCAACAACTCAACCATGTGGGGATGATGGGTTGAAGATCAAAATGGACACCCTTTCCCTCAAGATGTAGAGGACTGCTAAATTAAGGTGACTGTGGAAACAACCTGTGCTTCTCAAGAAGAAGAGTTTCCCAATAATAAAAAGATTTATCTCGCCAGAAATGGAAGACATCACAAGTAATCTCCCTGAAGTTGTGATCATAATGCTTAGACCCGAGCCTTGTCAGGCTGAATTATATAAAAATTGGTTTGTGCAGCCTTTGACTTACAAAGTATGGGATGTTAAAGTTGGGGGAATCTGCAAAGAATCCATTCTTCTGAAGAAGAACAAATCCCAAATCCCAACAAGCTATCTCTCCCTGAAAATAAAAGATCTCTCAAAGAATCTCCTTGAAAGGGGAGGGGTCTATACTTCCACAGCCTAACCACTTGTTGGTGAAGTATTTTAGGGCAAGAGTATACACGCTTTGACTTAAGAAGGGCAAGACTCCTAACGGTGGACTAGAAGTGGAAAGATTCTGTTCTTCTCAAGTAAAACAATTCCAAAATACCAAAAAGCTATCTCTCCCAGTGAATACAAAATGTCCCAAATTTTCCTGGAAATGGAGGACTCTCATTCAGGAACTAGGGTCCTTTGGCTTGAACTCAGAACCGCAAGCAGTTTTCAGGGCATGACTTATCAAATTGAGCATTGCTAAATTGGACAGGAACTGCAAAGCCTTATGAACTCTGAAGAAGACCAAATGCTCAGTACCACAATGTAATCTCTTCCCTGAAGTTATCTTAGGGAATATGAAGAATTATGAAGAAATTCAGGGCTTAGAACATTTGGGTCCAAGTGGGAGGAAGCTGTTCATCTCAAAATGAAGAGATTGCCAATATTAACAAGATTTATCTCATCGGAAATGGAAGACAACTCAAGGCATATTCTTGAAATGCTGATCTCCATCCTTTTTGATTATATCAAATTGAAAAGGTTTTGTACAAACAAAACTAATGCAGACAAGATTAGAAGGGAAACACTTAAGTGGGAAAATATTTTTTTTTTTAACAATCAAGGCTTCTGATAAAGGCCTCATTTCCAAAATCAAGCCATTCTCCAATTGATAAATGGTGAAAGTATATGAACAGACAAATCTCAGACAAAGAAATTAAACCTATTTATAGCCATAGGAAAATATGCTCCAAATCATTATTAATCAGAGAATTGCAAATTAAGACAACTCTGAGATACCACTACACACCTGTCAGACTGGCTACAATGACAAGGAAAGGTAATGGGGAGTGTTGGAGGGGATGTGGGAAAACTGGGACACTGATACACTGTTGGTGGAATTGTGAACACGTACAGCAATTCTGAAGAGCGATTTGGAACAAGGCTCAAAAAGTTATCAAACTGTGCATACTCTTTGATCCAGCAGTGCTACTATTGGGCTTTCATCCCAAAGAGATACTAAAGAAGGGAAAGGGACCCGTATGTGCCAAAATGTTTGTGGCAGCCCTCTTTGTAGTGGCTAGAAGCTGGAAAATGAATGGATGCCCATCGATTGCAGAATGGCTGAGTAAATTGTGCTATATGAATGTCATAGAATACTATTGTTCTATAAGAAATGACCAGCAGGATGAATACAGAGAGGCTTGGAGAGACGACATGAAGTGATGCTGAGTGAAATGAACAGGACCGGAGATCATTATATACCTCAACAACGATACTGTTTGAGGATGTATTCTGATGGAAGTGGATCTCTTTGATAGAGAGAGCTAATTCAGTTTCAACTGATCAAGGATGGACAGCAGCAGCTACACCCAAAGAAAGGACACTGGACAGTGAATATAAACTGCTTGCATTTTTGTTTTTCTTCCTGGGTTATTTTTACCTTCTAAATCCAATTCTCCCTGTGCAACAAGAGAACTGTTCGGTTCTGCACACATATATCATATCTAGAATATACTGTAACCTACTTAACATGTAAAAGACTGCTTGCCATCTGGGGGAAAGGGTGGAGGGAGGGAGGGGAAAAATCGGAACAGAAGTGAGTGCAAGGGATAATGTTGTAAAAAATTACCCTGACATGGATTCTGTCAATAAAAAGTTATTAAAAAAAGAATCTCTTTGAAAGCGGGGTCTGTACTACTACAGCCCAACCACTTGTTGGTGAAGTATTTTAGGGCAAGAGTATACACCCTTTGACTTAAGAAGGGCAAGACTCCTAATGGTGGCGTGGAACTGGAAAGATTCTGTTCTTCTCAAGAAGAACAATTCTAAAGTACGAAAAAACTATCTCTCCCAGTGAATACAAAACGTCCCAAATTTTGCTGAAATTGGAGGACTCTCATTCAGGAACTAGGGACCTTTGACTTGAACTCTGAAACACAAGCAGTTTTTAGGATATGATTTATCAAATTAAGGATTGCTAAATTGGACAGGAACTGCAAGCCCTATGTACTTTGAAGAAGAGCAAATGCTCAGTGCCACAATGCAATCTCTTCCTTGAAGACATCTTAGGGAACATCATTCCACTGGTGGACTCTACATGATAAAGGTAGCCACGTGGATCCAATGGTGTACACCCTTGGATGTAAAAAGTCAGGGACTGTAATATTTGGGTCCAAGTTGAAGGAAGCTGTTCTCCAAATGAAGAAATTCCCCACACTAAAAAGATTTATCTCGCCAGAAATGGAAGACATCACAAGTAATCTCCCTGACGTCGTGACCATAATGCTTGGACCTGAGCCTTGTCAGGCTGAATTATATAAAAATTGGTTTGAGCATCCTTTGACTTATGACAAAAGGGATTTTGAAAGTTGGGGGGACTTGCAAAGAATCCATTCCTCTCAAGAAGAACAAACCAAATCCCAATCGGTGATCTCTCCCTGAAAATAAAGACCTCTGAAAGAATCTACATGAAAGTGTGGTCTATACTTCAACAACTCAACCATGTTGGGATGATGGGTTGAAGATCAAAATGGACACCCTTTCCCTCAAGATGTAGAGGACTGCTAAATTAAGGTGACTGTGGAAACAACCTGTGCTTTCAAGAAGAGATTCCCAATAATGAAAAGATTTATCTCACCAGAAATGGAAGACATCACAAGTACTCTCCCTAAAGTCGTGACCATAATGCTTGCACCTGAGCCTTGTCAGGCTGAATTATATAAAAATTGGTTTGTGCAGCCTTTGACGTAAAAAGTATGGGAATGTTAAAGTTGGGGGAACTTGCAAAGAATCCGTTCATCTCAAGAAGAACAAACCAAATCCCAATAGGCGATCTCTCCCTGAAAATAAAGACCTCTGAAAGAATCTACATGAAAGTGCGCTCTATACTTCAACAACTCAACCATGTGGGGATGATGGGTTGAACATCAAAATGGACACCCTTTCCCTCAAGATGTGGAGGACTGCTAAATTAAGGTGACTGTGGAAACAATCTGTACTTCTCAAGAAGGAGAAATTCCCAATACTAAATAGATTTATCTCACCAGAAATGGAAGACATCACAAGTAATCTCCCTGAAGTTGTGATCATCATGCTTGGACCCAAGACTTGTCAGGCTGAAATATATAAAAACTAGTTTGTGCAGCCTTTGATTTACAAAGTATGGGATGTTAAAGTTGGGGGAATCTGCAAAGAATCCATTCTTTGAAGAAGAACAAATCCCAAATCCCAACAAGCTATCTCTCCCTGAAAATAAAAGATCTGTTAAAGAATTACCTTGAAGGGGGGGGTCTATACTTCCACAGCCTAACCACTTGTTGGTGAAGTATTTTATGGCAACAGTATACACCTTTTGACTTAAGAAGGGCAAGACTCGTAACGGTGGAGTGGAACTGGAAAGATTCTGTTCTTCTCAAGAAGAACAATTCCAAAATACCAAAAAGCTATCTCTCCCAGTGAATACAAAACGTCCCAAATTTTCCTGGAAATGGAGGACTCTCATTCAGTAACTAGGGTCCTTGAACTCAGAACCGCAAGCAGTTTTCAGGGTATGACTTATCAAATTGAGCATTGCTAAATTGGACGGGAACTGCAAAGCCTTATGAACTCTGAAGAAGACCAAATGCTCAGTACCACAATGCAATCTCTTCCCTGAAGTTATCTTAGGGAATATGAAGAATTATGAAGAAATTCAGGGCTTAGAACATTTGGGTCCAAGTGGAAGAAAGCTGTTCATCTCAAAATGAAGAGATTGCCAATATTAACAAGATTTATCTCATCGGAAATGGAAGACAACTCAAGGCATATTCTTGAAATGCTGATCTCCATCCTTTTTGATTATATCAAATTGAAAAGGTTTTGTACAAACAAAACTAATGCAGACAAGATTAGAAGGGAAACACTTAAGTGGGAAAATATTTTTTTTTTTAACAATCAAGGCTTCTGATAAAGGCCTCATTTCCAAAATCAAGCCATTCTCCAATTGATAAATGGTGAAAGTATATGAACAGACAAATCTCAGACAAAGAAATTAAACCTATTTATAGCCATAGGAAAATATGCTCCAAATCATTATTAATCAGAGAATTGCAAATTAAGACAACTCTGAGATACCACTACACACCTGTCAGACTGGCTACAATGACAAGGAAAGGTAATGGGGAGTGTTGGAGGGGATGTGGGAAAACTGGGACACTGATACACTGTTGGTGGAATTGTGAACACGTACAGCAATTCTGAAGAGCGATTTGGAACAAGGCTCAAAAAGTTATCAAACTGTGCATACTCTTTGATCCAGCAGTGCTACTATTGGGCTTTCATCCCAAAGAGATACTAAAGAAGGGAAAGGGACCCGTATGTGCCAAAATGTTTGTGGCAGCCCTCTTTGTAGTGGCTAGAAGCTGGAAAATGAATGGATGCCCATCGATTGCAGAATGGCTGAGTAAATTGTGCTATATGAATGTCATAGAATACTATTGTTCTATAAGAAATGACCAGCAGGATGAATACAGAGAGGCTTGGAGAGACGACATGAAGTGATGCTGAGTGAAATGAACAGGACCGGAGATCATTATATACCTCAACAACGATACTGTTTGAGGATGTATTCTGATGGAAGTGGATCTCTTTGATAGAGAGAGCTAATTCAGTTTCAACTGATCAAGGATGGACAGCAGCAGCTACACCCAAAGAAAGGACACTGGACAGTGAATATAAACTGCTTGCATTTTTGTTTTTCTTCCTGGGTTATTTTTACCTTCTAAATCCAATTCTCCCTGTGCAACAACAGAACTCTTCGGTTCTGCAAACATATATTGTATCTAGAATATACTGTAACCTACTTAACATGTAAAAGACTGCTTGCCATCTGGGGGAAAGGGTGGAGGGAGGGAGGGGAAAAATCGGAACAGAAGTGAGTACAAGGGATAATGTTGTAAAAAATTACCCTGACGTGGATTCTGTCAATAAAAAGTTATTAAAAAAAGAATCTCTTTGAAAGCGGGGTCTGTACTTCCACAGCCCAACCACTTGTTGGTGAAGTATTTTAGGGCAAGAGTATACACCCTTTGACTTAAGAAGGGCAAGACTCCTAATGGTGGCGTGGAACTGGAAAGATTCTGTTCTTCTCAAGAAGAACAATTCTAAAGTACGAAAAAACTATCTCTCCCAGTGAATACAAAACGTCCCAAATTTTGCTGAAATTGGAGGTCTCCAATTCAGGAACTAGGGTTGACTTTGACTTGAACTCTGAAACACAAGCAGTTTTTAGGATATGATTTATCAAATTAAGGATTGCTAAATTGGACAGGAACTGCAAGCCCTATGTACTTTGAAGAAGAGCAAATGCTCAGTGCCACAATGCACTCTCTTCCTTGAAGACATCTTAGGGAACATCATTCCACTGGTGGACTCTACATGATAAAGGTAGCCACGTGGATCCAATGGTGTACACCCTTGGATGTAAAAAGTCAGGGACTGTAATATTTGGGTCCAAGTTGAAGGAAGCTGTTCTTCTACAAATGAAGAAATTCCCAATGTTAAAAAAGATTTATCTCGCCAGAAATGGAAGACATCACAAGTAATCTCCCTGAAGTTGTGACCATAATGCTTGGACCCGAGCCTTGTCAGGCTGAATTATATAAAAATTGGTTTGTGCAGCCTTTGACTTATGATGAAAGGGATTTTTAAAGTTGGGGGAACTTGCAAAGAATCTGTTCCTCTCAAGAAGAACAAACCAAATCCCAATAGGCGATCTCTCCCTGAAAATAAAGACCTCTGAAAGAATCTACATGAAAGTGTGGTCTATACTTCAACAACTCAACCATGTTGGGATGATGGGTTGAAGATCAAAATGGACACCCTTTCCCTCAAGATGTAGAGGACTGCTAAATTAAGGTGACTGTGGAAACAACTTGTGGTTCTCAAGAAGAAGAGATTCCCAAATATAAAAAGATTTATCTCACCAGAAATGGAAGACATCACAAGTAATCTCCCTGAAGTCATGACCATAATGCTTAGACCTGAGCCTTGTCAGGCTGAATTATATAAAAATTGTTTTGTGCAGCCTTTGACTTATGACAAAAGGGATTTTTAAAGTTGGGGGAACTTGCAAAGAATCCGTTCATCTCAAGAAGAACAAACCAAATCCCAATAGGCGATCTCTCCCTGAAAATAAAGACCTCTGAAAGAATCTACATGAAAGTGCACTCTATACTTCAACAACTCGACCATGTGGGGATGATGGGTTGAACATCAAAATGGACACCCTTTCTCTCAAGATGTGGAGGACTCCTAAATTTAGGTGACTGTGGAAACAATCTGTACTTCTCAAGAAGGAGAAATTCCCAATACTAAATAGATTTATCTCACCAGAAATGGAAGACATCACAAGTAATCTCCCTGAAGTTGTGATCATCATGCTTGGACCCAAGACTTGTCAGGTTGAAATATATAAAAACTGGTTTGTGCAGCCTTTGACTTACAAAGTATGGGATGTTAAAGTTGGGGGAATCTGCAAAGAATCCATTCTTTGAAGAAGAACAAATCCCAAATCCCAACAAGCTATCTCTCCTGAAAATAAAAGATCTCTCAAAGAATCTCCTTGAAAGGGGAGGGGTCTATACTTCCATAGCCTAACCACTTGTTGGTGAAGTATTTTATGGCAAGAGTATACACCTTTTGACTTAAGAAGGGCAAGACTCGTAATGGTGGAGTGGAACTGGAAAGATTCTGTTCTTCTCAAGAAGAACAATTCCAAAATACCAAAAAGCTATCTCTCCCAGTGAATACAAAACGTCCCAAATTTTCCTGGAAATGGAGGACTCTCATTCAGTAACTAGGGTCCTTGAACTCAGAACCGCAAGCAGTTTTCAGGGTATGACTTATCAAATTGAGCATTGCTAAATTGGACGGGAACTGCAAAGCCTTATGAACTCTGAAGAAGACCAAATGCTCAGTACCACAATGCAATCTCTTCCCTGAAGTTATCTTAGGGGATATGAAGAATTATGAAGAAATTCAGGGCTTAGAACATTGGGTCCAAGTGGAAGGAAGCTGTTCATCTCAAAATGAAGAGATTCCCAAATATAAAAAGATTTATCTCACCAGAAATGGAAGACATCACAAGTAATCTCCCTGAAGTCATGACCATAATGCTTAGACCTGAGCCTTGTCAGGCTGAATTATATAAAAATTGTTTTGTGCAGCCTTTGACTTATGACAAAAGGGATTTTTAAAGTTGGGGGAACTTGCAAAGAATCCGTTCATCTCAAGAAGAACAAACCAAATCCCAATAGGCGATCTCTCCCTGAAAATAAAGACCTCTGAAAGAATCTACATGAAAGTGCACTCTATACTTCAACAACTCGACCATGTGGGGATGATGGGTTGAACATCAAAATGGACACCCTTTCTCTCAAGATGTGGAGGACTCCTAAATTTAGGTGACTGTGGAAACAATCTGTACTTCTCAAGAAGGAGAAATTCCCAATACTAAATAGATTTATCTCACCAGAAATGGAAGACATCACAAGTAATCTCCCTGAAGTTGTGATCATCATGCTTGGACCCAAGACTTGTCAGGTTGAAATATATAAAAACTGGTTTGTGCAGCCTTTGACTTACAAAGTATGGGATGTTAAAGTTGGGGGAATCTGCAAAGAATCCATTCTTTGAAGAAGAACAAATCCCAAATCCCAACAAGCTATCTCTCCCTGAAAATAAAAGATCTCTCAAAGAATCTCCTTGAAAGGGGAGGGGTCTATACTTCCATAGCCTAACCACTTGTTGGTGAAGTATTTTATGGCAAGAGTATACACCTTTTGACTTAAGAAGGGCAAGACTCGTAATGGTGGAGTGGAACTGGAAAGATTCTGTTCTTCTCAAGAAGAACAATTCCAAAATACCAAAAAGCTATCTCTCCCAGTGAATACAAAACGTCCCAAATTTTCCTGGAAATGGAGGACTCTCATTCAGTAACTAGGGTCCTTGAACTCAGAACCGCAAGCAGTTTTCAGGGTATGACTTATCAAATTGAGCATTGCTAAATTGGACGGGAACTGCAAAGCCTTATGAACTCTGAAGAAGACCAAATGCTCAGTACCACAATGCAATCTCTTCCCTGAAGTTATCTTAGGGGATATGAAGAATTATGAAGAAATTCAGGGCTTAGAACATTGGGTCCAAGTGGAAGGAAGCTGTTCATCTCAAAATGAAGAGATTCCCAATATTAACAAGATTTATCTCACCGGAAATGGAAGACATCTCAAGGCATATCCTTGAAGTGCTGATCTCCACCCTTTTTGATCATATCAGATTGAAAATGTTTTGTACAAACAAAACTAATGCAGACAAGATTAGAATGTTAACAATAAACTGTGAAAATATTTTTTAACAGTCAAGGCTTCTGATAAAGACCTCATTTCCAAAATCAAGCCATTCTCCCATTGATAAATGGTCAAAGGATATAAACAGCCAAGTCTTAGACAAAGAAAATAAAACTATTTATAGCCATATGAAAAGATGCTCCAAGTCATTATTAATCAGAGAAATGCAAATTAAGATAACTCTGGGATACCACTACACGTCAGACTGGCTAGAATGATGGGGAAAGATAATGCGGAATGTTGGAGGGGATGTGGGAAAACTGGGACACTGATACATTGTTGGTGGAATTGTGAACACGTACAGCCATTCTGGAGAGTGATTTGGAACAAGGCTCAAAAAGTTATCAAACTGTGCATACCCTTTGATCCAGCAGTGCTACTATTGGGCTTTCATGCCAAAACGATACTAAAGAAGGGAGAGGGACCCGTATGTGCCAAAATGTTTGTGGCAGCCCTGTTTGTAGTGGCTAGAAGCTGGAAAATGAATGGATGCCCATCGATTGCAGAATGGCTGAGTAAATTGTGCTATATGAATGTCATAGAATACTATTGTTCTATAAGCAATGACCAGCAGGATGAATACAGAGAGGCTTGGAGAGACGACATGAAGTGATGCTGAGTGAAATGAGCAGGACCAGGAGATCATTATATACCTCAACAACGATACTTTATGGGGATGTATTCTGATGGAAGTGGATCTCTTCGATAAAGAGAGCTAATTCAGTTTCAACTGATCAAGGATGGACAGAAGCAGCTACACCCAAAGAAAGGACACTGGGAAACGAACATAAACTGCTTGCATTTTTGTTTTTCATCCCGGGTTATTTTTACCTTATGGATCTAATTCTCCCTGTGCAACAAGAGAACTGTTCGGTTCTGCATACAAATATTGTATCTAGGATATAATGTAACCTACTTAACATGTACAGGACTGCTTGCTATCTGTGGGAGGGGCTGGAGGGAGGGAGGGGAAAAATCGGAACAGAAGTGAGTGCAAGGGATAATGTTGTAAAAAATTACCCTGATGTGGGTTCTGTCAATAAAAAGTTATTAAAAAAAGAATCGCTTTGAAAGGGGGGTCTGTACTTCCACAGCCCAACCACTTATTGAAGTATTTTAGGGCAAGGGTATACACCCTTTGACTTAAGAAGGGCAAGACTCCTAACGGTGGAGTAGAACTGGAAAGATTCTGTTTTTCTCAAGAAGAACAATTCCAAAATACGAAAAAAATATCTCTCCCAGTGAATACAAAACGTCCCAAATTTTGCTGAAATTGGAGGCCTCCCATTCCGGAACTAGGGACCTTTGACTTGAACCTTGAAACGCAAGCAGTTTTCAGGACATGATTTATCAAAATGAGGCTTGCTAAATTGGACAGGAACTGCAAAGCCCTATGTACTTTGAAGAAGAGCAAATGCTCAGTGCCACAATGCAATCTCTTCCTTGAAGGCATCTTAGGGAACATCATTCAACTGGTGGACTCTACTTGATAAAGCTAGCCACGTGGATCCAATGGTGTACACTCTTGGACGTAAAAAGTCAGGGACTGTAACATTTGGTTCCAAGTTGAAGGAAGCTGTTCTTCTACAAATGAAGAAATTCCCAATGTTAAAAAGATTTATCTCGCCAGAAATGGAAGACATCACAAGTAATCTCCCTGAAGTCGTGACCATAATGCTTAGACACGAGCCTTGTTAGGCTGAATTATATAAAAATTGTTTTGTGCAGCCTTTGACTTATGATGAAAGGGATTTTGAAAGTTGGGGGAACTTGCAAAGAATCTGTTCCTCTCAAGAAGAACAAACCAAATCCCAATAGGCGATCTCTCCCTGAAAATAAAGACCTCTGAAAGAATCTACATGAAAGTGTGGTCTATACTTCAACAACTCAACCATGTTGGGATGATGGGTTGAAGATCAAAATGGACACCCTTTCCCTCAAGATGTAGAGGACTGCTAAATTAAGGTGACTGTGGAAACAACCTGTGCTTCACAAGAAGAAGAGATTCCCAATAATAAAAAGATTTATCTCACCAGAAATGGAAGACATCACAAGTAATCTCCCTGAAGTCGTGACCATAATGCTTAGACACGAGCCTTGTTAGGCTGAATTATATAAAAATTGGTTTGTGCAGCCTTTGACTTATGATGAAAGGGATTTTGAAAGTTGGGGGAACTTGCAAAGAATCTGTTCCTCTCAAGAAGAACAAACCAAATCCCAATAGGCGATCTCTCCCTGAAAATCAAGATCTCTGAAAGAATCTACATGAAAGTGTGGTCTGTTCTTCAACAACTCAACCATGTTGGGATGATGGGTTGAAGATCAAAATGGACACCTTTTCCCTCAAGATGTGGAGGACTGCTAAATTTAGGTGACTGGGGAAACAACCTGTACTTCTCAAGAAGAAGAGTTTCCCAATAATAAAAAGATTTATCTCACCAGAAATGGAAGACATCACAAGTAATATCCCTGAAGTCGTGATCGTAATTCTTGGACCCGAGCCTTGTCAGGCTGAAATATATAAAAACTGGTTTGCGTAGCCTTTGACTTAGAAAGTATGGGAATGTTAAAGTTGGGGGAATCTGCAAGGAATCTATTCTTCTGAAGAACAAATCCCAAATCCCAACAAGCTATCTCTCCCTGAAAATAAAAGATTTGTCAAAGAAACTCATTGAAAGGGTGGCCTATACTTCCACAGTCTAACCACTTGTTGGTGAAGTATTTTAGGGCAAGAGTATACACCCTTTGACTTAAGAAGGGCAAGACTCCTAACGGTGGACTAGAAGTGGAAAGATTCTGTTCTTCTCAAGAAGAACAATTCCAAAATACGTAAAACTCTCTCTCCCAGTGAATACAAAACGTCCCAAATTTTCCTGGAAATGGAGGACTCTCATTCAGGAACTAGGGTCCTTTGGCTTGAACTCTGAACCACAAGCAGTTTTCAGGGTATGAATCATCAAATTGAGCATTGCTAAATTGGACGGGAACTGCAAAGCCTTATGAACTCTGAAGAAGACCAAATGCTCAGTACCACAATCCAATCTCTTCCCTGAAGTTATCTTAGAGAATATGAAGAAGTATAAAGAAATTCAGGGCTTGGAACATTTAGGTCCAAGTGGAAGGAAGCTGTTCATCTCAAAATGAAGAGATTCCCAATATTAACAAGATTTGTCTCACCGGAAATGGAAGACATCTCAAGGCATGTCCTTGAAATGCTGATCTCCATCCTTTTTGATTATATCAAATTGAAAAGGTTTTGTACAAACAAAACTAATGCAGACAAGATTAGAATGGAAACAATAAACTGTGAAAATATTTTTTAACAGTCAAGGCTTCTGATAAAGACCTCATTTCCAAAATCAAGCCATTCTCCCATTGATAAATGGTCAAAGGATATAAACAGACAAGTCTTAGACAAAGAAAATAAAACTATTTATAGCCATATGAAAAGATGCTCCAAGTCATTATTAATCAGAGAAATGCAAATTAAGATAACTCTGGGATACCACTACACGTCAGACTGGCTAGAATGATGGGGAAAGATAATGCGGAATGTTGGAGGGGATGTGGGAAAACTGGGACACTGATACATTGTTGGTGGAATTGTGAACACGTACAGCCATTCTGGAGAGTGATTTGGAACAAGGCTCAAAAAGTTATCAAACTGTGCATACCCTTTGATCCAGCAGTGCTACTATTGGGCTTTCATGCCAAAACGATACTAAAGAAGGGAGAGGGACCCGTATGTGCCAAAATGTTTGTGGCAGCCCTCTTTGTAGTGGCTAGAAGCTGGAAAATGAATGGATGCCCATCGATTGCAGAATGGCTGAGTAAATTGTGCTATATGAATGTCATAGAATACTATTGTTTTGTAAGCAATGACCAGCAGGATGAATACAGAGAGGCTTGGAGAGACAACATGAAGTGATGCTGAGTGAAATGAGCAGGACCAGGAGATCATTATATACCTCAACAACGATACTTTATGGGGATGTATTCTGATGGAAGTGGATCTCTTCGATAAAGAGAGCTAACACAGTTTCAATTGATCAAGGATGGACAGAAGCAGCTACACCCAAAGAAAGGACACTAGGAAACGAACATAAACTGCTTGCATTTTTGTTTTTCATCCCGGGTTATTTTTACCTTATGGATCCAATTCTCCCTGGGCAACAAGAGAACTGTTCGGTTCTGCATACAAATATTGTATCTAGGATATACTGTAACCTACTTAACATGTACAGGACTGCTTGCTATCTGTGGGAGGGGCTGGAGGGAGGGAGGGGAAAAATCGGAACAGAAGTGAGTGCAAGGGATAATGTTGTAAAAAATTACCCTGATGTGGGTTCTGTCAATAAAAAGTTATTAAAAAAAGAATCGCTTTGAAAGGGGGGTCTGTACTTCCACAGCCCAACCACTTGTTGAAGTATTTTAGGGCAAGGTTATACACCCTTTGACTTAAGAAGGGCAAGACTCCTAACGGTGGAGTAGAACTGGAAAGATTCTGTTTTTCTCAAGAAGAACAATTCCAAAATACGAAAAAAATATCTCTCCCAGTGAATACAAAACGTCCCAAATTTTGCTGAAATTGGAGGCCTCCCATTCCGGAACTAGGGACCTTTGACTTGAACCTTGAAACGCAAGCAGTTTTCAGGACATGATTTATCAAAATGAGGCTTGCTAAATTGGACAGGAATTGCAAAGCCCTATGTACTTTGAAGAAGAGCAAATGCTCAGTGCCACAATGCAATCTCTTCCTTGAAGGCATCTTAGGGAACATCATTCAACTGGTGGACTCTACTTGATAAAGCTAGCCACGTGGATCCAATGGTGTACACTCTTGGACGTAAAAAGTCAGGGACTGGAACATTTGGTTCCAAGTTGAAGGAAGCTGTTCTTCTACAAATGAAGAAATTCCCAATGTTAAAAAAGATTTATCTCGCCAGAAATGGAAGACATCACAAGTAATCTCCCTGAAGTCGTGATCGTAATTCTTGGACCCGAGCCTTGTCAGGCTGAAATATATAAAAACTGGTTTGCGTAACCTTTGACTTAGAAAGTATGGGAATGTTAAAGTTGGGGGAATCTGCAAAGAATCTATTCTTCTGAAGAAGAACAAATCCCAAATCCCAAGAAGCTATCTCTCCCTGAAAATAAAAGATCTGTCAAAGAATCTCCTTGAAAGGGTGGTCTATACTTCCACAGCCCAACCACTTGTTGCTGAACTATTTGAGGACAAAAGTATATACCCTTTGACTTAAGAAGGTCAAGGCTGCTAATTGTGGAGTGGAACTGGAAAGATTCTGTTCTTCTCAAGAAGAACAATTCCAAAATACCAAAAAGCTATCTTTCCCAGTGAATACAAAACGTCTCAAATTTTGCTGAAATTGGAGGCCTCCCATTCCGGAACTAGGGACCTTTGACTTGAACCTTGAAACGCAAGCAGTTTTCAGGACATGATTTATCAAAATGAGGATTGCTAAATTGGACAGGAACTGCAAAGCCCTATGTACTTTGAAGAAGAGCAAATGCTCAGTACCACAATGCACTCTCTTCCTAGAAGACATCTTAGGGAACATCATTCAACTGGTGGACTCTACTTGATAAAGCTAGCCACGTGGATCCAATGGTGTACACTCTTGGACGTCAAAAGTCAGGGACTGTAACATTTGGGTCCAAGTTGAAGGAAGCTGTTCTTCTCCAAATGAAGAAATTTCCAATACTAAAAAGATTTATCTCACCATAAATGGAAGAAATCACAAGTAATCTCCCTGAAGTTGTGGTCATAATGCTTGGACCCGAGCCTTGTCATGCTGAATTTTATAAAAAGTGGTTTGTGCAGCCTTTGACTTATGATGAAAGGGATTTTGAAAGTTGGGGGAACTTGCAAAGAATCCGTTCCTCTCAAGAAAAACAAACCAAATCCCAATAGGCGATCTCTCCCTGAAAATAAAGACCTCTGAAAGAATCTACATGAAAGTGTGGTCTATACTTCAACAACTCAACCATGTTGGGATGATGGGTTGAAGATCAAAATGGATACCCTTTCCCTCAAGATGTGGAGGACTGCTAAATTTAGGTGACTGGGGAAACAACCTGTGCTTCTCAAGAAGAAGAGATTTCCAGTAATAAAAAGATTTATCTCACCAGAAATGGAAGACATCACAAGTAATCTCCCTGAAGTCGTGATCATAATGCTTGGACGCGAGCCTTGTCAGGCTGAAATATATAAAAATTGGTTTGTGCAGCCTTTGACTTACAAAGTATGGGAATGTTAAAGTTGGGGGAATCTGCAAAGAATCCATCTTCTGAAGAAGAACAAATCCCAAATCCCAACAAGCTATCACTCCCTGAAAATAAAAGATCTGTCAAAGAATCTCCTTGAAAGGGGGGGTCTATATTTCCACAGCCTAACCACTTGTTGGTGAAGTATTTTAGGGCAAGAGTATACACCCTTTGACTTAAGAAGGGCAGGACTCCTAACGGTGGACTAGAAGTGGAAAGATTCTGTTCTTCTCAAGAAGAACAATTCCAACATACATAAAACTATCTCTCCCAGTGAATACAAAACGTTCCAAATTTTCCTGGAAATGGAGGACTCTCATTCAGGAACTAGGGTCCTTTACCTTGGACTCTGAACCACAAGCATTTTTCAGGGTATGACTTATCAAATTGAGGATTGCTAAATTGGACGGGAACTGCAAAGCCTTATGAACTCTGAAGAAGACCAAATGCTCAATACCACAATCCAATCTCTTCCCTGAAGTTATCTTAGAGAATATGAAGAATTATGAAGAAATTCAGGGCTTGGAACATTTGCGACCAAGTTGAAGGAAGCTGTTCATCTCAAAATGAAGAGATTCCCAATATTAACAAGATTTATCTCACCGGAAATGGAAGACATCTCAAGGCATATCCTTGAAGTGCTGATCTCTACCCTTTTTGATTATAACAAATTTAAAAGGTTTTGTAGAAACAAAACTAATGCAGACAAGATTAGAATGGAAACAATAAACTGGGAAAATATTTTTTTTAACAGTCAAGGTTTCTGATAAAGGCCTCATTTCCAAAATCAAGCAATTCTCCAATTGATAAATGGTCAAAAGATATGAACAGACAAGTCTCAGGTGAAGAAATTAAAACTATTTCTTGCCATATGAAAAGATGCTCCAAATCATTATTAATCAGAGAAATGCAAATTAAGACAGCTCTGAGATACCACTACACACCTGTCAGACTGGCTAGAATGACGGGGAAAGATAATGGGGAATGTTGGAGGGGATGTGGAAAACAGGGACACTGATACACTGTTGGTGGAATTGTGAACACGTACAGCAATTCTGAAGAGCGATTTGGAACAAGGCTCAAAAAGTTATCAAACTGTGCATACTCTTTGATCCAGCAGTGCTACTATTGGGCTTTCACCCCAAAAAGATACTAAAGAAAGGAAAGGGACCCGTATGTGCCAAAATGTTTGTGGCAGCCCTCTTTGTAGGGGCTAGAAGCTGGAAAATGAATGGATGCCCATCAATTGCAGAATGGCTGAGTAAATTGTGCTATATGAATGTCATAGAATACTATTGTTCTATAAGAAATGACCAGCAGTATGAATACAGAGAGGCTTGGAGAGACGACATGAAGTGATGCTGAGTGAAATGAGCAGGACCAGGAGATCATTATATACCTCAGCAACGATACTGTATGAGGATGTATTCTGATGGAAGTGGATCTCTTTGATAGAGAGAGCTAATTCAGTTTCAACTGATCAAGGATGGACAGAAGCAGCTACACCCAAAGAAAGGACACTGGACAGTGAATATAAACTGCTTGCATTTTTGTTTTTCTTCCTGGGTTATTTTTACCTTCTGAATCCAATTCTCCCTGTGCAACAACAGAACTGTTCGTTTCTGCACACATATATTGTATCTAGAATATACTGTAACCTACTTAACATGTAAAAGACTGCTTGCCATCTGGGGGAAAGGGTGGAGGGAGGGAGGGGAAAAATCGGAACAGAAGTGAGTGCAAGGGATAATGTTGTAAAAAATTACCCTGACATGGATTCTGTCAATAAAAAGTTATTAAAAAAAGAATCTCTTTGAAAGCGGGGTCTGTACTTCCACAGCCCAACCACTTGTTGGTGAAGTATTTTAGGGCAAGAGTATACACCCTTTGACTTAAGAAGGGCAAGACTCCTAATGGTGGCGTGGAACTGGAAAGATTCTGTTCTTCTCAAGAAGAACAATTCTAAAGTACGAAAAAACTATCTTTCCCAGTGAATACAAAACATCCCAAATTTTGCTGAAATTGGAGGCCTCCCATGCAGGAACTAGGGCCTTCTGACTTGAACTCTGAAACACAAGCAGTTTTTAGGATATGATTTATCAAATTAAGGATTGCTTAATTGGACAGGAACTGCAAGCCCTATGTACTTTAAAGAAGAGCTCAGTGCCACAATGCAATCTCTTTCTTGAAGACATCTTAGGGAACATCATTCAACTGGTGGACTCTACATGATAAAGGTAGCCACGTGGATCCAATGGTGTACACCCTTGGACGTAAAAAATCAGGGACTGTAAGATTTGGGTCCAAGTTGAAGGAAGCTGTTCTTCTCCAAATGAAGAAAATCCCAATGTTAAAAAAGATTTATCTCGCCAGAAATGGAAGACATCACAAGTAATCTCCCTGAAGTCGTGACCATAATGCGTGGACCTGAGCCTTGTCAGGCTGAATTATATAAAAATTGGTTTGTGCAGCCTTTGACTTATGACAAATGGGATTTTGAAAGTTGGGGGAACTTGCAAAGAATCCGTTCCTCTCAAGAAGAACAAACCAAATCCCAATAGGCGATCTCTCCCTGAAAATAAAGACCTCTGAAAGAATCTACATGAAAGTGTGGTCTATACTTCAACAACTCAACCATGTTGGGATGATGGGTTTGAAATCAAAATGGACACCCTTTCCCTCAAGATGTAGAGGACTGCTAAATTAAGGTGACTGTGGAAACAACCTGTGTTTCTCAAGAAGAAGAGATTCCCAATACTAAAAAGATTTATCTCACCAGAAATGGAAGACATCACAAGTAATCTCCCTGAAGTCGTGACCATAATGCTTGGACCCGAGCCTTGTCAGGCTGAATTATATAAAAATTGGTTTGTGCAGCCTTTGACTTATGATGAAAGGGATTTTGAAAGTTGGGGGAACTTGCAAAGAATCTGTTCCTCTCAAGAAGAACAAACCAAATCCCAATAGGCGATCTCTCCCTGAAAATAAAGACCTCTGAAAGAATCTACATGAAAGTGCGCTCTATACTTCAACAACTCAACCATGTGGGGATGATGGGTTGAAGATCAAAATGGACACCCTTTCCCTCAAGATGTGGAGGACTGCTAAATTTAGGTGACTGTGGAAACAATCTGTGCTTCTCAAGAAGAAGAGTTTCCCAATAATAAAAAGATTTATCTCACCAGAAATGGAAGACATCACAAGTAATCTCCCTGAAGTCGTGATCGTAATTCTTGGACCCGAGCCTTGTCAGGCTGAAATATATAAAAACTGGTTTGCGTAGCCTTTGACTTAGAAAGTATGGGAATGTTAAAGTTGGGGGAATCTGCAAAGAATCTATTCTTCTGAAGAAGAACAAATCCCAAATCCCAACAAGCTATCTCTCCCTGAAAATAAAAGATTTGTCAAAGAATCTCCTTCAAAGGGTGGTCTATACTTCCACAGTCTAACCACTTGTTGGTGAAGTATTTTAGGGCAAGAGTATACACCCTTTGACTTAAGAAGGGCAAGACTCCTAACGGTGGACTAGAAGTGGAAAGATTCTGTTCTTCTCAAGAAGAACAATTCCAAAATACGTAAAACTATCTCTCCCAGTGAATACAAAACATCCCAAATTTTCCTGGAAACGAGACCTCTCCTTCAAGAACTAGGGTCCTTTGGCTTGAACTCTGAACCGCAGGCAGTTTTCAGGGTATGACTCATCAAATTGAGCATTGCTAAATTGGACGGGAACTGCAAAGCCTTATGAACTTTGAAGAAGACCAAATGCTCATTACCACAATGCAATCTGTTCCCTTAAGTTATCTTAGAGAATATGAAGAAGTATAAAGAAATTCAGGGCTTGGAACATTTGCATCCAAGTGGAAGGAAGCTGTTCATCTCAAAATGAAGAGATTCCCAATATTAACAAGATTTGTCTCACCGGAAATCGAAGACATCTCAAGGCATATCCTTGAAGTGCTGATCTCTACCCTTTCTGATTATATCAGATTGAAAATGTTTTATACAAACAAAACTAATGCAGACAAGATTAGAAGAGAAACAATAAACTGGGAAAACATTTTTTTAACAGTCAAGGGTTCTGATAAAGGCCCCATTTTCAAAATCAAGCCATTCTCCAATTGATAAATGGTCAAAGGATATGAACAGACAAATCTCAGGTGAAGAAATTAAAACTATTTCTAGCCATATGAAAAGATGCTCCAAATCATTATTAATCAGAGAAATGCAAATTAAGACAACTCTGAGATACCACTACACACCTGTCAGACTGGCTACAATGACAGGGAAAGATAATGGGGAGTGTTGGAGGGGATGTGGGAAAACAGGGACACTGATACACTGTTGGTGGAATTGTGAACACGTACAGCAATTCTGAAGAGTGATTTGGAACAAGGCTCAAAAAGTTATCAAACTATGCATACTCTTTGATCCAGCAGTGCTACTATTGGGCTTTCATCCCAAAGAGATACTAAAGAAAGGAAAGGGACCCGTATGTGCCAAAATGTTTGTGGCAGCCCTCTTTGTAGTGGCTAGAAGCTGGAAAATGAATGGATGCCCATCGATTGCAGAATGGCTGAGTAAATTGTGCTATATGAATGTCATAGAATACTATTGTTCTGTAAGAAATGACCAGCAGGATGAATACAGAGAGGCTTGGAGAGACGACATGAAGTGATGCTGAGTGAAATGAGCAGGACCGGAGATCATTATATACCTCAACAACGATACTGTTTGAGGATGTATTCTGATGGAAGTGGATCTCTTCGATAGAGAGAGCTAATTCAGTTTCAACTGATCAAGGATGGACAGAAGCAGCTACACCCAAAGAAAGGACACTGGGAAATGAATATAAACTGCTTGCATTTTTGTTTTTCTTCCCAGGTCATTTATACCTTCTGAATGCAATTCTTCCTGTGCAACAAGAGAACCGTTCGGTTCTGCATACATATATTGTATGTAGGATATACTATAACCTGCTTAACATGTAAAGGACTGCTTGCCATCCTGAGGAGGGGGTGGAGGGAGGGAGGGGAAAAATCGGAACAGAAGTGAGTGCAAGGGATAATGTTGTAAAAAATTACCCTGATGTGGATTCTGTCAATAAAAAGTTATTAAAAAAAGAATCTCTTTGAAAGGGGGGTCTGTACTTCCACAGCCCAACCACTTGTTGGTGAAGTATTTTAGGGCAAGAGTATACACCCTTTGACTTAAGAAGGGCAAGACTCCTAAAGGTGGAGTGGAACTGGAAAGATTCTGTTCTTCTCAAGAAGAACAATTCCAAAATATTACAAAGCTATCTCTCCCAGTGAATACAAAACATCCCTAAGTTTGCTGAAAATGGAGGGATCTCTTTTAGGAACTAGGGTGCTTTGGCCTGAAGTTTGACCTGCAAACAGTTTTCAGGATATGATTTATCAAATTGAGCATTGCTAAATTGGACAGGAACTGCAAAGCGTTATGTACTTTGAAGAAGACCAAATGCTCAGTGCCACAATGCAATCACTTCCCTGAAGACATCTTAGGGATTATCATTCAACTTGTGGGCTCTCCTTGATAAAGCTAGCCACGTGGATCCAAAGGTGTATACCCTTGGATGTAAGAAGTCTGGGACTGCAACATTTGGGTCCAAGTTGAAGCAAGCTGTTCTTCTCCAAATAAATTCCCAATATTAAAAAGCTTTATCTTGCCAGAAATGGAAGACATCACAAGTAATCTCCCTGAAGTCGTGACCTTTGCCCTTGGAACCAAGCCTTTTCAGGCTGAACTATATAAAAATTGGTTTGTGCAGCCTTTGCCTTACAAAGTATGGGATTGTTAAAGTTGGGGTTATCTGCAAAGAATCCATTCTTCTCAAGAAGAAGATATCCCAAATCCCAATAAGCTATCTCTCCCTGAAAATAAAAGATCTGTGAAAGTATCTCCTTGAAAGGGTATTCTATAGACCACACAGCCACTTTTGGCTGAAGTATTGAAGGGGAGGAGTGTATACCCTTTGATTTAAGAAGTCTCTCATACTGCTAAAGTTCAATGGAACTGCAAAGAATCCATTCTTCTCAAGAAGAACAATTCTAAAATTCCAAAATGCTATCTCTCCCAAGAAATGCAAGATTACTCAAAATTTCTTTCTGAATGGGTATTCTATATTGGAGGAACTCAAGCCAATTGAGCCTGAAGTGCCTACCATTTTACTTCAGAATGGACTGACTGCTGAAGTTGAGTGGAACTGGAAGGATTCTGTTCTTCTCAAGAAGCACAAATCCAAAATACCAAAAAGCTATCTCTCCTAATGAATACAGGTCATTTTAAATTTCCCGGAGACTGGAGATCTCTAATTCAGATAGTAGGGCCCTTATGCTTGAACTTTGAAAGGGCAGCAGTTTGCAGAATTTGACTTATCAAATTGAAGACTGTTAAATTGGAGATGAACTGCAAAGCCTTCAGTATTCTGAAGACCAAATCCTCAATACCAGAAAGCAATCTCTACCAGGAAACACAAGATATATTAAGCATTGTCTTTTATCTGTTGGTCTCTCATTGAGAGCATCAGCTACTTGATACCGAATGTCTAGACCATTTGACTTAAGAAGTGGCAGACTGCTAAATTTGAGTCAATGTTCAAAGAACCTATTCTTCTTAAGGAGACGAAATTACCAATATTGTAAAGCTGTCTCTCCGCAGAAATGGGACACTTCTCAAGAAATCTCCCTCAACTCATTGTGTTTACTTCAGGAACTCAGCCACTAAGGCCTGAGGTATTTAAGGGCAGGAGTGTACAGCATTTCCCTTTAAGAAGTTGTGGACTACCCACTCGTAGTTAATAATGTAAATTGCCCTTTAACTCACAAATCCTGGTCCCTTTGAATTCCAATAGAAGATCTGACCTGTTCCCAGCCCCACCCGGATCTGAGCCAACTTTGGGGCTACACCCGAAAGCCCCTGGAGCTAAGTCTCCTATTATAAAAAGGCCATGCTGGGAACCCCTCTTTGCAGAGATTCCAAACATGGCTACCATGTGAGGACCCTCTGTCCACTGGACCCTCTGTCCAGTGCCCTCCTTATCTCTACCTTCGCCTATACTTTAACTTTGCTTATCTAATAATAAACTTCTTTTATCAATCTAAAAAAAAAAAAAGAAGTTGTGGACTACTAAATTTGTCTGAATGTCAAAAGAACCTGTTCTTTTCATGAGGAAGAAATTCCCAATATTATAAAGCTGTCCCTTCACGGAAATACTAGACATAATCAAAGATTCTCCCTGAAGTTGTGGTTTCTAATTCAGGAACTAAATCACTTTGAGCTGAATTATCAAAGGGCAGGAATGTGAGCCATTTGACTTATTAAATGGAGACCTGTCAAAATTGGTTCAAACTCGAAAAAAATTTTTTTCTCCTGAAGAACAAGTCCCAAATATTAAAAAGCTGTATCTCCGCAGAGATACAAGACGTCTGCAAGTTTCACTGATACTGGTAGTCTCTACTTGAAGATCTCAGGTTTTTCTGCTTGACCTTTTTAAGTGCAGGAGTGTGAACCATTTGGCTTATTAATGGAAAACTGCTAAATGTTAGAGGAACTTGATAACCTTAGCTCCTCTGAATAAGAGAATGACAAAGTACAACAAACTTTCCTAGTCTCAGTTGTATAATTAGTACGTGAAGTAATAACCCTCCAAAACAAGGGTTGGAAGGCAGAATGTAAAGCTAAGAATAGAAAGCAGTCCTCAACATACTGGAAAGTTAAGGCGACTTGCTTCCACTCATGCAGTCACCATAATCTAATGACATTAATATATGAAACATTTGGCTACCCTTATTTTCATGACATCTTGTCATCAAACCACAGACAAAGAGTGTAGTAAACTTCAAACCAAAGGGGAAAAAAAAACAGTTTAGGGACCATTTAATCCAATCTTTTCCTGTCATAAATAAGGTGAATTAGGAAATGAGTAGTCATGTGATTTGGTTCAGAACCATGCAGGTAGTAAGAAGTAGTGGTGCTGGTTGAACGTAAGCTAGAACGGACAATAAGACAGTTTAGCCCGGAGTCCTCAAACTTTTTAAATAGGGGGCCAGTTCACTGTCCCTCAGACTGTTGGAGGGCCGGACTATAGTCAAAACAAAAACTTTGTTTTGTGGGCCTTTAAATAAAGAAACTTCATAGCCCTGGGGGAGGGGGATAAACATCCTCAGCTGCCGCATCTGGCCTGCGAGCTGTAGTTTGAGGACCCCTGCCACTACCACACTAATGGATTCTAACTGAGAAATTGTAGAAGCAGTATGCCAATAACTTATCCAGGACCACAGAATCATATCTTCAGGATGAGAAAACTATTGGCCCTAAAACAGTTACTTCTCAGATAGAGAACCTGAACACACAAAAGTAGGAAAGCGTAAAGTCCACATACTTGTATTTCTTATCTAAAGAAAAGAAGACATGAAAATGTTTAGAAGCTAGGAGTGTTCCCCTGCATATACAATGCTCCCCTGTGGTCTCTTTCCCTCCATCCATGTATGGCAGAAATAGAGGGAGGTCTGAATGTGATGTTCACATCACAAGGACTAGCCAGAGGCTCTATACTGC
The DNA here is from genome assembly GCF_016432865.1 of Antechinus flavipes. Taxonomy (NCBI): domain Eukaryota; kingdom Metazoa; phylum Chordata; class Mammalia; order Dasyuromorphia; family Dasyuridae; genus Antechinus; species Antechinus flavipes. The sequence goes on along the minus strand of NC_067404.1, from coordinate 67,440,794 downwards.
TGAGAAATTTAACTTCAGCCATGTTCTATCCTCCATGCCACCCCAAGACTTCCTCCTGGAAGAAGGACAGCAAGGTGTCTGACAGAAAGGGAGAATACCTTGATACAGAAGCTATTTTATCTCTTGCTGTTTGTGGCACAGTGGACTTGGAAATCATTATTGCATTGCCACAACAAAAACCATTTGAAGAGGGCAAATGGTGGGCAGGACTGAGGGAGAAGTGTATCAAGGGGAGGATGCTGTTCTGGACACAAATGCTCCCTTCTCTGCTGACTGAAAGAACAAGAGCTATTTTCAAACAGCCACCCCATGTCCATATAGACTTAAGGAAACACTGCAAAAATAACTATTCCCTTTCCCCCTTGCACAGCCATAAGAAATGCTGGTATTATACAATCCTGCTGGCTTGGCCTATTTGCACACTGAACACAGAAATAAAACTTAATGCCATGGGCTATCAAGGCCCCCTCGTGATAAGGGTCAATCACTGTGGTCCCTGCCAATCACAGTCTCATCCTAAAATTGTCAGCCTTGACAGGGAAATTCCTGGACAAGGACACAGCCTCGCGACGCCACCATACATTTTGTAGAGTTGCCAACTAAGTGATGTGTGGATAGTGTCTTGGAATATTGTGGTTTTCACAGTTGCAGGGGCCGGACCCTGTCAGGTCCAGATCTTCAAGAACTCCCGAAATGATCATACCTGTGGGACACCAGTGAAAAAGGCACTTGAGTGTTATGGAGTTTATAGATTCTCTCCATAACCCCAACTGGAATAGAAATCTTAGATGTTACAAGATTTACCACTACAACTATGGCATATGGTTTTCCTGACTGACACTTTGACAAAGAGCAAGATGAATGGGTGAAAGGAAGGGCAAAGGAACATTAACTGAGCACATCTTAGGTCAGAATAAAGTCTGAAAGAGAGGCCAGCACACAGATCTATATTTCTCATGCTTAAGAATACTCAGAGTGGCAGGAGATCTTTTACAGGGATAATAGATGGAATGAATGTGAGAAACATTGCAGATCCCATAAAAGAGCTAGTCACCAAAAATAATGGATATAATTCTCAGATTCTAAGGTTTTATAAACTGTCCTTACTATGGTGAGCATGAAAACTGGCCACCCTTGAGGAAATTTGAGAAAAGCCCCAAACTGCTTCAATTCTTGGTGGGTCTCCCAGATTTTATTTGCCAGGAGCTCCCCTCACAAGATTGAAGGAAGCTTTTGTGAAGGATTGTTCAGTGTGTCTGTTTGTCTCTGTTTCTCTGTCTCTCTATATATACTCAAGTGATTCCAAAGGTTTTCCATAACATTAAGGTGCACTTAACAATGTCTTTCCCAGATAAGGGAGGAGTACTAGAACTTGGTAAAATTATCATAAAACTTCAGACTAGAAGACATAATCCTTTCTTACTACCCAGGCCCAGAGAGAACGGGAAGAACCGTAACATCACATCTTCTTACAACTTAAATAAATGTTCTATTTAAACATAAACATGATAGTTGTTCCTAAACTGCCAAATTCTCCCTCCCTGAAATTGATTACATTTCATATTCTTATAAACTATCAACATGAACAGATACCTTCATCATATCATCTGATTAAAGAACAGATTGAAAGCCCCCACAACTCTCTCCTGGTCATGAGACACAAGAGCCAATAAAATGGGCCTGCTATTAAGTAATGGTTTTCAGACCAGAAAAACCAGTGTGGGTCTCATATACCTCTTCCATATTTGGGTTAGGGAACTCATTTTTCTCTTGTCTGGGCCTCTCCAGGAACTTCACTCTTTTAGTAATGTATCTTTTGTCCTGCCTATTACTTCTAGGTGGCATCAAGTTCACTTGAGGAAACTGGATTTTGCTCATGGTCTAAAAAATATCTAAGTAATTTCTCTTCCTCTCTTACCTTCCTTGACTCTCAGGAATGCTACAAACAGTTGGTCTAGGTGATCCAATAGTTCCTTTCTAATTTGTTAAAGAGTTGACTATTTGTGAATTCTTGGTATCCCTTGACCCATATATGACCCATATGCCTGATACTTTGGTAGGCATAAAATACTTAGTTACTGACCTCTGTGCCCAGATTCCGTAGACCTTGGAGCTCATCTTCTTTAGCAGTGCATCGGCATTCTTTGGTTTTCGTAAGTCTTGCTCTTTCTGAAAAGTCATGCTTTTGCTTCTCTGGCCTCTAGCAGAAGATGAACCCGTCATGATATCTGTAGCACAAGCATTGCTTTTCTTTCCTTTTCTTTGTTTAGTCCCTTGTTTCCCCTGTGATCATTTCCTGAAGCCAAAAATAGAAGCATTTTGGGAAAAGAGAACTGTAAAACTTGTTGGACTGTCCACACAACTAAGAATTTTAGGGTCCTTGGTTTCTGGAGGAAAAAGGCCTTGGTTTGGTACAAACTGCAAACCCTCAGTGAAAATGTTCAGGTGAAACCCTTTCTTCACTAACTCCTTCTTTAACAACAAAGTTTAAAAATAAACTATTAACCAAGTAATACACATTAACAGAAACGTATGGATAAATCACAAATCCATTGTCGTTGTAGTCACTGGGCTGGACTTCAGATTATTTGATCTTAAAAGGGCCAGACTACGTCCACTTAGTGTCCATAAGAAAGTTTATCACGAGCAACTAATATGTTATTGATGAAATTATAATATCCTAATTCCAATATGACAAATGATATCAGAGTTATCATTTTAGCATATAAATTATTCTCTTAATATCAGTGTTGTACTATCAAAGATGGAGTTCCAGTGTTGGGGGTGTGGCGCGGGGCAAATGCCACTTGGAAAAGGAGTGGCACAAACCAAGTGATTTGGACAGATAATTCAAGACTGAGATATAAGACAGGTAAATGGAAGATTAGTTCAATGCCTCTCACAATGATTTCCACGGAAGAGGTGTTGAATTTTTGTTCAATTGATTTATCTCTGCTCAAGGTACAATGAGAGAAAGCAGACTTGCAGGACATAAAGGTAATCTGGTTAGTTACACAGGATCACTGATAGCTAGAAAATTTCCCCCAATTTCCATTTGGCTTACAGAAGAAAAAGTTTTTGGAGTGTAGCATCCAGATAGCAAGAGAATAACAGTGGAAGCAACCAATACTTTAGACTCTAGCTTCTTAAATATGGATCATGATCCATATAGGGTCCTGGGGTCATGTAAAAATTTCAAGGGCAAAAAGGGGTAGAGAAGGGAAAAAATCTGAGAAGTCTTGCTCTGGACACTGACTTGAATGTGGAAAATAGGCCATAATTTTGGGTATGTTCATACCCCAAATTGCTCTGCAACTCTCAGCATGGCTGAGAGATATTTGTCCCAAGGGTAGACAAGTGCTATCCTATCTCTCCTTTGTCCTTGATGCTTATAAAAACAGAACATTGCTCTTTCTTTCCTGCAAAATTTCTGCCCATTGGCTATACTCCTCTAAGCAAGCAGTGGAATTGTTACGGTCTTCTTTAAAAATCCAAATTAGCTTACCATGGAGCTAATAAATTTAGAAGCAAAAAAAGCCCAACCACCTTCTTTTAATTTCAACCCAGAATGTTAACAGACCTTGTTTTAACATGCCTTTGTACATTCCAATTGTTTGTCCTACACCTGTAGTCTTCATTAGCTCTAAGTGAAAAAATTTTCTTTTTCCTCTGCCTTTTTTTAAGGAGCATCAAAAAGAAGATAGATTTGGGTTCAGCAGTTCAAGCATGGCTATCAGTTAGAACAACTTCCCAGTTTCATTACAAAAAACTGAAGGAACAACTGGAGAACCCAGCTCTAGTTCCTGATGAGACCTCGTTATACTTTCTTCCATCAACTGCCAAGGAAATCAACAGTTTTGTAACATTTCTAATATTCCCCTCTTCTTTCACATGAGAAGACACGTATGTGCATAAATATCTCAATAACATCATCATACAGGACTTTCCCAAATATTTGTAGTAGTCTCAGTAATGTCCAAAATGATCTTGTGCCTCAATGATTTACATTCATCTGGATAAAAGTTCCCTAAATTTAGTCAGCTAATTTAAAGTTTTTTTCTTTTACAATACTTTTGCGTAGAAGTTTTGCTTTTCTTTTAATAAGCAAACAGTTTTTCTCCAGAATAACAAGAGATATTTGCTATGATTCCAAACATTTTGATCACCTATCCCCTCAATTCCTATGACTTTTGCAATCTTCACTTCATGCACATAAAACAAACAAGCTGAACCTTATCAAATATATCAAAGCGAAAGTAGGATTGACCGGGTATTTGAAAACATAAGAAAAATAGAGATTAGAAATATCTACTGAAACAAACAAACAAACCAAAAAAAAAATCAATGAATAACTAATCCAAAGTAAACTAAGGGGTATCTAAAACTCTATTATCTATCTACAATGCTCCAAAAAGATCCTTCAGGAGATGTGTGGAAACCCTAGGCAAAAATAAATTCTTCCCTTTATACAATTCATTTGAAGAAGCAATTGTCTTTCTCCCTTAAGATTAACTGAATTTTGTTCCATCTAACCCTAGCAGACTGATTTGACTTTTAGTGATTTTATCAAAGCAAGTTTGGTTGGCCAGGATAAATGTGTCTTTCCCCACTTTGCTATGCCATTCCTTTTATTCTGTATCAGTACTTAAGCCATGTCTAAGAAACCAATCTTTTGTAAGTAAGGAGTGCAATTCCAAATCCAAAAATACCCCTTGAGTGTCTAAAGAATCTTAGAAAGACAACAGAAAGGGGAATGTTGGAATTCACCCACCAAAATGGAACAAATTAAAATGAACTTTTGCCTAGATCAGAGCTTCTTAAACTGTGGGTTGCTATCCCAGTCTTATAACTGGGGTTCAGAAATAATGATTTCAGTAAATGTTTTATTTTTGTATCTATTTTATGTATCTATATTACCCAAGCTTATGTAAAAATTTTCTGTTGAAAAGGGGTTGCAAGTAGAAAAAGTTTAAGAAATCCTGAATTAGATCTCTTTGAACAGAGAATGGCATATCCATAGACATAAGAGAGACTTCACTATTTAAAAATACTTTTCCTTTACCCCTTCCTCTCCTCACAAAAAAGGACAAGTGAGAGCAGCTAAAATGGAATCCATTGCCATTTTGGTCATCTTTGTGCAAAAAAAGGCCAGAGGGTTTAAGTGCTCTATTACACAAAATACAGAACAATGAAGTCTTTACTATTATCCCAACAAAAAACTCACTTGTTTAGCCAGTAAATACAAATTTCACAAATAAATACCCGGCTTGTTTGTTTTAAAAATCATAGTGAAAATCTGGATAAAATTCCTAAGGTTTTACACTCTCCTAAAAATATTCTCTACTCCTAAATTAGTCCTTAAAACAATTTCAAAATGATTTCATAGCATGAAATGGAATATATATGCTCATTTGAATTCCCTCAACTATGTACAAATAAACTATTATATTGTCACTATTAAACAATTCAGAAGCATCTCATTATGCTTAAGCATTTGCTTCTTTTATGATTGCTTGGAATAATCCCCAGCATCATGTGCTACAAATAGCCTTAAGAAATCCATACAATCTGAACAGCTGAACATATCATCCTTATTGGTTTACTTGTTTTAATTTTGGTATTAGCTATTTTAGAGCAAGGAAAAGGCAAGGAGTTCATTAGAGTCAGTTTTCCCATATGTCCTTCAGTTTTTATCATTTCACATTCACCCATTAGCAGAAGACTTAGGGGGAGAGACACAAAGAGGAACGGAGAGAAGATGAGAGGTAACAGAGCTAACAAGGGAAAGAAACCAGTATGCCCACTTATTTCTGTTCTTAATCAATTTTTATTGTAAATTCTAAAACATCTAGTTTTTTTGCATTTGTTCCTAAGATCTTTCCAATCCAAAGCTGGTCAAAAAAGGACCAGCATTCTCACTTTCAGTGTCCTGTAAACTTATGCCTTAATTCCTTCATTAAGACTTACTGACCCTCCAGTTTCATAAGAAGGAAAGTGTGGGGAGACTAAGGAAAACTAGGTTAACAGCGAATATAAAGGAAAGTATAAACAAAAGGCAGAGAGCAGAAACCGAGAGAATAATTCTAAAGGAGAAAGTCTGCTGTCTGTGGAGATCAATAGGCCAGAAAGAGATCTGGCAAAGCTGCTAGGAAAAGCTCTCAGATCTTGGACCTCACTTAATTTGATTCTTGAATGTTAGCTTAATTCCTGAATTGAGAGTCAAAGAAAAACTTAGGTAGGAGAACTTCTTCTGCTCTTAGCTCTCAGGATAACCTTGAGGGAGCTATTCTTCATATCTCAGCCTCTCACTTTCCTTTCACAACTGAACTGTGGCCTCCACCCCACCTTCTACCTTTAAAAAAAGTAGTTTGTTGTTTGTTGTGGGGTTTCCCCTCTTTGCTCTGGAGTTATCAAGTCAATTTCCAGTCTAAGAGTTCTGGTACTCAGGTCTAAGAATCTGGGTTTGCATCCTCATTTTCTGCCATTAGCTCTTTGGACCACCTTGGACACACCTCTTCTTTCGCCCAACCTGCTATCATTTTCCTCTGAAAGCTGAGTAACTGCAAGAATCCCTTTGAGTTCCCTCACTTCCTCCCCACCCCCACCCCATGGAACCACACCCACACTCTCACTGCTTTGAAAATAGCTATTTTCTTCTTTGTTCTGGTTACTGGATGGATTTTTAAGCTCAGGGTTTGCTTTCAAGTGAGAGAATCTGAGGGTTGCATCATTGGTGGACATGAGATCAGATGAGTCACTTTCCACCCCACTCCCACCTTTCCACAGCCATCCTCTTCCTCCCCTTTCCCTAGTTCTCTCCTCTGACTCTCCTTTGGCTTTCCCCTAAGAACTGAATTGCATCAAAAACCCCTTCCAGTTCTCTAAAGTCCAGAATCTGATTATCTCCTTCTACCCAATCACTGGTCCTTTCCAGCTCTGATTTCCAAAAATGGCAGTTCTCTTTAAGAGCCCTGCCCTAGAATGAAAGGGAATCCACCTTGCGGCACATTCTCCACAGTCACAGTTCTGCAAAAATTCCTTCTGCCACTTCAAAGTCAAATCCTTAGGATCAGAGTTCTGGGAAAATGATCTCCCATATCTCAAAAAGGGATCAGTGGGACCATATCCAAAATCCAATATCTGATTCTTCATCAAGGAGGGGGAAAATGTGCAGTTACAGAAAAAGATGGAGGCAGTCTCAGCCTATCCAGAATGGCAAAGGAGCTTTTATTGACTACTCTCCACCCTCTTCACCATGTGATCCAGCCTCTCCCAAATGGTTGGTTCATGATGCTCAATGGCAGTTACCTTCTCTGCCACATGTGCGTGGGGCCCAATTTGGTGCCCTCAAAAGGAGAACTTCAGTCCTGAAGTCACCAGTTAAAGAGCTTATGGCCAAGAATGCACAGAGAATGTCCTGAACAAAGTCTATCAACCAATTGTAGATGGCATGGTGGAATATAATTCTTCGGGACTTCTGTGTCTCAAGAATATAGGCCCTCTCCTCTCCACCTGCCCTCTTCACTCTGACTTAGAGACTAAACAAGGCTGCACTTGCCACACCTTAATACTGGGAGACCTCAAAGGATCCTAGAGATTATCTAGGCCAAAGATCTGATTTTGCAGATAAGGAAAGCAAACCTAGAAAGGAAAATAATTTGTACAAAGTTGCACAATGTGGCAAACCTTAATTCAAACCCTCTGACTGGGAAATCAGTGCTCATTCTATAATATCATGTTGTCTTAACTCTGAGAGGAAGTGGGACATTGTGGATGCAAAGCCAGCGTCAAGGAGATTCAGCTTCAATTATTTTCTAGAAAAAAAATAACAAAATTTATCTAAAGAAATGAAAAGTTATTATCAGAAGGGAAATACCAGATCACAAATTAAGTGACAGACTGACTTAATTTGTTAAAAATGACTAAAAACGGGGAGGTCAATCAGTGGAACAGATTAGGGAGGTACATAACATACAGAAAGGAGGAAACCCTACTAACCCAGTATTCACTAAACCTAAAAATCCCAGTCACGGGCATAACAAATCACAATTAACCACAATTAAAACTACTGGGAAATCAGGACAGCAGTGTCAAAGGAATAAGGTGCCAAAGAGGAGGCCTTCAGATACCTGTAACAAAAGTGAGTGCATCCCAAATCAGATTAAAATATAACTGGAAAATATTTTTAAAAATAAATTTAAATGTAATAAAATACAGAGAACATTACATTTTATAAGTAAATCAATATGCAGCCTGCAAAGATTCTTATGTGCAGTTTAGTGGTCCTTATTTCTGGTTGTGTTTTATAACATTGTTAAAGACCGATGTCTATATACTAAGAAAACAAATCAGAAGTGTAAGAGAGAAGGGATTTTTCAGCTAAATGAAGAAGGCCAAGTTTTATAACTGAACAAGGGATAGAAATGATCACAGAACATAAACTGGATAATTATATGAAAGTAAAATATTTTGCACGAATAAAACCAACACATTTTAAATTAGAAGGGAAAACAGGTATCTGGGGTGGTCTGGGAGGGAACACGAATCTTTGTAGTAAGATTCTCTGATGAAGGCACATTCCTAAGACATGCAAGGAAAAAATTCAAATATATAAGAATAAGAGCCATTTCATGATAAATAAATGGCCAAAAAAAGACAGGAACAAGTGCTTTTCAAAGAAAAAAATCCAAAGATATCAATAAGTATATGAAAAATGCCCAAAATCACTATCAAAATGCAAATTAAAGCAATTCTGCCTATCAGTTTTGCAAAGTTGGCAAAGGAGGAAAATGACAAATGTTAAGTGTTGTTAAGGGAAAACAGGTACACCTTTGCATTATTGAAAATGTGGATTTAGTTCAGCTATTCTGGAAAGCAATGTGAACCTATGTCTCCAAATTCATTGAATTATGCGTCTACTTCAATCTAGCTACACTTATAACCCAAAGAGATGAAAGAAACAGGAAAAGTACCCACTTATAAAAACATTTATAGTACTAGCAGAAAACCAGAAACAAAAGGGATGCTTATATGGTATACTGGGAAATGATTAAACTATGGCATCAGAATATTTTTGTGCCATAAGAAATTATGATGTGGAGAGTTTCAAAGAAATTTGTGAAAAAGTCCTCTAGGAACCAATTCAGAATGAAATGAGAAGAACAAGGAGATCAAATTATACATAACAGTAGCATTATAAAGGAAAAAAAACCAACAACTTTAAAAGACTTAAGAGTTCTAATCAGTGTAATGACTGATCATTAGGGGAGAAGCTAACCCTCGACTCTTAACTCTAAGCCTAAGCCTCTTGACTTCCAACTTTACCTGTCTCCTAGAAGAGAATGGATGAGTTCAAGATATAGAATAAATACATTTTTGGACCCAGCTAATTAGGAAATGTATTTTACCTGGTGTATATATTTATGACAAGGGTTTTTAGATTTTCATTTTTTCAAGTGAGAGGAAGGGGAATGGCAAGGAGAAATAGAGTTAAAGTATCCAAAAAGAAAAAGGGAGGTCACTGAGGCACAAGTTTAAAAAGTACAGAGAAAAGGACAAAAAGGGTAGACATGCAAGACAGTTTTGAAAGCTAGTTTCATTTTATATACATGAAAAGAAAAGTAATCCCTACATAATATTACATTGCAGATAAATGTATAAACCTCTTTCTGTTCTATCCTGTATGCATAAATGCTCATTCTATCTGCTCTCTTTTGTTTAGTTCATAAATAGAAAAGTATAAAAATTATGCATCGTTACAGACATGTACTCTCTATGTGAACAAAGCAATTTATGTGCTACAGATAGTTTCCACACCAGGAAATGAAATCACAGATCTAGACAAAGCCATAACTGTGTGCAATGTCCATACATATAAGAATGTGTACATACAGCCAGAGAAAGCAAGTTCCACTACATCATTATAACCTATATAACACTTAAGGTTTATAGCACCCTTTACATAGATTATCTCACTTATGTCTCCCAAATTTGTTTAAGTAGAACATACTATTCCCATTTTCTAGATAAGGAGACTGAGGCTTAGAGAGGTGCGCTCAAGGTTACACAACTATTAGCTATCAGAAGGGAGGAAATTCAAACCAGGATTCCAAGCCTAGATCTTTGCCCATTTCAGCAAAGTTCTGTAGCAAACTTTACTGTGCCACCCCATTCACTTTGTAATCCAAATGATCAGCATCACCATTCTCTAATTCTACTTCCCCAGTTCTTTCCTCTGTCACATTATGCCACACGTTAGCTTCCTTCATCAGATCAAAGATTTACAGTTCAAAATTTTGAGTCCTATCCATTTTACAGATGAAAAAACTGAGGCCGAGAAAGGGAAAGTAATCTACCCAAAGTCATATGAAGAGTAATTGGCTGCCAAATTTTCAGGGCACATTCCGTGACTCCCAGTCCAGTGATCATTCCACTGCTTGGGTACAGTAAAAAAATCAACAAACTTTGAAAAGGATGTGTGGTGAGCTTTTTCTTCTCAAAACGCAGCCAGGTGATAAAAGTTCAGATCTTTTATTATCTCCAATATAGCCCGGTTAGCTTAGAGGCCTATCTCTCTGCTTGGTTCCAAGAGCTCTCTCCGAATGTCGCCAAATCCAAAGGTTTTGTCCTTCAGCCTCCAGCCAGCTCCACTCTTCATGTCATTCCGGTGAAATCTCGACTTGTAGCTTCTTCACTCTGAAGAACTTCTTTGACTGGCCCAATGAAGTTCTATTTATGCTCCTTCAAGAGAGGGATTGTGGGTTTTCTCCCATAGTGCTCTCTGGCCCAAAGAGCTTCAAGGGAGGTGTGAACTCATTGAACTCCAATGAGTAAAGGTGTGAACACAAGCCTTGTATTAATTAGTTATACTTAGTACCTTGTTTCAGGTTCTGCCCAAAACATCTTCTTGAAAGATTAGATCAACTCTAATTAGTTAGCAGTTAGTAAGGATTCTAACAAGGATGGACATATGGAGGTATCTGGGAAGCCATCACAGTCAGCAGTGCCAGAGCCTTGGAGTTCAGGATGCAAGTTTCACCAGTTTGCTTTCTTCAGAGGCTTGATTGTTCATGAAGATGTGCCACCACAACTGGAAATCACCTTAAAAGAGGATTTGGCAAGAATCGGTTGGAACTCTAGCTTAGGGACTTCATTACTGGACAAGATGCCAGCTTATTGCAGATGTTTATCTTGATTAGATAACTCTGATACCGTCACAGAACAAGAAGATAAGAATATGATAGCATTTTATCAGGTATTCTCTAAGGGGCTGCCACCAAGGGAACATAAAGCACAAAAAGTCTCCATGATTTGTTTCAAAATTTTCCTAAAGGACAACAAGTTGCCATCCAGTCTCCCCATGGTTTTCATGCCCACTGCTGAAGCCAGAAGCAAAGTAGATTATATTTGTGGGGTCTCATGGAAGACTGCCTCTTGGGATATTTGATATTTTTTCCAAAATCAACGAATAGAATTGACGTGAATACAGGTCTAGATTTAGAAAAACAACAAATTTGGAGAACAGATCAAGAAGAGAGAACATAAGAATAATTAGGCTACCTAAAAGCTGTGATCAAAAAAGAAAATCTGACATAATATTAAAAGAAATAAAAGGAAATTGTCCTGGAGTGACAGAACAAAAAGGAAAAGTAGAAATTTTAAAAATCTATCAATCACTCCCTCAAAGAGATCTTACCAGGAAAACACAGGAATATTACTGCTAAATTTTAAAACCCTCAAATCAAAGACAAAATGTTTAAAATAAACAAAAAACTCAATACAAATATTCAAGAATTAGAATTAAAACTATACAAGATCTATCAGCAGCTACATTAAAAGACCACAGGTCTTAGATTATTATATATTGAATCAAAAGAACTAGACCTGTAACCCAAAATATTATATCCAGAAAAACTAGCATAATATTGAGCAAAAGAATGGATGCATTCGCTGAATTCACAACTTTTAAGGATTTTGTCTCAACCAAATACGAACCTAATAGAAAATTTACATTAGAGCCAATATCAAAAACTAATTTCTTTTTTTCTTGAAGCTTTTTATTTTCAAGACATATATAATTTTTCACCTTTGAACCTGGCAAAACCTTTGTTCCGATTCCCCCCCGCCCCAGTTCCCCTAGATGGCAAAGTAATTCAATATATGTTAAATATGGTAAAATATATGTAAATCCAATATTTATATGAATATCTTGCTGCACAAGAAAAATCAGATCAAAAAAGAAAAAAATGAGCTAGAAAACAAAATACAAGCAAACAACAACACAGAGTGTGAGAATGCTATGTTGTGATCCACACTTAGTTCCCACCCACATTCTCTGGGTGTAAATAGCTCTCTTCATCATAAGATCATTGGAACTGGCCAAAGACTAATTTCAAGGGATTCAATAACGACAAATTGTAAGACATATGTCTAAGGCTGACATTAGTAATTGGGTAGTGCAAAAGAATGACTGGGGCAGGGTTGAGTACAATTTGACTCTAAAAAGAAACATTGTGTCAAACTGGCTTAGATGATAAGAAAAGATAATGAAGAATGTTAGAGGGGATGTGGGAAAACTGGGACACTGATATATTGTTGGTTGGAACTGTGAACGAATCCATTCATTGTGGAGAACAATTTGGAACTACGCTCAAAAAGTTTTCAAACTGTGCATACTCTTTGATCCGGCTGTGTCACTACTGGGCTTATATCCCAAAAAAGATCTTAAAGGAGTGAAAGGGACCCACATGTGCAAGAATGTTTGTGGCAGCCCTTTTTCGTAGTGACCAGAAACTGGAAACTGAATAGATGCCCATCAGTTGGGGAACTGCTGAATAAAATATGGTTTATGAATGTTATGGAATATTATTGTTCTGTAAGAAATGACCAACAGGAGGATTTCAGAAAGGCCTGGAGAGACTTACATGAACTGATGCGAAGTGAAATGAGCAGAACCAGGAGATCATTATATACTTCAACAACAAGACTATATGAGGATCAATTCTGATGGACGTGGCCCTCCTCAACAATGAGATGAACCAAATCAGTTCTAATTCTTCAGTGATGAAGAGAGCCATCTACACCCAGAGAGAGGCCTATGGGAAATGAGTGTGGAACACAACATAGCATTCTCACTTCTTTTGTCGTTGTTTGCTTGCATTTTGTTTTCCTTCTCAGGTTTTTTTTTTTTTTCTAGATCCAATTTTTCTTATACAGCAAGATAACAGTATAAATATATATACATATACTGGATTTAACACATATTTTAACATATTTAACATGCATTGGACAACCTGTCATCAAGAGGAGAGGGTAAGGGGAAGGAGGGAAACATTTGGAAAGAAAGTTTAGCAAGGGTCAATGTTGAAAAATCACCCATGCGTATATTTTGTACATCAAAAGCTTTAATAAAAAAGGAAAAAAATAAAATAAAATAAGGTCTTCAAAAAAATAAATAAAAAACAACATTGTTTAGGAAAAACTAAAAACAGTAATTATGCAATACAAATAAAGTGTGATAGAACCCCCCAAAATCTATAAAGAAATAAGGGGGGAGGGAATAGGATAAGGTGGGGTACAGAAGGATGTGTAGATTCATGGCAATGGGACAAAGTGTGTAGATTAATGGGAAAAGAATTAAGAAGGAGGAAAAGGAGAAAGGAGAAGATAAGGGACAGATCCATGGGTGGGGGAGGTTAAGTAATAGCAAGTCAAGATAAGGAGTAGAACTAAAGCAGAAGAGTCAGCAGGGACAGGAAAAAAGAGATAAAAACAAATACACTAACAATGATCAGGAGTAGAATTTATTAGAAAAAAATGTTGGGCTAGTAATTGTTGATCTGAGATAAAGTGAAACTTAAATATTCAACCAAAAGAGAAATCTACATTATATGTCAGCCATATTAATATTGTTTTAGATCCATGTCTATCTATGTGTAAATACATACATGTGTGTATGTAGGTATTAATTTAGGTCTATATATGTATATGTGTGGTTGTTGGTGTTTCTCTTTATATATACATATGTATGGATACATAAATATAGCCATACTTAACTGCAGCCTTCCTACAGGATGTGAAGGGATGAAAGCAGGGGGCTTGGGTGGGGGGGGGGCGGCGGGCGGAATAAAAAATACACAGAAGAGAACAAAAGAATAACTTTAAGGGAAGCAAAGAAAAGACAGACAGTCATGAGTATAATGGCTTCTATTATCATGTATGCTTTCTTTAAATGGAAATTTATTTTTACACACTTTGAATCCTCCCTGAGGGCATATTATTGGCTACTTGAGTTGTGTTCTTATTTATCTAAAATGTGACTATGTTTACCAAGCTACAATTTCCTCAAATTCTAAACACGAAATCTTTCAGCCAGAATATAAGGGTATAATCTCTATTAATCTTAATGAAAAATAAGACTACATTTAGAAAGTACATTGGCCTTCTCAAAGTAGAACTTTAATCCACACAAAAAGACAATGTTCAGGAACTGGCTTTTGGTAGGCAACCAATTCAAATTAACCTCCTCAGTTTTCTCATCTGGAAAAGGAGATTGATGGGATGAGACATCTCTCAGACATCTTTAACGCCTCAAGTTTATGCTGCAACAATTAATGTGCAAGTGAATCTGTGGTATCTTCAATTTGAAAGCTCCCTGAAATGATAAAGATTACAATCCACCTGTTCCTACCAATTTTGCTCAAGCTTTTTGTCTATTTATATTATCTATTTTAAATATACATACTGATAGATCTCTCTATATAACACACATCTAACTGCATGCTGAAATTAGGCAACAGAAATATCTTATTTAGTCTTTCTTGTGAGGATGGAGATGTCAGCCTGCAAACATCTGAGGCCTGATACAATCAACACAATAACATCCACAAAGAGGAGACTCTCTAAGACTTTGCCATCTAAAGGGAATTCCAGTTTGAATTCTGGACTGTATTTCTTCCATCTCAGTGGCAAACATATTCAGTGAGCACACGTTTCCCTATCACAGATATGATATTTCATATTCCTATTTCATATCTGTGATCAGAGGGTCACTGAGCAGGATTATGTATGTTTTTTTTCATCTTTCATGGAATCTTGCATGATTCTTTAAGTATAGCTAAGAGATATCTTGTTGCTAAAGAACCTGTAAGGGTACTTTTTGCTTTATAGAATGAATGAATGCATTGTTTTTTCATAATCAGCAAATAATAATCAGATTGGTATTTTATGTGTTTCAGTGAATTATGAAATATTAAAGATATGGCTCCCACTGTTGAATAGCACTTGGGCAGAATTTCCTGTTCCTTTTTAATATCCACATTAACAATGACCATGATTTTTAAATAAATTAATTTCATAAAGATTTTTTTATACATGGAACAGCAGACATTAAGGTCAATAGCTATTGATCTTCTCTTGGTGACCTTTATTCACTATTTAAAAGTGCAAGATTCCTTTCATATCTATGATATCTTTCTTTCCCATAACTACCTCGTATAGTAATGTCTCTTTTGAAGTCCCCTTGGGTTTCCTCAAACGCATTCTGTCTCTAATACAGCTCCTTTTCCTTTCAACTCTTTAGCTGCATTTCTCATTTCTCCATAAGCAGAGTCAGAACTAAGATATAAGGGCCCACGCATGGGCAACTAGGAAGAGAAACAGATAGAACACCAGGCCTTTAGTCAAAGGACCTGAATTTCAATTTAGCCTCAGACACTAGCTGTTTAACCTTAGGTAGCTATTTGAATGCCATTTGCCTCGGTTTCCTCATTTGCAAAACAAGCTGGAGAAGGAAATAGACTACTTTATTATCACTGCAAAGAAAACTCTAAATAGGGTCACGTAGAATAGAACACAATGGAAAATAAGCGAATAAAAACAAAATGATGATTCCTGTCTTTGGTGAAGAAAAATTTAGAATGTCCTTTTTTGCATTTTTAAATTTTTCATCTATTTATATACCATTTCATCATCTTTTCATCCTTGAATACCTTTGGGATGACTTTCCTTAGCTGAAAATATTGCCAAGTTTCTTTTTTTCCTACTTAATAGTATTTTATTTTTTATCCACTTATAGGTAAAGCGTTTTCAACATTGACTTTCGTAAAATTTTGACTTCCAAATTTTTTCTCTATCCCTTCCTTCCCTCCCACTCCCCCAAACAGTAAGCAATCCATTATAGGTAATATATGAATAATCATTTAAAACATATTTCTATAAGTCATGTTGTGAAAGAAAAATCTAAACAAAAACTAAGAGAAAACACTTTTAGGCTCAATAACATAGTCACTTTTTAATCTTTACTAGTTAAAATTTAAATGCCACCTCCTTAAGGCCAGGGAAGAAGAATAGGGCAGTTAATGGCTAAATACTGCTAACAAAATTCTGAACCTTGCTATGTCCTCACTTCAGCACAAAGACATGTATAGTTGGGATGGGATCAAAGAAGTCTTTGGCCTCCTCAGGTTTTTGGTTCATAGGAAGAAATGCAGATTTGGATAAAACTATGCTAGAAAGTCTTAGGAAAAGAAAATAAAAAGGTTCCAATTAATTATTTAGTCTTTAGAAATGGCTGCCTAACAAACATTAATAAGAAGGATTTCTGCATCTCAGAGTGATGCTAGACTCTTTCCTTGCCCGGCTCCTTTCCCTAGTTAACCAGTTGTCAAATGTTGTTGATACTACTTTAACATCATCTATCAAGCAGGCTCCTCTCTCCCCACTTATGCTACCGCCATTCTAATTCAAAGCTTCTTGCTTGGATAGTTGCAAATACTTCCTAATCCATTCAAATGACCCACTCTAACTTAGGATATTCATCACTCCATGGTTGTAGGTAAGCATTTTTTAATAAATATGCTATCCCTTTGTACCTACAGATTACTGATACACTTGATAGAAATTTGATAAGTATTTTTCTGTTGGCCTGAAAGCTGTCTCTTTACTTCCAGTCTCCTCCCTCTGAAATCCATCTTCCGCAAAGCTGCCAACATAATTTCCCTATAGAATGAATGTGTTTGAGGTGTTTGCCTACTCAGGAAAGTTCTGAGGCTTGTTATTGCTTCTCAGAAAAAAATATAAATGTTTCAGTTTATCCTTTAAAGCACTTCACAATTAGGTTCCTTTCCAGAATTATTTTCTATTTCTCCTCTTCAAGCATATTTTAGTCTTTACACACTGGCTTTCTTGCTATGACCTAAACTCAGCCTTCCATCTCCTGGCTCTGTGCTTTGACATAGGCTGCTCTATATACCCACAATGCATTTCCTTCTCTCCTCTACCTTTTAGAATCCTTAGCTTTCTTCAGAGTTCAGCTTAGATACTGCCTCTTACAAGTAGTCTATGCCAATTTTCCCTAGTTATTAAACTTCTTCTTTCCTTAAACTCTCTTGTATTTATCTCTAGATATTATATGTATAATATCCATATAATATAATTTTCCAGTATAATATAAGCCCATTGAAAGTCAGGGCTAATTCTTTTCTTCTTTTGTATCTCCATCACCTAAAAAAGTACATGCAACACAATAAAAACTTAGTAAATACTTAGTGGATTGAACTGAAAAAATTCACTCTTTCAACATTTAGGGAGGGGAAAATTCATAAAGGAGCTCATATAATTGATTTCTCAGTCATATTATGTCAGCCCAGAAATATTTTAACCGAGTCCCAGATTGCTCATCTTCCTCATCTGTAAAATGAAGGGGAGATGAAGACCTCAAAGGTCTCTTCTAACTTTAAATCTATGACCCTCTGAAGATATACTCTACTGGAGTATGAAGGAATTTGGCAATAATCCCTCTGGCTCTATGAAACCTATTGTGTAAATCCATTACCTAGATCAGAAAATTTTATGGAAAATAGACTGCAGTGCTTTCCTTGGAATAAAAAAAGTCAATGTAACTGCTCCTTCATTCTTCTTCCTTCTGGCTAAGCTTTACCAAGCTCGGTTTATTTAGGAGGATCATTTCCATATTCTCTGTCTTCAGTTGGAACAAATTCAATCTAATAAATATTTATTAAGTATCTTCCATGTTTTCAGAATCCTATATAATAATCATTAGGACAGAATGCCCTGGATTAGTTTACTGATGGCTGTGACCTCTTAACTGGTTCAGTAGAATGCAAGATCTTTAAAGCACGAAATTATTTTGTTTCTCTCTTTGTATCCCAACCTTTAGCATGGTATCTGGTAGATAATAGGCATTTCTTGAAATGAACTGAATGAACTTGGAACTAAAACCTGTCAATATGTGCAGTATTTTATATTAGCCTCAATGTTGCACTTTGCATTTGGGCAGAGTTTATTATGTAGTTTATTTTCTCATTAGTAACTTAACATTGTCTTGAATCCACTGTAGTCCCTGTCTACACTGTTCATTCAGTTCTATTTTCTGCACTACAAATCATTTTCAAGGTGTCTTGTCATGTTTATACTTTCCTGTGACATTTGTAAGTAAGCAGCTGAAAAAGCTAATGCTGCTTTAAGTGGGATCTGGCAAAGAAGGAAGGCCAATGGGTGGAATTTTCAATGAAATAAACTAGATAGGAGGAACATTCTTAATGAGGAGAACCATCTCAAGGTAAGGTCCATCCCCCTGCCAGAGATGACCACTAGGAGGAGTGGAGAATGGTATCAAGGGGATTTTGGCTAAGGTATAGCTGGGACTAGATGGCCTCTGCTGTGCCTTCCCTTTCTAATATTCTATTGCTGTGACTCGCCTTACCATATTAATAGTAAGCTGGTAGTAATTGTATATTCAAGAAAGATTTACAGTATTAAATAAGTTAAAATACATGTTAATATCTAAAGATTTCCTTAGGTCACCCCTTGTTCACGTTCTACTTGACACAGAATCAACTAAGGGAGAGCTGGAAGGCCTGTTTTTCTTCTTAGTTACATTGGGGAGGAGGCTGAACTGCTTAAGTCTAATTTTGCTTCCATTTCCTCTGCCAAAGAGAATGATTTGTGAACTGGAAAGAGCAACACAAAATTGGCTGATGGGGAATTGCCTTTGATGAGTTCAAATGGTCAGGCCCAAATGCACCCCCATCCCAGAATACCAAAGGAACTAGAGTGGTGTGACTATGGAGTCATTGACAGTGATCTTTGAAAGATCATGGAGAATTAAAGAGGGCTTATGAGACTGGAGAAGGGAAAATGTTCTGATTTTCAAAAAAAAGGGGAAAGAGGGCAAAGTTGATAAAATATTAATGAAATGATTCATAGCAAATAAAATAAAACCAAGAGGTCATACAGCAACATGTCACACAGCAACTACAATAATGTAAATGAAAATAAGACTGAACAATATCACAATTCCTATCAAGCATGATGACCAATTGTGGTTCTAGAGGAACAATGAGAAAACACACTTTCCTCCTCTCAGGAGTGAACAAATAGACAACAGGTGTGGGTCATTTGGTATACTGTTATATATTTTCACTTCACAGTTTGTTTGACTCAACTACTTTTCTTTATTGCAAAGAAATGTTCTTGAGGCTAAGGGGCAGTTTACAGGGAAGTGACAATAGTAGACAGAAATGAAAAAGAGCCTCAAGAAAATATTTCCACTTCTTGTTGTTAGATCCTCAGTGGCCTGAAAATTTAATTGGATCCACAGTGTGTTGAGGCAGCAAAAAGTAATGTGATCCCAAATGGCACAAAACAAAACACAGATCCCAATACTGGGGGCTGGAGACTTCTAGTGCTTCACAGTGGCCAGAAAGATCACATCTTTAATACTGAGTTTAATGTTCAGACACTTAAGGAAGGACATTGATAAACTGCAAGCTCAAGTATAGGGGTAGGGTGAGGGGGCAGCCAAGACAGTTAAGGGCCTCGAAGCCATGCGCTCGCTCGCTCTCTCTCTCTCTCTCTCTCTCTCTCTCTGTGTGTGTGTGTGTATGTGTATATGTGTGTGTGTGTGTGTGTGTGTGTGTGTGTGTGTGTGTGTGTGTGTGTGTGTGTATGGATATATGAAAAGGTTAAAGGGCCTGGAGATGAGAAGCTTTAGCAGAGACATTAGCTGTGTTTGAACACTTGGAAAACTGCAATGTGCAAAAGGGATTCTGTTTGGTTGCAAAGGACAGAGTAGGTAGTCATGAGGAGAAGTGCAAGAGAGGCAATTTTAGGCTTGGTAATGTTAAAGCTTTCTGCCAATTAGCATTCTCCAACAATGAGCAGTCACCTTAGGAAGCAGTGGGATCTCCCTCCCTGGACATTCTCATGCCAAGACTGGATGGCAAATCTATAGTATTAGCGCATTCCAATTCCATTGGAGTATGGGGTGTGAATGACTTGTTTAATTATGACAGTTTATGAATCAATGGATTGAGCAAGGAGAAAGAAACATGAGAGTTCTGGACACCTGAGGGTTAGGGGTGCAGTCTACAAAAAAGCAAGGGGAAATGGAGTGGTGAAAAAGAACAATTCCACATTCACACTTTGATGCAGAAATTCTGCATTTCAGAGCACTGTGAAACTAAAGAAGTGTACAGTGATATGCTTGGGTTCAAAATGTCAATTTTACAGACAGGACAAGGAGAAGGGGCTGAACAGCAGTTCTTACGATAAATTTCTGGCACTTTCCATGGGTCACAAGCTCAGTCAGAATAAGCAATGCAGCATGGCAGTTAACAAGGCTAATGTGCCTTGGACTGCATCATAAGACCTGTACCAACCCAAAAAGAAGAGAGGTGATTTTTTTTGGACTACTGTGTTCAGCTCTGGGCATGCCATTTTACAAAAGCTGGAATGTGGCTCTGAAGAGGTGGCCTAGGCTTGTGAAGGGATTAGAAAACATGTGCTATGAGACTCACTAGGATGTTATATTATGTATTATCTTGTAATACCAACTATTTCATTTAACACCCATTATCCATTCCCTGGATCATATAGAAACAACATTTCATACTAATCACCAAGTTCCTGGTAGGAATATTTTTTGTCGGTAATTAGGTACAAAAGACTACATGAAATTAAAACTCTAAGAAAGAGTATAATGAGTTTTTTAATTGTAGAATTTGATGTTGCCAATCAAGATTATTCGACAAAGTTTTGGAGAATATACCTCACTGTTCATATTTATAAACTCTTCTATTGATTTCATTGTCAGGCTTTGTGGCTCTCTGGTCCCCAGAAGTAAGCAATATCATCTTTTCATTCCTTTAGGGTTTTAAATAGCACATCTGTTATTTAGCAGCAAAAACACAACAAAAAGCACTTGCTTTGTCAGACGGGCCAGCAAAATTCAATGGTAAGTGACATTTGCTCCTAGCATCTTATGTGGAGGCTGCAGATCAAGATTAGTAAATATTTTCCTTCCTGATCTGGTTCAAAATTGCTTTCTCTTAACCTTTACCACAGGGAAAAGTAATTTACAGCATCCTCTTTGGAAAGCAGTGCCATATTGTTTCCTAAGAAGAATGCTCATATTATGAGATGAACCTCTCAGTATGTATCCAAGACATATATTCTGGTTAGATTTTTTTAAAAAAAATTGGTAACATGCAGTCTACCACTGAAAGTAATTAGCAGACCACTCACCACCTTGGAGATGTCTAGAATTTGCATTAGTTGCTACATTATTATTAGTGGGAAAATGAAGGTTCATCTATGACTCAAGTACAAAAATATTTTGCTCTTTGGATGTTTTCGGTTATGTATATATAATAAACTTTCCATAAATCATACAAAAAGAACAAAACAATGGCCTAGGGAATACTTCAAAAATGTCTACATGGCTTTGTAGTGTATTAATTAGTGGTTGTGAAAGAAGACCTTATTGCACTGAAAGAGAAGGCAGAAATGAATGACAAGTTGCATGATTGAAAAAAAAATCCATTTAAACAAGACCCTAAGTGCACTGAAATAGCAATAAACTGATTTCCATCCCTAATGCTTTCTTACTTAAGATAATAGTAAAATCTAATATGTTAGACCTGGAACTAACCTTAGAATTCCAGGGTTCTGGGGCAGCTAGATGGCACAGTAGATAGAATGCCAGCCCTGAAATCAGGAGTCTTCCAACTAGAGAACCTTGAATTTACATGTAATTTACATCCACATTTTTGGTCTCCTGCTTGACCATGCTGATAAATCTTGGATGACAGATAGGGACAGAAATAAAAGGTGCAAGAGGAGGTGAAGTTCAAAGCACTAGGAGGTAGGAGGCTGCTTGGATCTCCACAAGTACTCAACTGACCTACCCCCTTGTGCTTATGCTCTTGTTCCAGTGGAGCTCCCTTGTCACACAAGTTGTCATCATTTCTGCTCTTTTCTGTACAAAGGCCTGTGCTACCCTGCACTGAGCATGATGAGAATGTGTAGGCAGAAGATACAAGAACTACTTCAGTATTAGGAAACTGAAGGGCAGTGGTAAAATCGTCTAGACATTATTATTTTGCTGTCCAATTATGCAGAAATAGAGATAAGCTGTATTGTAAACAGAAGACTCACAACTTATCGTCCAAAAGGTTTTGCTTCAGAACCTGAAGATTTTGATAGCAAATGGCTTTAATAAAAATGGTTTTATCCTCACTATGTTCATATCTTATCAATAAACAAGTTAGATGATATTAATGTCATAGAATACTAATAATATTGTGCTATAAGAAATGATGAAATGCATCATTTCAGAAAAATGGGATGACTTCTATGAACTGACGCTGCAGAGCATATCTCCACTAATATAACCAGAAGAAAAAGCAATGTGGTAATGATAATACTATAAGAATAATTCACTCTGAAAGACTTAGTAACCGATGATACAATGCTTTCCAACAAAGGATTCTTGATATAAAAAACAAACCATTCTCTTTTTTTCTCTCTCCCTCCCCCTCTCTTTCTTTCTACCCATACATGCACATACGACAACTAACTATAAAAATAGAACTTAATGACTCAAACTGAAGCATTTCTTTCCTTTGCCTGCTGCCTTCCCTCCTTTGACCCTTACTTCCGTCTTTCTTTCCTCTCTCCCTCCCTTCCCCCTCTCTATTTTTTTTCCTTCTTTCCTAAGAAGCCTCATGTGGAAATAAGTGTTGCATAGCAATATTTCTATAATGGATATCTTATTTCTTATGCACTCAATGCGTTGAAAGTGAAAGGAGAAAGGATATGGAACTGAAAAAATAACTTTTTAATGGTTGTAATAGAGTCAAGAAAAAAATATAAAGACTTTTGTTTTTGCTGAGGCAATTGGGATTAAGTGATTTGCCCAGGGTTACACAGCTAGTTAATAAGTGTCTGAGACCCGATTTGAACTCAGGTCCTCCTGACTTTAGGGCTGGTGCTCTATTCACTGTGCCACTTAGCTGCCCCAATATAAAGAAATTTATAAGTCAAAAAGGAGATTTTCAATGAATGTTCCTAAACATAAAGAAGGGGTCAGGTCAGCAAAAAGTGTCTGATTTGGAAATGGGTCAGAAGCCATTCTTGTCAATGTCAAAAAGTCGTACGAACAAAATCTTTTCCCAATTTTCATAAAGTAAAACCAAGACAAGAATATATGCCTTGTTTTTTGTTAATCTTTCAGCATTTTTCATAAAGGTTCAGTGTAGAAAACTAATGTGTATTTGAATGTCGCAGGTTCAAATCAAGTTTGGTTTTTTTTACTTTGCAAACAATGTCAACTCAAAGCAACATGCTCTGTAACATATAACTCTATTTTATATGATCATTGAATGTGTGGAATATTTTGATACGTAGCATACACTGAACTAAGTAATTTTCAACTCATGCGAGAGCTACCAGAAACATTCAGAGATTAAGTAACTTGCCTAGGGTCACATATATAAAGTATCTGTCAGAAGCAAGACTTGAAGCTAGGCCTTTCTGCTTCCAAGTCCAGCTTTTCATTTGCTACCCTTATTATTGAGAAAAGTTTACAGAGGAATTAATTTGGCATTTACTTGACAATTAGGCTAAGGAATTTAGGTTTGACACAGAGGTATGAGTTCATCTGGAGACTAGCAAAAGATGAGATGAGTTATAGGATTTAATGACTTTATGTTGAGGGGTATTGAGGCAGCTATTTGACAGAATAATAAAACTCAGGATTTATCAAACCAGATGTCTCCCACTCACTTCAGGTGATTTTCATAATATATAAATTATAATGCCAGAAAAAATTTTAAAAGGATTGTTGATATTATGAAGTCACAGTAAGCAAGAAAAAACTAAAGATATCGCCATTTGAAAGAAGGGAGTCAAAAAAGAAAAAGGGAGATTTGAGAAGTTGTCAACAAAATAGTGACCAGAAACTAGATTTAGATTGCTACACTCTATGATTGACAGGTTCTTGAGTAGAAATAGAGTACACCTTGCAATAATGGATATGCTTAGAGTAGAGCATATCTAATTGAAAGGACTTTAAGCTCAAAATGAGAGACAAAGGAGCAAAATTGCTTACCTAATATTCACCGAGCTAAATATAAAAAAAAATGCATCATAAGGAGAAGAATAACAATAGGGATGCCTAGAAATTATAGGCAATGAAATCTAATAAGGAACGCAATAAAATCCATGGCTCAAATATCTCACTTTCTTAATCTGTTTTATTGATAATTTTGTCTTTCATAAGGTGAAAGAAACAAGGTGAACTACTTTGTATTTTAGACCTAATTCTCAACAACAAAAATAAGCTGAGACAGAAATGATTAGCATCTTCAGGGGAAGTGATCACTGCATCATATATTTTATGATAATAAACCGATATTTATATGGCACTTTATATTTCACAAAATACTTTCTATTTATTATCCCATTTCAATTGTCAAAACAACTCTGTGACGTAGGTGCTGCTACTAGTCCCATTTTATACATGTGGAAATTGAGGATTAGAGAGGCTAAATAACTTTCCCAGAATGACACAGCTAATGAATTTCTGGGAAGGATTCACTCAAAATTAATCATGACTCTATGCACTGAACTACGTTGATCTCTCAGAAAAAACAAAACAAAACAAAACAAAACAAAACATCACTAATAGTCATCATGGCTTTATCAAGAACAGATCATACTAAATTGGAATAATTTCCTTTTTTATAAGGATTTCCCCCCCAAGCAGGAGACCGTACTTAAGAAACTGTACCCTAAAAGAAAAGGAGGGAGAAGGTGTATGCTCCTGATTCCAAAAATCAGGACACAATTTAATCTGAATTACTAATATTTTCTCCATCATTTTTTAAAAGTCTAGAAATCACCAAAACAATTAATCAAGCTTTCCTTTGTAATGTTTATCAATTTCCTAGATGTAAATAATAACAATTTTAACAACTGACTCTCAAAAGAGAGACAGTTCTAGCCACTTCCTCCATAGCCTTGGAAAAGACATGGTTTTTTTAAAAAGGATGATGAAAAAATACCTTTGATGGACATCAGTAATTATATGAACCTATAATTTTGGAATTTTGATACTTCTAACTTAGCTCATGAATTACAAAACTTTTCTAACTTACAATAATAAGAAAACTACATTTAAAAACAAAGTTCTCTTTTGGTCCAAGTCAGACTTTTAAAGCCGTACTTTGATGCAAATCTCTTTCATCCAAGAAATTCTCATTACTTTGTTTGCTGAGCATATATATGAAACCACAGAGACCCATACTTTTTTAAGCACAAAATGTAATGATTACATTTGTTCACTTAACAATCCCAACCTTACTAGCCAGTGATGTATTTCTTTAATTAATATCAGCTTGTGTCTTGTAAAGTGTCCCATGTGTTCTGTAAATGTAATTACAGATCAGGTCTCAAGTCCATTTCTTATATTCCATTTAAGCTCATTTACTCAAGTCTCTCTAGTTAATGTGTCATGATTTGATGGATATTGAGAGGATTCAGAGATGCAAAGGAAAGGGGTGAGATAGGTTTTTCCTGATGAGCATTAATGGTGTACATTTAGAAGGCCAAAAATGGATAACTTTACATGACTGTACAACTGAAGAACACTTGTGAGAGAAGCATTGCAGATGTTTTGGAGGGGAGGAATGGAATTCTTTCCTTGACCCTGACACTCTCCACAATATATGCCTGTTCCTGTTGTTATTTTGATGAAGGATGGTGCTCTTGAAATCATAGAAGAACAAATAGGAGAAAGGATGAGGGAGTGGTCCAGATGCAGTGACAGGTGACAGTGATGACTTTATTAGAGTATGCAACTCCTGATGTAAAAAATAAGACAAAGGAACAGACAAAATCCCCTCCCAAAGCAGACTGCCAACTATCCTGCAGGATATAGTCTTAAGAGTCAGCCAAGGTACTAGGTAGTTGAGTAATTTGCCCAATACCACACAGCCAGTGTATGTCAAATGAAAAATGATCCCTGGTCCTTCAGATTCCAAGATTGGCCCTCAGGCCCCTATACCATGCTGATTCTCGGCTAAAAAGAAAGAGTTGCAATTCTACCATCAATATTGTTTCAGCATCTGACATTGTCACAATCTTTCTGACTTCTACATTCAAGGCGTTTTGGTGTTGGAATGGAGTTTGGAGAATGCTTTTCAATAAACTTGGCAAAACTTTTGTTCTCTGTTAATGACTGAAAGTGTTGCAGATATTGTTTGGTTTCCAAACATGATATCGGGCTGAAAGACCATCTATCCTCTTCTCATGAGGCTTTTTCATGCACAGAATATTTTCAAAAACAAAACTGGAGAGATTAAAAACTTTAGAAATGTTATCCTACAAATTTCAAGCGAACTAGGGGCTTTAATAGGGGAATTTAATTTAATTTAAATTACTCTCCATAATAACTGACCTGTAAAGTTATCATCAGGGGATACATCCCAAACAAGAAAATACAATCTATTAAGCTTTCCTAATGCAATAGCCATATTCTCCTAGTTATCTGAAAACAATTCCAAGATAGAAACTTCTGATTCCAAGATGTAAAAAAGACAGTAGGATGTGAGGTTCTGTCTCAGCCTTATTTTAACCTTCACTACATAAAAACAAAAATGGTAAATAAAGTAACAAAGGCTACAAAGAGATTATGAGAAAAAAGGAAATACTCCAGTCAAAGCCATCACTACTGAATGAACCATAAGACTCTGCCATCCAACATGCTTGCCCCAAGATTTCTCTCCAGATGATGACTCTAAGTGCTAGTTTAAAGGTTCTCTCTGGTTAAAGTTTCCTTGTAGTAAAGTTTCCCATTCTCTACCCTCTCCTCCAACTCCTCTTTCTATCATTCACCCTGCCCCTGCCTCAATCTGGCAATAGAGAGAAAACATTAAATGAATCTTTATTTGATGATAGGTACCTAGGTAGTGCAGTGGATAGAGTGCTAGGCCTGGAGTCAGGAAAAACTGGGTTCAAATATACCCTCAGATTCTTAATAGCTATGTGACTGGGACAAGTCATTTTTATCCATTGCCTCAGTTTCCTCATATGTAAAATAAAATGGAATAGGAAATGACAAACTAGTATTTTTGCTAAGGAAATCCCATAGGGTCACAAAAAGTCAAACATGACTGAAAAATGACTGCAATATCTGATGATAGAGGAATCAGGACACTGTGGAAGGGTTAGAACCTAGCTGCATAGAACTAGTTAGAACAATGTATAGTACCCAGCAAAAGAACTCTGGGAGATGACTAAGAACCATTACATAGAATTCCCAATCCCTATATTTTTGTCCACCTGCATTTTTGATTTCCTTCACAGGCTAATTGTACAATATTTCAGAGTCTGATTCTTTTTGTACAGCAAAATACTGGTTTGGACATGTATACTTATTTTTGTATTTAATTTATACTTTAACATATTTAACATGTATTGGTTATCCTGCCATCTAGGGAAGGGGTGGGGGGAAGGAGGGGAAAAATTGGAACACAAGATTTAGCAATGGTCAATACTATAAAATTACCCATGCATATAACTTGTAAATAAAAAGCTATTTAGAACAATATAGTATAAGGGGGAGGGAACCTAGTTTAAAGCATCTCCCCTAGAGTTTCTCCACCCTAGGGATCCAGGAAGAATCTACCCAGAGCCGTTAATGAGAGAAGGTTATTGAATTGAGTGGCAGAAGTGGTTTGAATAAAATAGGTGTCAGAAGATAAGAGGAGAAGCCCAACAAAAAAAGATAAATTTAAATCAAAGTAACTAGAATGCACAAATTATTTCAGTCAATGTACCAAGATATACTGAGGAATTGACAACTACAAAGTCAGAATTTCTGAAATAAATGAATTGGGAAGCTATTAACTATTCATAGTTGGACTGTGCCAATATAATAAAAATTAAAATATTACCTATTTAATTAAAGCTTTAGTGCTACATGCATCAAACTATCAAGGGTTTGGGTTTTTTATACATTTAGACAAAATAAGAGGAAAATTCATTAAAAGAAATGAAATGTTTAGAGGTACAAGAGAAACAAATGGGAAAAAAACCTGGGAATGAAGGGAGCCTTATTAAATTATCTTTGTTTCTATACAATTTTATTACTTTTTAATTTTTCCAAATACATGCAAAGATTGGTATCAACATTCACCTTTGCAAAATCTTGTGTTCCAAATTGTTCTCCTTCTCCCCCTTCTCCTACAAAGCAAGCAAACCAATATAGGTTAAACGTGAAATTCTTCTAAACATATTTCCTTATCTATCATGTTGCACGAGAAAAATGAGATCAAAAGGAAGGAAAAAAAGCATGAGAAAGAAAAACAATCACCACCACAAAAAGGTGAAAAAACTATATTTCCATTCATATCCAGTTTCCATAGTACTCTCTCTGGTTGCGAATGGCTCTTTCCATCACAAGTCTATTTATTGAATTATCTTGAATCACCTCATTGTCAAAAAGAGCCAATCCATCACAGTTGATCATCACACAATCTTGTACAATGTTCTCTTGGTTCTGCTCACATCACTTAGCATCAGTTCATGGAAGTCTTTCCAGGCTTTCCTGAAATCAGCCTGCTCATCATTTCCTATAGAATAATGATATTCTATTACATTCATAAACCATAACTTATTCAACCATTCCTCAATTTAGAGGAATCCATTCAATGTGCAATTCCTTGCCAATACAAAAAGCATTGCTACAAATATTTTTGCACATGTGAGGAAAGAGGAAAAAATTTGGAGCCCTGCGTTTTGCAGGATAAGTGTTGAAGGCTATCTCTGTATGTGTTCCGAAAAATAAAATACTATTATACTTATATATATAGATGAAAGAGATGAAAAAATGAGAAAAAAGATTCAAATAGATAAAAATATATCAGCTCTTTTTGAAGTAGCAAAGAATTGGAAAATAAAAGGGCACCAGTGTATTTGGGAATAATTTGACAAATGATAATACCGAAACATAATGAAACTATAGTATCTAAATGCAGTGGAATATTAAATACAAATATAATATAAATAATGGTATCTGAATATAATGGAATATTATTAAGCCATAAGACAAAATGGACAGGTTCAGAAAAAAATACTTGGAAGATTTTATGAACTATTTCAGCGTAAATTGAGGAGAACCAAGAAAATAATTCATACAATCACAAAAATATTAAAAAGTCAAAAAGCTTTGAAATATTTGAACATCCTGGTCACTGCAATGACAAACTGCAATTCCTAAAGACTGACTGCACACACACACACACACACACACACCCGATGATGATGATGATGATGATAAAGGGAGGAGGAGGAGAAAATTTAGCACAGTGCTTGGCACATAGTAGGTACTTAGTAAATTTTTCTTGATTGAGTAAATTAAATCTTTCTAATTCCACTGCCAGCACTCTATCCACTATGACATATCATTGCTTAAATGAAGTTTGTGAAAAAACACTATCTGAAGCATCAGTAGTATTCCCAGAAGGCAAATGAACATTAGTCTAAGCCAATACTCCAGAAAATAACAGCTCTGGAGCTGGAAGAAACTTCAGAGGCTATTTTATTTAATTCCCTCATTTTCCAGAGGAGGAAACCAAAATACATAGAGATGAAATGATTTTCACAAAGAACATAAGAAAAACAACTGGGATTTGAATCCAGTTGCTCAGGCTGTGGAATCAGTACTGTTTTCTCTGTATCATGTTGCCTATAAAAACAAGACACCTTTTTAAAAAAGAGGGAGTAGCACCATTTATACTACTTGCTGTGGAGAGTTGTCAGGAAATCAACATAATTTAATGTATAGAAAGATACCTGCACAGAGTAATAGCTCTTATTTTTTTTTGCACAGTTTTCCACAATACTTTACATGTTCATTTGATCTTCCCAACAGCCCTGTAAAGTAGGTTCTAGAATTAGTTCCATTTTACAGATAAGAAAACAAGCTAAGAGAAGTTAAAAGACAGCAGCACCATTTGAGCCTTTCATCTCCTCTGGCCCCAGGTCTCTATGAATTGTGCCACCAGTATGCAATAGGGTAGTATAGACTTGTAAACCAATAGTAATAGTCCATCATTAACCTTTGCTCATAAAGTTATAGCAAGGAATGGGGAAAAAGGGGGAATAAGGGCTTATTAATCTGTTGATGGCTAAAGAAATCTTGATGAACTTCAAAAACTGAAGACTAAAATATACAAATCTATTTAGAAAAATTATAGCAGAGTATATACGTCAATAAGGGATTTAATTAAATTACTGGTCAATATCAGTTGACTAAGAATTCATATAGAAGCCATTTTCATCACTCCAACGAAGAGACCAACCATATCTAATCACTATTGGTTTTAAGTAGGATGAATCCAATTACACATCCCATTACTGTTAGACCCTAGGATTCAAAATGTTTAGCCACCCATCTAGTGTTACCATGATCCAGCAAAGGTTAGAGAAACAGAGATAATCCTTCTAGATTATAGCAAAAGAAGACCATAGGACTCACAGCTAGCAAGGCTCTTAGAGATAACCTCATCCCACTCTTCATTTTATTGCAAAAGGGCCTCAGGCCCTGTCAGTCATTCAAGATCAGATGGATTGCAGGCAGTCAAACCAGGTTATCTGATTCTCATGCTCCAAAAGTGAGCTCCCCCCTTATATGCCAACTTCCATAATGGCCATTGGAAACAGCACTGGGGATGGAGTCAGAGGCCAGCCTTCACATTCACACTCATGATCTTAGCATTGAATTCTTTAGGACTCAGTTTACTCTGGAAAAATGGAGGTTAAATTAGATGAACACTGGTCTTACCTATGTCTATATTTATACTCTCAACATGCTCCTATAAGGCCACAGGACAGCTCAGTGGCTCAGTGCATAGAGCATCAGACCTGGGGTCAGGAAGACTTATCTTCCTGAGTTTAAATACGGCTTTAGAGACTTACTGTGTGATATTGGGCACATTACATAACCTTGTTTGTCTCAGTTTCCTCTTCTGCAAAATGAGCTAGAAAAGGAAATAGTAAAAACTCTTGCACAAGAAAACTTAAAATGGGATGATGAAGTACTGGACACTATCTAAATGAGTGAACAATGACAAAAGAGTTCTATGATCACAAATTTGTAATTAATATCTTCTAAAGACACTCTGCTTTTCTTTACACACAGGCATCCATTAAATGGAGACATTCCCTGATGAGACACATCCCCTGAAAGCAGCTAGGCTTCTTTTATAGGTCAGGGGAAGGACAAAATTCCAATCTCTAAAGCCATTTAACCAGAGGAATCCCAGGTCAATATGATGAATTTCCCAGTCAACCTGATTAGATAACAATTTACGATCCTTGTTTGGAGGGGTACCCCTTCATGAAGCTGGGCCTATCATTAGTACCCTACTTAAAGGATATGGCTCCTAATACTGGGACTGACTCTAAGATGACTAAGACCTGGGGAGAGACTTCTGAGAGATGTCACCTCCTCTTCTTGGTCTATAAAAGAGTTCTACAAAGATATTCTCTTTCTCTTCTCTGGATCTCCCCTGTTCAGAAGACAGACCAGAGGAGCTAACTGAGAGAACTTGAGTTCTTGAGTGGGACCAGGAGCCTGTGACCCTTTATAGTTTTTTTCCCCTGAGAAACTGATGTCAACTTGTGGCAGGAGCACATTGCACAGGTCAGCATGTGCACATGGCCTGATAAAGTAGTTCAGAGAGAGTGTCCATGAACCCCAGAATCTTGTGTAAAGGACAGACTATTTTGAATTTCTTAAGTGGGATGGTCCCAGAATTTAGACTTATTTCCAGAAAAGGAATATTTCCTGGATAAAACCTATTTATGGGTATTAAAGGTCATCTCTTCCAACTTCCTTATTTCATAGATCACGGAACCGACTCCTAAAGAGAAGAGACTTGCTCAACATCAGACAAGTGGGAAGTGGAAGGAGCAGGACAGGAACTCAGGGCCTGCAAGTTCAAAGCCATCAAACTTTCCACTCTTAGCATTAAAGCTCCTCAGACATTAAAGCTACCAAAATTCCACTAAATTAAACCAGCCCTTGCATTGTGCAAGTATTACAATTCCCTAGTGGGAGAGATCACCTTCAAGTTCTTAACCAGAGGAATGATTCGAATGTAGAAAACAGGACAGGAGAAATGGAAGAAGAGGAAGAGCAGGAGATTTTCACTTTTATTTTCTGTAATTCAGCTTGGGAACTTCTGCTTTATTACACACACACACACACACATCACATATATAATTTCTTTACAAGACTTTCCCTTTTGCATATACATATAATAAAGGATGAGTTCTATTGCACCCCATCTTAAAGAGCATGAATAGGCTTTGTGTGATTTCAGTGGGCCATTCTGATCACCAATATTATTTTTAATTCTAAGGGCTAAAGTTCCCATAATAACTACTATTTACATTTATAGAGCATTTAATTATTTTGAGATACCTCCTTTCTTTTATCTGCCAGTAAGCACTTTTAGGGGATATTCTTTTTATCATTTTAAGGAGGAGGAAACTGAGGCTCCAAGAGATAACACAACTTACATGCACACACAGAACTGCTACCAGTATTAGTACTAGGACTGAGGTCTTCTGACTACTTCTGCTCTATGAAACCCCATACATACACGTGTGTGTGTGTGTGTGCACGTGTACATGCAGGCATTATTTCAATGAACTCAGTGTGGAAACTCTTTCTACCCATATAAATCTGGGGATTATTAGCAACTCTTCTAAAACTTCTAGTCTAAGCAGGGAATTAGTCGAATAGAGGCCAGAGAGCAGAAGGGATTCCATAGAGTGACCTAACTAGTGTGAGCTGCAGGCAGGACATGAGCATGGGTCTTGGTAACTCTAAGAGTGCCTTTGAACCTTCTAGCCTTTATCACCTTGTTATCTTTACAATCCCTCCCTTATTTGATTTTTTTTTGTAATAGCTTTTAGAGGACCATGGAATAATTATCTCCAGTTAAAAGAGGCAAAAGACTTTCCAAGTCACTTAGAGTTGGGGTTCAA
The DNA here is from genome assembly GCF_016432865.1 of Antechinus flavipes. Taxonomy (NCBI): domain Eukaryota; kingdom Metazoa; phylum Chordata; class Mammalia; order Dasyuromorphia; family Dasyuridae; genus Antechinus; species Antechinus flavipes. The sequence continues at coordinate 67,407,431 of NC_067404.1, read as the reverse complement.
ACCCTGGGCCTTCTGTCTCCAAGTACAGAATTCTTTGCTGCTACCACAGATCCCATATTCAATCCCAGTAGTAGGTGTGAGTGCCAGTCTCCCCATGCCATCATTGTATTAATAATCCCAATTTCCTTGGAAAGGTTCAGCCAGGAGTTAGAGCCACTGTTTTCCAGCTCCCAAATGAGTATGCAGACTGGAAGTTGAAAGCAAAAACAGAGGCTTCTGGTCCCTGGCATTAATTACATAGCCATACAGCGGAAAACATGCTACTGATTTGACATCAGAGAATTACGGAAACAGGGAGATTTAAGTATTTCTCCCTGGGACAAAAATTGCTAATGTCAGCCAAGAGAAATTTTATGCACCAGCAAAGAAGCAATGTGTTTGCCTGAACAGTAATCTGTTATCTGAATGGTCCCATTACTTGCTAGAATCCTGCCTGAAGTGTTTCTTTAGTAATGGATCACACTATTTGCATGCCCCCACCGAGCTCTCTCTTGTTTACCAACCTACTCCTGGTTTTTGATTCTGAAACTTCTCAGCTATGGTTGTGAGCCTGGGGAAGACGCTTCAGTGCTCAATAACAGCACCCAAAGAGCTGGCCCTGGGCATCACTGCACTTGATTTGTCTTTGGTCCGTCCATACCCCATTCTGTGTTTGTGTCTCCCCAGACTCCTCCTTGAAAGCTGTGAGCTCCTGATCTCCCCAAACACCCAAGTTTTTCATCTTCCCTTGTGTTTCCTGGATGAAAGAAATTCAAGAAATCAGCAACACCCAGAGATATAATTAGGATAGGGCAACGTGAATTGTGGTCAAGAACTTGGCACTTTAGAAGGTACTGAGGGGCATCTGGACATTGAAAGATGAAGTAACTGAGGACAGTATCTAAGAAGCAAGAATAAAGGGATAACTAGAAAGTCACCAGATGGATGGCAAGTCTTTAGACTGTGGCCACCCCTTGGGTAACCTCTTCCATGGTCGTGCTTTGTTTTGCTATTTTTCAACAAATGGAATCAGGGAGTGCTAAGGTCAGTCTCCCCTCAGGATTTCTCTCTCCATCCACATTTTCTTCCACTGTAGCCAGAATTATTTGCTTTCTGCTCTGCTAACACCTCAGTATGAATTGGCTTCATGGCTTACCTCTCCTAGAATAAATAATAATAATATTAGCTAATGCTTACAACGTGCTTTAAGGTTTGCGAGGGGCTTTTCACATACAAACACATACATTTCATTTGATTCTCATAACAACACTCATTCCCATTTGACAGAGGAAGAAATTGAGGCTGGGAGATTAAATGCCTTGCTCAAGAACTCATAGCAAAGGAATACTTGTGGCACATTCCAATTTGAGTTTTCCTGACTTGTAGTTCAGCCATCAGGGTATTATGCTTCACTGCCCATGAATTTGAATAACTGTTCACAAAGGTATAGCTAAAATATGGAAAACCCACTAAACAAAGCCAAGGTATACTAACTCAAGAATCACTATCCTTATTTTAGCAATGAGGGAAGCTACTCTCAGAGAGCCTGAGCAGCTTGGCCCAGATCACAGTAATTAAGCTTCACATTGTGGATTTGAACCCAGGTCTTTCCATTCCACATCCAGTGCTGTTTGACTATAACAAGGTCTCTTTGTGAGGAACTCAAAGAATTTAATTTGTCATGGTGGAAAGGGATAGGGTTCGTTTCCAGTTCCCACATTTTGAGTAGCCAGAATGTTCAGAATGGTACCTGATATGGGTAATATCTGGAAGCCAGTGAGAGATCCCTCAAATCTCCCATGTATCCAAGCCCTCTCCCACAGCATCCATTATGAGTTAGGTCAGTACTGATTATCCATCCTCCAAAAGCATCTGTGCTCTGAGTGGTATTTAACTCAGCTGAGGTGGCTATTATTCTTACCTACCTAATGGAATGGCCGCTGGAGCCTCCTGGGGGGAAGAAGTTTGAAGTGCTGATTTAGGAAAAATGAAAGAATCTTCAGGGAAAGCTATTAGGGACCTGAATTAGGCTTTTAGTATCTTCTTCTCCCCATTACTTTAACGTCTGATGCTAATAAAACACAGATGATGGCTTTACTTTCACTTTTGTATTTTTTAGTTTACTTTTCATTTCCAGTCAGTCCCTGGAGGAAAAAAATACCTGGCTCTGTGGAGTGCCAGGATCAATTCCAATGACCTGTGACCATGTAGAGTCTGGAAGAATGGGCTTGATCCATTCCCAAACTGATTGGGTGGTAAAGGAAGGCTGTTCTGTAACACTCTGGGAGAACAAGCAAAACTAGAAGTGGCCAGCCCTTACTTGCAGACTGCAGTTAACTAACATGGCTTTTATAAGTTGTTTAGAAAACAAAGAGCTGTCAGAAAAATATTTAAGTTCTAAATCTATGATCCTATATGTATACACATATCTATATACATATGCACATGCATATGTGTATAATCACACTCAAACATATGTACATATTCATGGCCATCCATCTACCCATGTGATATATTCCTTGGGCTCTGGGTACATGTAGCCTGACCTTTATGTAGTACCACCCTCCCTACAATGGGGTAGCCTCCTGAAAGTGGTAGAAGTACTCCCTCCTCCAGCTCAGACCACAACCCTCTCCAACTAAGTACACAGACTTTCATGCTTCCATCTCTTGGTGACCAGCCACCCAGCAATAAAGCTGCTTGAACAGTAGTAGTTCAGCTCTTGAGTAAGAATCACAGAGCCTGTCACTGCTCCATTATCAATCACAGGCTTTCCAGCTAGGTAGAAGCTAAGCCCTCACTCCACAGACAGAGATGCATTTGACAAGTTGTATTTCATATCAATGTAGAGTCTTTGATTAATGTACAAAGTTTTTGCCTCATGAGAAGCCCGTAAAGTTCAGATTCAGATACAGACACTTAAAATGATAAGCTAGCCCACAATTACAGGAGTAAAAGGATAAACAAGCTGGGAAGTGAACTTTAACAAGTGATGAACTCCATCCTGTCCACTTTAGCCCAGCTTCTTACCTGTGGTTCATGATCCGATGTGGAGCCTTATAACCAAATGTGGGGGTTGCAAAACTTACGATTTATTATCAGGAAATGTTTGATTTGTATACCGATTTTATATACCTATGTGCCTGGAGTTGTGCAAAAATTTCTCAAGCAAAAATGGGGCATGAGAGCAAAAAGTTTAAGAATCCCTGCACTATACTAGAACAGTGTCTCTCAATAGCTGTGGTCATTTTCTGTCCACTTGGAGGTTCAGAATGATCTTAAGCCCTTCACATCCTCAGTTCCTTTCACCAATATTTATAAGTCAGAGAGATCAAAAGCCCTACATCATCCTGTCTTCCCTCTTCTGGATGCTGTCCATATCAATGATGTTCCTAAAATGAGACTTCTAGAGATTGCTCCTTTTTGGCTACTGAGTTGAAAGGAAAAGGTGATCTAGTTCAATACCTCAATACCTCCTTGTTTAAGCTATGGGAAACTGAGACCCAGATCTTCCTTTAACAGTAGTCAGGACTAAGACCTGACTTAAGGGGCTTTGGATTTGTAACAATGTTCTTTCCTTGATTCCATGCTTTACCTCTGCCCATATAATGTCACCTTCCTGGCGAAGAACAGATGCTGCCTTGAGGTACTAACCCAGTAATTTTCAAAGAAAAGAAATTGAAAAACAAGCCCTTGGTTTGTCTTAGATCGAAACAATGAATCGGTTAGTTATTACTTCTGTTGTGAAATCCATTTATATCATTTCCAAAAAGTACACTTAAACAAACAGCTTTCGGCAAAAACAACTCTGACATGTGGGCATCACAAGAGAACACTGCCCCTGTAAGCATCTATTATAGCTATAGGAAATGATCTAAGCAGAAGATTTTCAACTTTGGAACAAGCCTCTTTCCAACCCTCCACCCAAAATCACTCCACTCACCCTTATCACTACCACCACAGCAACCCGATATGACATATGAAAGATAAATAAATCATTTCAATAGGGAAAAAAACATTGCAGAGAGAAATTCATTACCTATCATCAATGAAATTAATGTTCTAAAATAATATACCTTTAAAGTTCTTTGGTTTAGTTATGATTCCATTTGGAGAAGAGGAAAAATCAATTAGACATTTTGTCCATCACATCATCCAATCTTTATGATATTCTTTTCATATTTCTCTGTGACACTGACACCTCTATGGTACGTAAAGTTACACACAAGTATAATTTAAGGCTGTACAAAGTGCGAGCTCAACAAAAGCTGCAGGTGATACCGAATATAGATTTTTCAAACAGTTTTATTTTCACCATCTATTCAAAATCTATACTGAGGTGGCTCAGATTTAACAAAAGCTTTGTACCATAACTCAATGCCCTTCTCTTTGTCCATCATTCCCAATCATGATGTCAGATTCTTGATCCTTTATTCATTTCTGTCTTTCCTACTCTTGACTTTAGAAGCATAAAATTCATCAAAAGCAGCTCAGTAAGTGCAACTGCTGTGTAGAGTCATAGCCATAGAAGAAAATTCAAGGTAGCACATCACTTATCTCTGGATTTGGAGAACATCTGATTGATCGTTTCTATTGCCATCAGGTCATACTTTATTTAAATTTACTCTGAACAGACAATGAAACGGTATCTCTATGGATCATTCAGGCATTTAACTACATTGCTTCTACTTCTAAAGGTGAAATTATCTAAAAGATAAGATGACTTTATGAGTTGGAACAGGTCACAGCAGGTCAATGAGCAGGAGACTCTGATTTCAATCTACTACTGAACCTGGATCTTCCTGTTTTGAATGTGGGTAGAAAAACTTTCTCAAGAAGTTATTTTGTAAATGATGTTTCCTAATATAGCTATTGCTCAGTTACCAGAAAGTGACAATTACTATATTCCAGAGAGGTTTCTTTTGTCAAGGAATGCAAGGGGTTATTCAGTAAGATTATTGGGTTTCTAATTTAACTTCCCTGTTTTGATTATTTTTCCACAAGGAAAAGGAGGGATCTCATTAAGTTCCAAGCACCATCTTAAAAAAGATAAAGGCCACACTGGGTGCACACTAGTCAGTCTTTCCAAATTGCATTTCTTAAAGCACCTAAAAGTAGCTTAGACCCCAGGCAAGGCTTTCCTTATCAGTTAAATCCGGAATGATTATTCTGTTTTTGCTTCATTATCCTTTAGTCTCCCCTCTGCATTTGTCTTTGTGAGAGTCCTTCTCCAAGCAAAAAGAGTACACAAGTGAATTGAGTACATTTCAGTGTCTTTGGAAGAAAATGAAACAACTTTCTGGTTTGTAAAGATAGCTAATAAAGCTTTCCTCCATGCCAGGTGTGGTACCCTGTCTTTAATTCTTTTGTGATTACATGAAAGGGACATTTGGGTAATAGAGAATTAGTCATTACAAACCTGTAGAGACTGCATTTTGTTTTACTGTCTGAGTGATTTTTTCTAAACAGTAAATATTTAGTTGTGAAATAAAAGACCAAGTAGAGATTAAGAGAATTTCAAGGCTTGCAATTCCCTGATGGGCCAAAGTCTTCTTTTCTGTTGATCAAGTGTTTGACACTATTTACCTCTCAAGTGAATGGTTTTATATAGCTCTAATTAAAAATAATCCCACTTCACCCAAAACGTGGTTTCTGGTACCAAATATTCAGAGCTATGTTAGAGGTCTGCTGTTTGCCAGCTGAGTTTAGCAATGAGAAAATCTGTAGCTAACAATTTGCCTAAGGGTAATTTTGCTCCTGAACAGAAAGCTTGGCACTGAAGTATAATTAGCCATTTGCACTAGCTTATTCTCTCCTCTTCTCCTTTCTCTCTCAGTCTCCTCTGCTCTTTCTCTCTCTGTCTGTCTCTTCTCTCTCTCTCATCAAACAAAAATCTTTTGCTTACTTGTCTGATGAACCTCAACCTTCCTGCAATAAGTAATCATTTTTGTTTTGGTCTGCTGTTGCACAACACCAATTACTACCTATTTATCAAGAATGTTCTCATTTCTGCAGGTCTTTGCATTGTTCTGACTTTTATTGTCCTGCATTTCAAAAAAACAAGCAAACAAACAAACAAAACTACCCAGATTGGCCTGGGATTTGAATGTCGACACATTTATGCTTGCATTTCAAAGCTTTTCCAAATTCAAGTTCCTTCATCAAGTTCCAATAATCAAGTGCCTGAGAAACATGGATATATTATGCTGGGCAGGCACTGTCCTGTTTACTTCTCTAGTCTGTAGCAATTGGAGATGGTGGAAGAGGGTCACAGCATGATTTTAATCAATGTAGTAGAGTATAATGCCTTCTTAACCCACAGCCCTCTATACTTAGGATGTGTACCTACATTTCTTCCGATGTAAAGAATCATTAATGAAGCACTTGTCTGTGGGTAGTCTGACCACTGACTTGTCACAGCAAAGATCAAAATCAATACCAAATTAAAAGAAACAAAAACGAATAAGACATTGCATGCCAGTAAGAGACCTAAATAGATCACTTTGAACAAGATATCGCCACATAAAAGTTGGAAATGGATAGAACAATGGGATTGATTAAAATCAATCAAAAGGAAAAAAAGGCTCAGAAACTGTCTTATTCTACAAATATTTGTTTACCAAAAGGATAGACATGGTAGCCTAGGGCAACATGATTTCAGAAGATAAGATTTCTTTATAAAACACCATGGAAGATGGTAAAAGATTCTGAGTAGTGTCTTTCTCATTTTCTAAGAATTCATTATGAGCACTGTCAGTTATAAAACAAGGAGGAATAACAGAGGGAAAATAGGTTTACAGAAATTCAAGAGTTTATTTCAACAGAGGCTAGCTGAATTTCAGCCAAAAAAACATTCCATTTCAAACTGAATGTCCCAGAATCATCTTCACCTTAACATGTTCAAAACTGAACCCATTATCTTTCCCCTAAAGTAACACAACCTTTCTTCTAGTCTGCTAGGTTTGTAATCTCAGTATAATCCTCACTTTTCCCCACCTCACATATCTAATCAGTTGTCAAAAAATACTGTTTCTACCTTCACGACATCTCTCTTAGCTTACCCTTTTCCCTTACACATACGCCTTGGATTGTCATTTTCTCTTCTTATCTGCATCATTCCAAGGGCCTCCTAATGGGTCTCCCTACTGTAAAGTAAACCTCTCTTCACTCCAGTCTGTCTTCCGAACAAGTACTAAAGTACAGATCTGACCATGTTTTCCTTTACTCAACCAACTGCAGTAGCTTTCTTTTGCCTCTAGAAACAAAAATAAACTCATCTGTTAGAATTTTAAAGACCTTGCTAACTCAGCCTCTACCAATCTTTCTTGTCTCTTTAACTATCACTTCCCCTCTTTCTCACTCTATGATTCAACCAAACTGTTGTGCAGGTGTTTCAGTCTATCTGATCCCATTTGGGATTTTCTTGGCAGAGACACTGGAGTGGTTTGTTATTTTCTTCTCCAGCTCATTTGACACATGAGAAACTGAGGCAAAAAGGGTTAATTTGCTCAGGGTCACCCAGCTAGTCAACTAGTAATCTGAATCTTCATGACTTCAGGCCCAGCACTCTATTGCCACCTAGCCACCTTCATTATACTCCTCATATATAGCACTCCATCTCCCACCAACATGCTTTCGCACTGACCATCCCTCATATTTAGCAACCATTTTCTTCTCACATCTGCATGAAGACTCTCTGGATGCCCACTGCTAGGGCCTCCGTCCTTAACTAGATTACATTTAACTACGTTAAATTTTTTTGAATTTATTCTTTATATTTTTATAGATGTACATGCTGCCTCCTTGCCAAGAGATTACGACTTGAAGGTATACTAGAGTATATAGAGTAAAGGCCTGGAGTCAAGAAAAGCTAAGTTCACGAACAAAGGAAGAAGAGCTAAGTTCAAATCCTAATTCAGATACCTCCCAGAATCCGGAAATCTCTTTCTGCTTCAGCTTTCACACCTGTAAAATGGGAGTCATTATAATAGTATGTACATACTTCCCTAGGCTGATATGAGGTTCAAATGGAATAACAATTATAAATCACTTAGCACTGTGTCTGACAAATTGTAAGTACTTAATAAATGTGTGTATGTGCTTAGCACAGTGTATGACACACGGAAGACACTTAATCAGTGAGTGGTAATTGCTAGGTTTTTGTATTAGTAGCACTTCTCAATGATACCCCATGCCTCCTCCTCTAACCCCCCCCAAAAAAAACAAAAACAAAAAACCCCTCCAAAACAAGCAAAGAGTAAAAAGAAAAAAAAAAAAAGCTTAACCATTTCCTTGTAAGAGAGAAGTACAGATTAACAAAACAAATTGACATATTGGTCATTTGAGAACATCTCCAGCAGCACCTCAATGTAAGTTTCATTAAAGTTGTGCCTCAAAAAGGTTTTTGGTCCCGAATACTCAAAAAGTGCCTCTTAGTTTTTAAATATTGTTTACTTCCCCAAAAAGTACCACTCTGCCCTGGTGACATGCTCAGCGTTTTATCTATCTGTGGTTGGTAATCAAAGACAAATCCTTCCCATGAGGCGATTCATCAGCCTGTGCCTGAGAAACATGGATATATTATGCTGGGCAGCCACTGTCCTGTTTACTTCTCTAGTCTGCAGCAACTGGAGATGGTAGAAGAGGGTCACAGCATGATTTTAATCAAAAGCCTCAGTTGCCAGGTTTGCTCATAGAAGACCATAGTGGAAAGTTAAAAAGGGGAAAACATAAATAAGGAAGAGTGTGGCTAAGAGAAAAGCATGCTTTGACTGAACACAACAGAGCCTGCCACAGCAGTGGAAAAGCATAGACCACTCCAGGGCAGAGCTAGACAACAGCGTCACTGCTGATGACCACTGAGCCGTGGTGCCCTGGCCTCTTAACAACAAGTTCACAAGCCAGAGGTTTTCATCTTTGCCTTTCACTGATGTTTGAACATAGAGCAAGAAGGGCTTCTGGCCTGGATGGCAGCCAACTCCTCATGCAGGAAACAGTCACCCTTGGATGCACATTGTGTGAAGGTTAATGTCTAATGGCCATGCAGACTAACAGAGTTGATGTCATAGGGAGGAAAACCCCAAACAAACTCCAAACTCATTTCCATGTGGTGAGCCTGATGGAGACAGACAGACAGAGGGAGGGATTTGGAAATCTTTTCAAGTATGAAATTGTCCTTTGCATCCTGCCTTGGCACTCTCACTTGTTACCTGGCAGATATTTCCAAATAGGACAAGTGATTTATACAATTGTAACTCCAAGACTTAAAATCTTTAACAAAATCAATATTACACAGTTACATTTATCTTTTCCAAGGATGCATTTTTCATGTAATAAGCCCATACTTAGATCCTCAAAGCCTTAAATCACAGATCTGAACTATTTTGTTACCTTACATATTGTTCAGACTGGTCAGATTTGTTACAAAATCACATCTAGTTATATAGATTTTATGGTTTCCCTGTTCCCATATCAGAGAGTGAAAACCTCCAACCTGAAGGTCAAATCCAACCTTCAGTTTGATTTCATTCAACCCTCAGGGTAATCTTGCTTTGGTTACTTGTAAAAAAAAAGCTAATAATAAAAAAGAAAAGATGGATTTTTAGATCAAAAGGTTTTGGATATAAGTCTGACACTCATGCTCCCCACAAATAGCCAAGTAGCAAACAATATGTCTGCAACCTAGACAATCATTTCTTATCTGGTGGGTTGAGATGGTGATTCCAATAATATCTAAAGTTTCAAGAACAAAAAGGTTCCAAAATCTGTGAATAGCCCTTAACCAGATAATGATTATTTCAAAGCCTATGATAGGAGATAATAACTGCCTTAAGCCTATATTTCAGATTTTTAAAAAAAGGGTGGCCTCAAGGGATAGAGTGACTATTCTACATTCTATATTTTCTCCATCTTTCCTCCACTTCCCCATCTCCTCATGAATCTTTCCAGCTTCTCTGTCATTATGCCTCTTGCCTTTCTTTTGACTGCCTTTCTAACTTCCCTTCATCTTCTATTTACTGATAATTTCCTTTTTTCTCCAGTAGTATTGTTTATGCCAATTTTTTCTATTTGATTGTTCACTGGTAATATGTCGTATTTCCGTTGTACTCAGGTCACTTCTCCATTGTCCTCTGGGTAAGCTGCTACCCTAAATATTTAGAGATTGTCCTGCTTCTTTTTGATGTTGAGTTGTTCATTTGGTGCTTTCTTGGCAAAGATACTAGAGTAGTTTACCATTTCCTTCTGAAACTCATTTTCCAAATGGGGAAACTGGAGCAAATAAAGGTAATAAGTGTCTGAAGTCAAATCTGAACTCGCAAAGAAGAGTTCAACTACCACATGAGAAGCTGGCAGACACCTAAGCTAAAACCCCTCTTGTTCCCTCTAACACGTTGCAAATTTGGAGGCAGACTGTTACCATAAGCCGATAATGAAATTCAATTCAACAAGCATTTATTCAATGCCCATTTTTGCCCACGTATACCCTATAGAAAGACCACATCACATGTAAGCAATGCACACATCTTCTATGTGCTACCATTTGGGTACCTTTAGAAGGTCTCTTTAACTAAAAAACAGTGGCTATGCCCACTAAGCCACTACCCTTTTAAATGCTAACTTGATGGGTAACCACCACTAGTGATTCTTCAATTACTCTTTGTCCTAAGACCTTCAAAGAGCTCATCATTTTACTTATTCATTTCTTTCCATGAATAATCAATTGCATAATGGGAAATTCTCATATAGTAAAAGGTTGGATTTATTGAGTGGTTTTGGGGGTGAAAGGGTAGTTATTTGCTGGTACTGCCTTTTTTCTGGTGATGACTTTATAACCTGAGGAAAGGAAATGAAATGTTCATAATAGAAAATGACCCCATATAATCACATTGTGTCAACTGTTAAGAGTTTTCATTGGGAGTCAATGAGTATCAGAATTGTATGAAAAACTCTTTGATCTAAAACCCATCTTCCTTGAATATTTTTCAGCCATCATGCTTTTTCTAAAACATGCATCTGAAAATGCTGTAGTAATAATTTTAAAAATCTCATATGGTAGAACAAAACTAACACCATGTTCCATTAAAACAGCATTTTCTTAAACTTAACTTATTCTTTGAAATTATTCATTTTGATTATTGTGAACTTTTATGAAAGCCTTTCAAAAAAGTTATCATATAATTCCTTCATCAAGGAACACATTTTTGTCCTAAGTAACATATGATTGCTTTGTAAATATCAAGGACAGGCAAGAAGTGGTCAAGAGAGGGCTTGATATAATATTGGGCAGACTGGATTAAAATCCTGCTTTAGGTATTTTCTAGCTATGTGACCTTGTCCATAACCTTAGGTCTCTGCAAATCTTCATCTTTAAAATGAAGAAGCTGGATCCAATGACCTAAGTGTTCCTTCCACTTTTTAATTATAATGCCATAGGTATTGTTTGATGTGGAAAGATTCTTTTGTTTTTTAGTCTCCCACACTTTTGCCAGGAGAATCTATTCTCTTAGGAGAAAATTATCCATTTTACAGGCCTTGCAAAAGGTGACTTTGGGCTATGGTGCAAAAGAAAATGAGCAACTGGATCTCAGACATTTTCTCTCATGGTTTATATATAGATAGATTCCAAGGTTGTTTGGTTACAGGTTTGGGGGAACCCACAGCCAAGCACCAGCAGATCTGAGACTTTTTCTCTTGGATCACTTGTTTTAATACTTTGAGATGGTAGTAGTGCAATATAAATATAGCATAGATTCACAGATCCAGAACTGAGTAAGACCTCAGATGCAGTCTACTCCAGCTCCCTCATATTGCAAATGAGGAAACTGAGATTCACATGGGTTACCCAAGATTATACAAGTAGTATTCATCAGAATTGTTATTTGAATCCAATCATCTGCCTCCAGAATTGATAGTGTTTTGGCTATATCACGATGCCTTGATTCTCAGAAAAATGAAAGATTATTTCAGGAATCCATGTGTGTACACATATTTATTTAGCTCTATCCTTATGTTCAAGGCACTCCAGAAGGGACAAAATGAAAGAAATAGCATCTAATCTCAGGGAGGTCAGAATTAATCTGGGAATATAAAACATGCATGCATGGAAAGAATTTAAATACAATATTGGTCATGCTAAGTGCTAAATGAGTGGTCCAAATCAATGATTTCCTACCTGTAGATTGATTATTGGGGGTTAAGGGTAGTGTGGACTTATTATAAGTGGCTCAATGCACAATAAGCAGTTTCTTTTGGATCTGAGGCTCCAAAAAACCCCCAAAAACACATAGCTTATCTCGACAAATAGATAAATCTACTCCTAGAACCCTATTTCACATATACGTGTACTATCATTTTTTAATGGTATGGAGATGCTGTAGCAATTAATGAAAGACAATTGTATTTATTAAATGTTGTGGAATTCAAAAAAAAATTTTAAATCATCATATGTTTTCTATTTTTTCTAAAGTTTGAGACATTTAGTTAAACTTAAGTTTTATTAAAGTCATATTGATTCTATTTGTTTATTATAATCATTTCCAGATAAATCTGTGGTCCAGTGAGCCTTTTCTTATAACAAAGAAAAATAGGTAAATAAAATCAATAGAGAAATCAATCACATTTGACAATATATGCAGCATTCCAGTCCCATATATCCCTACCTTACCAAGGAAAAAAGGAGGTACATTTCTTAACTTCTTCACTCACTCAAAACTGATCATTACTACTGCATGTCATTCAGCTTTATTTTAATGTTTTTTTTTTATTTACATTATCATGGTCATATAGTTTTGTATTCTTTTCCTGGTTCTCCCTACTTCACTCTAAATCAGTTTACATAAATTTTCACATTTTTTTTCCTAAATTCCTCTCATTGTCACCCATTATGACACTAAATAATCAATTATATGACAGCTTTCCCATCTTTTCTCCTTTACTCAGTGGGCATCCTGTTTGTTGCCAGTTTCTTGATACCATAAAAAGTATCACTGAATATTTTGATATAAATGTCACTATACATTTTCTCTTTCAAAGGATACCTATAGCAAACTAGCAAACAAGTGTGGCTCTGTGAAATCCTCAGTCATTAAACAGGAATTCTCAATATGGGAACAATTCAGGAACCACTGGTAGAGAGGACAAATTCTGTACTAATTCAAGTCAGATGACTTGGGTTCTACTCCCATCTTCACCACTTAACAAGCTGTATGACCCTGGATGAGTCACTGACCAACTCTCCAGATCATCTTTCCAATGAGTTTGTTGAGTGAAGTTGACTTCTTAGTCCTCTCCAGCTCTAGAACTCCCAATGGAAACATTTTTTTTCACCAAAAGAAATAAAACTTGATAAAGGGTGTGGTGATCTTTTTCTTCTTTTAAAATAAGTAGAATAGTTCTCTCTGGGGGGAGAGGGTGCAGGTTTCTCGGGGAGGTTTTCTTGGAGGCAGTCTTAGTAGCAGTTCAGATCAATAATTACCCCAAATGCAGCCAGCTGATAAAAATACAAACGTTTATTTTCTCCTTCCAAAGTAGCCTAGATAGTTGAGGCCTCTCTCTCTGCTTGGTTCCAAGAGCTCCCTCCGAATGTCTCCAAATCCAAAGGTTTTGTCCTTCAGCTTGCCTCTGCTTTCTTCAGCCTCCAGAGCCAGCACCAAGTTGAATCTGTCTTGCCTCTGAGAGAGCCTTCTCAATCTTCACTGAACTCTCGACTCATAGCTTCTTCCTCTGAAATCTCTTCTTCCACCACCAGCCAGCCAAGTGGAAAATATTCTCATGAATCACTCTTCACTGGCTTATATATGACTCTTCTGAGAGAATGGGATTATGGGTTTTCTCCCATAGTGCTCTCTGGCCCTAAGAGCTTCAAGGGAGGTGTGAATTCGGATATCTCATACCAAACCCTGAAATCTCCTAAACGTGTGAACTCCAATGAGTAAAGGTGTAAACAGCATTTTATTAATTAGTTCTACTTAGGACCTTGTTTCAGGTTCTGGCCCAAAACATCTTCTTGTAAGATCAGATCAATAATCAACTCTAATGAGTTAGCAGTTTGTAAAGATTCCAACAAAAGGGACATTTAAAAAACCAGTTGGAAAGACATGAGTATACCTTATTTTGCATAATACCTACATTCCTAGAGTTATGTGTAAATCAAAGTTTAATCAAAGCTGACTTCCTTTTATTCTCAGTTAGTTGCAAATGTATTTTTAAGCTGCTTAATCTTCCCTTACTATGCCCTTAAATTCAAAGTTCCTCTTAATGTGGCTTTTTTCTTCCTTACCCTCATAATCATTCTATCAAGTAGTTAATGACCAAGAAATAAACAGTAATGTGCCCAGAAAGTTGGCGCTTGCTGAAAGAACACTTGAGTCCTTTGATAAAATGAAGTCTTTCTCCAGTGTGAATATTCAAAGGAGCACTGATTTAGAGCCAGAAGCTGAGTCCCAGAGAGATGAAGTGATAAGCCCACAGTCACACTACTGCAAATGGGAGAGGCAGGATGTGAACTCGGGTCCTCTCACTCCAGAACCAGCACTCTTTCACTGATGGCTCCACATTATCGAACCCTTGACATTTCTGGGTTTTTTCCTATACTATGATTAGGTAGTAGGTGGACCCACTACCCATAACACAGATGTCATAAGTTGTTACTCAGGGAATCCTAATGTCATGTAGCATCAGCTCAGCCACCTTACATCACACCTGACACTAGATGATATGATGGATGTCACCTGTCAAACGGTGTCATGTAATGCAAGCCCATTGAGGAAGAGAAACAAAATTATTGCTTTGCATGTGGCTAAGGACACCTGGCTCATGTTATCAAATGCTAGGTTTCTCTGAGCTGTTATTAGATTACTTCCCTGACCTTTTCCAAGTGACAAATAACAGAGGCATCAGAACTCATATAATGTTTATTTTCCATATAAAATTAAAACCAAGCAGGTTACTATGGTTCAAGATTGAGGGACGAGGGCAGAACTGAGTGATGAAGCTTACACACACCATCCCCTGTCCATCCCAGACTTCATTCAGTCACTCCCTTTAGAAAAATATACCTGACATATACATGGAACTTATCTGTAAGGAATTCATATTTCCAGTTTCTCTTCATCTATATACTGTGATATATAATTTATATGTGTGTAAATATACTCACATTTGTGTACATATATACAACACATAAGCACAACATGCAATATCATATATAACAATGTGTATGAATATTGCTGACATATACATATACATATTATTATTATTATTATTATCATCAAAATGCAGTGGCTTGAGAACTAGATTAGTTCAACTTTTACCTGGAAAACTTTTTTTTTACACTGACTATTAGAAATAGTTTAAGCAATATGTACATATGTAAGCTTCATAGATCTTTGAATAAGTTTCCTATGTCCTAAAGATAAGGAGCAAGGTCAGAAGCCACAGCCTTCTCTGTTGACATCTTGATCCTTTTGTCAATCTCAGAACAGCAGAATTCAGTTTGAAAACGACAGAACCTCATATAACTGTCCACATAATTTTCAAGTGAGTCGCAGAATGCCAAAGCCGGAAAAGAACGTAGACTACAGAACATTAATCATAGAAAGTCAGAATATGAAGGGACCTTAGAGAACATCTGATTTAGAATTCTTATGTTACACACAAGAAAACTGAGGCAAAGAGGGGGTAAATGGCTTTCTTACTCAAGATTTCACTGTTAATTAGCAGAAGCACTAGTGCTAGTACTGGGTCACTTGATTCCCAGAAAGTTTTCTTTTAAAAAAGCTTATTATTTATTTACTTTAACATTTACTTTAAAAACCTGAATTCTAAATTCTATCCTTCCCTGTAGCCCTTACCCCACCCATCAAGCAAGATATCAATTATGCATGTGAAACCATGCAAAACATTTCCATATAAGTTATGCTGCAAAAAAAAGAAAGAAAAATAAGATATATTTTTTCTACTTCATAGAAAAATCTGTCTTCCAAATCTTCTCAAATATTTCATGACCACCTAGTACTTTTGAAAAACTGTTACACAATTTGGTGAATTCCTTTTGTTCCTTGGCCCATTTGCATTGTAAGAAACTGATTAGTGAATGCAATCCTAGGTCTTGCTGAGTGAGATCCTTTTTAAAAATGTCAATAACCTACTTTTTATCCTAGAAGGCTCCCTGCAAGTTAGTTTCTCCCAATCTTTGTCCAGAAATTAAATGTTATTAGAACAAATGGACTATTCACACTGTATGTATCATAGATTCCCAGCTATTCCAAATATTTTAAATAAACGAGCAGTTAGTAGGCAGGATGCCCAGATGAAAGAGAAACACTAGGAAAAGGTAAAAGTGGGGAAGAGCACAAGACTTTGAGAGAAGGAGTCAATTGCAGTGTTAAGCAGGGTTTTCTTTTTCTTCACTTCTCCATGTAAGTCTTCCAGCTTACATATTGAAAGGACCAATAATAGTGTTAGAAACTGAAGCCATCATTATGGACTAAAAAGCAGCAAAGGAATGGAAGTTTTCAATATTCCAAATACGAGTTGGTTCAGTAACACAGAGGCTGGGATTTAAGCAAAGAAAGGACAAAGTAGAACGAAACAACAAGGGTGAACTAGATCACATAAGTTCTCTCCTAGCTCAGTCATCTGAGTGGTCCTATCTGATTTGCTGCTTCCAGAAAAAATTAGTGACCAAGTCACCCATGAGACATCCACTAGCCAGAAGGTTTCTTCTATTCTTTGCCAGTATAACATACTTTATTTCAGCCTAGCAGGGACAAGATGTTTTCTGAGAAAAGGGCATCATTAGGCTGAGTGTGATAAGCTATAAAGCTTACCAAGATAGTCTTTGGACATAAGAATTACAAATGGTGCCCTGCTGATAAAATTGGGAAGTGGAACACAAATGATGGTAAAGCTGGACAGATCTTCATGGATCTGCCACCAAAACCTCATTCTACAAATGGAGAAATGGAAACCGAAATTTAAAAAAGTGACTTGCCCATCAATTACCATGCACTAAGTTAGTGGCAGATCTGGGATTAGGACCTACTTCTCATAATCCTGAGTTGAATGCTTTTCCCACTACCTCATAAAATGCTATTCTCTCTAGCTCTCTTGCTGCTGTTCCCTAGCTGTCCAGGGACTATGCCACTGAAGTGTCCTACCTAACTCTATCCTCTATAGACAGTGCTCTATGTCTTATGTCTTCTTTATCCCTGCACCTCTCCTCCTCCCCCCCAAATAATATATTAAAACCTAACTTTCTGGCTTCTCATCCCACTCAAGGCCCAATCCTCTCCTAGATGACATCTAGCTAATTTGATCAACTAGTTCGTGCTACTGTGTTCAAGAGAAAGTAATAGGTTAGGGTATTAACTGCTTTCCAATTGAGTTGTTTTTCAATAAGAGCCTTCTGGAGACATCACACCTTTGCATCAAAGTATAACTCAAAATAGCACAGTCACACGTGATTAAACAAACAAAAAATTTCTATATCTTTATAAATTTGGCTGCAGCAAAAGAGTTTTTGTGCAGCAAAGGACCTAGGTTGAGGTCTGATTATGTGTGGCCTAATTCTATAGTTTAACAGATGAAAAACTGAAGCACACTCTTGTGACTGGCCCAGTGTTGTAAGAGGCAGAGCCAGGATTCAAACGCAGGTCCTTAGATACCCAATCTGGCATTCTTTCCACTGTTGGATGTTACATTCCCTCCTCTCATTTGAAAGCCAAATTTCTTTTTTGATTCTATTGTGTTTCAGCTGCATAAAAAGAAGGCTTGGTTTTTTTTCCCTAGAGAGGAAGAGCTAGGAAAGGTAGGCAAGTGCAAGAACCCCAAATGTGGTCAAAATTGAGAAGAATGGGCCTATCAGATACTAAGAAAAAATGGCACTGAGATGGGCTCGTCACTTACCATTAAATTCTGGTCCCTAATTTTGATCTGGGAAGGAAGAATTTCTTTCCATATGGGCACATGATATGTTTAGATTTGAGGGAATTCCCTCCCATGTGCTGTTAGAAAAAAGATGACTAAAGAAAAGCACATTTTTGAAAGGAACAGGTACCCTATGTCCCACAGATATGTAGCAATGAAGAGAAAAAAATAATCAAAATATCAATGGCTCCAAAAAAGGTTGGTTTCAAAGAAAAGTTTTTAACAGTTTAATCACAAATGAAGTTCATTATTTTACAAAGCAGAAAATTGTAAGGCAATTTTTCAGAAAGGTTAAAGAGAGCAGAGTATGACCATCCATTAAATACATAAAATATAATGAGTAAAAATTATTCATTTATTACAAATTTGCATGGTGCCCTTGGGGAAATCGATGATAATTTGAACCCTAAACTCTTCAGGTTTCAAGTTTGTTAGAAATCATTCATCAATTTTAGACATCAGTCTGTTCAGTCAGGAAAAAATTGTCAAGGTGGAAGAAGATACCATAAATGCTGAAAAGGGTTTTCCATCATAATATGATGGAAAGGGTGGCACAGCCTCAGTATGAAAAGAGCCACATTTAAATGGCAATCATGTGACTTCCTAGCTGCGTGACCCTGGTTGATTCTCTCACATCTTTGAATCTCAATTTTCATATCTATAATATGGGAACAATAATACTTGCAGAGAAGCTCCCTGATCAATTATTCTGAAGCTCATCTAATCCCCTAGGGAAGGCACTAAAAGCAAAAAGGGAGTAAGGCTAAAACATGCTGCCATGGCCAAGGCCCATAGTCCCAATGCATTTATTACTCTACTCATTGATTTACATATATCTCTAGTAGTGTGAGCCTTCAATGCAAATACAAAACCAACTGAGAACAGCCATGTGTTTAATAATAATTGTTTTAGATGATTGCTCTGAAAAAAATATTCTACAGAATTTACTTTCTTCTTCCATCTCAAACCCAATCCTTCCCCATGAAATTGTGAAGCCAGAATTCCTTTGATCCTAAGTCAGACACTTTGGCCTAAAGTTATGTTTTAGTACCAATGACAATAACTTGAGCCACATATGCTTGTAATCATAGTAAGGTTAAGTAAAGAAACTGGGAAAACTTGGACTTCTTCCATTTTTAGGACTCCTAGAAGAATAAGGAATCAGAAGTGGAAAAGACTTGGACATAAATTCACTTCCTTTATTGTAAAAAGAAAGAAACTGAGGCATATTAACGAGGAAGGGACCTAAGTCTTATGACCTCAAGTATTTCTTCTGTTACCTGGAAAAGGCTCTATTTCAAATCTCAGCCCTACATTTTGAGTTACCTTCATGATATCTTGACCTAGATGACCCAACAGGCACCTTAAATTCAATTTATTCAAAAACACATGCTCACTTACCCAAAGCCTGCCCTTCTTTTTGACTTCATTCTTTCTGCCTGTGGCACCACTATGATCTGCCCAACTTTCTGGGCCCTCAACCTTGGCATTCTTGTTCCCTATTTCGCCTCTGCTACTGAGGCCTGTCAGTTCTAGTGCAATAAAATCTCTAGGCCTTCATCCTTTGAGTTCCCCTGACTATCATCAATACCACTCACCTGGACTTCTGCACTCACCTACTTGTACATCTACAACCTTAGGGGGCTGCTTGGCTGGAAGCAGACAACCTCTACATGAAATAAGGTTTTACTACTGTTATTTGCCTGGAGGACCTTGGGAAGGTCACTTACCTTTCTTCACCTATGAAATGAGGAGTCTGTGGTAGAATCCATGTAAAACTCCTTTTAGGTCCTATTCCTTCCCTCTTCTAAGTGACTCTTCAGATCACTCCCAGGTAATTTTGCTAACCTGTCATCACAATCGCTGCTCAAAAATCTTTAAGTGTTTCCTTCGGGCCTTGTAAGCCCAGTTTAACCTAGTCAGCCTGACATTCAAGTCCACTCACAGTCTAGAAGCAACCTCCATTTTCAGCTATGATCCAAATGACTAATTTCAACACAGTCTGCCTTTCTGTTCACCTGGTATACTCTTGATCCCCACTGTATACCATCCATCTGCCCATCTCCAAAACTTTCCTAAGGTTGTGCCCCATTCCTCAATGATTTCTTTATTGTCCTTTCTTTACCTCTGCAATTTCTACCTATTTGTAAAAAGGCAACTCAAATGTCACCTCCTCCAGAAAGACCACCTAAGATCCCCCTAGAAAGTAAAATCTTCACTTGAACTCCCTCAGGTCTATCTTTTGCACTTCTTATGCTCAAGATCATACTATGAGTTCATTTTTGTTATTCCTGGGTATATATTATTCTATTGCCTGTCAACAAGTACTATGAAGGCAAAGTCCAGGTCTTATCTAAACTCTATATTCCACCTGAAACTAGCAAATCTGCTCAAGCAGATCTTAGAGATCACATGAAGTAATCTTTCATTTGACAGTTAAAGATGAGGCCCAGAAGGGCTCAGTGACTTTTCCAGTCACTGAGCAATAGCCATAATTGTTGTTGTCATTCAGTCATTTCAGAATCTTTATGACCCCACACGGGGTTTTCTTGGCAAAAATACAAGAGTAGTTTGTCATTTCCTTCTCCGTTTCATTTTACAAATGAGGAAAATGAGGCACGCAGGAAAAAGTAACTTGTCCAGGGTCACATAGCTAGGAAGCAAGTGAGGCTGGATTCTGAGATCAGGCCCTCATGAATCCAAGTTTAGAGCTCTTTTTACTGTGACACTTAACTAACTCTAATTGGTCAATAGCAGAGCTGGGAGCAGAACCCAGATTTGAGTCAGAGGATCTAGGTTGAAAACCTAAAGCTCTTTACTATTTGTGAGAACCTGAAAAAAGCCATTGTTCCTCCCTAGGTCTCAATTTCCTCATTTCTCAAATGAGCGGACTAAAGTCCAGCTGCTTGAACTGTGGGGTGAAACCCCATTTAGGGTTCATTACTGATGAGGGGGGGGGTCATGGAACTCTGATTTCTTCTCAATGTTTGAATAGTGTGCATATTTTATATACCTATATCCCCAGAGTCATGTTAACATTTATTAGAGGGGAAAACGTTTAAGAAGCCCTGCTGCTCCAGATGATCTATCAGGTCCCATCAAGCTCTCAAACCCTGATCCCAGGAGTCCTTGACTCTAAATTCACATCTCTTTCTCTTATAGCTTTGTCCACTGTGCCAAAAGCTAAAGAAATGTTTACTGGATGAAGTCATCTCATCTATGCTCCAGACTTCTGGGAAGAACAGCCTAAACTGTCCTCCAATTAGAAATTTCTAACCTAAGAAAGTCACTTTTGTCACTCATACATGCAGTCAGTCACCAACTATGTGACTTACAACCTGCCTTGCCCTTGCTTTCCTCATCCGTAAGATGGAGAGAATCACATTTGCCTTCCCTCCCCATAATGACCGCTATGAGGATCAAATGAACCAATGGGATCGGTAATGGCTCCAGACACTGAACTGTTGTACACAGGCAAGCATACAAGGCCTCCCGGCTATGTTTATCATTATCATCATTCCCATCCTGCTGTTCTGGCCAGGAGGAGTCGAGGGTTGGTCTCTGGCAGGAGAAGGGGAAAGCTGTGTCTGACATGATTCACTCTGCCTTCTCTGAGGAGAACCAGAGATGGAGAGGTTAATTAACTTGCCCAAAGCCACCCATCCAGTCCATGCCAGAGGTGGGATTAGAGCTCAGCATTTCCCACTCTATTTCCTTTCCCCAGCTCAATGAGCCATCATCCACACCTGCCTCTCCTTCCAGAGCAAACATTGAAAAGAAGGCTAGAAGCAGGCTCAGGAAATCCACAAGCCATTTGTGTGGAATAGCTCAAGTCAATTCTATCAGTACAAAAAAGGAATTCTGGAGGCAGAAGAACAAAATTCAATAATTTGTGGACAAGCAATTTCCTTGGAACATAGCATTGTTTCCTTGGAAAAGACATGACTTCCAAAAGGATTTTTCTTCCCATGGTGATTATATGAAAGGTAGTCCAGTCAAGCTACACAATTCAAAGATATCTAAATGGCTTACGAGAGCAGTTACAGGTATAGCAGTTACAGAAAACTGAAAAAAGAACATAGTGGAAACATGGACACATTTATCTATAACCATTGCTTACTACCTGAGAAGTCTCAGGTTTGATTATTTGGGGGAGATTTCTTATCACTACATTCATCAATTCTCATTGGGGCTTTTGTGAATATAGAGAGCCTGTGCTCATTAACACCTAATCAGTTGCCACAACTGTTATCAATTATGATGGTGACAGCTAGATCAGCTCAGCACTCAGTAACAGCTTCCATACATCATCTTCTTGTATGAGACCCTTACGAGTGATGACTGATGGAAGGAAGAATTCACTGAAAAGCTCCCCCCCCCACCCCCGGACAAAAGTGTTGCTTGGAGTAGGTTTATTCTTGTCACATCCTCCTGGGGAGTTGAGGGGGCCTACTGGACATTTCTTTGCATCCTCAGTTGCTCATTAAAGGTGATTCTAAAATCAAGTGCATAGCAGGAAGTCAACTTTAGAAACAGTTTTCTTTGCAAATCAGTTAAGAAAATATCCTAGAATATAATCCTTTCACCAAACTTTCTTTTGGACCAGCTAAGTCCACCTCTCTCTGCCATTCCTTAAGGGAGAGGAACTAGGAAGTGCAAGTTCTATTACATCCTGTTACAAGTCAACATCTGGAAATCTTTGTTCAGTTCTGGGAGCCACATTTTCGAAAGGATATTAACAAGATGGCCACACCCCGAGAAAGATATCCAGGATGGTAAATAATCTTAAGAACAAGCTATCCGAATAGTAAAGGAAGTGCAGATATTGGAACTGAAGAAATTGAAGGAGCCACATAGCTCTTTCTCCAAGTACCTCTAGGACTGGCTTGGATAGAGGGATAGAAGTTGTTCTTCTTGAGCTCAGAAAACTAAGGGCAATAAGTAGAAATCACAAAGAGGCAGATCTGGTCTTGGTGTCAAAAAAAAACAAACAAAACAACTCTTCCTGACAACTAAACCTGTCTCAAAGTGGAATGGGCTGCTTTAAGGACAGTGAACTCCCCCTCAACAGAGGTAATGAAACAGAGACTGGGAGCCATTTCATTTACTGGACATATTGTAGTAGGGATTCCTATTCAGGTCCAGGTGGGAACACATAAAATTAATTCAAGAAGTACCATGCACTTGCCATGTCCATGACAACTTCCGCCACTCTAATCAATGGATTTACAAGAAACCAAAAGAATGTAAAATGGAACAAATTTTTCAGCATTTATTCAATTATCTATTTTCATCATGCAGGACTGTGGAACCTCTACTTTTGGACCCCAATCCCTCAAAGAGACAGAAATGGCATTGAAGAAGATGACGGCAAGAAGTGCAACTGAGTAGATCAAGCAATTCTGGGGGATGGAGGTGACATAATCTTGATGAGGAATTGCTTTACAGTATATCTTGGGGAGTGGAATATCCTAGAAGATGAGGGAAAAAATGAAGGATAAACCTAAAAGTTTCTAAAGATCATGGAGTGGCATCAATAGCTACCAACCCACGTACCTGCTTTTTAATATTTATAAAATCTTTAGGAGAATGATCCATATATGCTTTAAAGGTTTCTTCCTTTAATACATCAAAAGTATAAAAAAACCATGTCTTTGTATAATTATTCTCCATAGCAAAGCACACGTGATTAAACAGTACAGAGATAAACAGATTCCACTGTCTTTGTTGACTACAACAAAGAATTTAATTCAATAGAACAAGACAATCTTAAAGATTCTCCTCCAAGGCATTTTATGCACTTTAAGATCATATTTATTGTCTTTTATCTCTTCTCTCTTTTTTAGCCAGACTCTTGGAAGAAGCTACCTTTATTTCTTCCATTTCCTTTTTCATACTCTTTCCTAACTCTTCTACAGTCTGACCTTTGACCTCACCACACAACTAAATCTGCCCTCTCCAAGGGTTCCTTTCATGTCTTAATTGCCATATCTGATGACCTTTCTTCAACCCTCATCCTTCTGACTACACTGGACACAGTTTCCCACTCTCTCTTCCTGGATGTTCTCCTCTTCTAGAGTTTCACAACACTGAGTCTTCTTTTTCTCCCTACCTGTCTGATTGCTTCTTCTCAGTCTCCTTTGTGGAATCTTCATCTGTATCCCATCCGTAACTATGGGTCTATACTAGAGTTTTGTCCTAACAAGATGGTCATACTCAGAGAAAGCTATCCAGGATGGTAAATAATCTTAAGAATAAACTATCCGAATAGTAAAGGAAGTGCAGATATTGAAATTGGAGAAATTGAAGGAGCCACATAGCATGTATTACTCATTTCATAACTCTGTACACTCCCTTACTTAATAAGGTAATCAGCTGCCATGGCCTTAATGATCATCTCTGTGCCGATTATCTTGAAATCCATATATCTAGACCTAGTCCATACCCTGAGTTCCAGTTCCACATAACCCATCACAAAATGTACATTTCAAACTTTATGTACCAAAATTTTCTAAAAGCATCTCCCTCTGTGTGTGTGTGTATATAAATTATACATATGATTCATATAAATATTATATTAAGTATATATATATAATAAATATATACATATATAAATTCATTATCTTCTCCCCCTGAACCTAATAGTCTTCTGAAAATATCTGTTTTTGTCAAGGGCAATACCAATTTTCTAGTAATTCAGGTTTACAACCTTGCCTTTATTTTTGCCTTTTTCACTTTTTGTGTCACTTTTTCACTCATTCCACATTTCTTATCATTTGCCAAATTAGAATTTGTGCTTCTACCACATCTTTTGCATATGTCCTATTATTTCCACTTACTTTTGATTTTTTTTAAAAACAGCTCTCCCTACCCTGATTAGTCTGCTATTTTAGAGAGTTCCCAGGCCAATCACACTCAGAAGACTAAAAAAGCTTTGACCTGCTCCATCTTAGACCTGGGCCAATTTATGCCCCATCCCTCTGCTCCCAGGGGGCTCACCACAGTAATCGTGAACTTAGTGCAGACCAGTGATTGACTTAAACCACTGCAGCTCACAACTCCTGAGCTCAAGAGATCTGCCAGCCTCAGTCAAACCTTCCCTAAGAAATGCAGATCTGAGCCACCATGCACACCTTTCTCTACTCAAATCCCTTGTTCAGGCTCCTATCATCACTCTTTTAGAATTGCAATAGATTCCTAAGAGATTTCCCTGCTGAAGTGTTTCCTCAATTCAAACCATTCTCCAAAGAGCCAAAGTGATTTCCTGTGGGTCAGTCACCTCCAGAAGGTCACTATTGCACCATTAAGTAGGGCTCTTGTAAAACTCTGGGAAGGTATAAAGGCATGACATCATCCATATGGTGCTCTGGCCCAACCTAATCCCAGAAAGACTTAGAATTATCTGGGTTGAAGCCAATTAATGACAATTCCACTTTCTCTGCCCTTTACTTAATAATGAAAAATGCCTTGAGCAATATTTTGACATGACAGAGGGTAAATAAATCCCTTAGAAGACTTACTGATTTGATATAGCAACTAAAGCTTAAAGTTATATTCGGTGAGAGGTCCAAGGAATCTCCTCCATCTAATGAAAAGAAAATAATCCAAGCTCATTATGATATTGATATTCTAGAAAGAAAGCCAAGAAAAGTCACTTTGGATGGAGGGGAGAAGGACAGCAGGACAGAGAGCAAATAAAAGACTGAAAAACCATAGTATCTGACTTTCCTTAGGACCTTCACCCTATCCTGTAAAGCACCATTACATGCAGTGTCTGCTAAGCACTGGCATAGCTCATTATTTCCTAGTTTGAACCTTCCCTCCTTCCATCAATTTACCTATTTCATCAACATACATCCAGTCAACCAATCCTGTGGTCTTGCAATCATATGTGATTCTTCCCTTTCCCTTATAGCCATTTAGATGCCAAAAATTGTCTATTCTACCTTTTAAAAAAATTCTAGAAGTGGTCAGATGAAGAGTCAAAAAGTAGTTATTCACAGACCAATGTCAGTATAGAAGAATATTTATAGTGGATTATCCTGGGTATTTATGCTTGATCCCATATGGATGAACATTTTTATCAATGAGTTAAATATAAGCATTGAGGGAATATCCACTTTGTCTTCGATGAGAAAGCAGGGAAAGATAGCCAACATACTAGATGACAATCAGGATTTTGAAAGGCAAGCCTAACAACATGAAATTCACTAGGAATATGGGTAAATTTTGTACGTGGGTGCAAAAAAATCAACTTTGCAAATATAATTTGGGGAGACATGGATAGACAACAGTTCTGAAAAAGATCTTGTAGTTTTAGTGGACTGTCAGCTCAATTTGACTCAGCATTGGGAAGGGGCAACAAAATAAAGCAAATGTGACCTTGGGTTTCACTAATGGGGCATCATTCGCAAAAAAAGTGACATTTCCAGAGTACTCTGCCCTTGTCCAACTGCATATGAAGTCTTGCCTTTCAATTCTGTGAAACATGAGTTAAGAAGGTCCTTGAGAAACTGGAGAATGTCCAGAAGAAGGCAATCAGAATGGTGATGGATCCTGAATGCATGACATGAGGTAAAAAGAAGTTTCAGTGGGTACAGGCAAGCTGTCTGCCAGTATCTGAAGAGCTGTCCAGTGGAGGAGCCATTAATTATATTATTTCTATTTGGCTCCAGAAAGCAGGCCCAGGAACAATGTGCAGAAGTTACAAAGAATCAAATTCAGGAAAAACTTCCTAGCAACTAAAGCTATCCAAGAGCATCATGGCTACCTTAGGAGAGACCATGGCTTCCTTAAATTCTGGAGTCTTCCCCCTTAGAGCCTCAATGTACAGCTTCAATGGTCACTTACTGCGCAAGTGATAGCAGGAAATCCTTTCATATATAGGGTAGACTAGATGGTCACTGAGTTTCCTTAGAACTCGCAAATTCTGTGATTAATTCTTTCATGTAGCCCGGCCTCTCCATTTCCACATGCAACCAATCATCCCGATTCAGGAGCCCGTTACTTTATACTTAAACAGATGTTATATAGAATCCCCTTACGAGTATCCTCACTCTCCTTTCTCCAAGTATCACTGTCCAAGTAATTACCAGAATGTACCTCTCTGACCATGTCACTCTTCCACTTAAAAACCTTCAGGATTTCTTTAACTCAGGACTTTTTGAGATGTGTATTTATGTGTGTGTCTCTGTGTCTCTGTCCTATGTATCTAACATGTATATCTGCTCATAGATCCTAGAGAATGGATTCGTACTCATGAACTAAAGGTTCCTTTCAGTTCTTAGATTCTATGATTCTAGGTAACCAGTGAACATTAAGCAAAATATTCAATAATAGCTCACGACTGGCAGAACTCATATATTTTGAAACTTCTCAGCCAATGCTTCTAGTCTATGTAATGATGAAAGGTCAATTTCTTTGAGAGTAGGCAGGAAGAGAATAAAAGAGGACAACCACCATTACAACAAAGAAGTCTTACCAATGAGAACAGGACAGCTAAATAGGAGGAACTAAATAATATGCAGACGTCCATGAATTTCCAGAAATGGGAAGTATTACTGGTTCACACCCTGTTTCTTTGTTTGTTTCCCCTCCATCATCAGCAAACATTTATTGGACACCTGAGGCTCTGCAAAAACCATTAGCAATAAGGCAGGATAATGCAATAGGATAATGGCTCTGCAGTGAACACAGCTGCAAACCGAGGGGCAAGATATGCTTCACCCTGCCATTGACTCAATTTTCATGTCACAGAGGGAAGAATGCCCCAGGGTTTGGACTGTGCCTGAGACAACTAGCCACCTTTATAACAAAATACATTTTCATCCAGGCAGGCAATAGTTATAGTTAAGAACTCTTTCTCTCTCTCTCTCTCTCTCTCTCTCTCTCTCTCTCTCTCTCTCTCTCTCTCTCTCTCTCTATTTCCTATTTATCTTATATATAGCTTGTTTTGTATATATTTGTTCCATGTTGTAAGATCACCAAGGGCAGGAAATATCTTTGTATTTTTCTGTATCCCCAAAGCTTAGCATAGTGCTCAGAACATGGAAGACAGTGAAAAAAATGTTTATCAATTCATTGACTGATCACAGGATCACAAGTTTAGTTTGAGTTGGCAAGGACTTTGGCAATCTAGTCCAACAGTATTCTATTGAGAAACAGAATGAGACAGAAAGGCTAAGACTTGTCTGAGAAGACATAGTTTAGTTAATAGTGGAACCAGGATTTATATCCAAGTCTTCCTACTTCAAATCTAATGCTCTTTTAAGTACTTTATAGAATGCTACAAAGTTTCAGCCACACTGTGGACTTATTCATATGAAAAACTAAAAACCAAAAACTGTGTTGCTGAAATCTCTGCCATCTAAGTAACAGTGTCCAAGGAGAGCAGGGCTCGTCTAGTTAGCATTCATAGAAAAGCATTCAGAACCCTTGTTTGTTTTCCAACTTGTCCCAAGCTTGTGTTAACAATAATTTACATACAGCAGAGAGGCAGAGACATAGAATAACAGATGAGTCGTTCAGGTTAAAAGAAGTATTATGGACTATCATATCTATTGTGTATATACACTTCCAAAGGTTTCTGAAGATCACCTCTATTTCTTTCCAAAAGGTAGAAAAACAAAGTTGACAAGTAGAACCTTAACCAAACACTTCCTTAGCAAAGCCACTCTTATATGTCCTGGACATTCCCCAAAACAAGCCAGGCTGCAATCAAGGAACTTTTGAGTTCTTCATTCATACTACCCTTTGAATTAGCCTGAGAGAGCTATCTGCCACCTACCCAATCTTTTTAAAAAATACATTTTTTTGTGGATGACTCTTGTTTTTTATTATAGTCATTTTAGAAAATCATCATGTAGGATGCTACATCCCCCAAAAGAAAAAATGGCTATGCAAAAACATGTGGCATAATGATCATTTCTAAGCAGGTATGCAGAATTTTGCCCTGGTAGTCCTTCACACTTCTGCTGATGGAGATAAATTTCCTTCTTGAATTTCTGGGATCATCGTGAATTTTTCAGTCATCAAGCAGTTGACTTCCACTTAGTGATCTTTTCAGTCTCCAGTTGATCTATATTGATCTATATCTTGCTACAGAACTCAGAAAGCACTGAAGGGGAAAGTGAGGTAGGTGATCTCACACAATCCTCCCTCACTTCATTCCAATTCACTTGTATACAATGGCACCACCTCCCTGATATCATGGTCCTCTTTTGACAACGAAGGATAAACAACAACAACATTGTTAGAGTTCCTGTTTATAATTTTTTCCAGTTATGCTCATTTCATTATGCATCAGTTCAGGCAAATCTTCTAGTATTCTCCTGATCTTTTGTTTTCTAAATTTCTTTCTACATGAGTCTATTACATTCAGATATCTGGGCTCAAAACCTGCCTCTGAAAGTTGCTAGATGTGCAAACATGGACAGGGCATTTTCTCTGTATCAGCAGCAAGTTGCTCTTTTGTTAATTAGAACAAGTCACAGAGTTGTTAGGATGATCAAATGTGATACTGGATGTAAATGGGTTTTGCAAACCTTAATGTACTACTGAAATGTCTGCTATTTGATTATAGAATCAAAGATCACTATGGGGATCATAATGTATCACATAGTGATACATAGAAGGGCTAAGTAATATTTATCATATGAAATAGACAAAAGGCCTCAGATTTGGTTCCCTGGGGTAGCTGGTATTTTCAAATAGCTCAACAGGTTGCCTTTTCTATTCCATTCTCTAGCTATCACTAAGAGCTCTTTTCATCTCTTTATGGTTGACTACTCAGAACATTCCATCTCTTTAGGTAGTTTTATCTCTGAAGATGGTGGTCATTGAAGCCATCTTCCCATTACTCGTGCTTTCCTCAATCAGATGGCACTAGCCAATATTGCTTTTTATGATTCAAAGGAAGGATAAAAAACAGATCTCATATTTCTCAATGCTTAACTCATTCTTTTCCTATTCTCATATTTATCGCTACCAAGGAAGATTACACAGCTCCAATCTTACAGGCTAATGAACAGGATGACAATCTGGTGTAACAGAATAATACTGGATCTATATTCAAATTTTAGCTCTGTTACTATAAGAAAACAAGGTGCCACTGGGCAGCTTATGTAATCTTCCAAGCCTTAGTTAATAAAATGGGGGTAGTGATGTCTGTATACTTACACCTGATGGAATAAGGACAGCATTTTGTAAAACCTGAGAGTGCTGCAAAAACTTAAAGGCTGTCGTTATATCATAGTGTTAATACTCATGAAAGATAAACTTATCATTTGAGTATATATGTGCATGGGTGGACATTTTGGCATATTACATTTAAATATGTTAGAAGAAAGGAAAGCATTTATTTATTTTAGGTTAATTAAAACACCAGACATCTACTCAAGCTATATAAATATATACTAGAAGAGAAGATGTCAGGGGCTTATATGAATATGGAATATTGGACCTGAACATCAGACAATACAGGAGAAACCAATTAAAAATTCAAAATAACCTGTAAGGCCTAGCGAAGTGAAGTTAGAAAACTATGAGAAGAAACTACACAAAGACAACAATAATGGAAATAAAAATAAAAAAAAATAATAAAATACATAATCCCAATGATCCACTTTGGCCCTGAAGAAGAAATAAAGATATGTATCAGCCAACTTTCCTTAGAGAAAAAGGGACTATGGGTATGGAATGCTACATATTTTGTCAGACTCTGTCCTCCCCGATAGGTTTTACTTTTACTGTTTTCCTTTGTTACAAAAGAAGGTTCCCTAAGGTGTATCTGTGGAGAGGAGATGGAGGCCAGATGGAATATATCAGAAAAAGATTGGGAGGAGAAAACAAGTTATTAATATAATTTATTTTAAAGAGTAAATGTAAGACATCAAAATGTGTGAAGACCTTGGGTAGGAGAGGAAAATCCTAAAGGGAAAGACAGAGGATAGTAATGGAGAAGGTAAAGAGAGACATTTTTTAAGGGAATCTAGACAAAAGGTTTGGGTAGAAAAACAGTTATAAGGAGAATGTTAAGTCAGCAAAGGAAAGAAGAAATAGCAACTGCATTTGGGGACAGAGTGAAAAGATCAACCTAACCTAGAATTCAAATACACACACACACACACACACACACACACACACACACACACTCTCTCTCTCTCTCTCTCTCTCTCTCTCTCTCTCTCTCTCTCTCTCTCTCTCTCTCTCTCCCAAGACTCCAAATGTGAGGTGACCTGAAGTAGTAGAAACAAACAGCAAAGGTATTATACCCAGTAGAACCAACATGATGCTATTCTTAGGTGCCCAGAGGCCAAGTAACTTCCTGCCACAGCATTTCCCCACTGAAGAGGGCAGAAAGAAATTGGTGAGACAGGTTTTTTAAGGCAGCATGAAAAAGGTGAGTCTCAGGGCACCGTTTCTGCAGACCTCTCATTAATCATTAAGTTTACAGCCAAGATTCTTCTGGGCACAAGAAATTATAAGAAAAACACTGGGAAGAATTGTGGGGCCCTTCATTTAAGCAGAAAGTTACTTTGTTAAAAGAAAAACAAATTTTTTGGACTGGGAAAAGTTCAGGGGAACAGACCAGTGTCCGCCGGGATGAAATCCAGCTTCATAGTTCTGACTTACTATACAAAAATAAGCACCGATGTAGGGATTAGTAAATCATACACTACAATAAGGGCATAGCCTGCTGACTGTTCTATCAGAAAACAGGGCCTCTCTTTCCATGGTGATACTGGAATTATATCTCATAACCAGATGGCCAACCAACTATAGATCACATCTTAATAGACATTGAGGTGGGATAATCCTGAGAGAGAATCTAACCCAACTCTCATATTTTGCAGTTAAGAAAACTATAGCCTGAAGAGAGGAAGCCTCTCACTCAAGGTCACACAGACAGTAGATAACAGAGATGCAATTCAAGACTTAGGTTTTCAAACTTGAAAGCTACCTGTCCTGATACCTTCCCAAAAGACATTTTTTATTCTTCAGTTGATATAAAGGCACTGCAAGAATATCTGTTATAGCCAAATTCAAGAATATTTCCTAATAGTCATTTTTAGTGGGTGAAAAAAACTTCTCCTTCTGGAGCCTCTAAGGTAGCCATCCATATTTTAAGTGGACCTATGAGAAGACAGTTTAATTCTGGGGAAGGGAGACGGGGGGTTCTGATGCAGAAGAGGAAGAAAGGAAAGGTCATAGTAGCTTATTAAGGCAGATGGGCATAAGTAGCCCTGGAAAGATTTGAGGGCATAGGCTAATCAGATGCGGAGGGGAATGAATTCAGGACCTCCCATAGAAAATCTGTGCCAACTTGAGGTACAATGTAACATGAGAGCAACGTTACTATACTCAGACTTTGAAAAGAAAACCTCAAATCCTTGCTCTGACATGGAAAAGGAAAATGGATCAGATTTTCTTCTTCGTCCTTTCCTATATTTAATAGCATTGGCCCCCTAAATGAGTGATTTTGTGTTGAACCAAGTTCTAGTCTCAGAGTGGAAAGCTAAAGGTCACATGCACAGAAGCCAGAATCTTAATGCAGTTAACTAAAATCTCCTAGCTCGGAGGGTCACTTGTGTGACCTTGGGCACAGCAAGCAAGTCACTTTTCTGCTCTAGGCCTTTGTTTCTTCTTTTCTAAGATGGAAGGAGGGAAGAGTTAGCACAAAACCTCTGAGTTCCCTTCCAGTTCTACATTTATGATCTCAGGATTTTATTTTTTGGTAGGCAGTAGCAGAAAGGTTAGAGACAAGATGGGATGCTTCTCAGGTCAACTTTGGCTTTGAGGAATCCTGGCTGTTTGATAGGTTTCTATGAAGCTACATCAAGATATTCACTAGGTTACAATTTGCAGTCTTAAAATAATCTAAATATCCAGCAGAGTCTTATAATACTTCAGAACTTGGAGGTAGAATTACAGAGACCAAACATTAAGGAATGCCCTGAACAAGTCGATGTTTTGTTGGCGTCAGGACACTCTGTGACCTTTGGCAAGCTGCTTCACTTTGACAGGCTTTACCAAGCTTTGGTCCTTCACTGAAAAATGGGGATATTCATACTGCTACTACTGATGTTATTGGAGTGTATGGCATGTTTAGGAAGGACTAGCATCTTGGTATGATGGCTTGCAAAGCCCTTTTCAGGGCTGCTTTATGCACTATTAGTTTCCATTTTTTAAATTCAGCTCTCATCTGTCACTCCAAGAAGGGATAATATGCACAGTGGCCTTGCCCCTTAAAAGTGTCTCAGCAAACAGGCTAAACAAGGCTGAGAGTAACTGGCAGGCCTCAAATCCAATAGTAATTTGGGGCATGTCTACCTTAAACATGGGAAACTTCCCCAAAAGAATGAGTGGATGAAAACAGTTTGTTCCAGTGGCTATGAAGGTAGTTAAAGCAGTTTTGTGGAGCACTCAGAACTTCCTCAGACATCAAAGGTGCCAACGTCATCCACTGCATCCTCAGTTGTCTTGACTTTTGTCTTTTGACCAGACTTCGATGACTCTGGAAGAGAGACTGAGGCTGAGGACTTTCTGCCACACTGCCTCAGTTAAAATCTAATCCACACACAAATCCAGACATTCCCTAATGAGGTCATTAGTCTTCTTCAAAAATGAAGGATGAACAACCAACCTATGTGATAGGGCTGTTGCAAGAGAAAGACTTTGCATTTAATACTATTGAGCTATTTTGACTGCCTAATTTTGCAGCTTTGATTTCCAGGAGCCTTTGCCTCAGGATGTCACATTTCTACTTCTAGTCACCACCTATAGTCCACCCTCTCAACAATGGCCACCAATTAGAAATGGAAGAAAAGCTAATACAGGTACATTCTGATAGAAGCCTCATGCCTCTGCTCTAGAAGGACTGTCTTTCTCTCTTCTTAGCCAAGTACCTTCCACTGGAAAATGATAGCCAGGAGTCAGATGGCCAATCTAGTAAATGTCATTCCTTAGTCCATCAGGTCAATATGACACCATATAGGAGCCTAAGAGACTCCCTTAGAGCATGCAGAGTGTTGGACTGACACAAAAGGAAACCAGTGAACTTGTTTTGTTTTATTTTCTTGAACTAAAAAGTTTTATGCTATAGGTTACTAGGAGAGGGGACAGTGCAACTTGGATGTCCCCCACAGGGGGTTGTAAAGCCTGTTCTCAAAAGCTTAACAATACTCTGAACTAACAAAAAGTGAAGTTTGAATATCTCTTCCAGCTATATTCAAATGCAATACCCAAGTGATAATGAAAGTCGGGGTGGCCTAGTGTAGCAGCCCAAACAAGGAATACAGATTCTAAAAATCTGGCTTTATAGCTCAGCTCTAGGTGACTTTGTGTAAATGTAAATCACATAAGCTCTCTATTCCCCGTTCATTTGCAAAATGAGGGTCTTGGGCAAGACAGTAGAATCACAAAACTTTAGAGTTGGAAAGGATCTCAGTGTTGATATTGGAGAAGAAATCTATACTATAAAAATATGTGCTTTTTAATTGTCACTCAAGACCTTTTAGTGAGAGGAAGTCCATGACCTTCCAAAACAGCCAATTCCACTTTAAGAGGATTTTACATGAGGAAATGTTTTCTCCTGCCGTCGTATCTGATTTGGTCTCTGCAGTTTCTACTCACTGTTTCAGGTTTGGCTATGTGGGGACAAGCAGGAGAAATCTAATCCCCTTTCCACATGATAACCCCTCACATACTGGAAGATAGCTTCCTTGCTTCCTCTAATGCTTCTCGTCTTTGGGCTAAATAGTCCTAAGTTCCTATAACCAATCTTCATATAGCAAGCATGGCATCAAGGCTTCAGATCACCTTATCTATTCTCTAGTATATAAGTGTCTTTGCTTATGCTGTGATACCCCTGAGCACAATATTGCAGGTGCAGTCTGACCAAGGCAGAGGCCTTAGGAACTACCAGTTCTCTCCTTCTGGATGTTATGCCTCCATTAATGCATACTGAAAGCACATTAATTTCTTGGTGCCATATTCCACTGTGGATTGCACTTTAAGCTACAATCCACTAAAAAGACCAGATGATTCTTATAGAAAGAGATAACAAAACAAATCTCCTTAGATAGCTTCTAAATTGTGTACTCTCTGTGCTAATCCTCATTCAATCAAATAATCAACAGTTATTATGCACCTATTGAGTACCTGATACAGCTCTGACAATACAAAAACCAGAGTTAGATAGTTCCACCCTCAAGAGGCTCAATTCCTTTTCAATATGCAAGTCCTACTATACCTAACCTGATTCCATTTTTTTTCTTTTTTTGTTTAGATCCACAATTTCAGAACTAAAAGGGACCTTAGAATTCATCTAGTCTGATACCAAAACTTTACAAAATAATGGAAGCCCAAAGACATTAGATGATTCACTCAACTTGATGGGGCCCATTGGTAACAAAGCTAGGATTAGAACCCAGGTTTCCCGGCTCATACTGCTCATTTCTTCCCATGTCTCCTACAAAAGTGGTCTTCATTTCAGGAGAAAAGGGAAGGAAGAATATAATGGATGTAGATATAGAATATCATTTCCATGACAAAGTCAGTTTAGAATACTAATGTTGCATATTTCAGTTCAAAATACCCAAAGCGACACAATATGAATTTGCAGAAATGCTACATATTTGTATGTTCTGACGGCAGCTGAACAGATGTATGAGAAAATAAGTAATGTCCATAATGAGTCTAACTAGTATAAATCTTCCAATACATGCCTCAAATGTCATTAGCATAGGTATATTTCTTCAATATATTTAAACATAATGAATTACCAAAACAACCTAATTCCTATTGAAAACATTCATCTAACAACACAGTAGAAAAAAGACAAGTGATAAACACAACATAAAAACACTCTAAACAAATAACACCCATTTGTAATCATTGCATTTCATTATTCATGCTCCATAGTATTCTCTTTTACAAAAAGTGCTGCTTCTAATCTAATATGGAAAGCATACAAAACAGGATGCCTGAGTACAGATTCCTGTTCTCTGCTCTGAAAACAAGAGACTTACACGGAAGTGGGCTCACTGAATCATCTGTGCTTTCCAAACTAGCTAATGTAATAACTGCTAATCTGATTTTTTTTTCAAAAGGAATTCCTGTTTTTCAAGAACATGGCAAGAGAAATTCAGGAAGACATGCTGGGTGATTTCCCCCCATAAGTAACTTAGGTGATACCATCAATCCACAAACATTTATTAAGGAACTACTCTATAAAAGGCACTATGCTAAGAGTTAGGAATACGAAGGCACTGAATGCCTAACCTGCAAGAGGTAACATGATTAGCGCCAAAGGATGGACAGATTTTAATGTAGGACGTACATGGACTGATGCTAAGTGAGATGAGCAGAACCAGGAGATCATTATACACTTCGACAACGATATTGTATGAGGATGTATTCTGATGGAAGTGGATTTCTATGACAAAGAGACCTAACTGAGTTTCAATGGATAAATGATGGACAGAAACAGCTACACCCAAAGAAGGAACACTGGGAAACAAATGTGAACTATTTGCATTTTTGATTTTCTTCCCGAGTTATTTTTACCTTCTGAATCCAATTCTCCCTGTGCAACAGGAGAACTGTTCGGTTCTGCAAATATGTATTGTATCTAGGATATACTGCAACATATCTAACATATATAGGACTGTTTGCCATCTTGGGGGGGGTGGAGGGAGGGAGGGGAAAAAACGAAACATAATCGAGTGCAAGGGATAATGTTGTAAAAAATTACCCTGGCATGGATTCTGTCAATACAAAGTTATTATTAAATAAAATAAAATTAAAATTAAAAAAAATGATTTTAATGTAGGACGCATCGCTAGAAAAACATCATTAAGGATCTCTCCAATCCATATGAGAGTAATTTTTATTGCTTAGATGAGTTAAGTATTTCTCCTTTACTTATGGAAAGCAAATAATCAAATTTAGTTTTGGCATTCTCTTTAAGTCACAGGAACCACTAAAAGACATGTGATGAGGAAATCAGAAGATCTGGGGTATAATCCTGTATTAAAGAAACACTTCACCTCTTTGAGTCCAGTTCTCACAAGAAAAATATGGATAAAGTATCACTCTTCAAAGAGTGATTATGAACTTTAAAATTAAATCATGGAAAATCACTTAAATAACATGCCATATAAATGTAAGACATTAAGTTCAAGAAAGATCAGATGAACAAGACTTGTTGCTGAACACTGTATGAGACTCAAAGATTAACATGACATAGTTCCTGCTCTTATTTCTTCTAAAAAATAGTCCAGATTGAATAGGTTACAAGTTGTTTGTCAGGGAGCAAGGTGAGAGAAAATTGGAAAGGTTAAGCCTTAAATGTCAGGCTAAATGGTTTGATTTTTATTGCCTAAGAAATTGGAGGCCATTCATGGTTCTTTAAGAAGTACATTCTATGAGCAGTCATGCTTGAAGAAAAGGAATATGGCAGCAGCCTGTAAGATGGAACAGACTGAATAGAAATATTAGATGAGGAGATAAATAAGGATGCAAGAGGTCAGTTAAGCCAATAAGTGTTTGAAAATAGGACGGTGACCCTCAGAAGGAAGATAAGGGAATAAATATAGGAGGAGAGTGGAAGCATGCATTGCAGATATACAAATGAAACTCAGCATGGGTTGAATATGGAATGGTAATAGAGATTGAAGAGTTGAAGATGACTTTTAGGTTTGAGGAAAGAATGACTAGGGAAATGTTGGTGCCATTAGGCATAAGGAATATTACTATTCCTTATACAGAATGCCAGTAGGAAGAAAGATTGAAGAAAAGATGATCTTTTCAAAGAATTTTGAAACTAGGAAGGATTTTAGACATCATTTAGCCCAAAGCCCTCATTTTAATCATTTATTTATTCATTTGTTTCTCTTGGTTTACCTTTTGACCTTCTAAAATTGTATAAATACATTTTATTTTTACATCATGGTCATTTCTCCAATGCAATTACTAATATTATTGGAATTATGCAGTATTCAACTTTATTTGATCTTTCTTTTAGTTGATATTATACTCACTCTCTATGTTATTTTCCTTATTCTCCTTACTTAGCTCTGTATCAGTTCATAAAATTCTCCTTGTATTTCTCTGATTTTTTCATATTAGTATTTTTATACAATACAATGACATTTATATGTAAAATTTAGTTGACCATTCCTCAAATCATGGGTACTCTCATTTGGTTTCAGTTCTTCTTTACCACGAAAAGTGCTACTATGAATACAAATGTTGGTATATGTGAGAATGTTGTACATTTGACTTCCTCAAAGTATATGCTCAGAAATACTTTGGATGAGAACTTATAAACAGTTTTGTCACTTTTCATGCACAATTTCAATTCTTTATCAAAATAGAACAATTCACAACAGTATATTAGCATGACTGTCTTATCACAGTCTCTCTAACAACGACTACCTTCAAATTTTGTAACCTTTGCCCAATTATTGAGTTTTAGGTGAATCCTCAGTATTGTTCAAATTTGTGTTTCTCTTATTATTAGGAGTCTGGAGTAAAATGCTATATGACTATTGAGAGCCTGTAATTCTTTTGAAAAGTATTTGTTCATATCCTTTGACTATCTGTTGACTGTCTTTTGAGTCTTATATATTTGTGTTAATTCCTCATACATCTTTTTCTTCTTAAATATCATACCTTTATTAGAAACATTTGATGCAAGGTTATTTTTCCTCACATGAGAATTGTCTTTCTCTTACTAAATGAATTACTTTTGATCATGCATTTTTTCATGCAACCTATTTTATCTTTTATGATCACTTTCAGTCTTTAATTGTTTTAAGAATTTCACCCTTATCCAGAGTTGGGAAGGTGTTTTCTTTAATTTTCCTCAAATTAAAAACACTTACTAACCTTTATATTTATATAAAATTTATATTCAGGAATTCATTATGGTATGAGACATAAGATATCAATCAATCTATTTTTACCAAATTATTTTACCAGTTTCTAAGAATTTCATGTCAAATAAGGAGTCCTTCCCCTTATATTCTTTCATCCTCATCATTTTGTAGAGATGTGCAAAACTGAGTTGTGCAAAAGTAAAACAGATTGTCCAAGTTCATATGGTTAATTAATGAAAGAGTGAGGGTTAAGACCGAGGCCTCCCAAATGAAAGTTGCTCCAAAATTCAAATGTGCTCTTTATACTATATCAGAATCACAAAGGACTTCAGAGATCATCTATTTCAAACTGCACTGGAATAAATCTCTCCCCGTACAACATCACTAGCCCAGCTTACACTGAAGACTTATGACAGAGGCAGTTCATTATAGATATGGATAGCTTTAAATATGCGAATCTTGTTCTTAATAGTTATTACCCTAGGCTCAACTAAGCACTACCCATACAAATGCACTGCTACCAACACATTCTTCGAGACCCACTTGCCTTAGAAAGACTGACTGCTTGCGTTTCATTTTGAAAGTGCTTTCCAATCATTAATACTTCATGTTTGAAAGAAGGCTAAGTGTTGTTCTCTATTACCCCAAAGAATAAATAACTTGGGCCTGTAGTAGGTTCTAAAATACTGAAGCAGACTTAACCTGAATGCACCCAAATCTTTCCTTTCAGAATAGGAAATAACTCATTCAGAGGAAAGATGGCTGATAACTTTATTGGAATTGAACATTACCTCATTAGTTTGGAGTAGGGCTGGGCAAGGAGCATGAAATCCCAATTTGAGGTGGTATTCATATTCAAATATGAGCTGGATGAACTATTAAATAAGAACTGTGAAAATGTGCTTAGACAGGAAAGAAAAAGGATGACAAGTGGGATTATTAACTCATACATCCATTCATTTGAACAGAGGTGGATATCTGAAAAATCTTTGAATAGGTCTTAGGATACTAAAGTTTGTTTTCATTTTAAGTAATGAAATATTTTTTCTACTATTTCTATTATGTACGTACTTTTTTTTTAATTTTTAATTTTTTTTAAAATAACTTTTTATTGATAGAACCCATGCCAGGGTAATTTTTTACATCATTATCCCTTGCATTCACTTCTGTTCCGATTTTTTCCCTCCCTTCCTGCACCCCCTCCCCCAGATGGCAAGCAGTCCTTTACATATTGAATAGGTTACAGTATATCCTAGACACAATATATGTGTGCAGAAATGAACAGTTTTCTTGTTGCACAGGGAGAATTGAATTCAGAAGGTATAAATAACTCTGGAAGAGTTTATATGTATTTCCCAATGTTCTTTCTTTGGGTGTAGCTGCTTCTGTCCATCTTTGATCAATTGAAACTAAATTAGCTCTCTTTATCGAAGAGATCCACTTCCATCAGCATACATCCTCATACAGTATCGTTGCTGAGGTATATAATGATCTCCTGGTTCTGCTCATTTCACTTAGCATCAGTTCATGTAAGTCTCACCAGTCCTCTCTGTATTCATCCCGCTGGTCATTCCTTACAGAACAATAATATTCCCTAACGGTCATATATCACAATTTACTCAACCATTTTCCAATTGATGGACATCCTTTCATTTTCCAGCTTCTAGCCATTACAAACAGGGCTGCCATAAACATTTTGGCACATACAGGTCCCTGTCCCTTCTTTAGTATCTCTTTGGGGTATAAACACTGCTGGATCAAAGGGTAATCACAGTTTGATAACTTTTTGAGCATAGTTCCAAATCGCTCTCCAGAATGGCTGGATGTGTTCACAATTCCACCAACAATGTATCAGTGTCCCTGTTTTCCCACATCCCCTCCAACATTCTGCATTATCTTTCCCTGTCATTCTAGCCAATCTGACAGGTGTGTAGTGGTATCTCAGAGTTGTCTTAATTTGCATTTCTCTGATTAATAATGATTTGGAGCATATTTTCATATATCTATAAATAGTTTCAATTTCTTCATCTGAGTATTGTCAGTTCATAGCCTTTGACCATTTATCAATTGGAGAATGGTTTGATTTCTTATAAATTAGAGTCAATTCTCTATATATTTTGGAAATGAGGCCTTTATCAGAACCTTTGATTGTAAAAATGTTTTCCCAGTTTATTGTTTCCCTTCTAATCTTGTCTGCATTTGTTTTGTTAGTACAAAAACTTTTCAATTTGATATAATCAAAATTTTCTATGTTGTGGTCAATAGTGATCTCTAGTTCTTCTTTGGTCATAAATTCCTCCCTCTTCCACAGGTCTGAGAGGTAAACTATCTTATGCTCTTCCAATTTACTTATAATCTCATTCTTTATGCCTAGGTCATGAACCCAATTTGACCTTATCTTGGTGTACGGTGTTAAGTGTGGCTCCATGCCTAGTTTCTGCCATACTAATTTCCAATTTTCCCAACAATTTTTGTCAAATAATGCATTCTTATCCCAGAAACTGGGGTCTTTGAGTTTGTCAAACACTAGATTATTAAAGTTATTGGCTGTTTTGTCCTTTGAACCTAACCTATTCCATTGATCAACTAGTCTATTTCTTAGCCAATACCAGATGGTTTTGGTAACCACTTCTTTATAATTTTAGATCTGGTACAGCTAGGCCACCTTCATTTGATTTTTTTTTCATTAATTCCCTCGAAATTCTTGACCTTTTGTTTTTCCATATGAACTTTGTTGTTATTTTTTCTAGTTCACCAAAGTAGTTTTTTGGGAGTCTCATTGGTATAGCGCTAAATAAATAGATTAATTTAGGTAGTATTGTCATCTTTATTATATTTGCTCGCCCAATCCAAGAGCATTTAATATTTTTCCAGTTGGTTAGATCAGACTTAATTTGTGTGGAAAGTGTTTTGTAGTTTTGCTCATAAAGTTTCTGATTTTCCCTTGGCAGATAGATTCCTAAATATTTTATACAATCAGTAGTTACTTTAAATGGAATTTCTTTTTGTAACTCTAACTGTTAGGTTTTGTTAGTGATATATAAGAATGCTGATGACTTATGTGGGTTTATTTTGTATCCCGCAATTTTGCTGAAGGTGTGGATTGTTTCAAATAACTTTTTAGTAGTCTCTGGGGTTCTCCAAGTATACCATCATATCATCAGCAAAGAGTGATAATTTAGTTTCCTCACTGCTTATTCTTATTCCTTTAATCTCCTTCTCAACTCTTATTGCCAGAGCTAGCATTTCTAATACAATATTAAATAGTAACGGTGATAGTGGGCAAACTTGTTTCACTCCTGATCTTATTGGGAATGGTTACAGTTTGTCCCTGTTACATATGATGCTTACTGCTGGTTTTAATTACATGCTACTGATTATTTTAAGGAAAAGTCCATTTATTCCTATACTCTCAAGAGTTTTTAATAGGAATGGATGTTGGATTTTATCAAATGCTTTTTCTACATCTATTGAGATGATCATATGGTTTTTGTTAATTTGATTATTAATATGGCCAATTATGCTGATAGTTTTCCTAATATTGAACCAGCCCTGCATTCCTGGTATAAATCCTACTTGATCGTGGTGTATTATCCTGGGGATGATTTTCTGTAGTCTTTTTGCTAATATCTTATTTAAGATTTTAGCATCAATATTCATTAGGGAGATTGGTCTATAATTTTCTTTCTCTGTTTTCAACCTACCTGGTTTAGGTATCAGTACCATGTCTGTGTCATAAAAGGAATTTGGTAGGACTCCTTCATCCCCTATTTTTTCAAATAGTTTATAAAGCATTGGGGCTAATTGTTTTTTGAATATTTGGTAGAATTCACATGTAAATCCATCTGGTCCCGGGGAATTTTTTTTTTTTAGGGAATTGATTAATAGCTTGTTCTATTTCTTTTTCTGAAATGGGACTATTTAAGCAATTTACTTCCTCCTCTGATAATCTGGGAAACCTATATTTTTGGAGGTAGTCATCCATTTCGCTTAGGTAATCAAATTTATTGGCATAAATTTGGGCAAAGTAACCCCTTATTATTTCTTTAATTTCCTCTTCATTAGTGGAAAGTTCTCCTTTTTCATTTTTAACACTGCTAATTTGATTTCCCTCTCTCCTTTTTCTAATCAGGTTTACCAAAGGTTTATCAATTTTATTGTTTTTTTTTCATAAAACCAACTCTTAGTTTTATTTATTAGTTCAATAGTTTTTTTTTTACTTTCTATATTATTAATTTCTCCTTTTAATTTTAGAAATTCAAGTTTAGTAATTGATTGGGGGTTTTTAATTTGGTCTTTTTCTAACTTTTTAAGTTCCAGGCCCAATTCATTGATCTTCTCTTTTTCTATTTTATTCAAGTAAGCCTCTAAGAATATAAAATTTCCCCTTATGATTGCTTTGGCTGCATCCCATAAATTTTGATACGATGTCTCATCCTTGTCATTATCTTGAGTGAAATTATTAATTGTGTCTATAATTTGCTGTTTCACCCATTCATTCTTTAGGATGAGATTATTTAGTTTCCAATTACTTTTTGGTCTATTTACACCTAACTTTTTATTGAATGTAGTTTTTATTGCATTGTGATCTGAAAAGAAAGCATTTACTATTTCTGCCTTCCTGCATTTAATTTTGAGGTCTTTATGTCCTAATATATGGTCAATTTTTGTGTAGTTTCCATGAACTGCTGAGAAGAAAGTATACTCCTTTCTGTCACCATTCAGTTTTCTCCAGAGATCTATCATACCTCATTTTTCTAATATTCTATTTACCTCTTTAATTTCTTTCTTATTTGTTTTGTGATTTGATTTATCTAAATCTGAGAGTGCAAGATTGAGATCTCCCACTATTATAGTTTTGCTGTCTATTTCTTCTCGCAACTCTCTCAACTTCTCCTTTAGGAAGTTAGATGCTATACCACTTGGTGCATATATGTTTAATACTGATATTGCTTCATTGTCTACAGTACCCTTTAGCAAGATATAGTTTCCTTCCTTATCTCTTTTAATTAGATCAATCTTTGCTTTTGCTTGATCTGAGATAAGGATGGCTACCCCTGCTTTTTTGACTTTACCCGAAGCATAATAGATTCTGCACTAGCCTTTTACCTTTGCTCTGTATGTGTCTCCCTGTTTTAAATGTGTTTCTTGTAAACAACAGATTGTAGGGTTCTGACTTTTGATCCAGTCTGCTATCCGCCTCCTCTTTATGGGAGAGTTCATCCCATTCACATTGACGGTTAAAATAACCAATTCTCTATTTCCTGCCATCCTAATATCCCCAGATTATACTTTTCTTTTACTTGCCCTCCTTCCCTTCTTTCCTAGTATTAAACTTATTGGTCCCACTTACATCACGTAGCTCTCCTTCTTTAGTATCCCTCCCTCCTCCCTTTGAATCCCTTCCCCTTTCTTGTACCCTTCCCTTATTACTCTTTTTCCTTCTCCCTTTTCCTCTCCCACTTTTTAATGAAGTGAGAGAAGAATCTCTGTAAAACAAATATGTCAATTGTTTCCTCTTTGAGCCAACTCTAATGAGAGTAGGATTCACACAATGTTCCTCACCCTCTCTAAGTTCCCTCAAATATGATAGGTTTCCTTTGCCTC
This sequence comes from Antechinus flavipes, assembly GCF_016432865.1. Lineage (NCBI taxonomy): Eukaryota > Metazoa > Chordata > Mammalia > Dasyuromorphia > Dasyuridae > Antechinus > Antechinus flavipes. Next base: position 67,363,035 of record NC_067404.1, on the reverse strand, counting down.
ATCGTCGCATGTAGTTTCCCTCTTTTTATCTCCCCTTTTCCCTTTTTCTGACACTATCCCCTTTCCATTTCTACTTCCCTTTTTTATGTTATATTGGTAAAATCAAACTACATATATGGTTTTTATGTATATCCACAACAGAAATACAGTTCTCAAGAGTTCCTTTTACCTTTTTCTACTTCTCTTGAGTCCTGTTGTTGGAGATCAAATTTTATGTTTAAGTCTGTTTTTTTTTCCTTAGAAACAGATGGAATTCCTCTATTTCATTAAATGTCCATCTTCTTCCATGGAAAAAAATACTCAGCTTAGCTGGATAGTTTATTCTTGGCCCTTCGATCCTTTAATGTTGAGGCAGCCAGATCTTGCGTGACCCTTATTGTGGCATCTCGGTATTTGAACTGTTTTTTTTTCCTGGCTGCTTGTAAAATTTTTTCTTTAGTCTGAAAATTCTGAAGTTTGGCCTCAATATTCCTCAGAGTCTTTATTTTAGGGTCTTTTTCAGAAGGTGTTCGATGAATTCTTTCAACGCCTATTTTCCCTTCCGGTTCTTTTACTTCTGGGCAGTTCTCTTTGATGATTTCCTGTAAAATAGTATCTAGGCTCTTTGTTTCATCATAATTTTCTGGTAGTCCGATGATCCTCAGGTTATCTCTCCTAGATCTATTTTCCAGGTCTGTTGTTTTTCCAAGTAAATATTTGACATTTTTTCCCCAATCTTTCATTTTTTTGGTTTTGCTTGACTGATTCTTGATGTCTCAATGAATCAGTCATTTCTATTTGTTCAGTTCTGATTTTTAGTGAGTTATTTTCTTCATTAGCTTTTTTTTTTACTTCTTTTTGTATATGTCCAATTGAGTTGTTTTGCTCTATGGAATTTTTTTCCATTTCACTAATTTTTTTTTTGCCCCTCAGGACAAACCTTTCCTGGGGATCTTCCGGATTGACTTTGGCTGGTAAGTTGTAGTGCTTCTAATCTTCATGAATTTAAGCAGTGAAGAGTTATTTTTGAGGCTGGATTAAATAATTGGTTATGAGGGGAATGAGAGGAGCTTAGAGAGTCGTGTGTGCCTGCTCCACCATCTTGGCTCCGCCCCCAGAAGAATATCTATTATGTACTTTCAAAGTTTATTTCCATTTTTCCTAGTTCCTAGCAGGAATTTAATATGTAAAGATGGGGAAAGTAGAAATGGTTATTGAAGTAGAAGCAAGGTGAACATTGGAGGTAAACAGAATACCTCATCTTAGAATCTGTGATAAATGAAAAGAAAGTCATGCATACTACACATGAAGAAAGATTTTTTTAAAATACTCTGAGAAAGCATGGATAGGATCTCATGGACTAAAATTCTTTTTTATAATAATATTTTTTATTTTTCAAAATACATGCAAAGATAGCGTTAAACATTCATCCTTGCAAAACCTTGTTTCATATTTTTTCTGTCTCTCCCCAGACAACAAACAATCCAGTATATTTTAAACATATGCAATTCTTCTAAACATATTTTCAAATTTATCATGCCACAAGAGAAAAATCAGATCAAAAGCGAAAAATGAAAAAGAAAAAAACCTATGCAAGCAACATAAAAGGTAAAATTACTATGTTGTGACTCACATGTGGTTCCCCACCCTTCTCTCTCTGGTTCTCTCCATCACAAGTGTATTGGAATTGCGCTGAATGATCTCATTGTTGAAATGATGATCACAGATGATCATCAAATATTCTTGTTATTGTCATATATAATGATCACCTGGTTCCACTCATTTCACTTAGCATAAGTTCATTTAAATCTCTCAAGACCTCTCTGAAATAAGCCTGCTGATAAGTTCTTATAGAAACATTAATATTTCATTCCATTTATATACGATAACTTATTCAGCCATTCTCCAACTGATGGGCATCCACTCAGTTTTCAGTTCCTTGCCACTACAAAAAAGGCTGCTATAAACATTTTTGCACATGTGGCATAGACTATAATTCGACAAGAGAATTGCAGCCTAGCAATAATGGGAAGCACTCAAGAATGAAACTCTGAAAGTCCAAAGAAAAACAACTACAATGAGGTAAAGGGAGCAGATATCTAAAAAGAATGAGGTAGAGAGAAAGGTAACTCATCAACAGTTTAAATTGTAAAAAGGCATATACAGAAAATTAAACAAGAGCCAGTAATGGGAAAATGAACAGAACATTCCTATAAAAACTAGTTGCCAATAGATACAATACTAGATTAGGAACATGGAGAATTCAGTATGAAGAGGGCAGTTACATTACTTTGGAAAACACTGAAAGCTTGAAGTTCTTCATCTGGAGCTATTAAAAAAGGACAGTAAGGTATAAGAGGCCAGAAAGTCAGACTACACTTACCGTCCCCCTGCCAATAAGTGAGCAGAGTCCAACAGAAACAAAAAGTATAATGTCAAGAAATACGATGTAAGAATGGGGAAACAAAAAAAAAAAGGAACAATCATAAAGAGCTATCTTGTTGACAGAGAAGCTTAAGATGCAAACCCAGAAGAAGAGACTGAGTCAAAAAATCTACAGGCAAAGCCTCCTGTTAAAATACAGCTGACACAAGTCCTAAGAGAGTTAAAACAAGAATTAAAGGAGGAGCTTAAATGAATTTTTAATTTGAGGATACTAAGTAAGAGAGCTATTGAACTTGATAACAACAACAGAGTCCTAACAGTTTATATATCTAAGACATAACAGAGAACCGCATAAGACTTATCAAAATGGATTAGTACTAATGACTTCTGGTAATTCACATGGATACAATTGATACTGCCAGAAGCATCCTAAAAAACATTATCAAAAATAACAAAGTCCTGGGCAAGAAAACAAAGACATTAGCAACATAAGTTGCTCACACCAGTTCACTGAAGACAAGAGATATAAAAATTCCAATAGTGTGATGTGTTAGCTAAAAGCTAATATAATACTAAATTGCATGGTGTCTAGAATAATATAAACTTCTAATATAAATGGAAGAAGTCGTTTCTTTTCTTTTTTCTTATGCTTAGAGACTTGTACCTAGTGGGTTTATATTTGAATTTGTTTAACAGAGAAGTGATAATACCATGGAATCTGACTTTGGTTAGACTCCAGCTTCTTATCCACAGGGGGTTTTAAAACTGAATGCAGGATTTACAAAGTTCTGATTTATTTTCTGTAAATGTTTGGTTTCTACACCTATATACCCAGATGACATAAAAAATTCTCGGGTGAAAAGGGAACCCAAGTGGCAAAAGTTTAAGAAGCTGTGGGTCAGACTATATATTGACTACTCTAAATAGTTCTATATATCACATTTTAGGAAGGAAAGGAATAAACTAGAAACCACAAATACATGAACAACCCGAATAACAAAGAGTCTTACTAAGGCACTATCTGGATCAGTGGGACCCTGGACAAATGATTTTGTCTTAGTGATTTAACCTTGATCTACTGGAGAGGGAAATAGCAAATGACTCTAATATCCTTGTCAAGAAAAGTTAAAAGAATTGTATACAGCTGAACAATAATATGCCATATACCACAATTTATTTGGCCAATTCCCAATTAATGAACTCCTGCTTTGTTTCTACTTTTTTGTAGAAGATTTTGGTATATATGGGGCCTTTCTGTTTTAAACCTTTGTGTAATATATACCCAGAAGTGGTCCCCCTGGGCTTTTATGAATTCAAGACTTAAATTGATCAATGATAAAAGCTCAAACCCAAATAGTATGAATTTTACCTCAGATAACAACTTTGTTATCTATAGGGTAAAGGCAAAACATTTTTCTAGAAGTTAAGATCTTGTAGTTATCGTTTAAATTCTGTCAGCAGAGCCTAAGAGAATGGTTCTTAAAGTAATACAGCGATGTCCAGGTAACTATTCAAATGGCAAAAATATCAGGTTCCCATGGAATATGGGAGCTTTTACCTGTTCTTTTACCACCAGCTAGGAACCTTATCAAGGTTAAGAAGTCTTTTTATCCCATTGTTTCTAGCAGATATAAAGACCATTCATTTGGGACAGTTTTCTGTTCCCACATCCACGCATGCCTCTAGCAAGTTGATTATTCAGCTAATACCATAATATGCAGCTGAGCCATCTGAGATGTGCAACAGTGGTCTCAATTTGAGGTTTGTCACATACTCTGCCCCTCTGTTTAATGCGATCAGAGCCAGCAACTGTAAAGATGTGGGTTATTTTTTTCTTTTTTTCCCAAATGCCATCCTGAGTGAATTCAGATTCAAAATCACTAATAATTTGTGTTAATGTTTATTTCTGCATCACTGTGGCAAATGAGAGGTGGTGGTAAAAACCCTTCTTCTCTTTGAGTGGGAATTTCCTGATATATAAAGACAAAAAGGTTGAATCTGATAACCTCTAAGGATTCTTCCAGCCCTAAATTCTACAACTCCTTCTATGAACACCTAAAGATTGTTTATGAAAAGTCATAAAACACAGACTGACCTTTCTGTAGGTGATGACTGGCATCCTATAGAGAAGACTGAAATGTCTTGAAAAAGGCTGTCAATAAGTTCTCCAGGCTGTTACCATGTAGACAGTTCTGCTAGCTTCTTCTTCATGCTGTGGAAGTAGTCAAACCAAAGAGAGCCACAGTAAACAATCATTGCATTGAGTCAGGTCATCAACACATTCTGGCCCTTCCTCTCTCCAACCTGCTGAAAAAGCTACCATAGAACAAGAAAAAGGGGAAATGGATGATATTTCATTTCCATCAAGGATTAGTTTGAAATCACAAAGTGGCCAGAAAGAACTGGTGGAAAGTTATGTACTCCATCTTCTTTTAGATGTCCCTAAAGTACCATTACAAAAGTAGCAGTGTGTGATGCAGCTTCAGAGCACGCTTCTAACGTACAAATGGAGCTACATATGACATTCGCCTCACAATGTTTCACTGGGGGAACCCATTGCTTCTAGGACATAAAACACTCTTCTTAATTTAAACACTTCCCATGCTGTCACTCATCTACCTCTCTAGACTTATTTCTCATTATTTGCCCTCACACACTCAACATCTCATCTACCAAAACTCATCTACTTTTTGTTTCTACATATATGACATGCCATCTCCTGTAGCGAAGCTGGTTCTGACACCTTCTCCCATGCCCAGAATGCTATCTTACCTAACTTCCACCTCTAGAATACCTAGTTTAACCAGGTGCCACATCCTATACATCAAGAGTCATTCTTGTATTCATTTTTTAACATTAAATTTGATATGCATTCAAATAAAGAACTATGGAGACTGAATGCATATCTAAGAAAACTATTTTCACTTTTTTTGCTTTTCTTCCCCCTTTGTTCTGATTTTTCTTTCACTACATGACTAATATGAAAATATGTCTAGTAAAACAATTGCACACATATAAGCTATATCAGACTGCTTGCTGTCTTGAGGAAGGCAGAGGGAGGAAGAGGGAGAAAAAACTGAAACTCAAAATCTTACAAAAATTAATGCTGAAAACTAAATTTACATATAATTGGAAAAAATACCATTCAAGTGAAAAAAATTTATTTTGTTACCTACCTTCTTTTCCTTAATCGCCTTTTCCCCGTATCCCAAATGAGAAAGGCAGAAAAAGAAAACCCTTTTTTATAAACAAATTGATACAAATAAAAAATTCCCTTGATCATCAATAAGCATTTTATTAAGCACTTGCTATGTGCGAGGCACTGTGCCAAACAGTAGGGAAACAAAGAAAGGCAAAAACAGTCCCTGCTTTCAAGGAGTTGGTGGACAAATAAATAAAAAATTTTAATACAATATACATGTACAGGGTGAATTGGAAGTAGCCTCAGAAAGAAAGCACCAGGACTGAAGAGAACCAAAAAAAAAGGCTTCTTTTAAAGGTTAGCTTTTATTTGAGAAACCAGGAGGTAGAAACAAGAGAGAATGATCTGGGAATAAAAGACAGCCAATGAAAATGCTCAGAATTGGTAACAGAAGTATCATGTTCAAATAACAGCAAGGAAGCCAGACTGCATCCCAGAGCATTTGTAGGGAGCAAGGTAATGGAATATAGGAAGGAAATGTAAGAAAGGGACAGGTTTTGGAGAGCTTGAAATACCACATAAAAGATTTTTTTAAATATTTGACCCTGGAGGTCATAGGGAAGCATTGATATTTACCAAGTGGGAAGAGTGGCAAAAAGATATGGATAATATCATGATCACATGTATAATAAAGGAAGATCATTTTGGTAGCTGAGAAGATGAAGTACAATAGGGAGGGCCTCAAAAGTCTATACTAGAGAATAGCTGGGAAGATAGAATCACAGAAGAATGGATACCGAGTTTGAGAGACAATGAGGTGTTAAGGATAATATTGTCAGCTCTATGTTGTAGACTGAACCTGGATACCTAAAAAGGACAGTAGTACCTTAGACAGTAACAGAGATGTCTGAGAGAAAGGAGGGTATGAGGGGAAAGCAATAACCTCAATTTTTTTCAAAATAAATTTCATTAATGTCATTTGTTTTTACACAGTATATGTTTTTCTCTGCATCCCTTCTCTTCTGTGCTCCTAAAGAATCATACATGTAACAATTTTTAAAGTAAATAGAGGAAGAAGAGAAAAACCACAAAGGAATAATACTTTGAAAAAATTTCATAACATACGTGATATTCTGCATTTGTAGACTCCCACCACCTCTGCAAAGGAGATGAGGAAAGATATCATCTCATAACTCTTTTTTGAAGCCGTGTAATTTTTTTGGTAATTTTGCAACATTCACCTTTGATTATTTTGTAAGTGTTGTTCTGAATATCTAAATAGTTATAATTCTTCTTTACATTTTCTTGGATTTTCTAATTTCATCATCAGGACAATTTGAATTTTTCATGCTTTTCCATAATTACCATAATTTCTTTTAGTAATGTTCTCCCATGTTATTATATTACAATTTATTTAGTTATTTCTAAATCAACAGATATCTAATCTATTTCTAGGGTTTTGTTAACCATGAAAGAGTTGCTACAAACATTTTGATATATAGGGCCTTTTAAAAATTGATCTCCTTGGGGAATATAACTTTTTTACTTTGGGATATAAGAGATATAGCATTGGAATCTCTGGGTCAAAGGGTACGTTCATGTTAGCCATTTTATTTGCATAATTGCAAATCGTTGTATCATTTCCCAATGAGCTCAATTTTTGACATGTTGAATTTGAGATGTCTAAAAGCCATCCAGTTTGAAATGTCCTGAGACTAGAGGTCAGGAGATAGGTTAAGGTTGAATAAAGAGATGTGAAAAGCATCTTCATAGGGATGATAATTGAATCCATGGGAGAGATCACAAAGACAGACAAAAGGGAGATTAAGAATAAGGGTCAAGAGAGACCCTTGAGAAACACCCACATTTCTGGACATGATTTGCATGAAGATTCAGCACAAGTAAGTAAGGAGCAGTCAAATAGGAGAACAGAGAGGGAAGTATCATGAAAACTCAGAGAAAAAAGGATAAGAGAGAAGTTTTATAAAGAGGGTTAGAAGTTGTAGAGAGATTAAGAAGGATGAGGAGTGAAGAGAGGCCATTTGGATTTGACAATTAAAAAATGAAACTTTACAGAAAGTGATTTCAGTTAAATGATCAGGTGAGAAGTCAGTTTAAAAGAATATGAGAAGAAAAGAGGAGGCACCTAATAGAAACACTTTTCTCACTAAGTTAAATCATGAAAGGGAGGTGAGATAAACAGAAGTGCCAAACCATGGGTGCACAACATTCCTAAGTGCTACCCAAACAAATTAAAATGTAACTGGAAAATAGTTTTAAATATAAATACAATGAAATATTGATAATCTTATATTTTATCATAAAGAGGATCCTTTTGTATGGATTAGAGGCCCTAACACCAGTGACATAAGATGATAGTGAATAAAGATGCACGGATCAAGCAAGAATCTAGGGTTAACTTGCACATTGTTGTACGTACGAGGGGGCATTAGACAGGAGAGATTGAAGATAGACCAATCTGCTAGAGAAAATAAAATGGAATCAAGGGTCCATGAAAAGGGGTTAGTTTTGTCTTTTTCCTCTTTTTCTTCTCTTATTGCCAAGGCTAGCATTTCTATTACAATACTAAATAGCAGTGGTGATACTGGGCAACCTTGTTTCACTCCTGATCTTATTAGGAATGGTTTTAGTTTATCCCCATTACATATGATGCTTACTGACGGTTTTAAATAGATGCTACTGATTATTTTAAGGAAAAGTCCATTTATTCCTATATTCTCTAGTGTTTTTTAATAGGAATGGGTGTTGGATTTCATCAAATGGTTTTTCTGCATCTATTTAGATGATCATATGGTTTTTGTTAATTTGATTATTCATATAGTCAATTATGCTAACAGTTTTCTTAATATTGAACCAGCCCTGCATTTCTGGTATAAATCCTACTTAGTCATGGTATATTATCCTGGGAATGATTATCTGTAATCTTTTTGCTAAAATTTTATTTAAGATTTTTGCATCAATATTATTAGGGAAATTATAATGTTCTTTCTCTGTTTTCAACCTACCTGGTTTAGGTATCAGTACCATGTCTGTGACATAAAAGGAATTTGGTAGGACTCCTTCATTCCCTATTTTTTCAAATAGTTTATATAGTCTTGGAGTTAATTATTCTTTAAATGTTTGGTAGAATTCATATGTAAATCCATCTGGTCTTGGGGATTTTTTCTTAGGGAGTTGATTTATAGCTTGCTTTATTTCTTTTTCCAAAATGGGACTATTTAAGTAATGTAATTCCTCTTCTGTTAATTTGGGCAATCTATATTTTTGTTGGTATTCCTCCATTTCACTTAGGTTGTCAAATTTATTGGCATAAAGTTGGGCAAAGTAACTCCTGATAATTGCTCGTTTCCTTTTCATTGGTGAACAGTTCTCCCTTTTCATTTTTGAGACAATTTGATTTTCCTCTTTCTTTTTCTAATCAAATTAATCAAAGGTTTATCTATACAGTTGTTTTTTTCATAAAACCAATTCTTAGTTTTATTTATTAATTCAATACTTCTTTTAGTTTTAATTTTATTAATCTCTCCTTTTATTTTTAGAATTTCAAGTTTGGTTATTTGATTGGGGGTTTTTAATTTGTTCTTTTTCTAGCTCTTTTAGTTGCAATCCCAGTTTCTTGATCTTCTCTTTCTCTATTTTATGCAAGTAAGCGTCTAGAGATATAAAATTTCCCCTTATTCCCACCTTGGCTATATCCCACACATTTTGGTATGTTGTCTCATTATTGTCATTCTCTTGGATGAAATTATTGATTGTGTCTATGATTTGCTGTTTCACCCATTCATTCTTTAGGATGAGATTATTTAGTTTCCAATTTCTTTTTGGTTTGTTTTCCCCTAGAAGGGCTTATTTTTGACAAGGAGAAGGCCCACTATTCTTGTGAGATGGGTGAAGAAAGAAAGAATGAAGGAAGGCATGTGAGTGATATGACATGTGGCCATTCCTGATTCTTCACTTGTTAATGCATCACACTTAGATTAATTTTTAAATACATTTTATATTGACTAATCAGTGTACATGTTGTTTCTATCCTTTAAAATGTAAACTCCTTAAGGGCAGGTTTTTTTTTTCCTTCACATTTCCTTTTTTGTTCTCATGTTCCCATTGACCAGCACACCATGTGGCACATAGTAAGTACTTAATGAATGCTTTTTTGAATAGAATTACTGACTTGAATTCTAGCCAACGTGGTCAGTATGTTGTGGCTTATGATCCTGGTCCTGGTGCAAGAACTTAGACTTCTTTCTATATTTGCTTTCTTGTGCGTCACCAACAGGAGCACAATTTATAATAAAATATTCAATATACTTGCTACTGTTGTGTGGAATTAATTTCTAAAATAAATCTCTCTATATATGTATATGTCATATTTTCATCAGTTATATTGTCAAGAATGTGTTGGTAAAACATATATTGTCCAAGTTTTCTCTATAGATAATCGCTTTATTACTTCTCATGCATTCTAGAAACTATTGTTATGGATATTAATAACGTCTAGACACATGACCTCCATACATTCATATTTTTTAAAATTCTATAACCCTTATTTTATTAAACAGGGACTGAGTAGATGAAGTGTTTTAATAAAAAGCCACTGTATGTTATTATGGGGGGAGCTTGCTTTCCCCAGTGCTGTTTTTTAGGCCTTCTTTGCTATATAGATTTCACATAGGATATCAAACTCCTGTCAAAATTATTACTTAAGGAATATTTTAGCATAGGATATTTTCCTTTCTTGTAATTCTGTTTATTCAGTTATAATTTGATCTTGAGAAATATCAGTAAAAGATGGCAGCTCAGTACTGGGTCATTAGCATCATACACCCAGATTTGGTAAGGACATCAGAGCCATATATAGTCTATTCCTCCATTTTACACATAAGGAAACAGAAGCCAAGAGAAGTTAAGTGACTTGCCCAACCAGAGCTTAGAGTTTTGATCCATTTCTTTAAGTGGCCTCATTTTCTTTGTCCTCTAAAACTTTACCCTTTAGTTATACACACAACCCCCTGAAAACCTGTGAGTCCAAATCAAGAGATAACAGTACAGTTGTTAAGTTCAAACATACTATGCACTATGGGATCTGCCCACCACTCTAGATATCACCCATCCTAATGTCTAGTTTCACAGGCAGTCAGGTGACACAGTGGATACTGTCCCCTGGACTAGAATAAGGAAAACCCAAGGTCAAACCCAGCCTCAGATGCATACTAGGGATGTGACATGGGCAAGGTATTTACCACCTCTTGGTGGGTCTTTTCCCACTTGGGAAATTGAATTAACAACAGCACCTACCTCATAGAGAATAAAACAAGCCAGTACGTTAAAAGTATTTTGAAAATCTTAAGTTGAACAATAATGAAAATAAGTGACATTTACTCAGCAAAGTCAAACATGCCTATGGGCCTCTCCATGGAGAGTCACAAGGTCATCCTCTTGATGAGGATAACAACAACCAGAAGAGCTTCCATTTCTTTAATACTTCCAAAATTTTCAATGCTCTTTACATATTTGCCCTCATTTAATCCTAACAACCTTAGGAGGTAGATGCGATCCTTTTCCCTGTTATACAGGAGAGTTTGGGAGATAGAGAGTACCTTGGCCAGTCTCACAAAGTTGATAAATGACAAAAGAGGATTCAAACTGAAGGCTTGTTGACTCCCAGTCCAGGAACTCTCTGCTAAGTCTCCTTAGCAGCTCCATGATCTTGTGTTAACAAGAAAAGGTAAGATGAGGAATAGATACAGTGCTTTATTTAACAAGGTAGAAGATCTCCCATACTGGTTTTTATTATTGTTATATTATAACAGGGCTTTCTTAAGCCCTGTTTATTAAAACAACAACAACAACATTCTGCAATGTGATAACTCTCTGGCAAACTCCACTATCTATAAGGATTCATTCCCAAGGGTCCTAAAGAGTCAAAGTTAATACTTTGTTAATAAGAGGTGTTAATCATCTATTATTTGTGTTATGGGCTTGTAGATTTACAGCTGGAAAGGTGAATGGAGCCCCTTTATTTCATAGATGAAGAAGCTGTGGCTCACAAAGGTTGAATGGCTGAGTGTAAATCCCTCAAGTAAGGGCAAATGGCAGTCATGGGACTCAGAACCGGGTCCTTTGGCTCCAGATGGACAACTCACTGTGCTGAAGTGGGCTTCATTTCACAACATGTCACAAAGAGCCACCTTTGTTTCTGATGTAAATAATATCCTTTAATGATGTTGCCTATGCAAAGTGAGGAAATATTGCACACTGAATCCATTTGTTTCCAAGACTCCAACGCTTTCCTCTCCCTGCTCTTGCTTTCTTTGGAGAAAGTCTGCAGACCAAGTCTGCATAACTTAAAGGAGATCCAAACTATAGACATATGGAACAAAATAAAGACCAGGAGGTTGTTTAACATCCAAGGTTACATGAATATTTATGGAGTGTGAGGCATTCCATCATGCCAGTTTTGAAGTCTGTGGATTTGATTTTTCCAAGAGTTCCAGTTCCAGTCCACCCTTCAAGCCTACCAAATGTTTGCTGAGCACCTCACCCACAGCTGGGGTAAAAATGCTCATTTCACCAACTTGAAGAGGAAGAAGCTGCCAAGAAACCTTGAGGGAAAAAATTCAAATAAATCTCTGCTTTGGAAAACTTTTTCCGTCTACTGCTAATATCCCAGTGTTTTCTTTCCAATTCAATGTCTAGATGGAAATATCTGATATTCTGAAAAGCAAAAGAACTCAAGAATGCGGCCAAGAATAAACTACCCAGCTAAGCTGAGCATTTTCTTCCAGGGAAGAAGATGGACGTTCAATGAAACAGTTGAATTCCATTTATTCCTAATGAAAAAACCAGAGCTAACAATAAATCTGACCTCTAAATATAGGACTCAAGAGAAGCATAAAAGATAAAAAGAATTCTTGAGAATTGTATTTCTGTGTGCATACATAAAGAGTGTGTGTATAATTTGATTTTACTGTTATAATACAAAAAAGGGAAGTATAAGTGAAAAGGGGATAATATCAGAAAAAGGGAAAAGAGGAGATAAAAAGAGGGAAATTATATCCCACTAAGAGCCAAAGGAAACCTATCATATCTGAGGGAATTTAGGGAGAGGGAAGAACATTGTGTGAATCTTAACTCTCATCAGATTTGGCTCAAAGAGAAAATAATGGACATATTTAGTTTACAGAGAAATTTCTCTCACCTGATTAAAAAGTGGGAGAGGAAAAGGGAAAAGGAAGATTAATAAGGGAAAGGTATAAGAAAGGGGAAGGGATTCAGAAGGGATGGGAGGAATTCTAAAGAGGGAGAGCTGTGTGAGACAAGGGGTACCCATAAGTTTAATACTGGGGAGGGGTAAGGGGGGAAAGAAAAAGAAAAGCATAATTTGGGGATAATAAGATGGCAGGAAATAGAATTAGTAGTTTTAACCATAAATGTGAATGGGATGAACTCTCCCATAAAGTGGAAGTAGATAGCAGACTGGATCAAAAGCCAGAATCCTACAATATGTTGTTTACAGGAAACACATTTACAGCATGGTGATACATACAGAGTAAAAGGCTGCAGCAGAATCTATTATGATTCAGGGGAAGTCAAAAGCAGGGATAGCCATCCTTATTCTCAGATCAAACAAAAGGAAAAATAGATCTAATTAAAAAAGATAAGGAAGGAAACTATATCTTGCTAAAGGGTAGCATAGCTAATGAAGCAATATCAATACTAAACATATATGCACCAAGTGGTATAGCATCTAACTTCCTAAAGGAGAACTTAAGAGAGGTGCAAGAAAAAATAGACAGCAAAACTATAATACTGGGAGATCTCAACCTTGTACTCTTAGAATTAGATAAATCAAACCACAAAACAAGTAAGAAAGAAGTTAAAGAGGTAAATAGAATATTATAAAAGTTAGGTATGATAGATCTTTGGAGAAAACTGAATGGAGACAGAAAGGAGTATACTTTCTTCTCAGCAGTTCATGGAACTTATACAAAAATTGACCATATATTAAGACATAAAGACCTCAAAATTAAATGCAGAAAGGCAGAAATAGTGAATACATTCTTTTCAGATCACGATGCAATAAAAACTACATTCAACAAAAAGTTAGGGATAAATAAACCAAAAAGTAATTGGAAACGAAATAATCTCATCCTAAAGAATGAATAGGTGAAACAGCAAAACATAGACACAATAATTTCACCCAAGAGAATGACAACAATGAGACAACATACCAAAATTTGTGGGATAGAGCCAAAGCAGTAATAAGGGGAAGTTATGTATCTTTAGAGGCTTACTTGAATAAAATAGAGAAAGAGAAAGCTAATGAATTGGGCTTGCAACTAAAAATGCTAGAACAGGAACAAATTAAAAACCCTCAATCAAACATTAAACTTGAAATTCTAAAAATAAAAGGAGAGATCAATAAAATTGAAAGTAAAAAACTATTGAATTAATAAAACTAAGAGTAGGTTCTATGAAAAAAACCAACAAAATAGACAAACCCTTAGTAAATCTGATTTAAAAAAAAAGGAAAGAGGAAAATCAAATTGTTGGTCTTAAAAATGTAAAGGGAGAACTTTCCACCAATGAAGAGGAAATTAGAGCAATAATTACAAGTTACTTTGCCCAACTTTATGCCAATAAATTTGATAACCTAAGTGAAATGGATGACTACCTTCAAAAACATAGGATTCCCAGATTAACAGAGGGGAAGTAAATTGCTTAAATAGTCCCATTTTAGAAAAAGAACCAGAACAAGTTTTAATCAACCCCCTAAGAAAAAATCCCCAAGATCAGATGGATTTACATGTGAATTCTACCAAACATTTAAAGAACAATTAACTCCAATGTTATGTAAACTATTTGAAAAAAACAGAAAATGAAGGAGTCCTACCAAATTCCTTTTAGGACACAGACATGGTACTTATACCCAAATCAGGGAGGTGGAAAACAGACAAAGAAAATTATAGACAAATCTCCCTAATGAATATTGATGCTAAAATCATAAATAAAATATTAGCAAAAAGATTACAGAAAAATCATCCCCAGAATAATACACTATGACCAAGTAGGATTTATACCAAGAATGCAGGGTTGGTTCAATACTAGGAAAACTACTAGCAAAATTGACTATATCAATAACCAAATTAACAAAAATCATATGATCATCTCAATAGATGCAGAAAAAACCTTTGATAAAATCCAACATCCCTTCCTAATAAAAACACTTGAGAGTATAGAAATAAATGGACTTTTCCTTAAAATACTCAAGAGCATGTATTTGAAACTGTCAGTAAGCATCATATTCAATGGGAAAAAACTGGAAACTTTCCCAGTAAGATCAGGAGTAAAACAAGGTTGCCCACTATTATCATTATTATTCAATATTGTATTAGAAATGCTAGCCTCGGCAATAAGAGTTGAGAAAGAGATTAAAGGAATCAGAGTAGGTAATGAGAAAACCAAATTATCACTCTTTGCTGATGATATGATGGTACACTTAGAGAACCCCAGAGATTCTACTAAAAAGCTATTAGAAATAATTCATAATTTTAGCCAAGTTGCAGGATACAAAATAAATCCCTGTAAATCCTCAGCATTTTTGTACATCACCAACAAAATCCAACAACAATAGATACAAAGAGAAATTCCATTCAAAATAACTGTCGATAGCATAAAATATGTGGGAATCTATCTTCCAAAGAAAAGTCAGGAATTATATGAGCAAAATTACAAAACACTTTCCACACAAATAAAGTCAGATTTAAATAACTGGAAAAATATTAAGTGCTCCTGCATAGGCCAAGCGAATATAATAAAGATGACAATACTCCCTAAAATAATCTATTTATTTAGTGCTATACCAATCAGACTTCCAAGAAAATATTTTAGTGATCTAGAAAACATAACAACAAAATTCATATGGAAGAAACAAAACATCGAGAATCTCAAGGGAATTAATGAAAAAAAAATCAAATGAAGGTGACCTAGCTGTACCAGATCTAAAACTGTATTATAAAGCTAGCAGTCACCAAAACCATTTGGTAATGGCTAAGAAATAGATTAGTGGATCAGTGGAATAGGTTAGGTTCACAAGACAAAATAGTCAACTTTAGCAATCGAGTATTTGACAAACCCAAAGATCCTAACTTTTGGAATAAGAATTCATTATTTGACAAAAACTGCTGGGATAACTGGAAATTAATATGGCAGAATTAGGCATAGACCCACACTTAAGACCGTATACCAAGATAAGATCAAAATTGGTCCATGATTTAGGTATAAAGAATGAGATTATAAATAAATTAGAGGAACCTAGGATAGTTTATCTCTTAGACTTATGGAGGAGGAAGAAATTTGTGACCAAAGATGAACTAGAGACCATTATTGATCACAAAATAGAAAAACTTTGATTATATCAAATTAAAAAGCCTTTGTACAAACAAAACTAATGCAAACAAGATTAGAAGGGAAGCAACAAACTGGGAAAACATCTTCACAGTTAAAGGTTCTGATAAAGGCCTCATTTCCAAAATATATAGAGAATTGACTCAAATTTATAAGAAATCAAACCATTCTCCAATTCATAAATGGTCAAAGGATATGAACAATTTTCAGATGATGAAATTATAACTATCTCCACTCATAGGAAAGCATGTTCCAAATCACTGTTGATCAGAGTAATGCAAATTAAGACAACTCTGAGATTCCACTACACACCTGTCAGAATGGCTAAGATGACAGAAAAAACAATGATGAATCTTGAAGGGGATGCGGGAAAACTGGGACACTAATGCATTGTTGGTGGAGTTGTGAACGAATCCAACCATTCTGAAGAGCAATCTGGAATCATGCCCAAAAAGTTATCAAACTGTGCATACCCTTTGATCCAGCAGTGTTTCTACTAGGCTTATACCCCAAAGAAATACTAAAGAAGGGAAAGGGACCTGTATGTGCCAAAATATTTGTGGCAACCCTGTTTGTAGTGGCTAGAAATTTGAAAATGAATGGATGCCCATCAATTGGAGAATGGTTGGGTAAATTGTGGTATTTGAATGTTATGGAATATCATTGAATGTTCTGTAAGAAATGACCAGCAGGATGAATAAAGAAAGACTTGGAGAGACTTACATGAACTGATGCTGAGTGAAATGAGCAGGACCAGGAGATCATTATACACTTCAACAACAATACTGTATGAGGATGTATTCTGATGGAAGTGGACTTCTTTGACAAAGAGATCTAATTCAGTTTCAATTGATCAAAGATGGACAGAAGCAGCTACACCTAAAGAAGGAATACTGGGAAATGAGTGTGAACTGTTTGCATTTTTGTTTTTCTTCCCGGGTTATTTTTACCTTCTGAATCCAATTCTCCCTGTGCAACAAGAGAACTGTTCGGTTCTGCACACATATATTGTATCTAGGATATGCTGTGACATATTTAACATGTAAAGGACTGCTTGCCATCTGGGGGAGGGGGTGGATGGAGGAAGAGGAAAAATCCAAACAGAAGTGAGTGTAAGGGATAATGTTGTAAAAAATTACTCTGACATGGGTTTTGTCAATAAAAAGTTATTTAAAAAAATAAAATAGAAAGCTGAAGAGCAAAACAAGGTTGCCCACTCTCACCATTACTATTCAATATTGTATTAGAAATGCTAGCTTCGGCAATAAGAGTTGAGAAAGAGATTAAAGGAATCAGAGTAGGTAATGAGGAAACCAAACTATCACTCTTTGCTGATGATATGATGGTACACTTAGAGAACCCCAGAGCTTCTACTAAAAAGCCATTAGAAATAATTTATAACTTTAGCCAAGTTGCAGGATATAAAATAAATCCACATAAATCCTCAGAATTTTTATACATCACCAACAAAATCCAACAGCAATAGATACAAAGAGAAAGTTCATTCAAAATAACTGTTGATAGCACAAATTATTTGGAAATCTGTCTACCGAAGGAAAGTCAGGAATTATATGAGCAAAATTATAAAACACTTTCCACAAAAATAAAGTCAGATTTAAATAATTGGAAAAATGTTAAGTGCTCTTAGATAGGTCAAGGGAATAGAATAAAGATGACAATACTCCCTAAACTAATCTATTTATTTAGTGCTATACCAGACTCCCAAAAAACTATTTTAATGACCTAGAAAAAATAACAACAAAATTCATATTTAAGAACAAAAGGTCAAGACTTTCAATCAAACTAATGAAAAAAAATCAAAAATCTAGGTGTACCTGATCTAAAACTATATTATAAAGCAGCAGTTACCAAAACCATTTGATATTGGCTAAGAAATAGACTAGTCGTGTTGGTGGAGTTGTGAACGAATCCAACCATTCTGGAGAGCAATCTGGAATTATGCCCAAAAAATTATCAAATTGTGCATACCCTTTGATCCAGCAGTGTTTCTATTGGGCTTATATCCCAAAGAAATACTAAAGAAGGGAAAGGGACCTGTAAGTGCCAAAATGTTTGTAGCAGCCCTGTTTGTAGTGGCCAGAAACTGGAAAATGAATGGATGCCCATCAATTGGAGAATGGCTGGGTAAATTGTGGTATATGAATGTTATGGAATATTATTGTTCTGTAAGAAATGACCAGCAGGATGAATACAGAGAAGACTGGCGAGACTTACATGAACTGATGCTAAGTGAAATGAGCAGAACCAGGAGATCATTATACACTTCGACAACGATATTGTATGAGGACATATTTTGATGGAAGTGGATTTCTTTGACAAAGAGACCTGAGTTTCAATTGATAAATGACGGACAAAAGCAGCTACACCCAAAGAAAGAACACTGGGAAATGCATATAAACTGCTTGCATTTTTGTTTTTCTTCCCGGGGTTATTTCTACATTCTGAATCCAATTCTCCCTATGCAACAAGAGAACTGTTCGGTTCTGCAAACATATATTGTATCTAGGATATACTGCAACATATCCAACATATAAAGGACTGCTTGCCATCTAGGGGAGGGGGTGGAGGGAGGGAGGGGAAAAAAAATCGGAACAGAAACGAGTGTCAATATAAAGTAATTATTAAATAAAAAATTTAAAAAAAAAGAAATAGACTAGTCGATCAGTGGAATAGGTTAGGTTCAAAGGACAAAATAGTCAATAACATTAATAATCTAGTGTGTGACAAACCCAAAGACCCCAGCTTTTGAGATAAGAATTCACTGTTTTACAAAAACTGCTAGGAAAACTGGAAATTAGTATGGCAGAAATTAGGCATTGACTCACACGTAACACCATACACCAAGATAAGATCAAAATGGGTTCATGATCTAGGCATAAAGAATGAGATTATAAATAAATTAGGAGAACATAGGATAGTTTACCTCTCAGACCTGTGGAAGAGGAAGGAATTTATGACCAAAGAAGAACTAGAGATCATTGTTGATCACAAAATAGAAAATTTTGATTATATAAAATTAAAAAGCTTTTGTACAAACAAAACTAATGCAGACAAGATTAGAAGGGATACACTAAACTGAGAAAACATTTTTACAGTCAAAGATTCTGATAAAGGCCTCATTTCCAAAATATGTAGAGAATTGACTCTAATTTATAAGAAATGAAGCCATTCTCCAATTGATAAATGGTCAAAGGATATGAACAATTTTCAGACTAAGAAATTGAAACTATTACTAGCCATATGAAAAGATGCTCCAAGCCATTATTAATCAAAGAAATGCAAATTAAAACAACTCTGTGATACCACTACACACCTCTCAGATTGGCTAAGATGACACAGAAAGATAATGCTGAATGTCAGAGGGCAAGTGGAAAACTGGGACAATGATATATTGTTGGTGGAAATGTGAATGGATCCAACCATTCTGGAGAGCGATTTGCAACTATGCTAAAAAATTTATCAAACTGTGCATACGTTTTTATTCAGCAGTGTTACTACTGGGCTTATATCCCAAAGAGATCTTAAAGAAGGGAAAAGGACCTGTATGTGCAAAAATGTTTGTGGCAGCCCTGTTTGTAGTGGCTAGGAACTTGAAACTGAGGGGATGCCCATCAATTGGAGAATGGCTGAATAAATTGTGGTATATGAATGTTACATAATATTATTGTTTTATAAGAAATGACCAGCAGGAGGATTTCAGAAAGGCCTGGAGAGACTTATATGAACTGATGCTGAGTGAAATGAGCAGGACCAGGAGACCATTATACACTTCAACAACAATACTATGTGATGCTCAATTCTGATGGACGTGGCCCTCTTCAACAATGAGATGAACCAAATCAGTTCCATTTGTTCAATGATGAAGAGAACCAGCTACACCCAGCGAAAGAACTCTGGGAAATGAGTGTGAACCACAACATAGCATTTCCACTCCCTCTGTTTTTATCCACTTGCATTTTTGTTTTCCTTCTCAGGTTAATTCTACCTTATTTCTAAGTTTGATTTTTCTTGTGCAGCAAAATAACTGTATGGATGGATACACACACACACACGCATATATTGTATTTAACATATACTTTAACATATTTAACACATATTGGTCTAGCTGCCATCTGGGGGAAGGGGTAGGGGAAGGAGGGGAAAAGTTGGAACAGAAGGTTTTGCAAGGGTCAGTGTTGAAAAATTACCCATGCATAGATCTTGTAAATAAAAAGCTCTAATAATAATAAAAAAAATGAAATATGGCACAGGTCTTCCTCTCCTATAAAGGAGCTTGTGTTTTTTGAGGTAAAAATGACTTAAAATGTGAAATAATTAGATTTGAAGCCATAAGAATTTCACAGGAGAGTCATGCAATAACATGATTAATAATGATTATTGTCTCCTGATAGGTCGCTTGCCTAGACAATCAGCATTCTTTGCCACCTTTATTTTTGTTTGCTGATTTGTTTTCTGTGCCACTATTTAAGCTGAATTCTTTGACTCTTTATTCTTCTCATTTGGAATTTAAACTCACATATATACTCTTCTAGAGGAAACAAAGAAGACCATGAGCAATACTGCCTAATAAAACCGTAACAAGCACGGGGAGAAAAAACAAGCCAACACCAATTTTGCAGAGAGCTTGGAGACCCAATTAAGCCAGATCTCCTTGAGAACACTCATGTAAACATAAAGAGGAAATCAGACAAAAAAATGGAAAAGCAACACCAAGACTTTGATAATCAACAACCTTCTCCAGAAATAACAATGAAGACACAATGTCTGTACTCTAAATTACAGTCTCCAGTCTCCAATGTGCTGCATGAGGAAATAATATGGCAATCACACAAAGACAGGAAGAGAAACTAGACTAGACAGAGCATACAGAAAAGAGGTCTGCACTGCCAAAGACCAAATTTGGAGGGTTTGTACAATAAAGCCTTAATATTTATGAAAGTGGTGAGCATAACAAACACTTGGTAACTTAACAGATTTATTACTTCCAAACAAAAGACAACTGAGAAAACGTCCATAAAATCTTGATGAGAATGACTGATGTCTGCATCTAAGCTGTCACTGATTAAAATATGCAAAAAATCAGGCAAGCGCTAGTTTCTTTTTTCTGTAGCATTTATGGCAGTCCCTCTCTTATATGGGACTCCTACACAAATTAGTTTATGTTTAAAGTATTCTGTGATTTCATATCCACTTAACACCAAGGCCTGTAAGCCCCCATTAATATATCTACTTTAGTAGTCACATGATCCTCTTAGTTCAAAGGAAAAGCATCAGTGAAACATTACAATAAAATAATTATAATGACCACCAACAACTAAATCTTTTCCTCCCATAAAGTCACAACTGTAATACTATTTCTCTCTTTGTTTCAAAAATACTGAGAAACATAAAAACTCATTGTAATTATCTAAATACCTGAAGGTCAGCTAGATGGTACAATGGATAGATCACTGGGTCTGAAGTCAGGAAAACTTCATCTTCATGAATTCACATCTGGCCTCAGACATTTCCTAACTGTGATATCCTGGGCAAGTCACTTCACCTTATTTGCTTCAGCTCCTTATCTGTGTAATGAACTGGAGCAGCAAACCTCTAGGAGCAAACCACTCTAGTATCTCTGCCAAGAAAATCCCAAATGGCGTCACAGACAGTTGGATATGACTGAAACAAAGAAGAATAAAGAAAGGTTTATTGAATTTGCCTTGACAGCCACTCTTAATACCTTTATCTAATATCTAATATCTTTCCTCAGCTCTCTGCAAGCAAATGATGATGACCATGTTTCTAAAGACTTGACAATCAAATCTATGACATGAAATTACTTTCACTCCTTTATATAGCGCTATAATTTCCTTTGCACTAAAACATATCTACAACTTTTTCTAACTTGGTAGATAGTCTTCAACGGTTGCTATGGTAGCCACGAAGAACAGCTGATAAAGTTTAGTGGACCTCTGGGAAAGAATATGCTGCCAATGAATTCCTTTGGAGACAATTTTAGCTTTCACTAATCTCCATGGTAATTCCAATACAAAAAAGAAAAAAAAAACAAATTGTCTAAAAGCAACTTCGGTTTTTTGCATATGTATTAATCACAAATGCACAACACTACTCCTTGCAATCTGCTAACAGCTGTCTATTTAAACCTTGTATTGATATGGAAAGTTTTTCCAAGCATCATGTACAGAGAGGGGCAACATCAAACGAAACCCCCCCCCCCAAAGCAAGGCATCAGTGGCCAAGGAGCTTTTGATTACCGTATCAGGAGAAATATCCCAATCCTCTACCCAATGAAGTCATCCAGAGAAATTTTTGCCAACTAATTTTGCCCATTAGAATTCACAAGCCTTTAAATAAACTACATGAAATTCCACCCAAACTCCAACACACTGGTTCTAAAAGTTCTAATGTAGAAGAGCAGAGTTAGGACCACAATTGTGCCATGATTTCTCCTCCCTCTCCCACAATGACTTGCCTATTTATCTTCTTATAGTCCCTGAGATTCTTATATTGTTCAATTCCTTTGAGCCAGATAACCTAAGAAACCTATTAAAATTATCTCAGAGAGCAGCAAAAAATTCTAGGTTGTTGTTTCCATAGATTTATGATGTCAGACAGTATAGCTCAAAATCCAGTCTTACCCATGTCTTCCCTCAGTATCCAGGGGTCTGCCAAACTTTCAAGGAGTCTTTTTCCAAATTTCTTGATATTACCTGACCTGTCTATCTCATCATTTGTACTCATTACAGTCAGACCATCTGTTCTATGATGTTTTCAAGCTATTTCCTACTCATAATAGATCCTTAATAACAGGCAGTTGATTTAACTTCTCTGTTACTACTAAGGATACTACTATCCTCTCAATCATCCATACAAATACTAAGTGACATTTTCAACTTTTCCCTCTCTCTCATTCTCCACATCAAATCTGCTGTTAACAGCCATAAGATTCTATCTTCTCCACATCCCACAAATATGCTTCCTTCTCTCCTGACACCATTGCAACCTGTTGTAGGCCCTTATTACCATCACCATGCCTTAGCTGTTCCAATAGCCTTCAACTTGGTCTCCATGCTCCGAGTCTCTTTGTATCTGCAGAGCTTAGTATAATGCCAGGCATGTAGTAGGAATTTAAAAAAAAAGTTTTATTTACCGACTACTCATCAGGTGACACTCCATTTTCACAGTCTGTGCATTTTCACTGGATATCCTCTATGTCTGGAAAGCTCTGACTATGCCTTCCCCTCCAGTCTTCCCTGGCTTCCTTCAAGTCTTAGAAAATTTTCCACTACTTCAAGAAGCCTTTACTGCTTACTCTTTAATACTAGAAAACTTTACTCTGAGAGGACCTCCAATTTATCCTATATCTATCTTGTTTGTATGTTGTTTCCCCTACATATACACTAGACTCTACACATCTTGAAGGAAGGGATCTTTTTGCCTTCCTTTGAATCTCTTAGGGCTTAGCACAAAGTAAACAATTAAATGCTTATTATCTGGGGCAAAATGTTAATATTTGATGTTTAAATTTAATTTTAGACTTCTGGCCAAGATGACAGAGAGAACACGCACATCTACTTAACCTCTGCATTTTCTCTCAGAATTTATTTCATAACAAGCCTTGGAATTAGTGCTTGACTGGAAAAAAAAACCCACATATGGATTACCAACAGAAGACATTCTTGAAATTCTGTTTTTGCTTGAGGGAGGGGATGGTTTTAGATTAGGCACAGATTGAGGGCAAGCAGTGGCAGTGAGAGCACAACAGGCAGCTCACACTGAGCAGACTAGAAGGGGGTGGGGGTATGATCTCAGCCATCTCTGCAGGGAGAGCTTTACTACAGTGTTGGCTACTTTGCCCTGGCAGCAAGCCAGTAGACAAGCAGAGAAGCTAAAAACATAGGGGGTGAAGACTATAACCCCAAAAAGCTAGGGTCTCTTGGGACCTGGCCACACCCACCCATAGTATCTCAGCACGCTCTCAGAGTCTCAGAGTGCAGACTCAGCACAGCCACTGCTATCCTGCTAGTGCCTCACTGCTGTCTCCAGCAGTCTGTAGAGGAAGCTTGGTAACACCATCTAGTCCCCTGACCCTCTCTCCCCCCCAAAAAAGCAGACTGCATTTGGGTTTTTTCTGCTAGTTTGCCTTCTTTGATTCTTCTCTGACAAAATGAGCAAAAAATTTAAACAGACCTTAATCACTGATAACTTCTATATGGATAGTGAGCGAACTTTAAACCCTGAGGAGACTAAAAACAGACAGTTTCCAGATGAATCCTCAAAGGGGGATATGATCTGGTTCTCAACATATGAGACTCTCATAGAAGAAATTAAAAAGGCTCTCACAAGAGAGCTAGAAGAAAAATGGGAAAAGGAAAGGGAGGCTTGTCAAGAGAGTCTGGATAAGTCATCCCACTCATTAAAAGATAAGAGTGGATAAAGAAATCAAATCCTTGAAAAACAGAATTAGTGAACTGGAAAAAGAAAATCGCTCTCTAAAAAATAAAATTGGCGAAATGGAAAAAAATTCCATAGAACAAAACAACTCACTTAAAAACTCAATTGGACAATCATATAAAGATATAAAAAAGTGAGTGAAGAAAATGCTTCATTGAAAATCAGAATTGAACAAATGGAATTGAATGACTCAAGGAGATACCAAGAATCAGTCAAGCAAAACCAAAAAAAAAAAAAATGAAACAATGGGAAAAAATGTCAAATACCTTCTTGGAAAAACAACAGACTTGGAAAATAGATCTAGGAGCGATAATCTGAGAAGTATTGGACTCCCTGAAAAATGTGATGAAAAAAAGAGCCTGGACACTATTTTCCAGGAAATTATCAGAGAACTGCCCAGAAGTTATAGAAACAGAAGGGAAAATAGAAATTGAAAGAATTCATCGATCACCTACTGAAAGGGGTCCTAAAATCAAAACACCAAGAAATATAGTGGCCAAATGCCAGAACTATCAGACAAAGGAAAAAATACTGCAAGCGGCTAGAAAAAATCAATTCAAATATAGAGGAGCCACAATAAGGATTACTCAGGATCTAGCAGCGTCCACATTAAAGAATTGAAGGGCCTGGAATATGATATTGCAAAAGGATAAGGAACTTGGTATGCAGCCAAAAATAACTTACCCAACCAGAATGAGCATTTTTCCCAGGGAAGAAGATGGACATTCAATGAAAAAAGGAGAATTTCAGCTATTTCTGGAACTAAACAAAAAGTTTGATCTACAAATATAGAACTCAAGAAAAACCTAAAAAGGTAAAAAGAAATCTTGGGAACTATATTTCTGCTATAAAGATACATAAAGAACACATGTATAATTTGTTCTAGAAACTAGAGGTAGAAAGGAAATTGTACCTGGAAAGGGTAAAGTGGGTTTATTACATCTCACAAAGAGACAAAAGAAACCCGTTATATCTGAGAGAAAGAATGGAAGGGGATGAACATAGTGTGTATCTTACTGCCACCAGAATTGGCTTAAAGAGAAAAATATTAGACATATTTGATTTATGGTGAGACTTCTCCCACCTCTTTGAAAAGTGGGAGGGGAAAAGTGAAAAGGGAAGGAGTAAGCTAAGTGGAAGGGAATACAGAAATTGTGAGGAAAAGGGGTAAGATAGGGGGAGGTACTCTAAGGTGGTGGGAGGGGTCCTAAAAAGGGAGGTTCTGTGAGAAGCAAGTAGTGCTCACAAGTTTAATACTGGGGAGGAGAGTAAGGGAGAAGGAAAGGAGAAAAGCATAAGCAGGGGTTAACAAGATGGTAAGTAATACAGAATTGGTAATTTTAACATAAATGCAAATAGGGTAAACTCCCCCATAAAGAGGAAGCGGTTAGCAGAATGGATTAAAAGCCAGAATCCTACAATATGTTGTTTACAGGAGACACACTTGAAGCACGGTGATACATACAGAGTAAAGGTAAAAGGCTAGAGCATAATCTCCTATGCTTCAGGTGAAGTCAAAAAAGCAGGGGCAGCCATCCTGATCTCAGATCAAGCAAAAACGAAAATTGATTTAATTAAAAGAGATAAAGAAAGGCACTATAACTTGCTAAAGGGTAGCATAGCTAATGAAGCAATATCAATATTAAACATATATGCACCAAGTGGTGTAGCATCTAAATTCTTAAAAGAGAAATTAAGAGAGCTGCAAGAAGAAATAGACAGCAAAACTATAATACTGGGAGATGTCAACCCTGCACTCTCAAAATTAGATAAATCAAACCACAAAATAAATGAGAAAGAAGTCAAAGAGGTAAATAGAATACTAAAAAAGTTAAGTATGATAGATCTTTGGAGAAAACTAAATGGAGACAGAAAGGAGTACACTTTCTTCTCAGCAATTCATGGAACTTATACAAAAATTGACCATATATTAGGACATAAAGACCTCAAACTCAAATGCAGTAAGGCAGAAATAGTAAATGCATCCTTTTCAGACCACAATGCAATGAAAATTACATTCAATAAAAAGCCAGGGGAAATAGACCAAAAAATAATTGGAAACTAAATAATCTCATACTAAAGAATGATTGGGTGAAACAGTAAATCACAGATATAATTAATAACTTCACCCAAGAAAATGACAATAATGAGACGTCATACCAAAATGTGTGGGATGCAGTGAAACTGGTAATAAGAGGAAATTTCATATCTCTAGAGGCCTACTTGTATAAAATAGAGAAAGAGAAGGTCAATGAATTGGGCTTGAAACTAAAAATGCTAGAACAGGAACAAATTAAAAACCCTCAGTCAAACACTAAACTTGAAATTCTAAAAATAAAAGGAGAGATCAATAAGATTGAAAGTAAAAAACTATTGAACAAGATAAGGTGAGATATTTCAAGACAATTGTGAAAATCGAGTAAGGTTTCATCTATTTCAAAGTTTGAGTAGGCCTGAAGGACTTTAAGCATTAAGTCAAGGGCATACTTAAAGTGTCTCCTCCCTGCTATCTTCTTAAAGACAAAAGTCCCTTCCTAATATCTTCTTAAAGACATACTTAAAGTCTCCTCCCTGCTATCCTCCCTATTTCAGCCAAATATGGGCAACTATGTACTTGTTGGTCAAGTTCAATTTCTTGGATAGTTCCCGCGTTTACAATGTAATATCCTCAGCCAATAAGGATGAGGGTCAGTGGTGGGAGGGGGGAATTTGAATTAGGGATAAGAGTGCCGACCCTGCCCCCTATGGTGCTTCCTCCCTTCGATCGACTGCTCGATGGGTGGGACGCCCGTTCTCGAGGATGTAAACAAATTTTGCTTTGCTTCTAGAGATCTATCCAGTTGTTTTATTAATGGTTTCTGACCCACACACTATTGAATTAATTAATAAAACGAAGAGTTGGTTCTATGAAAAAACCAACAAAATAGACAAACCCTTAGTAAATCTGATTAAAAAAAGGAAAAAGGAAAATCAAATTGTTGGTCTTAAAAATGTAAAGGGAGAACTTTCCACCAATGAAGAGGAAATTAGAGCAATAATTACAAGTTACTTTGCCCAACTTTATGCCAATAAATTTGATAACCTAAGTGAAATGGATGACTACCTTCAAAAACATAGGATTCCCAGATTAACAGGGGAAGTAAATTGCTTAAATACTCCCATTTCAGAAAAAAGAACTAGAACAAGCTATTAATCAACTCCCTAAGAAAAAATCCCCAGGATCAGATGGATTTACATGTGAATTCTACCAAACATTTAAAGAACAATTAACTCCAATGTTATATAAACTATTTGAAAAAAAACAGAGAATGAAGGAGTCCTACCAAATTCCTTTTAGGATACAGACATGGTACTTATACCCAAATCAGGGAGGTGGAAAACAGACAAAGAAAATTATAGACAAATCTCCCTAATGAATATTGATGCTAAAATCATAAATAAAATATTAGCAAAAAGATTACAGAAAAATCATCCCCAGAATACTACACTATGACCAAGTAGGATTTATACCAGGAATGCAGGGCTGGTTCAATATTAGGAAAACTATTAGCATAATTGACTATATCAACAATCAAATTAACAAAAATTATATGATCATCTCAATAGATGCAGAAAAAACCTTTGATAAAATCCAACATCCCTTCCTAATAAAAACACTTGAGAGTATAGAAATAAATGGACTTTTCCTTAAAATAGTCAGGAGCATATATTTAAAACTATCAGTAAGCATCATATTCAATGGGAATCCCAGTAAGATCAGGAGTGAAATGTTGGAATCTTTACAAACTGCTAACTCATTAGATTTGATAGATTATTGATCTGATCCTACAAGAAGATGTTTTGGGCCAGAACCTGAAACAAGGTACTAAGTAGAACTAATTGATACAATGCTTGTGTTTGCACCTTTACTCTTTGGAGTTCACACATTTGGGAAATTTCAGGGTTTAGTATGAGATATCTGAATTCACACCTCCCTTGAAGCTCTTGGGGCCAGGGAGCATTATGGGAGAAAACCCATAATTCCTCTCTCTCTTATCCCACAATTCCTCTCTCACGTATAAAAGAAACAGACAGAGGCTCTCAGACAGATTTCAGCGGAATTATACCAGAAGCCCTCTCTCTGAGGCAAGAGAGAATATTTTCCATTTGGCTGGCTGGTGGCAGAAGAAGAGTTTTCAGAGGAAGAAGCTACAAGTTGAGAGTTCAGCGGAAGATTGAGAAGGCTCTCTCAGAGGCACAACCATATTCACTTCATCTCACATCACTGTGATGGCTGGGCTCCTGCACCTTCCCCACTGAGACCAAGCTGGTCTGAAAGACTCTCCAGAAAACTAGCTGAGCCCCAAGTGACGGAGACAAGACATTCATTCCATCTTTGTGCTGGCTGGAGACTGAAGAAAGCAGAGGCAGAGGCTGAAGGACAGAACCTTTGGATTTGGCAACATTCAGAGGAAGCTCTTGGAACCAAGCAGAGAGATAGCCTCTAGGACTCTAAGCTAACCAGGCTATATTGGAGGCAATAAAACATCTGAACTTTTATCACGTGGCTGTGTTTTGGGGTAATTATTGATCTGAACTGATACTAAGGCTACCTCCAAGAAAACCTCCCCCGAGAAACCTATCCTCTCACCCAGAGAGAACCTTCATCTTATATATTTTAAAGAAGAAAAAGAAACACCACAGTGAAACAAGGTTGCCCACTATCACCATTATTATTCAAAATTGTATTAGAAATGCTAGCCTCGGCAATAAGAGTTGAGAAAGAGATTAAAAGAATCAGAGTAGGTAATGAGAAAACCAAACTATCACTCTTTGCTGATGATATGATAGTACACTTAGAGAACCCCAGCGATTCTACTAAAAAGCCATTAGAAATAATTCATAATTTTAGCCAGGTTGCAGGATACAAAATAAATCCCCATAAATCCTCAGCACTTTTGTACATCACCAACAAAATCCAACAGCAATAGATACAAAGAGAAATTCCATTCAAAATAACTGTCAATAGCATAAAATATGTGGGAATCTATCTACCAAAGGAAAGTCAGGAATTATATGAGCAAAATTACAAAACACTTTCCACACAAATAAAGTCAGATTTAAATAACTGGAAAAATATTAAGTGCTCCTGCATAGGCCAAGCGAATATAATAAAGATGACAATAGTCCCTAAAATAATCTATTTACTTAGTGCTATACCAATCAGACTTCCAAGAAAATATTTTAATGATCTAGAAAACATAACAACAAAATTCATATGGAAGAAACAAAACATCGAGAATCTCAAGGGAATTAATGAAAAAAAAATCAAATGAAGGTGACCTAGCTGTATCAGATCTAAAACTGTATTATAAAGCTAGCAGTCACCAAAACCATTTGGTATTGGCTAAGAAATAGATTAGTTGATCAGTGGAATAGATTAGGTTCACAAGACAAAATAGTCAACTTTAGCAATCTAATATTTGACAAACCCAAAGATCCTAACTTTTGCAATGAAAATTCATTATTTGACAAAAACTGCTGGGATAACTGGAAATTAGTATGGCAGACATTAGGCATGGACCAACACTTAACACTGTATACCAAAATAAGATCAAAATAGGTCCATGATTTAGGTATAAATAACGAGATTATAAATAAATTAGAGGAACCTAGGATAGCTTATCTCTCAGACTTATGGAGGAGGAATTAATTTGTGACCAAAGATGAACTAGAGACCATTACTGATCACAAAATAAAAATTTTGATTACATCAAATTAAAAAGCCTTTGTACAAACAAAACTAATGCAAACAAGATTAGAAGGGAAGCAACAAACTGGGAAAACATCTTCACAGGTAAAGGTTCTGATCCAGGCCTCATTTCCAAAATATATAGAGAATTGACTCTAATTTATAAGAAATCAAGCCATTCTTCAATTGATCAATGGTCAAAGGATATGAACAATTTTCAGATGATGAAATTGAAACTATCTCCACTCACAGGAGTGTTCCAAATCACTATTGATCAGAGAAATGCAAATTAAGACAACTCTGAGATACCACTACACACCTGTCAGATTGGCTAAGATGACAGGAAAAAATAAGCATGAATGTTGGAGGGGATGCGGGAAAACTGGGACACTGATGCATCGTTGGTGGAGTTATAAACGAATCCAACCATTCTGGAGAGCAATCTGGAATTATGCCCTAAGAGTTATCAAACTCTGCATACCCTTTGATCCAGCAGTGTTATTTCTGGGCTTATATCCCAAAGAAATACTAACGGGAAAGGGACCTGTATGTGCCAAAATGTTTGTAGCAGCCCTGTTTGTAGTGGCTAGAAACTGGAAAATAAGTGGATGCCCATCAATTGGAGAATGGCTGGGTAAATTGTGGTATCTGAATGTTATGGAATATTATTGTTCTGTAAGAAATGACCAGTAGGATGAATACAGAGAGGCTTGGAGAGACTTAGATGAACTGATGCTAAGTGAAATAAGCAGGACCAGGAGATCATTATATACCTCAACAACGATACTGTATGAGGATGTATTCTGATGGAAGTGGATCTCTTTGACAAAGAGAAGATCTAATTCAGTTCCAATTGACCAATGATGACAGAACCAGCTACACCCAAAGAAAGAACACTGTGAAATGAGTGTAAACTGTTTGCATTTTTGTTTTTCTTCCCAGGTTATTTTTACCTTCTGAATCCAGTTCTCCCTGTGCAACAAGAGAACTGTATGCTTCTGCACACATATATTGTATCTAGGATGTACTATAACATATTTAACACGTATAAGACTGCCTGTCATCTAGGGGAGGGTGTGGTAGGAGGGAAGGGAAAAGTCAGAACAGAAGTGTGTGCAAGGGATAATGTTGTAAAAAATTACCCAGGCATGGGATCTGTCAATAAAAAGTTACAATTAAAAATAATAATAAATAAATTTTCTTTTATTAGATTTGACATGATGTTCTAATCTCTCCAGAACTTTCTCAATCTGGATTCAGTCATCCAGTATGTTAGCCATCTCTCTCAGCCTAGTGTCATCTTTAGATTGGACAAACACATCTATTTTATTGTTGATAAAAGTATTTGCCAGCAAATGGCACTAGAAACATGGTCAGTCTAGAAAAATCTAGGAAGTTTTTTTTCAATATGAATCGGAGAGGGAAGTGACAGTCAGGGATACCTATTATGAGGTTATATGCGACAGTCTATAGGGGAGGTTATAAGGACCTAAACTAACCCACATCTCTCCATATTTCTCATAAGATAAACATGAAAATTTTTCAAATGCTAAAAATTGGGTATATCCACAATTTCTCCCTAATTTGCCAGTCTAATAACCTCATCATAATAGGAACCAGAGGTAGTCATATTACATGACCTATTACTAATGAAGCCCAGTTAAGTCCTTATGGTCACTGCTTTTCTGTATGTTAACTAACTATAACCTTTAACATACATTTCTAGAATATTTTCAAGTAAAAATACAGTTTTAACACACAACCAAACCACAAAAACATTTTTTTTCATTGTCCTTAACTTTGGTTGCTAGCCTTGGCTTATTCTGAGCATTAGAAAGCACATGGAAATTTTGAAACAATTATGCAACATGTTTTCATTAATTCTCCAATGTCCTCCTAGTTTCTACCTTTAGCATGTGAGATCTAATTTTACTGAGCTCCCTTTAAAAATTTACATCACTCTAGACAACTATGCCTTTCATTCAATGGGATTATTCTTGTTTCTTTAGAATTTCTTTCTTGCGTTTCTTATTCTTCTGGGGTTCACTTACTTCTAAGTGGAATTCTGAGCTTCAGATTAGCTAATATGCTTGTTCATTCTCCACATCATGACTATAAAATGGTTAAGAGGGGTTAAACCAAATGACATCAAATTTTCTTTTTGATTCTAAACTCCATTGTCCTTTAACTTGATCATTTCCATTGACATACTTTTTGTTCATGACTACTAAGTTTATCTCCAGTCAAAACCCACTACTCTACATACTTCCAGTTGGGAGCCTTTTCTGATCAAGTCTACACTATTCTCATCAATCTGAAAATGGACATTCTTGTTTTACTCCTGATTTTATTGGGAAGGCTTCAAGTTTATCCCCACTACAGATAATGCTTGTTCTTGGTTTTAAATAGATACTGCTTAGCATTTTTAGAAATTCTCCATTGTTCCTGTACTTTCTATTGTTTCTGATAGGAATGGGTGTTGCAATTTATTAAAGTCCTTTTCTGCATCTGTAGATATATTCACATGATTTTTATTGTTTTTTTTAAATATTGTCAATTACGCTGATAGTTTTCCTAATACTGAACCAGCCCTACAATCCTGTATAAATTCTACTGATCATAGTATATGATCTTTATAGTATAGTATACCCTAATCCTCTTGCTAGTATTTTATGTAAATTTCTGCATCAAGGAAATCAGTTTAAATTTTTCTTTCTCCATTTTTGCTTTCCTTGGTTTATGTATCAAAACAATATTTGTGTCATAAAAGGAATTTAGCTGGACTCTTTCTTTACCTATTTTTTTTTCCAAATAGTTTGAATGGCATTAGCTATGAATCCACCTGGTCTAAGGGATTTTTTTCTCAGGGAGCTCACTGATAGTTTCTTCACTTTCTTTTTCTAAGACAGGATTATTTAAATATCTATTTTCTCTTGTATTATTCTGAACAACTTATATTTTTGTAAATATTCATCTATTTCACTTCGATTTTCAGTTCTGCTGGCAAATAACTGAGCAAACTATTTCCTATTAACTGCTTTAATTTCATCTTCATTAGTGGTGTAGTCACCCTTTATATTTTTGGTACTAGCAATTTGGATTTCTTCTTTCTTTTTTTAATCAACAAAGAGCATCCCCTGTTTTCTTTTTCTGATCAGCTGTCAGGTCCCGTTACTGTCATTGGCCTGGGATCTCCTGCTGTTTCCCTTGTCACTATTTACTCCCACTGTTGGAATTTCATTCACATGGCCTCCAGGTCAGCCTCTACCCTCATGTCATAGATCTCTCTTTTTGAATTTCTAAGTTATCTTGGGCTGGAAAAACATCTTATTCTGACCTTTTGTTTTCTTTGACATTGTAGAATTTGATTTGGGATGTTTTTAAAAGAGTTGTTTGAAGGGAAATGCTGCAAAGGTTCACTGTATTGGCTCCACTCCCAGAAGTGACCGGTTAAGATTGTTAAAAAAAAATGCACTGTGTTCAGAGCAAATGTGTATGTGTAGGAAAACTTTAGGAAGTGCCCTTCATTTGGCATGGGGGAGCCATGAGAAAAGGAAGGCTATGTGCAACAATTCTGGTGTGATCATGTAGAATTCATCCCTACTTTGCTATGTGATATAAACAAATTATGAATGATATCACTATCTATCTGTGTGAACTTAGAAAAGTCCCTTTGATTCTTTTCAAATTGACAACTGCTATTATATGGCCTCTAGGCAATGAGGCTCCAAAGTCAGATGTTAAATAGTCTCTACCCTCAGTGAGCTAACATTCATGTCCCCACCCTGGGCCGCAGTTTCTTCAAATGTCAAAAAGCAGGTTGTATCTCAAAGGTAATTTCCGGCTCTAAGTTTCTATGATTCTGTAATATAATTTTATCTTGTGACATAATATGATTGTAATTTTTCACTGAAATCTCTATTTTCTGAAGGTCTCAGAGACGTATCAGAATAGTTCTTCAAATTGGTTTTAAAACCTGTCTCCCTGGACCCACACTTAACACCACATACCAAGATAAGATCAAAATGGGTCCATGACCTAGGCATAAAGAACAAGATTATAAATAAATTAGAGGAACATAGGATAGTTTATCTCTCAGACTTGTGGAGGAGAAAGAAATTTGTGACCAAAGATGAACTAGAGACCATTACCGATCACAAAATAGAAAATTTTGATTATATCAAATTAAAAAGCCTTTGTACAAACAGAACGAATGCAAACAAGATTAGTAGGGAAGCAACAAACTGGGAAAACATCTTTACAATGAAAGGTTCTGATAAAGGCCTCATTTCCAAAATATATGGAGAACTGACTCAAATTTATAAAAAATCAAGCCATTCTCCAATTGATAAATGGTCAAAGGATATGAACAGACAATTTTCAGATGAAGAAATTGAAACTATTACCACTCACATGAAAGAGTGTTCCAAATCACTATTGATCAGAGAAATGCAAATTAAGACAACTCTGAGATATCACTACACACCTGTCAGATTGGCTAAGATGACAGGAAAAAATAATGATGAATGTTGGAGGGGATGCGGGAAAACGGGGACACTGATGCATTGTTGGTGGAGTTGTGAACGAATCCAGCCATTCTGGAGAGCAATCTGGAATTATGCCCAAAAAGTTATCAAACTGTGCATACCCTTTGATCCAGCAGTGTTTCTATTGGGCTTATACCCCAAAGAGATACTAAAAAAGGGAAAGGGACCTGTATGTGCCAAAATGTTTGTAGCAGCCCTGTTTATAGTGGCTAGAAACTGGAAAATGAATGGATCCCCATCAATTGGAGAATGGCTGGGTAAATTGTGGTATATGAATGTTATGGAATATTATTGCTCTGTAAGGAATGACCAGCAGGATGAATACAGAGAGGCTTGGAGAGACCTACATGGACTGATGCTAAGTGAGATGAGCAGAACCAGGAGATCATTATACACTTCGACAACGATATTGTATGAGGATGTATTCTGATGGAAGTGGATTTCTCTGACAAAGAGACTTAACTGAGTTTCATTGGATAAATGATGGACAGAAACAGCTACACCCAAAGAAGGAACACTGGGAAACGAATGTGAACTATTTGATTTTTGATTTTCTTCCTGAGTTATTTTTACCTTCTGAATCCAATTCTCCCTGTGCAGCGGGAGAACTGTTCGGTTCTGCAAATATGTATTGTGTCTAGGATATACTGCAACATATTTAACATATATAGGACTGCTTGCCATCTTGGGGGGGGAAGGGAGGGAGGGGAAAAAAACGAAACATAAGTGATTGCAAGGGATAATGCTGTGTAAAAATTATCCTGGCATGGATTCTGTCAATACAAAGTTATTATTAAATAAAATTAAATTAAAAAAAAAAATAAAACCTGTCTCCCTGGCTCACAGGTTGCCATCTATAATATTCTATAGTTCCTTTCTGGGAACTGCAAAATGGGCAAAAAAGCTGAAAAATCAAAATTATTAACTACATGTCTTAACAATAATGGGTGGAGAAGTACAGTGGTCATGGTTGTTATAAGGTTGTATCAGCCCAGACAACCTTCAAATGAAGATGGCAAGGACATAGCCTTCCAAATGCAACTGGAGGCCATAATATACTCAATACTACTTGAGGTATCTGTTCCCAAATAGAAAAGAAACACAATCATTGTTACCTATATTGAAATAAACTAATAGGAAAGTTCCCTTGGTTTTCGTTGTCCCTGTTCGTGTTCAGCTTATGCACTAAAGAAGAGGCCAAGGAAATTTGAAATCAAACTTTCAGTATGCCACTAGTTAGAAACTAAGTGAATTTTCATTTAATGAAACAGTAAAAGACATTCTTGAATCTTAGAGGATCAAAATTTGTCTTGGAAACATATGAAACGAAGGGACATTATATTCTAAAGGGCAATATATGCCATCCTCACCTTTTTCTTTTCTCAGGCTTTTAATTGTATATAATTATTGTATACTTTATTAATAATTAATTGTATACTTTATATTCAAATGTGATTCAATATGTTTCTAGGAAGTGTCTTTCTTAAGCAATAAAAACACCACTACCAATAACTATTCAGCAAATAAAACAAAACCTCAAATCAGAAACAGAGGGATGTTTTAGCTAAATACACAATGTACAGTAAACTATACAATGAAAGTATTGTTGCTGTTTTGAAAATCTGTACCTAATAGCTGAACATTCTAGTTAAACACTCTGTAAAGCAAAGAACTATTAAGTAGGGGTTTATGAGCCCCTTGTAGCTATTTGCTAGCCAATCAGCAGAAATGCTTATGAATATGTGTGGTTAAATTGCTCAAATTGTTGCAATGAATTTAATGCACCAAAAGTGTTTTCTTCCAAGAGAATTACACCAGAACAAATCCAAATCAAATTTTTTTCCCTATAATTTGACCTCTCTTTTGTTGGCAATATGGGAAAAAGTTAGAATTCAGACATATTTGTGTTATATTAGAAAGACATATCCCTTAAAAATGTGTCAAGTACCTTTGTATCTTCTCCATTGTTGCATGAATCATTTCTCAATGATTATGTAGTATTTCAAAGAGCAATCATTAATTGCATATTCCTGTAATAATTCCTGGAGATAAGCCTGAAAAGAAAATTAATAAATAAATGGTTTTTTTTTGTTTAAGAAGTAGTTTTCTTGCTATAATGCTACCTGGAGATCCCAGACAATGTTTATAAATTAAAGGGCAGAAAACATGGGTGAGGATGAGTGAAGACCACTCTTTTACTGAATCACAGATTCTTGGAATTCAAAAGCATGATGGTTAATTTTTAAAAACAGTGAAGTTCTTTCCCACAATTTTTCTCTTTAGATCACATATTCTCAGTCCCTTCAATCATTCCTTCTATAATACACTTTTGGGTCCTCTCAACATGCTGAATATGCCAAGAAATCATTTTTTAAAGTTTGGAACTAGGATTTCAGTTGTATAGATTTCACCAAAGTAGATCAGTCCTTGTTCCGCCATTTATACTATCTGAAAATTGCTTAGGGTGTTGAGAGGGTAAGGGACACCCAGGATCACATAAGAAATGTGTGTGGAAGGGGTGCAGT
This sequence comes from Antechinus flavipes, assembly GCF_016432865.1. NCBI lineage: Eukaryota > Metazoa > Chordata > Mammalia > Dasyuromorphia > Dasyuridae > Antechinus > Antechinus flavipes. Next base: position 67,325,820 of record NC_067404.1, on the reverse strand, counting down.
AGATAGAGCACTCAGGCAGGACCTGAGTTCAAATGTGGCTTCAGACACTTAACACTTCCTAACTTTGTGATCCTGGGCAAGTCTCTTAACCCTAATTGCCTCAGCAAAAAACAAAAAAAAAATGTGTGAAAGGCAGGGGTTAAACCGAGATCTTCATATCCTTGAAAACAATTTTTATCTATCTGTTATCTCATGCCAACAAACGAGTGTCTTGAAATAATAGAAATATTATCACATACATCTATTCGTTGCAACATTCTTGTGGGGCAGATGAGAAGAATGTTATTTACAGGTGAGAGAACTAAGACAATTAAGATACTGGGAGTTACTGAAGTACATAGAGGTAGAGGAGATCTTACAACTCACATAATTCAAGTCCTTCATTTTACAAATTAGACAATTAAGGCTCAAAAAAGTCAAGTAACTTATTCATGGTCAACCAAATAAAGTTAAAACAAAGAGACTTGGAATGTTTCATTTTTTGTAATTTTATCCCTGTTGCTAGCTCAATGCTTGATAGAGGATAGATGTTTAATACATGCTTATTGCCTGACTGGAAAAGGAAATGAAATCAAAGGCATAAAAGAAGAAACAAAGTGACTCCTACCGGCAGAGGATTTACTTGAAGATTCCTTTAGAAAACCACTAAGGACACTCATCAAGACAATTCATAGCATAAGAAAAGTATCAGAATATAAACTAAATCCTTTGAAGAACACAGCATTTCTATACAATGACAGCAAAATCCAAGAAGCAATCATAGAAAGGGATATCCCATGCAAAATATTACAAAAGAAACCTTAATTGGAGAGACTGAAGTGATAATGAGCAAGTGATTAATAATTTTTGCCCTGCTCAAGGAGTAGGATTTTTTCCAATTTTGTCAAAATCAGGGATTACCTAAAACCAGATTTTCTCACTGAACCTAGGAAATAGACATTGAGTACATTTTCAAGTTACCAAGTATTTTCTAAGGTGCTTGGCACTTTGAAAAAGTACTTAACGTCTATTGAAAAAGTACTGATTGTCCAGTTTTTCTGCTACAAATTTTCTGCTTTTATTTGGTAAAGTCAAAGTTCAATTATTTTTATTCTGACTTAGAGAAATGAAGAATTTGCAAATAAATGGGAGCATTTGTTGCTATTCTAATTGGTTGTATTCAGGAAATGGCCAAAATTATCTAGATAATGAACTTGATTATCTTCAATCATAATCAAGTTACAACAATGATTATTCTAATCTAGGTGATGAAAAGTCAAAGAACAAAAGCATTTCATCAGCAGTCAGTCCAAATTCAGTGAGGGCACACAGACACAACCTAATGTTGAATCTGAAAATTTAATAGACCACATTGCTAGGATCCCTGGTTTGGGGGAAGAGTGTTCTGTAGGCATAGGAGTGGTTGCCTCAGGAGACATTTTGGGGACAGAATTTCCAAAACACTCTGAAAGGCACAGCTTCGGATCTCCCAAGCCTCATGCCCACTAATCCTTCCATTAAAAAGCCCTGCTTGCTGAAGCAAGATCCATAAATAGGACCTAGAACCCCGTGATTGATCTTTTAAAAAGAGCTTTACCTTTCAAGTTCTTTTCTATCATCACTCAACAAACTTGTATTCTGTGTCTATTTGCCCATCATTGTGCTAAGTACTGGGCATACAAAAACAGCCAAAAGATAGTCCCTGCCTTCAAAGAGTTTACAATCTAATGTGGCAACAACATTCAAACAAAGATGTACAAAATGAGCTATATACTGGATAATTAGGAAAGACTTAACAGAAAGAAGGCAATGGAATTAAGAGGAGATGGAGACTTCCTGTAGAACTTAAGATTTTAGTTGGAACTTAAACGAGGCCAGGGAAGTCAGGAGTCAGACAGAATTTCTTACTGAACTTTTATTTTCAGGCAGTGCTTAATATCCCCATGACAGCTGGTAATTTGAGAAAGCCAAAAATATTTAGCATTTGATCTTAATGTTATAATTAGTAGTTTCTGGACATTTGTATCCTTGGTAAGACTCCTTTTTACAAGGTGTCTGTCAAATATGTATTTGGAGAGCTCTTGAAGCCTTCTCCCCAGTAATGTCACTGTGGCTCAAAGGAATGAGCCTCCAGTACTGGCTTTTGTTCTTTTAACTCTAGGTGAAACGAGGGGAATTCTGAAAGGTCACAGGATACTCCAGCACATCAGTGTTCCAGAATCTGGACTTAAAAAAAGGTAAGAGAAACCTTTAGAAGTGACAACCCACACATATAAACATAAATTTAGTGGAACCAATGTTATGTAGGAACTGAGCTTAGAGGTGTGCATATACATGTGCAAGGGTAGAGGAGGATATTTATATGTTAGTTTTGAGTATATCTCTGAAGTAAATGTCTCATTTAAAAACTAAAACAAAAAAATCTACTTAGTATCTCATCGAAGACAAAATAATAACTGTTTCAGAGAAGAACTCATTAATAAATCTGCCAGACACCAATTTCTCTCTCACTGGAAAACTTTGCAGAGGTTTTTTTGTTTTGTTTTGTTTTGTTTTAAATAAAGCTTCAGACTACTCTCAAATTCAATTTATCAAACAAAATATAAACATTTCTATATGTATTTCTTGACCTTACAGAGCATGAAACGGAGAGGTTTCTTTCATTTTCTGGCCCTTCAATACATTCTGTGGTTTCTAAACCCATACAGAATAATAATATGGGATTTGAATCCTATTAAGATATTTGCCCAAATGGTAGCTACAAATAAAGTGTTCATTGAAAATGATGGATTGTGAGAAATTCCTCAAGAAGGAAAATGATGATCTCCATAAAGCATCTGTATTTATAGATGGGGGAAAATTCATTGGGATTTGAAATGCTGCAGAGTTTAGAATGAGGAAGTTGAACAAATAAGGTAAAAATCAACCCTCTAAGAGAAATCATAAGCCTATTAGAAGTTCTGAGTTGGGGATATGTACGATACACAATGTTGGTACATAGCCTCAGCTGGGCCTTTACTGATATCCCACAATCCTGTGAATCTATCCTTTTATTTTGTTTTAGTTTTGATTTCTTTTTATTTTTGTTCCATTTCTTTTTTCTTTTTCAAAATTTTATTGATTTATCTTTTTACATCACTAATATTTACCAATATATCCTTTCCTTTTCTCTTCCCTTAAAGAAAGGATTTTTGTGATGACCATGTATTTAAAATCAGCTGGAGTCAGGAATTCAGGTTAAGGGAAAAATCTTCAATCTTTATTGAAGTGAAGAGGTGAAAAAAGATTGCGATAGCAATATGGGCAAGAAGGATTGCGATAGCAATATGAGCAGCTGCGACAGGAAGCCAGCTAGCAGAAAGAGACCGGAGCTGAAGAGCCGTCACAATGGCAATGCGAGCAGCTGTATCAAGACGCCAGCCAGCAGTCTCTCTTTCCCCTTCCTTTTCCACTCCCTTGCCTCCACCCACCAAAATCATCATTTCCTATACAACACATCAAGACTTACAGAAAGAGTGGGCGGGGGCCATTCTTTCTCCAAGCATATATATTAATAGAGTATGGTCCAATTACTATTTAGCCTCACATGCTTGGGACCTCAGTCCATCAACTCGAGCCTCAGCCCATCACAGATTTTTTTCAAAGAGAAGAGGAAAAAAGGCAGTTCAAGCAATTTAGCCCACATAGCAATATAGTCCCACAGTATATGTGATGGTCCACATCCATTATCTTTCTAAGGAAGGAAGGAGTGAGTCTTTTCATGGCGCTTCTTTAGGGTCAAGCTTAGTCATTATAATTTCATGTGGTTTTGGGTACTTTACAAATGTGGTCATTTTTCCATTTAAACAGTCATGGTCATCATGTACATCACTTTTCTGGTGCTGCTTTCTTCACTTTACATAGTAGACTACAGTGGACTTGGAATATACATAGAATACGATATGGTTTTCTATGCTTATTGGTATTACTCAGTCATCATTTCTTATGGAGAAATACAATTCCATTATATTCATGAACCACATAATTGGTTTAGCCATTCCTCAAGTGATGTATATCTATTTTGTATTTTCTTGAAAGTTTACCTCACTCTTCTCTCTAGTTTTAGGATACTTTACATGTCTTGCACTAATTTTTTGGCTCCTGTTCTTGGATTTTATTAGGACTTTTTTTCCTAATAATTTTACAGGTTTTTTTTTAATTTCTCCCCCATTCACTTTCTGGTCCTATTGTCTTTGCTGTAGAGTAAATTCCTGAGACCACAACAACCATCTCACATTAACAGAAATAGTATTAGCCAACCTGGAAACCCTTAGGAAAAATTAAGTTTTGAGAGAAGGAAAGGAAGAAGGAGAGAGAGAAGGAGAGGAAAAAGGAGAAGCAGAGGGAAAGGGAAAAGGAGAGAGAGAGGGAGAAGAAGAGAATGTTTCAATCTGCACTTAGATACAATCAGCTCCTTCTCTGGATATGGATAGGATTTTTCATCATGAGTCCTTAGGAATAGTCATGACTGACTGTACTACTGATAATGAGAATAGCAAGGTCATTCATAGCTTGCCATCCTAAAATATTGCTATTACTTCATATATGGTAAATTTCACTTTGCTTCAGTTCATGGAGGACTTTCCTGGTGTTTTTTTTTTCCAGAAAGCATCCCACTCATCATTTCCCATAGAACAATAATATTCCAACAAACACCTCATAGTTTATTGAGCCATTCCCCAATTGATGGGCATTCCCTTAGCTTCCTTTTTAATTTTTGTATATATAGGTCATTTTCCTCTTTTTCCTGAATTTCTTTTGGTATTCATCCCTCGTAGTGATGTTTAGGTCAAAACAATCCTCTTTCTTTCAAGGTCAATATAACCACCCAAACATAGAATCTGCCCAGTTTTCCCCTCTGCTCTTTAATTTTCCTTTACATGGTTTGGTGGCAGAATCAATTATCTTCCACCTTTTGTTGGGTAGAAGATGGGCAGAAGGTGTTAATGCAGAGTTAGTGCAGCCTTGAGGGCTTCCTCCCCCTACGATTTTTCTCTTATCCCTCCTAATGGCTTTTCTTCTGTTTCTTTTCCTGGTTGTCTGCCCTCTATTCAATATCTTCTGGTGACTCTTGCTCAAGGGTTTTAGGCCCTTCCACCATACTATCCACTGACAATCTTATTAAGTCACTTGGCTTCAACTACAACTTCCAAAAGACCCGCAAATCTCTTTCAATATCTAACCTTGTTCTCAAACCCAGACTTTATTTAACAATATTCTTTCATTCCCTCCAGCTCAACATGCCTCAAAATAAAACCACTATCTTTCCTCAAAAATTTCTTCTTTCTAACTTGATGATTTTGTCAATGGTTCCAATCTCTCTCATTTTTGAAAGCTTGGTGTTTGACTTTACCAAGGATTATTTTTCTGTAACACTGAGGTTCTTTGCTCTCTAATTCCCATAGTTATTCCACTAGGACAGACTCTTTATTACTTCCTTGAACCTGCTGGGTAGCTTCCTAAGAGATCTTCCAAGCTCCCTCTCTTCAATCTATCCTCCACACCATTGTCAGTCTGCTCTTCCTCATTTCCAAACTGGGCAGAAAGCTGCACTTTGCAGTGAATTGGGATGATGACGTTGGCAAAGGAGACTTACATTGCTGGACTTTTTCAAGTTTTGAAAAGTACTTTCCCCCCATCAATGCTATGTGACAGACAGTTCAGTATTAATAGCATTTTGTAAAGAAGAACTTGAGGGTCAGATGATTTAAGTAACTTGTCCAGGATCACAGAGCAAGTGAATAGCAGAGCTGAGCCCCAACCCTGAGTCTACTGATCCTGAATTCAGTGCTATTTCCATGACACAACGTGAGAAAATTGTAAAGCTTTCCAGGAAGCTGAAGGATAGAAATATCTAAGGCACAGAGAGAGGAGTGAGTAGAGCACATTTAGGTCACAAAAACAAAACTGGCTGAAGTGAAGTAGAGAGTTGGGGGGAAGGGGAAAGATGGTAACAAGACATTTAGCTGAGGATAAGTCAGATTATGGCAGACCTTGAAATCTGGGCAGAGGCTTTTCATTAATATGTTCAAAACTGAAGGTGATGCTTTGGTGACCTGAGTTATATCTTAGGTGAAAAGAAAAAATGAAAAAGGAGCTATTTCCAATTAAGCTTCAAAAAACACTTTAACTACCAGTTATTTTTAACCCCATTAGGGATGTAAAATTATGTAAATGACATCCAGAGGGAAATTATCCATTAGAAGTAATTTTTTTAAATTAGCAAGGCCAATGGGTGAAAGTTACAAGGAGATAAATTTATTCATCTATGGCAGATTTCCTAATAAAAGCTGTCCCCCAAATAGAATGGACTACACTATAACACAGCAGATTGCCCATTATTAGAGGTATTTTAAGAAGTGCTGGTGATACAAAGAAAAGCAAAAATAAAATAAACAAAACAAGACAAACCAAAAAATCTCTGCTCTTCAGTATCTCACAGTCAACATAGTGGAGTCGAGGGTGGAGTCAACATGCCAAAAAAATATATGCACTGGCAAGACACAACAAGAAAAACTGGAGGCAATCTCAAAGGGGAAAGTTCTAAAACTTACAGATGGTGAGATTGTAACAGAAATCTGAAGAAAGCCAATGAAGTGATAAGTGGAGGTGAAGAAGAATGGCATTTGAGGTATGGAAGATAGCCAATGAAAATGAATAGAGTAGAGGGATGGAGTATGTTGGACCAGGAATAGCAAGAAGTATAGTTACTGGATAGGAGAGTATGTAGAATATATCATCCCCTGACCTAAAGGGGTTTGCATTCTATTGGAGGGGAGGAAGTATGTTCACAAATAAAGAAATATGGGATGTATACAAAATTAATATAAAACTGTTGATATTAGTTTTATCTGTTGATAGCATAAATTATTTGGAAATCTGTCTAATGAAGGAAAGTCAGGAATTATATGTGCAAAATTACAAAACACTTTCCACACAACTAAAGTCAGATTTAAATAATTGGAAAAATATTAAGTGCTCTTGGATAGGTCAAGGGAATAGAATAAAGATGACAATACTACCTAAACTAATCTATTTATTTAGTGCTATACCAATCAGATTCCCAAAAACTATTTTAATGAACTAGAAAAAAACAACAAAATTCATATAGAAGAACAAAAGGTCAAGACTTTCAAGCAAACTAATGAAAAAAAATCAAATGAAGGTGGCCTAGCTGTACCTGATCTAAAACTATATTATAAAGCAGCAGTCACCAAAACCATTTGGTATTGGCTAAGAAATAGATTAGTTGATCTGTGGAATAGGTTAGGTTCAAAGGACAAAATAGTCAATAATCTTAATAATCTAGTGTTTGACAAAACCAAAGACCCCAGCTTTTAAGATAAGAATTCACTGTTTGACAAAAACTGCTGGGAAAACTGGAAATGAGTGTGGCAGAAACTAGGCATTGACTCACACTTAACACCGTACACCAAGATAAGATCAAAATGGGTTCATGATCTAGGCATAAAGAATGAGATTATAAATAAATTAGAAGAACATAAGATAGTTTACCTTTCAGATATGTAGAGGAGGAAGGAATTTATGACCAAAGAAGAACTAGAGATCATTACTCATCACAAAATAGAAAATTTTGATTCTATCAAATTAAAAAGCCTTTGTACAAACAAAACTAATACAAACAAACATTAGAAACGAAGCAATAAACTGGGAAAACATTTTTACAGTTAAAGGTTCTAATAAAGGCCTCATTTCCCAAAGATATAGAGAACTGACTCTAATTTATAAGAAACCAAGCCATTCTCCATTTGATAAATGGTCAAAGGATATGAACAGACAATTTTCAGATGATGAAATTAAAACTATTTCCACTCATATGAAAGAGTGTTCCAAATCACTATTGATCAGAGAAATGCAAATTAAGACAACTCTGAGATACCACTACACACCTGTCAGATTGGCTAAGATGACTGGAAAAAATAAGGATGAATGTCAGAGGGGACGCGGGAAAACTGGGACACTGATGCATTCTTGTTGGTGTTGTGAATGAATTCAACCTTTCTGGAGAGCAATGTGGAATCATGCCCCAAAAGTTATCAGACTGTGCATACCCATTTGATCCAGCAGTGTTTCTACTGGACTTATATCCCAAAGAGATACTAAAGAAGGGAAAGGGACCTGTATGTGCATGAATGTTTGTGGCAGCCCTCTTTGTAGTGGCTAGAAATTGGAAAATGAATGGATGCCCATTAATTGGAGAATGGGTAAATTGTGGTATCTGAATGTTATGGAATATTATTGCTCTGTAAGGAATGACCAGCAGGATGAATACAGAGAGGACTGGCGAGACTTACATGAACTGATGCTAAGTGAAATGAGCAGAACCAGGAGATCATTATATACCTCAACAATGATAGTGTATGAGGATGTATTCTGATGGAAGTGGATTTCTTTGACAAAAAGAAGATCTAATTCAGTTCCAATTGGTCAATTACGGACAGAATCAACTACACCCAGAGAAGGAACACTGAGAAATGAGTGTAAACTGTTTGCATTTTTGCTTTTATTCCCAGGTTATTTTTACCTTCTGAATCCAATTCTTCCTGTTCAACAAGAGAACCGTACGGTTCTGCACACATATATTGTATCTAGGATATACTATAACACATTTAACATGTATAAGACTGGCTGCCATCTAGGGGAGGGGTTAGAGGGAGGGAAGGGAAAAGTTGGAACAGAAGTGAGTGCAAGGGATAATGTTGTAAAAAAATCACCCATGCATATGTTCTGACAATAAAAAGTTATAATAAAAAAAGAAATATTTATTAAGGGCCTACTGATCTTACAGTAAACCTAGAAGCTAGAAAGATCAATAATATATCTAGTAAACGAGATGAGAGGCATATACAAATAATAATAATTATAATGCAAACTGGAAAATGATTAAACACATCAGAGAGTTTAGGATGACTTGAGTGAGTCAGAAAACTTTCCCATTTTTTATTCTGTCTCAAAATATGAAAAAAGAAGAAAGTGCTAATTGATAGTTTACATCTATTCATCTTTAAGGTACCTTTGATCATACCTACATATGCGTATCCTTAGCAGCAAATGCCCAGTCATCTCTCAGGGTTTACATGAAGCTAGTTTCCAATTTTATAACTGCCCTTCTAGACTAGATTATATGCTTCATTTCTGTCCCACATCCCTCTCCACCATCCCAGATAAAATATTACCAATCCAGCTAGTCTTTCTCAAATCCTCAAGTGAATTTGTGATCTAATCCATGTGGGCATGCTTTCCAACAAAACAGAAGGCCAACATCCTTCGATAAGTTCAACATGAGGGATCAATCCATCATTCTTGGGCACTTCCCTGTTGTTGCTTGACCTTGTGAGACTCTCAGTGGAAGACACAGGTAATTCATCAGTTATTCCTCATTCTTACTATGTGACAAACTCATCTTGTATTCTGTTCATACATTTATTTGAATATATATATTATTTGGCTTTTCCTTCTGGGTTCTTCCTTTGGAATATGCTACAATCTATTCTTGTCTATCATGCAACTCTCTATTACCCTTTGGGTGATTCTCAGCTTCAATTCTTTGGAGACTGGAGACTGGCACATTCCCTATTACACAGCCATTAGTTATTCATCCAATCTTCAAAGACTGGGGGAAAATCAAGCTAAAGTCTTTTCTTCTGAGCTTAAGTTAATACAAACACAGGCACTGGCAAATGTTATGTGACCTACTGAGAGTTGGCTCCTATATCTTGAAATTGTCTTCTGCCCAATAGTAGAGATGAAAATATCTCCGTCCTAGTTAGAATTAGATAAACAGAGAAAACACACAGAAGCAGAGCAATTACACTGAAGCAATTCCTCGTTCAAAGAAGATTTTGCAAAGGATAGACTTGAATTCAAATGCCATCAATGTCTGGGGACCTAAAAGTAATACTTTGGCTGTATGAGTTCTATCTTGCAAGAAAGTTAAACACACACACACACACAATAGTTTTTAATTAGTTTCAAATTGAGATTTGGAATATATATTCTGAACAGCTATTTTTATAATCACTGAAGATGGGGAATTTATACGAATACCTTCATTGGAAAATCATCCAGCATCCAAAAACAAGTCTTTTTATTTAACTTAAGTATATTTTATTAGGTAGTGAATTGAGCACTATGAATCAGGGAAACCTAAGTTCAAAGTCTTCTTGTAATTCGTCAGCTGAGACACAAGACACCTTGTCTGATGCAGTTAGGTCCCTAAGAAATATCAGCAAAAAGCCATTGATGATCCATTAAGAGATCATATAGTTAGAGCTGGAAAGTACCTCAAAGGTCATCAATTGCAATTCTCTACTTTGACAGATAAGGGCACTGAGGCAAAGAGTGGGAAAGTTATTTGCCAAAGGTCATCAAGGTAATAAATGGCAGTCAGGATTTTATCCTGTTCCCTCTGACTCCAGGTGCAGAACTTTTTTACCGTTGTACTTATAACTAGGGATTTTCTGTAGAGTCAAAGAGACATAATTCACCAAAATATAAACACTTCTACACTGAATTTACTAAAGATCTTGCTCATTAAGCTGCTTCTGAAATCTTCCAGATAATTAACATCAAAAACTTGATGTTAATAAAAAAAAAAGCTGAAAAATTTTGCCAGGCAGTGGGACCATTCAATGATGGTGTTGAATAACATAAGCATGCAAGAAGATCTCAGAATCAAGCAAGTTCAGAAACCTGCCCCCGAGCTAGAATCCTTTCTATCAAGGTCCCAAATAAATGGGTGTCTTGATCTCCAGGCAGATGGAAGTGAGTAAATCCCCTGGCATCTTGGGCCATTTTCATCTAATTGTTTTCAATGAACAAAAACCTATTTTCTCTTCCTTTCACCTTTTCCTTCTACTGGGAAAAAAGCAAAATCTTTCTAACAAATATGTACATCATCCCATCATCAGCATTAGTGGTAACTTTTGCCTTCAATGCCCCCCATTACCTCCCTCTATATTTTTGCTTCCTCGTTCCCAGAATCTTCCTGCTGCCTAGTTCTTGGGAGAGTCAGATTCCTCCTGCCCTCAGCAATATTATTTGCTCCAAAAGTGCACTCCTAGCCTCCACTAGTCCATCAAAGCTTCAATTCCCAAATATCAATGATGTAAGTCACTTTAGCTGGCTTTAAGGAGAAAGTAATCTTATCCAAGGGTTCTTACCCTACGGTCCAATTAATTTTCAAAAACATATTTTACCAACTTACAATATAATTGACTTCCTTTATAATCTGATGGATTTTATTTATGTATTTAAAAATATGATTCTGAGACAGAGTCCACAGGTTTCACCAGATGATAGTCAAACGAGTGCATGACAGAAAAAAAAAAACAAAATAAGGAATACTGCATCATAAAACTAACTTAAAAACAGTTTATAGAGAGATGTGAATAACTTAGAGCTAACTTCCTGTGAACATTGTGACAGAAGCCTTTCCATTGTAATGCCTATGAATCTAAATCAAAGCCTTTCTAATGAAGAAACTTTCTAGTGGGATTTCAGCCACATATATGGGGGAAAAGGGGCCTACACCTCATTACCTCATTTTAAATTGTTTAGGCTCTATGTTTTAAACTGATTTTAAAAGCGCACAAAAGGCACTCCTCTTTTTAAAAAGTCTTTCATATATATTATTTAATTATACACTTATTTCAATGTTTCCCTATTAAATGACTTTCTGTCCAAGTAAATCAAAGAGTAGATATCCTTGTTAATTTTCAGTAATAGGCCAGCAGGGTTAGGGCTTGTCTAGATTTGATACAAAACCTCCTACCTAGAGAATTAGTTGTTTAACAAAAAAAAAAAATAACAAATGCAAACTATTAGGTTAAATGACAAGATTACAAAGCAGAGATTCAGGCTTTAATAATGTTAACAAACCTAGGCATTTAGATCTAAAGACACTTCCAGAAATTTCCTCTTTCATAATCTGATTTGGTTCACTGGAGTATTGAGTTTGAACATCTAGTCTTTCTTATTGTGTTCCTACAGGTTACATTAATGTTGTTTTTCTCAGGCTATTTCCTAGGAAAATGTGTCCACCAACCAGTCTTGTTTTCCTACTAAAGAGATCATCAAACACTACTCTTCTAATTTTCCCTCTCAGATTACTAGCCAAGAAGGAAGGGTGTTAATTGTATCGCCAACCCAACAAATTGCTAGTTCAGGGATATTTTGTGGCATTTTTCTTTTATCGCCAATACTGCCTGAGTCTGGAACACAGGACCAGAATGATTTTCCAATGTTAATTGGAATATAAGCCAAAATATAAGTTTCCAAGGTTTTCAACACCTAAGCTACCATTTATTCTGCTGATCTATTAAGCTCCACCTACATGAGCATTATTGATGACAGACATTCCCCTTTGTATTAGCAGTATACTAATTTTCCAAGAACAGTTCTTGTGATTTAAATAATAGCATCAGTAAACTGCTAACTAAAAATGCAAAATGGCTCTTCATCGTTGGCTTTCCATTGTAAGACTTGCCAGTGTTGCTTCATCAAATTCCCTGAATACCACCCTTGGCACCTTTCCCCCTACAGTATCTAGTACTTCTTAACCATTTATTATTCAGGTATGAGTAGCATTACAGTTTAATATACATCACTCTCATGGGTTATTCAACATGGTATAGTGTGGAAATGGCTGGCCAAACCTGGGTTCAAGTCTTGTCTCTGACATATTAGCTGAGCATCTCCAGATTTGTTACTTAACTTCTCCATTATTGAACACTTTTTTGACTCTAAATTGCTGACACCTTGATAATATCCATCAACAGGGAGTATTTTGCATACTAGAGTTCCCTAAATAATAAGATCACAGGTCTAGACCAAGTTGCCCTATCAAAAATGTATACCAACCTCTTCACATTTTATTAGCCATTTGCCACCTTTGGGGACTTCAGCTTTCTCTAGAAAATGAAGGCACAAAGGTAAATGTCTTCTAAAGCACCTTCTAGTTGTAAATCTATGATGGTAGCATGTTGGAATCCTTACAAACTGCTAACTAATTAGAGTTGATCTAATCTTACAAGAAGATGTTTTGGGCAGAACCTGAAACAAGGTACTAAGTAGGACTAATTAGTACAATGCTTGTGTTTGCACCTTTACTCATTGGAGTTCACAAGTATGCCAGCTTCACAAAGTAAACTTTGTACCTTTGTGAGTTCACACCTCCCTTGAAGCAATTTGGGCCAGAGAGCACTATGGGAGAAAACCCATAATCCCTCTCTCTCATATCCCACAATTCCTCCCTCTTGGATAAAAGAAACAGACAGAGGCTCTCGGTCAGATTTCACCGGAATGACATGAAGAGTGGAGCTGGCTGGAGGCTGAAGAAAGCAGAGGCAGAGGCTGAAGGACCAGACCTTTGGATTTGGCAACATTCGGAGAGAGCTCTTGGAACCAAGCAGAGAGATAGGCCTCTAAGCTAACCGGGCTATATTGGAGATAATAAAAGATCTGAACTTTTATCACCTGGCTGCGTTTTGAGAAGAAAAAGCTCACCACAGTAGTAAGATTTTAATAATGGTATTATGTAATGTAAATGTAAAAAGGAGTAAAATAATTATAAAAATAGATTGATTCCATCATCATCATCATCAGTTTATAACACTTTAAAGTTTGCAAAGCTCTTTACATTTATTCTTCCATTTGGTTTCTTGGAGAAAGTATTTAAAATACAGGAAAAATATTGACAAAGCACTTTGTAAGTCATTAGATTCATTAAGAATTTTATGAACTTATATTACTTCATTTTCATAAGACTATGGACAAAGCAAATTCACTATACACTATCCTAGTCATATTTCAGATTTAAAAACTGATAAAGAAATAAAAGGATTCGTCCTGAACCAACCATAAAACTAAATACAAGTCAAATGGTGACTTAAAATGCCCATTTCTAATAACTGCAGAGTTGCCTCTTCAAAATGTTATTCCCAGTGGTCTCACCAGGACTGAAGGTGATCCTGGATTCTTGAAGGTTGTCAACTAAGGGCAAACTCTAGTAGGTTCTACCACATGGAATGGTACGGTAGTGCCCTGACAATGGAGCTGGTCTATATTCCAAAGAATGATCTAGCTGAGGCCAGTTATCTGCCACTGGGTGACAAAAGCTTTTGTCCATGGGAATCCATCCAACAAAAGCAAAGTGGCAAGTGAATGCAGCCCTGTTTATTTCTAATCTACATCTGCAGCACTGATGGCAGATTCAGAAGGCCACAAGATACTAAGAATCAGTTTTTAAACCCTCTACAGATCTAACATTTGATACACTAAACTGGAAGCCTCTGTGCGGAAACCATGAGAGAATAAAAACAAGATTCCCATAAGATAGGCAGGTGCGGCAGGTATGGATTGTGAAGGGCATACTTGGAGAATATGACCCAACTCAGGAAATCATACTACTTCCTGAGTATAACCAACATTTACAAAGGACTTTTCTGTATACCTTAAAAACTCCTTGGTGGTATCTCCAATTCTCTCCTCCAATCTCTGATGACAACATGGACCTCGCCCTCATCAAAAGGCAAACTCTCATAAAATCAGTTGCCAAATCTTGTTATATCTACCTTCATACTATATCTCACATCTGACCACCTTTATGCACTCACACAGATAATACTCTAATTTAGGTCATTACCAGCCCTCACCTCTCAAGTGGTTCCCCCGACTCAAGACTTCCACCAGTTTAGGCTACATTTTCCTTAAATGCAAATCTGACTATGTCACAACCTGTTTAATCAAATCTAGTGACTCCCTAATACCACTAGATTCCAAGAGAAACTCCTTTACTTCACTTCCAAAGTCCTACACAATCTTTGTCTCCACTCAAATTTCCTCCCTGACATTATTCCCTTTACCACATTCTATGATCCAGGCAAACTTCCTCACAGAGGACATTCCACCTTCTTTCCACATGCCTTTGTGCTGGCCACCACCCATACCTGAAACACAGTCCCTTTTTATCTCATCTCACAGTCTCTCTCTTCATTAAACATGCTCTTCAAGCACCATCTTCTGTATGAAACCCCTCCTCATCCTTACAAACTGCTAGTACACTCCTTGCCAAACTGCCTTGCATACATTCAAGTTTATTAATGTTTCATTCTTTGTGCTATCATCAAAGCCAGGCACAATACCTACCACGTGATAAGACACTTAATAAGGATGTCACAATTGCTCGATTGATTGCTTGGATCATCTTTCTACCGGACTTTCAAAACAGAGGAGACACTGGAGAACCTGTCTGTCCAGACTTCTTAGAGAATTGACTGGTAATAAATAGTTTGAATAGGTAGGAAGAAAAGAAGATTGGATTTGAAGAAACATCTGAATCTGTTGCTTGAATTATTCTTCTTTTCCCTGCCAGATCATTAGTATATCTCTATTTAAACTTCCTTAATAAGCAGGTGATAGTATAATATTTTTAATAATCCACTATTATTTAAAGCAAGAGGAGCATTAAGTTGATCTAGATCTGTAATATGAAAGTGAGTTTCAATGTTCTATCTATTTGTCAAGGGAGAAAAATAAGAATGAAAGATGTCTACATTTTAGGCAAGCCCTGCCCTCAGGAAAACTTCGTGGTTCTCACCTCAGCAAATTAATGCCTGGGACTCCAACTGGGCATCTTTGAGCTCTGAAGCTTCTAACACTGCTAAGGAATACATTTCACTAGAATTGACATTCTTTAGAGCATATTAGTTTGGATCATCGCTTTATTCCCTGAAATTTATAAGGCCTGCAACACAAATCCTGTTTTTTTTCTATCCTCCCAGAGAGAGACAATGGAGCTAAGGTCCAAGAAGTGCATCATCCAGGGCTTTAGCAAGAGAGGGACAGCCAGCTTTTCATGTTGGAAAGGCCTCATGACCAAGAAGATGGTGATAAGCTTAGGGACTTTTGTAGCTTGTTGGAGAGCCTATTGACACTTCCCTGAAGCTAGGACTTTGCTACAAACTTAATGTTGCCATTTCCTGCTCCCCAGATTCGTATTCCAACCTCATTTTTGCATATCACAGCATCATCCTTAGGTAATAGCAATTGCAACTGATTGCCAATCTGAATGAGGACAGAAAAATTCTCAGAGGTATCCAAGAGAAAGGAAAATCTCCTTTCCACAAGACTCAGTGTTCTGGATGATCATTCACAATGATCATGTGATTCCAGATGATGACTGGTGGACTTTAATAAGAAGTCGTACATGACAGACTTTCTGTTTCATGTACAATCATCTTTTTATTTGATATTATGGAAATGTTTGACTGATTTTATAAATTAAAAATAAAATGATTTTTAAAAAAGAACTACTGAATTAAAGTTGATTGGGGACCTCCTAACCATCACCTTGTGGAAACATTATCTTCTTTCAAGATACAGCTCATGCACCACTTTCTACATGATGATTTTCCTAGTTCTTTCAATTGTTAGCGACTTCCTTCTCAATCTAACTTATATTGAACTGTTTTGTATATACTTTTCTTTATATTTAGTCTACACACACTTGTATATTCTCTTGTTGCCTCCCTCATTAAAATGTAAGCTCTTTGGTCTATTCATTGAATTTGTAGCCCCAATGCCCAGGACCATGTCTGCCATACAGTAGATTCTTACCATATTACTTGTTGGCCCACTAATTGTCCAGAGCAGTCAGCCAATTCAATATCCATACAAAAAGAATCTCTATCATCAAACACCCAAAAAGTAGTAGTCTAGCCTCTCTCTGAAATCCCCCAAGGAGGAGCACCCCACTATTTCTTGAATCACTCCATTCCACTTTGGAACAGATCTCATTTTTAGAAAGTTTTTCCAACATCAAACCTAATCTGCCTCTTTGTAACTTCCATTAGTAGCTGCTTGTTCTACCTTCTGAGGCCAAACAGAGCAAGTCAAATCCTTCCTTCACATGATCGCCCTTTGGATACTTGAAGATGCCTCTCATGTTCCCCCTGAGTCTTCTCTTCTCCAGACTAAACATACCCAATTCCATCAAGCCATCAACACAGTGAAAAATACCAACCATATCTCTGGGATATTCCCCATTGGCCTTAGGATGGTTAGCTCTTTGCTCTGGAGCCGCTGATTAGATTTTCTGTCGTGTCTGCTATAAATACTGCTTTCCCAGCGCCTTTATCAGGCAGATAAAGCATGGACCAAAACATAAGAAAACAAACAGACCGAGGAATCTGTCTTTGTGACTCTTGTTGCACACGACTGCATTTCTCCCTTCTGAAGTAGCAGGGAGGAAGTGATTAAGTAATCAACACCATGGACTCAGAGGAATATGCATCCCTGAAACGGCTCCTCAGGATATGCTCACTAGACTTTGGTGCTGCAAAATGGAAACTGCACTGCACTGCTCTAGATAAAGCAAGTAACATCAAAAACATTTCAACTTGTACTTTGGGCAGATGTAGTTCAATTGAAAGAATATGATTGCCCTTTACTTCCTCAATTATAGGTTAATAAAAAAAGCTTTCCCCCCCACATAAAAATGTCACAAGAGACTTGACCCTGCAATTTCTCTCAAAAGGGCCTTTCCAATCTGACAAATGCATAAAAAAGCCAAAGTGATAAAGCTATTAATAAAGGTCTGCCTAGGTCAGAATGTGGTCTAGTAAGAAAACTTGAAGCATATGGGGATTAATCAAATCAATGGAAAAGGATGACCTAAGATCACTGTCTGCCATGTCACTTTGTGATGTTCTTTTCAACAGAAGAAAAGTAACTAATTGACCCGACCATGTTCTATCTTTGACTCTGAAGTTCTAATAACATGTGGAAGGCTACTAATTAAAAAAAAAAAACTGAAGGGAGACGAAATGAGGAAATGTTCATATTGCTTTTCGTTGGAGAAGTAGGAAACTATGGATGTGGAAAATTACATAACAGATACTGTTGACCTCTCAGTTGGGTGAGCTTGATTATTTTGTTAGCTTTCTCCCCTATGCTACAACTGAAAGTGCAGTGGAGAGGGGGCTGAGATAAGGTGTATTTACAGAAATGACTGTGATGAAGAAGAAAAGAAATCACTAAAAATTAATTTAAAGAAAAAAAAAGTAGGAGGGTGAAGACCAAAATCCTGGCTTATAGATTTGAGGCTGAATGATAAGAAATACATAGGATGAAGAGAAGTATGGGGAAGTTGGAGATTGCAATCTCTCCCTTGGAAGGAATACCCATCTCTATAATCACCAATCAATTTGAGTGTTTAAGTATATCTTACCTTGAAAAGTAGTATGATTCAGTGCATAATCTCCTAGATTTGACAGCATAAAGACCCAAGTTCAGATTTCACATTTAGACCTCTCTGTGCGCTTCAGGTAAATCTGCAACATTATAAAATATAAATTGCTATCTCCATCAACAGAGAGAGTTCTACATGAATAAAACCACAGGACATTGCTCTATTAATATGCATCTTCCCCAGGTAAACTCTAAACTTCTTAAGCATAAGTATAAGAATAAGGTGTTTATATGGTACATATTTTGTATTCAGTACTGAGCTTGATGTCAAGAAAAGGGAGTAATACAAAAAAAGATGAAGACATTTATCTGTATCCTCAAGGGGTTTATAATCCGCTCATCTTCTAATTCTTACTAGTTATATGACTATACAATTTATCCTAAGTTGCTTGGGGCTTCTATTTCCTTGTATAAAAAGAGCAGGTTTGAATTAAATGATGTCCAAGGTACCTTCCATTATTTTTCAAAAGCCCTATGGTACCCAACACAATACTAGTCACACTGTACATACTTTTAAATTGCTTTTTGACATTCAAATTTAATAGGATGCTCCCTGATATGAAACTCAGTTTTTTTTTTTTTAAAAAATATCATTGCTCTCTTGGTTATGCAATTTGCCTGCAAATTATAGAATATTAAAATCTCATAAGATCACTTAAAAGAAAGAAGGAGCTGTAATAGTATTTATCACAATTCATCTGGACTCCCTAAAGTCATTCTGATAATCACAATCTCATATATGCAAGACAACAATAAAATCAGAAATGGTTAAAAGATATGGTTAGCAGAAAGTAAGGAGGGAATTTTGGGAAGCTAGTAAAATAAGACAAAAAAATTATATGGCTCTGTCAAATTCCCTCACAAATAAAATAATGTCTCAAAGTAAAATTAAAAGGAGCAGAAATAATTAAAAAGCAGGGGAAAGTAGTTCTTGAGCCTACAACAATTTGGGAGGACTTTAGGAAAGTTCTGACCTCATGGGGTAGTAGTCTGGCTGGTGGCAGATGGGCATCATCAACAAACAACAAGCCCTGAGTGCAGGGAGTGCACTAGGGCCAGGCAGCCTCAGCTTTGGCAATTTTCACCCCACTAATGTTGTGGTGGTTGGGCAGCTACTGGAGATTAGAGGGTCCTCTACTCACTGGTGCTGGATGCATTCCCCAGGCTTTCTGAGTAGCTGGGGTGCCAGAGGAGGCTACCCTGGAGGAGGAATGAGCATGCTCCAATAGTGCATAGTGGGGCAGAGGTTCTGCTGGCTGAGGGCATCGCAGGAGAGAGAAGTCCTGCTTCCAGTTGCAGAGTAAGGGGACAAGCTGGCACTTGCAGTCACCTGAGAGGCCCCTGAAAAATTCTAGAATTAAAGGGTAAACTAGAAATTGAAAAAATCCACCAATCACTACTCAAAGAGATACTAAAACAAAAACTAATAGGAACAATGCAGTTACATTTTTCAGGTCAAGGGAAAATAAGACAAGCAACAAGATTAACACATTTTGTTTTGTTTTGTTTTGTTTTTTTGTTTTTGTTTTTTTTTTGCAAGGCAATTGCAGTGAAGTGACTTACCCAGGGTCAAAGAGCTGGTGTTAAGTGTCTGAGGTCTAAAATTGAACTGAAGTTCTTCTATTCCAAGGCTGGTACTCTATCCACTGCACTGTTCAGCTACTCCAACAAGCAACCAGGAACAAAAAGAAATATTGTGGAGTTACAGTCAGAATAATACAAGATGTAGTAGCTTCTACATTAACAGATGGAAGGGCATGGGATATAATATTCCAAAGAGCAAAGAAGCTGGGTTTGCAACCAAAAATATCCAGCAATGCTGAGCATTTTTTAAAAATAAAAGATATTTAATGAACTATAGGACTTTTAGGTTCTTGAGGAAAAGACCAGAACTAAACAGAAAACACGGCTTATAAGAACCAAAAGAAACCTAAGAAGATAATTATTAAAGAATAATTATAAAGAATTTAATAAGGTTAAACTGTTTATTCTTATGTGGAAAAATATTTGTAACTCATAAGAATGTTTTCATTAGTAGAGTAGTTTATAGATTGCTTAAAGTTGAATTGATCTGAACTTATGATGGGATTATCCTTTAAAAAACTTCTAGGGAGAGTAAAATGAAACAAATTATTTCATACAAAAAAGAGGCAGAAATGGAAGAACTGTTATAGCAAAAGGGGAGATATGGTGGAATTGGATCAAAGGGAGAATATCGGGATAGGATAAGGATAAGGATAGAAGGGTAAGTGTATTAGGGAGGTGGTGGTCATAAGTCATATTGATTTCTGAAGAAGGATATGAAAAAAAGAGAGATAAAATGATAAGCAGTGAGGAAAAGTAGGATGGAGGGAAATACCAAACTACTAATTACAACTTTGAATCAGAATTAGATGATAACATGGAAACAAATAGCAGTCAAAAACCAGAACATGACAATATATTATTTACAAGAAACACATTTAAAAATAAGAAACACACATAGAGTAAAGGATGGGAGTAATTTATTATACATCAGCTGAATTAAAAAAAAAAAGCAGGGGTTGCAGTTGTGATCTCAAATTTAAAGCTAAAATAGATTTAATTAAATCTACATCTGATAGACATCTGGAGAGAACTGAATTGGAATAAAAAGGAATAGAACACTTCAGTGGTACATGGAGATTTTATAAACGTTAACCATATATTACATTCATAAAAACTTTATAGTTAAATGCAGAAAAGCAGAAAAATTTAAAATGCATCATTTTCATATTAAATAGTACAGTAAAAATTGCATTTAATAATAATAGACCATGGAAATAGGGATTAAAAATTAATTGGAGAGGCAGCTAGGTGGCACAGGGGAAAGAGTACTGGTCCTGGAGTCAAGAGGACATTAGTTCAAATCTATTCTCAGACACGTGAAAATTACTATCTGTGTGACCCTGGTCAAGTGACTTAACTCCTGACCGACTTGCATAAAAATTTAATTGGAGACTAAATAACGTAATCTTAAAGACTGAATGGGTTAAAGAACAAGTCAGAGAAACAATTAATAAATGTATTAAAGAGAATGACAACGAGCCAACATATCAGAACTTGAGTGATGCAACAAAGGCAGTAAGAAGTCAGAGAAAATTTATTATCTCTAAAGGCTTCTATCTAAAGTAGAGATAGAACAGATAAATGAATTTGATATGTAATTTAAAAAACAAAAAGATTCAATTAAAAATCTTCAATTAAACACCAAATTGGCCATCCTAAATATTAAAGGTGAAATTAATAAAATTGAATGTAAGAAAACCATTGAATTAATAATACAACTAATAAAATAGATAAACCATTAGATAATATAATTTTTAAAGAGAAGAAAACCAAATCACTAATATCAAAAATGAAAGGATGAATATACCACTAATGAGGATAAAATTAAGATAATTATTAGGAGTTATTTGCCCAATTATATGCCAACAAAGTTAACAATTTAAATGAAATAGAAGGATACATACAAAAACAAAAACTACCTAGGACTAACAGAAGAGGAAATAGAATATCTAAAAAAAATTATTTTAGAAAAAGAAACTGAATATGCCATAAATCAGGATTTTAAGAAAAAAGCATCAGAATCAGTTGGATTTACAAATGAATTCTAGCAAACATTTAAAGATCAATTAATTCCAATATTAAATAAATTATTCATAATTATAGACAAAGAAAGACTCCTACCAAACTCTTTTTA
Source organism: Antechinus flavipes (assembly GCF_016432865.1). Lineage (NCBI taxonomy): Eukaryota > Metazoa > Chordata > Mammalia > Dasyuromorphia > Dasyuridae > Antechinus > Antechinus flavipes. The sequence goes on along the minus strand of NC_067404.1, from coordinate 67,303,811 downwards.
TGAAACAAATATGGTGCTGATATTTAAACCAGGAAAAGCAAAAGCAGAGAAAAAAAACCATAGTCCAATTTTAACAATAAATATGGATGCAAAAATCCTAAATAAAATAATGGCTAGAAGACTATAACAATATATCACAAAGCTCATAGGCTATGACCAGATAAGATTTATATCGGGAATACAGAGCTAGTTCAATATAAGGAAAATTCTTAATACAATTGATTATATTAGTAGCAAAAGTAACAAAAATTACTTGATTATAAAAATATTTGCAAAAAAAGCTTTTGACAAGATATAACACTCATTCTTATTTAAAAAAAACACTTGAAAGCACAAGTATAAATGGATTTTTCCTTAAAATTATAAAAATATCTATCTAAAGCCATCAAGCAATCATTATCTGTAATGGGGATAAGCTAGAAGCCTTCCCAAAACGATTAGGAGTGAAACAAAGATGCTCATTATCACAAAAATTATTCAATATTCAGCTAGAAATGGTAGCAATAGCAAAAACAGAAGAAAAAGAAATTGAAAGAATCAGAATGGGCAATGAGTTAATAAAACTATCTCTCTTTGTAGACAATATGATGATATACTTGGAAAGTAGTAGATATTCAACTAAAACTTTAGCTGAAACAATAACTGTTGCAAATTAAGCAGGATATAAGCAAACCCATGTGAGTCATCAGCATTTCTATATATCACCAACAAAGCCCTGCCCTACAAAAAGAGGTAGTGAGATTATAGTTCATTTAAAATAACTGGACAGTATAATAGCTGCCAAGACAAATCCAGAACGATATGAACATACATACAGAAAACTTTTTATGAAAACAAAACCATATTTAAATAATTGGGTGAAATATTGTTTATAAGTAGACAGAGCCAATATAATAAAAATGAAAATTCTACCTAAATTAATCAACTTATTCAATGCCATCACAATTAAATTACCAAAAATCATTTTATTGAGATAGAAAAAAATAATTTTAAAAGTTCATTTGGAAAAATAATAGGCTAATAATATCAAATTAATTAGTGAAAAATATAAAGGAAGTAAGTCTAGCACTGCCAGATGTCAAACTGTATCAGAATTATCAAAACTATGTAGTATTGCATAAGAAATAGAATACTAGATCAATGGAATAATCAGTGTACAATATAAAGTAGTAAATTATTATGGCAAACTTGATAAATGTAAAGATATGAGCTTTTGAGATTCTCTAGGATTATACTTAATTTCATGATTAGTTCATTACTTCCTTCTGAATTGATCTGTTTAGAAATAGTTTTTTCCATAAGGGCTGCTTTGAGTACATCCCATAAATGTTGGTATGTTAACTCATTCGTGTCATTTTCTTTGATAGACATAGTCATTGTTTTTATGGTTTATTCTTTAGCTTAATTTCTTTAGGATTACATTATTTAGTCTCTTTTAAAGTCTATCTTTTCTTCAATCTGTCTTTATTGATTATTCTTTTTCTTACATTGTGATCTATAAAATTTGTTTAATGTTTCTGCCTTGTATTTGTGAATTATTTATGCTACAGCATATGTTAATTTTGGTAAAGAAGCCATCTGAAGCTGAAAAATATGTATACCCTTTACCTTTTACAATTTTTCATTTAGTAATTACCTAAAGTCTAGAATATCTGTTTTTTCTATTATTTTGTTTATATCCTTGAATTATTTTTTTCTTATTTCACTTGACTCCAAAAGGAACACAGTAAATTCTGTTACTTTTTTCTATACGATTCTTCCTGCAGTTCAGTAAGCTTTATTATTAAATATTTAGATACATATATTTTTAGATACATATATTTTTAGGCTTGCTTTCTCCATCATTTCAATTTATGTTCGACCTTTATTCTTATCTCACAATCATCTGACTGACTAAAATTGTAGAAGGGCAAAATAACAGATGTTGGAGAGGATGTAGAAAAAATAATCAGACATTTTGATTACATTTGAGTACATATATTTTAGTACTGATACTATTTTATAATTCATATTGCCTTTAGGAATAATATCATGTATTATCGTATTTTTATGTATCTTATTTTATAATACTGATTTATCTAATTTTTGTTACATTTGAATAAAACCAATCAACATGTGACAGAGAAAGTATACAATATACACTTCCATATGTCAGTTCTTTCCCTGGTGGTGTATAGCATCTTACTGAATAGTTCCTTTGCAGTTGATTTGAATATTCATATAACTCGTTTATTCACATTTGTTCTTCTAACTATATTACTATTACTGTATACAATATTTTCTTGATTCTACTTATTTCACTCTGAATTATTTCATGCTAGTCATTCCATGTTTTTCTAAATCAGCCTATTTGTCATTTCTTACAGCACAGTAGTACTCCATCACATGCCTCAACTTGTTCAGCATTCCCCAACAGATGGGCATCCCCTCAATTTCCAGTTCTCTGATACCACAAAGGGAGCTGCTAATAGTTTATAGAACACATCACTTCTCTTTTCCTTCTCCCCTATTCGCCTTGAGAGACAGACCTAATAGTGGTATTACTAGGTCACAGTTTTATAACTCTTTGGACATAATTCCTGATTGCTCTCCAAAATGGTTGAATCAATACACAGTTTATGTGTAAGTATGTATATATGTATATGTATACACACACACACACATATAGATATAGTTTGAGGCCAGATATGAACTCAGATCCCCCTGATTTCAGGGCTGGTGGATTAGTGTCCCAGTTTTTCTACATCCTCTCCAACATCTGTTATTTTGCCCTTCTACAATTTTAGTCAGTCAGATGATTGTGAGATAAGAATAAAGGTCGAACATAAATTGAAATGATGGAGAAAGCAAGCCTAAAAATGCCATGGATTAAAACACTGAACACCCCACCTACAGATGAATAAAAGTTTTCTTGTAGTACTAAAGAGCAGAATGAGCAGAGAATAAAATGAGAGAAAGGAAGAAGAGTGGAAATGTGTCATTTATGATCAGATTTGAAAGGAACTATAGACAACAAACCAATATTGACATTGTGGGCTCCAAATACTTTAGCATTTAAATTCACAAAGGAAAAGCTAATCAAATTATAAGACATAACTATACCTGGGACATGTTACCACCCGGATCACCCTTAGGGAGCTTTGCAGCTTCAACTAGACTAGTTTGCCTATTCTGCAGGGTGTGGGGGAAAAGAGAAGGGAAGGGGACAGTAAATAGACAGTTGGTGGGGATGACCTACCCCTCTTCCAAGGGAGTTTTTTTAGATGATGCTTGCAACAGCTGGGATGGAAACAGGGCTGATGATCCTGGGGTGCTGCCACTCCTCGGGTTCAGTACATATCTGCCTGTTTGTTGAGCATTTATTGTTGGTGCCATCCCTCATTCAGGGAAGCAACTCTAGGGGAAAAGGGGCCAGCCATCCCTACCAGCTGTCACCTAATTGCTACACACTAGGCAGAAGCTGCAAGGCCTTCAGAGGGAGAGAAATTACGCAGGAAATTACCACTTTCACCATGACTATAATATCCTTTCAGGTCCTGAGCCCATAGCAAAAACCACCAGGATGCTGTAGTCCAGCCTCCATAAACACTGAGGGGAAAAGTCATTTTCAAGAGGGAGCCAAACTTCCTAATCACCATCAGCAACAAGTACTGTTTTAAGTGCCACCAGTAGACAGATAGGCACAAAAGCCATGGGAACAAAAGAGATCCCCAGACTACTGATTCTGCTCCTGGTCCAACTTTTGTCTGAGGGGAAGCAACTCTTGGGAAGAGAGGAGAAAGAGTTATCCCTACCAAGTGTCAATAAGGCTCCCTAAAAGAGCGACACGAGGCAGAAAGTCAAACCACCATTAATTACAACTTTGACTACCATTTCTCCCTCACACTATACGGAGTTGGCTTAGGATCCTGAACCCAAGATCACTGGGAATAGCTTTATTTCCTGTACAGCGCCCTTATCTCTGAAGATATACAGCTTGGAAAACATTCCTAAAAGGAAGCCATGTGGCAAAGTGAATAAAACACTAGCCTCAGATTCAGGAGGACTTCAGTTCAAAGCAAACCTCAGACATAAGCTGTGTGACCCTGGGCAAGTCACATCATCCCAGTTGCCTACCCTCCCAATAAAAGAAATAAACAAAAACAAAATGATCCTGCAGGTGCTAGACATAGCTACTTGTGAAGATCAAGTTAGCATCCTGGATATCTTAGAATAAGCCAGAGTCAGGATAAGCAAAAGTCCTTGGTCTTTAGGGGTCAAAATGAACAGGATGGTCGCAGGATCTCTATAACCTTCCTTCTCTTCCTCTACCGCCAAAGTGACTCTGGCTTGTCTTACTCCACCCCCTAATCCCTCTCACAATTCTCTGTATACACCAAAAGATTGAACCAGCACAGAATAGTGGAGTGGGAAGGGCCATTTTCCAAGCATATGCTAATAGAGTATTGTCCAATTGGTAATTAGCCTTAAGTGCTCAGTTGTCCGAACCTCAGTGAATCAACTCAGAGTTTGAGCCCTTTACAGCTACTAAAGATGCAAAAAAAGTTTTTGAAATCCAAAGGCTTTGACAATATTAAATAGTTCAACATCAAAAAATAATATGATTTTTCTCAGTGGAAATAGTATTAAAAAAGAAGCATTATCATCTGCCTTTCTACTGTACCCTACGGACTATCAAAGCTTTTCCATTTGATTTGCAAACTGAAATCTCCTGTGTGTTGTCTCCTTTATTAGAATGTAAGCTCCTCAACAGAAAGGTACTTTCTTGCTTTTCTACCTGTAACACCAGTGCTGAACACAGTGGTTTTCAAAAAGAACGCACGTAATAAGTTTTTAATAAATCCATTCATTCACGTACATCTAGATGTTTGTGACAAATTTAACAGAAAGATAAATAAAAGGGAAACTTTATAATTGAAAAAATTTCTAGAGTAACTAGAACTTAAAAAAAAACCTTATGGCATATGCTAAAATTACATTTAAGTAATACAGATATTTCTCAGAACCACACAGAATTTTTACAAAAATTGACTATGTATTATGGCAATGAATTAAGGTGAATAAATGTAAATATTCACAAATAGTAAGCACATCCATTACAGGCAATAAAACAATAAAAATAATGTTCAGTTCAAGGAGCATAAACAAAAAGCACAAATTCACATGTAGACTTAAGAATGAGAACCTAAAAATGATTAAGACAAAGAAAAAAAATCAAAGAAACAATCAATATTTCTATGAATGTAAGAGATAGTAATGAAAGAAGATGCCAAAATTTTTCGGATGCAGCAAAAGCAATCCTTACAAGGGAAAATTACATCCCCCCCAAAAGTATACTGACAAAATGGAAAATGACAGAATTAGTGAACTAAAAATGTACTTGAAACTTAAAAAGCCAATGAATGAACAAACTTAAAATAAACAGAAGAGATACTGAAAAATAGGAAGGAATAAATTGGGAACCAAAATAATATAAAAATGATAAAGAAAACTAAAAGCAAACAAAACTAAAAGCTGGGGCTTTGAAAAGAATAAGAAAATTGACAAACCTAAATTCAGGCAAATATATTAAAAAGAAGAGGATCAGAAAATCAAATTAACAAAATAGCAAACAAAAGGAGGAAATATACAAAAAAAAATTATCCTCATCTAGCATAATTTGGCACAGTCCTATGATTTAAAAAACATGATTACACAAAAGTATATAAGAATGCTTTGAGAATAAAAGCGAAGAGAGGAAGATATTTAATGATGCAGTCTTAGAAAGGGAAATATAACTAGGTATAAAGAAAAAAAATATCAAGGGAAAAATCCTAATTCCAAGAGATTGAAAAAACAATTTTATCAAACTTTTAACGAATGATTAGTACCAATAATAAAAAATTATTTTCAAAAATCGATAAAAAGCACTATACAGACTCTTTTTCTAACACAAAGTTAGTCCTGATACATAAATTTAGAAAGGGTAAAAAGAACTGTAGGCTACAATTTAATTAACATATGTCAATTCAAAACTTAAAAATTAAATTTTGTCCAATAATAAACTATAGCAATGAATCTAAGAAATCTTTCATCAAGATGAAGTTGAATTTGTGTAGATGAGCAGTTGATTCAAGATTAGGAAAACAATCAATGTAATAAATCATTTTAAAAACAAAAAAAAACCATTAGCCCCATGATTATCTCAACAGATTCAGAAAAAAAGGTTTTCACAAAGTACAACATTCATTTCTACAAAAAGCTACAATCTTAAAAAATAGAACCACAGAAGGACCTTTCAAATATCATCAAAAGTGTGTGTGTGTGTGTGCGTGTGTATGTGTATATATGTATATATATCAAAACATGCATCATATTCAGTGGGAATATACAATAACTTTCCCCAAGTAATAAAGAAATGCAATAGGAAGAAAAACTCTCATCTACTACTATTTGACAAAGTTCTAATATGAAAACAGTAACAATATAGAACGAGAAATAATGTAAAGATACACAAAGATGAAATAAAATCATACCTGTTTATATATATAGTGTGTGTGTGTATATATATATATATACACATACATATATATACATATATATGTATATATATATATATATATATGTATATATATATATATACATATTATATATATATATATATATATGTATATATATATATATATATATATATATATATATATATATATATATATATATATATATATATATATATATAGTGGCTTATTTAGAAAATCTCAGGTAATCAGCAGAGACACTAAATAAAACAATTAAGATATCCAACAAAAATCAACAGTATGTCTATATAATAACCACCAAATGCAACTGGAAAGAGAATCCCATTCACAAAACCTACAAAATGAATAAGATGAGTGGAGAGCATGTGACAAACACAAATTATTTGTATAATTTCAATTATAAAATGTTCTTTAAAGTAAAAAAGAGAAAAAGAAAAAAACACTTAAATAGCTGAAAGATATTCAGTACTTGTAGCTGGGCCATATCAATATAAAAATATTTTTAAAATTTGTAGTCTAATGGCTATAACAATCATACTATCAAAGGTAAATTTTACAGAATTTAATTAAAGAACAAAATTCATTTAGAGAAGTGAAATAGCTAAAATAAAAAGAGAACAAATGAAAAAAGTGAAAAGGAAATAGTAATTCTATACATAAAACTAGATTATAAAGCAACAAAACCCAAAATTATTTGGTTATAGAACAGCAATAGAGAAATATATCAATGGGATATATGGAAAAGGGAAAATCATATACAATGGAACTCAATAATTTAAAGATAGTCCCCAAAACATAAATTACTTATTCAAGAACTACCTGTTTGATTAAAAAAAAATTGCTGTGAAAAATGTTAAACTCTGGCAAAAAAAAAAATTAGTCTTAAGAGCAATATCTTAAGTTATATTCACTGATAATAAAATGGTAAAGGCTATGTGATCTTAACATTAATGATCATATCATAAAAAATTAGAAGTAGGTCCTATGACTTTCCCAGCAAGAGAAAGGAGATGCATCTTCACCAACGAATAGAAGGAATTTAAAAAGACAAATTAAACTGAAAAACTTCTATACAACAAAAGCTAATTTAACAAGGATAAGTAAAGCAGTCAAATTGAAAAAAAAATCTTATCAAACAACTAACAAATATTACATATAAGTATTTGTATGTGTGCATTATGTGTGTGTGTGTGTATATGTATATATATAATATACATACATATATATATATAAATAGATACATCCAAAGAAATCATGCTTCAATAAAACAATGTTCAAATTAGATGATCAAACAGTTCACAAAAGAATTGTAAACTATTAACAATCATAAGAATGTTTTGAATCACACACAATAAAAATGGAAATCAAGACAAGAATTTCATTAACATAAATAGAAAAACTGCAAAATAATCAAAACTGGATGTTTCAAAATTTCAAAGAACAAGCACTGGCACTAAATATTACATAGTGACACCCTCCATTCCAACCTGGTGCACTTAGGGGGTAACATGGGGTTATACAGTACATCTCTTTCACACTGTTTTGACAGATTGATTTTTACTGATTTTTCTATTTCTACTTCCATGTTTTCTTTCGTAATTTTAATTTTTATTGCTGGCTCTTTGGAAAGGGGGATACCAGGAGGAATTTCAGTGGCTTAAAAAGCAAAATATATCAACAAAAATATATTTACAAATTTAAGAAAAAGGGAAAAAAGTCCTGCTCTAAAATTTTATCAAGTTCCATAAAAAGAACAAATATAGAAAATAGTTCTTCCTGAAAACTAAGAAAATACTAAAATACTCAGTTTGTGAGACAAACATGGTACCAATATGTAAGCCCAGAAAAAATAAAGGAAAGGGAAACAGCACATCAATACCATTAATGAATATCAATTTTAAAATTTGTTTTCCTGACAGACTTTGCAATTCATCCAAAAAATGATTATGACCAAACTGGATTTATATGTGGGAGCCAACATGGTAAAACATTAGGAAAACAACCAATATAAGTAATATTAAAAACAAAAAACATCCCAAGCCACAGCATTATCTGAATAGATTTTTTTTAAAAGCCTTTGATAAGTCATAGCACTAATTTATGCTATGAAATAACCAAACAAAAATCCCACAATATTCTGTCTACAGTCAAAAGCAAGCATCTCACAATGGGGATATACAAGAATCTTTCCAATAAATCTGTTGTTGTTATATAGTCATTTTTTCAATCAAATCCAAATTTTCATGACCTCTTTTTGTTGGGGTTGTCCTGTCAGAGATAGTGGAGCGATTAACTATTTCCTGTTCCAGTTAATTTTATCAATGAGGAAACTGAAGCAAAGTTAAATGATTTTATTCAGGGTCCCACAGCTAGGGAGTGACTGAGGAGATCTGACTCCACGTGTTCTATCTACTCCAGAACCAACTATCTTCTGCTCTTAATAAACAGAGGAGTACAAAAAGCATGCCTACTTCTCCTTGCTATCATGTGATACAATGCTGGAAATGTTAGGAACATCAGCATGACAATAGAAACAAAAGTATTCCTATTAGTGACATGACAATTTACTTATAAAATCCTAGGGAATCAGCAAAAACATAACACCTTCAGCAAAGTTGCATACTATAAAATTTGTATAAAAATAACCAAACCCAAGAGGCAAAGATAAAGAATTTAAAATAATTTAAAATAATGAAAAAATGTAGAAAATATTTGGGGATCAATAAATCAAATCACACAAAAGACTTGGATAGATTCACTTAGAAAGTGCTTCTTTAAAAAATAAACAACATAAATAGTTGGAAAAATATTCAGTGTTCTTACCAGGGCTGTGTCAAAGCAATAAAAATGACTATACTACAAAAATTAATTTAATGTTTTCAAGACTACCAACCAAACTATCAAAGGAGCGCTTTACATAAAAATATAAAATTACAAAATTCATTTCTAAAAAAAAAAGCTCAGACAATCTGTGGAATTAATGAAGAATGTGTAGAGATCAAACAGTAAAATAACACTTCCAAACTTCAAACTATACAATTAATACAAGCCATCCACATAGTAAAATATGTCAAAGGAACATATCATTTATGGTAAAATAAGAAACAATGGATTCAATAACTAAGGGTTTTATAAACCCTATAAATTATTTAGAAAATATTCCCTATTTGATAAAATTGCTGGGAAATCTGGAAAGCAGCCTAGCAGAAATTAGGCTTAAATTAGCATTTATGCCATTTTGAACAATAAAACTAAAATGAATACATACCCTTAATGGTAAAGACCAATCATAAACAATTAGAGGAGAAAAAAATTATAAACTTTTCACAACTAGGAGATGAATATTTATCCAGGCCATAGATTAATTATAAAAGATTTTATATATATACACTATACAGTGTGTGTGTATATGTATATATATATATCATATATTATATAAATATATTTATACATATGTAGATAGATAGATTATAACAGATAAAAGATAATTTTAAAATGTCTTTCTCAAGTTTCTCCGGGAAAGGTTTGGTATCTACAATATCAAGATGACTTACAAATAGATATAGATAGACACTTAAATAGATAGATAAATATGTGTGTATATGTGTATCTATGTTTATATATTTATATGAAGATTTAGCTGCATAACTATAAAGATACAGCTATACACATATATATTAAAATATATTTCTCAACAGAGAGTAGTAAAGGATATGAAAAGTTCTCAAAATAATGTTCAAATTTTTGACAATCATATGAAAAAATGAGCCAAATTGCTAATAATAAGAGAAATCAAAATCAAAACTATTTTATGATTTTACCTTATATGCAGAAAACTCAACAAAGATGACAAAAATGTTGGAGAAATTATGGTATAAGAAATAAAAGACAGTAATAAAATATTCAAACTTTTACAAATTTAAACCAATACTATACATATTACTGGCAAAAATGAGAAAAGCACTCTCTTAGACTCCTTTAAATGAGAAAATGTACCTAAAACCTAAAAAAGTACCTATACCAGGAAAGGATGAAACAAAGATGATCATTAATGAATGTCACTTAAGTTTTTAAAATAAATCATTAATTATGACCAAATTGGATTTATCCTGAATTAACAATTTTTGGAAAACTTGAATATTCCAAAAGTTGTTTTAAAAAACTATCAATAAAGAACACTCATTTATACTAAAAAATAAATAAACTTTATGAAACATATATTGAATAATATTTTTAAAATACTCTCAAGTATCTCTGTAAAACCAAAAAAGCAAGCATCTTACATCATGGCAACTGTGCAGATCTTTTTCAAATAAAAAGAGGAGTACAACAAGCATTGCCAGCTCTTCTCTCCACTATTACTTAATCAAGTCTGGAAATTATATTTATACCAATATAAAAAAATCTTAATTTGCTTGTGATAGGATAGTTCACTTAAAAATTCTAGAGGATCACTCAAGATAATAATTAAGACAATGGTATCAGCAAAATTGAGGTTTACAAAATCGACTTACAAAAATCAACAGAATTTCTTTATTATAGTAACAAAAACTGAGAAGGAAAAACAGTACTGAGAATCCCATTGAAAATAAATACAGAATATTTAGGGTTCAATATACCAAAGCACACAAAATACTTATAAAAATTCAATTATGAAGTACTCCTTCAAAAAATACAACTTAAACAGCTGGAAAAATGTTTTGGACTCATGGCTGAGCTTTGCAGTGAAATTTAAAAAAACAAACAAACAAACAAACAAAAAAAAAAAAACAGGCAAAGTTATTTTATGGTTCTACTGTTGTACCAAAGCAGCAAAGAGACAGTCTACCAGAATTTGATAAAATAGCAACATTCATTTAGAAAATACAAATCCAGAATTTCAATAGAAATTTTTGAAACTATAAAGATAAATAGTGAGTCACCATTACATACATTAAACTATTCTACAAAAGATTAACTATTACATATTTTGGTACCAAATTTTAAAAAAAGGATGGAAGATTGTGAAACAAAATGAAAGACAATCAAAAATCATGGAAATCAACAACTTGGTGTTTAATAAACAGTAAAAAAAAAATGCCTACGAAAAAAATTATTATTTGATTTTAAAAAGTCAGAAAAACCTGGAAAGCAATCCTAAAGAAAGAAAGGTTACATAAGTATTTTATGCTCTTTTCTAAAATAAAATAAGAAAGTAAATATGACTTTTTTTATTAAAGTATGAAGCAGTGTGATAAAACTATATTACAGATTCAATACATGTAATAAAATATAAGAACTACACCTAAAGCATGAAGACAGCTAACAAGCACATAATTATATGTACACACACATATTTCTGTATATATTAATTTGCATACAATATACACTTAGTATATGTATTATTATTGTATTATATAGTAGAATACACCCAGTATTCAAAGGCATGAAGAACCAGTTCTCCAAAGAATTCCACATAGTTCATAATCACAAAAATCTTTTAAACCTAATGAAAAGAGAAATATATATCGGACAACCCTGTTGTCTCACAACAAACCTAACAAATTTGCAAAGATGACAAAATCCAGCTATAGTAAGTCATTCACATTATGAAAACATAAAAACCAATAAAAAGGATACAAAATTTATTTTTAAAAAGGCAAAGCAAATTGGTTCTCTTCAGAAGCAAAAGAAAATTCTATCAAACTTTTAAGAAACAACAAACTACCCATACTAAACCGATTCTCCAAAATTAAGAAAATTCATCGATCTAACAAGCCATTTTTTTAGAGGAATATATACTTAAAACGTAAGCCTGGGAAGGATAAAACAAACAAACAAAAAACAAAGTATTTGTCAGTATCATTAATGGGTACCCATTCCAATCAATTCAAGTCAACAAATATTTAATCAAACCACTACTATGTACCAGGTATTGTGCTACTGAGAAGTTTTAAATAAAATCAGTCCAACAAACTACAATAATTTATGAAATTGTTTCCATTTTTCTCAGGGAGGCCAGGGAAGCTGGATATTAGGAAAACGACAGTATTATGTTCAACATAAAAAAGTGAAAAAAAACTACATCATTGCAATAAATTCAAAAAAAATCAACAAGGTATAATGCTCATTTCTGTAAAAAAAAAAAAAAAAAAAAAAACCACCTACTAGTACCAGCACAGAAAAGTTACCTGGGAAGGTATCCCGTCGCACCCTCTCCTCTTTCAAAGATGGACCTACTCCCCCTACTCCCCCCAGGCATTGCCATTCCACCCTCTTGTGACCAACTTCTACGTCTGGGGGTAGGAGGGGAGGCCCCCTCTGGACTAGATATATTAAAATATCCTTAAAATACCACTTCTTTGGAAGTTGCATACATGGAAACACACGTGTGTGTGTGCGCGCGCGCGCGTGTGCGTGAGAACCCTTACTTTGGCACCGGCAGGGCAGGTGACCGCCTCAGGCTGGCAGCGTCCGGAAGATGGGGCCCCGGAGGCCGGCCTGGCATCTTCCTCTTTGCCTTTGCTTCCTCAGCCCGTTAGGCAGGACCCGAGGCACCCAGGCAGGCTTGAATCAAGTTCACCTCGATTCCCCGGGCCTCAGCTGCCTTTCTGGTCGTCCGAAGCGCCACAGAGATGGGCTGGAGGCAGAGCAGCCAACGGTCAGACGCCAAATGGCTGCCTGCAGGTGCTAACTGGCCCCGCCAACAGTCACGGGCTGGGGCGGAGCCAACGCCGCTCAGAGGCTTCCTCAAAGGTGAAGAGGCAAAGGCTGGGGTTACGAAGTCAAGAGGTCATGAGCAGGGAAGGGAGGGTGCCTCCCAGTGAGGGGCCTGGGCCAGACCAAGTGGAATAAGGGGGCTGAGGCCAAACCATGTGGCATACTGATGGGGGGGGGGTGTGGCTGATTCCACCTGAAGCCAAAGGATGGATTCTAGGACTAGGCCTCGCATGGGACTAAACTAACGAGCTCCCAGCTAATTCTACACACTCACCCCCAAATCCTGGAACCACAGACATTGGCTTAGCCTTTAGCTTTAGAGCGGCTAAATGTTCATTTGCAAACCAAGGAGTGCAGGCCAGAGTGGCCCTTGGAACCCCCCCCCTCCCAAGTTGCATGCCTGTCAAATGAGGGCAACCACTACAGGGAACTGGCTTAGTTACCCCTCCCCCCACAGAGGACGAACCCTATTATATACACAGAAGCAAGCACACCCCAAAGGAAAAGAATGACAATGGTGCTAAAAAGCAAAGGACATCTGAATAATGCAGAAGCATTTAGAGACCAGACCTTATTCCTGGCAGCCAGATTGAGGGACTACCAGGATGGAGTGGTACATACATTCTCAGAAGAAGTCTTCTGATTGGCTCATTTTCCTAAACTGTCTCCCTTTGTCAGAAGGAAGGGTCGAGTCTGCATTGGAGGGAAGAAAACAACTGGGATATAAAGAAAAATGGCAGGGAAAAAGTGGATTCCTAAGATATGAAAACCAATAAAACTGACAAATCGCTGTCTTTTTCTTCAAATTTTATATCTCTGGCCTTATGGAACCTGAAACTACTCTTGTCCAATAATATTTATTCAATGACAACTCTGTTTACAAAACACGGGATCTTTATAGAGGACCTGCCAAGCTCTCTGCCCAGAATTTGACACAAAGTAGGATGCAAACACTGTAGGAAACATTAAATGGGAAATGTATTTATTCTTCTGGTGGAGAACTTCTGGTGGGCTTCAGCTACCTCATCTGCTATTCTCAAAGTCTCCTCATTGGGCTTTCTTTTCTACCAAATCGTGCTTTAACTTTGAGGAGGGGGAATGCTAGACTTCCAAGAATGTCCCACCTGGAATTAAACCTGAAAAGGGACCTTAGAGAACACCTTATCCAAACCCATCTTTTTAAACGTTTATTTATGCCATTTGTCTTAGTATTTCCAAATCAGATTTCATTAGTCTTTATTCAAATTGCCTAGATTTTTCCTAGTATTCCTCCTCTTTTCCTTCCCCAACAGCCATCCCTTATAAAAGAGAGGGGAAAAATCCACAAAGCCTATAGATAAATAGATAGATAGATAGTAATCTTTTATCTGCACAAAAAGGGAAGGAAGTATCTTTTCCTAACTTTTTTGAAATCAAGCTTATTTACAACAAGCAGTTCAATTCCTTCCAGGTAGTTAATCTTCTGAACATTATGGGACCTAGTGCTTATACAATTTCCCCGGCTCTTTTTACTTCCTCTTTGCATCAATTCCGGGGAGCTTGTTTTAAGGTTCTCTGTGTCCACCATGGTTGGACTTTCTTATAGCACAGTGTTACTACAATCCCTTCATCTGCCACAGTTTGTTTATCAGGTCTCTAATAAATCTACTTTGTTTATACCTCTTTGATACCATACAAAAAACTCCTATGAATATTCAGGTGTATGAGCAGTCTTTCTATTTGGCACCGACTCCCTGGCAGGAGACATCTAACAATGTAATATCTGTGCCAAAAGATGTGGATAGTTTAGTCCCTTCATTCACATAATTCCAAATTCTATTCCAGGATGGCTAGACCAATTCATGGCCTCTTCTTCCAAAACCCTTCCAGTACTGACTACTTCTCTCTTTTGTCATCATCACCACTTTGTCAAGGATGAAATGAAACCTTAAGGTTGTTTGATTTACATGTTCTTAGGTTTAGTGATCCCTTTCCAACAAACTACAATAATTTATACAGAAAAAAATCATTCATATTTCCATTTTTCTCAGGGAGGCAAGGAAAGTTTTACATTAGGAAAACAACAGTATTATATTAAACATAAAAATGGAAAAAGCACATCATTTCAATAAATTCAAAATAATCTCCAACAATATACAATACTTATTTATGTGAAAAATACAAAAAAATCTACCAGTACCAGCACAGAAAATTTTTTTTAGAATATCCTCAAATTATCTAAAACCCAAAGCAAGTGCCTTATGTAATAAAGATTTACAAGCATTTCCAATAAATTCCGACAAGCATGTCCAATTCTCTTGCTATTTTTGACATAGTTCTACAAATATGTGCCACTGAATGACAAACCCTTTACCATAAGAAAATATGTTTCGAATCACTTAATAAGGAAATTACAAATCCAAAGAACCTTGGCGTTTTATTTCTTACTCAGCAAGCTGGCAATGATGATGAAATCTCAGAATAATCAATGTGGGAAAAATATAAATTATGGTGATGTAAAAAAAGAACATTATCAGTATTTTTTCTAAAAAAAAAAAGTTTTTGGACAGTAAAGACAAATTTAGAAAGCTACTATTTTTTTCTAGAAATTTCTGGCAAAAGGACACATAAAAAAATGATCGAGGCCCCTTTTCTCAGAGAATACACCATAGCATTTTTCCAACATATCCAGGTAGTTCTCCAGTGTCAGTTTCAACACTTTCAAAGATATAGATGCAAGCCCCTACTGAGATATCCCACTGCACCCCTTTTATTTCCAAGGTAGAGATCCTGAACCATACTGTGCCAATCCATTGCACTCTCCTTTCTTTCAAGGATGGAGATCCTATCCCCTCCTGACATATCCCATTGCACTCCTTTTCTTTCAAAGATGGAAATACTATATATACTCCACTAAGGAATCCCATTGTTCTTTTCTTTCAAGGATGGAAATCCTATGGCCAACTAAAAAATCCCACTGTACCCCTTTTCTTATAAAGATGGAGATCCTACCCCCTGCTAAAGCAACCAATTGCACCATTTCTCAAAGGTGAAAATCCAACCTTAGAATTAGGAAGCCCTGTATTAAAATTCAGCCTAGAACACTTATTAGATGAGTGGACCTAGGCAAGTTATTTAACTGTTTTCTACCATTTCCTCATCTGCTAATTGGGGATGATATCTGCATATATCTCCCAGGGTCTGTGTGAGGATGAAATGAAAGAATAATTATAAAGTATTTAAATACTATAAAAGTATCAGCTGTTATTATAATGAGATATATTATTCTATAATATTATTATTATCTAAAGTAATATATACTATTATAATACATATATATACATATATATATATATATGCTAGAGACAATAGATATACACTAGAATCTGTATTACATATATATACACACACATATATAACGGTGGGGAGGTTTGGGAGGGAGGGAGAGAATTTTGAAATCTAAATTTTAAAAAATGAATGATCTTTTTTTTGGACAAATTTTTAGCATGTAACTGAGGAATGTTTAGAGAATTAAAAATATATTTAAAATGTTATAAAAAGAAAAAGATGAATGATTATGTGTCTGGATGGCACACAGGCCTGAATCTCAGAAATGAAAGTGGGACATCCTTCCTGGAGGGAGCAGTTGCTCTTAAAAGGCACCAAACGGTACCATGAAGATCAGTCTAAACAAGTTGGAAGTATCTTTCTGCCCACAAGAGATATTTACATATGGAAAATCTTGAATGGCCACCAGACAGTCTTAGGATGGGTAGAAAGCTTTAGAAACAACAGCATTTAAGAGGATCACTGTTTTTGGGGAATTCATGGTCTACTGGGGAATTCTATGGTTTAAAGCTTACCCAATAGTCAAAGGCCTGAACAAACAGTTCTCCAAAAAAAAAAAAATTACACATTACTACTCATAACCACAAGAACGTTTTAAAAACTAACAAGAAGAGAAATGTGTATCAAACAACCTGCAGTTTCACATCAAACCCAGCAAATTTGCAAAGATGACAAAATCCAGAAATAGTAAATGTTAGTCACATTAAACAAATATAAAAAGCAAAAAAAAAGTTATTTTTAAAAAACACAAAGGAAATTGGTCTATCAGAAGCAAAAGAAAAATCCTATCAAACTTTTAAGAAACAACGTACTACGAATAATAAATCAATTCTCCACAATTTAGAAAATGAATCATTCTAACAAACCCTTTTTATGAGACACATATAGCTAATACCTACGCGGAAGGATAAAACCAAAAAAATGAAAAGTATGTGAGTTTCGTTAATGGATACCCATTTCAATCAATTCATATCAACCAATATTTAATCAACTACTATGCGCCAGGTGCTGTGCTCCTGTAACAGATAAAATCTATCCAACAAACTACAATAATTTATGCAAAAAAAGTCATTCACGTTTCCATTTTTCACAGGGAAGCAAGGAAAGCTGGATGTTAGGAAAAGGACAGTATTAAACATTACAAAGTGAATAAGACAACTCACTTCAATAAATTCAAATAATTTTTCAAAAAGGTATAATGCTCATTTCTGTAAAAAAAAACAAAAAACCTACTAGTACCAGCACAGAAAAGTTACCTGCCGAGGTATCCCGTCGCCCCCTCTCCTCTTTCAAAGATGGACCTACTCCCCCTGCTCCCCCCAGGCATTGCCATTCCACCCTCTTGTGACAAACTTCTACGTCTGGGGGTAGGAGGGGAGGCCCCCTCTGGGCTAGATATATTAAAATATCCTTAAAATACCACTTCTTTGGAAGTTGCATACATGGAAACACACGTGTGTGTGCGCGCGCGTGTGCGTGAGAACCCTTACTTTGGCACCGGCAGGGCAGGTGACCGCCTCAGGCTGGCAGCGTCCGGAAGATGGGGCCCCGGAGGCCGGCCTGGCATCTTCCTCTTTGCCTTTGCTTCCTCAGCCCGTTAGGCAGGACCCGAGGCACCCAGGCAGGCTTGAATCAAGTTCACCTCGATTCCCCGGGCCTCAGCTGCCTTTCTGGTCGTCCGAAGCGCCACAGAGATGGGCTGGAGGCAGAGCAGCCAACGGTCAGACGCCAAATGGCTGCCTGCAGGTGCTAACTGGCCCCGCCAACAGTCACGGGCTGGGGCGGAGCCAACGCCGCTCAGAGGCTTCCTCAAAGGTGAAGAGGCAAAGGCTGGGGTTACGAAGTCAAGAGGTCATGAGCAGGGAAGGGAGGGTGCCTCCCAGTGAGGGGCCTGGGCCAGACCAAGTGAAAAAAGGGGGCTGTTTGTTTCCCAGGTCTCTAATCAATCTACTTTGTTTACACCAGTTTGATATAGATTCAAAGAAATTCCTAATGAAATCAGGGAGAACTGTTGTTGTTGGACTGATTCTTTTCTATTATTTCTGCTCTGCTTGAGAAGAAGGTGTAATGGTCCCCTCCATGCCTCTGAGTCCCATACTCTGGCAAAATTCTGTTCAGATTTCCTTTTTTAGGATATCTTTCTGTAAGCTGTTATGTCACAAGTTTTATTCACTGAAAAAGCAAAAAAAAAAATCAGTTGCCTAAAATTGCAAGTGGATAAAAAAAAAAAAAAGATTGCTCCTTTCCTTCTTAAGGAGACAAATATTAGTTTAGGAACAAAATACATATGCTCGTTTAAATTCTCCTACAAAAAGGAATATTTTACACCAAATTGCATTTATCAAAACAGATTATCAGAGCCTGATAATTAACTTTCCAACAAATGAAAATTAGCATATATTAGATGAGCATTGTACAGGAATCAACTAATTTCTAACAAGGCATCCACCTATGCATGCCTAGAAATTAGAAACTTAATGAAAGATGGCAGCAGAAAAAAGTATAACTAATTAAATAAGACATCAAAAAAGCTATGGATGGCCAACTTAGGAAGTCAGATTGTAATCACTATTCAATGGATTATCTCATTCAAGATTTCAAATGATTATTTGGACACCCATTCCATTACTTAGGCCACCTTCAAAGAGGCTCCCTTTCATTTCACAAAATCTTAGAATGATAGAGCTAGAAGTGATCTTTGAGGTTATCCATACCAGGCTTTCTTAAACTTTCCCCACTCTCAATCCCTTTTTACCCTACAAATTTTTACATGACTCTAATCTATATGTATATAAAAAAAGTCATACAAATCAAACATTTACTTATAATAAATCACATTTTGTGACCCCTCACATTCAGTTTCAAGACCCCATTTAGGATTGTGAACCACAATTTAAGAAGCTGGGGTCTATCAGGATATATCTATGAACCTGCCAACATTTTCTGAGAAGTGAAAAGCATCTTCATAAAAACACTAAATCTTTGTCTCTTAAAACACACCTCCCTTTTCTAGCTTCTAAGCTGTTTCAGGCTTCATATATTTCAATCAAAACTGCATACTCCAAAAGATTTAATGCAAAAGTTATATTCAGCTTTCTTATATTAAACCAATCATTAAAGAGATTTTGGGAAATATTTAAATTAATGCGATTTTTCTCACTATTGTTTTCATTTTGGAAAATAGTGATTTTTTGTAAAACTGATCATTTATGTTAACATTCATTATTGTTGTTTTTAAATCAATTAATATTTTTAAAATTTATCCATTAAATTTTTCATATGATAAATGTCAATAGCTATAACTTACATAAACAAACGCAAGGGTTTCCAATAGTTTTTAAGAATATAAATGGGTCTTGAAACTAAGAACCATGAGAACTGCAGGTCTAGTGTGTTCCATCCTTTGAGAGATGGAGGAAACTGGGAGCCATGAGTTTGTACCTCACTGCTGCATTTTGGATCTAGAAAGACAGTCTGTTACATGATGGTGATGATGGTTCAGTCATTCAATCATCAATGACTTTTCATGACCCATGGACCATGGTTCAACAGGCCCTTCCTTTCTGCAGCGGCCTTCAGAGTCATGTTCACTGTTTCCATGACACCATCTGTCTACATCATCTTCTGCCTTCCACTTCTCTTTTTGCCTTCAGTCTTATCCGAAATCAAGATCTATTCCAGAGAGTTCCAACTTCTCATTATGTGGCCAAAATATTTGAGCTTCAGCTTCAGTATTTGAATTTCCTGTGAATAGCTGAATTAATTAATTAAATAATGACTGATCTGATCTCCTTGCTGTCCAAAGGACTCTCACAAGTCTTCTACAGCACCACAATTAGAGTATTGATTCTGTGTCGTTCAGCTTTCCTCATAATCCAACTCTCACAGCCAGCCATTGCTATTGGAAAAAACATAGCTTTGACTTTATGGAGGTTTGTAGGCAAGGTGATGTCTCTTCTTTTTAGTCTGCTGGCCAGATTTTTCAGAGCTTTTCTTCCAAAGAACAAGTGTCTTAATTTCATGGCCACATTCACTGTCTGCAGTGATCTTCGAGCCCAAGAATAGAAAATCTGACACTGCTTCCATTTCTTCTCCCTCTGTTTTCCAGACTAGTGATGAGACCAGTTGCCAGGATCTTAGGATTTTTTATTTGTTTGTCTGTTTTGGATGTTAAACTTCTTAACCTCATAAAGAGGCTTCTTAATTCTTCTTCATTTTCTGTTGTGTCAGTAGCATCCTCTGAGTAGATCTGAGATTGTTGAGATCTTTCTCAGCAGCCTTAGATCCAGGTTTTGTTTCATCCAGCTTGGCATTTCCCATCATGTTATCATGCATAACAGTTAAATATTTAAGGTGAAAATATATAGCTTTGTCATACTCCTTTTCCAGTCTTAAACCAATCAATTGTTCCAAGTTTGGTTTTAAGCGTTGATTCCTGGCCCACATATAGGTTCTCCAGAAGACAAATCAGATGATTTGGTCCTCTCATCTCTTTGAGGACTTGCCACATATTGTTGTGGTGGTCATCGAAGCAGAAACAGATGTTTTTTTCCCAGAATTCCCTTACTCAAGGAGCTGCTATAGAGGCTCACAGAAGAGTTATAATTCACCCAGGGTCACATAGCTAATAAGTGGTCAAAATGGAATTTGACCCCATGTCTTCCTGATGTTATAGACAGTACCTGATCGATTATGCTAGGTTCTTTCTGAATCTGAAGTCTTGAGAGCCCTGGACTCACATCCCATTACTTGCCCTCTAACCCTGGACAAGTCACCTAAGTTTTATAAGTCTCATTTTCCTCATTTGTAAAGTGACATCTATCAGTATAATATCTGTGATATCTAGGCCACAGGACTATCCTGAGGATGAAATAA
Organism: Antechinus flavipes; assembly: GCF_016432865.1. Taxonomy (NCBI): domain Eukaryota; kingdom Metazoa; phylum Chordata; class Mammalia; order Dasyuromorphia; family Dasyuridae; genus Antechinus; species Antechinus flavipes. The sequence continues at coordinate 67,282,392 of NC_067404.1, read as the reverse complement.
AAGAATGTGTGTGAAGGTACTCCAAATGGCAGCTATTATTTTGTTCTAGTGTTAAGTCCTTCCCAACTTGATTTACAAGAGTCTAATAAAAAAATGAGTATGGAGCGTGAGGTTAGGAAGTTTCTTGTTTTCAGTGGCAGGCTAACCCCAGTTCTAGGTAATCCCAGGTGAGTTAGGTAATGCTGCAGTGGCCTCTTTCTGAGTTCAAATGTAGCCTCAGACACTTACTGGCTGTGTGATCCTGGGCAAGTCAATTCACTCTATTTGCTTCAGTTTCCTCATCTGTAAAATAGCTGGAGAAGGAATGGCAAACCAGTCCAGTATCTTTGCTGAGAGAACCCCAAATTGGGCCACAGAGAGTTGAATATATATGAATAACAAGAGAATCCTAGCCTTTCTCCTTGTGTAATATGGGAAGGAATACTCATAAAAAGCAAATGTGAGCAGAGGCACTGAGGAAGGGGCACAGAAGGTTTCCCCCTGGCCTGGGGCATAAGGTTGGTTGCTATACGATTTTCTCTGGGATTTCCATCTCGTTGCCATGCCTTTGAAATAACAGATAGCTTTGGAAAGTCAGACAGTAAACCATGACCCTATAAACTGCTTATTTGGCTAATCTGTCTCTCCAGAAAGATGATAGAGCTGAGTTGGAATGGGATGGGAAGGAGAACTGAAGAGAAGGGGAAGGAGAGCAAGGAAGGGAGGTCAGAGCTGGGCTGTGCCCACTCTGGCTGCCCCCTTAAACCACATGCCTGGTTCATACAAGTCAGTTAATGCCAGGCAAGTCTGGGCTAGGCTAGAGTGGGTTGGGCTGAATTGATGTAGAAAAGGCTGATGGTTTAAGTTATGGATATATGCAGGCGTGTGAGCATTCTCACACACGTGTGTGCACGTGTACACAAACACCCCAATTATATTTACAAATGTTCTGGTGTAGAGCAAGCTGGCATTTGTTATATCTCTAAGGCTGCCTCCGCTTGATACTAAACATCTGCAAGTAAAAGGGAAAATGTAATAACCCAGATGTTTGGCTTGCACAACAAATATTTGGAAACATCAAGATGATTGACTGAATTTTTTGTACTTTTCATCTGGATACTTTGTGGACACGTTGCTCCAGTCTAAATGGTTAATTGGTTCTCTTGCTTGTAGAAATTTGTTTTTAAACAGGTCTTTCTGGGGAGACACCTGAACTGGTTGTTGATACTGAGAGCTTTGACTTTTTTGGTGTTTAATGCTTTTGTTATATGAGTACAAATGACAAAGAAAAGGGGAGGGAGTCTAAAACGATATCCTAGGATATGATTTGGACACATTTATCCTTCAGAATAAAATGAATAAGCTGATCTTTAACTAATGATTGATGATTACAAATCATGTGAATTACTTCATTTCATTTGATCTTCAAGAAAACTGTGAAGTAGGCACTACATGCATTATGGTTTATCATCCCCATTTTCCAGATGAAGAAACTAAGTCTCTTAGAAGTGATCACCCAAAGCAAGGGAGCCATAACTCCAACCCAGACCTCTTGTGTCTAGTATAGTGTACTTTCTCACATGGGACTAGACAGAAAAACATTCTAACTATTGTCAATGTATCTGCATACAAACCATGCTCATAATGGCAATGACGACTTTTCTCCATTTTCAATTTATCTTTGCCTCTTGCTTTTCATTTCTCGTCAGTCAGAAAGGGTGAAAATTCCTTAGTTTACAAAGGCAATAATGAAGTAAGTACACAAAGAGTCTTTCAGTAGATTAAAAAAAATGTGGTAAGTGAAGCTTTGGAAGAAAAGAAGCTGATTTATTTGGACAATAACTTTCCTAGGATATAAGGGTCTTCTTGAAAGAATAGTTAAGAAGTCATTCCATAGTCACTGATGTATAAATATGGTAAAACTTCCAGACCCAAGTTGTAACTCTCATTTTTTAGTGTCTTTCTCCTTTAGCTTGAGTGGTTGTTTATATCTATACATAAATGTGATAAAATAGCTGTCATTCTAGAACGGTCTAGATTAGCTCTTTGTCTCCTTTCATGTTTTACTTAGGCATCAGGAGAATCACACACACAATGCGGAAGAATTATTAACAAAGTTTTTTTTTTTTTTAATTCTCACTCATAGAAAAATTAGTTTTCGGATAAGAATTTTTTAAGATTGGGAATTAGAAATACAGACCATGGAACATAAGGAAACTCGGTCATTTCAATTCCATTCAAGTCCCACTAGAGGCTACATTCTTTTATAGCTGTGGATTATAAGTGTGTGCCAACAGAGTGTAAAAACATCCTCCAAATGTGGGAAGAATTTGAACATGGGCCCAGCAAAAGGCTATGTCTGTTGCATGTGAAGCACTCTAGCAGGAATAGTCTGGAGCCAGCTCTTACTGGCATGTGGAAGCATGTTGTTAAATTTTCAATGTATTTATATCTTAGAAATCAGCAAATTACAAATCAGCACTTGGTTTATTGTCTAGACAATAAAATCATAGAGAAAATATTAGTGATACAGATTAAACTGAAGGTGTGGCATAAATACTTTTTTTTTTCATAGAGCAGACAATTAAATATTTGCTATCTAAATCCTGTGTCTAAATACAGATAGAGAAACTCCTCAATAGGAAGCTGGCCACTAGCTGGCAAATTCATTTGATCCCTGTAATTCTTGAAGAGCTTCTGTTAATGAATACTAGGTTGCAATCTAGTTTGGCAAAGGGAGTATCATCATGGAGGAATTCATAGATCTTTTAAAATTAAAAATTGCCACTGAAGACATATTTGACAGTGCAGCATGACAAGCAAGCAAGCCCTTCAGAAAAAAAAAAGTGTAATGGGCAAGGCTCATTAGAATGAACAATAAAAAGGCACATATCAACTTAAAAAAAGTTTATATCAACTGTAAAAGTTTGAGATAATGCATTCATCACAACAAAGGAGCCAAAAAAAAAAAAAAACCCCAACAAGCAAACACTTGATCTGTGTGGCCAAGGGAGAAAGAAGGCAGCCAAGAGCATGGACTTTTAAAAAACATTTATGAACATTATAGAAGAGGATTGAAGAAGCTTTGGATCTAGAGGACCTGATGCTTATAACCTATGTCATCCTAAGCAAGTCACTTAACCACTCTGGTCTTAGGTTTCCTCTTTCTGTTGAATTAAAAGGTTGTACCAGATGGACTCTGGGGTCTCTTACAACTCCAGATCTCTGATCCTATTATTATGGACAGGGTCCCTTCATAAAACAGTGAAAAGCAGGAGATGTAAAATCAGGTCTATTAGGATGGGAAATGCTATCCTCCTGCAGAGAAAGAATTATGGAGACTGAATATGGATGGAAGTATAGTATTTTCACTTTTATTTGTTTTTTAGGGTTTTTTTCTTTCTCATATTTTTATCTCTTTTGGTCTGATTTTTCTTGCACAATCTAACGAATATGGAATTAAATGAACTGCATATATTTAATCTATATCAGATAACTTGCTATCTTGAGGAGTGGGGAAGTAAGAAAGAGAGGGGAAAAAATTAGGAACACAAAATCTTACAAAAATGAATGCTGAAAACTATCTTTACATGTATTTGGAAAATAAAATACATTGAAAATTTAAAAAAATAAAATAAAGGTAAAACAAACAAAGTCTATATAAAACTTGGTATAAGATCAACCGACCAACATTATTCTAAGAAGATTCATGAATGAAACGGCAAGGGGAAAAACAAATAGATGGAAAACAGAACACATCTCATCATTTCTATAATCTATTTTCATCATCAATGACAGCGGTGAAACTGCTACATTTTTACTTGAACACCTCTGTCCCCATATGTATATTACAGAGTTAAAATGGCACTTAAGAAGATTAATTTGGAAAAAAAGCTCTAGAACACATCATCCCCATGCTAGGGGTGACACAATTTAGAAAACACTACAGAATCATTTTATGAGCTATCAAATGAAAGAGAAAATGCCAAAAAAGATTACCAAATATATGCCATTAGTGCCTCCCCACCAAAAATCACTGAGATGACATCCATTAACACCAAGCTTGCCTATTTTCTTATCTTTATAAAATTTTCAGGAGAATCTTCTTCATATGAATTAAGGTCATTGATTAAAAATATGAGCAGTAAAGAGACAGGATTTTGCAAAGAATTCTCTATAGCAGACCACATCTTTAATATTAAATAATTTACTAAAAGGCTGAAAAAATACAGAAGCCACTGTATTTATTACAAAAGTAAAAATTTAGTTGGGAAAAATGAAGCCAATAAGGAGTGTCTCATACAACTATGAGGGTCCCATAAGATTCCTTAATTGATGAGACCACAGCAATATAAAGAGAAACAGAAATTAAGGAAATTGATATTTCCCTCAAGATTCTCCCCAATGACATGGAAGGTGCCTTGTGGAGTCCATACATAAAAGGATAAAGACCTGTAGACGTTACAAAGCCTCCTCCATGAGATCCAGGACTCAAAACTGTTGTTATTCTTCAGTCATGTCTGAGTCTTTATGTCACAGTATGTGTTTTTCTTTGCAAAAATATTGGACAGGTTTGTCATTTCCTTCTCCAGTGAACTGAGGTAAACAGAGGTTAAATGGTTTGCTTAAGGTCACACATCTAGTGAATGTCTGAGTCTGAATTTGAACACAAGTATTTTTACTCCAGGCCCTAAGTGCTAATCACTGAGATGTACATCTACCTCCTACTCAAAATAAGCTCAAGATTCCTATGGAATGAAAACCACAATAGAGAGAGAATGTAAACCGTACAAAAGTATGATGGTGAGTCACTGGAAGGCCAGTCCTTTGAGCTAGCTCTTAGATTCAACCACTGGACACTTAATTTGCTCTCAAGGTGAATGAAAGAGGAAATTGATTTCATTCAGAGATAGCAAAGTGTTTTTAATCAACCCAAACCACTTCCTGGTCCCCATTTTCTCCTTGGGTTTTTTAATACTTCTGATTTTTTAAAACAGTATATAATCTCTGAAGAATCCATGTTATGAGATATATATTTGGCAGACATTCAATAGTCATTCATTCATGATCTCTATGGAATATGGGCTATCGTTAAGAAAAGGGATGATCAGAATAGCGTCTGTTTAATAAAATTGAATTCAATTTTGAATTCAAGATGAATTGACTTTCTGGGGCATTATGTGATTGGTTCAAAATCAATTGCTTTGATTATTTGTCAGAGGGGCTTCAAAAATCACTCCACAAGGCACAAGTCTCCTCAGGCTAATCAGAAATCCCTTCTGTCTGGAGGGATAGTCTTTATTGTGGCAGAAAGCAAAAACAACCCTTTAATTGAAACCTGGTGTTACAGGTTGCAGTCATAAATATACTGACTCAAGGTTTCCAGCTTTCATATGTGCATGGTGGTGGTGGTGGGAAGGTTGTAATGGAATCTACATAATGCCAGAGTCAATATGAAAAGCAGAAAAAAGAAGATAAAAAGAAGAAAAAAATTTTTTTTAATGGCTGTTTCCAAAACAATAAACTCCAACTTATCCAGAAGAGCCAGAGAATGTGAGATTCTGGTGAACAGGATATATCCAATACCAATTATATATATATATATGTGTGTGTGTGTGTGTGTGTGTGTGTGTGTGTATGTATATGTGTTTATGTATGTGTGTATACATGTATTACACATATATTATGTTACATATATAAATTACACATATATATATACATATACTGTATGTTTATATCAATTTATATGCATGGATTAATGGTCTTTCTAAATAATTTAGTACAGTACAGGAGCATATGCTGACAAATGTTTAACAATTAGTTTTCTGAAACCCATGAAATACTTTTATTTTTAATCTTAATCTTCATTATTGATAATTTCTCTGTCACTTTTTTAAGTCTAGGAATCAACAAAATAATAAATAAAACCCTGATTTATAATGTTTGCTGATTTCCAGGGTGTAAATAGTTCATCAGTAAACATTTATTAAGTACCTACTACTTCCCAGGCACTGTGTTAAGGAAAGGTGATGCCTGCCATTATGTGGGGTTTTTTTAGTCATGTCCAACGCTTTGAGACCTCATTTGGATTTTTCTTGGCAAAGATACTAGATCACTTTGCCCTTTCCTACTGTAGCTCATTTTACAGATGAAGAAACTGAGGTAAACAGGATTAAGTGATTTGCCCAGGGTCTCACAGCTACTAAGTGTCTGAGGCCTGATTTGAACTCAGGAAAATGAGTCTTTCTGATTCCAGGCTCCTTGCTCCATCTACTATGCCACCCAGTTGTCTGCTGATGACACAAAAAGAGACAAAAGGCAGTCCATTCCCTCAAGAAGTTCACAACCTAATGGGAAAAGCAGCTAACCAATAAATATATACAAACAAGCTATATATAGTATAAATGGGAAATAATTAACAGAGAGGAGGCACTAACATTAAGAGGAATTAGGAAAGGCTTAAGACAACATTTTAATTGGTACTTAAAGGAAACTAGGGAGTTGAGTAAGTGAAAATGAAGAGGAAGAACATTCCAGGCATGGAGAGTTAAGGGGATAGCTAGAGCAAATTTTTGGTACCAAAAGACAGAGAGTCTTGTTCATGGAACAGTCAGGAGGCCGCTGTCACTGGGTCAGAGAGGAGTAAGATGTAAGAAGACTGGAAAGTTCAGAAAGGTTATCAAAGGCTCTGAATGCCAAACAGAGGATTTTGTATTTGAACTGGGAGGCCAGAGAGAATCAATGGAATTTACCGAAGACTGGAAGTGGGGTGGAGGTGACATGATTTGACCATGATGAGTGAATGGAAGATGGATTGGAGTGGGTTGAGACTTAAGGCAGGCAGATCCACCAGCAGTTACTGTAACAATCAAGGCATGAGGGGATAAGGGCCTGCAGCAGAGCAGTATCAGTGTCAGTTAAATATGAGAGAGACTGAAAAGGTGAAATAAATGGACAGGCCTAGGTAGCAGCTTGGATATGGGAAGGTGAGAGATATTGCAGTTTGGGATATTTCCTATTTAAATGCTCAAACTGGGAGATGGAGCCAAGATGATAGAGTAAAGGCAGGAACTCACCCAACCTCTCCCCCAAATGGCTCCAATTTCTCTTAAATGATGACTCTAAACAAATTTTGGAACACCAGAACATCCCCCTCAAAAAATGTAGAGCATTTCTAGTGACTTAGAAGCTCAGAAAAGATCTGTGACACGAGGGTGGGAGTCCAGAATGCAGCCTTGGACCTAGCACCAGCTTCGGCCTGGGTCCTACCTCTGAACTGATGGCAGTCCTGGTGGCTTCCAGACCTCTCAGCTCAGAGACACCAAAAAGGACCTGGAAGGTCAGCAGGAAAGGCCTGTGGAACCAGAGTGGGAGCCCAGCTTGCAATCTCCCAGTTCTGGCCCCAACCCTAGCCTGGACTCCAGTTTGGGTTCAGATTCCTAAAAGGATCTTTGAAAAACAGCTGCTCAAAACATCCGAAGCTTGGAATAGTGCACTCTCCACTCTGGAAACAGAGCCCTACTTTAACAGAGTTAAAAGATGGGATAGGCTAAGAAAATGAGCAGACAACAAAAATGGTTTCTGACCATTGAAAGTTATTATGGTGACCAGGAGGATGAAAACACACTCTTATAAGATGATAACAAATTCAAAGCTCCTATATTCAAAGTCTCCAAGAAAAATAAGAATTGGGCTCAGGCCATGGAAGAGCTCAAAAGGAACTTTGAAAATCAAGTAAGAGAGATAGAAAAAAAATGAGGGAAAAAACTGAGAGAAGTTCAAAAGGAAATACAAAAAGCTCATGAGGAGAAAAATGCCTTAAAAAGGAAAAGTGGCCAGTTGGGAAAAGAAGTACAAAGCTCACTGAAGAAAATAATGCTTTAAAAAATAGTTTTAAGGGGCAGCTCGGTGGCACAGTGACTAGAGCACCACCCTGAAGTCAGGAGGATCTGCGTTTGAATCTAGCCTCAGACATTTAACACTTCCTAGCTCTATGATCCTGGGCAAGTCACTTCACCCCAATTGCCTCAGCCAAAAAAAATAGACTTAAACAAATGGAAGCTAGTAACTTTTAAAGAAACCCAGATACAATAAAGCAAAACAAAAAAAAAATGTGAAATACCTCATAGGAAAAACAACTGACCTGGAAAATAGACCCAGGAGAGATAATTTAAAAATTATTGGTCTACCTGAAAGTCATAATCAAAAAAAGAGTCTGGACATGATCTTTCAAGAAATTATCAAAGAAAACTGTCACAATATTCCTAGAACCAGAGAGTAAAATAGAAATTGAAAGAGTCCACTGATCACCTCCTGAAAGAGATCCCCAAATAAAAACTCCCAGGAATATGATAGCCAAATTCTGGAACTACTAAGTCAAGGAGAAAATATTGCAAGCATCTACAAATAAACAATTCAAGGGCCACAGTCAGGATAATACAAGATTTAGCAGCTTTTACATTAAAGGACTGGAGAGCTTGGAATACAACATTCCCAAGAGCAATGGAGTTAGGATTGCAACCAAGAATCACTTACTCAACAAAACTGAGTATAATCCTTCAAAGGAAAATGTGATCATTCAGTGAAAAAGAGGATTTCCAAGCATTTATGATGAAAACATCAGAGTTGAATGGAAAATTTGATTTTCGAATACAGGACTCTGGAGAAACATAAGAAGGTAATCAGGAAAGTGATATCATAAGGCATTTAGTTTATTTGTTTACATTATTACATGGGAGGATGATACTTGTAACTCATTAGAATATTCTTATTATTATGGCAGTTAGAAGGAGTATAAATAGACACATGGCACAGGTGTGAGTTGAATGTGAAGGATTAATGTCTTTTTTTAATGATGAAATTAAGGGGTGAGAGAGAAATGTACTGGTATAAAGGGAAAGGGAGAAGTAAAATGGTGCGAATTATCTGCCATAAAAAGAGGGAAGAAAAACTTTTACAGTGGAGGGAAAGAGCGGGAGGAGAGGGGGAGGAGAGGAGGAATGAGTGGATCTTAATTTCATCAGAATTGGTTCCAAGAGAAAATAACATACTCAATAGAAGTATAGAAATCTATCTTACCCTGCGGGAAAATAGTAGGAGAATGGGATATGGGAAAGGGGGGGAGAATGATAAAAGAGAAGACATATTGGGGTAGAGAGTGGTCAGTAGCAAAATACTTTTGAGAAGGGACAGGATGAAAGGATAGAGAATAAATGGAAGGGAAATACAATTAGCAGTAGTAATTGTAAAAAAAAATTCAAAACAAGTTTTTCTGATGGAATATTATTATTTTCTGGGAAATTATGAGCAATATGCTCTCAGAGAAAAAAAAAACTAGAGAGTCCTACATGAATATAGTGAAATACACTGTATACAAAGTAATAACAATGGTCTGGGATAACTAGCTGTAAATGACTTTGTTTTTCTCAGTAATATAATCATCCACAACTACTCTGAAGGACTTATGATAAAAAAAAAAACTCCTATCCATATCCAGAGAAGGAAATGATTGCATTTGAATACAGTTTGAAACATTCTCTATTTCTCTCTCTTTTTAATTTTTTAACTTAATTTTTCTTGAGGGTTTTTATTTTCATTAGGCTGGGAGATCTATGTTTTCTTTCACAACTTGATTTTTATGGAAATGTTTTGCATAACTTCACATGTGATTTCTTAATTTTGGATGGGGATAAACTCAAAAATCATAAAAACAAATGTAAAAAATGTTTTGAATATAACTGGGGGAAAATATTAAATAAATGGATAAATTTAAATGCTGAAACTGAAAATGGTCAAAATTTAACTATCAGCTATAGCTAAGTAGCTAGGTTCCAAGACACCCCTGAACTAAACAATAAAACTTTAGAGAGCATAATTGAATCTTCCTTTGAGGATTCAGAAGGCTTGTCAGGAAATCTAGAGTATCTTCCGAAACCTGAATTTTCAGTCCAGAACTCTAGAAGCTGAAAAATGACAGTCATAATCCTATTCTGTATATCATTCCTTGCAAATTGCTTTGTAAAATAAATCCTTGTTCTAATTTGAATTCACTTTTTTTTTCTAGCACTTTATGGCTTACAAAGCAGTAATTACCACGAATTTTTATAAGAACTGAGATCCCAACCTAGGTATTTTGGCTTCCTCTCAGCCATAATTCCCCTGCAGATTTGAATCTCAGATTATTTTGTTCTGGGGCTTTTGGTTTGTTTGTTTTTGTCACTGCTATCCTAGCAAAAGAGAGAAGGCAGAAATGGATGGTAGTCTACTATTCTGACCCTTCTGGTCGCTGGGATTCTATAAGAGGTACTTACTAATTAGTAATAGTTAGCTTTTAGATAGTGCCTTAAAGTTTTCAAAGCACCTTACTTTACAAATATCATCCCATTTCATCCTCCCAAAAACCACAGGAAGGATCTATGAATAATTGTTATCCTTATTTAACAGATAAAGAAAGAAGCAGACAGAGGGTTATCCATCTAAGAAATGTCTGAGTGGAAATTCGAACTCAGATGTTCCTAACCCCAGTTCCCATGCTCTATTTGCTGACTAAATGACAGTGGGTGACATGCTTGATAAAACACTGGATCTGGATACTTGGCATGGTAATTTAGGCTTGAAGGACTAGCTGGCTTTTCCCATTTTCATTCAGGGTTTGGCAGCATGTGTACAAAAAGATTGCCTTGGGGAGCAATTTTAGAGAGCTGAATTCAGTCTGTATCAGATAATATGGAGAAAATAGAGGAGTAGCAATAATGATGGTTGATTTGCAATAGAAAAAGAAGTGCTGGGAAGGGCCTCAGACTGAAGGAACTCCCGGAAGGATGAGCATCATTCAAAACAGATTAAAGATTCAGAGCTTGATGAAAAGACAGGGAAGCTAGGTGGAACAGCGGATACACTGCCCGGGTTGGAGTCAAGAAGACATGAGATCAAATGTGGCCTTAGACATTTAATAACTACATACTTCCCCTCTGTCTGCCTCTGTTTCCCCAGAAGTAAAATAGGGATCATAATAGCACCCAACTTACAGGGTTGTTGTGAAGATCAAATGAGAACACTGTAAAGCAATTCTGATAGCTCCTGGTACACAGTAAGAGCTATATAAATGTCAGCTATTATTATTATGTTGAGAGAAACATCAACTTTCCTGTTTCAAGTTAGTCTAGACAACGTACTCTTTGTTTATTTACTGAAAAGAAAATAGTTTATGAAGAATCCTGCATCCCTCTCTGGGGTGCTCATCCTCCAAACAATGCTATCTTATGATCCATCTGTTTCATTTCCAAAAGTGGTCTGTCATGAGTTCTCGGAGGCAGGAAGCAGTAAGCTTTGAGTTCTGAAGGAATGAAACAAATTCCTTCATCTACAAATGACCAAAGGTCCCCAGGGAAACAGCAAACAGACAAACAAAAACAACCAAATTAAATTGTGCTTGTTATTTTAGACCATATCCAGCATAATGGAATCTGCTATGAGACCCAGTCACCCCTCAGTGCCATGCTGAATCTGTGGGAAGAAGCAGAAGATGAGGGTTTTTGTGACCTAGTAATAAGAACTGGACCAGAGATTCTTAAAGGCAAAAGATGCTTGGAGAAGTCCTTAAAGGGAGAGAGCAAACCTTTTTTTAAAGTTATTATTATTTACATGGCTCCAAAGTAGCAAAAATCAAGAAAACAATAACTCTCCAAGCCCCAATGAAAAGAATTCCTGGATCTTGTCTCCCTGGGCCTTCTGTTCTGCTAAAGCCTGGCAATGGAGCCTGAAGTCTTAAACTGAAACTAAACCTGAAAGCTCTTCTCAAAACTAACTGCACTTTCCTAGATATCTTTAACGAATTGCATATGAAAGATCCTGAACTGCTTTTATTCCCACTCTCCTTTCACATCCCCTTCTGGACGATGGGAAGATTGGCATGGTAAAAGATTTCTCTTGACATACTAGGCTTCAAGACGTGCCTTATCAATTTGGCTCCCCTCCCTGTGTCCAAAAACCGTCAAAAATATATTCTTTTTAAGTCTTAAGTAAAGGTGTTATAATTCCCTGCTCCTGGAAGCTGGCAAAGTCTAAATGTATCTTTTTTAAGCATCGGAGAGAGAGGATATGAGAAGAGAACATTTTGGAATAGCATGGTCTCTGACCCTGTCTCCTCAAATTCATTTCTCTCAAACTGGAACCCTTCTTCTTCATAATTAAGTCATATACATAAATAATTGAAAGCATGAGTAAGAAGCAGCTGCCATGGGTTTCTAAATACAGATTATAGAAAGGAATGGGCCATCAGTGCTGGACTCCATTTTTATATCACCACTGGATGAGAGCACAGCATCATCTCATTTCAGGAGAACAGGAGCGCAGTTAATCGGCCACTAGTTTGCAGCAGACCTTTGAGTTGCTTTCCTTCCGTGTTCCTTTTCCTGCTTTGCATAGTGAGTTCTTCCTGGAACTTTGGCCGTGCTCATTCAGTCTAGAAAGTGGCAATTTCATCCCTTCTATCCTACTCCCTTTCATTATCGAGCAAAGAGTAGGCTTATTGATACTCTACTTACTGATACCCAGCAGCCAACTGGGCTGAATGTTCTCGGCCCAGCCATCCAAGGAGAAGAATCTATTTCTATCATTATACCAGTTTCTTTCAATATTTCATCGACTTCATGATCTTATTGATGTGTGTTCTTTTTCTATTGGTACACTCTGTCATCTTTCCATCAATCCTAGAGTCCTCCTACTGTATTTCTGTATTTCATCACTACAATTATTGTATCGGGGCTAATCATCTATCAATAATCCCTCACTGTCATCATTTTCAGTCCTACACATTCTCCATTGTGTCTTCCATAATACTTTATGTACCTTGGTAATCCTTGGTAATATATTGCAGCCCACTTATACCTACTCTGTACCTTTTCACTACCTTGTGGGTGATCTGCAGTTTGGGTTCCTTGGAGATCCTGGAATTGCCACTAGGTCACCAGTCTGAACTTGATGAACCTTGGCCCTGACTCTTTTCAGAGATCTGAGACCTAGTCCTTACTTCATAATGGGTGGGAATAGAAAATGTTGGAACTGATTGACCATAAGATCTGGGGACACAAACATCTATATAGAGATGGAAGGAATGTCAGATGTCATCTAATACGGGCCTTTTATTTTATAGATGAGGAAACTGAGGCTCAGAAACAGAAAATAACTTACTCAAGTTTCTACCGATAGAGATCTTCTAACTTCAAATCCAGCTTTGTCTCAACTGTGCCCTTGTACCTCTGGTGATTATCCTGGATAATTAACAAATTGCTTTTTCACTAACCAGCTGAAAAAATCTCCCTATACCTCCCTAGACTGATTCCCAGTCAGTAGAAACAGTTGGCCAGCAGGATCCTATTCAAATTCCTCTCAGCCTGGCAGAGTCTGCCAGAGATTATTCTTTACTAGCATAGCTTTTGAGAAGCCAGAGTCACAATCCCTTCCATCTCCCAATCCCCACCAAGATAAGGCCTTGGAGTATGATTCTGGGAAAGAAAATGTACTGTGGAATGCCCTGCCATCTCAAAATCCAATTGGAAAAAGTCTTCCCTATAAATGGGAACTCTCTACGATCCCATTCACAGATAATATCGTATTGATTGAATTAGGCTTTGGAACACTACAAGGCTTTATCAGTCAGATCTATGGTCATTCCAAAGGGTTCAGTGGAGCCATCACAGTGGAAAACAAAGGAGATGAAGAATATACATAGCTCACATTAAGAAATGCAGCTATGTTGGAAACCTATTGAAATTACTCTCTCAGTATTGGAGAAGTGCTATAGATAAAATATGAGATGAGCCCAGAGTCAAATAGGAAAAGGTAATTGGGCTGGATCACATCTGGGATCTAGGCTAGAATTCTGGGTCTAGAGTCAGGAAGATACACACAGCACATAGTAAACACTATATAAATACGTATTCCCTTTCTCTTCCCCTTCCTTTTCCCCAGAACAGAATATTCACATCAGTGGCATCCCAGATTCATCAAAATTTCCAAATATCTTTTCCAGACAATGTCTTCAATGGGTTATTAAAAACTACAGAACATAATAATGGCTGATGAGCTTTTGCTTTCTTGAAATTATTCATATTTATCTCATTACAGGAGACAGCTAGGTGGTTCAGTAGACAGAGCGATGGGCTGGGACTTAGGAAGATCTTAGTTCAAATATAACCTCAGATACCCACTAGTGGTGTGATCTTGGGCAAGACACTTAATTTCTGTTGCCTTAATCCCCTGGAGAAGGAAATGGCAAATCACTCCAGTATTTTTGCCAGGAAAACCCCACGGACAGTACTGGCACGCTATGATCTACAGGATCACAAAGAAACTGAATAAGAAAAATCTCATTACTAGTTTGGGTACAAAAGTTATGTGTGGATTGTCATATTTCTTTTAAAAGACCATTTCACTTACGAAGCCTCATTCAAAGTAAGTTTTCTTTCTTGCTGACTAGGTTTTATATATTTGTAGGATCCTAAATTTGGAGTTAGAAGAGACCTTTGAGATCAAGCAGCTCAACTCTCTTTTTTATAAATGAAGAAACTGAGGCCCAGAGGATCAGTGAATTGACCAAAGTATTTTCTTTATTGTTTTTTTCCCTCCCCTTTACTTTAGGAGCCTGAAAATATCAGCACAAATTGGGATTTTGAGACTATAGTTTGGCTTGATACCTGTAACAAATAATAGACTTAACTATAAAAGTACAGAATGGAGATCAATGCAATTACTTGTAACTAACCCCTGCTGGAGCAATTTACAACTTCATCTAGCATGAGATTGACTGGGTCTCCATCTTCAGCATTCGAACTTCACAGAGAACAGTTCTATTGGAGATTAGAGGATATCAATCGTAGTTTCCAGACAGCAGCTTTTCATGGACAAAAGGAGAAATAAAGATCCTTCTTCCGTGACTTATCTGATACATTTTTTCTTAGTTATGTTCCCTTACTCTTAGTAATCAAAATATAACATATTCAGATCATATAGTTATTGTTTATATAGTGCTTTAAATATTTTACAGAACACTTTACATATACTATCTTATTTGATACTCACAACAACCCTGTGAAACAGATGTTACCATTATCTTCATTTCACAGATGAGGAAACTGAAGTCAAGAGAGTGTCTGCAGTAGAACATCAGCTCCAAGTCCAACACTATCCAAAGCACCACCTAGCTGTCCAATCATTTTTCCACAGGGCGATATAGAACTAGTTATAGCCCATCTGAAGCAGTTTAAACTGTTTAGGCCAGTTTAGAACAGCTTAAAATGGTTCAGGTCAATTTAGACCAATCAACTACATCTTCCTTATGTAGTTATCAAAGAGATAAAAAGTCTAACTAAGGTAGGGTCCATGCCTTCAGTGGGGGAGAAAATGGTAGAGAACTTACATCAAAGCAAAGACAATGATTAGTCTAGTGATAATCATTATTCATAATCATGTTCCTGAGATACAGGAACATGTATAAATAAAATGTGGAATGCTTCCTAAAGCATCACAATAGAAGAATATCTATCTTTAGAGTTAAGAATATTTTATCATAATTATTCTTTGAAAGTTACACATCTGGATGTGGACAGACCAGCACATTAATACGCTCTGAATTAATACATCTGAAAAGTAATTCAAACATTCTGGGAAGTTATTTTGAATTATGTTAAGAAGGTCACTAAACTGGCCATATACTTTGACACAGAGATCCCACTGCTAGGCATGTTTTCCAACAAGGATGAAAAGGGGGAAAATTCCTATATATACCAAAATATTTATAGCAGTACTTTTTATAATAGTAAAAAAAATGGAATCAACATAGATGCTCATTGATTGTAGAATGGCAAAGCAAATTGTGTTATATGAGTGCAATAGAATGTTATTGTGTGGTAAAATGATGAATATTAGGAATTCAGAGAAGTATATGAAAACTTATATGAACTGATGCAAAATGAAATAAATAAACTAGGAAAAGAATATGTGATGACCAAAAAATGGAATGGAAAAAAATATAAAAGATATTAACTGATGTATAATTATAATAATTAAGCTTAGCTCAAGAGAGGAAAAATTCCATCTCCTTGCCTTCTTTACAGAGATGGGATATGATAAGTATGGAATAATAATGTCAGGATAAATTAATGTGTTGGTTAGTCTTTATAAGTACTTCCCCATCTTCTTTTTTAATCATTTTTTTTTCATAAGAGATGACTCTAGGGGGAGAGGAAAAAGAGAAATATATTTGGAGACAAAATAAAAAAATAAAAAATAATCAAGAAATATTCAAATAGTAAAAAAAAAAAAAACAAGAAAATTAAGGATCTATTCATAGCTTTGATGATAATTCAATTAATTAATAAGTGTAATTAGCCAGAGTCCTCTATTCCTCACCATTGCTAGACAGCAAATGATTTATGGCATTTCTTGAGCTAACCAAAAATACTATCATTAAATAGTTGGAGTATTTGAGGAATCTGTTGCTATGACTAGTCCATTATGGTCCTGGCTCCTGATTTCAGCACTCTAGAACACTTCCAACATGGAGGCTCTCTCTATCCCACCATAGATTAGCCATTTATATATATTCTTACATTCTTAGACAGTTGTCTGGGGATGCTTAGAGGTGAAGTAATTGACTCCTGGTCCAAAGCACAATGATCACTCAGCTAGTATGAATTAGAGGCAAAATGGGAATTCAGATCTTTCTATCCCTAAATCTAGTCATTTACCTATTGTGTTGTATTGTTCCTTTCGAGATGGGATTTAATTAGGGCTGACTAGTTTCACAGACTTCTCTGACACTTATTATCTATGAGACCTTGGTAAAATCCCTTCCACTCTCTAAGCCTCTGTTTCCTTTTTTATAACATGAGTGAGTTGGAGCAGATGGTCCCTGAGATCCCTTTTAGCTTCAGTTCTATAACCTATGACTCAAACTCTGGGACCCAGATACTCAAGTGTGCAGGATGTGATTCATTTGATCAGACAAGCAAAGGCAGGGCAGCTCAGCATCTTATTTTTCCGGCTATTTCATAATCTTTGTGTTCTTCTCACATCTAAAATCCTTTCGTGTAATCTGGCCTTTGGTGACATTTCTTCCCTAACTGAGGAGCTCTCAAATTTCTGTAATTGTGAATTTCTCAAAGGCAGAGACTATAATACTCTGGAAACCAACTTGGAACTATACTAACAAAGTCACTGAATTGTTTATAGATCCAGTGAACCTTCTATTGGGCAGATAATCCAAAGAGGTCAAAGAAAGAAAAAAATCCTGTTTACAGAGTTTTATAGAAGCTGTTTTGTGGGAGCAGAGAAATGGATTCAAAGTTGGTGCCCATTAGTTGAAGAATGGATGAACAAAAGATATGAATGTGACAAGATAGTACTGCATTGTAAGAAACATTAGATATGAAACATTCAGAAGAACTTGGGGATACTTGTTTGAACTGATGCAGAATAAAGGAAGCAGGACTAAACACTGTTTACCCAAAATCAACAGTACTATAAAGGAAAACAATACTATTAGACAAATGGACACCAATTAACACACTGACCAATCTTAACTTGAAAAGAGTGACTCTGAACTTCATTCCTCTCTTCTTGGGAGAGATATGATGGGCTATGTGTAAAGAACAAAGTGTCTGTCCATCATTGGTCTTGGAGAGTGTATTGGTCTCTTAATTATTATATTATTATAGGGAGGGTTCTGTTGGGGTAGGGAAAGGGAGGTAGAGTTATTGGGAAGTGATAACCAAGTCAAAATAACCATCAATAAAATATTTCTTTTTTTAAAAGAATAATTAATGATGATCTCATGTTTTATCAGTAATCTCTTCTAAAATCTTCTTCTATAGGAGTCATGCCAATTAGATCTGAATAGACAAGTACCCATTCCATTTTAATCTGAAGGTGATCAAACCATGCTATTTTATATTTTAACATCATCTGTAGTTATTTCTGCAGAATACCCTGAAAAATCACTTGAGAGCAACTTAACTAGTCTAGATGGCTGATACAGGAAGGAGTTGCCTGGCCAACTGAAAGTTCATTAGGGCCTTGAATATCTCCTATCTTCTGTAGCTTGCCTCTCAGTCATGACAAGTCTCATTAATAAGTGTCTTAGAGGACAGAAAGGAAAGGGGCAGGAAAGCATGTTAAAAGATTTCCCAGGAGTTCTGAAAAATTCTAGAGGGGCATGAGAGGAGGTGTAGGGGAATTGTTGAGTGCCCAGTGGAGAGATGGTCCATGGGGAAGTTCTGTGTTACATTTTCTTCCTTTCCCCCTCTCTTATTAGCCCAGAGATCAGAGTTTGGGTTGGAAACATACTAACAGTATCTTTAGACCGTGGGGACTGCCACTGGCCAGTGGCAGTAAGAGAAAAAGACTTTAGCTCTGACAGAATATGTGACCTCTCACAAAATATACCAGGGTGGCGGGGAAAGTCAGTGACAAACCCAGGAGATTCCCCAGAAGGGACAACTAGGTGCTTGAGCATCACATCAGTCAGTAAGCACTTATTAAATGCATACTGTATACCAGGCACTATGCTAAGTGCTGGGAATAGAAAGAAAGAAAGAAAAATTCCTGCACCCAAGGAGTTCACATTATTGAGGGAGAAAGCATGCAAATAATGAGGTTAATACAAGATATATGCAGAGTAGATGACCTGTAACCTTGGAAGGGAAGCCATTAGCAGCTGGGAGAAATGGAGAAGCCCTCCTGTAGAAGGTAGGCCATAAAAGCTGAGTCTTGAAGGAAATTAGGGAAAGCAGGAGATAAAGGAGAGGGGGCAGATGGTTCTAGGTATGGGGAATAGCTGCTGAAAAGGCAAGAAATGGGAGACACAGATGATGAGGTGTGAGAAAGATGCAATTCCTGAGAAATTCTAAGGCTACCCAGCCTTGGGAATGCCACAAATAATCTGTTGGTAAGTAAGCTGTAGAACTCAATGGGAACTCTCCTACCTCTACCACTTCTCAATTGTACCTCTAAGCCATAATATTAGCATATCTATCTAATCTTTGTTTCTCTTTCCCAAAAAATTATCTTCCAGATTTTGATTCCCCAGGAATTTTAGCCCGCTTCAATTAGCATTACAATTATAATGAATCCTTGCCCCTTAACTTGGAGAGTGAGTGTGTGGATTCTTTCTCCAAACCCAAGACACTGACCAGGGGACCCTAACATAGTTGAGGTATCTTCCGCGTCAACGGAGGCTCATGCCAAGGAACTCCAAGTAAGCCAGTCTAGCTGCATTAAAGAGATCATGGAGGGCAGGACATGACAAGGAGGCTGGGATGGCAGGAAGGCCCCAGGTTATAAAGAACTTTAAACGGCAAAGGAATTGATATTTCATTCTGGAGGGGAGGCACTGGAGCCCACTGAACAACATGGTCAGACTGATGAGGTTTAGATTTGGGGAACCCAAATGAAATTAGGGTTTCTGGTGGTCAGGGAGTTAAATGAGGTCTAGTGGAAGGTTCGGGGTTCAGGGAACCAAATGGAGGGGTTTGTCACCCCTGCAACCCCTTAGGATTCAGCAAAAGGGTAGGAAGTTTTGGGAACTCCCTTCTGGCAGCACAGAGGCTCCGTAAAGGAATTTACAGACCCGAAAACCTAGATTGATAAAAGAGGTTTATTATGGGGATTGGAAGTAAGGTTAAAGTCTGGTTAAGGAAATAGGTGAGGGTAAAGAGAGGATGGCACTGGAAAGAGTATTCCAGTGGGCAGAGGCTCCTGGAGTGTCAGGCATGGCATGTTTGGAACCTCTGCAAAGAGAGGATTTTAGTTTGACTCTTTTTATAATGAAAGATTTAGCTAACAAGGGGCCCGTGGGTGGAGTCCAAAGTTGGCTCCTTGCTGGGTTTCAGCGAGGGCTAGAATTTGAATTGAATTCAATGAGTTTCAGGATTGAGTAGACCCCACCTAGATAACAAAGATGAAACTGTTTGTCCTTGGGGTGGGGTCCTTCACGGAGGCAGTGTTGAAGGCAATTTTCTCCTTTAAGGATTTTCAGAATTTTTGGGTCCCCCTTTCAAGGCCTTCTAGTGGAAAAATCACCTTGGCAGTCAATGATGCATTGGACACAATCAAGGCAGGCAAGCTAATTGAAAGGATGGGTAAGATTCAGAAGGAGACAAAGCCTAAATGAGAACTAACTGCTACTTTTAAGGACTCACTGCTTACCTTCTGAATGAGTTTCTCTCAAAATACTGATAGAAAGAATGATGAAAAGCAGCTTTGAGAAATGCCAGATGGAGGGAAGAGATCCAACATTCTTTTCTTCTAGGGCCTAGCACATGGAAATCTTAAATCCTAATGGCAAACCAGGAGCAGAGAAATTGGGGCCAAGTTGCCCAAGTTTATGTCCAGGCTGTTTCTTCCTTCTGTTAAGTGATTAATGGTTATCAACATTTAAATGGTCTAAGCAAAGCAAAGGAATAGAAAGCTTAATGAATGTTTACTGAATAATGGATGGATTCCCTAAGAATTTATTAAGTGTCTAGTATGTGGACCAGTCTGAAAGAGGGTAAAATTAAAGTCTCTTAGCCTTCCAAAAGCTTCTTCCTTTTTTCAGAAGGATTCACTTCGGTGTTTCTCAGTTTTCTCATCTGGAAAATAAGGTGGGGGAGGGGAGGCACATACTGGGTGATATTTACAGTCTCTCGCTCGAAATTCCCAAAGCCTCTGATCTCATGGTGCTGAATGACTCCTGATTGGGCAATTTATCAGTCAGAAGGGGAAAAGATTGGAATTCAATTCAATCTCATTTCTGTCTCTGCACCCCCAGCATTGGGTGCTTCCCAAATGCTCACTGCATTGGTTGTGATCCCACAAGAGATGCAGAAGACAGTATATCATTCCCCACCCCCACCTCCCAGCTCCAGTTTTCAAACGTCCACATGGCCTACTGCTTGGCTCTGGAAGCTTCTGAGCTGTTAATTATTGTGCAGTCATACATTGCTACTGCCCAACAGGTCACAGTCTCTTACTAGATCATTTGTGTGAGTACGTACAGAGTACAATGGCCTACCAAGGGCCCAGAGCAAAACGTCTCAAGACCTTGATCTAGCCCTCTGCCTCCTATGGCCCTCTGCCTCCTGCTTTCTGCTCTAGAAGTGTTTTTCTTGAACTCAGGTCTAGAGTTAAGTTTTGCTTAGCCTGTTACACGATAAATATAATAGATTCAATAGATCTGAGTTTGATGTCCTTTCTTGTCTCCATGGATGATAGGGAATGAATTGGAAAAGACTTAGAGAAACCCCCAGTTTTCCAGTTTCTAGAGAATGAAGCCATAGCACTTCCTGTAATTCCTGCTTCCTTATTCTTTTCTTCTAAGCTTTACTTGTCAGGCTTCCAAGGGGAACTAAGGGAAGTGAATTCCAGGATGAGAAAAAGTCCATTCCTCCATTCCAAAAGCTATCCAGTTATGGCCCAGACCAGTAGATACTTTTTAGAATACGACTGGATTGAGCAATTATTCCTGGGAAGCATGGTCCAGTGAGAGCCTTAATGACCAGGCTTAATAGCTATTCCTAGGGTTTCTGGGCTTACTTGGTCTATTTCCATCCTCCAGGTTTGTCTGGAACCATCAAACATATTTTTCCTATTCTGTTTCCCATTACCATAAAAGAACTCTAAAACTACCCCAATATCTTTGTTACCTTTCAGTTCAGAGATGGTAGAATGAGTTCCTGACTAGGACAGACTTTTGCTCCAGGGGATAAGGTAGAAACATTAGGTAATTGATATTAATAATCAGAAGGTCACTGATCAGATATATCTCTGTGGTTCTATTTATTAAGCAAACTTATATGATCTTGACATATACACAAGAGGATCTATACCTTTGCACATGCTTTTAATGGACATCATTCTTACCTCAGCTGCTTAGAATCTCTGTTGCTATCCATTTATTCAGTCATGGATGACTGTTCATGACCTCATGGACCATCGCATGCCAGGCCCATCCATCCTCCACTATCCCCCAAAGTCTGTTCATCCAAGTTCATGTTCATCGTTTCCATGACACTATCTGTCCACATCATCCTCTGCTTCCCACTTCTCCTTTTGCCTTCAATCTTTCCCAATATTAAGGTGTTTCCCAGAGAATCCCATTTTCTCATTGCTGAGAGGTAAAGTACCTCAACAACGTTTGGGGGTCCCTAGGTTGGTGTTGCAGGTATGGTGAAAGAATTCGCAGGCTCAGTCTCCAAGTTCAAGGATAAAAGATTGATTATGCTGACAACAGCGGGCTATGTTCCAAAAGGGACCCAAGAGAAAGGCGGCAGATTTATAGGATAAAGTTGATCAGAGCTTCATGTTACTAATCTACTAATTTTATGGCTTACCAGTAGGTGTGAGGGGCGTTCTATTCACTACTGTTTTAGGAACTCGGCTATCACTGACCAACAGATTATCTATCTGACATCCAGTAATGTTTGTAGAACTCTCCTAAGGCCAGAAGACTTTGAAACCATTGACAGACAGAACACTAGCATTCTTAGGTCCGAGAGCCTCAGGATCACTCACATATCTTCCCTAAACTCTAAGGGAGTAAATGTTATTATATTCTTAGGTCACAGGACTTTAACAATCGTTGATACAGATTGCCAGAACAATAGCACTTCAAGATTGGGGTGGGGATCTTGGAATCATAGATTCCAAAGCCAGAAGACTTTAGAATCACTGACAGATCATTAGAACAGAAGCACTCCAAGATCAGGGATACCTCTCTATTACTGTCTCTCCAGAAGTTATACTCCTTCATCATTATGTGGCCAAAGTATTTAAGCTTCAGCTTCTGTATTTGCCTTTCCTGTGAGTAGCCTGACAATTTAAGTATTGACTTACTTCATCTCCTTGCTGCCCAGTGGACTCTCAAAAGTCTTCTCCAGCACCACAATTTGAAAGCATTGATCCTGTGACACTCAGCTTTCCTTATGGTCTAACTCATAGTCAGACACTGCTAATGGAAAAATCATAGCTTTCACTAGATGGATCTCTGTCAGTAAGGTGATGTCTCTACTTTTTAGTCTGCTGTCTGGATTTGTCATAGCTTAGAATCTCTAGCTCCCTTCAAAATTGAGTCCAAGTGGTATTTCCTCCATGAGGCCTTTCCTAATCTCCAGTGCTGCTTCCTAGCGCCCTTTCCCAGACCCATATATTTTCCTTTGTATATATTTTACATTTATACATATCTGTTTTTTCCCCATCTATAAGAATGTAAGTTCCCTGAGGGAAACAGGAATGTCCTGTTTTTATCTCAATAATTTCATCTCATAGAACAATGTTTTCGAAGGAAGAGCAACTGCTCTATCTCTCCATCTGACTGCCATGTGCCCAAGAATAAATGACACCTTTGTTTCTTTTGTGTTTATTCTTTCCTGATCTCAGGCGACCAAGTTTCTAGAGACAGAATTAACAAGATTACAATCTGGTGAACTTCCAAAGATCAGAAGGGCAATTAGAAGATAGCACAGGCAATGAGTCAATCCAAGAATTCTCTAGGGCAGTAGTAGAGGATGACAGAGGACATCCCTGTGGATGGAGGTAGAGAGTGATGCCATCAGGGATCAGGACTCCTAGTGACAGAGAGACATGCTGGATATATTTGACTCTAGAAAGACATTGACACTAAGAGTCCAGAAGGTTCATGAATGGGGAAATTCATGGGGAATCCCCAAAGGGAGAAAGAATCTTTGAGTCAGGAGTCCTGAGGTCCCCTAAATCCCATGAATTCTTGACACAGGTATGTTAAGTCCCATTGTGTACAATTCCACTCTTCCCCTTGGACTTTTTAGTTAAAGGGCCTCTGGGTTGAGAGGAAATACTTTGTAACTACTGCTCTTGTTATGTCTTCTCAGAAAATCTCCTTTTCAAAAAACTAATAACATTTTATCCATGGGTTCTGGTGCTCTTGGTGGTCTTCCAAAACAATGAGAGCAGGCCCCACGAAGAGATAGTTCATCCCCGTTATTCCATGTCTTCCAGATAAGGCTGGATAACCATATGTGAGGGATGAAGTAGAGGAGATTCTCGTTCAGATTATGAGCATCAGTCAGACCCCTGGAATGGCACAGAGCTCTCCTTCGATGAGAACATTCTCATTTAAATATGATGAATAATGATGATTTAAATTGTAATATGGCTTGCTGACTTTGGTTAGCACTTTAGGAACTTGGGGAGGAGAATGAGCCTTTTTTGACCAAACAAAACACATTAAAGGAGTAGGCCTAATGACAACTAATGTAAATAAATGTTTAGGCTGTGTGTTTCTTAAATAGCATTTGATTCATGGGAGCTAGAAAGCAAATGCTAATGGAGTGGTATGGAAGATTTTAAGGTCAGTAAACCGTTATGATCTGTAACAAAGTCACACCAAATCTGAGAATAGTTCCCTTGTCTACAAAGAAAATGAGTAAGAGGTCCAATGCTGATATTGCATTTTGATATTGAACATGTCCTAAATGCTAGGACAGAGCTGTGATTAAGTGGGTGGGCATGCCTAACTTCTGCCTTCCCCAATCTCTCTTCTTTCTAGCACTTTCTCTCTGTTGATGATTTCCAATTTCCTTGTTGTGAATTATCATTTGCAAGTTGTCTTCCCTAATAGAATGTGTGCTGTTTGAGGGCAGGGACTGTCTTTTGCCCGTTTTTGGATCCCCAGAGCTTAGCACAGTGCCTGGCCCATAGGCATTTCCCTGATGTTTATTGATTAACTGGCCAGAAAAGTAAGAGGAAGCTCATTGGTCTTTATGTATGAAGCATTTGACCAGGGGGACAAGACTACTCTTATCAATATTTGTTTCCTCAAGAAATTGTAAATGCTTGAATTTGAGACCTGGAAGGGGACATTGAGGTCAACCAGTCCAATCTCCTCAGTTTATAGGGGAGAAAACAGAGGCCTAGTGAGGTACAATAACTTGCCCAGGATTCCACAGCTAGAAAATATATGAGACAAGATTGGAACTCGAGTTTTTCCGCCTACTCCAACACTCTTATCTACTGAGCTGTCCACTTGTCAAAGATCACAGAGAAACCAAATGGGGACCTGACCATATCCTCCTAGGGACTCTGGCTTCATATCCAATCTTCTTTCTACTGTACCCAACATTTTAATGTTGAATTCACTCTGCTTTTTACATTAAAATTAGGACTCTCTAAGTAAAAGTTAAATGTAACATTTACGAGGGCAATTACCCAGGGTTCTGCTGGTAAATGTATGACAGACTTAAGTTTCATTTGCATTATTAGCATTTTTTCCATCACTTTCTTGAGTCTAGCTAATCAACAAAACACCAAATCAAGCTCTGATTAATGGTTTGCTGATTTTGAAGGTGTAAAAACATACTAAAAGTGCAACAATCAGTTCTCTCAAGGTGGTAGGAACTAGTTCCAACACACCCTTGGATTATCCTAATGGCTGCTCCATTCCAGAAAAAAAAGCAAAAAATAAAATTAGAGATCTGCCTTCAATACTTGTTTCTCATTTGCCTTTTGGCTTGCCTCTGAACTGGGCTATGAGATTGTCGAAGTCTCCCCTCAATATCCTTTGAGTCAGAGCTCAGCAGCCATGTAGGGCCATAGCATGATCAGAAACACAAATATGACCTACCATCCTTCCAGACCCCCCACATTCAGATCCATGGAGTCATCCTTGACTCCTTCTCCTTTACAAATCTCTATAAGCAGCTGCCAACACTTATGAACCATGCCTCCACAGCATCTCTCCAATCGAATCTCTTCTTTCCAGTCACATGGCATCATGCTGATTCAGATTCTTATCACCTTTGACCTGGACTATAAGAGTTGACATTTCTATAGTCCTTTAAGATTTATAAAGCATTTTCTATGTATTATCTTATTTCATCCTCAAAGCGTGGCTAGCCACGTCCTCTCTGTCCCCCAATTTGTGTTCCCTACAACTGTCTTTTCCCAATCACAAAAAGAAGTTTGTCTCACCCTGATTCCAAGGCCTTGGGCCTTGGAAGCATCTACCTATATACTACCTTTTTATAAAAAGATTGGCTCTTCCAATCTCACTCAGAATAGAAATTCAGCAAGCATCACTTCTGATTGGCAAGGGAATTTTGACCAGCTTTGTTTCCAACCTGGGCTAGTCTGCTCCTCCTCAGGATATCTAGTGCCTTCCTCTGTTGTCTTGCGTTTCCCATATTAATGCTGAACTTAGTTTGGACACCAAATCTCAGAACACCCAAACTTAAGCATCAGCAAGCTTCACCTTCCCTAGGAGCTAGGACTCCCAGTATGCCCTATAGCTTGTACTACTTCTATCAAATTAGAAAGCTTTAAACTACTTGCTTTATCCTGAAAGTTTTTGGTATTTAGACTATCTGCTTTTTTAATGGAACCACAGTCATTTTTCAGACTCTGCTTCTTAAATATCCAAACGTGTGATATAACAACATTTAAAAAACAGAAACACAAATTGAATTCTCCATCCTTCAGATAGATGATGACCAGATAGTTCATGGTCTTTTCAATATTGTGGCTTTAGAAGTGATTCTCAAATGATACATATTTGGTTGCTGTGTTTCCTGTTGCTATTTACTGATGACCTAGAGTGATGTACCAACATCATTCTTTAGTTAGTGTGTGTGTGTGTGTGTGTGTGTGTGTGTGTGTGTGTGTGTTTCTTTTGCACCTCCCGCCTGGTAGAAGGACCATTCCAGCTAATCATACAGTCATGCTTGAGCAGCTTTCAGATAGTTACAACCATTTTGTACCTATAATTTCAGTGGAGTTGAGTTATAGGAAGCCTCACTTTCATGTTTTTATAGTGACTATATTCTAGGTTTCCATTGATGCTGATCAGGTCTTATATGTTCATGTTAAAGGTAGCTCATGGGCTGCTTGAACACATTGAGCAGGCTTTTATCATCTAAAGTAGGTGCAAGATTCAGCTGGGTAGAAGTTTGGAAGACTTTCATTTGGGCTCTATGCTATCAGCCTTCTAGAAAGCCCATAAGCCTTCTTACCAGGCAAACATTAAATGCTTCTGTAAGCGGAGTCATTTTTGGCCAAATTGACATGGAAGGAAGGAACCTTCAGGAGGCATTCTGTGGATGGGCAAGCAGGTTTGCTTTCAAAGGTGTTTCTTTCCAGCCATAATAAAGAATCAGAGCTACCTTTGGAGCAGAAGCAATTGCAGGAGAGAGAATTGTTTACCTAGGGGTAGCATCAGTGGGGGGAGGAGAGAAGGGGGAATTCAATGACTTTCTATCTGCTTCATATCAGAAGAGGACTGCCTTTATTTGAAAAGACTGACTCCCAAGGTTTCTCTTTAATGCCATGAGATGGAGGGGAGCAAGCTTGAAGACAATGACTGGGAAATAATGTCAGTGAACAGATGGCGTCTGATGGTCTTCCTTCCATTAGTTAAAAAGGAATTTGGAAGTACAAAAACTCAATGGAGCATCACCATGTAACTCTCCTCTACCCCCACCACATATCTTTGGACCTCATTTGTCCAACTCTGCCTTACCTTGGCATTTTAATTGGGCCATCATTAAAATGTCTGTATTTGTTTCAATTAAGAGTCCAGGTCCACACTTTTCCAGCCATACGCCAGCTACTTCTATTCATCTCTTAGTTAGCAGGCCCATCTGCAGAAATAATTTTTCTCCTTGAAATCTTTCACTTTAATTATTACCCACAAAATGCAAAACTGCCAATATCCAAAGACATTTTTTTTGCATACATTCTTTGAGTTTCTTTTCTTCAAATACTCTAGTCACATATTAGAGCCTAAATATATGTCTTTCTTGGGGAAAAAAGTGGGGTTCGTTAGCTCTGGCCCTGGAAAATGACCACTTAATGAATCTATGCTGTAACGTGTCAAGTATCTTGTGTTTTCAATATCCTCAATTCTGATTGAACAAGCAGCTTCCAAAGCACGATGAATCGAAACGTCTCTCTTGCCCGACCTCACTCAAACATGCTCACCTCTGACTATATTCAATTTTCTGCTACTCTAGAACAACCACCGGACTAATTGTTTTTGAGAATGTTTTAGAATTTATTGCATTAAAATTTAATTAAGAGTAAGGTCCATAAAGCCTCACTTAGTCAGTACTACAGGGTCAATAGCCATTTCTTGAGCACCTGCTAAATGCCAGACTTGTTTTTGTACTAATGGGCTAGCTCCCACTTGTATAGTGTATTGAAATTTAGATCCATTATCTCATTTAAACCTCACAACAATCCTGTGAGGTAAATGCTATTACTATCCCCATTTTATAGATGAAGTAAATGATGCTGAGAGATGAAGCAACTATCATACAGTAACTGTCAGGCAAGATTTCAATTCTGATCTTCCTAAGGTCAAATTCAGAGCTCTCATGCCTCAGAGTCTGTAGGGAAAAAGAAGGCCATCATGGGAAGAGATGCCGAGGAAGGAAGTCATATGGAGTCAAAGGATGCAAATGCCTATATCACATCATCAAAGGCAGAATGAGGAGTAGGAGGAAGACTCAAGGGAATGGACATCATCTGAAGGTTCAAATCAGAAAGTTGATATGCTACAAAGTATTCTGGGTAAAAATTTCAAATCAGATCCTATCATATCCATAATCCAACTGAATGCGTGTGCATCAGGAGTGGTGGTGGTGGTGGTGGTCCCCCCCAGACTTGGGGTCGACGAGGGGACAAGGGCTGTTGTATGAAGGACATCGGCTCACCAGAGCCACTGGAATGATGCCCTTCACGTGAGGGGAATTTCCTGGGGCCAGCGTGGAAGGAAGGGAGGACTAATGGCCTGGCTTACTTAGTTATAAAATAAAGGACAGCTCAGCTCCTTTTTTTCTTCCTCTCTCAACCTGTAGGAAGTCTTTCTGAGGTTGAGCATTTAGGGGAAATGATGGAGGGAGGTTGCCTTCTAACATAAAATGAGAATTTAAAGCAGGATTTTGATTTAACATGGTAATATTGATTTGATTAATGGGCCCAGAGCAAGATTAATGGGGTGGGAGTACAATACCTTCCCAGCAGCAGGGAGGTTGGCAAGAGGGTCCCAGTGATGGCACAAGAACTGCCTCGGTGGGCTGGTGCCCAATGGGTTTGTCCCCGGCATGAGATGGTACATTTTTAACAATCTGCTCTCTCCAAAACACAGGACATGCTTTAAAATATAATCTGTTTAGTATTATTTCCCCCATCTCCTTAAGTCTACACAATTAACAAAACAATACATCAAGCCCTGATTTGTAGCGTTTGCCAAAAAATGCTCACAATGAAAATTTAACAATCAGCTCCAGTAGGAGCTGGCTCTAGCATATTCAGAGCAAGCTGATTGAGTTTGAGCTCACTTCCTTCCCAAAGAAATTAGCTTGGCTCTGAGAGGCAGTAATAAAATTGAAGGGATGAATCCTCTCCATCCCTCCCCCCACCTCGAGTAGGAGCATTTGTTTTCCTGGAGATCTCTGGCAGCTGCCCTCCCACAAAACACTCATTTGTACGCCTCATGGGAGCAGTAGGCTTTAAATACCTAAAAGCAGTTAGGAGGCTCAGTGGATGGAGCTAATACACAGAAAAGCAATATATTTTCTAGAGGGAGGGAAATAACACTAATGAATCTTGAGAGGGGAGGGTGGGAATCTGAGAAGGAATCCACTTGCATGTAGAAAGTGGAAACTAAATTGTGTTTTGAAGGGAACTGAAGATTCTATAAGGCAGAGAGAGGGTATTCCAAGCATGGAGGACCACTTGGGCAAAGGCATGGAGGTGGGATATGAGAAGGAAGCAAGCCAGTTTGGCTAGATTACAGAGTTTTTAAAGGAGAATGATTTACAATCCATCTGCAAAAGTAGCCAGAAGTTAATCACACCATTCTAATTGTCATTAGAGTAACAGTTATGAATTAAAATGATCATTGATAATTCATACATGGAACATCTTTACCTTTTTTTTTTTTTCAAAATTTAGATGACCAAATTTATTTTCATTCACATTTTCATTTAAAGTTCAGTTGATAGCTCCTTTTCTACATTTATTTTTTTTTTTCAAGTAAACAAAAATTTTTAATTTTTTTTTTTTCAGTTTCCTTCCTCCATTCCCTCCTCCTTTGTGAAGGCAAGCAATTTGGTATAGATTATACATGTGCAGTCATGTGAAGCATTTCCATATTAGCCATGCTTCAAGAGAAAATGCAGACAACCCTCCCAAGAATATTGAAAAAATCTGCTTCGACCTGCATCCAGACCCCATCAATTTTTCGGGGGGTGAGGGGCGCCTAGTGTTTTTCATCTGAAGTGCCTGGGAATTGCCTCGGATCATTAGCTGAATCATTCTTCACCTTTCTGAAAAGCTTTCCTAAGTACGATCTGCCCCCCAATGACAGCCACAGCCTTGGGCCGAGGCTCGTCCCCTGCCTCCACGTTTATTTGCCCTTTATTGAAAAATGGACTCCCCTCGTTGCTTTTGAGACAGAAATTTCCCAGCGCGGCTGCGGAAGTCAATGAGATCCCCTGCTCGCTGCCCGGCTAGCTGCCTGTTTTCACCGATCGGTAGTCGGCTTCCCACAAGCCACTGGAACAGACCAGAAAACCGGGGGGCCAGGTGTGCCCAAAGTCAAGTGAATGTCATTAGCAGGCGGGACACACGGATTCCGAAGTTAGCCACCTACTCGAGGCTCGGAAGGGCGAGGCACTAGCAGCCCTTCCCGCACACTTGGCTAGAAAATCTCGAGCAGCGGGCCGGGGCCCAGTGAACACCGCACTACTTCCTGCGAGTGTCGGCCAGGCCGCCCCCTTCTCCGGATGGCCTCCCCCGAGGGGGCCGAGGAGATCTGGCAGAAGAGCACGCGGGAAAATAGGATTTATGGCCGGGATGGCCGAGTCCCTCAGCGCCGGTTCCCGGATCCCAGCGGAGAGGGTGAACCTTGAGCCGGCCCGAGGGAGGAGTCAAAGTCCCCCGGCCTTAGGGCCACAAAGTCCGAAGCAAACAGCCTGATGAATCCGGTACTGCCGTGAAAAACGCGCGCGCGCGCGTATGTGTGTGCGCGCGCTCGCGGTTTGTGGTGCGGGTGCGCGCGTGTGTATGTGTGGGGACGGATGGCTGTATTTGCTTTTTCCTGCCACCGCAGCAAGAGGCTGCTTGGTGTAGTGGATAGAAGCCTGGCCTAGTAACCAGGGAAACCTAGTTCAAGTCCAGCTCCTGACACATACTGGTATGTGACCCTGGTAAGTCTCTTACCTTCTTTGCACTAGAAATGAGCATCCGCGTGCGGGGGGGTGGGGAAAAAGTGCTCATTTACCTTCAGCGAGAACCCCCACGTCGGGGAATAGCTCAGACAACCCTTGCCCTTTGCTTTTCCCTACCGACTCTTTAGAGCATCCTTGTGGGATTACATATTGCGACGGTGCTTCCAGAGAGGAAGCATCGCTTTTTAGCTCCAAATCACGATTTATTGATAATGAGTCTTTCTACATTGATAATGAGTCTGCTAAAGTTTGAGGGGGGGAGGGGAGGGGAGGGAAAATAGGAGGGGGAGGGGGAAGGGAGCAGTACCTAGCTGATAACTTACCATAGAGAAACTCAGGGAAATTTTTATATTTCATTCAGGAGTTGACCTGGGTTTGGGAACTTATTTTTAAAAATAGAGAGATAGAGATAGAAACGTGTACATATAAATAGATATATAGATACAGATACAGGTAGACATGTAGATTTAAATATATAGGAATAGATATATGTAGATATACAGATATCTACAGATATACAGAGAGATACAGTAGACATATAGGTTTAGCTATACAGGTATAGATACAGATATATAGATATAGATTCAGATGGATACGGGTAGACATGCAGATTTCGATATACAGGTATACATATATAGATATAGCTACAGATAGATATAGGTAGACATGTAGATGAACAGATAGATATAGATATAGACATTGATAATTGTTTGTCAGTATTATTGGTTTCCTTGATAAGGTGCTATATTCTATTGAATTCATTTAAACACATTTTCCTGTCATGGAGGTCTATCTATAAGCTTCTCCAGATGGCCCAAGGGGGCCATGACATTGAAGCGGCAAAGAAGCTTTGATCTAGTTCCACAGCTAAGCAGAGGCCAATTTGCCTTCAAACATTCATGAAGTCTCTATGTGCCAAAAACTGTGCTAGGTGCTGGGGATCCAAACGTGAAACAGGGGCTTACATCCTGTCCTCAGAGAGTTTGCCTTTTGATGGCAGATTAGACAATTTGATACAATGAGTGTACACAGAAGCTGTGAGGGTCAAGTAGCACTAATGATTGGTGAGATTAAGAAAGGCTTCATGGAATTACTATCTCTTGGCTTGAGCCTTGAAATGAACTGGAGGTATGACAGGAGTGAGAAGGGAGAGTATCCTAGTCAAAGGACACAGCTTGTTCAGAGGGCCAGAGATGGAGATGAAATGCTTATATAGGGAGTAGAAAGCAGGCAATTTTTTGCTTGGCCAATACAAAAAGACCACAGTTCCCCCCCCAAAAAAAAAAGACTTCTCTCAAAAGTAGATTCCTGGATAAAAGTGGTTATACCTTCTAGGCCCATGTGTAGTTTCAAAGATTTATGGCATCACATAGTTTGTTGTTTTTTGTTGTTGTTGTTGGCTTTTGCTACTTTCAACTTTTCCAACTCAAATAGGCCAGTCTTATTAATACCTCACCCATAAGGGTGCCAGGAGGGGTTCCTGGATTTGGCAGGTCCTGCCTGATCCTCAGCCACATAATACAGATGGCTCTATCTTGAAGGTAGCGTACCTCTTTCCCTTTTAGATAAAGGAGTGGTGGCCAGCCAAACACAGATTTATGCTCTTAGCTCTCCCAAAGTGGGAAATGAAACAGGATCTAAAAGAGAAATCAGTTCACTGTATACCAGGAAAAAATTAAGTAGTCTAATAAAAAAGAACTGGGGTACCAGAAGCCAAGCAATTTGGCCAAGGTCATACCACATAGAAAGAAGTGTAACGAGGCTAGAATGGGCACTGGATGCTGGGCACACAGTCCATAACAAGGCCGACAATCCGAATCCTTCCCAGCTGACCGGGACCTGCAGAGCTGTCCTGAGCCTGCATTCAGTAACTCCAGATCACCCTGTTTCACGGGGACATAGAAGAAATGATAGATTTCAGTTAAATGAGTCCAACAACTGTTGCCTCTGTTCCTTTTGGTCTTGGGGCTTTTTCTAATAAACAGCAACGGTAAGTTGAACTTGAACTGGGTGACCCATCAGGGATCCTAAAGGCATCAGCTTGAGTGAGTAAATGATATAGTAAATCCTTTTTAGTAAAATGATTTTTAGTAAATGATGCAAGCTGACACTGACAACTGTGATTTCATCAACAAATCTTGGTGAAGAAACTCCCACCACTCACAAGTATTCTGCAACTTGGACTCTCTGAGAATTGTTTGGGGAACAGAGAATTGTAGTAACTGGCCAGTGATCACATAACTAGCGACTGTTTTGGAGATGGGCCTTGAGCCCAGGTTTACCTGTGTCCAGGTTCGATGGCCTGCCCACTAAATTTTTGGACAACGGTGTTTCGGTTGTATTATTTCACGTGAGCCTCACAGTAGCTTTGGTAGCGAGAAGGCATATTGGACTTAAGGCTTGTAAGATATGAGTTCCAATCCTAGCCTGAACAACTCTAGACTAATACTTTGCACATGGAACAGTCCATAAGTGGCTTCTAAAGTCTCCTTTCCCTACTCTACAAAGGTGTCATTGTCAGGGATTGGTTTATTCTTCGGGGAATCATGTCATTTAAAAAAAGACAGGCTGGAATACGATAGAATACAACCCATCCTTTTTGTGAAGTGTGAAGATGGGTTCCATTGTCCTGTTTCCTTTCATCACAAATACACACTCCAGGAAAGTCAATCATTTGAGTTTCCAGGCGAAAAGAAAATCAAAAGGGGTTGGGTGTGGATTTGGCCACTGCAATTTCTTCCCCTCAAGCAGATATTACTAAATCCATCCTCACCCACACAAATGAGATGCATAAGGAGCCAGCCCGATTCTCCAGTGACCCAGAAAGAGACAATTTCAACCACCACTTTGAAACCGTCATCAAGACTTCTGGTAACACAAGTCAACAACTCTGTCATAGAGGCAGCCAAAGCTCAGGGCTGAAAACTGAGCCTCAGTTCGGTAAGAATGCTAGAGCCTCTAGTCTCTGGGGGAGGGGGCGATTTACTGATCTTTACATGTGGTCTGGCCTTTCATTCGGGAAGGTCAGTCACTTAACTGGCATCATCCATTGGCTTGCTTCGGTCCTTCCCACACAGCTGGCTGAGCTGGCCCCCTCAATGGCTTGAGAGGAAATGATTTAGTGGAGAAATTCTTAGAAATGGTAGAACAGCTATTTTGTAGTGAGCTGAGAGGTGATAGAAAATGACCAGAATCTGTTCCTTTAGAAAAATGATGGTGTTAACGACAGCCCCCCACATTCTAGTAGATTGTAAACTCTTGAGGAGGGGCCAAGGACTATGGCCTTTTTTTTATCATCCTCCATGTGGATGAGCCTAAGGCACGTGGTACATATTTATCACTAGCCTGTTGAAGTGAATAGAATAATGGAGATTTTAAAATTAAGGGCTATGATATGAGGTAAGGAAAAATGGAATGGTAGGGGCCTCCTGCCATTTGGAGGTCTTGGACAAAGGCTGATCAGTTACTTGTAGGGTATACTGTGGTGGGGTCCTTGTCAAGTCTGCATTGACCTCATTTGAAGTCCCTTTGAAGACTGAGCTTCTGGGAGTCTATGAATCTGCAGATAGGGGAAGCCAACTTGAGGGAGGGTTTCAAGCCAAGGCTGGGTAAGCTGTTGTCGGATCTGTCGTGGCGGTGATTTTTGCCTTCATGTGAGATTTGTAAAATGTGATCCCTTATTACTGGCAAGTATTGATTTGCATTTCTGCTCCCCCACAAGTAGATAAAAGACTTAAAGGATGGTGGCAGAGAGTCCGTGGGACAGGGGGTTCCAGCATATAGACTATCATTTTGGAGACATTTAACCTGAATGCTTTTATCTATATTTAGGAATACATATTAAATGAATGAATAACAGTCATCATAATATAGCTTTAGTAATGACTATTTAATAAATCATAATAGTCCTGGAAGGTTTACATTTTCCTTCTACCTTCACTACAACCTTATGAGGTAAGTATTATTATCACTCTTATTTACAAATGAAGAAACTAAGTCTGAGAGTGGTACTTGCCCAAGATCACACACTGAGTTTATGTCTGAGAGAAAATGTAAATTCAGGATTTCCTGATGTCAGGTTCAACACTCTAATCACTGTGTCATTTAGCTGCTTCGTATGGAAAAAATTAATAAAGGAAGAGAATGGAAAAGAAGAGATGCAAAGAATATGAATATTCATTGGAAGGGAGTCTTAGAGAATAAGCTGTTTATAGAGGGGAAACCGGGGCCCAGAAACAGGGAATAAAATGCTCAAGTATGTTCTTGATCAAAATCTTATTCCCTGGTTGAAATAGTTAAAGAAATGTTTTCATCTTCACAAGTTGATTAGGGACAAGAAAGATTTAAAATCTTCATAGGTACATTTTCATCATTCATTTAACCATGCTCTCAACTCTAGTAATATGTCTTAATGGAGATACTTATACTTGAATGGTATCATTCTTGATTTTTTTCACTGCTTACAGGAATTGGTTTTCCTTACTGGTATAATATTGGTTATGGCCATATTTTCCCATAATGGGAAAGCCTTCCTTTAGCTGAACATTTATCATATTAACATTAGCCCTAACGAGCATGGAACTCTTTATTTTACAAGTCTCATTTCTCAAATTCTGAATATATTTTCCACTGAAGTTTCGACAATTTAGTCCCCAGTCCTCATTAGTAGGGAAGGCCCATTAAAGCAACACTTACAGTACTCTTGCTACATATGGGATTGGATTGTTTATAACCTCTAAGGCAGGGGTCGTATCTTATCTAAACTCTGTATTTGCCCCAGCACCTATCGTGGTACTGTTCACACAGTAGAAGCCTAGTAAAGCATAACATTACAAAATCTCCAACTAAGAAGAGAAACTGAGGCCAGCTGTTCTAATCTAGATGTTACCATTCGATCTCTGACCACCAGTGAAATCGAACCAGTAGAATGCAAATGGATTACAAGAAGCCTGGCTCAATGCTTTATATTCATTAAGCATTTGAGAAATGTCTAATGAAATAAATTGAATTATGAGTGGCAACCCAATGCCACTGGCAATTGTGAGTGGCAATCCCGCTACTTTAGAGAGGCCTAAATTATTAAGGTATCTTTCCTGGTATCAAGGCAAAATGGGCATCTTTCCAGCTCCCACCCAATATTCAGATTCTGCACTCTGGAGCTACATAGAAGAATTCTGATCCCTTTCCCACAAGATGGACGGCTCTTTAAAAATTAGAAGACAACTCTCATGTTTCCCTCCCTCCCTAAATCTTTGGCTTTCCAACCTGTTATTTAGAGCTTATTACTGGTTTGTGTTAACCACAGCAAGGAATTCTGAGATACAGGCAGCTTCCCTGCTTGGAGGTCTGGGGCTCAGGCAAGAAACTTGGTCTCATCTAAACTTTCTTTCTCTAGTCCCTGCCACATAGAAATAATAATCATAAAGACCTGACAAATATTTGTTGGCTTCAGTTTCTGAAAGGAAAAAATAAACTGCAATAAAAGGGTTTCCATGGAATGAGCTCCCTATCACCATCCTCTTTGCTCTCATGAAAAGTCCATAATGGGTCTACCATACTTATCTAGTCTTTATTTTCAGAGTTTCTCTTTAGGATTCCCATACTCTTCAATTGCCATGTGACATCATAGTTACCGTTTCATAACGGCATTCCATCTCTAATCTGTGTGACTTTGTATCATCTGAACTGCTGATCTAGAGCATATTCCCATCTCATCTCCCCCTGTTAGACTCCTGGTTTCCTCTGAGGCTCAGCTCAGATGCCACTTCCTTGCAGATGTTTTTCCTAATTTCCCACCCACTCTCAAGTTATTAATGTTCTAAATTCCTTGAGGTCTGGGTCTATTTTCTGCTTGTTTTGTCTTTGTACTCACCGCTGTCTCTTTATAAGTAGTCCTTTGGACATATGAAGAGCTTGATAAAATTTTTCCACATTGAATTAATCTGAATTCTTCAATGCCAATTCACTGTATTGTCGAGAGAGCATGTGGAGGCCCCAAGTCTCTTTGCCCAACTCCACTTCCTGCTTGCACAGAACAAAATGGCTTGGGCAAAATGGGACTCACCGGAGACCATCTCACTAGTGGATAATGCAAAGATTAACCCACATCGGGCATCCTTCTTAATGTTTTGCTCTTTCCTTTTGAGCATGCAAATGATTTTTCTTTGAAGGAAAGCTCTTAAGTACTTGAAGACTCATTATCAGTATTTTCTTAACTAATACTTTAATCGAAACAATTTGCCTGGCCTAGCCATATAGTCAAACTTCCAGATATGACTTCATTGCTTGTTCTGCATATGATTAATTGTATTTCTGCTCATTTTGGAGTAATTGAAAAAAAACCCTCTCTAAGGAGCAATCTCCTCACTCTACAATCCCTTAACACTTACTAATAAATGTGTTTCTATATTAAAATATTAGTGAGCATCTGCACTGCAATATAAACTGGAGAGACAGTGGGCTAGTTCAGTCAGAAAAGGTAACTCAAATGTCTAAAACTCCGATTGGAAGAGCCTTTATTTCTCTCCAAAAGAAAGTACAAATCAACAAAATGAGAGAGAATTCTTTTATCTTTCATCCTAGGAACCCAAACCCACAGAATCTCATGGCATCCACCTGCTTAGTTTGCAGGCACAGATCTACAAGCCCAAGCGCTGTCCTCCTTGTCTAAACCCTGGAGATGTTTTTTTCTGAGGAAAGACATTTCCCCACGTGTGTGTGTGTGTGTGTGTGTGTGTGTGTGTGTGAGAGAGAGAGAGAGAGAGAGAGAGAGAGAGAGAGAGAGAATGTGAGAGAAAGACAGACACACAGAGAGAGACCGAGAGTGTGAGAGACAGAGAGACAGAGAGAGAGGCCAAGAACCATGAGTGTCTCTAACTCTGTTACCAGCAAACAAAGGAATCTTCCAAAGGGAGGACTTATTACTGAGTAAAAGAAAAACTGAAACTGAAGCAAGCTAAGGGCAAAACATAGTTTGTTCACATTCTATTCTCAACACCCTCTCCTTTGAGAAACCAGGAAAGAAAAAGGGAATGGATTTCCTTTTAAATCTTCATATAAGACCAGAGACCCATGGGTATGTTGCGGGGGGAGGAGGGGTAGGATTGAGATTGATTCAGAAAGCTTGTATTCGATTGTGTTTACTGGAAATTGTCATGTTATGAATCAATTTCAACTACCTTATAACAACTAGTTGGATACCTAGGATGAGAAAAACAGGAGAGAGGGAAACAGATACATACATACATACATATATACATACATATGTACATAGATGTATGTGGCAGTGTATATGTTATATAAAGACAGAGAGAGATAGAGACAGAGACAGAAAATGAAACAGAGAGGGAGTCAGACACAGACAGATGGAGACAGATCATAGGTAAATACAGAGGTTGAGAGACAGAGAAGGATAAAGAGAGTCAGAGACAGACACACAGAGACAGATGACAGATACACACAGAGAGACAGAGAGAAGAGGAGAGAGAGAGAGAGAGAGAGAGAGAGAGAGAGAGAGAGAGAGAAACGGAGAAAATAATTGTGTGTGTTTGTGAGAGAGACAGAGAGAGAGAGAGACAAACACACACAGAGACACAGAGACACAGAGAGAAACAGAGACAGAGATTCAGAGAGGGAGACACATTTTCTGCTCACACAGGACAATCCTTCTGGCTTGAATAGAATAACTAGTAGTGAGAGGGCCAAAAGTTTTTCTCCCATGGGAGAAGGCTTTTTGGGTCCTAAAGCAAGTTATCAAGTCAGTTATTTATTACATTTCGATTTTTTAAGAGAGTCCTTCACAATTCCAAATATCTTATGGAGAAGCATTTGATAATGGGTTAGTATCAGGCTGAACCATCATTGCAACATGCATCTTCATGCTGGAGATAGTCCTTAACTGGGTCTCAAAGGAATAAAAAGGACTCAGAGCTGGAGTTAGAATTTTAGAGACTTGTCAGGACAGCTTAACAGCTGTGGTTTGCCCAGGATCCTACAGTCAGAGATGGAGCTTGAACCCATGTATTCCCAATGGCAAGTCCAGCCTTTCATCCACTATGCCATGACTATTCTCAATCTACTTCTCTCCATGAAATTACTAGGAAAAAAACTTGGAAAAGAAGCCATAAATCTAGCAAATGTTTTGTAAGACAACATAGGTCTTCTGGAAAGAAGCTGGGACTTGCCAGGAAGATAGTTGGGCTTTCTCAGCTCTGGCACGTATTGGTTTTGTGACCAAAGGCAGACCACTTGACCACTCTGAGGCTTGCCTCATTTGTAAAGTATGGACAATAAAACTTAAGCCAAGAGCTCTTGAAGAGACTTGCAACCACCTGGGGTGTGCCTATGGCCTCGAAATGAGGCTAGAGTCTCTGCAGCAGGATTTCTGCCATTTGGGGAATGAGTAAAGAGAAGCTGTAATGACTCGGACATAAATGTGATTTTTTTTGTTTTGTTTTTTATCATTTTGATCTTCCAAGTTTCTTGCTCCCATTGCTTTCATTTACTTAAGAGAGAGCAAAGTCTAATGTGGTCATGGGGAAAAGTGTATTTTTACTAACATATCACTGGTATACTCTCTCTCTGACATTTCTTCTGACTCTTTGGGAAGAATTATGGAGTCCATTTGGATGTTGGACCCATATCATAAGAATGACATCCTTTGTTGAGAGACCAGTTTGAAAATTTGCTTCATGCTATGATTGTGACCAGAGTTCTTCAGAGTTCATAGCTAATTGGGGAAGATGAGCTAATTAAGGAGCAGGAAAGCCATTCTCTTGCTCACCATTGAGATGTTGGGATTCAGCCTGCTATTAAAATGATTTTTTTCCTTCTTTATTACGAAAGCATGGATATAAGAAATGGGGTGAGGAGTTCTTGCGTTCCAAGTGGAGCAGCTTCAGGGCTGATGTGGAGCCCCTGATGAAATGAGGTAGAAAATTAGAACTTCACATTGCAGGTGTTTTTGAAAAGAAAGCTGCTCGGCAAATTTTCCTAATAACCAAGCTGGCGAATGGCTGCCCTTTGTGAGAGGGGCTGTCTTGCTAATTATAATTATAGCTTCCATCGCTGTCATAACAAAGACAGCTAAGGCGAGACTGTACCAAGCTCGAAAAGTTCTCACTCCCCAAGTTTCTGACTACCCTTCTTCAGCAGAAAAATATTTATTTCAGGAGGAAATGCAAATGGAATGGAACATAACACCATCTTATTTTAAACACGAGAATGCAATCCCATCATTGATTAAAAAACCAAGAATTTGCACAATATTG
Organism: Antechinus flavipes; assembly: GCF_016432865.1. Classification (NCBI taxonomy): domain Eukaryota; kingdom Metazoa; phylum Chordata; class Mammalia; order Dasyuromorphia; family Dasyuridae; genus Antechinus; species Antechinus flavipes. The sequence goes on along the minus strand of NC_067404.1, from coordinate 67,241,903 downwards.
TATTTGGGTAAAATATCCAATTATGTGCCAGGTATTTTGCTCATCCAGGCAGTATGTAGAATGGCTACAGAACTGGGCTTACAGTCCAGTGGCCTGGGTTCAAGTGTAACCTGTGATGCTGTGCAAGCCTAGGTATGTCACTGAACCTCTCTAAACTTCAGTTTTCTCACATCTATAATGGGTATAATGAAATTTGTAGGACTTGTGTGAGACTCCATTGAGCTAGTATATGAAAAACCTTTCAAGCCTATTATTGAATGTCTGTTTAGAAAGGGGACTTGGTGCTTTCTAAAGCTGTCCCTCAGAATGCTGGGCTTAGAGATAGGAAACTGTGGAATCAAATTTGGCCACTGATAGATTTCATATATATATATATATATAATCTATCAGTGGCCAAATTATTTACATATATTGCTATATGATCCTGGGCAACTCAAGGGTGCCTCTCAGCAATTCTGCATGTGTCAATCTGTTGCCTAGGTGAGGGTGTTCCTCTAGGACCATTTACATCAAACCTCCAGAGCTCAATGTGTCCTCAGTGGACTTATGTAGAAGCTGGAGCTAAGGCATGGCCACTCCTGCTACAGGATCCCAACCACAGGGAGCCTCTTAGGAGTTTCTGAAGTATGAAGCCCAAAGAGAGAATGAAGCCACTTGAAAAGGTAACAACTTTTAATAAGGGTCTGTTGATTGACTGCCTGTTGGACTCTATTTTCCTGGATTTGTTTAGAAATTAATATGCTGACAGCATAAGTATAACCTATTGTCAAATTCCTTGACTTCTCAATAAGGAGGGGTGGGGAAGGAAGAGAATTTGGAACTCAAAATCTGAAGATTAAAAAAAAAGAATGGTAAAAATGTATTTGTACGTAATTGGGGAAAATATTAAAATAGAAAAACAAATTTTAAAAGTCTATGAAAGACTAGAGGGCTCCCTCACAAAAGACTCATCAACTATGGAAATATCTCATTGTAGGGGAAAGGTTTTCTCCATGTCAGGCAGCAAGGTGCCCAGTCCTTTTCTAGGTACTTGAGGATCATTCCTGAGCTGTGATGAGAGAAGTGAACCTCATGAAGAGTGGGTGGATATATATCTCTGTGTGTGTTTGAGGGGGGTTGTTTTGACAGTGGGGAGTATAGTAGAAAGACAAAACCATGAGCCTTTGCATCTCTTGTGGTCTTGGATAAAGTTCAACCCAAAATAAGATAATTTAAATTGCTGAGGCTGGCCTATGTACTCTTACTCTGCTACATGTTTCCTTGCCTAATACAAGCTGTAAACCAGTGTGGTTTAGTGGATTTGGCACCAGAAGAACTAGATCCAAATTCCAATGTTTCTTCATTGTAACCTTGGACATCCGCTATTCCCTTCCCTCTTCTGTCACATGAGGGTGACAAACCAGTTGAATTCTGTCTTCTCTTTCAGCTAGAGATCTGAGATCCCAAGATCTATTTTCTGAAACTGGCCTGACAAAACTCACTTCTGTGCTCTGTACCTTGTAAATAGAAGTTAACTATGGCACTGTTCCCAGAGAATAATTGGCCTGGAGAAAGTCATCATCATTGTAGGTCATACAGTTTATTTAGAACAGAAAGAAATTCACAATTAAAGTTCCACTGAGAATTCTTTAACTTGTAAATGGGCAAATGTCTCACATTTCAATATCCAGCCCCTTCTTTAATCATTTTCATTAGCAGATAGATTCAAAAAACAATCCCTGGCCACAACCAAGCTTAAAATTCCACAACCAACATAATTATTCTTCTATAATTTGAACTTATTATAGACTTATTGCCCTTTAATTCTCATGTGGTTTTTAAAGAGTGAAACAATATTCAACCTATGAAATTGACATTCCATTCGGTATTAAAAATGATTTTGCCAAGGAGATTGTCCAGGGAAAGCACATTGGATTGAGCAACAAGAGACCTGTCCTAGCTATTCCGGTAACTTGCTCTGTGGCCTCAAGAAAGTCAGGTCCCTCTCTCTGGCACATTTTCATCATTTAAATAATGAGAGAGTTGCTCTATCTAATCTCTTAAATTCTCCTTTAGCCCTAATGTTCTGTGAGTCAGTGTTCCTGATGTCAAGGTTAGTTATTTCATATCAAGCGAGGACTGATATAGTTTACATCAGTATTCCTCAAACAAGGGAATCCATCAGGCGGCAATGGGACAAACAAAGGTTGGCTACATCTCCAGAGCGAATTTTTTGCTCCGAGACGTGTTGCGGCCAATCATCCTCCCTGACTCCTTGTGCCTACTCAAGGTACAAGACTTAAGTAGGTCACAACTTCACTATACAGAACAGTCTTCTCTCCTTTCCCTCACACTTAGTGGGCCCAAACTATCTTCTTGCAGTTGTCATCTTCTCTTTGCTATTCCTGTCTATTACAGTTTCTTGCTAGGCCCCAATCGTGACCAAGTTCCAGCAACAATCAAGTAGAGTGATATCTATGTGAAGCTCCACAAATGCCGCTTGTTTTGCAATGCTAATAGTGCCTAATGAGCATATCAGTCATTAATGAAGTAAATAAGCAGTCGTCCTTCTGAATAGGAACCAGAAAGTCTATTTATTATTGATCATAGACTGCTGCTAGATAACATGTTCATCCAAGCTGATATTAGGGTGAACTTTAATGACTAAGTAAGGACAAAATATGAGGAATCTTAGCTTTCAGCACTATGACTGTCTCTTCCTATCCAAAAGTGCTGTAAGAAATAGCAAGAGGATCACCAGGTAAAATTATCAATTCAAATATTGGGAAAAGAACTATATCAGATGCCATCTTGTAGGAAGGTTTTTTGGCTTGTACAAACATTTGCCAGATCATCAACAGGTTTTTTGCCTCTAAAACAGAAACAATATGAGGTGGGATAGTATGATGGGAAGAGGCTTAAATTAAGAATTAGGAGACATGGGCTCAAATAGTGTTTTTGCTACTGATTGTGGGTTGGTCATTTAAACTCATTGGAGTTCAGTGCCCTTCTTCCTCTTTCAAATAAACAATTTTGTCAGCAAGCTCTTCAAGGTCTCTTCAAGGTCTCTAATATTCTAATAGAATTTAAGCTTATTCAGGACAAGGACTGGTTTTTTGTTTTGTTTTGTTTTGTTTTGTTTTGTTTTGCTTTGCTTTGCTTTGGTTTTGTTTGTTTTTGGAACTTTGGTACCTCACACAGTGCTTGGCACATAGTAGACATTTAATAAATGCTGTTGGATCCTGTGTGATCTTAATTATGGGTCACTGCCTTAATCACTTTTCCAGCCATGTCATTGCTTAGGATCTCAACTGTGTCCAAGGTCTACCAAGATAAAAAACATCCCTTATCATGATACTACTATCTTCCATTGCCCTCGACTTTATATGACATCCCTTCCTTCCATAGACTCTTTTCCTTGCATAATGCTCTGCTGCTGAAAGTGTCCACCCTTCCTCCTCGACCTCTTAGCCTTTGTCAAACTCTCTTTTTTGTGTACAACCTATTCAGCATTTTATTATTCTTACCATATATAAGCCCCTAGAAGGCAAGATGTGACTCATTCATTAGCTTTACCCAGACTTGTTCAGAGAACAGAATGGAATTGACTTCACTTCAACTTCTGATATGTTTGCTTTCTGATTTATTTTGTGCTGTATCTCAGGATTTGCAAAGATCTCAAATATTATCATTGTTAGTTTTTTTTCCTGATACTTGAAATTTTTCCTTTGTGTGAAATTCAAAAAGCCATTGACTTCTTACATATGGTATATATTTTCTTTTTTGTTGGTGCTTATATTCCTCTGGTAAGCTGTCTCTTGGACCCTTCTGACCAATTCCTACTGGTCCAGTACTGCATCCAGTTCCTATAAGCTGTATGATCTTGGACAAATCACATAACCTTGCTGAATCTCCATTTCCTCATCTGCAAAGTAAATCTACTAAAGTTGCTCTATGTATCAGTCATTGTGATGAAAGCACTTTGTAAATTGGACCAAAGTGTAACTTATTTTTATTCCTATAATTAAGAAACATTTACTTTCTTGTCAGTATTTACATCAAATACTTAAATTGATTTCTATTTTCATGAACCCCATTTCTACTACAAGTACCCATGGGAAAAGCTGGTGATGTTTATGTGAAGGTTGCTCTTTAATCCAAACTTTGGGCTGCTGCTTTCAGCCTTTAAAAGAGATTTGTTCACCTCGCAAATAAAACTGAACCTGGGTTTGGATGTACGGCTAATGGGCAGACATTGCCTTACCAACATTACCTTAGTTTCCAGACCTAAAACAGAAGAGATTTACATTGAGATATGCCTGGGAACTCTGATTAAGATCCACAGGTTTGTGGCCATGAATTTCCTTGAATTCTCACTTAAAGAAACCCTACAATTAAGGAACAAGTTAATTGGGGCCTTTTAAAAAATAAATGTTTATTGATTTTTTTTGTTGTTTTTACATCACCTAAATGTCCCCCTGTATTTCCCTTCTCAAAGTAGGTCATTCTCATAGACTTTTTTGTTTTGTTTTTGTTTTGTCTTTTATTCCTATTTTGTTTTTTCAATTGCATATAAAAAGAATTTTAAATATTTAAAAAAAATTTGAAATCCAAATTCCCTTCCTTTCCCCCTCTTTGAGAAAGCAAGTATTTGGATATGGATTATATATGTGAAATTACGGAAAACATTTCCATATTAGCTATGTTGCAAAACAAAACAAAAAACAACCCAAAAATAGTAAATAAAAAAAAAAGTATATTTAGATTTTCATTCAGATTCCATTAATTCTTTCTCTGGAGGTAAATAGCATTTTCATTGCAATGCTTTTGGAATTGCCTTGGATCACTGTATTGATGAGAACAGCTTCACAGTTGATCATGGTACAATATTGCTGTTCTATGTACAATGTTTTCCTGATTCTGCTCACTTCATTTTGAATTAGTTTATATAAGACTTTTCAGGATTTTCTGAAACCATCCTTTTTTTTTTTAATATTGAAACCATCCTTTTCATCATTTCTTCTAGCCCAATAGTATTTCATCACAATCCTATACCACAACGTGTTCAGCCATTCCCCATTGATGGGCATGCCTCAGTTTTCAATTCTTTGCCACTACAAAAGGAGACGCTATAAATATTTTTTTGTACAAATAAGTCCTTTTATTTGTTCTTTGATCTCTTAGGGATACAGACCTGGTAGTAGTATTGTTGGTTCAAGGGGTATGTACAGTTTAATAATACTTTGGATGCAGTGTCAAATTGGTCTTCAGAATGACTAGAACAGTTCACGACTCTGTCATAAAATTTAAATGGTGCATTAGTATCCCAATTTTTCCATATCTCCTCCAGTATTTGTTTTCTTTTTCTGTCAAATTAACTAATCTGATATGCGTAAGGTGCTACCTCAAATATGTTTTAATTTGAATTTCTCTAATCAACAGTAATTTGGAGTACTTTTTCATATGCCCATAGATAGCTTTAATTTCTTCATATGAAAACTATCTGATTATATCCGTTTGACTATTTATCAACTGGGAAATGATTCGTATTCTTATAAATCTAACTCTGTTCTCTATATATTTGAGAAATGAGGCCTTTATTGGAGAAACCCTCTACAAAATTTCCCCCTCTCTCCAGTTTTCTGCTTTCTATCTAATTTTGGTTACATTCGTTTTGTTTATGAAAAAAGCTTCTAATTTTATATAATCAAAATTATCTATTTTCTATCTTGCAGTGTTCTCTCTTTTTTGCTTACTTATAATTCTCTTATCCACAGATCTGACAGGTAAAATATTCCATGTTTCCCTAATTTGCTTATGGTGTCACCTTTTATGTCTAAATCATGTGCCCATTTTTATCTTATCTTGGTGTTCAATGTGAGGTGTTGCTCTAAAAACAGTTTAGGTTTAGATATATAAATGCAGAGAAGGAGGATGCCATGGAAGCTGAGGGGTATGTGGCAGGAAGTAAAGTCTAAAAACCCAAGTGAAGAGGAGAAATGATTTTCAACAAACCTAGCTTCCAAGGAGATTTCTTTCCAACTTATTGAATCTGATTTTTTTATTAGCTTCCATTAAATGAAAGATGTGTTCATTACTGGGGGATATTTGGGGATAAGCACAGAATCTGACCACTAGTTTTGGCCAGATGGATACAGTTTTTCTTTCAGCAATTTTGGTCACACTGTGAGTTTCTGTCCTAAAGGTTTGGATCTTTGGGTTTATCAAACACTAGATTATTTATGATAATTTACTACTGGGTACTGTGTATCTAATTTATTTCACCGATCCACCACTTTATTTTCTAGCCAGTATTAAATTGTTTTGAAGATTACCAATTCCATTTTTCTTTAATGATCCCCTTTCACTCTTCCAGGTGAATTTTGTTATTTTTTCCTAGTTCTATAAATTTTTTTAGTTGTTTGGTATGGCACTGAATAAGTAATTTAGGTAGAATTATAATTTTGATTATTTTGGCTCAGTGTAACCATAGATAATTAATATTTTCTAATTGTGTAGCTCTAACTTTATTTGTGTGAAAAGCATTTTGTAATCATGTCATATAGTTCCTGGGTTTGTTTTGGCAAGTAGAATTCCAAGTATTTTAGATTGTATAGAATTATTCTAAATGGAATTTTTGTTGGTAACATAGAAATGCTGCTTTATTTTATACACTGCAACTTTGCTAAAATGAATTATTTCAACTAGTTTTTTAGTTGATTCTTTAGGATTCTCTAAGTAAACTGTCATATCATCTGCAAAGACTGACAGTTTTATTTCCTTATCTCATAGACTTAATGAAATGAATCTCTGAGTACAATTTATCATCTGTTCAGTAATCCCTGCAACTTGCCTGATCTTTTATGGGAAGGGCAACATGGCATAGTGGAACGATCCCTAGACTTTTCAGTGGGAGTACCTAGTCAAAGAACAGAAGCTGCCTTAATGAGGAGCACATTCACAAAGGAGTAGAGTAGAAGTAGAAGTCCTCACAGTTTCCCTCTCATGAGAAGTCTTCAAGTAGAAGATGAAAGAGCACCTACTGGGGAAACATTAGAAGGTCTTCTTGGCCAGGTCTGGGGTGGGCTAGATGGTCACTGTGGTTCCTCCCAGAGCTTCTGGGCCATGATTCTGTGCTTATCCCCAAATGCCTCCCAGTAATGAACATACCTTTCATTTAATGGAAGCTAATGAAAAAATCTGATTCAATCAATTGGAGAGGAATCTTCTTGGCAGCTAGGTTTGTTGAAAATCACTTCCCCTGTTCATTTGGGTTTTTAGACTCTACTTCCTGCCACGTAGTGGTCAGCTTCCATGGCATCCTCCCTCTCTGCATTTGCATATCTAAGCCTGTTTTCTACACCATTCTTTAGCATTATTTCTTTTTAAGCCAGGTAGTAACAGTATTGCCTCTATGAGACAATTCAGTCTGACAAGTGTTTATTAGTGTGCAAAGATTATTAGGAATGGGAAATAGGAAAAAAGGAAAGGTGTTTTTCTCAATCAAAATGTGTTTATAAATACCATTTATATAGTAGAAACCTAGTAGAAAGGTGTTAATGCCCATTGCTCTGCATTGGACAAATGAACATACAGCTCCACTTCCTTCTCTTGTTCTGGTTCCTCAACTTGGGATGAAACTTAGACTCTGGGATTTCCTCACCTTGTTCATTGCTTCTGTTCTACTATAGACTACATGAATTGATATCACTGAAAAAATTCAAACCTAGATGTCATCCCTTTTTCCACCTTACTCCAATATCATATATGTGTTTTTCTCCTATTTAATATCTTGTATTCTGAGGCACATTGGATAGGCTTCCAGGCCTAGAATCAGGAAGATTCATTTTCCTGAGTTCCAATCTGGCCTCAGATTTGTGTAATCCTGGGCAAGTCACTTGACCCTATTTGTCTCACTTTCTCATCTATAAAATGAGACGGAGTAGGATATGGCAAAGCACTCCATTATCTCAGTCAGACATGACTAAACAACAAAATCTTGTATCTGCCAGTAGACTACAGACTCCTTGAAGGCAGGGCCAGTTTTCCAGTTTGTCGTATTCAGCACCAAGGATAATGCCTCACACACAGAAGACTAACAAATTCTTATTCAATTGGATTGGCTTGTTATGTGGTGGCTAACCCCTTTTCAGATTCCAGATGGATGCATCTTTGGTAGGCCCCAAATCCAAACTTTTCTTCCAGCATATCACATTGGTATAGGGGTCCAGCATGCTGGCGTGCCTTTAAGACTCTGTGGTTCCTTACATGACATTGTGAGCCATCGTTGCTACAGAATAAAAATGTCTTTGAGCTCCCAAGTCAGCAGCCCTTGAGTATATTCTGCAGCTTTGATGCAAACCCCTTTGTAGGCTGTGAACTCCTTGAGCAGTCAGACCATACACTCGTAACCCTTCTTTCCTGTGACACATTAGTGAGAAGGGTCAATAGGTGTAGGAGTGACATAATGAATGCAAATATGTTTTTCCAGTGTTACCCATCACTAAAGGATATTTTTTTTTGTAGAAATGCTCATGGATGTGTCTCCGACCTTGATGATGGAAAGATCACAATGGAAGAGGAAATTCCACTGATGTACTAGACCTAAACCCAAAGGTACACTTCTATATTATGTGCCAACATGTCCTGTCAAGGAACAACTGAAAATTCCAAAGGGACTCAATTGAACACATCTTCTGACAATGTATTTTTTTTAAAAACTGAGAATGTTTAACATATTCATATGCATGAATATCTGTAAAATAGCTCATTTTAGAAGTGTTTTGGGCCTGATTGCTAGAGATTATATTTGAACATCATAGTGAAACCTATTCTAATGGGTGGTGTTTTCCTTTCCAGTAGTAGGGTTGTTATGGGAGAAATTATCTGCATCTGAAATTTGGCCAAACCAGAAGAAAGAGAGGTGGTAGGGAGGGGGGACAGGGGGAAAGGAGGAAGAGAGAAAGAGAGAAAGAGAGAGGGGGGTTAGGGTTAGGGAGGGGAAATGTTTGCAGCAATATATGTGAAGTAAGATTACCTTCATTTTCATTTAGGACACTTAAGGATTCTTAATTTTTCTGCATCTATATTTATGTCCTTTCCTCCAAGGAGACACATTTGCATTTCAGCATCATAATCTTATAATGTTAAAATGGGCTTACACTTGAGGCTACCATTTTGTTCTGGTATCCCTGGGTCACCTGTGGTCATAGAGGAGTGTGTGTGTGTGTGGGGTGTGTGTGTGTGTGTGTGTGTATGAGAGAGAAAGAGAGAGACAAAGACAGGCAGACAGACATACACATACAGAAAAAGAGATAGAAACAGAGACAGAGACAGAGGGAGGGGAATGTCCTCAATTTTTTTCCTTATACAGATCTGTAGCTTTCTAGGTGTGGGGAACTTCTGGATATAGAAATTGCTTCTTCCAATGCAGAATGCCTACTGGTGTGTGAGTTAGAGTTTCTGACATTTTTCAGGAGCATGGCAGAGTGGATAGAGAACCGGCCTTCCAGTAAAAAGACTTGGGATCAACAGGTCTTCTGGGGCACGCTGGCTGTGCGACTCTGGTCAAGAGGTTGAACCTCTCAGGAGTCTCTCAGAATGGAGGCAGAACAGAGGTTCTAATCTCCACTGACAGAATGGGTTTTCTTACTGGCAGTTGCCTGCATCAATAAAATCACAGAGTCAACTCTTCCTCCCCAAACCCTGTGTGTCAGGACCTGAATCAGGTCTGTTTGATTCTAAGTTCAACTCTCTATTTCTAATGCCCCATTTTCTCTCAATAACAATACTTTTCCTTACATAAACATACTATCATCAACACCCTTGTCCCATCTTACAGAGGAGAAAGCTGAGGCTGACCCCAAGTCCAGAGTCCTCTTCACTGCTTTCTGCTGTTTTCGCAAACACTTTGCTTTTGTGTTGCTGTTGCTGAGTAGTTTTCAGTTGTGTCCAGTTCTCTGTGACCCCATTTGAGGTTTTCCTGGCAAGGATACTGGAGTCTTGTCATTTCCTTATTTTTCCTTATTTTACAGAAGAGGCAACTGAGGCAAATGAGGTTAAATGACTCGCCCAGGGTCACATTGCTCAGAAGTGTCTAAAGCCAGATCTAGACTTGGGAAGATGAGTCATCCTGACTAGGCCTGGCACTACATCCTCTGCATCAGCTGACTAGATCAGGCATTATTATCATCATTTTTTATAACTCATAGGCTCTCATGTTCACAGCCAGAAGAAACCTCAGAGTCCATCTAATTCACCTTTCTCATTTTACAAAGAAAAAACAAACCTGAGGCCCAGCAGGGTAAGATGAGTTACCCAAAGTAGGATTTGAATCTAGGACCTGTGACTAAATTTGGCACTCTTTCCAACATACCAGGCTGAACTTAAGGGTCTCACCTCCCAAGATCACAGGGTCAGTGAGTCTAGCTTTCCTCTAAGCTGGTGCTCTTGCCATGAGTTTCTGGAAAACAGCTACCAACCAGGAGCAGACAGTTAAGGTGCTAGAATGGCTAGGAGGAGAAATCTCAGCCTACAGCAGCTGCAGCTCGAGAATTGCCCCAGACCACCCATCTCCATCAGCATCTCCCAAGCTTGGCTTCCTGCTGCCCCTCTCACTCCACTGCCGATCCTTTGTAGTTTACCTCCTGAGTAGCTGGCCACGAGCGTAGGCTTGCCCTGTCTTATTCTTGGCACTTTCTCTGGCTCCCACAAGACACCGTTCCCAAAGAGTCAAACTTTTGGAGACGTTTGGCCTCTGCAGGGTTGGCCACTGACAAATTCAGTTGGTATTGGACGATGGATAAGTAGCTGAATATGGAGACAGTTGTGAGGATCAAGTGAGATAATAGTTCTAAAGTACTTTGCTCAGTGCTCGGCATAATATATAAATGTTTAACTGTTATATTATTATTAGCTATGACATAGCTGGAAAGTAGATCTAGCACAGTAGGCTGACCCACAATGGCAAATCACAGACAATGGCACCTTTGTACCAAAAATGAAGAGTTGTTGGGAAGCTTAGGAGAAACAGAGGTGGAAGACAGACCCTCCTGTATGTGCTTCATGATAACTTTTCTTTTATAAATTGGTGCAAACTTTGGATAAAAAACAAAAACAGAAACCCAACAATCTTGGGCAGTGTGAAAAATCACCTTATTCAGGAATGATGTGTTTGCATTTGTTTGTGTATATATGTATGTGTGTTTACCATTACTGGATTCATTGTGCCCCTGAATTTTTAAAACTATAAATACAAAAACATTTTTTCCGAGGACGTCAGAGTCTTTTCATTTACCATTCTTCTGTACCGGCACTACTGATGTGTTAGTGTGTGTTTAAGATGGAGACAGGAAGTTTATTTAGCAACGGTTTAATTATTTATTTTCTGGCTCCATCTAGTTCTTATTTTTGTTTTTGTTTTCATCTTTTAATCGATGTTTCAAGCCACTGACTTTCCCTCAAAAAAAGAAAATCAGAGAGAAACAAGATGAATCTTTTTGATCTGAGATCAGTCATTTTATTATTTTTTTTCAATCACAAAGAAAATATAAATCACACTTTAACCTCTGGCAATATATTCAATATTAAATAGAAGTATCTGAAGAAAAGTTTCAGGAACTTCAGAAACCTAATCAGTGTTTTCTAACAATCTCCTAAGCCTCCTTTCTGCCCTTTTGTAAGAAGATGATTAATGAATTGTTGACAGCAAGAAAAAGCAGCATATTGAAGAGGTACTCAGACATCACAGAGAACTGGAAATAGCAACTTTTCCTCCATAAACACGTTTTTATATATATGTGCTGGGAAAATTAAGTGGAATATGAGGTCGGTTTTTCACAAATATATTTCTTCAAGGCTATGCTTTATGTTGTTTCATAAATGGTGAATCATCTCTTTCTCAGAATGGGCCATTCCAGTTTGGCTCACTACAGACATGAAAAATCTCAGCCAAGTCGGGTAGGAGGTGATATTTGGCTTTGGTGCCCTACCACTCCACCTTTCTGACCTCTCTCCCAATCTTCTATTGGGCTCTGCCTGCTCTCTGCCTTGAATACGTATTGCACCATTCTTAATGAATAGATCATCCCACAGAAAGGGAGTGCTCACTCTTATCATCACCTCTACAGATCCCCAGTTCCATTAAGTGCCACTACCTATAGACCACTCCAGGTCCCTTGAGATGTTGATACTTCATCTCCTCCTAACTCCAATTTATGTTCTTATGTATATACTGTAAATTGACATATGTGTGTGTGTATGTGTCTGTGTGTCTATATTGTTTTCTCCCAGTGGAATGGCAACTCCTTAAGGGCAAAGGTCATTAGTATTCAGTGCCTGGCACCTAGCCAATGCTTGTTGGTGATAACAATAATGAAGATGTAAAGAAAGTTCCTTTCCTTCTTACAAGAGGGAAGCCCTATCAAACTGTGCATCCCCTTTGATCCCAAAGAGATCCTAAAGAAGGGAAAAGGACCTGTATGTGCCAAAATGTTTGTGGCAGCCCTGTTTGTAGTGGCCCATCAGGTAGGGAATAGCTGAACAAGTTATGGTATATGAATTGGATTATAAAAAATAATGAGTAGGCTGACTTCAGAAAAGCCTGCAAAGACTTACATGAACTTTAAACTCAGTAAAGTAAGTTGAACCAGGAAAACATTGTACACAGTAACAACAAGATTGTGTAATGATCAATAATGATTGATTTAGCTCTGCTCAGCAATACAGTGATCCAAGACAATTCCAATAGACTTGGGATGGGAAATGCCATCTGCATTTAGAGAAAGAATTATAGAAATTGAATGAAAATGGAAGTATCCTATTTTTGCCTTGTTTTGTTTGGTTTTTTATTTCTCATACTTTCCTCCTTTTATTCTGATTTTTCTACCCCAACATGACTAATGTAGAAATATGTTTAAATGATTATACGTGTATAACTTATATTAGATTGCTTGCTGTCTTTGGAGAAGAGGGAGGAAAGAGGCAAGGAAGTGAGGAAAAAAAATTGGAACTCAAAATCTATCAAAAATTAATTAATGTTGATTGTACACAATAACAACAAGATTATATGATGATCAACTATGACCGATTTGTTTCTTTTCAACAATGTGATTCAAGGCAATTAAGTCCCATCTATATCCAGAGAGAGAACCATGAAGACTAAATATGGATCAAAGCAAAATATTTTCTTTTTCTTTTCTTTTCTTTCTTTTTTTTTTTTCTGAGACAATCGGGGTTAAGTAACTTGCCCAGGGTCACACAGCCAGGACGTGTTAAGAGTCTGAGGTCAAATTTGAACTCAGATCCTCCTGACTTCAGGGCTGGTGCTCTATTCATTGTACCACCTTGCTGCCCTAAAGCATAGTATTTTTACCTTTTTGTTATTTGTTTGCTTTTTTTCTTTTCCCGTGGTTTTTCTCTTTTGATCTTTTTTTTTTTTGACACAGCATAACAAATAAGAAATATGTTTAGAAAAATTGCATATGTTTAACCTCTACTAGATTGCTCTCAAAGAGAAAGGGAGAAAAAATTGAAAAACAGGTTTTGCAAAGTGAATGTCAAAAACTAACTTTGTCTGTTTTGGGAAAAATAAAATGCCATTAAAATGAAAAAAGTACATTATATTTTAAAGGGAAAAAGAGGGCAGCCTTTATTGGCCATTACCCTGGCTCTTGAATTCATTTAGCCTATCAAAGCACTTTCCTTCCTACATTGTAAAAGAGTTCATGAACCTTTGAAAAGGACCTAGCTTTGAACAAATAATCAAAATGACAAGTGATACTTATATAGCAATTTAATTTTTAAATCAATTTACGTACATTGCCTTATTTTATCCTCGTAGCACCCTAAGTGTATGAAGCTAGGGATATGTGACTTGCTCAGCATCACACAGCTATGGGATGTCTATGGCCAGACTTGAATAAAGTTCTTTTTGATTCCAGATCCAATATTCCATCATTCATTGAACTACTTACAGATTGCCCTAACCCTTCATATATAGCAAAGCATGTCAAACTGTTAAGCATGACCCCCATATTATGTTAGCCACAATGTATGAGGGGAATCACATAATCATGATTTATTATTAATAAACGTTTGATTTGCATACCTATTTTATATACCTACATATCCAGAATCATGTAATGATTTCTCAGGCAAAAAGGGGTCACTGGTAGAAAAAGTTTAAGAAGCTGTGAAATTCCTGGTGATTATTTTCTTTAAAAGTTGGAAATAGAACCCTTCTGAGGAATGTTAACTCTGCTACTGACACCTTGATATTATTCTCTTCAAGTAAAATGTATCCGATTGCTTGGGATGATCTCCCCATCTCCAGCTAAGAATGCCAACTACATTGGACTTTTTTTCTTTTTTCTCTCCTTTGGTCTTTCATTTTCTAGATAGAAAGTCCCAACTTGTCAGTTTTGCATGGTCTGAAGACATTTACTCTGCTCTCTTTTCAAAGCTTAGTCTTAGATGAAACGTTTGTACTTTTCCAAAGAAGGCAATTTTACCCACTTGAGTGACAGACTCTATTGGCCATACTTTCAGTTGCTAACTAAAGGGAAGAGGGGCTGTTGCTGGCTCGGTCAGGCAAGCTGATGGCATCTTTCTTTCTTTTTTAATTGGATAACCATTTCTTAAAGTTCTCTGACAGCTGTGAAAAGTGAATGATATAGTCGGTGCTGGATGGCCTTCATTTGAGCGGAAAGTAGAGTTTAAAAAACTCCACTGAATACAGCTCAAGATGTTGTAGACTGACATAGCCAATTAGTCGTGTTGCTGTGTCTATCCTACATCCATGGCTCTCCTCTCATACGACCCTGAGCCTAGTTCAGGGTTTCGTCAGCTTTTCCCTGAAGGCTCTTAGGTGGAACAGTGCATAGAGAGCAGGACCTCAAGTAGGGAAGCACTGAGTTCAGATCAGACTGCATGAAGTTATTAGCTGTGTGAACCTGCACAAATCATTTCATCTTTACCTCACTTTTTTCAAGTGAGGTAAAATAGGGATCATATTGGCATCTACCTCGGGACGTAGCAAATGAGATATTATTTGCAGAACACTTGGCACACTGCATCTAATAGGTACATAATACATGCTCATTTTCTTTCTTCCCTTCTTTCTTCCTTTATAATAGCCTCCTAATTGGCCTCCTATATCTGTTCTCTTTAATCTTTTTCCTACACATCTATAAATCAATATTCCTAAAGCACCTATCAGACACAGTCCTCCCACTACTCAGAAATCTTCAATGGCTCCCTATTGCCTCTAGAATAATATGTAAACACTCATGATACTGACATGTTAAGTCCTCCACAACACAGCTTCCATCTTATTTCACACTCTACAAAGACTGGAACAATCCAGTCAAACTGGTCTATTAGAGCTTCAGCTTCTTTGTACATGCTCCCCCACCTCTGTATTTTTACACAAAGACTCTCCCATATCTAAATTGTTCTTCATTCTCACCTTTGCCTTTTGGAATTCCTGTCCTCCATTGAGGCTCAGCTTAATATCTTTTTTTTAATTTAAATTTTATTTTACTTAATAATAACTTTATATTGACAGAATCCATGCCAGGGTAATTTTTTACAACATTATCCCTTGCACTCTCTTTCAGCTTAATATCTTTACAGAAAACCTATTTTTGTGTCCAGAATGACTAGCACTCTTCCCCTTGAAATTGCCTTCTATGTCTTCCACATTTACTTCCGGCTGAACTCAAGGTGGTTGGGGGCAGAAGGGGAGCAGGAGCAATAGAATGGAAATTCCCCAAAGGCAGGGACTAAATTTTTTGTCATTGTTCTCCCCACATTAAGCACAGTGTCTGGCATGTAATAGTATCGTCATAAACAAATGTTTATTGAATAGAATTTGTTGAAATGAAGCATTAGTTCTTCTGTGGCTATACTATATATAGTATATATAAAGTCTTGGGGATTCCCCCCACCCCTTGAATCGAGGGCCTCATGCCAGTAAGAATCCATTAGTGAGTAAACTCTGTCCCTCTGCTGCCTTGGTCCCTTGGTCCCGTCATAGTCCATCTCAAAGTTGGGAACTGGGATCTGTGATTGGCAGGGAGGGAGCAGAGACGCAATGAGCAAAAGGTATTGATGCACTAGAGCCCTATTTGGGGAGGAATTTCTGAGATACCTTCTGCAATTAAATCCTGCCAGTAATAATGGATGACTTTTAATCTACCATAGAGCAACTTCCCTAATCTTCCAGATTGTAATTGAGGGATGAAAATTCAAGGCTTCATGAAAGAAAGGTGGATGACGGGAAAAGATTATTTTCCTGTATGTCAACCATGATTTTCCAATTACTCCTCTCAGCTGGGACAAAAAGTCATCAGACTGACTGTTCTCATCCAAAACTTGATCCTTTTGCAAATGTTGCTGATTTTGATTAAAGCCTCCACAGTCTTGTCTCTGTTAAGAAGGAAGTAGGGAGGGAGAGAGAAAGAAATATAGAGAGACAAAGAAACCAAAAGAAAGAGACAAAGACAGAAAGATTGAAACCATCTGACAGAGATAGACAGAGAGGCAGACAGAGACAGAGAGAAATCATATTTTTTCTGATTTTTTTACTGAGTGGCAAGCTTCAATAGCCAAGGCCAAAGGACTGAAATCATGTTAAAAGAAAAAAAAGGAAAGCCTTTAAAATCCAGGAATTTGGGGAGTTTATTTTTGGCTAAATAATAATAATTATATATATATATATATAAAAATTTATTTTAAAATATAAATAAAAATTATATATAAATATATATAATATATAATATAAATAAAACATCTCAACGATTAGAGCTGTACAAAAATGGAATGGATTGTCTTGGGAAGTAGTGAACTCTCCATCGGTTGAAGTCTTCAAACAAAAACTGAAAATAGAGGGGCACTTGTTGGGCATGTTGTCTTTGCAATTTATCCGCTGGGCAGAGGATTGGACTAGGGAACAACTAAGGTCCATTCTAGCTCTAGAAGTTGATGAAATGCTTTGTTTTGTTTGTTCAAGTATTGTTTCCTACGCCCACCTTGCTCATCTAGAATATGTGAAAGAATACTAGAGAAAATTTAACACACTGGGTTATTGTACTCAGAGTCTAGAAGAATGATCTTTGGTACTTCCTATCTCTATGACCATGAGCAAACTAGGTCTTATGTTCTTAGTTTTCTCATAGGTAGAATAGGGCTAATCATACCTTCATTACCTATCTCACAGGGTGGTTGTGAGGTTTATATGAGATAACTTATTTTGAGAGCTTTGGGGTCCTTAAAGCACTAAAGTACAACTGTCTCTTGTTGGCATCATTATTACTGTTATTAAAATGCCATCTCATCATCATAATTAACATTATTATGAAAAACATCACCCTCTGATGAATAACATCATTAATAACACAGAGAAAAGCAGGAGAACTAAGATCAGAGAGGGGTTCTTAACCTCCATGTGCCACGGTTGGCAAAGGCCCTAGATTCCTATCTCAGAATCATGGTTTTAAATTACACTGTTATTACGGAGGATTACCAAGGAAACCAGTGCTATCCAAATATAGTTATCAAATGTGTTTAAAAATTCATGGACCCCAAGTTAAGGATCCTTCCCTTAGAGGATATCTCATGTAGTTCTCATTGAATGCTGTCATGCCTTCTATGACATCCCTAGTAGGCAGCTCAGTTTGTCTCCGAACATTTTCTGAGATGGTGAGCTCCCTGTTTCAAAAGACGGCCCACTCCATTTTCAGGGCAGCTTTCATTGGTCACAATTCTGCCTTTATTTAGCTGAACTCTGCCTCTTTATAAGTGCCATTCATCACTCTAAGGTCTGTGGTGGTCTACAAGAACTTGGAATAATGCTCAGTCTTGTTTTACCAGACAGCCTTTTCAATATGCAAAGAGATCGTTAATGTCCCAAGTAAGTGGTTTTCTCCCAAGGCTCAACACCCCAAAGCCCCTAAGCCTGTTTGGACCCGTGGCAAACGTGCCCAGAACAGAACGTTTTGGAGCCCATTGCATGCTATAACATTTATTTTCTCTTCTCAAATTCAATTTAAACTCGGAAGTACCACTTAAATTCCTCTTCAGGTCCAAGTTGGATTAGATGGCCTCCAAGGACTTTGCTAATTCCACACTTCTGTGATTCCATGATATTGATTCAGCTCACATATTGGATGGTCCTTAGTTCTACAGGAGCCATGCCACTGGAAAAACGGGCCTCTCCCCTTTGCTGAGATTCTTCACTAGCAAAGTACTCGGTGGCTTACTGAGCTCACCTTCCTACAGTCCCTGAGGTGGAGCCACTGCAAAACCAGTACCCCAAGGAACAGGGCAGGCACAGTTGGAATAGGCTGCCATTTGCTCTGGTGGTTATGGAGTATCTGAGGGTTAAGATAAGGAAGGTAATTTGAGTCATCTAGTCCAATCACCACATTTTACAAATTGAGGAAACTGAGACTCAGAACGATGATGTGATTTGCCTCTGGTCACATAGGTAATAAAATATCAGAGCTAAGATTCAATCTTAGGTTCCCTGACTCCAAATCCGATTTGCTTTTGACCACATCCTTCCTAATCTTACCTACTCAGTCCTGCCACCCCTTAACATGCTTTTCCTTTCCATCCTGAGGATGGAGAGGCTTAAAATGAGCCTCAAAGAGGCAACCAGAACATATAAATCACCACACTGTGCTACTCTGAAGAGCCTGTGTCTCCATTTCAGTGGTGTGTAACCGTTCTACTGATGCAGCTCACCAACATTCAGCTCTATCTTACCATCTTGGGTGATTCGCCTTGACCTCTATAAATACTTCATGCAAGATCTACCCACTCCAATGGATTTCTTCTCTGAAGTTTTTCACTGTTTCTTTAGATATCAGAGAAATACTTGTCCCATTCATGCTCTTAAAATATGACCCATCCAACTTTCTTTGCTGACTTTTTTGATGATGTCTTTGACACCGCTTCTAGCAGAAAGTCATCAGTGGCCCCATGCGACTACCCCCCCACCACACACAGCTGCCCTTTGGCTCACCTGAAAGCTAGGCTCCTCTGAGACCTTCATGTTCCACGACTTGAAGCCATATGAAACTGGGAGAACACTGATGCTGAGGTCTGACAACAGGGAAAAGCTTGAGTCGACTTTGTTCAACTGAGTTCAGTGAAAAGGCTTCACAGTTTCCCAAATGCAAAGCAGCCCCCTCTCTTCAATAAAGTCAATTCTGGGACCAGTTCATCGTCCACTTGCAATGCATATCCAATAGACATGTACTGATGGACCATCTGACATGTATGGCATCCACTGGCATGGAGTGATGTGGACATCTCCTTTTCATCTCCTTTTCTTTTCTGTGAGGATCATCAGGGCTCTTTCTTTCCAATGGGTGTGGATCTAATTCCCAAGTTTAAGGCTCCTAGTATTTTGCTGTCCACAAACAGAAGCATTTGGAGGATGCATCTATAGGGAATTCTCTCCCAATCTGGACTCCACAATGCATAAAATCTTTCTATGACAGTAGGAAGTAGCTTCTATGAGCTTGTTTCCCAGTTCAACTGTTTTCTTGATCTACTTCTACAATGTGCCTTCTTCATTCCATTTCCTCATGGCCCAGTGTCCAACCGTTAAGTATCTGAGAATGGATATTAGTCTGGTGAGGGAGGGAGTGCATCTAGAATAGGTAGATATTGGGAGTCTCTCCCATTATGTGAAAGCACTGTCTGGGCCATTCACTCTAGCCTTTTCTTCTTCTCACATTGTTCATATCTGAATGAGAATCAGATTTGCAGGAGGATTTTAAAAGTTGTTACATTTGATATTGGATGAGATTTAAAGAAGTGAAACTTCTTAGTCAAGAAGTTCCTTCACTAAAATAGGATTTCAGAACCAGTTGATTTTGAGACCCTTTAATTTTGTGCTTTCCACCAAGGCTGCCTGAAGGGAACAGCAACTGAGCGATATGTGAAGCAGGCACGTCTCTGGCTAGAATCCAAACAGCATAAATTCTGGGAACCTAGAGTCAGATGATTGAAAAACTTGTATTTATTCATTAGCAAGTCTGTTGGCTTATCGTACTTGGTAAAAATGACCATGGACAGGAGTGGGGAGACAGATATCAGTCCATTCATTTCCCCTTTCCCAATGTCTTTGAACTAAACTATGGGTTTAATGCATAGTGGGAACAACATGAGCTCAGGGGACTTAATTCAAAGCTCTGCTCTACTACTTGTGACGAGTCTCACTTTGGGGAGGTCACTACCCGCCTTAGCCAGTTTTTCCACTTCCATGAATTGATGTAGTTAGACCTCTGGGGTGTTGTCTAGTTCTTCATCGATGACCCGATGTTCTTACTGAATGATTCCATCACCCTGTGATCGCTAAGACCCTCTCCAGGTGTGAGTACTTTGATCTTCTAACACATTAAAGAGTAGCAAATAAACTTCAGGTTTCTGGAGATGTAAGCTACTCTAAGACAGTGGAGCCCCTGGACTAAAGTGGCCTGAAGAGACCACTCTTTTCAGCCTTGTGGGAACTACATCCTGGACAGTCAAGGCTCTGTCTTCATCAAGTATCCCTGCTGTATGGCCAAGCTCAACCTTTCAGCAGCTCTCCTTAAGATCAATTTGTTGACACCTGCTTGGCTGCATCTACAGGCAGACATTAGGTCAAAGCTGAGGCAGAGTCTCTTTTGCTGTGGCCTTGGCAGTCAGGAGTCGCCAAACATGACCAGAACAATGAAAAGGAACTAACATTCCTAACTATCCTGGGATAGTTATATCCCAATCTCCAGGGCTTTCTTGTATCAATTTCATTTTTATACTGCCTGCATTTCTGAATGTGTCCATCCCCCTTCCTCTCCTCAGTGAGCATCTCTTGTAGCAAATGATTTAAAAATGAAAAAAAAAACAAAAAACTGTTCACCTATCAACCGTGTCTAATGGGATATGCTGTATTTCACACCCATAGTCTCTTACCTCTGCAAAAAAGAGATACAGATGCATGTTCTTATCTCTTCTTAGAGACTGAGCTTTGTCATTATGATTCTATAGCACTGAGTTTCCTCTCCATGTTGTTTTTTCCACTGTCATCTTTGTACGCGTTGCTTTCCTGATTGAGCATTTACTTTTTTCTCACTTGCCCCAAACACGAGAACTTTCTAACCTAGGAGACAGAATTAGAATGTAAATTCCCTGGAAACTCCAAAATACAGAAAATTTGGCTTACCATATTCCCATTAAGTTTCTTTGTTAACTTCAGAAATGAGATTTTAAAGATTTACCAAAAACACTTCTAGTGTGAAATAAATTCTTCCCAGGCAACTGCCAAGAGATTAATCTCTGGAGTGCTTGGGACTCCACCCCCAATATGCTCTATGAAGGTATCTCTGTTCTTACCTCCAGGTTTTTCTAACAGGCAACATATGCCCACAGGTTTGTAGAATGCCCTTTCAAGAATAGCTAAGTCCCAGGGCATTAAACTAGTTAATTAAATATCAAGTAATTGCTAAGACTACTAAGTGACATTTAATTAGTATGTTAATTGATATCAAACTTTCACTCCTTATCTTGTTTTATGTTAATAAAATCCCCAAACATTTATTCCAAGTTGGATAGGAAACAGTATACTTGTAGGCATTAATAGGATGGAGCTTTCACTCCCATACAATTTTAAAATATATCAGCTCCTGATAAGTAGAGATCCTTTGGCTGAAAGAATTGGAGAAAACTATATATCGGGGAAAGGAGTATCCCAGAAGGTGGACTTGAACGCCAAAGGAACAAGGAAAACTATATTGCAGCGTGTGATACCATGATGGCACTCTTTCTTATATCTCAGTAAAGAATTCTGGCATTTGTCCTGGAAATATTTTCTGTGATTTGTAACTGAAAATGGAAGATATGGTCTAGCCTTTGACATGGGGATGAATCTGTGATCTCCCCAAACATAAGGCAATGCATCCCTTTCAAGTCTTCTCATCCTGGGTGCTTCCTATTCAGGCCTTGCCTGAAATTCTCCATAAAGGGTCAACTGAAGATGCTTTGGCTAAATAGAAATTAGAACAGGTAAGGAGGCCTTGGAGGCCAACTAGAGTGCAATGAGGTAAAAAGACTTGAACATCACTCTGACTGTAAGCACCAGAACTAGTATCCTTCCCACTGAGTCACAACTGCCCTCCCACTCCAAAAATAAGATAAAAAAATTCATTGATCAACAAGCATTTGTTTTTAAAATATTTGAATGTTTTATAGTTTATATTTTATTTTTAAATTTTATTTTCCTCAATAATTTTAATGTTCGCTGTTAAGCCTTGAGTTCCAAATTCTCTCCCTCCCCTGGCCTTTTTCTGAGATAATAAGCAATCTAATAAAAGTTCTACATGGTAATCATGTAAAACATTTCATATTAGTCATTTTGTGGGAAAATGGCCTTTTCAATGAGGAAAGAGGATGGGAGAGAACTTGGAACTCAAAATTGTGAAAAAATGATTAAAAATTGTTTTTACATGTAATTGTGAAAAATTAAAATAATAACATTTTTCAATTTTTTAAGCATACTATGATTTTGAGACACTCTACACACACACACACAAAGAGAAACACACACACACACACACACACACACACACACACACCAGTTAAAAACAAGTTAGTTTAGGGAAAGGGGAATTAGCATTTGAGAGGCTCAGGAAAGGTTTCATGCTGACTATGGTGTTTCTTAAAGGAAAGATAATGAATTAGGGCATTGCAGGCATGTGATACAGTACAAAGGCACAGAGGTGGGAGATGGAATGCCAGGTATGATTAATGGAGAGAAGAGGGAGAGATATGTATTAAATCAGTTCATATCATAATCACATTGTCTTGGATGGGATCAGGTATTATAAATCAATTGTATAGCTGGGAAAGATGAAATATAAGGAAACTGAGATGTTTTCTGGAAAATTATGGTGACTAGAGCAGAAATGAGAAGGGATTTCAGGGATAGACCTTGTAGGTGGAATGCAAAGGAATATAAAACTCAGGAAGTGAGCCACCATTTTTTTTTTTTTGCCTTCATTAATATTGAGAGCACCCTCCCAGTGACTTAGGATTGTAGAGACAGAGCTGATTTAACAAATCTTATTAAATTCTATGAAGATTGTCAGACTCCATGATAAGGAAAGACATGGCAGCAGTGAATGCTGTTGTATAGACTGAAAATGGCAGCACAGAAAGAATGCTTAAGGGCCCGTGTTTTATCTAGGGTCTTTGAGACCTTTAGCAAGTCAATTGGCCCGTTTCCTCATCTGTAAAATCGGAGAGGATTTGGACTTCACTGAACTCTGAGATCCTTTTTTAGTTCTAGATTCAAGATACTCCACGCTCCATTGGCAATTGGCTTTCCTAGCTTGGGCCTCCTTTGTAAGATGAGGGAGTTGGAGTGGCTGGCATCTGTGATCCCTGGTAGTGGCACATCTCTGATCCAGGAGCCTTCTGCTTTTTTCCTTAAGTAACAAGAGATGCTCACAGATACAATGGAGTAGAAAATAGGAGAATAATTGACTAAAAACAGTGATCCCCGAAACTGGAAGGACTGAAAGGCTGGAATCCAGCAAGTAGAGACTAATGATAAATGTCAGTGTTTTCAAATGGGAGGAAGCATTGACTGTGACAGTGGGATGAGGTTGATTTCAATCCATTTCACATGTAGGAGGCAATGAACTGCAGGTTAATGAAGTTGTTACCTAACTCTGAACCAAGAGAAGGTGCAAGCTCAAGAGAGAGGGGGCATACAGAAAAGTAGCCCTGATCAGAGCTAGGAAGGATGCAGCATTAGAGAGGCAGAGAAAGGGAAGAAGGGAAGGAGAGGAGGGAAAAGAAGGAGAGCTGAGACAGGTAGCATGGGAGAGACAGAGAGAGAAGATAGAAGGAAAGAGAGAGAAGGGGGAGAGAGGTGGGGGGGGGAGGGAGAGAGAGACAGAGACAGACAGACACAGAGATAGACAGAGACAGAGATGAAAGAGAAAGGAGAGAGCTTTAGCACAGACTGTGAGACATGGGGAAGTTATCCAAAGATAACTTGAGAGTATCCCTACACCATCTTTTCTGCCCACGATGTGAGCACTATATTTTGGGATTTCTTCATTTAATAGTCTTTTGAGTACATGTGCATTTAGCTTCTATGGTGGCCAGTCCATTGGACTTGCCTGCTCCGCAATAGAGTTTGAATACTTGGCAGTTCAACTCTAAAGAGGACCTCAGCTTTCTGAACTCTATCTTGCCAGGTGATCTTCAGGATTTCCTGAAACAATTCAAGTAGAAGCAGTTCCGTCTTCTGGTGTGGCACGGGTGTCAGAGTTATTACAAGAGTGGAGTCAGCACTAGCAATATATAAATGCTTATTCCCTTCCCTTCCCTAGATGGCCTCTCCTAGTTACAGATGGATGGTTTTACAATCTTTGATCTTAAAGTCCCAGAAGATGAAAAGATTATATTCTTCCCTCATTAGGAAGATCATGAATCCACTGAAGCATTATTTTTATTTTTTTTAATGTGGTAATGGAATCATGACATCAGAAACCTGATAGCTAACCATGTCAAAGAGGTAGTGGACTACAGGTATAGAAAAAGGCATACACTTTCAGATATGGTTCACGTGTTGTTCTGTTGTACTTAAATATCTACAAGTGAATTCTTTTTTTTTTTCAGACAGGATAGGTAGATCACTGGGAAGTTAATACATTGTTTTTTGTTTTGTTTTTTTTTTTAAAAGAGCATCAATAAAACATTTTTAAAAGATACAATAAGGAAAGAATTCTTCCTCATTGGAAGGCTGGTGTCTGTGCTGCTTTTCTCATCTTCCGCTTCCCACAGAAGCTGAGACAGAAGCAAGAGGGCTATCATTTTAATAATGGGCAGGTTTCAAGAACCAGAGGCCTTTGGACAAAGCTGGCCTGGAGTTCAGGTATCAAAGAGTCCCCTTGGCTTCCTTTAAATCCTCAAGAATTTGGAGCCATTTGGAGTCCACCATTCCTTAGTCAACTCCATATAATAATAGCAACTCAGATTTCGATAAGTGCTTCTTTACAACATCCCTGGGTGATAGGTATGGTAAAATGAAAATCTTAGTTTTTCCATTTTCCAGATAGGATACCGAGGCTTGGTAATTCACACATAGTATTTTAGAAAGTAAGGGTTAGTATCAAAATTTAGACTGAGGTCTTCTTTCTGCTTTACTCTTACTGCTTGTAATAATAATTACACTACACTTTGGAGTTCTTTTCATGGCCACTAAATAGCAAAAACATACGATGTGCTAATTAGTAAACACATTTAAATGTGCTGAGGACTATATCCACCTTCTTATTTAAAGACTCCAGGGGAGAATGCTGATAGAATTCTTTTCCAAGAAGAGTACGCATTCTAGAAAAGAAATTCCAACTCTTTAGTGACCATTAAAAAGTTCAGGCATGTTCCCTCTATCTCCAATTCAGGCCATAGCACTGAAGAATATACTTCAAAAGTCGATTTTGCCCTGGAAGGCAGCCAGGGAGAGCCATTTGATGTGATTCAATGAATAATAAACATTTCTTGAATTTCTATGTCCTCTTTCTTGCCAAGAGTGAACAGATTCCCTAGATATTGTCTTCTCTATCATCACAGTTACTGTCTGTTAAGAGACAGGTAGGGTAGGGGATGGAAAAACTAAGAGAGGCAAGTGCCGGTCTTGGCAGCACAGCAAAGTGGGCAAGATTCGCTTGTTCATGCCTTCCCATTCCCCTTTAAAGATCTCCTTCTCCTCTTAGAGAACTCTACCTTGCCAGAGAGAGTTGCCTTATGTGTCCATTCTTATAGGCCCTCTCTCTTTCATCTGGGAAACTGATCATAACCAGGACAATTAATTAATATCCAACTTAAGGATGGGACTCTCAACCCCATCCCTACCTCCTACAAAGACATATATACTCACCCGGGGTCATCTCCAGTCATCCTAAGATCACGGCTCTCTTCAAGAACTAAGGACAAACAATAGTCATTGATAGGATACAGACTAAAGACAAATAATCCGAAGCAGTAGATCTCTAATGAGACTCATTTTGATCTCTTTGGTGGTTGAATGGGGCACAGATTTCAAATCGGGGAAACATTCTCTACATATTGAAGTCTTCCAACTTCCCTTACCACCAACTATTCCTTCCTCACCCCTCACTAAAAACCAACCAAACAAAAACATTGCCAATTGTCTCGTTCCCCTAATGATAACGCTGTCTATCAGAATTTATAGCAAGTGTAGGATTTAGAATCAGAGGGTCCTGGCTGCAAATCATAGCTCAGCAATTACTCCTTATATGAACTTAGGCAACTCATCCAACTTTCCTTGGGTATAAGTTTCCTCATGTAAAGTGAAGAGCTTGACTAGATCTCTTTTAGCCACAAATCCTTTGGTTCCCAGGGCTGGCCTTAGAAAACAGGCTTGCAACTTGAGCACGACAGAAAGACTATACAAATGAATGTTGTCTAAGAAATAAAAACATTTAATAACAAGAATAATAGGAAAAAAATTTAAAATGGGGACTCGAAGAGCAGTTCTATAGTTTTCTAGGTGGGTGACCTCCAGTAAAGTGCTTAATGTCTCTGAGCCTCAGTGTTGTCATCCAAAAAATAGGAAAAGCCGAAATGAGACGATGCATGGGATGTGCTTGGGGAAAGTATGTATGAGATATCCTGAGAATGGTGATCACAAAGAGAAAAGCTAGCAGATCTCACTGTCTAGAAGGAAAGCACCCTGGCATACTCACCACCCCAATATCCAATAGCTGCCAAGTCTTGCCGATTCTAACTCCATACAGCTCTTGCTTCTGGCCCCTTCTCTACAGTCGCATGGCTGCCATCCCGGTTCCGGCCTTCAGCCCTTCTCACTTGGGCTATTACAATGGCATCATCTGCTACCTCCCTGATTCACATTTTGGAATCCCAATAAGAGCAATCCCTTCCAGAGGCCTCCCTTCTCCAGGGATGAGAATGGGGAACTTCTCTGCATAGCATTCAGCCTAGACAGCAAGAGAACTTCAGGCCTTGAAGCACATTCTACCTAAGGAGAGGGGTAATATAGCTCTCCAGCAACCTGGGAATTAGTGGTCATGTGAGAAGTGCTTTTCTGAACACTATCTGCCCACACAGAAGAGACTCTTCTGGGGGGTAAGGTGAGGCTCCTTTTCAGTGGGAAGTCGAGATCGGATGGATGAATGAACGAAAAGGCATTTATGAAGCATTTACTATGTGCTAAACACTGTGCTAAGCCCTGGGGATACAAATAGAAAAAAATGAGACAGTCTACGCTCTCAAGGAGCTCACTGTATAATTAAGAGAGAAAACGCCAAAAAAAAAATCACCCACAGAGATACACACACATACACGGTATAGCTGCTGGAAAGAGAGAAAGGCCCACAGTTCCAGTGATGTAATCGTAGGACAATGACTAGTTCCAAGGGGGAGGACTTAGGTTATATAAGTAAATAGAGGAGTTCTCCCAGAAAGGAGCCCCTTCAGAGAGCTCTCTGCATATTCATCCTGGAAGAAGGTAAACTAAACTTTGGATCACTGAGCCTTCGAGGGACAAGTGTCAGATTGCTCAGGGGAGAGGAATGCTTCTCCATAAAGCACTCGGTCTAGGCAGAAGGTTCACATGGCTATGGGGTATCCCCATCACAATCCATGGGATGAGACCAGTCTCCTGGACCAAGATCTCCCAAGGCACATAATTCCTATTTAAAGACCCACACATACCCACCTTCTGATTTCTCTACAATCTGGAAGAGAAGAGTTTATGCATACACTGAGAGTACCATAGATGGAAGGATGAATCGGGATCAGTTATATTGTTATAGAAAATTCTCTATAGCAGACCACCACTTCATACTCATAGTGGGTATTGATAGATATATTGAAAATAAACACTGTTGTATCTGTTTGCTGGTTATTTGGAAAACTACAGTTAATTCATTTAGTTTTACTGATAAAATCCCTCTTCTATTCATGTGCACCATGCATATATTCAGATACCATAAGATTAAATAAGGGACATAGCCACAGAGATAATCTCATTCAGCAAGCTCTGATTGTCAATATTCCAACACTCTTCAAACACAGGGACACGCATGCTCTGCAGAGGGCCTCAGTACTGCTGGGGAGGGAAGTTCCTGGGTGAACAAAAAAAGATTCCATTTAGATGGTGGAGTTCTTCAATTACTCCTGTTTGTGGCTGTCCTTGTGCTGATCGCAGCAAACCTTCAGTGATATCTGTAATAGCAATCTGTACAGGAAAAGCCACATAGATGGAAAGTACCTATTGCATAGCTAATGCCATGGAGTTGAATAGGCTAAAGGGTCAGGTTAGTGCATCTGCATACTTCTCTTGTGAGGCACAACAAATGGAGAATCAAGTAGGAGCTAGAGAGTAGGTTGGTTCTCATTTGGAAAACCATATTTGGACCATCTTTTTATTGATCCAAAGCTGCTTCTTTTTGCTAGTGCTCACCTTTAAAAAAATACCATTATGCCCCAAGTGTTGTTACTATATCTATAAATCATGGCATATAGCAATCTCAGAAAAGTCATAATTGCAGATGGAAGAAAGGCATGACAGGTAAAAGTAGGCCCTGGCATATTCCCAGTGATCAGTGGTGTGCAATATGCCATACAAAAACATCACGTAAAAGAATGATCAGGAAGGGAGGTAGGCAGATCGTGTAGTGAGGGCAAGGGACACTGCTTACAACAGGTACACAGGAAAGATTTTTTAAACCTAGGGAAACAATTTAGTGCATGTGGTAGAACCTCTGAGGAAGATCTGTGAAGGGCTTGGACAAAAATGGCAGAAAATAAAATAAGTGGGATGGGGAAGTTGTGATCTGCACTGGAGGAAGGCATACTTACTTCAGGTAGATCACGAATCTGTTAAAATTTTAAGTGTTATCATGGGAAGGAGGAATATGGGGGATGAGTATAACGGGAAACCAAGGACTTCTCATTATAGTCACTTGATAATTTCAGACCCAGTTTCAAAGGTCTGTTAATCATTAAGGCTCTGGGAAGGAAAGCAAAAGCCTTGCTCTTCTAGTAGAAATATCTGAGGTGATCTCCTGGACATTTACTTAACTGCTTAGAGAAGAATCTAACTATTTAATGGCCTGGTGATATTCTGAGAGGTCTATAAACTGGCTAATCTCTATTTGTTGATTGAGGAAGATTGAGGTAAACTAAAGGTCCTTGGTTATTCTAGCTTGCCGGACTGATTACCTCTAAACAAATCTCCTTATTGTGGGGGATTATATGGTTTCTTATAAAATTATTAACTAAGGTAGATTAAATTTATAACTTAGATTCAGTTTATCTGACAAATTTGGGAAAATGGAATAGGGTGCTCATATTGGCTCAAGTAAACGGTTGTAAACCTTGTGAAACTGACCACCATAAATCCGTAAGCTTAGGAAAACGCACCTGCAAACAGTAAAGCCGACCATATGGGCCTGACCGGAATTTGGCAAATTTGTGCCACTAAGTGGGGAAGTGAGAATTGATGGATAAGGGGAGGAGGGGTGTCATGGATTCTTGTGGTCACAATTATATAAGTCACTTATGTCTCTATGGAAATTAACCTATCTCCACTGGTGGAACTCCAGTGGAAAGATGTTCGCTTCTTGCAAGATTCTAAAATAAACACTTCTATTCTTCACTTGAGATATCTCTGAGTATTTGTAAATTGGATTTGCCGTACCACACAGGGCTAGGAAGATTAGTGAAAGGATGGACAAGTATGTAGAGAAAGGGTATGTGTGTATGTACACGGGGGAACTTTAAGCTAAATGAAAGGGAATGTTAAATTTGGGCCTTCCTGCCTGCCCTAGTTGAAATCAAGAGAGCTGTATTCAAGCCCCACCTCCAACACTTAGTAGCTGTGTGACCAGTGGTAGGGCACTTAGCTTCCCTAAGAAGCAAGTTTCTTCACTTGCAAAATGAGAACAATAAGACTTTTATTATCTGCCCCTCAAGGTTGGGGCTAAGAAAGCACTTTTGTGCGAATGACAGAAGTGTGTAATGATCTTCTTTTCCAAGATACAATTTGATTGCACTCTTTCTGAGCAAAGGCATCAGCTCATACTTGGCAGTGATTTGGGGGACAGTCTTTTCAGTACACTTTGATCTGTTTGCTTCAGGTCCCAAGTTCCTGAAAACGATACCATGACAAATGAAGCTTTGTCATTTCCCCACATGAAAGGAATGTCCTTTACTTGGAGATGAGTCCACTCTAGCAAGACAGTTATTTGGTTTCTGATTTATGAAAGTCTCCTGTGGCTTAAGGAAATGACAAAGGTCCCAGGAACTATAGAACGGACCAGGAAGCCAAGTCTTCTCTCCATTTCTGGCAATAATTGAGAATAGCCAGATGATGGTGGAACAGTCACGATTGGTGTTCTTGGCTCGCTGCAGGAAACAATGATAAAATAATGCTCTTTTTCCAAAGGACTAGAGATCACCAAGGCATGAGATGATGCACGAGTCTGTGGAAATGTCTAAGTGCTGGGAATAGAATACTCCCCCAAATCTCCAGGGAGCTTAATTAATTTAGCTATCACCACTTTTTGACCACCACCCCCTGAACAGAAGGAGCTGTCCAGCAGTAGCTGGCCAAAGCTCTATTCAGTAAACACCAGCTGTAGCTCCCAATAGCCTATTGTGATGACTGATACTCTTTTTCAGCATCAGTGATTGACTCATAGAGCACCAATGATGAGACTCCACTTGGGGGGTAAGCTAAGAAGAGGAGACCAGCTGTTGAGGACCAAGAAATGCTGGTTGGCACAGGAGAAATATCAAAACAGGAAGCCACATAAATAAGACATGAAGAGTTTCATATGTCAGAATCTCAGAGGGCTAACTGGGTACTGGATCTGTTCTTTAAAAAATCATTTGTATTTTTAGTTTTTAGATAGGTAGTTGCATAAAACATACAATATGTTGTAGTTTAGGTGACTGATCTAAAGTTATTCAGCAAAGAGGGCTGAGTTATGTAAGTAAGAAATTGGCTTATTTTCAGTCCTCCCAGAATGCTTTGTCATATAGAGCAGGAACTTGGACAAATCAAAACCACTCTGGATCTCAGTTTGTCCATATGTAAAATATGGAGTTTAAATTGAATGGTTTATGAAGTCACTGCCTTCTAGAATTGTTTTCTTAGTTATTTTCATGTCATCAATGTTTTTAGGAGTATTTGTTCTCATATTTCTACATGTCTAGGTAGTTGTTGCTCTGTTTTAGGAAGGATGTTGTTCATTAGTGTTGTTTATTATTGCTCATAATAATAGCGTAGTAAATTTAGAAGCATTTGTCTTTAAAGCATACTTTTGAGGCATCCTTTCTACTCTTTTTTCTTTGTCCCATTCATTTTCATTCATTTCATTTCAGATGGATACTTCCCTGATATACTCTCTGTCGGGAGGAATTGCAGAAATTCCCCAGTGTTCTGGGATGAAGTTATGGAAGGGCATGGATGGAAATCATACAAGATGGACAGGGCTGGATAGATTGGGATCTGCACCATTAGAGGACACTCCAAAATCTATGGAATCATAGATTCTTTGGGGTTTTGAATTACTGCCATTATCTGATCTGATTCTCCACAAGTGATGAAGAAAATATTATTGACTCCATGAACATGTTCATGTTTTCTGTGCCATTCCAGTGCATCATGTTTCTCTCTCTCTACTTTTCCCTTGGATGACTGATAAAGAGAGGGGAGGCTTCTGAGATTGTACAAATACTACTACTCTACAAACAGAGTCGCATAACCTCCTTTAAGATACTTGACAACTCTCATGTCCCCTCTAAGTCTTCTCTACTCTAGGCCACATGTCTTCTCCATTTATGATTCTCAGGTGACATGTTCCCTGGTCTGCTCATCATTTCATGCTTGGAAGGGATGGACCTCAGAAATCATTTGCTTCCAATCTGTAGATGAACAGGAAGCACTCCCCACTACAGCACTGGAGGAAGGCATATTAGTAACCCTTACAATAAAAGAGACTGAGACAGAACTCTGAGCCAGTGGTACTTTATTAAAGGGTCCATGGTTCTTTCTAATAAAATGGACCTCCGATCTTCCTTAGGGTCTGAGATGCCTTCTCCTTCTAGGGCCTTATTTTTATAGGATTAGATATCTAGATATTCAAGAAGAGGTATACTAAATACAGAATAATTCCTTCAATTGAGATTTGACACTATTAAACTAAAATAAGCAAAATAACATGTCAGCAGGGTCATAACTTGGGTGAAGCAAGGAATATTTCCACACAAGATTGATGGCCTTCTCCTTAGGTTAGGCAGGAGAAGACAGTACAAGTTGTCAGTGACTTAAGTAGTTATGAGATGGTCACCTGATTGTTTTGGACAAAAAAGAATGATCTGGAGATACACAAATAAACTGAAGGACTTTCCATGTAATTTAGTCACTTCTACCACACTGGGCTTGATCACCATGACAAGGAAAAACAAGGATAGAGGGCCTCTAGTTAACTTTCTATGATTAAGCAAGAGACTTTAGAATCCACAGCTCAAAGCTCTGGGGCTTACAATCACTAACCATATAGAATGATATCAAATTGATGCATACTGATTGGAATAGAGTAGGGGTCCAACTGAATTATTTCTTACATAACAAGGCTCATCCAGCCTCTACTTAAAGCCCTTTGGAGATGAGAAATTCGGTAAGTCCAAAGTCCAAAGGCAATCAATTTCACCTTTGGAGACGCCAATTTTTGGTTTTTTTCCTTGTCATCGAGACTAATTCTATGTCTGTTACTTCTGCCCATGTCTGCTATTTCTATCCTCTGGTTCCAAGTAGAAATATCTGAAACCACTCTCATAGTCAAACCTTTGAAACGTTTGAAGGAAACTATCAATTATCTCTCCAAATAAAACATCCCCAATTACTTCAAGTGATCATTGGATGGCACAGCCACCTGTCTGTAAACCATCTTGTCCACCCTTAGAATCACAGAATATAAAAGTTGACCATCTCAGATGCCATCCCCAATAAGTGATGGCTCACAGCGCCATCTCTCAGAGAGAAAGGGAGACACATACAGAGAGAGAGAGAGAGAGAGAGAGAGAGAGAGAGAGAGAGAGAGTGTCCTGATGGTTGAATCTTATGTTTCTATACCAGAAGGCTTATTTGTTATCTGTCTCCCAAATTCCTCAAAAATTTCCTCTCTCTCTCCATGTGGAATGTCACCCATCTTCTTAAACTGTGGGTCAGAAGATCTCATATGAGATCTCATAACTAAATATGTGGATCATGAAATGATGATTTATTATCAGTAAATGTTTAATTTGTATACTTATTTTATATAACTATATACCTGGGTCACGTAAAAATTTCTCAGGCAAAAAGGGGTCACAAGTGAAAAAAGTTTAAGAAACCCTGTTTTTAGTATAACCTTACAATACTACATCTCTTTCTCCCTCCATTAATCTGTATCTAGATGTTTTCTGTTAGATTTCTGAAATCAGGTGAGAATACCTAGATCAGGAACTGAAGTTCAAAAAAAGTTGCCGGTGAAAAAGAGTTAAATGCACAATGCATGGTGGGAAAATCATGACTAACTGATAATTCATCTGAAAAAGTGTGAATGTTTTTAGTGGACTTCAAGTGAAATATAATGAAAGCTCACATTTATACAGCACTTTTTGAGATATTAAATCTCCCTGTCTCAACCAGGATTGAAGTACCTAGGGGCTACTCATGGTGCTAGGGTTACTCTAATTGGTATGGGAACTTTGCTGTGCTCCATTTCTACCAGGGCCAGTTCTTCCCTGTTTTGTCCCTCCTGATCCCAGGACTCACCACACTAATGCTGAGATTAGTTCAGAGCCCGCAGTTATACACCTGTTATAATTTATATAGCCTGCAAAATTTTTAACTTGGAAAAGGAGACAACAGAAATAAATGAGAAGGGAAGGAGAGAAGGAATGACTTTCAAATAATTCCACAATACCAAGACACAGGTATCAATTAGAAAAGAGCAGGGATTTATTTTCCCATGATGCTGTGGATCCCAAGGTACTTATGCTAACTGCTGAAGGGAACAGACTGCTGGGTTGAAGAGGATGTGGTATGTGGAGACCAGGAAGAGATAACCAAAGTATGATGGTAAATAGAAGCAAAAGTGGAAATAATGTTAGAAATGGAAGCACAGGCAGGAAGGACAAAGGCAGGCCTGTCATGTAGAAGCCAGAGTGAGGGGATGGAGACTTCAAGAAGAATAAGCCACTAGAGAGAACACAGACACAGCGTTCGCTGAGGTACTCTAACTCCATCCATACTAAGATTTTTGTTTGTTATGAGTTTGTTTATAGGAGGATAAAGGTGCTCGGTGCCTCGTGGGAAATGAGGAACAAAGATCTCTATTTTGCTATAACTGGACTCAAAGATGAAGGCT
This sequence comes from Antechinus flavipes, assembly GCF_016432865.1. NCBI lineage: Eukaryota > Metazoa > Chordata > Mammalia > Dasyuromorphia > Dasyuridae > Antechinus > Antechinus flavipes. Next base: position 67,207,458 of record NC_067404.1, on the reverse strand, counting down.
GATTTGGCTCTTACATGCTTATAAAATTTTCTATGGTCAAAACGCTTGTGGATGAACTAACTTGAATTCCCAAAGGAAAGAGCCGACATTGAACAAAATTCAGTTGCAGAGAAAAAAAGAAAGAAAAGAGCAGAAAGTGAGAGAGGGGGTAGAGAAACAGAGAAAGAGAGAGAGAGAGACAGGGACAGAGACACAAAGTGATAAAGAGACAGACAGAGAGAGAGAGACAGAGAGAGAGAGAGACAGAGAGAGAGAGAGAGACTGAAAGAATGACAATAGATATTTTGAGTGGGAGTTAAAGCAGAAATGATTCTGGAGTTATTACAGAGAAGTCCTCCAAGACTGAACTCTCTTCCTCTGCACAGAGTTTTGGTTCTAAGCAGTAGGGTTATAGAAGAATTTAGAATTATCTTCCCACAGACTTACTTTTGTTTCCATGGTGATTCCATTCAGCATCCATCTCCCTTCCCACCCACTCACTAGTCCAAGTAACTGCCATGAAAAAATCAAGAAGTTGAATGATTAAAGCCTCCAAAAGCATTTGGAGAGTTCAGTTCGATTGGATGGTTTGTTCCCTCCATTTTGACTGTGCTTGTTCTTTTGTGAAGTGCCTTGCAACAATTTCAACTCTTCTCCTGGAACTTGGGGAAAGCTTTTTATTCCACCTTCAGTCGGAGCCTAAATTCACAAGATACTGCAAGCCTGAACATCATTGCTTGATGCTTACGTGGTTATAGTTCATAGTTGCTTTTAACATTTTATTTTTAAGAATTCAATGTATTTTCTCATAAGAGTGGCAAAAGTCATAATTTTTATCCTATTACAAAGTTCCCTTGTTTGTCAACTCATGGGGGATAATTTGGACTAGATGGCCTTTTGAGGTTTTTCCAGCTCTAAACAAGGAACCTATGAAATTGGATATTCCCATCTCACTTTTGGTGTCCCCAGATTTCCCTTATACTCATGAAGTTACTGATACAAAGAGAAATCTATAGATTCTCCTCTCTCTCTCTCTCTCTCTCTCTCTCTCTCTCTCTCTCTCTCTCTATCTCTCTCTCTCTCTCTCTCTTCCTTCTCCCTTTTTCCTTTTTTACTTTTGACAAATACTGCAATGCTAGCTGGGGGACGAAGGACAATTAATTTCTTCTCAGTGGCCCAAATGATACTCTAAGACTGTATATTGCAGAATAATTGTGATTGTGCCTTCATTGGGAGAAGCTCCCTCTCTCATCAGCAGTTGAAATGAAAAATGTGGAACATCCACATGCACCCTGAAAATCTCAGCAATTCCAATGGTTGTTACAAATAAGCAAGTACTTCTGAGTTCTCTTGGCTTTAATGAGAAAGAGAGAGCAATTGTATGAATAATGCCCCTAGACCACCCTTCTGCACCATTCTTAAGAGAGGATAGGAGCCTTAATAATCCAAGCACTGCATGAGCCGGCCTTGAATAATTGAGAAGTGATTGTTAAAATGTCTTGTTCCATAACTAAATCCAAAGTGGATGCTGTATTTAAAAGCAGTGGTCATCTCAGAATTTTTTTTTCTTGTCTTTATGGCCTGAGATAAATTGTTGGTACTACAAAGATTCAGAGCAACTGGAATACTAGTAAGTAATAAAATGAAATGTCACTCTTTCCTGCAGCAATAAAGCCAGCAGGGATATGTTAGCATCGTGGGCTGGAAGGCTAAAGGTTTGATGCTCTTTTTATCTAATTAAGATGAAATGGGAAGAGTTGGTACAAAAGGGATCAGTGACAAGGGGAAGTATCGTCCAGTGACTGGCCATATTTCATTGTGGGAAGACCATAGTATTATAGATTTTAAAATTGAAAGGATCATTTGAAGTCAACAAGTCCAATCTCCTCAGTGTATAGGTGAGGAAACTGAGGCCTATGGAGAGGAAATGAATCATTCCATATTAGACAATAACTGTGTGCGATAGGATATGAATCCAGGTCTTCCTGATACTCTACGGCACATCAGAACACTATGTTAAAGATGAACATGCATTGGATCCTGAGCCAGAGAGCCCACATTAGAAAACTCTTTGTTACTTACTAGTTGTGTGACCATAGGGAGATATTTAATTTCACTGTTCTATCTCTATCCCTATATATAGTAGTTTGGCCCAGATGACTTCAGAGTGATGATTTGTTGTTCTTTTATTTTTTTGGTGAGGGTAGGGGTGTGGGGAAAGGTGGTAGAAAGGCATGGTAAACATCAACCAATAATCTTTATATAACTAAGTTATTGCTGGCTTGAAAATTGGTCAGACCATTCATATGTGTGCCCCCAAAGGTTCTCCACAAAGTTGTCCTTGAGCCAAGGTCTGAGAAGGTATAGTTAACTGTATGTATCCTGGCTATTGGCCCTCTTCTCCAATCTGGCATCCTCATGTGAGAGCTGCGTGACCCTTATGCGCTCCCTGAGTTGTCAGAAATCCCCTTTCCTCTCATCATCTGACTAGTCAGATAATCTGCTAACCAACGCCAAGTCAATCACCAATAACTAATTTTGACTCACTGGATTGCTACTTCCCAAAGACCTTTGCATGTTTACGGAGGCCTTCAATGCTTTCATCCAAAGCAGTGACCAATAGGGGATACTTGAAGATTTGAAGAAGGTGCAGATATTTGGTATTCCAATTCTGGCCTTTTGTTGTCCCACAAAAGTCACATCTGACTCTTAGTGACCCCGTTTGAGATTTTCTTGGCAAAGATAGCCCATTGATTGGCCATTTCCTTCTTCAGCTAATTTTACAAATTAGGAAGCAAGGCAAACAGGGTTAAGTGACCTGTCTCGAGTTATATAGCTAGTGAGGTATCAAAATGAGGTATTTAAATGAGGTAACATTTGAATTCATGAAGGTGAATCTTTCTGACTCAAGGCCCAGCACTCTATCTACTGTATCACTAGCTGCCCCCATGGCACAGAGGCTATTGTCCATTTAACCCGTAGGTAAAGAGGTCCAGTTTACAATATTCCTTTTCACCTAAGACAGAGGTCACTTTTATTATGATGTCAATAGAACTCGATAATTGTCTGGCACACGTCCCTGTGTTTTTAAGGTCCTCTTTATCCATTTGGCCATAATTAGTTGCTTAACAATAAAAGCTCTTAAACCCCCCCCCCCCACTACATTAAAGGCCTTAGATGCACTGGGAGTCAATGGTTTCAGTCACAACACTGCATGTAGGGCCCTCTGAAGGAATGAGAAGTTATTTAATTAGGGCATTAAACACCTCTGGAAGTTACAACATACATCAACAGGCCACAAAATGGCATGTTTAATGGAGATAAATCATTACCTTCTAAAGGCACTTTATTTCTCACTTCCCATAGGATTTAGAGCTAGAAAAGACCTTACAGATCAGCTACTCCAAAACCCTTTCTATTGCAAATGATGATACTGAATCCTAGAGAAACTCAGTGATTTGCCTAAGGTCACAAAGTACTGGGTAACAAAGGTAGCATTTGAACCCAGCTCCTCTGATTGAAATCTGGTATCCTTCCTACTTTCTTGTCTCCAATATACTTCTTTTTCTATTATTTTACATGATCATTTTTTAAACATTTTTCCTGTCTTTCCCACTCTCTTGTAAGTTGCACAATGTCAAGGACCATATCTTGCCTATAGTTTTAACTATAGTTCATTCATTCATTCATTTGGTTTTTTTGTTAGCAAGATACACTTTGTCCTCTAAAAACTCTGCACAGATAGTTTTGTTGGCAACTATATCCAATAACTAGGAATTTATCAATATTCAAGTTAGCAAAGAGAGCAATAACTAAGGGTGGGCCAGCTTGGCCTTTCCAATGATACCAACATATTGAAGACATTCAAAGCACTGGTATTCCTTTAGCAAAAATAGTTAAAAGACACTACTGAATGACTTGCTTTTTCTTACACACCATACTCTAGCTGGCTTCTTCCCTAGGCCACCCCCCCTCCTGTTCTTTTCCTAGGCAGCAACCTCATGATGTCTTAGCACATTTGCCTCCTCCAACTCAGGCATTCTGCAGTTCTCTGATTCTGTGACCAAACAAAAAAAAAGAAACCCATTTGTTCGGAGTTAGGGCATGGGAACTGGTGGTAAGAGATGTGAGCAGGTAGAAATCTGAGAAAGGTCTTGAGTCAGGGCTACCATCTGGGTAGGAAAGGAGAGATCTGGGCAGCATGGAATGGGACAGAGAGATAGAGCACAGAACACATCAAACATACTTTGCCCAGTTTTATAATTGTGCCATCTGTAAACAGCCATTAGTATCAACACCTGATCCAATTTGGAGCTCTACCCACAATAGCCAAGAAAAGCCAACCCATTCCAGTCATCCTTATTACCTTCATCCTCAACCTTTCACATTTTCCAGTTCACTACTAAAAACTATGCCCCAGAGTTTGCCCACTGTTGCCACAGACATATTAAGTTATTCTACTTGATTGTTTTCAAATTAGAGAACTTTAGAAAGCAGGGCATGAAGTTAGAAGTGAATAAGAACACCAGACTATAGAGGTCTTTGGGAGAGCTATGGACCACAGTCATTGACAAAGCAGTCAAAGGGATGACAGAGCTGCCAAACTGCAGGATTTGAGTCCCTAACCATCTGCTTTGCTTGAATTTTTCCAATCATTCCATGTCTATGTGTTCCCTATGACACAAATATATATATCTATATCTATATCTATATATATCTATATCTATATCTATATCTATATCTATATCTATATCTATATATCTATCTATATCTATATCTATATCTATATCTATATCTATATCTATCTATATCTATATCTATATCTATATCTATCTATCTATATATATATATATATATATATATATATAATGACACAAATCATCATTCCCAAGGACCTTGGCTTTCTGTATGTAAAATAAGGAGTTACCAAACAGAGAGAATGAAAAAAAGAGCTGGCTTAATTCAAGGGAATATAGCAAGTTCAATGAACATATCTTCATGAGCTTATCACAACTAAGATTATTCTAGGCAAGAACTGAGAGGGCCTGATTGGAGATGCTCAAAATCCAGCCATGCTTTTTTTGCTGAGGTTCAAGATAATGGAATAAAAGAAAACTTATGAAGTTGTTCACAACTCTAAGAAGCCCAAGTCTCTGAAATAATGGGCCATTGAGCTCTCCAGTTTTTCTGCATTTTTCTCCTCAGGGGTCACTTGAAATGCTTGGTAAAAGTGGACATCTGGGATACTCCATTTAGTAGGAGCAATTTGGTTGCACTCAAGATAGAAAAGGAGGAGGGATTTAGTCTACTCACAGGGCACATAGCTTATTGAAACAGATAGTCGCTTACTGAATAACATATTTTTAAAAGTTTCTCTTAGTTCATTTCCAACGATGATATTAAGACTTAAAGAATGATAGACTTAGGGAATGAGCTTTTGAGTCATCTCCCCAACTGGGATCCCAGGTTGGATACCCTGAAAGATGACTATCCCAGACTCAAGGTCATCCATGGGCATATTCTCCTCAAGTCAGGCATCCACACTTAAGGTAAGAGTAGAAAACTAATGTATTGTTGACTAATTACCTGAGTGGCTCTCTGGACACTATACCTCTCATTCTTCTTCTGATGACTGATGATGTGGGAGAGGACAAATTGATTGGCCTGACATAGATGGTAGGTCTGTGCTGGAGCAGAATGATGGAGGAGGTCAAAAAGATAAGGGAAGATGGGGGGATGGAGGGTTTTGAAGGCCAGAAGAGTTTTGTCCTGATGTCACATTGCAGATTTAGAATCACAAGAGACCCTAAGGACCATCTGTTCTAACATGCTCATTTTACAGATGAGAAAACCTGTTCATAGTTATCTTGATAAATGCCAGTTAGGATCTGAACCCAGGTCCCTTTGACTTCAACTCTTTCCCTCAACAATGAGAAGCCAATGAGTGGTACCCAGCTATTTAGAGAAGGAGGGATCGATTGGAAGGACCTTCTAGGGATTGTTGGAATTGTCTCTTAAGAACAGATGATGATGGATCAGTCTCTGTTGAAAGCATGATGAAGACACAGACAGTGTTACTGCAGCAGGAAAGCAGTGCATCCCTCTTCCTCGGCTGATTTAGTCCATTTGGCCTGCTGCTGAGGCGTGACTAGAAACAGGTGCATGAGAGATCTGGGTGGAGGGGTGTGCAGCGTTGAGAGGACGAATGCTCCATAATGGTGAGTGATATGTGATTAATTTAGATATCCTGATGGGAGAGGAATAACCAAAACCAAATATCCCAGGGTAACTCTATTTCTGAAAAGAAGGAAATGTCGGTGTTAGTTAGAAAACATTGAAAAGTTTTGGCTTTTTAAGTCTCTGTCTCGGATACTGTGATATACTTTATTGGAAGAAAGGAATAAATGTGAGATGAGCAAAATCCCTGTACCCTCATCTCTCTCCCCCTCCCCCTTACCGTTAGATCAGTGCTTCTCAAGTAAATAGCAAAGAGATGGGACCAACCACCCAAAAGAGAAAAGGGGGCTTTTCATGCTGGGAAAATTATGAAATAGGCAAGGGCCACATGTGGAAGGAGAAGGGAAAATGATTGGGTGGATGACAATGAAATGGAGGAGCAATTTGTGAGTCACTAACATTGGGATGCATTTCAGGTATGCTGAGAGAAAAGCCTGTAGAGAGCTTTGCATAAGGATAGTCCCATGTGCAGCCATTATCTCCCTCCTGAGGAGCACTAAACATGTGGGGCCATGGGGAACCAGCATTCAAAAACTGAAAGTGGACAGGCACCCTGTCACCAAAGGGAGTTACAAAAATCTTAGTGTCATTTTAAGCTTTAAGAGCTTAAAAGTAAGACTTTTAAAACTCTCTCTCTTTCTCTTTCCTTTCCTCCCCTTTTCTCTGTCTGTCTATCTTTGCATGTGTCTATGTATACATTATACATTTATACATATGTATGCATTATTTATACACATATATTTAAAATAAATTTCACTAAACTACCAGAAGGATCCAGGATACAAAAAGGTTGGAGCCCCCAAAAGAGCACGTGGAACAGAGGAAGAGGTTCTATGCATTGATAAAACTATGTCTGTGTCAATATACATATACATATAAATACCCACAAACATGCATCTTTTCCAAAGATACATGCACACACATACATGTAGTAAGAGATGAACAAGTAGCATTTTTTTGACGAATGGTACTGTTAAATATTGAGGATGGTGGCCTCTAAATTATGTAGTTGGAATCTTGTCACAAACATTTACTACATGTGTGAGCCTGGCTAGGTCATTTCACTCTCTAAGCCTCATCTGCAGGCTCCTCTTCTGTAAAAGGCCTCTACGGTTCCTTCCCATTCTGATTCTATGATCCAGTGTTTCTAAGTCTTATTGGAACCGTTAGCACATCAGTATATTTGCTGAGCCAGGGTCCCTGCTGTGAAATATAGAACAGGTGAAATAAAAAATCTGATTACAAGCAAAATCCCAATGCTGATTCTATCACAGAATGTCATCAGGTCAAACAGCCTCTCCAATTAGAAGACGAGCCGCTTGGGCCTAGGGAGTCATTCCATTCGTTGTATTTTTATCCCCCCAGTGTCTAGTACAGTGTCCAAAAGGTAGTAAAAGCTTTACAAAACCTAGCTGACTGAATAACTGATTGATGGATGAAGTAATCCATCTCGACAGTAGACTCACCAGAAGATACAATTCAAGCATTCCTTTTATGTGAACCTTGGTCTTTTGAAATTAAGACCTTAAATAAGGTGGCAAACTATTTATATACTTGAATTGTGATTAATTATAATATCAACAAGAGCAATAACAATGAAAATTTGCAAAATGCTTTAAGGTGATTTTAAAACAATATTATGATTAGCTAGGGTTATATATAACTTCACTGTGTTAAGAAAATGGGAAATATATCGTGTTTTAGACTAAAAATAACTGAATATTTTCTGGATAGCCTAGTTTTACATAGTAAATGTAATCTCATTTTTTCTCACACCTGATAAACAGGGATCCAGCATCTCAGCATTGCTATGGATTTTCAGTTGATAGTTAATCTCGCTTGTACACCATTTTTTTTACCCTATCACATAATAGTGTTACTTTGGGTAAGCAGGATTCATTCTAAAATCGTTTCCATGCAGAGAATTGCATTTGCCCCTTGACCTTGCTATCACCTTTCCATTTGCTCATGTTATTCTGGTGATAAGCAAAGTTCTTTCATAGAGCTGTTAGTCTCCACAAATCTTGCTTGATGATCTGGAACAATGATGAAGAATTGAAAAGCGCTATCAATGTACCAATCATCTCTGCCTCAGTAAATTTTGTCAAATCCTTCTATTTATTTCCAATATACATTTTCCTTTGCCTATCATTGACAAGGACAGGTATTCAAACATATCAACAAAAGCATAAGAAAAGGAAATGGGGGAAAAAGAGATCATGGAAACCGAAACTGACAAATTAAAAAAACTAGCAAAAGAAGAGATTATAAAGTGATTATAAATTTCTCTAGTTTTTATTATTATCTATTGGCTGTTAAATTTCATCACCAAACTTCAAAGGATTTGTGTGTTAACTTTAAGTTAGCACAATTCATTTTATTCTAGTTTTCTACTTTTTAATTAAAAAAAAATCAGAGCTATGATTTTGTCTCTAAGAGGAACTCCTAGCATGCAAGCTTCCTTTACCATTCACATTATCAATTCCTCCATCGTGTGTGTGTGTGTGTGTGTGTGTGTGTGTGTGTGTGTGTGTGTTAAATATGTTTGGCAGTCTGTGGACCAATTCTTGGAATAATGTTTTTGAATATATAAAATAAAATGAAATAAAAACATTAAAATAAAATCAAAGTTGGCGACCCCAGGTGAGGAACTCTTCTGTTAGTGATTTGTCATTAGTCACGGAGCTGGTATGAGCAAGAAGCAGATCTGAAACTGCATCTTCTTCCTAAGTACAAAACCTACCTGTTAGTTGCTCTGTGGTGTTGTCTGTCTTTGAGAGAATAATATGGATTTATTTCTGGTGCTACTGACTTTAGTGCTTGTTGGAAATTGTTTTTTGGGGGGTCATGCTTTCTTCACATGCTATCTCTTCATATAAATCTAACTATTTCTCTGAATTAATCACAGTCATTATTTCTTAAGGCAACCTAATATATTTGTTCAGTTATTGTCCAATTGATGGGCAGATTCTGCTTTGATTTTATTTGTTTATTTTGGTTATTATAGATAATCTCACTAGGAATAGTCTTCATTCAGCATGACATAATAGAGAGTTTGGCCACCTTTGAATGATTACTCACCTGTAAGTCAAGATGACCTAGACTCAAGTACCATGTTAAAAACACACTGGCCATATGCTTTTGGACAAATCACTAACCTGTTGGTGTCCCAAGCAACTCTCTAAAACCACAGATTAGAGATGGGTGGCAGATTTTCATCAGTGAAAGGAGTTGCCGTGCTCAGATTTCTCCACCCTAAGAATATCACAGATTCAGACTAAAAAAACCCATCTGTAGTTACTGCTTCTGTTTCTCAATTCCCCTTTCATTCTTTTTTTTTTTTAAAAGAACAAAACAAAACTTCACTGACTACTTTCCTGAAGCACTGTAAGATGACTCCTTCCTGTGGTAAAAACAGTGTAAGAATAATTTTGTTTTCTTCCTGTAATCAGCAAAAACCATAGATGTGTACAGACCATGCCAACAACTTGAGCTGATTGGTGTGAAATTTCATTTACATTAACCAACCTGACATGGAGGAAGCAGAAAATTAATTTGACGTGTTAATTTTGTATTTTAGAGTATATCCTTATAAAATCAGAAAGCATTTGCAATTATGCAACTGCAGAAAATGGTGCCAGAAATTAATTAGCAATAAAGATGCTATATGCTAGCATGTCCTTAAAGCAGCCTAATTGTTTAAAAAGTCCTTTTCCCTCCTCCACCTGCTGCAATCAATTAACACATGAATAGTAAATCGATTTCTTTCCACCTATAACTGTCTCCCAACATTTGACAGAGAATTGATTTTATATCCCAGATCCTTGGGAATGTGGCTTTTTTTTTTTAACCCCCAAAGCAGTTAAAAGTGTATTCGTCACCTGGAAATGACTGTTGAATTAATAGCACCACCTGTTCTTTCCCTTGAAAACAGCTGACTGAAATTTAGAAAGCTGAAATTGGAGTGTTTACACCATAGGTGCAAGTTTTTCCTTAGGACTTTGACAAAGAACTCAATGCCCAATTACCTACTGTCTTATACTGTGAGTGTCCCAGAGATGGAAGATGGAGGGAAGGAAGGGAGGATGTTGTATCCCAGACGGATCAAAATTCTGGAGGCAGGAAGGGCACATGGAAACCCTGGGCATGCAAAGTCAAGGCTTGTAGCTGCCTAGAACCAGTTCAAACGAGTCAGAACATGTCTGACAGTAAAAATAACTGGCTGTCTTAGAAAACAATTTGAACGTCTGGATTTGGCTTCAGATGTGCGTGAGCTCTTGCGTTCGAAGTGATTCCATTGGTTCAGCTTTTGATTAGAATTCTAGGCACTGTGTTAGATGGAAAAATAAAGACTACTCGCCCTCAAAGAGTTTGTTTACTGGAGGAAACAAGGAGTGTCCATATAAATAAATACAAATTATATGCCAAGTAAATATGATGTGATTTAGGAGGGGGATCAGTAACTAAAGGGATTGAAGAAGGTCTCTTGGAGCAATGGCACTTCGCCTGAACCTGGAAGAAGATGAGGATTCCAAGGGGCAGAAGTGAGAAGGAACAACATTCCTGCAATGGGAACAGCCTGAGGAAAGATATGGAGGATCCAGTGTCATGTACTGTGAACAGCAAGGAGGCCAATTTGCCGGTACTAGACAAGTGCGTGAATGGGGGAGAAATGTGAAATAAGTCTAGAAAGACAGGATGGACCTTTGAAGGCTGTGATATATCCAAAAATTAATTCAGTCATTGAAACTGCATACAGGCCAAGCATCACCATCAGTGGGAGCTCATGGGAAAATCAATAGCAGTATATGGACCTTAATTTTGAACAGAGTCCCATTGCACAGAAACTTGGAGGGAAAAAAAAAACCTACTGTAGTGAATGGACAACAAATTCTTGCTATTTAAGTTTCAAATACATGTTCCAAAAATCGATTACTTAGCATGTGCCAAAATGACATTTTATGCTTCAACTGGTATCATCATTTTAAAATATGTACCATAATATTTTCCCATAATTGGGAAGACATTGAGGTCAGTGAGTGACTGAATGGAGGACTTAAAGGTATTTCCTTCATGCAGATTTTGAGGATGTCTGAGCCTCTCTCAGAGCTGGGATGGCAGAGCTCTCCTTCTGCATCTCAATTGAGGCCTATTCACTTTTGCAGGCTGTGTCATGGGTACAGATCAGAATCTGGGCCCGTCACCAGTGATCCCTGACAGGGACTCAACGTTTCAGACACGTGTCTCTCAGTGACTGCTCCTTACACAAAGCATTCTCTTTTAGCAGTTGAGAAGAGACATTGGAACTCCCTGTCTGCTTCCTCTCAAGCTGGGTTAATTGAGAAAAGTCCCTGTGTCACCTGCAGGCCAGGATGGAGGAGATGGTTAATACATTGGTTGTGTTGATTCAAAGCCAAGTTCAGAATCCCTGCATATAACTCAATTCCACTAAGACAGAGATCCTGTCAAGTGCTTGCTGTGTGGAACGGGAACAATGCCATTTGCCAGGAGCCTACTTCCATTCCTAGCTCTCCGGCTCAGCTTCCTCCATCTGGACTGGAATATCGAATTGAACATCTTTATTGCTTACATGAAGAACAACTTCTAACAGGTTATTTAACAAGTCTGATGCCCCCTAGTGCCTCACCGAATTCTTGGGAACTGAAGCTAGGCTCTAATAGTAGTTTATTGTCCTGAAAGAGTTAATATTTCCTATAAGAACATGAGACATCACAAGGGAGTGACTCAGAAGGAAAGATCGGAGGATCAGAGATTTGGAGCTGAAGAGTCCCTTTAGGATATTAAATACAATTCCTGCATCTCACAGATAAGGAAACTGAGGCCCAGGGAGATCAATAAGTACAATACTCCTTAAGTAGGAAGTGTCAGAGGTGAGATTTGACCCAAGTTCTCTGACACCACATCCAGTATTCTCACCAATGAACTGATGAAAATCATCAACATAACCAATTTATTTAAAATTTCCCCATGCTATATGGGGATCCAAATGCTTTTCTGGAGGAGCCAGTTTTGAATTAGAGATTCACTTCAATTTAAGAAACACATAAGAGTGTCTATTGTATGCCACTGGGGAGAAACAGATTGCTTCATGAGGCAGACGGTGATGTTTTCTGACGTGCAAAAGTATAAGTTTTTCTTGGGTCCCCAACATTAGCTCACAGATAATGAACTACTGTTCCTATGATCAACGCAGCATGACTTGCACCCTGCTGCTCCTGTATCTCCAACTTGATAGATGAGAACCATACAGAAACTGTCTGGATAAACAATGAGGACCAATTGAATAAATCAGAATTCTAACCCAGAACAAAAATTGTACATGACTGCTAGCTTAAGCTTCATGACCCCATATAATTTCATTAACTCAATGAAACTGATGACACTGGTAATAAATATCAATCAGGTTAATGGATCATCTCATTTTCTGCCTTCACATACACAGAATCCGTTATTGGCAAAAACCAACCAACCAAACCCTGAAATGAAAACAAAGAACATTAAAAATCCAGCCACTCTTTTTCATGTTTTATTTTATTTGTGTGCTTTCTACTACCCTCAACACAAACGCCATTGCTGTCATCAACAGTACTGTAGCTAATGCAGAGTACTGTGAGGTTTCACAAAGAACTTTATATAATTCTCATTTGACTGTCATGCATTTATAATATATATATATATATATATATGTATATATATATATATATTTATACACACACGCAATTGATCTGACTCTATCTCATGATAGCAGCAGCATCTTGAAGTAAACAATTGTTAGTTTCTTCTTTGTTTTGGTTCTAAGTCTAGGAGATTGAGAGTAGCACTGTATATTAAGAATGTATATCCATATGAAAAAAATACAAGATCCAAGATGCAAGGGAGGAAGATTAGTGAAGAATATTTGAATGAAAGTCAAAGGATAGAGAGACAGAAGTGCCTTTGTCTTTAGAACATATAAGAAGCAATCTGGATGGAAAGAGGAAATAAATGAGCAGTTTGGAAATGAAATCAATCTTGGCACAGAAGCATGATATATGAGTGATGGGGATTTCACTTATCCAGACATATATTGGAGTGTTTTCTCTGCCAAAACCAGAGAGGCTAATGACTTTTTGACTTGCTTTAATGATAATTTCATTCTTCCAAAAGTGGAAGAACCAACGAAGGAAAATCCAATTCTGGATCCGATTCTCATTTAAAAGGATAAGCTACTTTCTGGGGGGTGGAAATGATGGGAACTTTAAGGTGGAGGCACTTAGGCTTTGTGAGAGAGGAGAGTAAACTTTGTCACAGTTCAACATGTATTCTAGATTTGGAGCAAACAGATTTCAGAGGGTTTAGAAGAAAGATAGCTAGGATTCCATGGGGTCAAACACTGCAGAGGAAGTCAGCCTGGAAGAAATGGGAGATGCTTAAGAATTAAATTCAGAAGATATAAAGGGAATCAATTCCAATGAGGAAGGAAAGTGATGTTTCTGAAAATACTCATGAGAATGCCTTAACCAAATTCAGTTTCAAAAGGAACAGTACAGGAGATGGAAGTAAGGCCAGATAACAGAGGGTGAATGAATACAAGGCTGTTACATGGTCTTTTAAAAATGACCCAGAATGGGCTGAGGATTGCATTGGAAGCTAAGGACAAGAAAGGGATGCTTTAAAAACCTATATTGAGGGAAAAGGGAAGACCACTGAAGAGATGTGTTTGTCCTGGGGCAGATGGAACTGGGATAATTGACAAAAGAAAAAGGGTAGAGTTTCTCATTTATTGTTTCTTTTCTGTTTCCTTTGTGGGGATTCCTTTTATACTGAAAGTAATCAAACAGATGGTGGAAACCTAAAATGTATAAGGATACCTGTAAGCTGCGTGTTGACTTAGAAAACCAGATATTCATATTATCTATGTTCTACCGTATTTTGATTTATTTTGCTACATTTCAACCTGATTCAGGTTCCATTGGAGGGTACTACTGGATGCAATGCAGCCCAGCCACCGCATGTCGGGCACTGGTGGACCACATCATTTAGCTAAATCGAATAGTATAAAACGAAGTAGTAATAAATGTCAAATCTTGTATTTGGTTGTACAAAATTAACTTCGAAAATATAAGATGGGGGAACAACAGAAGAATCTCATGAAAAAGATCTGGGGGATTTAGTGGACCGAAAGTTTAATATCATTTGGCAATGTGATGTTAACAACTAAAAAAAAACAAACAAACTCTAAAGTTATCTTGGGCACTGTAATGGGCTGAGGCTTGAGTTGATGCACTGAGGTCCCAAGCACATGAGGCTAAATAGTAATTGGATCATAATCTATTAATATATAAGCATTAAGAAAGACAGAGCTTCTAGCAATGAGAATGTGACTGTTTCATTCTACCCTCATCAGGGACACTGTGTTCAGTTCTGAGCACTATAATTATTTAGAAGAAGGGACTAGGAGAGTAAATAACCTTGAGTCCATGGTATATGAAAACTGGTTGAAAGAACTGAGTATGTTTGGCCTGGAGAAAAGAAGATTCAGGGGAGGGTGGAGGATGGTGGTAGAATATGTCTTTAAATATTTTAGGACTTCCATGTGAAATAGGAATTAGACTTGTTCTACCTAGCCTCAGAGAGTAGAACCACAAGCAATAGGCTTTGATGTTGGGAAAAGAAAGGAAACAAAAACATCTTTCCACAATTAGTCTTCACAATATTAAATTACTTATTAGGAGAATATATAGCTTTCTCTTCCTTGGAGATCTTTAACTATAGACTGGATGGCCTTTATTGGGTACCTTATAATGGACTTTCTTTGGTATATGAGAATAGATGGTCATTGAGTTCCTTTCCAACTCTCAAATTCTGTGATTTCAATTGTGGGTCATATTCCATATGTGGCATCTCTCTGTGTCTTTGTCTCTGTTGTTCTCTCTTTGTGTGTGTGTCTCTGTGTGTGTGTGTGTCTGTCTGTCTTTGTGTCTCTCTCTGCCTTTCTCTCTTGCTCTCTCCATCCCCTCTATACACACATGCAACTCACTTGTAGCTTATAGCCTTACAAGTAGACTGACTGAAGAATTAGGGGTTAAATGACTTGAGTGTGGTCACATTGCAGTAGGCATTTATTTCGTGCTCATGATGTACCAAGCACCATAATAGGCCCTGGGCATACAAAATCAAAATGAAACAGCTCCTACCTGACATTCTACTGTGGAGAAACAACATCTACCCATATGAGATCGAACAAGATATAAAGAGTAATTTTTGGGGAGGACAACACAGTTCAAATAGGAAGGGTTGTGGATTACTAACAGAACAGTAATTACATGGAACACAATCAAAAGAGGGGCGCAGTGAGATCAGGACACTAAAAGGTTTGGGTGACATGGTGATGTTGATGATTGTGGAAATTGTTGAAGAGAGGTTTGCTTCAGGTGCCATCTCCTCAGAATGACCAAGATTTTGAGTGGATACAGAACAGTTAACCAGTTGCCTTCCCCTTGTGATTAGCAAACACAACATTGAACTGATTTTCAGTCCCTAAGGATTAGATAAAAAGGTGAGGTATACACATAGCAACAAGGCAGCTGCCTAATCCTTGTTCCGGGGTTGTTGTCAGGTAATCAATAATTATTAAGCACCTGACAACTATGAGAACCTGTGCTGATCACTAGGGTGACCTAGAAAGGCAAAAGCCAGTTCCTGCTCTCCAGGTCTTCCTGACTCTCCCAATGCTGCCTTTTGGCTTTTAGTCAATTTTCTATAAAACTTTGTCTGCAGAGGGTGTTTTTCTTTTTAAAAGACAAATAGCACAAAGTAAGTATTACCAGAAGTATATTTATTGCAGTCTAGGCTTTAATACTTTGATGATTTTCACAGAACACCTGAGTTTATCTTAACTTGGGGGTATAAGATTTCACCAACCTTTTCACAGACACATCAATATCTCTGAAGGGAACTAAGGTCAAAGACTGAACTTCAAAGTTTCAATGAAGGATCTATAGGTATCATCTCTGTGCTATATAATTATACTTGAAAAATTGCTAGTTATATCAAAAAAGTTTCCCTTTCCTTAACAGAAGCCAAATTTTAAAACAATATGGTGGTCATTTATCCTAGAAATGGAAAGCAAGACCACAAAATGTGGATTTTTAATGACATTCTGACCTCATTAATTTATTAGAAATCACCCATATTTTTCCCCTCAAATGAATTTATACACGAAAAAGATCTTAAAGACGCCCAAAAAACATATTGTTGTGTGATAAGCAATACTTGAAATCTTCTCCAGTTCAGCCTGAGGAGTTCACAACAAGAACAAATCTCTCCTGGGGCTGGTAAGTCCATCCAAGATGCCTTTGCTTTTTATCAATTTCAGAAGTTTGAGACACTGAGGCATCCATACAATAAGCAGGCAGACAAAATGAGAGCTTCATTCTGTGGGATTACATATAAGAAAGGCTTTAAAAGGGCTTGACTATATGGCCTTGAGATAGTTTGTCTTTGAATTGTGAAGGTACTTTGGTCAAGTAGAGTCAGTGATGGGGATTTAGCTCTCATGCCTTAAAACTGGGTTTTCACATTTTGGGAAGGTTCACAAAGCCAACCAGTGAGACTTTGGAAATGAAATTTGATGAATGGATTTTTGGCAGCATGGATAGGGACATTCTGCTATGCTAATCTCATAAAGTTCTTCTGATTCTTGTTAGAGTATCATTTTAAAATGAAAGCCATCCAGGACCAATTCTTTTGTATCTTCATCCTTATAAAAACAGAGTTAAACTATCAAGGATTGATATTTAAGATCCACAGTTGCCAGATTGACTGTTTTGATTGAGTCAAACATTTGCAAATGGAATTTCATTAGTGTAAATAATACCTGAAGACAGGACAGTGTTCCAGATAGAGATTGAAATTAGAAGTCCACAAGACATGGGTTCAAGTATTTTCTCTGACATATATTGTGTGACTTTGGGCAGGTAATGTCACCTTTAGCATTTCAGAAGACTCTCTTAGGAGTGAACATTGCAAAATAGCTTCTGATTTGAACAAGTAGAAGTATCCTCACTGGGTATTCCCTACACCTACGAAATCAGTTTTGAAACAAAGAAAACAGTACCTTGGGAGGCATTGCCTGCTGGCCTAGTAGATATAGGAAAGTTAGGGAGACCTAACACATAGCGTTAATATTAGTTGTGTGACTGACAAAGTCATGAAGTTCTTAATATCCTAGCTGACTGTGACTCTAAAGTGCCAAAGAGTAGGGGGTCCACCCTGGAAAGTCTATATGTAAATGAAATGACAGGTTTATACAAAATTTCATAAAAAGGACCTTATCTTTTACTTATCTTACTGCTTTCCAAACATTGCCATCATACCCTTTCTCATTTGATGCTACTACTAATGGAAGCCATGGTGATAGGTATATGGTCGCTCCTTTAAGGAGAAGTGATGTTTCTTTGGGGGACAGGTCTTGGCTTTGTGTTTCCTTTAAACCCTGAGGACCTAGCAAATTGCCTATTACCTTGTGCTATTTAAACAATATTTGTTAAATGGAATGGATGATTGATGCATAGTGGGTTGCATTACGAAGACATGGATGGATGATTTGACTAAGTAAAAACAATGATTAACTTGCAGGTTGTTGACATTTCTAAACTTCTGATTGTTCTGAAATTCCTTTTTGAAAGTTATATATTTTAATTTTGTGAGGTTTGTGGGAAGGAGGGGAAGGAAAAAGCATTCTGGGTCGATAATGTAGGCCTATACTTCACCAATGCAACTTAGGAAATCCTTTCAAACTCAGAGTTTTAAAGAGTTACTTAGAGTCCAGCTTCTTAAACTGTGAATTGCAACCCCATATGGAGTCTTGTAACTGAATGTGTGAGTCGTGAAATTATGATTTACTACCAGTAAATGTTTGAATTGTATACCTATTTTATATACTTTATATCTCTGGGGTCACATGAAAGTTTCTCTGGTACAAAGGGGTTTCAAGTGGAAAAAACATTTAAGAAGCTCTGACCTAGAGCACTAGGGAGCTTTGTCTTTGATCACACAGCTAAAATGTAACAGAGATAGTATTTCAAGACAAAACTGAGTCCAGGATTTTTGTTTTATAAACCTTACAGCACTGTAGAAAGGCTAGCTATTATTATCTATTAGATTTAAAGCTCTTTGAGAGCAGGGGCTGATTTTGCCTTTCTTGGTATATATTACAAGATGTATAGTAGGTGCTTAATACAAATTTGTTGACTTCCTGAGTCTTAGGGCTGACCCTCTCTCCTATGTTTTCATGATTTCTCCCTGTCCTTTCAAATCCAAAATCATTACATGGGCAAACATTTGTTACCTCAATTATATGTATTATAGTTCTCAAATACCATCTGTATCTCGCTTTTCAAGGTCTGCATTGAACTCCCCTAATTCACCACAAAGAGGAGTTTATATGTTGGCGAACTTTCTATGTCTGTCTTTCAATTGTTCTGTACGTTAACAAATTCAATTTTGAGGCATCTTCTGTGAAGTGAGGCCCGTTTACTCATTTATCAGTGAGTCAAGAAATACCCAAGAAAACCAGTCCCTTATTCAAATGAAGGAAAAAACAGCCACTCCCACCCTCAGAATGAAGGACAGAGCTCAGAAGATGGTTATAAAGTGTGAGACTTGCTCTTTGCCCTCACTGCCCCCAGCAGCATGATCTTGGGCATTAAGAAAAAAAGAGGTTCAGGCAGAGGAAGAACTCTGAGAAATGCTTACAGCCAGTGGGGCCCTGTTTATGGCTTTTGCTGGTAAAAATGCAAGTGTCACTTCTTTTTTTCTCCCAGTATTTTTTCCTATTTGTTTTTTGAGTGTCCAAATACCCTTTTATCCTGAGATGGCTTAATTGTCCCCAAGGAATTAGAAATAATGCCAATCGTGCACATTTGTCAGATTGAGAATGACAGACTTTGGACATCCATATTTGCAGCTACAATAGGAGTAGTGATGCTCTGGAATGTGTTTGGTCTCTATTCTCCTCTATGGCCTGATAAACTACCTAGTGTTTGCTTGTTCATTACCTGAGATTAGAATGGAAGAGTGCATGTGTTCACACAGAGATGTAGCTGCTATTTATAACAATTTAAATGAAGCAAAACATCTTTAATTAGGTGAAGGGCATGGTGTCTGGTAGCAAAGAAGGTTAGAGAAATGGGAGCAGTCTTTGGAATCCTGTTTTCCATTGTCTCCCCCATCTTACGCATCCTCCATTCATCTGTAGAATAATCTATGTAAAATACTAGTCTGACCATTTCATCATCCTGCACGAGAAGCTTCAGTGGTTCTAGGATAAAACACAAACTTCTCATTTGGGCATTTAAAGCCCTTCACAATCTTGTTCTATCCTTGAATTCTGAATAGTTGTATCACCCTGGGCCAGTCGTTTAGTCTCTTTGTGTCTACATTTCCTTATGTGTTGGTTGGACTCAGTAAAAGGTTTCTTCTAGCTCCAGATCCTCCCTTGTTAGGATTATTATATGTGTGTCTTCATTTTCTGACAAACTGGCCGAACTGCTTTTTTCTCTACAGAACATTTCCTCTCCAGTCTCCATTCTTTTGCCCTCTTCCTGGATTATACATCCTCTTCACCTTTACCTTTTACAATCTCTGTCTTCCTTCAAGTCTCAGCTCAGAAGCTACCTCCTGATTCTCCAATATAATAGTGGTCTCACTCTCTGAAAACAAAATTGTATATACTTGTTTATTTAGGAGTTTTAAACGCCCTTCCTTCTCTTCCATCCTCCTCGCCAGTCAAAAGTCAGCTCCTGGAGCTTTCGTTTTATCTTTATATCTTCAATGCCAGACACAGGCCTGGCATGTAGCAGATGCATAAGCAATGCTTAATGGATTGAATCACTTGAGGTATTTTATCTGCCATCCTCCTCCATCCCCCCTCCTGCCCTCCCACCTAGAACTACTCAGAGAAGTTGGGGAAAAGACCTTGGGATGTTCTTGAAAAGTTGATGAAAATAAAAGTAACGAAGTTAGTTCCCAATTTATTGTATTTCTTTCTCCATATATTCAAAGACAGAGCTGGTGACATGTTATAGATGGCGGCTAGGATGACAGCTGTTGAAATATGGCAACCTGCATAGATGGAAGTTCTTTAATATTTATTAAGGACCCCAAACGTGCAGGAGACTATATGCTCCAGATAGGCATTGACATTCTCCAGAATTGAATGTACTTTAACTGTGACAGGTAGGCGGGATAAATAGCATACAGCCAGGAAAACAAACAAGGCATCTGTCTGTCTGTCATATAAATCTTCTTGAAAGACATCTCCACAGTAGTAGGCAGCCCCTACAGAGCCTCACTGTCTGCCATTGCTCCTAGTGGAGAACTCAGGTAGAGTATGTAACCTAAGGCAGTAAGCTCTACAACCCAAGTACAATATGGGCAGTAACTGGCAGTTCACTGGAAATGTTTTGTGGCGTCATTGCCATCGGAACATCTTTAACCAGCAGCCAATTTTTCCTCCAAAGTCCATTTGGAAAACTCCAATGATTTTGTCACCTCCAGCTGATTTTTTTATTGAAGGTAACCTAAAATTCACAATGACTGCATAGACTTTACTCTGAATGCCAAAAATTCTTTTGTTTATTATCTCATCTAGGAGAGGCCTTATATTATGATTCACTTGGATGGGAGTTGAAAGTTGTAGTGGAAATGCTGTCAACTGGACTATCATGCCATAATAAAAATTATGGAAAAGTATGGAAAAACTCCAGGAGACACTTCCTGAGTGAAGGCACAGTGATTGACTGTTTGCTCTAGGTGCCATCTTAGACATGAATGAATGAATGCATAAATGGATAACTGGTTGGAAAATCATATATTAAGCATTTGTCCTTTAATAATCATTAGGAATACAAAAATGAGACAATTTCTGTCCTATATTTTAATAACAGAGACAATATATATAGGAGAATGGTGGTCAGGGAAAGGAATTTTGGTCTGGGAAATAATACACATGGCTACTAAAACCATATGGGAATACTTGAAACATATACAATACGAGAAATCATCATACCGACAGTCTTACGTTCTCCCTTGTTGGTTTCATTCCCTACATCTAGATAACCATAGTACAAACTAGATTTGGGCAATGAGCCCAATCAAACAGTGGAAGAAAATGTTATAACAGCTGTTGCATTCCAAATGCTTCATTACTTACAATATCTTCAAAAGGCTTCTGGTAGTGGGCACATCAACAAGGCTCCTTGCTTCTTCATAATTGAGAATAATGCGGGTGCATATATTATTCTAGAGCCCCTTAATAAAACTTAAACCACCCACCACTTTGAGAGCTGATCCTTTTGAACATTTCCATATTTATTGGCAAAGTGGATAATTAATTTTTAGGCCTAATGGCAAAATGATATGTGCACGCAGCTACATATGGCTCTAAGTAGTGAGCTAATGGTACATACTTGTAAATTAATTAATACATCATTTACTGTTTTCTTTGTGAAGCTAGTGACGCACAATCAGGCTTAATGCACCCATCAGATTACACATATCTTATTCCAGGTTGCACTTTTAATGGAGGACAAATGAATCTGAGATGGTAGTGTCAAAGGATGGCACACTCTGGCAATGAAATATTAATGAGAACTCATCGCACTTACGTCTCAATGACATCTAAATGGGAATCGGATTTTAGACCTCGAGTGCTCACAGCAAATTTCGACTCTAGGAAAAAAAAATGTCCAGTGAACTTTAAAAATGTCAGCCAGCAGGGCTTTCAAATGCATAATTTACTATTTTGTTGGCTGCTTATAAATGGATAATAATAAACTGCTGGCTGAAGGCAAGCTCATAAATGCTGGATCAAAAATGGGAAGAACACCATGAGAAGATAAATGGGCCACTTTATGGCACTAATTTTCTTCTAAGTAATTACAGCGGGAGAACAAAAAAAATACAGAGCTCGAGTGTGAACATGTCAATGGAAATATTGGCATTCTGCTGGTGCCGAGCAAGGCTTTTATAGAGAAAGAATCATCAGAAATGTTATCTCCCATACTTCTTTAGCAATGCCACATCAGCAATCCTGGGATGGCTGCTTAGCTTGGATGGATTTCAATGGGCAATATATTTTCATAGCAATTTTCATGACTATTTGCCTTCTTGATGTGTTCCCGTGTTTTAAATATATGTAGCAAGGTAGCTCTATTAATCAACTGTCATCAATGCAAAGATCTCTCCTTGTGCTTTATTTGAGAGGGACTCTTTAAAGTGGTTTCCACTTGATAATTATTATTCATATCTCATTGAGAAGGACATCCGGAGCCCCAGTAAATAGCATGCTGACTGGCAGTATCTGTATCTCCATCACGCAGAGACAAAATATTTTTATATTGAAGGAAAACAGGAATCTTGAGTCATTTCAGATGGGTTCTTTGATTGAAATAACGGAAGTGCCCCAGAGGACTTGAAAGCAGAAGACCTGGCTTCAGATTTTGCCTTTGTATGGAAATTGACATAGAGAGATTGTTATGTGTTAGAATATGAATATGGATAGGAGAAAATTGGAAATTCACACGGAGAGATTTTTATGTGTTGGAATAAGAATATTGATAAAAGAGAAATAGTAAAGTAAGGGGAAAAAAGCCTTTGCATCAAATAACACCAATAAGAGTCCAATAGCCAAAATGTTTGGGCACAAATTATATGAAAGCAAGAACCGTTCTCCAATAGGTAAGTGGTCAAAGGAGACAAGCAGCTTTCTTTTTTTATTTTATTTTTTGATTATAGCTTTTTATTTACAAGATATATACATGGATAATTTTTCAGCATTGACAATTGCAAAATCTTTTGTTTCAACTTTTCCCCTCCTTCCCACCATCCTCTCTCCCAGATGGCAGGTTGACCAATACATATTAAATATGTTAAAGTGTAAGTTAAATACAATATATGTATACATGTCCAAACAGTTATTTTGCTGTACAAAATAGTGTACAATTAGCCTATGAAGGAAATAAAAAATGCAGGCGGACAAAAACAGAGGGATTGGGAATTCTATGTAGTGGTTCATAGTCATCTCCCAGAGTTCTTTCCCTGGGTGTAGCTGGTTCAGTTCATTACTACTCTATTGGAACTGATTTGGTTCATCTCATTATCGAAGAGGGCCATGTCCATCAGAATGGATCATCATATAGTCTTGTTGTTGAAGTATATAATGATCTCCTGGTCCTGCTCTTTTCACCCAGCATCAGTTCATGTAAGTCTCTCCAGGCCTTTCTGAAATGTTCCGGCTATTCATTTCTTACAGAACAATAATATTCCATGATATTCATATACCACAATTTATTCAGCCATTCTCCAACTGATGAGCACCCACTCAGTTTCCAGTTTTTAGTTACTACAAAAAGGGCCGCCACAAACATTTTGGCACATACAGATCCCTTTCCCTTCTTTAAAATATCTTTGGGATATAAGCCCAGTAGAAACACTGCTGGATCAAAGAGTATGCACAGTTTGATAACTTTTTGAACATAGTTCCAAATTGCTCTCCAGAATGGCTGGATGTGTTCACAATTCCACCAACGATGTATCAGTGTCCCAGTTTTCCCACATCTCCTCCAACATTCCGCATTATTGTTTCCTGTCATCTTAGCCAATCTGAGAGGTGTGTAGTGGTATCTCAGAGTTGTCTTAATTTGCATTTATCTGGTCAATAATGATTTGGAGCATATTTTCATATGGCTTTCCTTATCTTGGTGTACGGTGTTAAGTGTGGGTCAATGCCTAGTTTCTGCATTACTAATTTCCAATTTTCCCAGCAGTTTTTGTCAAACAGTGAGTTCTTATCCCAAAAACTGAGGTCTTTGGGTTTGTCAAACACTAGGTTATTAAAGTTATTAACTATTTTGTCTTGTGAACCTAACCTATTCCACTGATCAACTAATCTATTTCTTAGCCAATACCAAATGGTTTTGGTAACTGCTGCTTTATGATATAATTTTGGATCTGGTACAGCTAGGCCACCTTCATTTGATTTTTTTTTTCATTTATTCCCTTGAAATTCTTGATCTTTTGTTCTTCCATATGAACTTTGTTGTTATTTTTTCTAGGTCATTAAAATAGTTTTTTGGGCATCTGATTGGTGTAGCGCTAAATAAATAGATTAGTTTAGGTATTATTGTCATCTTGATGATATTTGCTCACCCTATCCAACAGCATTTAATATTTTTCCAGTTGGTTAGATCTGACTTTATTTATGTGGAAAGTGTTTTGTAGTTTTGCTCATATAGTTTCTGATTTTCCTTTGCCAGATAGATTCCTAAATTTTTTTTAGATGATTCAACATTAGGAAAACAAAGGATAATTAATTAATGATCTTAAAGACAAAAGCATCTAAATATCACATGATTATTTGGATAGAAGTAGAAAAACATTTTTCATGAAATTTAATACATAATTCTGACCAAATCCCTATACAACACATAAAGGGATCTGTTTCAAAGATCTTTAAGAAGTGCATATTTACAACCACAAGCTAGTATCATATTTAATAGAAAAACATTAGGGGAGGGAAATAAGCATTTATGTAGTATCTACTATGAGCTAGGTGCTTGTAAGCATTTTAACTAATATGATCTCTTTGATAGTCACAACAATCCTGTAAGGTAGATGTTATTGTCATTCCCGTTTTATAGTTGAGAAAACTGGAGCACAGAGAGCTAGGTGAAATACATGGGGTCACATACCTAGTACATGTCTAAGACTGGATTTGAACTTGGATCTTCCTGACTCTAGGTTCGATGCTCTATCCACTGGGCCACCAGCTGCCTTTGAAAGCCTTCCCAATAAATGCAGGAGTAATGCAAGGATGTCTTTCCATTTTGTTTTGATATATTTCTACAAGTAATAGTAACACTTGTGAGACAAGAGAATGGAAGGTATAAAGAGAGGAAAAGAAGTGGCAAAAACCATCCCTGCTTGCTGATAGCATGATGACTTGGAAAATCTTAGCGAACTGGAAAAGAAACTAATTGAGACAATGAGAGTTTTTGTGAAGTGGTGAGATTCAAAAATCAAAAGGAAGGGAAGCATTTATTAAATATCTACTTTGTGCCACCACACTATGCTAATGCTTTATAAATATTATTTCATTTGATCCTCACAACAACTCTAGAAGGTAGGTGTTATTACCGTCTTCTCTTTACAATTGAGGAGACTAAGATAACCAAAGATTAAAAAATTTGCCTGCAGTCACACAGCTAGTGAGTATCTGAGGCTAATTTGAATTCAG
The DNA here is from genome assembly GCF_016432865.1 of Antechinus flavipes. NCBI lineage: Eukaryota > Metazoa > Chordata > Mammalia > Dasyuromorphia > Dasyuridae > Antechinus > Antechinus flavipes. Next base: position 67,181,942 of record NC_067404.1, on the reverse strand, counting down.
GTGAAGACACCAGGCCCCGAGTGCCATCCATGATGCTATCTAGATGCTTTTCTATGTAGCATAACAAAATCCAGGAAGTCATAATGAAAAGACTAATTCTATTCAAAATAATTTTTAAAATGCATAAAACATCTTGATGATAATCTATCAAGACATCTTTAAGGGGTGTAAAGGTAGAATTACAAAAATCTTATCATAAGTAGAAGGTTTTTGATAATAAAAGATAAGTTTTTCTTTCAGGAAGAAACTCAGGGTTATTGAAGGTAATGTACAATTTTCCAAGTACAATCTAGCCTCCTCTCTTCCTCTTGGTAAATTCTGCACATAGCAGTGTTTGTGCAAGGTCAATGTAATAGTGAGCCAACTCTGTAGGATGTTCATCCAAGTGCATATCGTAGTCTGGCCAATAGGCATTCTTCATTTGCTTAGTTTTTCCTGTGTGGATAGTTGAGCCAAACTCTTGTGAGTGATTATAGTCACATATAACATCTGGAGGACCTCACCATCTACTGAGAATCCTTTTTTCACTTGGATGATGAGTTGGATAGCATCCATAAGACTGTCAAGTGTCTTTGGCAAGTATATATCTCTCTGTTTTATGCCTTACATATAGATGGCCTTCTCAAAATGTTACACCCCGTTTTCCAGATGTAGTCTAACTAGGACAAAGTAGAAGACAAGGAGACTGTGACTGTGTGTGTGCATAAGGCAAGAAGGATAAAAATGATGGCAATGGTGGATTGTGTGGGTACATATGGGACAAAAAGGATTGATAAGAACAGATTGTGAGAAAAGGGAATTATGATAATAACTGATTTTCTATAGTTCTAAATGATCTACAAAGAACTTTTGTGAGATGATGAAATTAATTTTTCAGAACAACCCTGTGATTTAAAGCAAGTTTTAGTCTTATTTTACAAATGAAAAAATCAAGGTCAGAGAAGTTATGCCTAACCCATTATCGCAGAGTGATATTGAGTAAATTGAGCACTGCAAGCATAGTCAGAAACACTTGTATTTGACTCTTGCTTCACATATTTGTTAGCTATATGACCTCCATTGGGTTGCTTCTTCTGTAAAATGAAGGAGTTAGGTTTTATACATCAAAGATCCCTTCCAGCTTGGAATTTATAACCCTATGACTAGATTACTTTCTGTATAGCATTTGAATGAATTGGTACTCAGACTGTTCTGAAATTTTGGAACCCATTAAATGAAATTTAAATTGTGGCAAACATATTTCTCTTGTTGATATCATCAGGAAGACAACAATTAAAACAAATTTGAAAAGACATTTATTTAATTTGTGTATAAATTAAAGATATAATTATGATTACTTAAAAGTATATCAATAAGTAAAACTTTTCCATTAAAACATTTCTGAAACAAGATGTGTTCCAGAACTGATCATTACATTTTGGAAACAATGGCATTTTTATCTGTTTCTGACAAGTAGTTCAAAGCTCTCAGTCCACTCCTCCTATTGCTCTGAGCCTTATCCATGCCCTAATATCATGGGGAAGGCCATGGCCTTGTTCCTTGACTTCTGGCCTGGCCCTTAGCCTTACAGAGTTAGAAATTGATTTCTCAGTACACCCAAGGGTGATCAGGTGCTAGGAAATTGATTCACCCTAAGCAAACTCACATGAAAATGTTTTATAAACTAGAAGGTCAATTTATGATTTTTACAGTGGAGCATATCCCCAGTCCTAGGATCAGGAAATCAGATCCCAGAGCAAAAGATTATGTAGTTTATATACAACCATAGCAAAGTAATTGTTCTTAAACTTTTTTTCACTTATGACCCCTTTGCACCCAAGAAATTTTTATTTGACCTTGGGTATATAGGTATATAAAATAGGTATATACATCGAAAATTTACTGACAATAAATCACAGTTCCTTGACCTTTACTTACATTCAGTTACGAGACCCCATATGGGGTCTCAACCCATGGTTTAAGACTCTGGGCTTCAAGGTATGTTTTTATTAAGCTCAGGAAGCTTGAATATACAGCTTTTTGTATCCTAACCATTGGTGCCTAAATAGAATGGCTTATGTACAAATGAAGAACTTTCTTTTCCCTGGACAGGACTGAAACCCATTTTTTCTTCTCAATTCAATTGATTTGAGTTGGAGTCCTTCTAACTGGGAGCATCAGGGAAGGTTTCTTTTAGGAACTAGCCCTTGAACTATGAGAGGACATAGGGATTCCAAGAGGCAAAAAGTGAGGAGAAAGAGCATCTCAGATATGTGACAACCTATGCAAAAGGCTGGAGGTGGGAGATGGATTATCAAGTAGCTTATTTGTGACCTTTTGTCATTCATGCTTGTGATATATTACAATTCTGGATTCACGGATTACAAAATTGGCTGGCCATTTACTGATGAATTTTAAAACAGATACTTTAATCTTAGCAGTGACGTGCCTTCAAGTCACACTAGGCCAGGGCTTCTTCACTATTTTTGTGTTTTGGCCTCCTATGAGGATCTTATTAAGTCTATGAATCCTTTCTCAGACTAAGGTTTATAAATGTATAAAATAAAATTCATGGGATTACAAAGGAAACCAGTCATATTGAAATGCAGTTATCAACTATACACAAAAGTGCATACCCTTTTTGATCCAACAGGCTTCTACTAGGCTTGTATCCCAAAGAGAGCTTAAAGGAGGGAAAGGGACCTATATGTGCATGAATAGTTGTGGCAGCCCTCTTTGTAGAGGCCAGAAACTGGAAACTGAGTGGGTGCTCATCAATTGGAGAATGGCTGAATAAATTGTGGCATATGAATGTTATGGAATATTATTGTTCTGTAAGAAATGACCAGCAGGATGATTTCAGAGAGGCCTGGAGAGACTCACATCAACTGATGCTGAGTGAACTAAGAGAAAATTACACATGGCAACAAGATTATGTGATGATCAGCTGTGATAGACTTGGCTCTTTTTAACATTGAGGTGATTCAGGACATTTCCAATAGACTTGTGATGGAAAGAGCCATCTGCAGATGGCATCCACAGAAAGGACTGTGGGGACTGAGTGTGAATCACAAAATAGTATATATTTTCACTTTTTTGTTGTTGGTTGCTTTTTGTTTTCTTTCTCCTTTTTTCCTTGTTCATCTGATTTTTCTTGTGCAGAATGATTATTATGGAAATATGTGTGGAAGAAATGCATATGTTTAACATATATTGGATTATTTGCCATCTAGGGGAAGAGGTGGGGGGGGAAAGGAGGGAGAAAAAATTTGGAACACAAGGTTTTGCAAGGCTGAATGTTGAAAACTATCTTTGCATGTATTTTAAAAATAAAAAAAAGCTATCATTAAAAAATAAAAAAAAACATATTTACCAAAAACAAAACAAAAAACAGTCATATGTTTCTATACTCATGGCTGCAGCATGACCATAATTGTATTTTGTGGAGTCCTGCAAATAAATATTTGTTTAATATAAAAAAGAAATACAGTTATCAAAATATTCTTATATTATTTTATTTTTCCAAATACATGCAAAGATAGTTTCCAATATTTGCCTTTGCAAAACCTTGCATTCCAATTTTTTCTCCCTTTCCCCACTGTTCCTCAAGACAGCAAGCAATCTGATATAGGTTAAAACATGTGCAATTCTTGTAAACATATTTTCCTATTCATTATGCTGCCTGAGAAAAATCAGATCAAAAAGGAAAAAACATGAGAACAAACACAAGCAAACAGCAACAACAAAAAGGTCAAAGTGCAATGTTGCGATGCACATTCAGTCCCATAGTCTACTCTCTGGATGCAGATGGCTCTCTGAATCTCAAGCCTATTGCAATTGACCTGAATCAACTCATTTTTGAGAAGAACCATGTCCATCACACAGCTGATCATCACATAATCTTATAGTTGCTATATACAATGCTCAGTTTCAAGCCAAAATATTTTTTTAAAGAAATAAGTTCACAAAGAAGGTTGCCCACTATCACCATTACTATTCAATATTGTATTAGAAATGCTAGCTTTAGCAATAAGAGTTGAGAAAGAGATTAAAGGAATAAGAATAGGCAATGAGGAAACCAAATGATCACTCTTTGCTGATGATATGATGGTATACTTAGAGAACCCCAGAGATTCTACTAAAAAGCTATTAGAAATAATCCACACCTTTAGCAAACTTGCAGGATACAAAATAAACCCACATAAGTCATCAGCATTCTTATATATCACTAACAAAATCCAGCATTCAGAGTTACAAAGAGAAATTCCATTTAAAGTAACTGCTGATAGTATAAAATATATGGGAATCTATCTCCAAAGGGAAAGTCAGGAACTATGTGAGCAAAACTACAAAACACTTTCCATACAAATAAAGTCAGATGTAAGCAATTGGAAAAAATATTAAATGTTCTTGGATAGGGCGAGCAAATATAATAAAGATGACAATACTGCGTAAACTAATCTATTTATTTAGTGCCATACCAATCAGACTCCCAAAAAACTATTTTAATGACCTAGAAAAAATAACAACAAAGTTCATATGGAAAAACAAAAGGTCAAGAATTTCAAGGGAATTAATGAAAAAAAGTCAAATGAAAGTGGACTAGCTGTACCAGATCTAAAATTATATTATAAAGCAAAATTATTTGGTATTGACTAAGAAATAGACTCATTGATCAATGGAATAGGTTAGGTTCAAAGGACAAAATAGTCTAACTATAGCAATCTAGTATTTGACAAACCCAACGATCCCAACTTTTGGGATAAGAACTCATTCTTTGACAAAAGTTGCTGGGAAAACTGGAAATTAGTATGGCAGAAACTAGGCATGGACCCACACTTAACACCATACACCGATAAGGTCAAAATGGGTTCATGACCTAGGCATAAAGAACGAGATTATAAATAAATTAGAAGAATATAGTATAGTTTACCTCTCAGACCTGTGGAGGAGGAAGGAACTTGTGACCAAGGAAGAACTAGAGATCATTATTGATCACAAAATAGAAAATTTTGATTATATCAAATTGAAATTTTTGTACAAACAAATGCAGACAAGATTAGAAGGGAAGCAATAAATTGGGAAAATGTTTTTACAGTCAAAGGTTCTGATAAAGGCCTCATTTCTAAAATCTATAGAGAATTGACTCTAATTTATAAGAAATCAAGCCATTCTCCAATTGATAAATGGTCAAAGGATATGAACAGACAATTCTCAGATGAAGACATTGAAACTATTTCTAGCCATATGAAAAGATGCTCCAAGTCATCATTAATCAGAGAAATGCAAATTAAGACAACTCTGAGGTACCACTACACCTCTCAGACTGGCTAGAGTGACAGGAAAAGATAATGCGGAATGTTGGAGGGGATGTGGGAAACCTGGGAACTGATACATTGTTGGTGGAGTTGTGAATACATCCAGCCATTCTGGAGGGCGATTTGAACTATGCTCAAAAAGTTATCAAACTGTGCATACCCTTTGTTCCAGCAGTGTTACTATTAGGCTTATTCCCCAAAGAGATACTAAAGAAGGAAAAGGGACCTGTATGTGCAAGAATGTTTGTGGCAGCCCTTCTTGTAGTGGCCAGAAACTGGAAACTGAGTGGATGCCCATCAATTGGAGAATGGCTGAATAAATTGTGATATATGAATATTATGGAATATTATTGCTCTGTAAGAAATGACCAGCAGGATGATTTCAGAAAGACCTGGAGAGACTTACATGAACTGATGCTGAGTCAAATGAGCAGGACCAGGAGATCATTGTATACTTCAACAACAATAATATATAGGATGATCAAGTCTGATGGACGTGGCCATCTCCAGCAATGAGATGAACCAAATCAGTTCCAATAGAGCAGTAAAGAATTGAACCAGCTATACCCAGCGAAAGAACTCTGGGAAATGAATGTGAACCACTACATAGAATTCTTAATCCCTCTATTTTTGTCCACCTGCATTTGGGATTTCCTTCACATGTTAATTGTACACTATTTCAAAGTCCAATTCTTCTTGTGCAGCAAAATAACTGTATGGACATGTATACATATATTGTATTTAACATATACTTAAACATATTTAACATGTATTGGTCAACTTGCCATCTGGGGGAGGGGGTGGGAGGAAGGAGGGGAAAAATTGGAACAAAAGCAATTATCAATGCTGAAAAATTACCCATGCATATATCTTGTAAATAAAAAGCTATAATAAAAAAATAAAATTAAGAAAAAGAAATAAGTTCACAGACTTCAGTTTAAGGACTCTTATGCTTTTGTGGTTGTAATTCAGTTGTGTCTGACTCTTTGTGACATCTTGAGACATATTGGCCATAGGGCTTTCTTGGCAAAAATACTGGAGTGTTCTTTTCATTTTCTTCTCCAGTTGATCAAGGCAAAAAGAGATTAAGTGACTTGCCCAGCTAGTAAGTGTGTGAAGTCAAATTTGAGCTCAGATCTTCCTGACTCCAGGTCTAGCTCTCAATCCTTTGAACCACCTAGCTATTTCCTATGCTAGAGAATAGATTTATTCTGAGAAGGTTTTCTAAAAATAGCTAATTGCACTTTCTATCGTTTTTGGTTAACTTTGATTACAGAAAGTACTTTAGCAATCGGCCTCTTTCTCTCCATGAACTTTTTGCCTCAGTTTCCAACTTGGGACCTACTGATGAATTCCTTGGACATTTAGCCATTGACTATGGGCCACTTTGAGCTGCCTCCCATTTTCCATAATTTTCATGCTGCTGAGGCAGTTCTGTTCCATTGTACAAATAGCTCTGGAGATCTGGGCTTCCAGGAAACCTTCCCAATAGCAAGGGAACAGGATGGTCTCCCACATTTCACCCAACCCTTTGTGGATAAGAATTTTGCACAGCTGCCCCAAAATTCAACTCACTTCTGCAATATGGTACCGCATATAGAATACTGGGCTAGGAGATGAAGAAATACTACAGGCTCAGTTTAATCATCTCTAAAACGGGGCTACTGAAACATCTATCTCATAAGGTTGTTTTGAGGTAGTAAGATAATAGTTGTTAAGCACTTAGCAAGTCTTAAAGCACAATATAAATGCTAGCTATTATTATCATATTTTATATAAAGTTAGAATAATGTAATTATTTCATGTGTAATTAATATAATTACATGTGGAATTAATTCATGTAAATTAATATTATCTGGTGTTCAGATCACTGGACCTGTAGTCAAGAAAACTTGTTTTCAAATTTCACAGTTGACAGTAAATTCCTTGAGCCTTAGTTTTAGCCTATTTAAATATGAATAGTACCTTTACTAGGGCAGCAAAGTGGTGCTACAGGAGATACAACACTAGGATTGGAATCAAGAAGACTCATCTTCCTGAGTTTAAGTCTGGCCTCAGATACTTTCTAGTTGTGTGACCCTAGGTAAGTCACTTAACCCTGTTTGTCTTAATCTATTGGAGAAGAAAATTGCAAACTACCCCAGTATTTTTGTCAAGAACACTTCCAAATGGGATCATGAAAAAGTCAGTTCTGACTAAAAATGACTGAACAACACTTCCTATATAACACCCACCTTCTAAAACTATTATTAAATGAGATAAAGATTGTGAAACATTTCCTAAATCTTAAAGTTGACCTGGGTTCAAATGCTACCTCCGACATCTATGGGGAACATTGGAGCATTTCAACTCACTGGGTCTCCGGGCAAAATGTCTGAGATCTCTTCTAGATCCGGGATCCTATGATTGGCATAGCCCAGATTTTATTCTTATCTGTGTATTCTCAGAGCATAGCACAGTGCCTGGCCAATGGCAGATTCATAAAAATGCATGGTGAGTAACAGGATGATTATTGCCTCTTCCCAAATGATCTGTAGTGTCTTTATTTAATACATCAATTGCCCCATTGATGAGGGAAATTGTCAGAGGTGCTTAAATTCACTTTCTTTTCACCAAAGATCATTCTTTATAACCTAGAAAATGAGCTAATCAACTATATTTAATAAGAAAATGCTCTGTGGGGTGTAATGTCACTGAGTCACAATGTCATCCACACAGGTTACTATCAATAATTTCTCTTTTTCCTTTTCATCAGAATTGTTTCCCTTTGAATTCCCTTAAGAATTTCTTTCTTAAGAATTTCCTCTCCAGACTCGTCTGACTTCCTCTGGAGAATTTGAGCCCATAGCATCATAACTATCCTTTCTCTGAATCCTTTTAAACTTCCCTGTCTCCAGATATTGGATTCATGTCATACTTCCCTCTTGTTTTCCCTCACAAATTCAAAGATGCAATGATCACTTTGCTTTCTCTCGGTTTCCATTATTCAAGAGACTTCATGGGACTTCATGACTTCTGTGTTGGTGAAAATCATATCCAAAATAGCCTTTCTATTCTTTGGGCGTTGGGAGGATCAAATGATCATTAAGGCAAATCAAGACAGTGTTGGCTGCCCTGTTTTTGACATAAAAAGAGCTCCAGCAAATGCCTCCTGTTGATTCCCCACCCTCCCTCCTCTGGGATCAGAGTCAGTAATAATATAAAAGAAATTGGGTTCAGCTCCATGTTTTCTTGGCCTCTATAGCTTTGGCAAGCAGCTATGGTGAGTGGACTCTCTGGTGTATAGCAGAGCTCAATTCTGTCTTCTTTTAAAAATATAGGATATTATATTCACCAAATTACATTTTATCATCCTTCCTGTCCCATGATGCTCAAGGGCACTGCACATCCCTCTGCAAATGTCATTCCAACAAGAGCCCGGCATGTCCTGCTACAGTTGCTTTTTGACCTCATTATAACAGTGTTGGCACACATTGGTTGTCAAAGTCCTTCGGATGTCCCCTCCAAGCTTTGGGGGAGCTGACTCTTTGGTTGTCTTGGCAACGACCTTATTGTACTTGCACATCAAGTGTTCTTTCCTTGTCTTGACTGATCCCCATTGTTCGGTATTCATGTGGGCTTCTGAAGAGACATAGTCCCCCACCCACCCCAATGAGTCTTGTTTCTGTCTCAGCTCCAAGGACACTTTCTTGTCAGCCCTTACATTCCATGAAGTAAAATATCGTAAAAAAAAAAAAAAGAAAGAAAAAGAACAAGAAAGAAAGAAAGAAAAGAAAAAAAACAAGACTAGAAAGTTCTAACTGTAAGGCTCTGATCTAACCAATACTGCATTTGAAAACTGGAGAGGGATTTTGGTGGAGACCAGATCTTTGTTCCCTTTCCCCTTCCCTGGGAGGTTAGCCACATCATTACTATATTCTATCCATGGAGCAGGCTTGGGCTCTATTTCTCAAATGCTTCACCTGTTTTCTCTTTCTGTCCCAGTGGTCTGCTGTACACTTCAAGGGCAGTTTCACTTCTCTCACCTTTCCTTTATTGATATTTACTCAAAAGGCTTTTCTGTGCTTCTCCCATTCTGATTTTAAATTTGTTTATATTAGTATATCTTTGTAAGACATTATACTACTCCCCCTTTTTAAACATATCCTGTCAAAAGTGATAAATATATTTATATATGTATATATATATAATATATATGCAAATAAACATATATAAATATATACATACACACATACATATGTATGTATGTGGATTATTGAAATTTGGTGATTTGTCAGGCCACCTGATGAGTGTCCTAGTAGAGAATCCATTTGGTTCTGGGATACAAGACCAAAATAGTATAAAAGCAGCAGTCTAGGAGTAAGAATTCTTGGCCTCTACTCTCAGCTCTGATATTAATTCATTGCTTTCCTGTGGGCAAATCATTCTTCCCTAACCCTCAGTTTACTCATGGGTATGTAACGGGAAATAGGCTAATAGGATTATAGTTTTTAAACTGGAAAAGATTTTATAACTTACTTCATTGAAATCTCTTGTTTTATGGATAGGGAAACCATGAACCAGAGAAGCTGGTTAATGGATGGATAACTGACTTGAGGAGCTACAAAACTGGCCTAGTAACACAGCCCAAGTCCCATCATCTCTGAATGCCCTAGGACACCTTTGATGGCTACATTCCTTAATGGCAGGGGAGGTTGCACATTTGTCTTTGTATAGCTAACCTGTGCACAATAATTGGCATACAACAGGTACTTAATAACTGTGAGGATTTATGGGATGTTCAGAGAAGACTGGCATCTCTGAGGTAAGGACTTGCTGAGCTCTTTCCAGGGCTGCTCATCTACCTTTGGTGTCCACCTAGCAATCAACATTCACCTGTGGCTCCGAGAAGTTGTAGCAGGTGCAGCAGCCATACCCCAATAACACTATCTCAGCAGAGGGCTAAACAAGGTTGAGGGTAAACAACAGGCCTCAAATCTATCTACTGGTGAGTCAGAGGGGTGTCTACTCCAGTGGAATTGGCAGATGAGAACAATTTGCTCCAATAGTCATGAAGATAGATGAAGCAAGTATTGTGGAGTGGTTAGAACTTGGTCAGACATCAAAGACACCAAGATCATCCACTGCATCCCAGGCTATATCACCAGTTGTCTTGTCACTGGCCCTTGATGACTCTACAAGTAAGAATGAAACTGATGGCTTTGTGCACCTCTACCTCACTTAAATCCAATCAATGTGTAAGTCAGGCCCACCCTACTATGTCCTCAGTCCCCTTCTGAACTGAGGAAGAACAACAATAATAATAGTGTACTGATTGATTGAGGGGCATGGGCTTAATGACTTTATGTCTCTTCCAACTCTAAATCTATAATGCTCTGATCCTGTGCTATTCACTGGTGAATATAAGAAGAAATGCATTTATGGTAGGGTACTAGCAAATGAGGAGAAGCTGGGGAGGATGCTTGAGGGATGTAGTATATTAGGTGAACCTTGAAGGGAACCCTGAGTTCCAAAAAGCAGAGTTGATCAGGGAGAGCATTATTGCCATAGGGAATACCTTGTTCAAAATCATAGAGGTAGGAGATGGGATGTCATGTGTGGGAAAAAATTATTAGGCTAGTCTGATTGGATCACAAAATATGTGCACAGGAGTAATGTGTTGTCAGGATCCCTAAACATTTCAGTTTCCATTATGTTCCCAAATTATAGATTCATAGTTATCTGAAACTATTTTTTCAAAGCTACATAGGACTCTACCTACTTCCTACAGATAATTAATTCTATACATGTACCACAGGCTGTGTGACAGGCTTTGGTCCCAAATTTGCCTTTTTCAGTTTTCAAGGGATGTTCTAATAGTCTAGAGAGTTCCCAAGGATTTGGAGAATGATGCTGTGGTTTAAAAAGGGTACATATGAAAATAGTGAATGGGAATAAAAGTTGAGTCTTAATATGTTCACTCCTGTGATTGCATCTGTTTGTTCCCATTTATGATAATAGCACTTTTTATGCTGGTTTTCAATCCAAAAGCTCCCAAGACAGTTTTTGATCAGCTCACCTGTATGCCAAAAGCATCTCATCTGCCTAAATGTCCCCAGTCTTGGGATAAATTGTGAGCACTTTTTAATAAGACAGACAGTTCGGGCCAACAATGTATGGCAATTATATCTATTGCCACCTTTGCCGCTCCATTATTGGGTTGTTAGGAAGATCAAGTGAAAGAATAATATATATGTGAAAGAACTGAGCCATTTCCACATGGGAGTGATAATTCCTCTCTCATCTTTTGCCTCTCTGTTGGAACAGGATCTTGGGTCTAAAATAATAGTTAATCATAATTAATAAATAATACTTATTAAAACAACCTCATTGCAGGATTTGCAAAGCACCATACTCAACATAATGCTGTTGAGTAGATAAAGCAAGTATTACTATTACCATTTTGCAAATGAAGATTGCTCACTCTTGGTTCTGCTCCTCTCTGAGAATCCCTCAACTTCCTTTTTGTAACATTTTTCCATTTCATGCCCCTAACGGAGCATAATACCTCTTTCATGTGCCCCCAAAACATAATCAGTTATAAAGTGTGTTTTCTTTATTTCTACATCCATAGTATTTTTTAAATTCATGTCCCCTTATTTCTATTCACATAGCCCTTACCCTAGGTCAAGGTCCCATCATATTTTTAGCTTTCTTTTCTTTTTTTTTAGCTTTCTTTAGCTTTCATATTTTAATAGCTTTCTAATTGGCCTTTCTGCTTCAGACATGTTACCTTGTTAATTTAACCACCACAGAACTACCTAAGTGGTTTTCCTATAACACAAGTCTGATTAAGTTCCTCCCATAAAATCTAGAGGTTCCCTATCAACTCAAGGATCAAATAGGAACTCTTCTCCTTTTAGATATTTAAAGCCCTAAATATTTTGGCACTATTATACCTTTCTAGCCTCATTATATATTACTCCTTTCTACTTAGTCAGTACTCCAGCCAGTTATTTGAATACTGTCTCTCAAATGAGAATGTCAGCTTTTTGAGAACTGGAATTATGGTTTTGTCTTTCTTTGTATCCCCACCACTTGTTTTCATTATGTCCGACATGTGGAAGTCATGGTTTCCTTCTACATATAGCTCAAGTCACACTCATGGCATGACTTTCCCAAGTTTGTGGGCTCCCTTCAGATGGCATATATTTACATTTGTATTTTGGACTTGATTATATATGCCATGTACTACAATATATTCTTTGAGTTGTAGGGATGATTATGCTTTTGTCTTTCTACATCTAATTCTTAACATAGTTTCTTATGTATAGTAGGTGCTTAATAAATGCTTAATTGACTGATCTTTGAGTGCATTTTTATTGCCTTTTCATTGAATATCTCCTTGAAACAAAGAAAACCAGTTAGCATCCCCACGGTAAGAAAGATATAGTTTTAGTTACAGGCCCAGCCCTGCCTTCTGGTACCGAGAGAGTAAGTATGCCTTCCAGGTCTGGTACAGATTTTTTTTTTGTGGCTGCTGATCCTACATCTGACCAGCATCTTGTCAGTGACATTAGGCACTTTTTTCTTTCCTTTGGGCAATCTTTCTAGTCATATGTTCAGATTGACCTACTCAACTTGGCCAAGTGACATACACACACACACACACACACACACACACACACACACACACACACACACACACACACAGAAGACCAAAGGAGCTCTGCCAGAAATTCTTCACTCATTTCTACAGAAGCACAACTGCCTTCATTAGAGTTAATGCTGGCTCAATGAAATATCAAGGATTGAAGAAGTTAATAGTTAACAACCACCTGTGACAGTCAGCACACATTCTGAGCCTGGGAGTAGTGGCTTGAGCCCTGTCACTTTGTGCTTGAGTGACTGCACTGGCAGAAACTAAGAAACAAACATTTGTCCTGTTCCAGCATTTGCCACTTATTATGGAAATCCCTTTGAACTAGCACTCAACTAAAACCTTCAGGGAACTTGGAAATCAGAGAAATTTTGTTACTGCTTTGTTAAAATGCATGTCGTTATAGTTAACTGAAGTTCACAGCTTCTCTGATACTCCTTTTTTCTTTGTATATTGACATGTCTGTATTTGTTTCTCTTGTGAATACCTAGTTATGTCCATGTTGGCCACCTTACTAAAATGTCGATCCTTTGAGGCCAGGGACTCATTATTTTGTCTCTGTCTCCCCCTCGCTTAGCATAAGACCTGACACATACATCCTAGACACTCAATACATGCCTGTTGACTGATTGGTTGTGTTAATAATAAAAATATTTTCAACTAAAAATAATGAGTAAAGGGAAAGACAAAGAAGCGTATAATCACTATTGGTCTCTTGGTGAAATCACATGTCATAAAGGGATCTTCCTTGTTCTGGACAAAGAGTTATCATAAGAGTCTCCTAAAATAGATTGCTTTTTTGGAACTTTTTCAATGATCTCAGAAGCAGCTGAAATTAATTAATCAACAAACATGTATGACCACTCCCACTATGTGCCAAGTACTGAAGATGCCAAAAGGCAAATGAAATTGTTCCTGCCCTCAAGGAGTTGGGGAAATGTGTGCATATAAAAATAGGGACCAAAAGAACATGTAACGTGGTACGGGACGAGGGAAGCCTCTAGAAAAAGGGCTTTTTCCCTTTTCTATTCCATGGACCCCTCCGACAGGCTAACAGCCTGTGGACCCTGTCTCAGAATAATGTTTTTAAATATGTTGAATAAAGTCCAGAGAATTACAAAGAAAATCACTGACATTGAAATAGAGTTAACAAAATATGTTTTAGAACTCCAAATTCATGGGTCTCCTGAAGTCTGGCCTTTTAAGATCTTGGCATTTATGAACTCCAGATTAAGAACTCCTCAATCTACCCCCCTTGCAGTATCAGAAAGGGTTTCAGCTAGAAGCCCTGACAATGAATTTGTTTGAACAGTGAAAACCATTAAGGCAGATTCAAGTGGGTTAGAACTCAGTGAAATTGGATAGGCAGTAGAGCCTATACTTCCATTCCACATTCCATCTCAAGCTACCTATCAGACAGTAACTATTAGCTACTGTCATGAGTACCTTCTGATTCTGTAATTTTAAAAATATTTCACAGTTTATGTTTCAATTATCTTCTTCATAAAAGGATTAGCATTTTTCAAAATTGTATGGTCTTAATAATTTGCATTGGTCATAAATGTGTTACAACTCTCATTTTCTGACCTGAATCAGGTTGTCCTTTATGGACCTTTTCCCCCTCATCTATAAAATGAGGAGGTAGATGAGATGATCTCTAAGGTCCCTCCTAACCCCTACGATGCACAAATTCTAAGATTCTGTTGCCAGGAGAACACAGCTTCAATTTCATACAAGAGTCAATGAGAAAAATTGAGTTTGTTATTATAGAACATTGCTTTGCATTCAAAATTCTGGCCTCATGGGCAGAACTAGTAGCCGAGAGGCAGATATAAGGAAACATTTTGTCTAAAGGGGCAACAGGCTCCCTGACTGCAAAGCTAACGGGCTTCTGGTCATGCGAGGTCTTGACATCAAGTCTGGTTGCCCGATCCTTGGGAATTTTTGCAAAAGGGTTACTTGTTCATATGTGGGTTGTTCAAGATAGCTCCGGAACTTCCTTCTGACTCTGAGGTTCTGGGATTCTGAGATTTCAAGTAGGAAACTGTGCTGAATTTCTAAGGATACATGCAATTTTGGGAAGAAACATCTCTTTTTTTGCACATGTAAGTTTCAGAAGTTTGATCATTTGTATTTCCTAATCTTGGAAATATTCCTAAAATTTTCCACATTTTCTTATTTTGCCATGTGAAGTCTGCTACCCAGCTAGAAGTCCAGATTCTATTAGTTAGCTTGACTTTATTTTACCTTTAATTTAACCTTATACAGCTTATAAAGTGCTCCCTAATGATATCTACACAAAGATATTCAAGACACTTAGCAAGAATTTAATAAAGAAAACTACTTGCTTTCCTCTAGCAAAGGTCATTTGGACCATGTAGAGTATTCAAAAGAGATGCATTTGAAAGTGGCTGCAAGCAATTCACAACCTATGAATATTTAATACCTGTGTACTCTAGTGTTTGTTAGACATTCAGAGAACTAAGAACAACAGTCTATAAATTTATTCAGTAAAATCTATGCAAAAGTTTATTAATGGCTTCACCAAAAATGACCCAAGAAGACAGAGTTAGTTATGTAACCTCTAAAGCTTACTTGGCTTTGGGAAGTAAGAATGAGATGGTAAGGAAGAGCACTTTGAAGAGACATTTCCATCCAAGCCCCAAACGCTCCTTGAATGGTATATGAATCATGGTCTTAGGTCTCTGGTATCTTTTTGAACTACATTAAAAAAAACAGAGTCCTAAAATCTGATAGAGTTTAGTCATGTGGACCAATTGAGTAGGTGCAGATGGGGCCCAATCCCAAAGGAGATGTTTGTTCCTAAAGTGGTTCTCTGCAGTGCCCCAGCCACACATATATCCTTTCTTTTAGCTCTTGGGTGCATACCTGGACTTGATAGGAGAGAAATGTGTGAAGATGCTATCACATGCTATTTGGACTGATGGATGAAAAAACATAGATGTTATCCCTATTAATATAAACTTACAGTTAAAACACGATCTCAAAATCTTCCTCCCCTTCCTCTCCACCCCCTCCATGCCCCATCACATTGTTTGTGAATCATGATCTGAAATGATAGATTCATTTTTCATTGCTAGACCTGTCGTGCAGAATTGTTCCATGTTCATCCGTAATAGTTAAATGACATGATCGTCTCAGGACATGTTCAACCCCCTCTCCCCTAACCATTTCTGAATTTAAACACATCTCATGTTCCGCTCTTTTGATGGGTTACACAGCTGTTTCCTTTGCTTTTCATATCCTTAGCTTATTTTAACCCCAGATTGATCACTTCAAATACCCAATTATGGAGAAAATTAATCTATGAGGCCCCAGTGCGGAAAAACCTCAGGTAGAGTATATAAGAGACAAATGATTAAATAATTATATTACATGGCATTATTGAACTAAAAACAAAGATGAATGAATAATCCAAATATATGTAGGTGTGCTACCATCTATCTAGCTACCCATCCATTTATCTATCTAGAATGAATGTACCAAAAAATGACCCTTGGAAGAGAAAGCAAATTTTAAAAACAATACAGCCATCCCAGGGATGCCACTATTTCTGATTTCTCATCCTTCATTAAGATGGCAAAGGAAGGTTTCAGCCTTAGATACAGCATGCAATAGTAAAAATAATTCTAGATTAAAATCAAGAGAACTGGATTATAGTGCTAGTACTCTCACAAGAGAGCTCAATTCAGTGCTGGAGCACAGTACCTGGCACATAGTAGGTGCTTAATAAATATTTGTGGATTGATTATTTGATTAAGTTGTTTGATCTCTCCAGATTTGGGTTCATCCATCCAATGATGGATAGATGGAAATCAAAGATAAGTGCAACAATAATTGCAATTTATGTATCAACAACTCTTACAGAAGCAAAAATAAATAGGTAAACTAGATAGTCTATAATATGCCTTCCAGCTCTAACATTCTGAGTATGATACACCTGATATATAATAATATACTAACAGTATACTTTGGGCTATGACTTGTCTTGTGATATGCGTGAACCGTTATGAAGATGATCCGTGTTATAATGAATTTACATTGTGATTGGTTCCTTAACAAGAATTCCCCTTCAATGCTACCTGATGACATGGAGTATATCTGAAAGTGATACCAGTGAAGTATAAGCACGAGAAGCTTCTATCCTGAACAGTGAGAGGTGAAAGAAATTAATATTTGTATAGCAACTACTATGTGCCCCTCACTGTGCTAAGTACTTTATGAATATTATCTCATTCAATCATCGCAACAATCCTAGTTGAGGAGACTGAGGCAAACAAAGATTAAGTGACTTGCTCAGAATTACACAATCAGTAAAAGATGCCTCATTTGAACTCAGGTCTTACTGACTCCCGGCCCAGGTCTCTATTCACTGTATCACCTTAGCTGGGAATAGACCAAGTGACAGACTTTGCTGGCTGTATGAAAAGCACCTGACCCACCTAAACAGGTTTACCAGCAGCAGATTGGCAGGATAGGTTATGAGTCCTTTGACCATAGCAATTCAGAAAACAAAAGAAAAATATATAGTCCACCTCATCTACTTCTGCAATGGAGGCTTTAGAGTAAAAGAAAAGGCATATGAAATGTATTAAAAATCACTCAACTCTTTGAAACTCCACAAACATTAAACTACAGTTACTGTAATGGCGATTTATTTCAATAACCTAGAACTTAACGTACTTTTGGAAGAGGTGAACCACATTATCACTGTTCTCATTATGAATGAAATCAGATGAAGAGAAGTTGTAGTTGTAAGGAAATATGGCTTCCAGATTCTACTTGGAATGGTGAACAGAAGCATGAGTTGATTTGGATTTGCTATGTGTACAAATTATCAAGAAATATTGTTTTATGTGACAATTTGGTCAATTAGCCTCATAGTATCCATAAGGAACACAAGCTAAAAGGTCAACAGAAATATAATTGCAACCTATGTGCCAACAACTCTTGTTGGATAAAAGAGAAAGTAATTCTGTAAAGATTTTCACAAGATTCTCTAAACCAGGTCAATTTACACCTTGATCCTCAGCAATTTTGATATGTAAGTAGTTATAGAGAGAACTATGAAAAAATGTGTAATAAAAGATGATTCAAGATTAAGAAAAGAAAAATGCCCCCAAAGCTCAACAACTACTTGAAAACATCACATATATTCATTACAAATTCATTCTTCAAGAAGAGTTAGAAGGTGATGGGAAGGATGAATATTGAATGAAATCAAATGAAATGCAATTGATCATATCCTAGCAAATATGAAATTCTAAATAACTATGTATAACTAGACTAATTTTGTTTGAATGGCAATCAGATTCAACCTGACCTGTGTGAACAAATTATTTTGGAAAAAAAAGTAAAATCAACTCAAAATCACCATGCTCTAAAAAACTTCATCTAGGTGATACAAAACAATCACCATAATGGCAAGGGCTAACATCTAAAGGTAATACTAGTTTAGAATATAGCATCCAAAAAAGAATATATCCTCCACTGCAGAACATTAGGGAAGAGGATTAAGGCAGACTGTGAGCAGTGCCATGTTAAAGAGCAGGAGAAAAGGCTCCAGAAATTTTTGTCCAAATGCAACCAAGCCAGGTCATCCCAAAAGAATTAGGAGGGAGAAGAACTGGAAGAAAGACAACAAAGGGATACAACATAGAACAGAGTAGCCATTTCTGTAGAAATCGAATCAATCTTTATCAGTGATGGTGGTACAGCAATAACTGTTGGACTTTGACACTTCAGTACCTAATGTGTGATATAAGTATATCCAAATGGGACTTAAGAAGACAAAGGTGAAAAGAACAACTAGACCAAACTAAGTACTCAAAGAAGAAATCAAAATGGATGGCACTAAGGGATTGATTGTTTATGATCATTCATTGAGGGGAGACTATCAAAAGAGCAAAAACGATAATGAAAACAAAATATCCTGGATGATATTATTACAAGAAAAAGGAGACTGAATCCTAAAGTACTAACTCATATGTGTTGAGATTGAAGCCTTTGGTGGAAGGCAGATTAGTATGAAGAAGACATGGTATTGTATTATGGTCTGTGATTATTAATGCCTCCTATGGGGGAAAATGTCCTTTTGATAATGTTGATTGCGTTTTGACATGTAAGTTATTGATTAAAATAAAATGGGGGAGAGAGAGACATTAGACTCAGAGGAGATAGAGCGAGAGGAAGGGGGGAGGAAAAAGAAGAGAAGGGAGCAGGGAGGAAGGAACACCTATTATCTATACATGCTATTTACATCCCCTACAAGTAGAGGTACCTAGGTGGCACAATGGTTAGCTCTCTTGGCCTGGAACCAGGAAAAACTGAGTTCAAATCTAGCTCAAACTCTAATTGTGTAACTCTGGACAAGTCACTTAACTAATCTTTGCCTTAGTTTTTTCAACGATAAAATGGGGATAATAATAATAATACTCTCCTGCTTTTGATGATCAAGTGATACAATGTTTGTAAAGTACTTAGCACAGTGCCTGGAACAGAGTTGTTGCTTATATTAATATTATTGGGCATAGAAGATAATATCAAGGAAATATATGGTGGGGAAAGAAGATGGGCCAGTCATGTAACAAGAGAAAAAGTTAACAAAGAGGCAACTTGAATATTAGTATCCATGAAATCTTAAAAACATTAAGAAAATGCAAAAGTAGTTCCTTTCCTAAGGAGTTGACATTCTAATGTAGGATACAACATGTATGTATGAGATACATATGTATAAGAAAGTAAGAAAGGTGTGGAACTGGGAGATAGTCCCCTGTGTGCAAAGAGTAGTAGGTAGGCCGACGACTTGTCTGCAAGCAGACTGGAAAGATAGGAAGAGACCCAGCTTGAGAAGAGTTTAAATACCAGAAGAGTCAGTATTTACTTTTAGAGATAATTTGGAGCCACTGCAATCTATTGAGGAGGGTACTGATTTGGGCATACTTCTAAAAATTAATTTGACAGAAATGTGGAGGACTTATTGGAAAGGGGAGAGATGAAGCAGGAGGCCAATTAAAAGGCAAGAAGTGATGAGGGCTTGAACTACCATGGCTGCTGTGTGAAGAAAATGAAGGAAACATACATGAGAAGTTATTAAGGGAGAAAAAAACAAGATTTGGCAATGGATTGGATTTGTGATATGAACAAGTGTGAGAAATCAAGTATGATAACAATTGTAAAGCTGAGTGACTGAGGTCAGTAGTTTCCTTAACAGTAATAATGAGGTTTTGAAGAGGTATGACTTGGCTGGGATGGAAGATTTTGTTTTGTGCATGTGGAGTTTAAAATGCATACAGGACATCAAGTTCAAAATGTCCAATAGAAGGTTGGTTTCTTTCCCATTAAGATCTTTAACCTTGGGGAAAAAGAGGGGAAAATGGGCTTTGCTTCAGTAGAGTAGCAAAATGGCATTTAGAGTAAGATTTGCGGGACATTTAGCTAGCATCCCAGCCAGGAACTAAACATCATGACTTCAGAGGCCCCATTATGGACTCAGAGAAAGACTTTCTGGACATTTAGCTAGCCTCTTAACCAAAAACTATATAATTCCCATTCTGGGTGCCAGTCATGTCCCTGAATTACATTATAATGGTCATACATTCACCAATCCTCCAACTTAAGGAAGAAGAGAACTCTACCTTTGGAGATACAGATTGGAGGTGTTACTGGGGAAGTTCCTTCCTGCCTCCAAGAGGGATTTTTGCACAATTTTCTCTCTTCTTTAAAACCAACTTTATCCTATGAATCTAAGTCACTTCTCCATCATTAGTATAAAGGTTCTGGCCTCTTTCTAGGGGGAATTTGCCCATTATGTTAATGCAATGTGCTGCACACACAAAGTACGCTAAGATTTGTCCCCTGACAAATTTGAAGCTTTAGAAAGATCAGTTAATTCTGAAAATGAAATTAAGATATACTTAACTTTTCAAATTCACTATGGTGTAATCAGACTGAAGAAGTAGAAAGGCAATGTTGCTCAGTAGGTTATAAATTCTATTTCAGCCACCAATTTGGCTGTCACTTTCTTGCTTGTGACCCTACAGTGACTTGCTATTAGCCTCTATATTGGAACCAAATTCCTCACCCTCAGCCTCAGGGATATTCATCAGACTGCCCTGGACTACCTGTCATCATGAGTTTATAATAGCTCATTCTCTTCATTCAGGGAGAACTAAGTGCAATGAAAATAACTTATTCATCAACATGTTTGCTTTTATTCAAATATATAAAGGCTGGATCAGGCCACCAAAACTCTCTGCCTCTTAGGGCTACTACCATTATTGTCACACACTAGAGGCCTTTTTGGAGTCTTGCATTATACTTACACTATGGTAAGAGTTTGATGAGGAGGGCAAATTAGTAGGGATCAGTTTCAATGTGAGAATTCCATTTGATTAGCACCTGTTGTTATCTAGGAGCACGGCCCTGATATATATATATATATATATATATATATATATATATATATATATATAGATAGATAGATAGATAGATAGATAGATAGATAGATATAGATATAGATAGATATAGATATATAGATATATAGATATATAGATATAGATAGATAGATAGTTTCTTTCAGCCCTGAAACTCAGTGCTTCCTTGAATTCAATCTTTGATTTAGGACCAATAGGTGACAATATAGGAGGAAACAGGTAAGGGGAGGAAAACAGGAGGTACAAAGCTCTAGAATATAGGATAGTACCACAGGCCCAGTAATATATCATAGTGAAAGGCCTTGGCAGCCACGGGCAGCATGAGTTCTCTAATTACCTCACTTAAATCTAGGTTTGCCTCAGTTTCATCATTTGTAAAATAAGGATTATAATGGCACCTACTTCTAGGGTTGTTGTGAGGTTCAAATAAGATAACTGTAAATCACTTAGAATAGTGTCTGCCACATAGTAGGCACCTAATTAATGTTAGTTTTTGTTGCTATTGTAGTGATGACTGTGATGAGGATGGTGGTGGTGCGATGATGATTACTTCAATAGTGGGCCCTGAAATGGGAGTAAATGTGAAACTATAAACACATCTAGCCTTGGGCCATCTACTTAGCTCTTGCCTACTTACAATTAGGAAAGGCAAATGTGTCTATTTGTGCAGCACCGAGTCAGGACTTTTTGTCCTGTCAAGTGCTTTTTGATGGTGATAGACTGTGCTACAAACTGAACCTCTATTTCTGCTTTTTTAAAAACTACCTCATGGCCTCCCTGTGTTCCTAAGAACTGGAGACTCCAGAGGGAATTAACAAGAGCATTTTGATGGGATCAGGGTATGCAGTCACAAAATAATGTTGATCAGTATCTCTTGCTTGCCATAGGTAAATTTTTGCCTCTGCTGCTAAGTAGAGGATTGAGATTGGATCCTGACATGGTTAAGATCCTATGATGTTTATCATTAAAGTAAATGATTTTCAGACACATTCAAATATTGGACAATTTGGTGGAGTCTAGCCATATAACTGGATCTATAATTCTTGATGATTTGGGTTGTCTATTCACTTACAAATCAATGTGGGGAAGTGGAAGAGCCTTGAAATGTGCCACATACTAAGCTGCATAAACATTAGACTGATGAGCTTATTTCTCTGGCCTCAGTTTTGACATTTGTCAGCTGATAATACCATCTGGCCTACCTTCCCCTTGGGACAGTAAGACTCAAATGAGCTAATGTTCAATAAAAATCTGTATAGCACTATACAAGGGAATAATGATGATATTATTGTGGAGGATGATTAAGTAGCTTGACTCCTTCGTCAATGAATCATTGAATAGAATGAGAACGAGTAGTCATAATGCTGAGTAGATAAGGTCTCTGTCCATTATTATTGACATTAGTTCAGGGTTTCTTATTTGGGATCTGTGAACTTGCATTTTATTTTCCTATTTGCTTAACTTTTTCAATAAATAAAATAACATTTCAATAAAATTCAAATAAAATTTTAATCCCAAATATTTTAATTTATACATTTATATATTATTCTGAGAAGAGATTAGTTGGTTTCATTGGGGTTCCAAGATACAAAAAAGGTAAAGATAACTATTCTAGTTGAAATTTTGACTGAATACTGAATTCATCTATTTTTTTAGAATCATAGAATCAAAAAGTGGAAGAAGGCCCCTGAGACCATCTAGTCCAACTAAGATGTAAGAATTTCTTCTCCAACACCCATGATTATTGATTAGTCTCCACTTGAAGGCCTCCAGTGAGGAGAAACCTATAACTTTTGCAAGCACTTAATAGTTTAGCATGGAATGTTAGGAAACTTTGTATTAGAGTTAGCCAAGTATAAATTAGAAGTAGCCTATTTGTACCTTACACACATTAATTCTAGTTCTAACTTCTGGAGTCAAGAGAAATAAGTGGAATCTGTCTTTAGTACATATTTTACCACCATGATTCAGCTGTTATCTTCTCGCCTTGGGACTTCCCTCAATATGAAGCTTTCTTATCCTGGAACATCTCTCTGAAATACAAGGCCCTTCTCCTATTGTTGAGTTCTTTAGAGGACCACCATTTTGGGGACCTTATCTCATTTCTTTCCTGAACGTGCTCCTGAGTTCTCCAGATTTCACCACTGTGTTTCTCAAAGGGAACCTTCTCCTTGTTCCCTCAACCCCTTCTTAGTGGTATGTTATTTTCCATTATTATAATGTCAGCTCCTTAAGGGCAGAGGCTATCATTCTTTTTACTTGTTTTCATATCCCCAGCACTTAGAACAGTAGTCGGCACATAATAAATGATTAATAAATGCTTGTTGCTTTCCTTCATGGGTCATGTTCTGCACATTCAGAGTCTTCTATAAAATTAAGACAATGAAAGTGGGAATGTGGTCACTTACTGAAACACAAAAAAGATTTTCTATGTTATTGAGGGGTAGGGCTGGAAGAGGAAGGCACATTTCCATGGCTGCCCGCTTTATTAATTGAAAAGCTCCCCTGGTTAACAAAAATATTTCATGCTAAACTGGAGACCAGGATCAGCATAATAAAATAAATGAAACAAGATTTGAAGGGATTGAAAGCAACAGTGTTGTTGTAGATAGTAAAAATGGAATTAAAGTAAGTTTTCACTCCCATTTCATAGAGGCAGAATGTTTTAATATTAAATCCTTTCATGTCCAACAAGCTATTGCCCAAGATAAGGATGATTACATGCTTTCTGTTTGATAGGAATTATGATTAATTATTTAAAATGGTCTCAGTGGTTTGGCTTAGCCTGAGGTGAGGTTAGCCTGTTTACTACTTGACACAGAGTTTCTAGTTTTAAAAGGGTAACCTTTGAAATAAGAATTAACTTTTCAAAGAAAGCATTATTTTCCAAAGGCATGTTTTTCAGAAATTTCCAGGACATATGGAATAAGCATGTTTAATATCTTTTATGGATGTAAAAATTTTTAAAAATCTTCCCCAAAACAACCTGTTATCTTGTACCTTTGATGAAATTAGCATTATGATGAAAAGCAAAATTCTTATGAATTCTATGAACTGACATATAAAATCTTGACGTAGTTCTATTATTAGTGGTTTTAAGTTTGTTTCTTTCAAATAGATATAATCTCTTTAAGAGTAGTCCTTAAAAACCTCTCTTAGACTACATAATATAGAACCTTAAACACCGTAAGATCTTAATAAACTTTTATTAAATGAATAAATAGAAGATTAGATGGTCTTCAAGGGAAAACCAAGACAACACTGTTTCCCATTGGGGATGTAAAGGTATAGGTATAAGAGTCCAATGGGCCTGGTTGTTACTTGACTGTTATCTAGGAGTCCCTGTGGGGTACACATGTACTTGGTCAAAATAAAATTTTGTTCCTCTAAGGCGATCTCCTAGAAGATAACCATTTCCTCCTCAGTCCAACCTCAGAGGTATTTGATGAGGGAAATAATGCTGGATCTCTGGATTTTAATATACAATTCTTTAGCTACTTTCATCAAGTCCATGGACCAAGTTTCAAGAGATGATGCCATTTGTTCCTATAGTGGCAAAAATGAAGCCTGCCTAGAAATCTTTAGTGACAGTATTTTTAAAAAAATATTACCCTTGGAAGTAAGATAATTTTTTTCTCATTTGGAAAAGAAGGAAGTAGGGATTTCAAGAATGTCTATTTCCAACATTTAGACTGCCATTAAAGAACTTTTGTAATCTATATGTATCTATGTGTATGTATATATGGAAATGTTTACTTGTGCAAAAGTAAGACTTTTGTCTTCATTGCTGGCTACAATAATAAAAGTGAATTAATGCTCTATATCTAGGAACTCTGGCAAACATTAAGGCCATGCTTTTGTATCTGTCCACTTTTTGCAATCTCTTTCATTTCTCTCGATTCACTGAGTACAACTGTATGATCCCACTCTACTTTCAGAAATCTGGTAGAATGTTTGCTATTGCTTTCACTAAAAATAAATTTTTACTTGTACTTAAGCAAAATTGCTTTTCCCCTTCTCCTTTGAGTCAGGAAAAAGCCACTCTCCCTCCAATAGAAGAGACACATGTTTACCACCTGATGAGTATGATATGGGGCCGGGTGTTATGTTATCCTTTGTTACTAATTGCCTAGCTACACTGTAAGCAAAAGAATGAATTAGACTCAGAGACAGTAGTGACTGTGAATGGGCTGTGAATTCCAGTTTCCACCTAGAATTTCCATCTTGCTGTCTACCTTCTTAAAATCCTAAAGGATATAACTCCCCAATCAAGCTGAAGGCATTTCTAAAATAGAGGGAATCATACTACAGATAAGAGGAGAGAATAAAGATTTTTTTTTTTTACATTCGAAGACATTAAGCTTGAAAAGATCCAGAGGGATACAATGATTTCCACTGAAAATCAAACTTCCTCTTCTTTTGCAAGCAGTCAAGGAAATAATCAACAAGGATTTGTTCAGGCCTTCTTTTATGCTAGATATACTGCTAGGCACTAGTGATAGAAATACAAAGGAGACAACTTCTGCTCTCAAGGAGCTTACTTTCTAAAGAGGACAAAGGCCTATCTAAGTATATCATACAAGATAACTCCAAGTAGTTAAATCAAAGGTAGTTTGGGAGGGCAGCTAAGTGGCATACTGGATGGAATAATGGGCCCGTAGGCAGGAAGACTCATCTTCATGAGTTTCAATCTGGCCTCCGATACTTATTTGCTCTATGAGCCTGGGCAAGTCGTTTAATCCCATTCATCTCAGTTTCCTTATTTGTAAAACGAGCCAGAGAAGGAAACAGCAAACTATTCCAGTGTCTTTGCCAAGAAACCCCCAAATAGGGTCACAAAGATTTGGACAGGACTGAACAACAACAGTTTGGGAGGGGGTGTTAGCAGTTGGGGAGATCAGGGACACCTTCATGTAGAAGGTTTTGTTTGAGCTGTGTCTTAAAGGAAAAGATGGACTTTATGAGGAGCAGAAGAGGAGAGAATATGTTGCAGAGATGTGTGGGATGCTCCCCAAGGCATGAAGATGGGAGATGGAGATGAATATGTGATGAATATTATGAGTCAGGGGAGCAAGATCTAGTTCAAAATAAAAACGTGACAAATTCACAATGGCCGTTCTCTTTGGCAAAATGTAGGTTTATTTAGGAGAAGAGGTTACAGATAAAATAAGAGGTAAAATAGGCACTAGGAATGCAAATATAAAAAAGAGTTGGGAGAGCAATAGGGTTACCAAGAAAAGGAATTTGGAAGAATCCATTAAAGGAATATGCCATGAGGTATGAGATGCCATCGAGTGACAGGGTGAATCCATAAAGGAGTTTAGCAGACTAATCAAAGTTAGCTATAGAATGGAGAAAGATGCCATTATAAGGAGAAGAAAAAGAGTACCTCATAGTGGGCTTAGTGCTAGAAAGAACTTATCAAAGATCTTCATCACATGCAGATCTTTTATGGGGGAAAATACAGTCTTGGGGGCTTCTAGGGGAAATCGGGGCAGTAAAGGCAAGGAAGTCAGAGGTATCAAAGAGTTAGATGGAATGCACCCAGCAGACCGGGTCCTAGACCTTTGTAAAGATGATAATCGATATCTCAAAGGTTGGTTAAAGATGCACAGAAGTTGGGGGATAGACAATGGAAGTTGATAGAGTTCCATCCTCCCGAACACTTCTACAAACGGGATAGTCTGGGAATTGGTTGTGCCTGATAATAGCTGGTTGGGCTTCTTCCTGAAAAGGGAGGAGAGTCAGTCCACATCAAAGAGAGTGAATGGATTACAGAGTGTGGTAGGAGAAGTAATTGTGTAAGGAGGTCAGAAAGGTAGGTTGGGGCTATGTTGTAAGGAGTTTTGATTTGAATAGAATGACCCTATGAGCTGCTGAGGGAATGGAGCCTGGTTATTGATCTTCATGGACTTTATATTTTCCCCTGGGAAGAATGGAGTAAGAATCTGGAAGTTGGGCCAGTCTGTTGGGGAAGAGGCAGGGCTGCCCTTTGATACAAAAGTGGAGATGGTTTTGGAATGGAGGGAGTCATTGGCAAATAATAACAATGATGAAACAAACAGAGCATCAATCATATCTTTAATTAAAGAAGAAAAATGCTTGAAGTAGTGAATTTATCTTTTTTTAATAAGAAAAGAACATGATTTTGAACTAAAAGTAATAGAACTAATCCAAAGGCAGAAAAAAAGTTTTTCTTTTTTAACAAATAATGTCATAATGGGTAGAGTCTTAGATTTGAATATGGCTTCAGACACTTACTATGTAGAATGGAGAAAATTATATCATCTACCTCACAGGCTTATTGTGAGGGTTAATGGATATAACATACTTAACAACATTTCACAATCTTGAAGGGCTCCATAAATAGTATTGTAATTAATGTTGTTGTGATACAGGGAAAAGGAAATAACAGAACCAGGCTGGATATAACAATAATAACATTTCTCTATCACTTTTAAGTTAAGAAGAGATTTATTAATTCAAAGAATTTAAAGTTGCAAATGGCTTTTGAGACATTCCTTTCTATACAATTCATTTTACAAATGATGAAATGGAGGCCATGAGTGATTAAAGAACTTATCTAAGATCATACTCTTTCCACCACATCATATGAATTCATTCATTTTATCTTCACAAAATTCTTGTGAATTGGGTAGGACAAATATTTGACAGATGGAGAAAGTGAGTTAAACCCAAGTTAAGTGACTTATCCAAGCTAGTAAATAACAGTTCCAAGACTGAAGTCACTCACTTCGGACTCCAAGCCTCGCACTTTTTCTACTACAGAGCCTAGTAATAAAGAAGGTCTCAGAAAAAGATGGGTTTCAAAGTACTTCCATGTAATTGGCTGAAAGTTTAAGACTTCTATCAGACCCAGACATCTGGTCAAGTTGATTAGTGCTTAAAAAAACATCAACTAAACATCCCTCTGACAAGAAACACTGCTAGCATGTAATCAAGACAATAATGAGTGATTTATTTGTTCACTTGTCCTCAGGTCTACCCATCATTACATGTTCATTAAGTAATAATTGTCATTGATTGACAGGCCTGCATATGGATGATGGTAAGAGTAACAGGGCTATTAAGCCTTCACTGGGTAGAACAAGTATCCACCACAACCAATAAGGTAGATTAATGAGAAGAATTAAACCAAGGATAGTTACATTATGGACCATTTCCTTTCTTCTCATTTTATTTATGATGACTGTCAAATGTACAATATGAGAGAGACCTTCAAAAAGGAGAAGGATAATAACATAAGCTAGACCCTGAGTTGATACAGGTGTGACACAAATGCTCTGACCCTTAGCAAAAAAATATGATAATTTATTAAGGAGTTGCTAAATGGGTTAGGATTTCTAATACCTGTTGTGGTTCACTTTGGCTACTCACTTTGTAACTCTAGTATACAGATCCCATAACATTCCCTGTTGGTTGTTCTTAAGTCCATAGTACCTGAGTGATAGTCATCTATCTAAATCCACCACTTATGAGCTCCCATTTCTACTACATCGTCTGATGAAAATAGAATAACATGTGGCTTCCTAGTAAGAGCAAAGGATATTTACACAAAATAGAAAGCAACATTTGGCAGATATTTCAATCAAGCAGTAAATACTTTCTCCATCTATTTTCCAAAGTTAAGAATCTTTTCCTCATCTCATCTCTTCAAAACAAGAAGCAAGATATAGCAGCTAAACACTATGTTTGCATATAGTGATCATTTAATATATGCTCATTCATTCATTAATGTATTAATCTTAGAGGCTGGCATTCTTAGAAGCTGCCCTGGATGAATCTTGCTTTCATTTATGTTCCTCTTGCTAGTTTTTCTCCATGTCATTTCAGAGAAGAGTAAGAAAATGATTAGGGATTTTCTTTCTCCATTCTCAAAAAACCCCTGATTTGATCCATCCATCCCCAACTATTGTCCCATATCTCTCTTCCCTCTTGGAGAAGGCAGGGGACATTTCCTCTCATCTCTCTCCAGACTGGCTTCTCATATCATCATTCAGCTGAAACGGCTCTCTTCCAAGTCACTAAAGATTTCTTAATAGCCCAATACAATGGCTTTTTCTCATTCCTCATCCTTCTTGATGTATCTTCTGATACTATCAATCACCCCTTTCTCCTGGTGTTTCTCAGAGCTCAGTTTTTTCTCTAGGTTTTTTCTCTTCTTCCTCTCGTCTACATCACTTGGCAATTTCATCCTATCTGACAGATTCAATTATCATTTCTATTTTGACGGTTCTCAAATCTCATCCAGCGCTAATATCTTTCCTGATTTCCAGTCTCCTCTACGCAATTGCCTATTAGACATCTTGAACTAGATGTTCAATGGACATCTTAAACTTTACATGTCCCAAAATGAGCTTCTTATCTTTTCCTCTAAGACCTCTCCTTTTTCTATGACTGTTGAGGGTGCTGCCATGCTCCCTGTCACTGGGCCTTAAAACCTAAGTTTTATTTTTGATTCCTCATTCTCTCACCCACAGCCCCCATTTTCAATCTCTTGTGAAGTCCTGTCTATCCTTTCTTTGTAACACCTCTCAAATATGCCATCTTCTCTCCTGTAGCATTCTCACTGTCCTGGTGCATTTCATCATCACTTGCTTATAGTATTACCATAGCCTGGTGGTCAATCTCCCTGCTTTTCTCCCCTTCCCCTATTCTAGTTCATCATCTACTCACATATCCTAAAGCACAAGTTTGCCTTGGTAATCTCTTCCCTCACTCTAGTTCAATATATTCCAATGGCTGGCTATTACTTCCAAATAAAAAGGCTCTTTTTGGTTTTTAAAGCTTTTTATAATCTGGACGCTTCCTATATTTTTAGGATTCTTACACCCTACTTTCTCCATCCCACCTACTCCACCCATATTCTGCAGTTGAGTGACACAGGTCTCCTTCATATAAGACAGTCCATATCCTGGCTCTAGGAATTTGTACTGGCTGTCCTCTTCATCCATCTTCTGTCTTCCCTGGGATCTTTCAGGCCTATGCTAAAATTCCACCATCTACAGGAAGCTTTTTCTATTCTCTCTTCCCTCTGCTCAGTACCGTCAATTTTACCTGTATAAATCTTGTTAGTGCCTTGTTGTTTGCATATTATCTTTTTCCTCCCCCCATCAAACTGTGAGCTCTACGAGGGCATTTTTGTCTTTTTTTTTTATTCTCAATGCTTATCACAGTATCTGGCATACATTATATGCTTAATGAATGCTTGTTGATTGACAACTTGGCAATCAGAGAAACATAGATGCATCATTGTCTGGAAAAAGTAGGTTCTCAGCATGGACATCTGCAAAGCATTGTGAAAAATTCTGTTGTTTCTTTGAGGGAACTGGAAGGGAACATTTGACTGTAAGCTCCTTGGGAGCAAAAACTATCTTTTTTTCTTAATTTTATCTCCAGTGCTCAGTGTAGTTATTGGCACATAGCAGTGAATCAAACACCTTTGTTGCTTCTACCAGGCTATACATGAATTGGCACAGTGTTCTCTGCCCCTGTTTTAACTCAAGATCCAAAACTCCAAAAAAGAATCAGTGCTCTATCATAGACTGAGGAGAAAAACCTGTTAAACTTTGTAGGGTCAAGGATTTAAGACCAGAAGGGACCTCCAAAGCTATCGAGTCCAACCCTGTCCATCTTCCATTTAGAAACTAAAACCTTATCAAATGATTTGCTGTATAACCCCAAGAAAATAAGTGTATAAGCTGGGCTTTGAACCTGGTGCTTTCCCTCACTCCCACCTTCCTGAAAACCTAGACTACATTTCACGGAAGTAGAAGCAAATGGGATGGCATTGTTGATAGACTTAAGGACCAGACTGAAAGAATGTTAAACTTCTCTACCATAATATGACAGAGTAGTGGCCCTCAAGTTTTACCCATACCTGAAAAGGCATTCCTTTATTTCCTCCCAGCCCTGGTTCCCTCTTTGGGTCAGGATGAGACAAATTGTTTCAAATGAACTTGTACGTCTGGTAAAAGCAGTCTGATGTGTTTCCTACAAGGTAGCATCTGGAGTCCCGAGAGTCTGGATTCAAACTTTGCCTTTGACACTTAATACTTCTGTGACCATGAGAAAGTCATTTAACTTCTCTGAGCCTCAGTTTCCTCATCTTCTACTTGATGACAAAATAAACTTGAAATGGCTCTCGAAGTTTGAGTTATTAAATGAAAAGCAATCTGGTCCATAAAATATATAATTAAAATGTTAAGAAAAAAAGCCAACTATGGAAGGTACTACAAAATTTCTCTTTGGATAAGAGGCAACATAAAGCATATCATAATAAATATGTAATGAGCATCATAGTGTTTCACAGTTTCTCAGCACTACAAAGAAACAGGTAAAACTGCTTGCTTTGTGGCTTCTTCCAGACTATACTTCAATGGGCATGATGCTCCCTGCTTGGTTGGGACCCAGAATGGAAAATACCAGCAAGGTCAAGTACAGGCTAAGGAAAAAGCTTCTTGTACTTTGTTAGATCAAGGATTTAGGACAGCAAAGGACCCTAATGGCCATCAAGTCCAATACCTCTCCCTTTTGGGAATAGAATTATTTTTAGGAGGAAAAACTGGACCCTTTAATTACATTTCCTACACAACTTTATCCAGAACATTGATGCCTGATTTTTCTTTTAAATAGGAAAAAAACATGTTTAGAATAAGATACAATTATGTTATTTGCTCATGCATTTTTAAAAATTAGAGTAAAAGTTAAACTGCTTCCAGAAAATCAATTAAGTTATTTTTAACCCGACCTGAAACACACTTAAGGGTTGTATCTATATTTATATTTTTAACAACTACATTTGGTGCCATTTTTCATAATAAAAAGCAGTTTTGATGGCTCAGATACAGATCTAGAATCAAAATTGTTTTTCTTCATGGTATTCACAATGTCAGTGCATTGCACATAATAAACTCTTAGTAAATGTTTATTGATTTATCAACTGATAGAACATATCAACTGAATGAGCCAAAGTACAGAGGCAGTGTGGTATAGTGGATAGAATCAGGAAGATTTGGAGTTGGGAAGACTTAGTGACAAAGAGAAGTAATGGACAATTTGGGTACTCCACTAGCATCTGACAATGTTGGAAATATAAAGAAGGCTTCTAGCACATTGGGAGACTCTCTGAGGCAAACTGATGAGAGAATGTGGGTAGGAGGCATTGTGATCTGCTTCACTGGAGAGGGCACACAGGAATGAACTCACAGAGGTGTTGGCTCAGGAATCAAATCACAAAGATTCAAATTCCCCTCTGATATTTATTGCCTCTGACAACTGGGAAAAGGCATTTGGCCCCTCTGTTTCCTTGCATAAAAACTGAAAGGGTGGAATTAGACAGCTTCTTGAGGTCCCTTTTAGCTCAAAATCTATGATACTATAAG
This sequence comes from Antechinus flavipes, assembly GCF_016432865.1. Lineage (NCBI taxonomy): Eukaryota > Metazoa > Chordata > Mammalia > Dasyuromorphia > Dasyuridae > Antechinus > Antechinus flavipes. Next base: position 67,149,145 of record NC_067404.1, on the reverse strand, counting down.
GTAGCCAAATTGTAATTCTGTTGAAAGTATAGCCTTTAATGATTTCTGGTAACTTTGAATGAAAAGATATTTTCTAAAAGGTTTTGAAATTGTCAATGCTGAAAAATTACCCATGTATATATCTTGTAAATAAAAAGCTATAATAAAAAAAGTTCCCTCCAAAAAAGAAAAAAATATGTTCTGAATACCAAATGGGATAGCCAATAATGCCTTAAGGCCTGCTAGAACTCCAACAATAATGAGAGCTACTGGGGGCAGAGCCAAGATAGTGGAGAGGAGACACATCTTTTTCTAGGCTCTCCCCAATGACCCTCAAATAAATAGCAATTTAAGTCTCTGAACAGGTTTTGGAGTGACAAAACCCACAAATATTTGGAGTGTAACAAATTTCCAGCAGAAAATAATTTGGAAGATCTTCAGAAAAGGTCTGTTTTAATCGAGCACAGAGGAAGGTGGGTCAAGCACAGGGAGCTGAGAACAGGCACCCCAGCACAGGCTCCCAAGTGGCAGGCAGTACAGAGACTCAGGGCAGTGTGGCATCACCAGAGAATCTACCAGGAGGAATCTATAGCAGTGTTGGCTACTCTGTCCTGGTTGCAAGACAGCAGATCAGCAGATTAGCTGTAAGACATCCAACATGAATATAAAAAGCTATATAAACAGTGAGCCCCTAAACCCAAGTACATGGAAGGGGGTGGGGGAGAGGGGTAGGGGAGCTGGAATGTCTACCTTGTACTGGAAGTTAGTCAACATTGACCTAGCATAGCCATTATCACTTGTAGAAGAGGCTTGGACAATCTCCCTGTTGCTCTAAAAGCAGACCTCAACCTTTAAAAAAAAATGAGCAAAAAATCAAAAAGAACTCTGACCATAAATAGTTTTCATGGAGAAAGAGAAGAACAGATTTCAAACCCTGAGGACACTAAAAGTAGATCATCTCCAGATGAAGCCCCAAAAGGTGATTTGAATTGGTTCCCATCTCACTAGGTTCTCTTGGAAGAATTAAAAAAGGATCTTAAGAGAGAATTAAAAGAAAAATGGGGAAAGGAAATGGCAAGTTTGCAAGAACCTGCAGAAATTATATTAAGAAAACTCCCTACAAAATAGATTTAGTGAAGTGGAAAAAGCATATAAACTCCTTACAAAATAGATTTGACAACATGGAAAAAAACACATCCTTGAAAAACAGAATTTGTGAAAGGATAAAAAAATTATCCATAGAACAAAATAACTCATTTGAAAATTCAACTGGCTAAATATAAAAGGAACTAAAAAAGGTAACTGAAGAAAATAATTCATTAAAAATTGGAACTGAACAAATGGAAATGGAATGACTCAATGAGACATCAAGAATCAGTAAAACAAAACCAAAAAAATAAAAATGAAAAAAAAAAATAAAAGAAAATATAAAATACCTTGTTGGAAAAACAACTCACCTGGAAAAGAGATTTAGAAGAGACAATCTAAGGATTATTGGACTTCCTGAAAATCATGATGAAAAAAGAGCCTAGACATCATCTTTCAGGAAATCATCAAGGAAAATGACCCTGATGTCCTAGAATCTGATGGTAAAATAGCCATTGAAAGAATTCACTAATCACTTCCTTTAAAAGACCCCAAAATGAAAACTCCAAGAAATATTGTAGCTAAATTTCAGAATTATCAGACCAAGGAAAAAAATGCTTCAGCCAGTAAGAAACAATTCAAATACCAAGAAGCCACAATCAGGATTATCCAAGTCCTAGCAGCTTCTACCTTAATGGATTGAAGGGCCTGGTACCTGATATTCTGAAAGGTAAAGGAACTTGAAAAGCAGCTAAGAATCAACCATGCAGCAAAACTGAGCATTATTTTTCCGGGAAGAAGATGGACATTCAATGCTACAGGTGAATTTCATTTATTTCTGATGAAAAGATGAGAGTTGAAAAATCTGATCCCAAAATACAGAACTCAAGAGAAGCATAAAAAAGTAAAAAGGAAAGAACTCTTGAGAACAGAGAATTCTCTGTTATGAATATCCTTAGAGAGTACAGGTATAGGTAGATTTCACTGTGATAATATATAAGGGAAACTAGAGATAGGGGATTGTACTGGAAAAAGAGAAAAATGGAGGTAATATGAGGGAAATTATATCTCATGAAGAGGCAAAGAAGACTTATTATAACTGAAGGAAAGTAGGGAATGGGATGCACATTATGTGAATCTTACTCTCATCATATTTGGCTCAAAGAGAGAATATAAAGTATTTTGGTTTCACAGAGCAGCTTGTCTCACCTTATAGAGAAGTGGGGGAGGGGGGGAGGGAAAGGAAAGGGGAAGGCTAATAAAAGGGAAAATAGAAGTAATAAGGGAAAGATATAAGAAAGGGGGAGGGGCTGTAAAAGGGGAGGGCTGTTTTAAGGAAGTGGTAACCAGAAGTAAAATAGTGTGGAGGAGGGAAAGGGGGAAAGGAAAGAGAAAAGCATAACTTGGGATAAATAAGATGGCGGGAAATTAGTCATTTTAATTGTGAATGGGAATGGGATTAACTCTCCCATAAAACAGAAGCAGATAGATTAAAAGGCAGAATCCTACAATATATTGTTTATAAGAATCACATTTCAAGCAGAGGGATATATACAAAGTAAAAGTAAAAGGCTAGAGCAGAATCTATTATGCTTCAGGTAAGTTAAAAAAATTAGAGGTGGCATTCCTGCTCTCAGATTAAGCAAAAGCAAAAATAGATCTAATTAAAAGAGATAAGGAAGGAAATTATATCTTGCTAAAGGGTACCATAGATAATGAAGCTATATCAGTACCAAACATATATGCGCCAAGTGATATAGGATCCAAATTCCTAAAGCAGAAGTTAAGGTAGCTGCAAGAAGAATTAGACAGCAAAACTATACTAGTGAGGAAATCTCAACTTTTCTCTCTCAGAACTAGATAAATTGAACCACAAAGTAAATAAAAAAGAAGTTAAGGAGGTAAATAGAATTTTAGAAAAAGTTAGGTATGATAAATCTTTGGAGAAAATTGAATGGAGACAGAAAGGAACATACTGTTTTCTTGGCAGTTCATGGAACCTAGACAAAATTGACCAAATATTAGGGCATAAAGACCTCAAAAGCAAATGCAGAGCCCTTTTTATAGTGGCTAGAAATTGGAAAATGAATGGATACCCATCAATTAGAGAATGGCTGGGTAAATTGTGGTATATGCATGTTATGGAATATTATTGTTCTGTAAGAAATGATCAGCAGGATGAATAAAGAGAGGCTTGGAGAGAATTTAGGCTAAGTGAAATGAGCAGAACTAGGAGATCATTATACACTTCAACAATACTATATGAGGATCAATTCTGATGGAAGTGGCTATCTTCAATAATGAGAGGATCCAAATCAGTTCCAATTGATCAGTAATGAACAGAACTAGCTACACCCAGTGAAAGAACACTGAGAAATGAGGGTGGACTACAACATAGCATTTACACTCTTTCTGTTATTGTTTGCTTGCATTTTTGTTTTTCTTCCCAGGTTATTTTTTACCTTCCTTCTAAATCCAATTTTTCTTGCATATCAAGACAACTATATGTATAAATATGTATACATATATTGTATTTAACATATACTTTAACATATTTAACACGTGTAGGACTACTTGCCATCTAGGGGAGGGGGGGTGGAGAAAAGGAGGGGAAAAGTTGGAACAGAAGTTTTTGCAAGGGTCAGTATTGAAAAATTACCCATGCTTATGTTTTGCCAATAACAAGCTATAATAAAAAACCAAAAACAAATGCAGAAAGGCAGAATTAGTAAATGCATTTTTTTCAGATCATGATGCAATAAAAATTACATGCAATAAAAGGCCAGGGGAAAATAGACCAAAAATTAATTGGAAACTAAGTGATCTAATCCTAAAGAATGAGTGGGTGAAACAACAAATCATAGACACAATTGATAATTTTATCCAAGAGAACAACAATAATGAGACAACATACCAAAATTTGTGGAATGCAGCCAAAGCGGTTATTAGGGGAAATTTTCTATCTCTAGATACTTATTTGCATAAAATAGAGAAAGAGAAGAACAATAAATTGGGCTTACAACTACAAAAAGCTAGAAAAAGACCAAATTTAAAACCCCCAATTAAATACCAAATTTGAAATTCTGAAAATAAAGGGGAAGATTAATAAAATTGAAAGTAAGAAACCTATTGAATTAATAAATAAAACTAAGATAGTTTTATGAAAAAACCAACAAAATAGATATAACTTTAGTTTGATTTGAAAAAGAAAAGAGAATCAAATTGTCTCAAAAATGAAAAGGGAGAAGTTTACATTAATGAAGAGGAAATAAGAGCAATAATTAGAAGTTATTTTGCCCAACTTTAGGTCAATAAATTTGATAATCTAAGTGAAATGGAGGAACACCTACAAAAAAATTGCCCAGATTAAGAGAAGAGGAAATAAATTACTTAATCCCATTTTAGAAAAAGAAATAAAACAAGCTATTAATCAACTCCCTCAGAAAAAATCCCCAGGATTTCTTTGACAAAGAGACCTGAGTTTCAATTGATAAATGACGGACAAAAGCAGCTACACCCAAAGAAAGAACACTGGGAAACGAATGTGAACTATCTGCATTTTTGTCTTTCTTCCCGGGTTATTTATACCTTCTGAATCCAATTCTCCCTATGCAACAAGAGAACTGTCCGGTTCTGCAAACATATATTGTATCTAGGATATACTGCAACATATCCAACATATAAAGGACTGCTTGCCATCTAGGGGAGGGGGTGGAGGGAGGGAGGGAAAAAAAATTGGAACAGAAACAAGTGTCAATATAAAGTAATTATTAAATAAAAATTTAAAAAAGAAAAAAAAAAAAGAAAAAATCCCCAGGACCAGATGGATTTAGAGGTGAATTCCCCCAAATATTTAAGGAACAATTAACTCCAATGCTATGCAAACCATTTGAAAAAAATTAGGGAAAGGAGTCCTACCAAATTCCTTTTATGACACAGATATGGCACTGATACCTAAACCAGGTAAGGTCAAAACAGAGAAAGAAAATCATACATCAATTTTGCTAATGAATACTGATGCCAAAATCTTAAATAAAATAATAGCAAAGAGATTACAGAAAGTCATCCCCAGGATAATACACTAAGATCAAGTAGGATTTATACCAGGAATGTAGGGCTGGTTCACTATTAAGAAAACAATGAGCATAATTGACTATATTAATAACCAAACTAACAAAAATCATATGATTATCTAAATAGATGCAAAAATAGCATTTCATTCCTGTTAAAAACACTAGAGAGTATAGAAATAAATGGAGGTTTCCTTAAAATGATCTATTTAAATCTACTTAAAACCATCAGTCAGCATCATATGTAATTGTGGACAAACTAGAACCATTCCCAATAAGATCAGGAATGAAACAAAGTTGCCCACTATCACCATTACTATTCAGTATTGTATTAGAAATGTTAGCTTTGGAAATAAGAGAAGAAAAAGAGATTAAAGGAATTAGGGTAGGTAATGAGAAAACCAAATTATCACTCTTTGCAGATGATATGATGGTACACTTAGAGAACCCTAGAGAACCAACTAAAAAATTACTAGAAACAATTCACAACTTTTGCAGAGTTGTGGGATACAAAATAAATCCACATAAATCATCAGCATTTTTCTATATTACCAACAAAGTCCAGCAGCAAGAGATACAAAAAGAAATTCTATTTTAAATAACTATAGATAATATAAAATATCTAGGCAAATACCTGCCAAGGCAAAGTCAGGAACTATATGAACACAACTACAAAACACTTTCCACACAAATAAAGTCAGATCAAATAAATTGGAAAAATATCAAGTGTTCATAGTTAGGCTGAGAGAATATAATAAAAACAACAACACTACATAAATTAATCTACTTATTTAGTGCCTTACCAATCAAACTTCCAAGAAATTATTTTTCAGATCTAGAAAAAATAATAACAAAGTTCATCTGGAAGAATAAAAGGTCAAGAATTTCAAGGGAATTAATTTAAAAAACCTGCCAATGGAGGTGGCCTACCTGTGCCAGACCTAAAAGTATATTATAAAGTAGTGGTCATAAACCATTTGGTAATGGCTAAGAAATAGACTAGTTGATCAGTGGAATATGTTAGGTTCACAGCACAAAATAGTCAATGACAATAGTAATCTAGTGTTTGACACACCCAAAAGTCCCAGCTTTTGGGATAAGAAGTCACTATTTGACAAAAACTGCTAGGAAAACTGAAAACTAATATGGAAGAAGCTAGGCATTGACCCACACCTAACACCATATAACAAGATAAGATTGGAATGGGTTCATGATTTAGACATAAAGAGTGATAGTATAAACACATTAGAAGAACAAAGAAAAATTTACCACTCAAATCCGTAGAAAAGGAAGGAATCTGTGACCAAAAAAGAACTGGAGCCCATTACTGAACACAAAATAGATAATTTTGATTATATTAAATTAAATTTTTTTGTAGAAACAAAACTAATGCAGATAAGATTAGAAGGGAAGCAATACATTGGGAAAACATTTTTACCTTTAAGGGTTCTGATAAAGGCCTCATTTCTAAAATGTATAGGGAACTGACTCAAATTTATAAGAATTCAAGCCATTCTCCAATTAATAAATGGTCAAAGGATACGAACAATTTTCAGATGATGTAACCAAAACCATTTCTAGTCATATGAAAAGGTGCTTTAAATCAGTATTGATCAGAGAAATGCAAATTAAGACAACTCTGAGCTACTGCTACACAACTCTCAGATTGGCTAAGATGACAGGAAAAGATAATGACAAATTTTGGAGGGGATGTGGGAAAAGTGAGACACTAATACATTGTTGGTGGAATTGTGAACTGATCCAACCACTCTGGAGAGCAATTTGGAACTATGCCCAAAGTGTATCAAACCGTGCATACCCTTTAATCCCGCAGTGTTTTTACTGGGCTTATATCCCAAAATGATCTTAAAGGAGGATAAGAGACCCACATGGGCAAAAATGTTTGTGGCAGCCCTTTTTGTAGTGGCAAGAAACTGGAAATTGAGTAGCTGCCCATAAGTTGGGGAATGGCTGAATAAGTTATGGTATATGAATATAATGGAATATTATTGTTCTGTAAGAAATGATCAGCAGCATGATTTCAGAGAGGCCTGGAGAGACTTACATGAATTGATGCTAAGTGAAGTGAGCAGAACCAGGAGATCATTGTACACAGCAACAACAAGTTTATATGATAATCAATTCTGATGGATGTGGATCTATTCAACAATGAAATGATTCAATCAGTTCCAATGATCTTGTGATGATAAGAGCCATCTACACCCAGAAAGAGTTCTGTGGGAATTGAGTGTGGACCACAACATAGCATTCTCACTTCTTTTGTTGTTGTTTGCTTGCATCTTGTTTTCTTTCTCATTTTGTTTCCTTTCTGATCTGATTTATATTTATATAAATACGTATGCCTATATTGGATTCACATATATTTTTATTAGATTTAACATATATTGGATTACATGCCATCTAGGGGAGGTGGTGGGAGGAGGGGAAGAAAAAATGGAACACAAGGGTTTGCAAGAGTCAATGATGAAAAATCATCCTTGCATATGTTTTGAAAATAAAAAGCTTCAATAAAAAAAGAAAAGAAATTTCTCAATATTAAAAAAAAGACCTGAAACAGTGCCTTGCATGTAAAAAACCCCATTTTCTCCCCATAGATTTAGAACCAGAAGGGAATTGGGTTTTTAGATAGTTCAGTTTTCTTATTTGACAGATGGGGAAACTGAGACCCATGTAGGGGACATTACTTTTTGGAGTCACACAGACTGAGTAGCAAAACTGGGATTTTAATCTGGTCCTCTGAATGCCAATCTAATGTTCTTTGCACTGTGTGACACTTTCTACTGCTGGGGAGGTTCTTTATCTGATAATAGCAAGGTCAGGAGAGGATTTCTCATAGTGAGGACTCCCTGAGTATAGATAGGCCATCTGTGATGGTGAGAAGTACAAGGACTCTGGAATTTGAGACTGTGGGGATTAGTGGGACAAAGCTTCCAATTGATTCCAGAATCAGATAGTACCTACCTACAAGCTTTGCTGGGACTATCAAATGAGATAATGTATGTCAATATACTCAAAACGTTTTAATTATTAATATGAGACCCATACACATGAAGGCAATAGATTAGAAGGTATATATATATATATATATATAATATATATATATAATATATATATATATATATATATATATATATGTTTATTTATTTATTTTTTGCTAAGGCAATTGGGGTTAAGTGACTTGCCCAGGATCACACAGCTAGGAAGTGTTAAGTGTCTGAGATGACATTTGAACTCAGGTCTTCCTTACTTCAGGGCTGGTGTTCTATCCACTGCACCACCTAGCTGCCCTGATTGCAAGGACCATATCCTTTTTTTTGATAACACCAAATTATGGAGCTTCCTTAGCCTAGAAATTTGAGCTGAATATAGACTGAATCATGGTAGAAAAGGCACAGCTTACTCCCTATCACTGCTGTTTGTGTTGTCTGAAAGAAATGATTTGTCATTTCAAATCAGTCTTCTTTAGCTAAGTGAATAAATATTGTTGATTAATCTGGAACTCAGTAAAAAGAATTTATATGTCTTCTAATATCACCTTTTCTCTGTATTTTCCGGCTTGACTCTGTCTCAATTCAATAAATATCTATTAGGCAGCTACTATGTGCCATGTACTGTGCTAAGTGCTGGAGATTTAAAGACAAAAAATAATAGTTTTTGCCTTCAAGAATGTTTCATTCTGAAGGAATACGGACACATATAAGAAATACAAGGTAATCCGAGGTGGCTTAATTAATCTCAAGCCAGAACTGTGTGGAAGGGATTCATATGAAATGAATGTGGTGAGGTAGGTTGAAGCAGAGGCCTTTAAATGCCAGGATGAAGAGGTTCTTTTTTTAAAATCTCAGAGCTACTACAGAGTCCCTGAAGCATCTTAAGTAGGTTATGATCAGAGCCATTCCTTACATAGATGATTTCAGTAGTTGTGTGGTAGATGGATTAGAGAGGAGGAAAGTTGGAATCAGGGAGACCAATCAGGAATGATTCACTAGTCTATAGCAGAGGTAATGAAAGGATGAAGTAGGACACTGGCTGTGCAAATGGAAAAATGGGGCTGTTGAGAAAAGGATGCTGTGAAGGGAGAATTGGATGTAGGAAGGTAAGTGAGAAGAAGGAATCAAGGATGGCTCTGATGGTGTGAACCCAGGTGACAGATCAGTATGATTTAATTCACCATGTAATTTGTAAGCCTTCCTTTCAGATAGCTGTGCCTCCATAATGCCCATATCGGGCTGGAGCGTGAAGCAAAGGAAAGTGGGTCCTCATTTTTCCTTTACTACCTTGTTTAAAGAGCATGTTTGACTTCTATTAATTCAGAAAATTTTGAACTTTCAGAAAAAGATATTTGTGGGCTAATGTAGTAAGACTATTGGTACAAAAACACCCCCTTCCCCAAATCTGTGAAGCACTTCCACTAGAACATATATAATCCAGGGGAAAATGAACTCTGGCTTAAAGAACCCAGCTGACCAAAAGGGAACTCACAGCTCCTGCTTTGATCAGTCCTTTTATCAATCACCAAAACCATTTCTTAAGTGTGTTTTGCACATGGAGCATTTTATCAAGGTAGAGGGGAAAGTGAGATTTTAAACAAGACATCATCTTAACCTTCACTGAGCTTAGTCTAGTGCATCAATAATATATTAACACAAATAATGTTCAATATTACAGACCATCTTGGCGTGCAAACAGGACAGAAGAAGTGAGGACAAACATCAGTGTCCTGGCAGGTGCCTACTTCAGTTCAATGCAATTGGGATCAAGTGGGGATGGGATATAAATTATTTTTGACTTGATTAGCCACCGTGTGATAAAAGCAGGCTATCTTTAGGGAAGTGGATCTATAACTCCCTACTTCTCCTGATTTGTTTTAAATTTAGGATGATATCCATCAGAATTACTTAATTGGAAAGAAACGACTGTGAAAAGAACTGAGAGCCATGACAAAGATGGGCACAATAGAGGCAGTCAAGAAAGGGCTGTTACTAAGGGGCTTGTCAATACCAAGACAATAGAGCTACTCAAGGACAAGAAATTGGAAATGGTGAGGAAGAATCAAAAACAAATACAAATTCATCCCAAATTGAAGCACTTACTTTCTGCTAAAACCTAAAGTCTATTTCCCCCAGAAAATGTAGGGTTTAAAAACTAAAGCCTAGAAGCATCTATAGTGTGAGCAAAAGTCAGTGTCATGTTCCTCATTGAAAATTATGCTTATTTTAAGAGGACAAGACTCCACAAATGAGGCAAGATGTCCCCTTGGGAGATTGGAAAGCTGCACTGTTAACAAGTGGCAGGTAGGTAGAACTGTAGCAGGGAGATAATGGGATCTGGAGACTGCAATTGACTGAATTCAGATCCCATCTCAGACCAAGTCACTTAACTCTTTTTGCCTTAGTTTCCTCATCTGTAAAATGAGCTGGAAAAGGAAATGGCCAACCACTCTGGGACCTTTACTAAAAGAAACTCCAAATGGAGTCATGAAGAATTGGATTTGACTGAAATGGTTGAAAAACTGTAAATAAGAAAGGCAATTTTTATGTAGGAAGGACAATATGGCCATTTCCATTATGGATGTGTACCTGGCAAGGACTATAGAGAAAATTCTCAAGCTAACATCATTTAAATAGGGAGCAACTATCAATACTTTCATGACCAATGAGGGACAGATTTAAACTTCTGTTATTTCAAAGTACCTCTTAATAGAAACTGAGTTTCCTTGTTTATTAATTTATATATAATTTCTTATGATAAAAATGTTTATTGCCAGTGAGGGGAAAAAGGGGGTAGGGTCCTGCAATTTACAGATTCTCAGAGCTGAAAGTGCTCCCAATGGACATGCAATCCAGCCCTGATATGAAGCTCGTTTTCAGTTTGTCCAGATGCTGAATCTGCTGCAATAGGGAACATTGATAGAAAATAATTGCTAGAGACTTGGAATAAGTGGATTTGTGTTCACGTCTGGAGTTTGCTATTATCTGACCTTGGGAAAGTTGTTTTTCCTCTCTAGACCTCAGTTTCCTCCTCTGTAAAGGGAAGAAAGTTTAGCTAATTGACTTCTAATGCCTCTTTCAGTATTTACTCAGCCATCCTTATGAACTTACTACTGTAATTACCCATCATGCTTTTGGCACATTTCATTGCTGGGAAGCCTTTCTTTTACTTTAAATGGAAATCTGCGTCCATTTACCTTCTATATTCTACTTCCAGTCCTGTTTATTGGAACCAAGCAGAAAAAAATCTAATCCCTATCCACATTTTAATGAACAAAATGTGGAAATACACTCTTAGTCATTATCACAGAATCACAGGTTTCAGATACGTCAGGGTGTGACTTTAAGCTAATGAGTAATTTTTCCCCCTCATAATAACCTTACAAACCAGACTTTAATTACAGACATTAGCCCAGGTTGCAAGGCATATAGAACCTTCACATTAGTGAACTTACCTACCTATGTAGATTTTTTGTTTGTTTGTTTCCCATGCAACAGAAGCTATAATGTATTACAGAAAGATGGCAGGATAGTTCTGGGACCTACCTTGCATCCTGACCTTTGTCTTACCACCTTCACTCCTACAATAAGAAATCGAATTTTCATTTTTTTTCAGTAGTACCAAATACTGGAGAGTAAGTTTAAGGTCTTTGAGGACAAAGATGCTTTTCTTTTTCTCTGCGTCCCTAGCATCTCTGAGAAGCTTCATCCTCAGTGTAAATTGAATTGAATGGGAGCTGGGTTTGTTGGTATTGATATTCATGCTTACCAGGCTGTATTTGCAAGCTGCCTGAGCAGGATGAAGGTGGCATTCTATGGTTGCTCCAGAGAATAAAGCTAACTGACTCACACAGGAACCACACTCACAATCCTATCCTCATTAATTCCAGATCCTAATCAAGTTGAGTAAGCCAATGATGGGTAATGCATTAATTTTCAAGCCAACAATATTCCTCTCAGCTCTAGTTTTAAAAACACGGTGTTTAGTTCTTAAATTCTGGCTACAATGCTCAACTGCATAAATGCCAGTGGGGAGTTACCCTGTTTGCTTTTCATTTTCTGTGAAAGAGGCATAGAGTGGCTTCAGCATATTTACATTATCTTTGCCTGAGCTTAGAGGATCTCTTGCTCCTGGGCTCAAATTTGCATTTGGCCAAACAAGTTATTTCAACTTCTTCAAAAAACTGTGTGAAGTTCCCTTTTCAACTGAATCATCAGTCCGAGACAGATAATTTTCAGGGTATCTGCTAGTACCACATTGAGATGCCTATTACAGAACTATACAGCTTCCCACAAAGAAAACCTAGATATAAATCTACATTATATCATAATTATATTTACTGTAAGTCCTTGAGGGCAGAGACTCATTTCTTTTTATTTAAAAAATTTTTTTTTCATTTAACCAAAAACATGTTTTCTCTCCTGCCCATCCATTGGAGAGAAAAAAAAAAAACCAAAACCTTGTAACAAATAAGTATAGTCAAACAAAACAAATTCTCACATTGACCTTGTCCAAAAAATCCATGTCTCACTCTGGACCCATAGTCCATCACCTCTGTCAGAACCATTTTGCTCTGGCACTTGAATCCTCAGCACTTAGCAGCATGACATGCAACAAAAGAGGTTGGAGGTGTTAAATAAGTGACTTTTTTTCATTGAAAATGAATCCTGTGCAACTGTCTTTGGTGTACATTCAGCTAAAAACTGAATGAACTCAACTCCAACTAATATCTGTCGAACTTCTAGAGGCAAGCATTTATAACATTTATACTGGCCATGAAGGTTTGAGAAGCACTTTACAAATATTGTCTTGCTAGATCCTCACAACCCTATAAAACAGGTGAGATTATTATCTTAATTTTTTAGTTGACATAATTAAATCTGGGAGAAGTTAAATGACTTTCCCAGGATCACACGGTGAACAGTGGAGGCAGGTTCAGAACTCAGATATTCCCAGCACTTCACTCATTTAACTGCCTGCTTGGATCTATAATTTTCTTTTCTTCCATATTTATTTATTTAAAATTAAATACAAGAGAAGAAAAAAAAACAAAGGAGTTTGTTTTCAAGGTTCTTTGTTGGCCTGAAGTATCTGAGATAGAATAAGAATGGGTTTTCTATGCTCAAGGTATTTAGTGCAATAGAGGATAAAAGACAGACGGAACACAGCATAATACAAAATGAAAATATGACAGTTTTTAATTCAGGGAATTTAACATAGCCTCATTTCTCATCACTGTTTCCAAACTCCACACGTTCCCCTAGAATGATCACAAGCTTTTTCACTTTCTTTTCCACTGAGAGTCACAACTGGGTTTCGGCCTCTTCTCTACAGAAATGAAATATCATTTGTTGCCTAACAAACTGGTGATGTCAGACATATGGTTATTTTTCCTGCTAAACTTCTTTCTTTTCTCTCTAGTCCCAGGTCTCCTGCAATCAATCTTTAATAAAAAGGGAAATGTCTGTTGTTGATTTTTATAGACTGAAAGGTTAAGACAACACTTATCAAAAGAAGAAGACAGGATAAAAAAACAACCAATAGACCCTAGTGCTTCCAGTGGGAAATGGAAGCAGGTTAATAAAGTGGTCTGATTGCAGGCATCTTCTAATCCTGTTGATACCTGCCATAGCCTAGTGTTTAAAAAAAGTGGTAATTATTATTATAGGTCATAAAAACATCTCAGGGTTGATAACAGTAGTGATCTTCAATTGATTGCCATGAACTGACTACAGCAGAACTAAAATCTGTTATCTGACCCATGACCACTGTAAAGCTATGTGAGATGTGAAATATATACTAGGTTAAAAGAGGGCCCTTATCACAGGAGCTATTTGGCCAGAGATTTTCTTTTTAAAACATTTTTGACTGCTCCATTGAAAGGGATTTTTGAAAATAATGTTCAGGTCAATGAAAAATACTGAATTTCTGTTGATTCTTGCATGGATTTGGATAATTTGATATATTTCATTATGAAAGTTTAGAGTTCAAGGGCTTTTGTCATCTGACTCCAAAATCCCCATACTTCTGAACCAGCCCAATTTTTCAGCTCAAAGAAGCAGATTCTTCATTTCTTTTCTGATATCATATCTTCTATTTTTTATTCTTTTAACATGGTATTTTGATCTTTGCTCTCCCAAGTCAACTGTGGGACTATGTAGAAAGTTGCTTAAGCAAAGCTATTCACATGGGTAACACATTGTTGCTTGTATTTCTTGAAGGGAACATCTACATGGATGAAATCGCAAATCACATTGAGGGCTTTTTGTCATCTTTCTTTATTCTTACCTTGCATTAGGCCAAAATAACTGAGTACATATCTTTAATAACAATTCTCCGAAGGGGGTTTACAAGCTTTAGATACTGCCAAAGGGGCCCATGACAAAGAAAAATGAGGAATCCCTAGACTATGGAGTTTCTAAGGGCTCCCTCAATTCTAAATCCTTTGTTTTCTTTCCGTTGACAAAAACTGACCATTCATCTGAATGGAATTAACTCCTCTCTCTCCTTCTCCCCTCAAATCCCTACCATACTAGGCCATTCTGATACTTAGGCAGATTTCTTTTGCTGCTGCTGCTGCTGCTGTTGCTGACATCACTCTAAATCTGCCTCTTTGCGACTTGGCCCCAAGCCCTCCTAGTCCTGCCTTCTTGGATAAAACTGACAAGTAAAATCTCTCTTCTATATATGAAAAGATAGAAGCAATCAGAAATGAGGGGAAAGATCTAACTTGTTTCATGATATCAGTTTATTTATGTACACTAATGATTGTAACTCAAGTTAGGAGGGGGAAAGGAGACAAGAAGCAGATATAAGTTTTTCTAGCCGAACAAAGAATAAAACAGCTCTGAAAATGATTTTTTCCCTTGAAAACTGAAATGAATTTCACAAGAAAGCTTCTCTGTCTAGGTCTGTAGCCTGCAGTCAGGGGTGGGAAAAGGGAGATGCAATTGGAAACCACAATAATTTCAGGAGTCTAGGAGCTAGATCTACCTTTGAAGCTACCATTTCTCTTAGTGATTAGAACCACAGCATATTTGGGGGAGTCGTGGCATTGACTGACAGTAAGTTACCTCAAGCCAAGGATATAGAAACAATGAAATGATTTGATTTCTAAAGGGAGCACATCTTCAGACAGATCAGGGCACTGTAATAACACCAGTTATAAAAAGCATTATGCAGCCAGTTCACTTCTATTTAATTCAAGATCTGACAGCGCAGAGATATTCAAGAGACTCTGCTACCACTGCCCTGGCTGAGAGCAGCTGTGTTTACCGCTGCTAGTTAAATGACAAGCAAACCTCCATCATCAACTTCTGAACCACATTCCTTTCATCCAAATGGCTCCTGGAGGTTACCTGAAAAGCAATAATAAACTGGCTTCTGTTTTCTGCTATGCTCTGCTGGACTTCATTGTTATTAGTAGTCTTAGCTTCTCCAGGTTCAGAACCAGAAGGCCTCTAAGATGGTGTGCTTCTATTAAACCCATTTTAGTTCTCTAAAAGATGGCGTTGGGATTCTAAGATGCTACACTGTTAAAACAACACAGAATAAAGTCATTCAAAATGCTAAACCACCAAATGAGGCTTAGAAGAAACAGGGTCCCTATTCTTCATGTCCCCATTCCAGGTTTCCTTCAAGGATCAGCTCGGGAGCCTTTTCCTATAAGAAGTCTTTGGTTTCCTATTCATTAATAGTGTCTCTTGCCTGAGACCATATATTGCACATGATAGATGATGAGATCCTTCTGATATATGATTAAGTCCATCATCCACAATGGGCTCATAAGGACCATAAACTTCCTCATAGCAAAAACTCTTCTCATTTTAACTTGGCATTCTCATCCATGAGCATAGTGTCTTTCACCAGGTAAGCACTTAACACACATCGAATGCTATCATCACAGACACTTAATAAATACCGCTTTGACTGGATCAGCTGACACTTCAAGGTCATAGCTTCCAGAAGACATTCCATGATATGATATTGAACAAAGTGCTCACCTGGGACAGAGGGACACACCTAGTGTTTTCAAGGAAAATGAGAAATGAGGAACAGCATACCCTTTTGCCCTGCTGACCCTATGGCCTTTTCCATTTCCCACGTCTCAATCTTTCCATATTCTGATATTCAGAGGCAGATAGGTAGCCCATTGGAGAAAATGATGGACTTGAAGTAAGGAAAAGACAAGTTCAAATCCTAATATAGACTCTTCACAGCTGGACAAGCCACTGTTCAGAGAAAAGTAACCCCAACTAGAAGAGCAATTTATACAAAGAGAACAACATTAAAGAGAAGTCTGAAAGATTTCTCAACTCTGATCACCACAGAGAAAAACCTCAAGTCTTAAAGAATGAAGGTGAGCCATACCATTCACATTCTGGCAGAGAAGGGATTATTTTTTTTTCAAGTTGCAAACTCTTTATTTTTTATTTTTTTTTGTGGGGGAGTGGGGGGAAATGATATCTTCTTATCCCCATAAAAAAGCTGCCACAAATGTTTTTGTAATAGACATCCTTTTCCTTTTTCTCTGATTTCTGGAGGATAAAAACCTAATGGTAATATTCCTGGATCAAAAAGTATGCAGTTTTGATAGTCCTTTGGTTATAGTTGCAAATTGTTCCCATAGGATGATGGTATCCGTTTATAATGCCACCACAGTGCATTAGAGTCACTATTTTCCCACTTCCCTCCCAGAACTTGTTATTTTTCTTTTCTGTCATGCTAGCAAATCTAAGATGTGCTCTGAGTTAATACCTCAGAGTTGTTCCAATTTGCATTTCTCCAATCAAAAGTGATTTAGAGTCTTTTTCAGATGAGTAGAGATAACTCACCAGAAAACTGCCTATTCATAGCCTTTGATCAGTTATAAAATGGGAAATGACTGTCTTTTTATAAATTTGATTCAGTTCTCTATATTTTGTTGTGGGGATTGACTTCAATATTTTAAAAATATTTATTTTTAATACATATTGCTTGATGAATCACGGTGGGAGAGAAAAATCAGCACAAAAGGGAAAAAGCCATAGGGGAGGAAAAAAAAAACACAGAAAAAAGAAGTGAACATAGCATGTGTTGCTTTACATTCACTCTCTACAATTCTTTTCCCAGATTGAAGTGATGATTTTCAAATGCAGAAAGATACAAAGGCATACATTTTCTACCACTGCCATTGTGAGAATTTATTTTGCCAGATGATACCTGTATTCAATGAAGTCTTTATTTTTATTTTTCGTAGAAGTAAAAGAAAAGTATATGGGGAAGGACAAATTATGAAAAGAAAAAAGTATCATAAAAATAAACAGATATCAATAGAAATAATGTTAAAAATAGAATGTCATATGGTCTGTTTGTCTATATTCATATTTTCAAGTTCATGAGTTGCCCACATCATTTGCTTCAGTTGTTTTTTTCTATTAAACATTTCTCTAAAGTTGAGTGTAATACATATTTCTTCTGGACCAAAGAAATAATAGATTGCCAATAGCTTCTCTGGGGTTTTGTTCCTTTCGATGAAGTCATCAATGCATGTATACAGAGCTCAAAGGCATAACTGGTTCCCTCAAGGATAAAACCCTAAAAGCCTTCTCAAATTTGATGAGTTTTTCCCCCCTTCTTCCAGACATATACAAGATTTCATTCACACATTGTCAAAATGAGTTTGTAAACCATTTATCTGGCCATCAGCTTAGCTCTCAAGTCATTTAATGCTACAAATGATCACAGCAATATCATCTTGAGTTAAAAAAAAAAAGGTGGTATATCCTAATTTTAACTTCTACCTTTTTAGGCTGAAACCATGACCCTCGTTACCTTTGCCTCTCAATTTTCATATGCCTTAGATAACAAATATCGTGTTCTATTTCACTTCTGAACAAAAGGTTTCATTCCATTTGAGAACTTGAATCTTCCCCTTGGTTACCAACAGATTTTCATTGTTTATTAGGTTTTTCTGCAGCAGACCATATCTTCACAGTCATAGTACTAGCTGAAAGATAGAGAGATTGTAATCTCCTACTGTGGTTTTTTTTTGTTTGTTTCTTATTTTTCTATTTTTTGACTCAATAGAGCAAAACTCAGGCTGAATGACTCTTCTTCAGCAAGGTATCTCCCATGGAAAATGCAAAGATCTCACTGCATTCCTTGATAGATACAACCTCAGGAAACTGTTAAAAAATTCTCTGATTTTTGAAGAAGCAAAAGATGGGAAAATAGGGCCACCAAAGGTGTTTGTCTCCATCATAGAGAATTCTTATACTGGATCCCAATGGGAGAGGAATTCATCAGAAAAGGCCACATCCTCAAGATATTCCTACTGGTGGGCAAAATTGTACCAAACCCTAATTTATTTTAGGGGCTTTTTAATGAGGATCCCAACGATTAAAAAGGAGGCAGTCAAAATATCAACAGGGAAACACAATAAAAGACTAAAGAATGCCTGTCAGCCAGATTATGACAGGCAGATAAATGGGTAATCCATTGGGTCAGTTCCCCTAGCTCTATGCATATAACTTGTAACATATACTCCTTGATACCTCAACTTAAAAGCAGATGAATGAGATGGATCATAAAAGTAAAATGGAAGAGAACCACCAGATTGTATTGAAGAAATGAGGCAACAATTCCAATAGTCCAGTACTACTCTGACATAAAACCTGATCTTTTTAATGCCAGTATTTGGGCAGTGACACCAAATGACTCTGAATGATAGAACACTACCCTCTTTGAAAGATCTAATTTGTTAGTGACAAAGGAAGGAAATTGTTGGGGAAATTGCCAGGTCGATGAAAGGAAAAGACTTGTGCTAGATGTAAATGGTCTACAGCATTTTAAGGAAGAAAATAAACATATATTAAGTACCTACTTTGTGTCTTGCACTGTGTTAAGCATTTATAAATATTATATCCCTTCATTCTCACACCAATCCTAAGAGATAGGTGCTATCACAATCTCTATTTTACAGTTGAGAAAACTGTACCAGATAGATTAAGTGACTTGCCCAGAGTCATATAGTTTCTTAAGCCGCATTTGAACTCAGGTCTTCCTGACTCTGGGTTCAGTGTTTTATCCACTATATGACCAAGCTATCTCTATCAATAAGTGACTTGAGCTGAAGAAGTGGCATAAAATATATCCAAGAATTCAGAAAAGGCTATGGCCTAGTTATTTAATGAAGAAACTAATAAATAACAATTGGACAGTCTGATGTCCATGGAATGTTAAAAGATTAATAAAAATAGAATAAGTTACCATTTACATAGTATCTTTAAATTTTGAAAAACAAACTCAGGTAAGTGCTACTATATTCTTCATTTTGATAAATGAGGAAACTGAGTCTGAAAAAATGTACATGACTTGCCTATGATTGCGAGGTTACCTATTTAGTAAGGGGCTAAGGCATCATTTAAATTCAGATCTTCCTGAATCGAATCTAAGGTGGGCTGGACCAATCTTTTATGAAGGATTTACATTATGATGCAGTCAAAGAATTGCAAAGATTGAGAAGATGCAGAAGAATTGTACCTCTGGAAGTTCTGTTCCTATCAGTGAGATTACGAAACTGCCAAAATACTGACCTATGTTGCTGAAGGAGTTTGGATAGGGTCTTGAGAGACAGGTTTGTCTCAAACCTCATCATGTGGAGGTAGGGTAAGGATAGGGTGAGCATTTTGCCAGTGGCTTGACAATGCCTGCACTTTCTGGGAAGACTTGTTTAATGTATGTTTGAAACCTGAGCCCAAGGCGTTAGATATAATTTGTCTCCTGGCCTTCCACACAGTTGGAGGTCAGATGAGTCATTCTCCCATTTCTTAGGACTAAATCAGATAACACAGAAAGGGCCAGAGGGAAATTCTGTACTTTTCTGCATCCAGCAAAGAACAGAATATGTACTGAATGCTGCCAATTTGTCCAGGAAAATCTTACAGAATGGCAATTCACTATAACACCTATAGAACTTTGTGATATATCCCCTTCCTCCTCTCTACTTTCCCTGATTCATCCCAAATGTGAAAATAAATCCTTTAAGCCTGTCTTCCATAACCATATTTTTCCTTTAATCATCAAAAATGGGAAAAATTTTTATGCCTTTTATGCATCACATACTCAAATGACAAACAATATACAAAATTAACTTATCACATCAAAATCAGGAGATTTACAATATCCGGGTTGGACTTAACTGAAATTTCATCGTATTCTTGAATTTGTTGCTCAGAAATGATTTGTGTCTTTTTCAATTATGCCATCCTCTGAGCCAATCAGTATTTCTTCATGGTTTGCTTCACATCTGTTCACTACCATGAGGCTTCTGAGAAGAAGGTAGGAGTATGTTTCAAAACTTCCCTCAAAGAAGATACTGAGGATGGTTCTGGTTGGGGGCAATATGTGCAAAACCAAAGTTCTATGGATCAGACATTACTTGTTTTCTATATGAAATTTCTTTCAAAGTTAGAAAATGTTGGGGGGGGGTCAATAACAAAAGTGATTTTAAGCATGTCTTCAAAATACTTTATTAAGCATATTTTTACTTCAGTGCTGAGATTCCCTTCAATGATGGAGAGAGTAATCTACCCATGCCTTCTCATTTTGTGGGATTCCTTTGTGTTTCACCCAGAACTCTTTTAAAAACTCAATGTGTAAGAGACCCTCTTCATTGGCTTTTAATATATCACATCACTAATGAATCATTCAAAATATCTGTTATTACTTAAATTCCTACCATGGCCAATTCAACTCCTTTTCTGCTTACTCCTGTAGAATATGATAAGAAAAGCAATCTTCAGATCATAGGACTGGCAAAATGGCAGGATAATGTTTCTCAAACATCTCTAACCCCAAAAGTCTGAAAAAATATGCACCACCAAGATGGCAGAGTAAAGGCAGGGGTTCATTTAAGCTCTTTCTCTCTCCCAAACACCTTTAAATAATGACTCTAAACAAATTCTAGAGAGGCAGAACTCACAAAAAGATGAAGTGAAACAATTTTCCAGTCCAAGACAACTTAGAAGACTCGCATGAAAGGTCTGATGAACCACTGTCAAAGAGGAGCGCAGTCCAACCCAGGTCTGGCCTGAGAAAACCAGGACTAGGCTTTGGGGTGACAATCACTGGCTGCAGTAATAGTTTTCAGATCTTTCAGCCCACAGATAGCAATGGGATCGGACAATGGATCAGAAGGAGATTTATAGGGGTTCCCTTGCTGGCACCAAAGACATGTATCTGTTGCATTGCCTATAATTGGATCTCTAGTGCAGTCCTGGATCTTAGCTCCACTGTGAAGAAGAGCATTAGAACAGCACAGCTTGTGGTCACAGAGAAGCAAGGACCCTGGTCACAATTCCAGGGTTGAAAGGAATGCTTGTTGTCACTCACAAATCAGTGCACAGATGAGAAGAATAGTAAACATATCTCTCCCTAGATCAGACTACTTTAGAAGAGCCCCAAACTTGCAGGTTCCCATAATTATCTCTGAAAACAGCCACACAAAAATCTGAAGCTTGAGACAGCAGCCATTCCACTTGGGAAGCTGAACCCCACTTTAGCATTGAGTGAAAAGTCAATAAATAATCTGAGAAAAAGTTCTGACCACAGAAAGCTACTATGATAACAAGGAACATTAAAATGCATGCTCAGAAAAAGACAAAAAAGTCAAATTTCCTGAATCCAAAGACTTAAAAAATATGAATTGGTCTCAGGCCATGGGAGAGCTCAAAAAGGATTTTGAAAATCAAGGAAGTGGAATAGAGGAGAAATGGGGATGAGAAATGAGTGATGCAAGAAAATCATGAGAAAAGAGTCAACAGTTTGGTAAACAAGGCACAAAAAAAATACTGAAGGAAATGACACTTTAAAAATAGAAGAGGCAAAATGGTAAAAAGTGCAAAAATATAATGAGCGACGAATACTCTGAAAAGCAGAAATGGCCCAAAGGGAAAATACATACAAAAATTCACTGAAGTTAATAACTCCTTAAAAAGTAGCATTTGCCAAATGGAAAAGGATGCACAAAATTTCACTGAAGAAAATAATTCCTCAAAAATTAGAGTTGGATGAGCGGAAGCTAATTACTTTATGAGACATCAAGAAACAAACAAAATCATAAGGATGAAAAAAATGAAAGAAAATGTGACATATCTCATTGGAAAAAACTATTGATCCAGAGAATAGATGCAGGAGAAATAATTTAAGAATTCTTAAACTACCTGAAAATCATGATAAATAAAAAAGAGTCTTCTTTCAAGAAATTATCATGGGAAACTGCCATGATATCCCAGAACCAGAGGGTAAAATAGAAATTGAAAGAATCCCCCATTATCTGCTGAAAGCAATACTCAAATGAAAACTCCTAGAAATATTTTAGCCAAATTCCAGATTTTCCAGATCAAGGAGAAAATGCTACAAGCAGCCACAAAGAAACAATTCAAATATCATGGAGCCAAAAGCAGCAAAACACCAGATTTAGTAGTTTCTATATTCAAGGATCATAGGATTTGGAATATAATCTAGAGGGCAAAAGGGCTAGGATTATAATCAAGAATCACCTATCCAACAAAACTCAGTATAATCCTGCATGGGCCAAATGGACATTCAATGAAAGAGAGGACTTTCAAGCATTTATGATAAAAAGACCAGAGATGAATAAAGAAATTGACTTTTAAATTTTAAAAAATGGACCAGATATATAATCATTCATTACCTTCTTGTGAAGAGACAACAGAAAAATCACACAAGGCAATAAAAACTCATAAAATAATGCTGAATAATTTAAAAGCTTAGAGACCCCACTCGGCATCTCCATAAAACTAATACATTCTACACATTATGTGCAGACAGTATAATCTCATAGTCTCATGCTTTAGAATTTAACAATAGGGGACACCGCCCAGTCTTCCATGTTGGAAAACTCAACTTCTATGCATTATATCAAACTACCTTTCTAGAGCATAAATCGTCATTGGACATTTGGGGGAGGCTAGAGTGCATGGTGGGGTGATGGAGTGGAGAGAATGGAGAAATAGTTTTGAAGCAAAAAACCCATAAGATCTAGTTTTAAAATATTTGGTTTGTACGGACCATCTAAATCAAACCTTTGTTACAGGTTATTTATAACACCCTTTTCCAGCCTCAGCTGTGCAAATTATTTCAATACAATAACCACATTTTACTTTTTATTTCAAGGTAATGTTGGCACTGTTGTACAATTGCCTATTAGACAATTATTCCATCCCTTACGCTACAGAGCCTCATCCTTTCTTCCTCTTATTTCACTATATCATTTGAAGAGACAAGCAATTTCATTCTGTTCTAGCTCCGAATTAAGAAGTCTGTTTGTTCAGTTAATATGCAGCAAGGAGAGTCTGAATAAAAGCAAGAAGATTGTATTTTAGCTGCATATCCCCCCCTTTGGCTGCCAAGTCTTAACAAATATTTCTCTTTTATTAAGCTGAATTCTATCCCCACCTTGTAACTTAATGCAGAATAAGCCAGAGGTTAAGAAGCTAAAGTTTTCGATTGTGCAGATGACCAGATACAGTTAATTGTGCATATCTGGAATCTAGTTGTTCTGCCAATCAGGGTATCATTAATAACGGTACCTCATTAATTATATCATCTTTACCTATAACTCAGATACTAAGTAAGCAACAGAGACAATAAAACACATACCTAAGGGCCAATTGAAAGGACTAAATCCAGATAAAGTCGAGAAAGTAAGGCAAAAATGCACTGTAATAAATTAACAAAGACTCCTATAGCGTCGAGAAAGGAATACTGTGAGAAAATAGGTATTTCAAAATGAAATTTGCTTTCTCCCCTTCCCTTCACCCTGGTTTTCTCACTGAAAGCAAAAGAATTGCACACCAAGTATCTGACTTTGATCATTTATTTATTATTCTTTCCTTTCCTCTTTCTTGTCATTGTCCTTTTCTCCATACTTATTTTACCAAGGTCAGGGGTATCACAAGCCTTGCCTTCTAAACTGTGCTCTAAGCAATGTGTGACTCAACCAACATGGAATACTATGACTGCAGACATTCATTGTCCCCTCTTGGTTGCTTGCCTACTCTCAAGTCATTTCTTCTGCCTGCATGCCCTGCTCTTCTTCCCTTTCCTTGCCTGCAGCATTCATACTCATTCTTCAAAGGCTAACTCAAATGCCATTTCTTCCATGTGCCCTTGCTGATTGGCCCAGCCGCCAAAAGATTTCCCTCAGACCTCACATCACATGTTTAATGATACTTGAGTACAGTGATTGTTTCATTTTCATCCCCAGTGCCTAGCAGCATGTTTGTTGAAATGAATTTGTTCTTTAATTCTCTAACATACTTGTCATCTATCATTGTCTAATAATTGTTTGTGTCCTGTCTCTTTGAATAGACCGTATGCTCCATGTGGGCAGGGTGAGTTATGCAACCCTTGTATTTACCCCTTATTCCAAGTACAGTACTCTGAACATAGTAAGTGCCTAATAGGTGTTTGAAGGTTGACTTTGAAATATTACATGCACTTTTTCCAAGATGATATTATGCAATTATTTTTCTATGGCAACCTTTGAAAGCATTCACATAAATACCAATCTCTTTTCCCAAGGAAAAAAGATATCCCCCTCCTTTCTTAACAAGTGACAAGGTATTATCCAGTGCCATCTGTCTACCTATCCACTATCCATTTCCATAGGACATGGGACATACTATTTGAATGGTGATTGAAGCCTAGTTGCTTTGCTGGTATATCAGGTAGCCTCCACATAGTTTTGATTAAAAATGCTAGCATTCACAAAGTAGGATAAGATGGTGTTCCTGGACTATGCAGAGTTGAGCTGAGCTGACAGGAGAGTTTTATACAACTAGAGACTCACATTTCCTTGCAAGCCACAGAAAATGTATTTCATGTGAATAAGAGAAAAATGAGCAGGTTACAGATGAAAAAAATAAGTTGATTGATTATGCCATTTATAATCACTTAACAAGATGAGGACTTTCTTACATTTAATTCTAGATCTGATTATGTCTATGTTGTCACTTTAATAATAACCAATTTTTGGAAATTCAGTGAATTCCCATAAACTGGAGAATGGCTGAATAAGTTATGATATATAACGGTAAAGGAATATTATTGTTCTATAAGAAATGGTGAGCAGGCTTATTTCAGAAAAGCCTGGAAAAAACATGAAGTGATCCTAAGCAAAGTGAGCAGAACCAGGAGAGCACTATACACAGTAACTGTAAGATTATGTGATGAACAAATGTGATGGACTTTGGTCTTCTCGGCAATGTGGTGATCTAAGACCGGGGATAGAAAATGTCATCTGCATCCAGATTGAATGTGGATTAAAGCATAGTATTTTCACCTTTTTGCTTGTTGGTTTGCTTGTTTTTTCTTTCTCATGGTTTTTTCCCTTTTGGTTTGGTTTTTCTTGTACAAGACAACAAATATGGAAACATATTTTTAAAAGATTGCGCATATTTAACCTACATCAGATTGCATGCTGTTTTTGGAGGGGGGGAGAATAAGAGAGGAAAGGGGAAGAATTTGGAACACAAAGTCTTACAAAAAATGAATGTTGAAAACTATATTTACATGAATTTAGAAAAACTATAATATTATTGAAAAAATAATAACTAGTTTTGAAAAACCATCTGTAACTAAGATGGTAATAAAAACCAGAGTAAAGGATATCATCAAGAATAAGTGCATAATTGAAAAAGAATATGGGCTAACTATATAGCAAAAACAAGGGATGGCTGGTAGACAGTACATATCCTACACTGATATCCTTGTAATATTAGTAGAAAGCAAGGGAAGTAGGCTACCAGTGTCAGATCTGTCCACCAGGAGAATGTACTTCCTTGGAAAGTAGTGAACTTCTTCATTTGAAGTCTGATTAACCATTTATTGTGTGTGCTATCAAGAGTTCTTACTTTCTGCTAATTATGAAACTAAATCAGCTCTAATCTTTTTAAGGCTAGGATTTTGTGATTCCTTGATCACTAAGCTTGACCCACATTGATGTCACATTCACATAGGAATGAGATGTTTCTATTAAGTGTTATCTTGATCAACCTTATTGTGACCTCCCCCAAACTGTCACACATGTGACATATGGTACATGTATACCAGAGGTATATTCTAAGTCTCTTGGGATCTTAAATTCTATTATTAGACTGTTTCGAAGTTACCCTACATTTATATTTTTTAAATGTACAGAAGATTGAAGAAAGGCCATGCAACAAAGAAAGAATATAAAATCATGGCATAGTGCTGTAAAAATAGTGCCAGGCGTATTAAAACTCAGAATGAGCTGAGGCCATTGAGGGATGCTAAGGACAATACAAAGGGGTTTTTTAAGATACACTGGGAAGAAAAGGGATCATCAAAGAAGAGTTAGGCATATTGCTTGGTGTGGATGGGATGGTGATAACTGACAACAGAGAGAAGACAGAGCAGCCAGCTTCTTTTTTTCCTCTGCTTCCTTTGCCAAGGAAAATGGCCTCTGACCTGGAATGAACAGAACAGAAGGAATTAATGGCAAGTAGATTCTCAAAATAAATAAGGATATAGGAACAGAACATCTGGATGCCTTTTGATGATTTCAAGTCACTTGGTCCCAATGAACTATATCCTCTGGTCTTGAAAAAAACAGGAGACATGATTCCTAAGCCACCGCCAGTGGTAATTGAAAGATCATGGAAAACAGAAGATACTACAAAATTGGAGAAGAGCAAATGTCTCATTTTTCAAAAGAGGAAAGAGAACAGAGTTTACAATCTGTTAGGTCCATGAGCTTGTCCTGAATTCCTGGAAAAATTCTAGAACACATCATTAAAGAGATTGTTGAACAAAAATGACCCTTGAAAATGGATAAAGCTTAAGTACTTCTACTAGGTGCAGCTAGGTGATGAAGTGGATTGCCTAATCACTCTGAAATCAGGAAGATCCATCTTCATAAGTTCAACTCTGTCCTCAGATACTGCCTAGCTGTGTAACTCTGGGCAAGTCACTTACCCATTTGTCTCAGTTTCTTAATCTATAAAATGAGCTAGACGAGGAAATGGCAAACCCCATCCATTATCTTTGCCAAGAAAACACCAAATGGGATCATGAGGAGTTGAACACAATTGAAAAACAATTTGTGCTTCCCACTTCATGTATTTTTTCTATTTTTTTGTTATCGGTGTTCCTTACCATTCCAAAGATTTTTTGAATAGTGAAAAAAAGAAATTGTGTTGTTCTACCTAAAACAACTAGATGCATCAAATGATACAACTTGTTCACTGAGATAGTCTTAAATTCTGATCCTTCTTTCAGAATATATCATACCAGACTAAACTGATTTCCTTTTTTGAGAATTAGTAGATGAGAGGGATGTTTTGCATATAGTTATCCATACCATATCCAAATCCATGCCCAGCTTTTGGGTAGTTTTTGGCAAAGTTTCTCCTATTATCCTTGTGGAAAAGATAAAGTGATTGAGACAAGATAATACATTGAAGTTGGTTTGGAATTGACTAGCTAGCCAGACTCACAAGGTGCTACTGTGTCAGTATCTATGTGGCAGGAGATGTTCAGTGATTCTGCTTGACTCTATGCTATGAAACATTTTTATCAGTGATTTGAATGATGCTACAAAGTATGGATGTGTTTAATTGCAGATGGCACA